>NC_135919.1:8055300-10455300 GCF_964058835.1 Carex rostrata
GTTCAGTAGCTCGGACTGCTGCGCCTCCATTTCCTCCTCAGTCCTCTCCCTGCTCCCTCCCTTCCCCCTTCTGAGTTCTGATCGCCCGTCCCGACCTAGGAAAGGATCCGTACCCTCCCAGGTATCTATCTGACTCAACACAATTGAAATAGACGGTCCAGATTTACTCTCAGCCGGTGCTTGTTCGGAATGACGCAGGAGGCAGTATTATTTGTGCTTCGAGATTCGTGCAAAATTAAAAAGAATAATTTTAGATCATCCGATTCAATTGTACTCAGTCCGGTCATATGAGGGATGTCAATTCGGAAAGTAGCCGGACTGTTTTCGGAATCCGTACCCTCCCAAGTAACTGACCGAACCTGACTAAAACAGACGGTAGAGATTTACTCTCAGATGTTTAAATTGGCACGAATCTCAAAGCACAAATAATACTGCCTCAGTGTCATCCCGAGTAGTCACTGGCTGAGAGTAAATCTGAGCCGTCTGTTTCAGTCATGTACCTGCGAGGATACGGATCCCTGTTTCGGGCCAGAGATAGCGGATTGTAGGGCGATTCAATTTAATTATTTAACAGTTGGAACCGTCCGATCCTCATCAACATTCATTTGTACGAACCTAACAGTTATTTACGCAAATCTTTTTTTTAACAAGATTATTTACGCAAATCTTGATGCAAATAGAATAGCAACATAAAATTAACGTAGCATGTAGTAGACAATACCAGCAATGGGGGCATTTTTTTAAATTTGAAAATACTAGAGCAGGTTTGTAATTTTTTTTTTTTTTTTTTGAGGATATGAATAAAATTTTCATGAAACTGTGTATTTTTTATAATAATTAGCAAGCCCGAGAAAAAATTCTCCTAATAAATCAAATAATTTCTAAGTGAGAATGTATTTTTGATGGAATATAATATTGTCAATAGAATAGACAGTTGAACTGCATTTATGTATATATATATTATATAATCATTATCGCCGAGATGCATTAAATCTAATACAACAACCTTACACAATCAATTCAGCAAAAGAGGGGATCAATAAACTACAATGAATGAGACATTTACATGTAAATCTTAGTTTGTGTGGTCTGTGATAACTGATAAAAGATGTACAAATTCAATGATAGGAGGATCAGTTTTCCACTCCAAAAAACCTAAACCCTAGATTTGGACTATTGTTCTAGAATCTAGACTTTCTTTTGTTTCAATCAAATTTTAGCTCATTTTTTGGTTGAGGGAGGTTATACAATGTCAGACCTAGGACCAAAATTGCAGAACCAATGATGAAAGAGATGTTCAGGCTTGTTCCATGCTGCATGTAAGGCAATGGCAGTGACAATACATATATTGAAATCGGCACTGCACAAAAAAAAAAAAAATAATTCATGGTGAGATATGATGATCAGGTATGCTAGAATAAACTATTATTATATCTATCTAATTTTTTTTTTATAGAGTGAGGCTACGGTACTTTGCAAAGCACGGATCTATCCGTGCTATGTGGATTCATCTCTGTTTTCAAAGTATAAACAATTGATCCGAATCGCTCAACATGATCTCCCTATGAAAATGTAGCTAGAGACCAAATTTTATATTTTTCTGAAATTTTTTACTATTTTTTAAAATAGATAGAAAATCACTATTTTCGGATGGTTCAAAATTTTTAGATTAGGTGATTTTCTACCCATCTAAAAATCTTCTAAAAAATATAAAAGGTGGTCTCCATGTACATTTTTATATGGAGATCATGTTGAACGGTTCTGTTGATTGTTTGAAATTTTTAAATAGAATTATTGATCCATAGCGAGGACTACATTTTACATTTTTGAGAATTTTTTTACTATTGTTTTAGATAGGTAGATCTAAAATAATAGTAAAAAAATTGTAAAAAATGTAAAATTTGATCTACAAGTACATTTTCATATGGTGATCATGTTGAACAGTTCAGATTGACTGTTTGGTCTTTGAAAACGGAGATATTGAATTATGGTACGGACCAATGAGCCCTATGCATAGCAGCATAGCCTCACTCATATCTATTTATTTTTAATATTTCACTTCTTCGTAAAGGCCGTGGACTAACCTGCCAAAGTTGATGCAAGGGAAGCAACTAAAGCTGATGTCATCTTGACTAAATTAAGCAATGAAATGTTGAAGGCCATGTTTGTTGTTATGAAAAGAAGAGGTAGTAGTGGGGCCCCTTGGCAGTCTGAAAGAACAAAAAATGCAGACGCATCATTAGAAGATTCACACTGCTTGTACCAATATCACAATTATCATTGATAAGTACTTGTTTCCGGAAGGTCTCTATTCTGTTCTATGTGAATATGAGTCTTTGTGCTTTATTATTTCTTTGAATTTACTTTATTAAGGGACTTTTCACAAGATAATTGCACCGGATAATTGCGACATTATAAAATGTTCCTGATACCAACATATCACGTAATAATCCTTGGTGGTATGACAAAAAAGTATAAAAATAATAATAATAAAAAAGATAACTTGCCAAGGTCGCCTCTAAAATTTGAAAAGCAGGCAGCACCACTTTTTAGGTAAGTGGGCAGCTCAGCAAATGGAATCCCTCTCAAATTTGAAAGAAATGGAAGAAGAAGAAAAACAAAAAGAGCCTGCATGTTTCATTACAGGAAAATCTCAATTTCACAAAATAAAGTAATAGATTCTTAATTGCAGATTGTTCTATTCAATGCTGGACAAAATAGATACAGGAAAAATTGAAGCATAGCTCACCTGAAAGCCAGAACCGAAAGAATTAACAACAAATATGTCCGGTGGTTTTCCCTGCTTAAACACTCACAAACTTTAGTGGACATTCCTCCTCCCTCTTGGAGAAAATAATAAAAAATAAAACATATATACTAAAATAGCATAATAGTCCGATTCAAGCATCAGAACACCAAACTTAAGTGTGCATTCCCTGTTTTTATTTTTCTTCCTTTTTTGACCTTCTAATGTATAATTGGGTATTGAGAATGCAAATACTGTTCAAGGTCTTTTCTACAAATATACAGGAAGTACTAACCTTAAGCCGCTTAGCACCATCAATGAAAACAAATTCCTGTATTACACCAAGAGTTAATTTTTCACGAAAAACTGCAAACATAAAAAGAGAGTAAAGTAAAAATGTGATTGGAGTTGAACCTTGAGTATGGAGGCAACAGATTGAAAAGCAGCAGAAGCTATCATAAGAGCTGGCCAGAGAGGATCTACTTGTGACATAAATTGGCCCTTATTTGATCCACTACATTCAAACAACAGAAATTGTAATTTCATATGAAGTACTAAAATCGGGTTGGACTTAAAAGCATGCCAGATCTAAATCCAACCTTTGGTCCCAATCAATACTTAATGAAACAAATTAGCAATTTAGTCTGAGATGAACCGAACCAATCCCCTTAAACCCAAAACCTGAAACTTGACTGATCAATCACGAGCACTTTGGCCAAACTGAATTAAAGTGAAACAGAGATCCAATAAATTTCTCTATTACCAGATCCTGAGTTCAAACAAAACAAAGATCCTAATTTGGCCCTCATTTGAAAATGACATGATTTAAAATGAGCGACAAAATGGGGGATTTTAAACCTTAATTCTCAGGGTCTTTTGGAGATTGTACACCTAACATTTTGGTTTGCTGTCTGCAAGTACAATTAAGTTCTTATAACCAATGTAAGCCAAGTAAAGACAAGATAGACCAAAAATTTTCAAGTTTTCAACTTCAGACTAGAAAATGTTTAGCAGCTTTTGTTCAAAACTGGAAACTGATATCTAATCTGAATGTTTGATTTAAGAGAAAACTCTAGCAATGGATGAAGGTGACCTACGGGCAATATTAATTAACTATATCTTCTTCAGCACAAAACACTGGCTGTATTTGCAACTGATTATAAATCGATCAACAGCTAGTCAAGAATTAGACACCTAGGTCTTATTTAGAAATAAGTAAAAATGCCCATTGCAATTTTCCAAACACAAGGAAAAAAAGAAAGAAAAAAAAACCCACTATAGTTGAGTATATTGTTTCTCTATCATCCAATTCAAGTAGTTTCAGTTTACGAGAAAAAGGAATAAACAAGAAGACCTTAATTGCACAACACTTTTTTCTAATCCTCAGATAAAACATAACAATAAAGGAAGGTCATTATTAAAAGCAACAGAACTCCTTCCAAAAGAGAAGTGAAATTTTGAAGAATTAACCGATGACTGTACCTTGCAACTGCTAAAATAACGCCAGCAGTTACAAGCAAGCAACCCAAAATCTGATTGCCCGAGTACTTCCTTCGCAAAATCAGAACAGAAAAGACTAGCTGCCAAACTAAAAAAGACTGAAACATACCAAGTAATGGCGTGAAATTGCGTGAAGAAGAAAATAAATATCACACACAAACAAATGAAAAAAAAATCTATTTAATTCTCTAATTCAAACCTGATTCAGAATGGGAATGGCTGGTCCAGGTAACACAGCTGGAAAAATGATAGAGAATAAAATACTTGACATATTGACTCAGAGATGTCAGAATTTGCTTGTAGATTGCATATATAGCATGATAAATTGATAAATAGAATCACATAACCAATTAAAAATGAGCAGGGTTCAAATGCCTCTATTTTCGGTTCCTCCATTATACCTCCATTTTTTATACATTGATAATTTAAAATTTCAAACTCAAATCTCATAAATAACACCGTTAGATTTGATATCTATTATTTTTCTATGCACATATAAAAGATTACTGCATTTCGATTTTGTTTTGATCGGTATCAAAAGCTTGCAAAAATACATTGATATGGACACATTCCAAACGTTGATTTTCAACTTATTATTGGTTCATAGAGAAAATAATATAGATCACATCTAACAACAAACATTTCCTTGCATAATTTCAACATTTCTTTCACAAGTTAAAAATACCTGCTGATGCCATGCCAGAAGCCACGCCAAGCGCTTCAAGAGCACCAATAGCTACAAAACGAGATTTAGGCAAGGCAAGCATCTCTTTCGTTACTATCCCAGCACGGTACCTTCTATACAAAATCGTAAAATAGACTGCCACGTAACCAAATGTAGTGAGCTGAGCAAGAAAGAAAGGGTAATTCTTCATGGGAACAAGAGCAAGCTTGTAAAGAACTCGATTCATCACTGCAAGAATTACTGTCAAGCTTGATCCAATCACAATCCCTGCACCAATTTTATTGGGCAATCCATCTTCTCTCTTTGAGGCTCGTACCAATCCCAAAACCACCATTGATTTGTTCCAAATACATTGCTCAGGTCTGGGTCGGATCGTAATTCCAAACCCAATACGGTTCCCTGTCTCAAAATTAGAGATCATTCTCAAGTGAGATTGAGATTGTTTCCCGATAGAAACGATGGTACTTGTATTTTTAGGGGGGGTTGCTCTGAGAGATAGAAGCTTGACTCTTGAAGGCAAGAGAAGTTGAGAAAGGGAGAGAGAGGAGGAGAAAAGCTCCATCTCTAAAAATTTCCCTGGTGGAGGGGGAGAGGCGCGCACGGAGTAGCAAACTTGTAAGTTTGCCTTGACCCCCTGATAGGGGAATTCTCATCCTCTGAGATATCTCATATTTTGCGTGACTTTTTGGAAAATCTCAACCGTTCTACGCGAATCTCAAAGCTAAAATAATACTGGCCCCCGCGTCACCCTCGAGTAGGCACCAGACACGTCGGTCACGCAAAATATGAGATATCTCAGAGGATACGCACTCATTAGGGTCGGTCATCCCGTTTCTGTGGAGTTCGTATCTCCTACAGTAACCTAATTTTTTTTGTTTAGATCTGGACCGTTAGATTAAAGGACCCCGTGCTCTCTATCTCGGACCAGTGACCCGGATTCGAATCAAACGGTCCGGATCCAAACTAAAAAATTAGATTACTTAAGGGGATCCGTACCCGAAAAGATCTTAAAAATCAGCAATGCTAATCTCCATTTTTCTTTCCTACGGATGTGATTAAAAGATGAAATTTTAGATTGAATATCTGCCTTTTAATCAAATAATTTGTCTTTTTATGATTTTATTTTTTTATGTGTAAAAGTCTAAATTTAGTTAAACATGTACTTGCTACATGCAAATTGTATTAGCTTTCTGATTGGACCTGATTTCAATTTATTTTGTAAATATTATTTAAGAAACTCTTTAAATGATTGATAATTGATTGATTATGTCTTCATTTCTTTCTATTTTCTATATCATTTTAATAATGTTATTTGTTATTTAATATGTTATTTTGTAAGAGAATTTTTATATGTCATTTAAAGAACATTATTTACATGTAAATATCATTTAATATGTTATTTGGGTTTTGGGGGACTATCAAACTAATCTGCGTCCTTTTAAGAATGAGGTTGTAGATTGATTTGGAGGTTGTGCTATTTTCTAAATTCCCCACAAAACATGGTTTTTATTTTTTTTAATATTGTATAAATAAAAATTTCAGTACATTGGCAGCGTGTTTGTTCATGGTTTTAATTATTTTTTAAGACATATTCTTAATATCAACAAAATTGACTAACTTCAGTAGTTTGCTAGCACAGAACTTCAGAAGAAAAAAACCTAGTCCTCTCCGCTTCACATTGGAGACTCCGCTCCACTTCTCCACAATAATAAGAGATTTTAAAGCTAAAGTTTTGAGAGTTGCCTGTCCACTCCGTTTCTCCGCCTTGCCCCGTCACCTCTACTCCTTCCCTCGTCCACCCGGTTCATTTTGACTCGCTCCATTCGAGCGGATGACTCAGTCGCTATTCAATGCTCCATCTCACATTGTGAGCAGATGCTTCCGTCCAACGTCGGTCCATCTCGCCTTACTCCAACAGAGCAGGTGCTTCCGTTTAACGGATCTGGTAATCGCTTTTCGATCCGCTTCGACTCTTTGGGTTCGACTGAGGGTGCTGTAAATTCGCTCCGTCCATCGTAGTATCAAATATTACTATATATGAATAAGGTACATGTTGTTGTGGTTGTGATCGATGATGATAATGATGATGTGTTTTCTTCTTCATCCTTCCTCCCCTCCTCTCCTTTTGCCTCTTTCCACTATTGTGGCCTCATGTGAGGTGACTGTCCTGGTCTAGTCGACTAAGCTTCCAGTCTGATTTGATTCAGTGCCTTCTCGACTGAGTGGTGATTATCCTGGTTCAGTTGATTCAATTCACTGTTCGGTTTGATTCAGTGCTTCCTCGGCTGAAGTGGTAATTGTCCTAGACCGGTCTGCTTTAGTTCCTGGTCCGGTCTAATTTAATGCCTCTCAGGTGCGCGCTCTTCTAGGCGGTGTTGACAAAGGTGTAGTCACACTCGCTCTACTGCTACGTTTGCATATCAAGAGAAGAGAATGAACATGCCAATTGACTCGCTAATATGGCGCGAACTGGACATTTCGCAACTACTGATTTTACTTTTCCTCCTCTTTAATTTTTAGTAGTGAGAGATTTTACAAGTAGTTCAGTGTATAGGATACTATCTCCGTATAATAAGAATACCTATGCTAGAACAAACTTGTAATTTACTCTGATGTTAAATGAAATCGCCTAAGGTCTTACAACAAAAAAAAAAATTAACTAGCTTCTTCTAACTTATGTTCTTTTTATACATATAAATTAATCATGTTAAATCAAATAAATAAATATTATCGACAACATTCAACCAGCCGAAATTTTTATTAATACCCAAAAAAATTATAAAATTACAAACTCTATTCAACTTTTCAGAGGAATTCAAAATCTGCCCCCTTCGGTAACTAAATAACCGAACAAAGCCCCTCTTTCTGGTTTTTTAGTCACCGCATCCAAATACATCCGGGTACTAAATAACCAGTTTTTTTTTTTTTTAACAAACATTATTTTTTATTTTTTATTTTTTGTATTGAAATATTAGAAATGTTGAATATATTTCTTTGAAAATAGATGGAATACAATATAATTTGATTTATTAGAAAAACTGTGACAAATAATCCGGATCAATATTTTTCAGACTGGATTTTTCACGGCTGTAAGAAAAATTAATATATTTCTTTATGTGCTATTGGAAAAAAATAAATATGCTTTTAATGTGAGTTATTGATCACGGTTCAAAAGTCACTTCTAGGTAATACATAAAATATTGTGATCCTTCTAGTACATTTAGTTTCTAAAAAATTGTATTTGAGAATTATTTTTGAATAACAATCATTAAATAAGTTAAAGTTTTTTTTTTAAAATAGATACAACTTTTCAAAAATTAAATGTAATAGAAGGATGGCAATATTTATGTTTGTACCTAGAAGTGACTTTTGAACCGGGGTCAATAACTCAAAATCCAAGCATTTTTTTTTCCAATAACACATAAATAAATATATTAATTTTTCTTACAACTGCGAAAAATATTGATCTGAGTTATTTGTCGTAGTCTTGCTAATAAATCAAATTATATTGTATTCCATCTATTTTCAAATAAATATATTCAACATTTCTAATATTTCAATACAAAAAATAAAAAAATTATATTTTGTAAAAAAAAAAACACAAAATTGGTTATTTAGTAACCAGATGTATTTCATGCAACCGGTTATTTAGTCGCCGGTCTCAATATTTGAATCCGGTGACTAAATAACCGGAAAGAGAGACTTTATTCGGTTATTTAGTCACTGAAAGGGGTAGATTTCGAATTCTTCTTAAAAGTTGGATAGATTTTTTAATTTTTTAATTTTTTTTTAGTATTAATAAAAATTTCGGTTCAACCAGAATGTATTTATAGCGCGTTTGTGTATGTTTTTTATGTTCTTAATCAATTTATGCTACCCTTATGATCATAATATTATTAAAGTTGGTTGACGGATTCTAATATATGAACTTAACATGTGCCTATATTTATTCATTCTAAATCAAATATCATGAATTTTTTTTTTTGATAGAACACATTCTAAATCTAATATATGTACATAGCATGCATACAATACACTGCTATTATCCGTGAAGGAATATTCACTAATTCCTCCGTCTTTAAAAAAATAGTTTTATTTTATGCATAATTAAATACTATGTAAGTTATATAAAATTTGAATATTATGCTATTTATATGGATGAGGGATCCACGTACACCTTTTTGGTGACACCACATTACATTCTATATTTTCAAAGTTCAAACAATCGATCCAAACCGTTCAACATGATAGATATGTTAAAATGTACTTGTAGATCAAATTTTACATTTTTTTGAATTTTTTTTAATATTTATTAAGATCATTACAAAAATTCAATGGTCTGAAAACAATGATTTTGTAAAATACTTAATAAATAGTATAAAAATTCAAAAAAAATATAAAATTTAATCTGCAAGCACATTTTAATATATCCATCATGTTGAACAGTTTAGATCGACTGTTTGGAATTTGAAAACTTTAAAAATAGAGAGTGTAATCCGGTATCATTAAAAAAGAGTATAATTGGATCCCTCCCCATTTATATGTTCAATAATATTTCAATAAATTTACTTTCAATTCTTATTTTTTAATTTTAATTATCAAAATTCTAAAACCCCTCCTCTATGTTAATTGAATTCGTATTCTATGCACCAACTCAAAAAGGAATCTTTTGAATTAATGAATATGGATCGTCTGATTCGCTTTAAGATTTGTGCTATTAAAATCACATTAATATTAAAAGACTTCTGAATTACAGACTGTGATCGGATTGACTCCGTTTAAAATCAGACGACCGAAATAAATTAACTCAGAAGAGCAAAAGTTCATGTTAATTGGGGTAAGTATTCCCTGTGCAACAGTTACCGCTAAAACGAACGATGCAGATCTCATTATGCTCTGCGTGCTAGGTCAGATCGTATGCTCTGCATTAACTCAAAAGGGAATCTTTTGAGTTAATGAATGTTGACCATCCAATCTGTTTTAATATTCGTATATACTAAATTCGCACTAATATTAAAGGACCCCTATATCATAAGCAGAGGCCGGATTGACTCCGTTTAAAATCAGACGGTTGAGATTCATTAACTGAAAAGATTCCTTTTTGAGTTAATGCAGAGGATACGCATTCTTGCTAGTTTACCGCACTGGATCTAAAGTCCTTGTCATTCGCTATATAAATACGCCGAAGCATTCGCCTAGTTTTGGAAACATACTCTGACGCTCCCCCCAAATTTCTCTTCCGATCAATCCCTAGTTTAGGAAACACCTACCCGAAAAGGTTTTGCCTAATCACTCAGGAAGAAAAGAATAGCCGTAACTCGGACGTTGAATCTCTTCCGATTCAAGCGCTCGTTGCTTCGCTTTGTCTTCGTCTTGATCGCTGTCGTCTTGGAAGCATCGCATGATGGACGGTGATATCAGAAACTGGCCATGCGAGGAAAATTATATCACTTACCTAGCGACGAGGCGAAAGGGGGACCCAATTCCTCAAGGCGTCATCTCCGTAAACCCTTTCAGCTCTAATCCATGGGATTTCCCTGGTAAGCACCTACCTAATCTTTGCTCATATTTTATTAAATCCTAATTTTTTTTCGCATTAAACCCTAAATTGAAAGGTTTGTCTTGCTTTCGTTTTCTTGTTTGGGTATCGTCTACGAAAGTTATAGTATGTTGTGGATCATAATTTGACAAATTCATGGACATGTCATTATAATTGCCAGTATAACTGTAACATTCTATCAGATGACATAATAGAAGTTTTGAATGCTATTGTAAAATTCTATTTTTCTGCTAAGTATTTTCCTTGTTTAAATAATCAATTTTTTTTTTAGTAAAGGGACATTAAACCCTAAACTGAAAGGTTCGTCTTGCTTTCGTTTTCTTGTTTCGGTAGACCCTAACTAATATTGTCTAGCAAATTGTAGTATGTTGCGGATCATAATTTTACAAATTCATGGACATGTCATTATAATTGCCAGTATATCAGTAAACCTTCTATCAGAGGGTATAATAAAAGTTTTGAATGCTTTTGCAAAATTATATTTTCCTGCTAAGTATGATGATATGAAGAACCCTAAATTCTTTTTACGTAAGGTTCATTAAACCCTAAATTGAAGGGTTTGTCTTGATTTCATTTTCTTGTTTCGGTAAACCCTAACTAATATCATCTAGCAAAGTTTTAGTATGTTTAATGAATCATAATTGCACTATGCATTAACTCATGGGTACATCATTATAATTGCCAGTATATCAGTAAACCTTCTATCAGAGGGCATAACAGAAGTTTCAAATGCTTTTGTAAAATACTATTTTCCTGCTAAGTATTTTCCATAGTACGAAGATGTGAAGAACCCTAAATCCTTTTTCGCAAGGTACATTAAACCCTAAATTGAAGGGTTTTTCTTTATTTCGTTTTCTTGTTTTGGTAAACCCTAACTAATATCGTCTATCAATGTTTTGTAAGGTACATTAAACCATAAATTGAAGGGTGTCTTTATTTTGTTTTCTTGTTTCGGTAAACCCTAACTAATATCGTCTAACAAAGCTGTAGTAAGTTTCAAATCACCATTGCACTATGCACAAAATCATGGGCATGTCATTATAATTGCCAGTATATCAGTTAAAATTCTATGAGATGGCATAATAAGAGTTTTGATTGATGCTATTGTAAAATTCTATTTTTCTGCTAAGTATTTTCCTTTGTTAAATAAACAAATTTCTTTTTCCTAAGGTTCATTTAACCCTAAATTGAAAGGTTCGTCTTGCTTCCGTTTTCTTGTTTTGGTAAACCCTAGCTAATATCGTCTAACAAAGTTGTTGTATGTTACAAATCATAATTGCAGTATGCACAAATTCATGGGTATGTCATTATAATTGCCATTATATCAGTAAACGTTCTATCAGATGGCATAATAGTGTTGTAAGTTGCTCTATTTTGATAATATAGTTCTGGGCTGTTCTCAGCCTTTCTTTAAAGAAACAAAAAAACATGGCATAATAGAAGTTTCGACCAATGCTATTGTTGTAAAATTTTATTTTTCTGCCAAGTATTTTTAAATAATCAAATTTCTTTTTTTACGTCCTTTTTTTCATCTACAAAATATACTCTAATTATCTAAATCCCATCTCCTGTATATAAAATCTGCACAGTAGGTATGCACCTGTAAGCTGTATGCTTCGATGTGAACAGTAATCCACTAAGAATTCTCTTCTGACACCTTCAATTGCATCATAAAATTGTATTATACTCCTAATCTCTCTTAATATCAAATTGAGCTGCCTCCTGAAATCAATCAAAATCAATTAATGTCAGACAAAACTAATAAAATTGTCAATCAGAGATTCTTTATATGGAATTATAATATGACCCACTGGTAAATACCGGCATCTTTTAAATTAAATCACACATAATGAAGACTTAATGACCAAACTGCCCATTGGTTCCTACAGAACATATGCTGGGTTCAATTTACAGCTAGATGCACATCAATTTAGATTTTTACTTTGTAGCCCTAGATAATTTAATATATTGAAAAAAAATTATCAACAAAATAAAAATAAATGCATGATACAGAAAGGGGTGCACTGATTTATAATGAGCTTCACAAGGATAATGAACAATAGATTGCTCTTCAGCCAAGATAAATACAGTAGTTATATCGGAAACATTTACTTTTAGTAAAGTAAAATAAGGAGATGTCCATTGCAATCCTTTATGTAATGTAACATGAAATTATGTCCTTCCTATGCCATTGTATCTGCCTGGTTACACCAGTAGCAGCCCGAGAGCAAGGAGGAAGGTGGGGTCACTATCCAACATAAAAGAATTCAACAATATAAAAGGTTATTAGATGGTAGTCTATGCGGCATTCCATTGGACAACACCGATTGGGGATCAAAGACTTCAAACATTACTTTATGTTAAATTTTTTGCTTGATCTGTAGGTTTATGCATAGACCAACCGAGGCTCAAACTATGAAGTTCTGTTCCAAAAAACCAATACAACCCCCAATAAAAAAGTACAGGTGGTATTTTCTGGGTATGCACTGGACCAGACATGTCAGGTATAGGCGCCAAAGTAATTGAAAACTTAAAAATTAACAAAAGAGATGACCTTTTGAAGTGCAAAATTCAGTGAATTGATCAAACCAAAAGCAAATTTTGTTTGATCTCACAAACAATCCTTAATCTTGTTGCTCAACTTTAGTGAATCAGATTTCAGTATGTACCGACTGGAAAGCAGAACCTAATCCAGTATTTAGAAATCTGCAAACAATATGATTTTTGTAATCAAGTTATTGTTTGGTAAAGAGAGTGCCTAAGAGTGGTGGCATCCACGCTGATTAACATGATCGCAAACTAATCGTACGAGCACACATGTGTAGTAGCGGATTATATTACATTTACACCAATATTAGTATATTTCATCTCCAACTTTGCTGTCGCCCGTCACCCTCTTTAATCAGAGTTGTCATATTAATATCTATAGGGAAGCGACATGGGTCGGGTCCCCACTGTAGGGATTACTTGGATAGTGGGAGGGCAGAATCAAGAGAGAAGAGGGGAGGATTGTTTAGATTTAATTAATATTGAAAAAGAAAATGGGTGCTGAACCAAGTCGGATTGCTGAGAGAATAATTAATTGGGCCTGTCTATTTTCACTTCATCTAATTTCTGCATGACAGTTCAGGGGTCTAAGCATTGAGTCGACCTTCCTTAGATATTATAATATAGTAAAGAAAAGATGTTTAACTTACATTACCAGTCTATTTTTTATTGCATACTTGGGGTTTGGTACTAACAAAAATTTATGGAGTCTGATGGATTAATAGGACTTTTGCTTTTTATGTTGCAGATGACAGTTGGTATCTTTTTGAAGAGAACCCAAATGATGAGAAATGGGAAGACGACGTCAGAAGGACTGAAAATGGATTCTGGAAATGGTCTAACACTGTTACAATTCCAACAGAATCCGCTTTTGGGTTCAAAAATGTATTCGATTTTTACCAAGGGAATACGCCCATTGGGACTAGGACTGGATGGATAATGCGTCAGTACCATGCCGGACCAAACAGGGAAGGGGCTACTCATGCACAGGTACCTGCTTTTGACATCCCTTTTTGAAACAAAATGCAATTCTGATAGAGATGCAATTAACAATTCTGCATAGGTAAAAAAGTATATAATTTGTGATCTTTTTACCTTTTCAGATTTTATTAAGAATGTGATAAGTTTTATTATTATTTTTTTTTTTCCCTCTTAAAATGAAACAAAAGGCTAAGATGTTAGATTGTGCTCTTCTTATATGCAGGAGAATATTTCATTGTGTAGACTCTCATGGCAAAATATGGAAAGGGCCAACTCCTCTCGATCAAATAATTGCGCCTCTGCATGTGCTGACTTTTGCACATCTGAACCTGAAGTATGTAGATATTTCTTATTTTATTATTGGCACAAGAATAAAATTTCATAACAAGTTATTGTTATTAACTCAGTACATTGGTCTTGTCAGATGATAAACATGAAGGACGAGAGAGAGGCTGATGGGAAAGTGTCAGTAAATGTCTCTCCAGACAGTTTCATTGAATTGAAAGATCTAATGTCTTCTGACGGAGAAATCAGCGAGCTGTACGATTTCTCGGATAGAGACTTCTTAGAGTTTAATGACATTCTGACGTCTGACACAGCTTCTACTAGCTCTGAAAATTCTGAGTATTTTAATATTGGTGAGATGCTGAGAGAGATCACAAGGGAGGGCCCTGTGTCTGTAGAGGAAGAGAAGGATGACTGCGTCTCTAGTTTCACTGGACCAGTCCAGTGCGAACAAGCTGACAGGGATAAACGGTTGAAAGACAAAGACACTATATCTTGGGATAAAAACAACAGCACGCCGAACCATCATTTGTCAAATGGGAGCTACCTGGAACTGAGAGATCTCCTTCCCTCTGATACGACTTCTACAAAATCAGGCAACTTAGGTTCCATGCGCAACAACTCTTGTGAGTACTTTAATGCACATGAGTTACTCAGAGACATTGCAAGGGTTGACAATGCACCAGTAATTGAATCAGGTAACTGCTGATATTGTAATAATTGGATTTTACTAGCATGTGCAACTTTGTACCAAGCTGTACTACTGTACAACATCTTTCTAATACTTGAAAATTGATTCCATTTATATTTGCAGAATCAGTGGCAAGCCACATTGAAAATGTTGAGCAGCCAGGGAACCTAGCTGATATCGTTGTACCAGAAGAGGGCCCTTCAACATCAGCAAATTCCTGCACTGGTCCAGTGAAGCGAAGTATGTCGGACAGATCTGCAGGTGTCAGCAGTAACAGTAGCAGCAGTACCAGTAGTACCAGTGTAAGCTGCAATGGCAGTCCCTCTTCAGACAAGAGAAGCAGCTCTAAGACTCCGCAAAGCAAGAGGAGAAAGTCTGTCAAGAGGCTTGCCAAAATTGGCAAGAAATTATTTTGTTTTTCTTGACCGCATGTAGTTAACTTTTTATTTTATTTTGAAGTACACATCTTGCTATGGCTTATAACACAAATATGGGTAATTATATGATATTAGTATTTTAGCTTGACATCTGATGAGTGTTTGGATGTTATTTACTGTACATTTTTTTTTCTTTTTTTAGTACATATGGCTTATAACACATTGGAGTAATTATTTGAGATGAGTATTGGAGCTGACAGCTGACGAGTATTTGAATGTTTTTTTACTGTGCATTTTCTTTCTTTGTTGATATTTTGTATTGTGCTTCATTTCATTTGCAGATGAACCATAACATTGTTAAGTTATTAGTGCAATCAATCAGAATTTAGGTTGATGGTGCAATGTGTTTTTTCTTGTTGATTTGCATTAATATCTATTTCGATCACATTCAAACATTGATTTTTTCTACAGTTTTGCATCAGATTTTAGATCTTTCATATTAATCCATCTAAACATTACAAAGTTCAATATTTACAAATAATTGAAATAAAAAAATAATTTAGACTTTTAATATTAATTCTGCAATGGCGTTACCATGAACCGTTTTCGGCTTACAAAATGTGGGAATGACCAAAATCAGGAGTGAAAATGGATCGGATAGTGATAAAAACATATATGTATCCGTTTTTTATCTTTTGGATATCGATACATATGAGATATTAAATAGATATATACAAATATAGATTGTATATGAATACTTAAAATTCAAAACTATTACGTATCAATATCTGTACAGATAGCCGTATCTAATTTTCAAATACGGATTTGAATTTGGTCGGATAATATCCAACCCGTTTTCACTCATACCAAAAAGAGTAAAATGACATTATCTAGTTGTAAACTTTAATTGGATTTTAAAATCATCAACTAAAATGTAACTAACATTTTTTTATCCTCTCACAAAATTTAACACATACGGACACTTATTATAAGCGACCTATAGGAAATACATGGTTGCTTTGATTAAAATTTGAATATTTTTTTGCTTAATTTGCAATCTAATATAATTCATCAATAAAAAATAATCAGTCTTGTAAAAATCTCTCAACAAACACATACATAACCTAACACTCACATAACGCACATTACACGACTAATTCATTTGTTGGTAAGATAAATTTGCTCTATGAAAGAGATAATTTAGGAAAAATTTGAATCAATTAAAATGATTATAGGAAACTCAAGAATAAAAAAAACCAGAAAAAAATCCAGCTAATAGTTATATGGTTCAACAAATCAATTGTAGCAATGAATAAATTCATTTTGACACTCAGCGATTCAAATTTACTTTTGCGGTCTAATAAAACGTTGTAATATGGCTTATGCAAAACCCATAGTATAGTCTTTTTTTTTAGCAGACTAGTTGTTATGTCGAAATTTTTTTAAAAATAATTTGGTTGAATTCTGCTACAAAGAGAAGCATTTTTATAGTAGTACACCAAAATATTTAAGTCCAAGAAAACTTGCAGCACTGCACTAGACAAGGAATCATGTGAAGGTTTGAAAATCAGAAACTCTTTTCCGTCTTTCAAGTTAATTTATTATTATTATTTTGGAACCGTTTTTTTAACCCGATACTATCAGGTTTAGAGGTGAAAACGGAGAGGATACGGAGCAGACAGTGGTAAAACTATATTCATATTTCTTTTTCTTTTTCCGGATACAGACACCGAGTGGATATCAGACGGATCCGGATACATATCGAATCAGATATTTATCAAAATAATAAAAAATATTAAAAAATACTGAAGTTCATAATATTTATCTAATTATAATGATAAATTACATAATTGTTTTCATAATATGTATTAAAATTATGTTATATATTTACTATTCGAATACGGATAATTGAAACGTAAAACCATATCATATCAGTATCCATATCCACACGGATTCGGATATCAGATATCCACATTTAAATTTTTGAATACAGATTGGATATTATCCATACCGTTTTCAACCCTAATCAGGTTAGTACAAAATGAAAAGTATTTACATCAGTGAAGCGGTACTCTGATCATAGTAAAAATATAATATTCAGGTAGAAAACAGAAAAATAATAAAGTAAAATTTTATAATTTTGGCTATCGAAATAGCAGCCAGAGTTTAAATATAGGTCTCAAAACAGACGAAGACATTTTTCTTCTTCTTTTGTTCTGCCTTCGCTCTATTAATGTTTCTACTTCTTTTGGATCATAGTTGCACTAGTGGAAAAACTGGAATCAGGATCGGCCTATCTGGATCGGTTATATGGGACAACCGATCCTAATAAGTATCTGGATCGGTTTATTTAACAAAACCGATCCTAAAAACTATTTAGATCGGTTTTTCATAATAACTGATCCTAATTTATTACTATTAGGATCGGTTTTTTGTGGGAACTGATCCTGATACTATCAGGATCGGTTTTTAATAAAACCGATCCTGATAGTTTAATCATTTGGATCGGTTTTTATTAAAAACAGATCCTGATAGTATCAGGATCGGTTCTAACCAAAAACCGATCCTAATAGTTGGAACTATTAGGATCGGTTTTTAGTTAGAACCGATCCTGATAGTATCAGGATCGGTTCTAACTAAAAACTGATCCTAATAGTTCCAACTATTAGGATCGGTTTTTGGTTAGAACCGATCCTGATAGTAATACATATTTTTTAATAAATTAGAAAGGTAATTATTTTTTTATTCCTTGAATAAACATATTAATTATACAAATGGAATGTAAATATATTCAAAGAATCAACCTTTTTCAGAGCTACAGTCATCCAAAATTCAAATAATCAACATTTTTCAGTCTGACTATTCATTTGGTTCTTCATCTGACTCCGAAGATCCTTCATCCATCTCTTCCCCTTTCTTTGATGATCCTTCAACTAACTTTTTACACAACTTTTTTTTTATTAAAGTATGTATCTTCATATTTCTCTCGGTAAATCCTACTGGCACCAAAAGGGAAGAACCACCCACTTGTCCCCTCTTCCAGTCCTTAATGGAAATGACTGGCGAATTCCTTTGCATTGTGATTGTATTATCACGACCGTACACCTCTTGGTTCATATGTTTATTCTATGGAATTAAAAAAAAATTATATCTTTCTAGTTTCTTAAAAAAAATATCTATTATTTTTTTCATAAAGAACAATTGCTGAATTTTTATTAGGATCGGTTTTGTTGATAATAACCGATCCAGATACTATCTGGATCGGTTATAATGAATAAAACCGATCCAGAAGGTATCTGGATCGGTTATAATGAATAAAACCAATCCAGAAGGTATCTGGATCGGTTATAGTGCCTAAAACCGATCCAGATGTTAATGTTATAAATTTTACAAATTATCCAGAACCTATCAGGATCAGTTCTTAAATAAAACCGATCCTAATAGTCAACTATTAGGATCAGTTTTTATAAGAACCGATCCTGATAGTATCAGGATCGGTTTTATTTCTAACAACTGATCCTAATAGTGCATATAAGGCTGAATTCAGTTCGATTTTTGTCAGAAACTCGTCTCTCTTCCTAGGTCTCGCCTCTCTTAATTAACGCAACAGCTATTTCGCCCTGCTAATACTCAGCTATCTCAGCTCTTTTTCTCAGGTACATTTTGGTCATCTCTTTTCTCAAATTTGATACTAATGGAGCACTAAACCCTAAACCCTAAACCCTAAATCCGGCCTATACAAGTGGGTTATGATCCTCGCTCAAAATCTAAACCTTATAAATTTTGATTTAGCTCTTTTATTGGTTCCACAAGCTTTTAAGTTTGAATACCTCTTATCATTTCAAGTTTTCCTTTAAATGCGGATATTTGGATGCACATGCTATATGTCTAATTTATGAGGAAATATATTAGCTATATATGACCTATATATTCTTTATATGTTGAGATTTTCTTTACAAGTTTGAATACCTCTTCTTATTTCAAGATTTGCATGCACACGCTTTTGAGTTTGCTATATATATGCTATATGAGCATTTTTTTTTATTTCAACTTGTAGGATATATGCTATATGTACATCTCTTAATTAGGTTTCGATTTTCCGGATTAATTTTGTAGATTGGCTATTGTTGAGAGATTTGGTGCAGCGATCTTCATCTCACTCGGTACGGCATCTAAAAAAGTTGTAAGTACAACATGCAAATAACTCATGTTTAATTAGTTTTGTGCATGCATGAATGTGTATTTTGATAGCTAGAGTACGTACGTAGATGTATTTATATTAGATATTTAGCTAGAGTATTGTATTATGAGCCACAACCGCATGATTAATGCCTTTAGGTCATGATACCCGTTCAAAATTAATCCATTAGGGATTAATTTTGAATAGTCCCCATTTTGGGACTGCTCTTTGAATAATTTGTCTCATTTAGGATGTGGTCACATGTTAGTCGTGTTTTAGCATTTAAGAAAATTTCGGCAGCATTTCCCCTTAGTTCCCCGAGTACTCGGGGAACTAAGGGGAAATGCTGTCGAAATTTTCTTAAATGCTAAAACACGACTAACATGTGGTCACTACTGAGACAAAGTATTCAAAGAGTGGGATAGGATGGTAACCCGGCCCTATGTAAGCCCTATTGTGAACAGAATTGAGTACCCCAACCTTGTTCTTAATTAATTATGTTTTATTATAATTGCAGATGGACCGCAGTTGGATGTACGAAGCATCACGTCTATCTGATGAATATATGACAGGTGTCGAGGAATTTATCAGAGTTGCTATGGAAGATATGGCGAGCAAAGGGAGTGCACTCATGTCGTGTCCTTGTCGTGATTGTAACAATGGTCAAAAATTTTCCAACCCGACCCAAGTGAAGAACCATTTAATCCGTCGTGGATTCAAGCAAGGATATAAGTGTTGGTTATGGCACGGTGAGAGTTTGTCAACCGGCATAGGTACTGGTACTGAGCATCAGGATTACCATACCGGTGATAATGACGGGAATAATCTCCGGGGATTGGAAACCGACATAGGCACTCGTACCCAGCATCAGGAATACCATACCGAAGAAAATGATGATATGGTGGTAGATAGGTGTGATAATTTTGATCAAATGTTACGTGATTTAGAAGAGGATTTTGATAATGATAAGCAATATTGTTTATTTGAGAATTTGTACGAAGATTCTAATAAGGAATTGTATCCTGGTTGTTCGAAATTTTCAAAATTGAAAGGTGTATTAAAATTATATAACCTTAAAGCATCTAACGGATGGAGTGATAGAAGTTTTACCGAGTTATTACAAATTTTGAAAGAAATGCTTCCGGATGGGAACGAGATACCACCTAATGTTTATGAAGCGAAGAAAATATTGTGCCCAGTGGATTTGGAAGTTCAAAGAATACACGCGTGTCCAAATGATTGTATATTATATCGAAATGAGTATAAAGATCTTCACGAGTGTCCAAAATGTGGTGTATCACGTTACAAACCAAAGCAGATAACCAGCGATAAAAGTGATTATTGTAACCCGAATAAAGGACCTCCGGCAAAAGCATTGTGGTACCTCCCCGTGAAACCGAGATTGAAACGTTTGTTCTCAAATGCTAAAGATGCAAAATTAGTGCGTTGGCATGCAGATAACCGGAAAAAAGATGGAAAATTACGGCACCCCGCTGATTCTCCTCAGTGGAGAAATATTGACAGAGAGTTTCCCGAATTCGGACGTGACCCTAGAAATCTAAAGCTTGGGCTGAGTGCAGATGGAATAAATCCGCACAGTAGCATGAGCAGCAAGCATAGCAGTTGGCCGGTTCTATTATGCATTTATAATCTTCCGCCTTGGTTATGTATGAAACGCAAATACATCATGTTGACCTTGCTCATATCAGGACCCAAACAGCCCGGGAACGACATAGATGTGTATCTAGCACCATTAATTGATGATTTAAAAGAATTATGGCAACCCGGAGTGCCGATATTTGATGCATACAGTAAGGAGAAATTCACTTTACGGGCCATGCTTTTCTGCACCATTAATGATTTTCCGGCTTATGGAAATTTATCCGGTTACAGTGTCAAAGGAGAGAAAGCGTGCCCTGTTTGCCTGGACGATACAGTCGATGTGTGGCTACCTAACTCCTCTAAAAACGTGTACATGGGTCATCGTAGATTTCTTCCTGCCAACCACGTACACCGAAAAAGAAAGAAAGAATTCAATGGGAAAACCGAGAATACCAGAGCAAATTATCCGTTGACCGGTAAAGCTGTTTACTCGCGAGTAAAGGATATCACAGTTCAATTTGGGAAATTAAAAAAAAAAGGCGGTGAGAAAGAAAGGGACACCGAAAATTAGTTGGAAGAAGAGGTCAATATTCTGGGATTTACCATACTGGCAGCACTTAGATGTTCGACACTGTCTCGATGTGATGCATGTGGTTAAAAATGTGTGTGATAGCCTGGTTGGAACATTATTGAATATTCCGGGTAAGACTAAGGACGGTATCAATGCTCGGAAAGACATGCAATTCTTGAACATACGGTCGGATCTACAACCAACAGAGAAAGAAAGAGAAAGTGGAAAAACTTGTATATATCTAAAACCCGCAATGCATACGCTGTCGAAAGCAGAGAAGAAAAGCTTATTGGAATGCCTTCATGGTGTCAAAGTTCCATCTGGATATTCTTCGAATTTTAAAAACCTAGTTTCACTGGAAGATTTAAAATTGACAGGAATGAAGTCTCACGACTGTCATGTTTTAATGACACAGCTTCTTCCTGTTGCAATTAGGGGCATATTGCCAAAGTGTGTTAGGCAGACCATCACGAAGCTTTGCTTTTTCTTTAACGCCATCTGTTGCAAAATAAATGATACTGTTACGCTAGATGCTATGCAGAAGGAGGTTGTTGTCACTCTTTGTCATCTTGAAATGTATTTTCCGCCGTCCTTTTTTGATATCATGGTTCATTTAATCGTTCACCTAATTAGAGAAATTAAGATGTGTGGACCTGTCTTCTTGCGGTACATGTATCCGTTCGAGAGATACATGGGCTTGTTAAAGGCATATGTAAAGAATCGATATCGGCCTGAGGGCAGCATTGTAAGAGCTTATGCTGCCGAAGAGGTTATTGAGTTTTGTACTAATTACATGGACGATGCGAAAGCTATTGGCATCCCTAAATCTCGGCACGAGGGTAGACTTCACGGGGTAGGCACAATCGGTGCAAAATTATTCGAGCCCGACCGTACAACGATGTCACTAGCACATTTCCATGTTTTGCAACACCTCACTGACGTTCATCCATTTTGGGACGAGCATATGACTCTCTTGCGGCAACAGAATCCCAATAAATCCGACAAGTGGTTAATCGGCGAACACAATAAAAAGTTTGAAGGATGGTTTACACGTAGAGTCATGCAAGCTCCAGAGGGAGAAAACATTAAAGAAACTGTCAGATTGTTGGCTCTTGGTCCAGTCCATGTCGTTAGGACCTTCCAAGGATATGACATCAACGGTTACACATTTTACACAAGCAAGCAAGATTCAAAGAGTACCGTGCAAAACAGTGGAGTGACGTTAGTAGCCGTTTCGAGTGATTTGTCAGATCCTAAAGGTGCCGGACCATCGCATGCATCGATGTCATATTACGGATTTGTTGAAGAAATTTGGGAGCTCGATTATAGAAAATTTAACATCCCGTTATTTATGTGTAAATGGGTCGATAACCGTAGGGGGGTTAAAGTCGACGAAGATGGTTTTATTTTGGTGGATTTCAGTAAGGCTGGATACAAGGATGATCCATTTATACTTGCAAGACAAGCCACACAAGTGTTCTACATAACTGATCCCACCGATCGTTCCAGACATGTTGTCCTCCCTGGTAAAAGACGTATAATCGGAATTGATAATGTAGAAGACGAAGAAGCGTACGATCATTTTGATGAGATACCACCGTTTTCTACTGGCATGGCATTTTTACCAAGCGGTGATGGAAACGAAACAAGTCACACGCGCAACGATCATAATGAAGGAGAATGGATTGAAGGTGTTCCCACTAGCAACAATCCCTAAAAGCTTATGAGTACGTCAAAATATAAAAATATGAAAATGTGAGTTAATATTCGTTAATATTACTGACTTTATAATTTTTTTTTCAGGATGAATTGAACCACTAGTCAGTGAGAAGCATGCAAGTAATTCTTCGAAATTTGTTGTAGCTTATATCTATTCATGGCGAAAAATATTTATTTAATGAAGATATTTATGAAGCATGCAATTATTTTTGTACAGTTATTTATGAAGATATTTATGTAGTTATTTTTTTATCTTACATATTTCTCAAACACATCTAATAAATCAACTTAAATCAGAAAACAGAATCTGGATCGGTTCTTCCCTAAAAACCGATCCAGATGCCCATTTTTCTTTCAATTTAAAGGTTAGAAAGTTAGTAACACACATTTTTCTTTCAATTATTATATAAAAAATTAGAAAAGTAACTTACACATTAAAATTTATTTTGTACAATTGTATTATTATTTTATTCTAATATAATTCTTAAAAATGATGACATCCTAAAATTTATTTTAGTATTACATTCTTAAAAATCTACTCATATTTACTTAAACAAAACCAAATTAATTATTCCTCAAATATAAGAAAAAACTATTTCATTCTAACATAATTCTTAAAGATTATGACATCTTATATTTTATTTTGTAAAATGTATTACTTCCAATTTATTTTAATAATAACCATTTAATTATCGAATAGATTATTTCATAAAACATATCTTAAAATTTTTATACATAATCCAGAGATATTATATTAGTAATTAACTTACATATTTCTCAAACACATCTAATAAATCAACTTAAATCAGAAAACAGAATCTGGATCGGTTCTTCCCTAAAAACCGATCCAGATAGTTATCTGGATCGGTTCTTCAGTAAAAACCGATCCAGATAGTTTGAAATAAATACCATGCATGACATATCCACCTATCTGGATCGGTTTTAGTCTAATAACCGATCCAGATAGTATCTGGATCGGTTATTAGACTAAAACCGATCCAGATAGGTGTCTCCTTGGCGCCTATTGCAATACTTGGGGATGCATCGGCTCCTCCTCAAAACCCTTGGCCTCTCCTTAGACTAAAACCTCAAATCAAACCCGTGGCTTCTTCTTCTCAAAACCCTTGGCCTCTCTTGTCCTTCTCAAAACCGTTGTTCAAACCTTGTGGATGCATCGGCTCCACCCTCTCCTCCTCCTCAAAACCTAGTCCGCCGCCTCTTCTCCTCCACTCCTCCCTCTCCGTCGGCTTGGTGGCCCCGCCTCTTGCAATACTTACATGTGGATTTGATCTCCAAATCAAACCCGTGGCTTGGTGGCCTCTCCTTAAAATCAAACCCGTGGCCTCTCCTCCACTCCTTCCTCTCCGTTGGCTTGGTGGCCCCGCCTCTCTCTTAAACCCGGCCCTCTCTCTCAAATTCGGGTAAGTCCCATCTCCCTCTCCCTCTCTAAAATTGATTTGTTAGGAATGGTTTAGAAATTGTTAGCATTTTGAATTAGAAATTGTTGTTTGGATCAGATTAGAAATTGTTGCTAATTAATTCGGTTTATTATGAATTTTTTAGAAATTGTTAGCATTGTGAGAAATTGTTACCATTGTGAGAATTGTTGTTAATTGTTGTATTATCTCCTCTTTATTTTATGCATGGATTGTTAGCATTGTGAGAAATTGTTAGCATTGTGAGAATTTTATTTGGTATTTGTTGCTAATTAATTCGGTTTATTTAATTATATTTGTTAACCCTAGTTACTCAAGTATAATTGGTACCAAGGCATTGTGAGAATTTTATTTGGTATTTGTTGATAATTAATTCGGGTAATTAATTCGGTTTATTTAATTATTTTTGTTAACCCTAGATTAGATCAATTTTGTGGTCTCATTTTAATTTTATGCATGGATTGGATTATCTCCTCTTTATTTCATTATATAATCGGGTAATTGCATTGCTATTAATTGTTGTATGGTATAACTTTGTTGTACTAATTATAGTTCTCTAGAGATAATGTAGCATTGAGTTCAATTAATTGTTTTAAAAATAAAACAGATATGGAAGGTGGCAGTGATCATGATGGTAGTGTGTCGGCATCGATTAAGAAACGAGGAAGAGGGCCTAACAAAATTAAGGAGAAGTTTAACGAGAAAGACAAAACGCTGGAACTTGACAAATATTTCAGGCCGGTTGTTACTCGAGAGACAACGAGTTTTGCAACGGATTTTGGGATATTGGTAAGAAGGACTATTCCTATAAGGTTCCAACTATGGAAAGATGTTCCAGATGAGTACAAGCAAAAAATATGGGAAATACTTAAGGTAGATAACATGGTACTAATTTCATTAAAAAGAATTTGATTAGTTTAACTACAAACCCTAATTTCTATTTGTTTGGTAGGTGAGCTGGAAATTACCCGAAAAAGTAGAAGTGAAGAAATATTATTATCAGAAAATGGCTACTTGTCTCCGGAAGTTCAGAACCGAGTTGACTAGAGTGTGGCGCGAGGGTGAGACGCCCGATTTTGGTAAGCTCCAGATTGAAGAAAAAGATTGGGAAGAATTTGTCAAGTACCGAATGACAGCGGAATTTGATGTATGTTTATTTCTAGGAACCACCTATCTTATCTCTAATCTAGAATTCAAATTTATTTATAATTAAGGCCAATTATTTATTTGTTGAAATTGAAGGCTGCCAGCCAGATTGGGAAGGAGAACCAGACCCACAACAAGTATCCGCATTTCTTGGGATCCAAAGGTTACAGTGGTGAAGGTTTCCAAAAAAGACTTAAAGATGCTATGCAGGCGATTGCAGATGAGAAAGCATCTAGTGATCCGTCTTCCCAAGGGTCAACTAGTACTGTATTGACACCAGATGAGCTTGTTGATTTGTCTGTTGAGCATAGGCACGTCACATGGAAACTAGCCAGACAGAAGCTCTCAGACGAGACCAAGGAACTCTTTTATCCAGAAACATACATACCGGTCATCAACAGAATTGTGAGGGTTTAGATATTGTTATTAATTGAAATTCAACTTTAAATTATTATGTTGTAACATGCATGTTATCATTTCAGGAAGAACAAGAAGCGGCTTTCAAACAAGGCCAGTTGGCGGTGGTACGATACGAGGATGTTCTAGGAAAATCTCTGCCAAATACGGAACATCCTGGGAGGGTGAGAGGAGTGGGAGGTCTCATTCCACACTCACAAACATTCGGGAAGGGCCGGATAAGGAGGACACGTACCTCGAAGACATCAGAAGAAGAAATTAACGCAAGAGTGGATCAAAGAGTGGAGGAGAGAGTAAGAGGAATAGAGGAGAGATTACGACAAGAAATAACCGAACAAATGAAATCTGAACTTGCAATTTTGGTTCGGCAGACGATGGGCCAACAAGAAAAGACGTTTACCCCAACGGTCCTTCAGAGCAGCTGCCAGTCAGTTAAACCATATACCGATCTTTCCGAGTTTACTGAGGTAATGCAAATTCAGATTTAAATCAGTTGGCATATGCCTTAGTTTCATATATATTCGGATTTTATTCGAGTAAATACATATACTTGTACAGGAGGCAGAACTCAGCTGCAAACTCATGGCGAAAGTAGGTGAGAATACTATTGTGGTGGCCATGGGGACAATTCATGTTCCAGTTGCACCCGGTGGAACAATTCACAACAGGCCGATGCCGCCCGACCATGCAAGAGTAACGGTGGATGGTGTTAAAGATGTGGACTTCCTAGAGCTCCCCTTACCTGTACCAAATGGTGAGCAGTTAACCCTTGGATCGGTCCTCGGCAGTTTCACTGCATGGCCGATGCCCATGATATTGACAGGTTCAGATGAGGTATGTTATTGCTAAGTTTACTTCTTAATTTGTATCTATATGACAGAGTCATGGTTCATTATGGATTTTATTTCAATTTATTACGAAATTTTGCAGGAACCACGCGAAGAGGTACATCTTCCTTTAGGTGGGAAAGCAACGAGTCACTGCAAGGCGTTTGATGGTATCAACTTTGACAAGCTGGGACGAACATTCAAGCATCTGCGTGATCGATTTGCGGAGCTAGATGGCAGTCCATTCAAAATCGATCCGCCACTTGATCTTTTTTGTTCAGCAGACTCCATATCTGTTTATGCAGATGATTATGCGGCCTTGCTTGCACCACGGGAGTGGCTCACTGGACCAATCATTCAGATGTGGATGCTGTGAGTTAATATTCGTAATAATTATAGAATTTAGTACCTTCAATTCAAATAAAACAAATTTGAGAACACCTGTATGCCTTCTTTTTTTTAGGTATTGGCACAAATACATCAAGGAGGAATTTCCCGATGTGCAGGTTGGTTTCATGGACCCCCAGCGGACGAATGCCACCATGCTAAGTGATGATCGAGGAGGTGTACTTCAATACATAGGGCAAGCACTCAACGAAAATCGGGACAAGAGATTGATATTTATACCCTATCACCACATGTTAGTGTTATATATATATTCTAATTTTATTATATTTATGTCAAAATATAAAAATTATATAATATGACATTCTACAAACCTAACATGCAGCAATCATTGGGTATTGACCGTGCTTATGCCAAGAGAAAGTGCATTGTACGTGTACGATTCCGATAAGAAAAGTAAAAAAATGCTAATGATCACTGCTGCGGTCGAGGAGTAAGTGACATCCTAAATTTTACGTTTGTTTAGAATGCATTAGATTTTTTTATTATTTTATTATTTATCATTTTAAATATCTCTCGTAAGTACTGATTGTTCAATGTGTTCATATTTCAACAGTGTCTTCAACAGGCTAATGGAGACTTCTTTGACGATTCATAACGATTGCAAGGTAATAGTTTCTATTGAGATATATGATTATAAGACAAAAATTGTGATTATATAACCTTAAAGCCATTTGTATGCTCATTAACATACATTTCAATTTTTTCAAACTTATTATGTAGTGCCCACAACAACCAGACGGCTGGGAATGTGCATATTATGTCATGTTGCTCATGCAAGACATAATAAACGAACACATATATACTTTTCCAAACTTAAAGGTATGCATTTATATATTTTCAAAAAGTAATTAAGCATTGTTGCTTCAAATATAATAAAATACACAATTAATTGTGCATGCTCTTCTATCTTTTAAAAAATGTAGGATATTCCCGCCAAACATACTGTACAACGCTTGAGCAACTTACGAAAAATGTGGGTTCAAATTTTCCTGAAAGAGGTACAGTAGACATGAAGTACAACAATTTAGGATGTGTAAACTTAATCTGTAGGATGTGTATGTCTATGATATTTAATTTAGGATTTGTACGTGATTTGTATGTGTAAACATAATTTATGATACGTAAACTTAATTTGTAGGATGTGTTTGATATCTATTTGTGATTTGTATGCATATATATATTTATCAATCTGTGATTTGTATCGGTAGCATTTTAATTGGGCCAGCATATATATATAAATGGAAGCTGGCCAAATAATTAAAATTCTATTTTTTACATTCAACCAAACATCTGGATCGGTTATTAATTAAAAAACCGATCTAGATGTGTTTTTTTTAATAAAAAAAAATACAAAAAAACTATCAGGATCGGTTATTAATTAAAAAACCGATCTAGATGTGTTTTTTTTAATAAAAAAAATACAAAAAAACTATCAGGATCGGTTTTACATAAAAACCGATCTTGATAGTAGGTATCTGGATCGGTTATTATTAAAAAACCGATCTAGATGTGTTTTTTTTAATAAAAAAAATACAAAAAAACTATCAGGATCGGTTTTACATAAAAACCGATCTTGATAGTACGTATCTGGATCGGTTATTAATTAAAAAACCGATCTAGATGTGTTTTTTTTAATTAAAAAAAAATACAAAAAAACTATCAGGATCGGTTTTACATAAAAACCGATCTTGATAGTACGTATCTGGATCGGTTATTAATTAAAAAACCGATCTAGATGTGTTTTTTTTAATAAAAAAAAATACAAAAAAAATATCAGGATCGGTTTTACATAAAAACCGATCTTGATAGTAGGTATCTGGATCGGTTATTATTAAAAAACCGATCTAGATGTGTTTTTTTTAATAAAAAAAGAATACAAAAAAACTATCAGGATCGGTTTTACATAAAAACCGATCTTGATAGTACGTATCTGGATCGGTTATTATTAAAAAACTGATCTAGATGTGTTTTTTTAATAAAAAAAAAATACAAAAAAACTATCAGGATCGGTTGTACATAAAAACCGATCCTGATAGTACGTATCTGGATCGGTTATTACTCAAAAACCGATCTAGATAACAACTATTAAGATCGGTTTTATTAAAAACCGATCCTAATAGTTTCTATTTGGATCGGTTGTTTAAAAAATATAAAACCGATCCTGATAGTATCAGTATCGCCTTCATCAGGATCGGTTGGATTCCGATACTGATATGTGTTTATAACCGATCCTAATTCCATATTTTCCACTAGTGTTGGAGTCTTCGATGGTGCGAGGTAGAGTTCCATGCGATCGCCATGATCACGATACTCTCTCTTGTGTGTGTGTGTGTGTGTTATGTTCATCACCATTTTATCTCAACTATGTTCATCACCATTTTATCTCAACTATTTGTTTACTATTTCTTCATTCTTTTGTTACTACAAACGAGCTAACCAGCATTGATGCTTTTGTTTGAGTTAATTAATACTTTTTCACTTTGGCTTAATTATGTATAACTGAACCGACCTAGCGAGTTGTACATGTACTTTTTCCTTGTATGTTACATTCTAAAATCTATTTTGTTTTTGGCAGGTTCAAATATTCTTATATTTACAATATTTTGAGCTGGAGCTAGATGACGAATCGGAGTTGTGTTAGGTTTTTTGGGTTCCATGTTGCGTTAAAGACTAGTTTTAATTAGAGTTAATGTTGAGTTATATCATTTTGCTTTGAATTTTGTTTGTATATTATGTTTTTTTCTGACACTTGGTGGTTGTGTTCTTGTTCTTGGTAAGATTTATATTATAGAATGCGGTCGATTGCTACTTTATTATAATATGCTGTGATATTAGTATTTGAATGAATTGGTTGAGAGGAAGCAAGTCTCTTTATTGAAAAATAATTTTCATATTGCTAAGTTCACTGAAGCAATTATTTTTCATATTGCCCATTGGTTGTCCATCCATTTCATTTCGAACAGGACCAATTTGAACTGGACTTTGTAATGATCTGAGTTGGATGGACTGGACATGGTCAGCAGCTTCTCAAATTCAAACTGGTTATAAACTAGACATTTATCATTTTAATTTTGATACGGGCCGGTTATGGACTGAAGCCCGCTCATTAGCAGCCCTAGGTAAAACACAATTAAAAGAATTTAATATATATTACAATTAAAAAAAAAAAAAAAACTGTTTTTCTCCTGCTCATATATATGGGATGATGCTAGTTAGGTAAGAACACAATTAGAATGTAAACATGTTGAACCAAAAGAGTATAAATTTAGCTCACATGTTAACAGATTAATTTCTCTCATAATTATTAGTTACAGTTTAGAAATTATGCATCTTGAGTGCTTTTGATATATTAGTGACAAATATCTATCAAATTTTAGTTACCAAGCTACATTCAAACAATAGTTAACATCAAACTCAAAATATACAAACTACAAATAAGAATAGTTAACAAAAAAGTTGAAATATATAGACTATGGATGGTTTCTCTACCAAATAAAATGAGTAAGATGATGGAGAAAACTGAAGTTGTATCTTCTCTTAGTATGGATGGTTGATTTAGGCAATTTGGAATGGATTTGGTAACATTTACAACGATTTTTTAGAAGCCATTTTATTTATTTATATTGTATTACTTTGAAAAAGGTGATGTGCTTTTTAATATGAACACAAAAAGAAATGAATAAGATGATGGAGAGAAAAGTATTTTATTTTTTTTAACATGAATACCAACCTTTTTTCCGATAAAACCCTTAATAACGATATGTGTGTATGTATGAACATTGGGCCCAATCCCCTGACTAACATTTGACATAAAATTGCACAAGCATAGCCAAATTCCAAACTTTACAAAAAGCTCCTATCATGGTTGTGTAGGTAATTTTGTATATATCAAGCTGACAAGCTGTATTGTATTGTATTGTATTGTATTGTATTGTACAACATCTTTCTAATACTTAAAAATTGATTTTGTTTATTTTTGCAGAATCAGTGGCGGCAGGCCACATTGGTAATTTTGAGTACCCAAAGAACCAAGTTGATATTGTATTAGAAGAGAGCCCTTTAATACATATCAACTAATTCCCATATCGGTCAGGTGAAACGAAGTATGTCCGAAAGATCTGAAGTGTAAGGCGCTACAATCAACGGCGAAGTTAGAAATTTCGTTAGAGGTAGGTAAACATATATAGTTGCAAAAAAAATTCAAGTAAAGAAAGTCTAAAGTCTGTCAAGAGGCTTGCCATAAATTTGACAAGAAATTATTTTGTTTTCTTGAGGAGGTATAATTTAGAGGGTAGGACTGTATCTAGTTAACTACTTTTTATTTTATTTTTAAGTACATATCTTGCTATGGCTAATAACACAAATATGGAGTAATTACCTGATATGAGTCTTTTAGCTTGACATATGAGTGTTTGGATGTCATTTACTGTACATTTTCTTCTTTTTTGAATACATATCTTGCTATGGCTTATAACACATTGGAGTAATTATCTGAGATGAGTATTGGAGCTGACAGCTGATCAATATTTGAATGTTTTTTTCTTACTGTGCATTTTTTTCTTTGTTGATATTTTGTATTGTGCTTCATTTCATTTGCAAATGAACCATAACATTGTTAAGTTATTAGTGCAATTAATCAGAATCATTTACAAAGGTAAAAATTGTCTAAGAGAATTTAGGTTGATGGTGCAATGTGTTTTTTCTTATTGATTTGCATTAATATCTATTGCAGTCGATCACATTCAAACGTTGATTTGCATTAATTATTTTTCTACGGTTTTGCATCAGATTTTAGATCTTTCATATAATCCATCTAAACATTACAAAGTTTAATATTTACAAATAATTGGAATAAAAAATAATTTAGACTTTTAATATTAATTCTACAATGGCGTTACCATGAACAGTTTTGGGCTTAGAAAACGTGGGATGACCAAAATTTGGTTTGCTAAAATTAAATTTTTAATTATGGTTTTTTAAAAAAATTCTACAAGAGAGGGGACAACAAAAATTCATTGATGTAAATACTTTTCATTTTGTACTAACCTGCTGAAGGGATAAAAATGGTATGGATAATATTTGATCCGTATTCAAAAAAATAGATGTAGATATCCGATATTCGAATATCCTCTCGGATATGAATACTGATATGGTTTTAAATTTCAATTATCTATATCCATATAGTAGATATATAACATATATTTTAATATATAATATTATGAAAAAATTATGCTATTTACTATTATAATTAGATATATATATTATGAATTTTAGTATTTTTTTTAATAATTTTTATATTATTTTAATAAATATTTGATTCTATCCATATCCAAAAAAAAAAATATGAATATGGTTTTACCGCTATCCGCTCCGGGATTTTTTTTAAATAGTATTTCTTTAAATTATTTCAATTGAACAAGCCTTGTTTGAGTGGATTTTGGAAAACTAGCCTCCACCGATCCTAGGGATCGGTGGAGTAAAAAAAATCCAATCTACACTGGTTCTAGAGACCGGTAGAGCTAATTTTGCACCACCAGATAGCCTCGCCATAGAAGATCTCTCATCTATACCTCCACCGGTCCCTAGAACCGGTGGAGCCTTGATTTCAAATTTTAAATCCCAAGTTATATAGAGCAACATCCCATCCTCGAATACAAAAACAGATGGAGACACCCAACATATTTCAGCTTTTCTGTTTCCACATTATATCTAGACTATCTCTTGTTTACTTGACGACATGGCAACACAATAATTTAATTGAACAAATAATTAGCTTCCACATAAGCAGAAGTGAATAGTGGTAGAAATAGACCCGTTATGTACTAACATTTGGAATTTGAAAGCAGCCTATATACAATGAATAAAGAAAATAATTGGAACCACTCAAATATACCTTCGACGGCTCTTCACTGTTTTTAATTTTAAATCCTAAACCTACACCGGTTCTGTGGACCGGTGGAGACGTTTTTTAAAGCTACACCGATCCTGTGGATCGGTGGAGGTCTCGGTGTGGGTCTTGGTGTGGCATTTGGTGCAGCATATCTGTGGCGGGGTAAATGTTGGCTTCACTGGTTCTAGGGACCGGTGTAGGTTGTGTTTTTTTGGCTCCACCGATCCTAGAAATCGGTGGAGGCTAGTTCTCGAAAATCAAATCAGAGAAGGCTTGTTCCGTTGAAATAATTTAAAGGAATTCTATTTTAAAAAAAAAATCTCCGCTCCGTATCCGATCCGTTTTCACCCCTATTTACACCCCTAGGACTCTAATTAAAAGGGGCAGTTTCCGAATATTATCAAGATGTATATAGGCGATCTTTACACATCATTCTTTATTGTCATTATAAGTTGCTCGGTACGTGAATTATCTGATGCCAAATAAATGAACTCAAAACCTAAAAAAATGGCAATCTCATTTTTCAAACAGTCATATTTATTGGATGACGCTAGTAAAGTAAAACACAATTAAAAGAATTTAATATATATTACAATTAAAAAAAATAAAACTGCTCTTCTCCTGCTCATATATATGGGATGATGCTAGTTAGGTAAGAAACACAATTAGAATGTAAACATATTGAACCAAAAGTGCATAAATTTAGCTCACATGTTAACAGATTAATTTCTCTCATTATTAGTTACAGCTTAGTAATTATGCATGTTGAGTGCTTTTGATATATTAGTGACAAATATCTATCAAATTTTAGTTACCTACATTCAAACAATACTTAACATCAAAGTCAAAATATACAAACTACAAATAAGAATAGTTAACAAAAAAGTTGAACTATACAAACTATGGATGGTTTCTCTAACAAATAAAATGAGTAAGATGATGGAGAAAACTGAAGTTGTATCTTCTCTTAGCATGGATGGTTGATTTGGGCAATTTGGAATGGATTTGGTAACATTTACAGCGATTTTTTGGAAGCCATTTATTTATTTATATTATATTACTAGTAGTACCAGTGTAAACTGCAATGACAGTCCCTCTTCAGACAAGAGCAGCAGCTCTAAGACTCCGCAAAGCAAGCGGAGAAAGTCCGTCAAGAAGCTTGCCAAAATTGGCAAAAAATTATTTTGTTTTTCTTGAGGTATTTAGAGGGTAGGACCATATGTAGTTAACTTCTTATTATTTTATTTTTAAGTACATATTCTGCAATGGCTTATAACACAAATATGGTTAATTATATGATATTAGTGTTTTAGCTTGACATCTGATGAGTGTTTGGATGTTATTTACTGTACATTTTCTTTCTTTTTTTAGTATATATCTTGCTATAGCTTATAACACATTGGAGTAATTATCTGAGATGAGTATTGGAGCTGACAGCTGATAAGTATTTGAATGTTTTTTTTTACTGTGCATTTTCTTTATTTGTTGATATTTTGTATTGTGCTTCATTTCATTTGCAGATGAACCATAACATTGTTAAGTTATTAGTGCAATCAATCAGAATTTAGGTTGATGGTGTAATGTGTTTTTTCTTGTTGATTTGCATTAATATCTATTGCAATCGATCACATATCAATGATAACATTGTTGATTGTATTAATATAATTTTTCTTAACTATTTGTTTACTTTTTCTTCTTTATTTTGTCAAAGATTAAGTCATTAAATGCAGGAAAGATTTATTGTTGAAAATAATTAAGTTAGAAATGGCTATATCAAGATAAATGCAATATTTTGATGATTTATAGGGGTTTACTTGATATTATCCTTATTATTGATTTCTGTTTTCTGAAAAGAATGGCATGAATTTTTAGACAAGAGAGTCGAAAAGTTGTATAGTATTTTATTTAGATTTTATGTGATTATTATATTTTTCGAATAAAAGACTCTAAAAGGGGCAGTTTCCGAAATGGCAATCTCATTTTTATCAAGATGCTAAATAGATGAACTCAATACCTAAAAAAATGGCAATCTCATTTTCAAACAGTCATATTTATTGGATGACGCTAGTAAAGTAAAACACAATTAAATGAATTTAATATATATTACAATTAAAAAATTAAACTGCTTTTCTCCTGTTCATATATATAGGATGATGCTAGTTAGGTAAGAAACACAATTAGAATGTAAACATGTTGAGCCAAAAGAGCATAAATTTAGCTCACATGTTAATAGATTAATTTCATCTTTTGTACTTTTGATATATTGGTGACAAATACTGATTTTTTTATTTATATTCAAAAAAATATAAAATTTTAAAAAATAACCAAAGAGGGCAGCTATTTTCAAAAGTACCCAAACCGGAATTTTTTTTCCCGGTTTTAGCACCAATTACCGAAATTTTTTTTTTCCAGAAACTCATCTCTAAAACCGGAAAAAAAATTCCAGAAAAAAACTCATTTTTTTATAATATATATATATAGAGAGAGAGAGAGTGACAAATGTGCATTCGAATGTATATGGGCCGAAATACATATGGTCCAAATTTGACTTTTTAAAATCTAAACGGTCGATCCGAACCGTTCATCTTGTTCTCCATATTAATATGTGCTTGGAGACCAAATTTTATATTTTTATGAATTTATTTACTATTTATTAAGTATTTTACAAAATTGTTGATCCAACGGTGGCTTAACAAAACAGTAAAATCAGCAGCCACCGTTGGATCAACAATTTTGTAAAATACTTAATAAATAGTAAAAAAATTCATAAAAATATAAAATTTGGTCTCCAAGCACATATTAATATGGAGAACAAGATGAACGGTTCGGATCGACCGTTTGGATTTTGAAAAGTCAAATTTGGACCGTATGTATTTCGGCACATATACATTCGAATGCACATTAGTCACTCTCATATATACATATACATATATTATACATATATTATATATACATATAAAATAGTTTAGATATTGTCCGATTAATTTAGAAAATTTCAAAATGGTTTAGAATCATTTAGAAAATTTTAAAATAATTTAGAATAATTTAGGAAATAGTTTGATTTGTTTACATATCGATTAATTTAGAAAATTCCAAAAATATTTAGAATCATTTAGAAATTGCAAAAAAAAAACGTCGTTTAGTGCCTCAAAAGTTCAATTTAAGTTTTCATTTAACAGTAGGCATACAACGATCGGTATTTTGTTTATAAACGTCGTTTGGTTTTTTTTTTTAGAAACTCATTCTTTATAATATATGTATATGTGTATGAATATATAATATAATACATGTATATATAATATATGTATATGTTTATATGTAAATGAGTTTATAAAAAAAAAAAATGGAAAATCCCATTTCCGGAAAAAAAATTTTCCTGTTTTGGGACTAAAAACCGGAAAATTTTTTTCCGAAATTGGATACCGGAAATATTTTTTCTGGTTTTAGAGATGAGTTTCCGGAAAAAAAAAATTCCGGTAATTGATGCTAAAATCGGAAAAAAAAATTCCGGTTTGGAAATTTTTGAAAATAGCTGTCCTCTTTGATTATTTTTTAAATTTTATATTTTTTTTGGATATAAATAAAAAAATCGGGACAAATATCTCAAATTTTAGTTACCAAGCTACATTCAAACAATAGTTAACATCAAATTCGAAATATACAAACTACAAACGAGAAAAAAAAATGGTCTCTAACAAATAAAATGAGTAAGATGATGGAGAAAACTGAAGTTGTATCTTCTCTATTTACCTAGAAAGCATGGATGGTTGATTTAGGCAATTTTGAATGGATTTGGTAACATTTACAGCGATTTTTTGAAAGCCATTTTTTATTTATATTATATTACTTTGAAAAAAATATTGTGTTTTCTAATATGAACAAAAAAAAATGAATAAGTTGATAGAGAGAAAAGTATTGTGTTTTTTTTCAATATGAGCACCAACTTTTTTTTTTTTTTTTTTCATAAAACCCTTAATTAATGATGTATATGTATAAACATTTGGGCCCAATCCCATACTAACATTTGACATAAAATTGCACAAGCCACAGGCCCACAGCCAAACCCCAAACTTTACAAAAAGCTCCTATCATGGTTGTGTAGGTAATATTGTATCAAGCATAGTGACAAGATACCCGAATTATATCCGTTTAATTCTTTTTTTTGGTGATGCCAAACTGAACGCCGAATTATTCAGTTGACTGAACTTTGACCGAATTAAACCCGAATAATTCCCGAATTTTATGAACTTTTTCCGAATTTTCCGAATTATTCACGAATTTTTCCTAAATTTTTCCAAGAACACTTATTTTTTTGGTTTTTTTGGTTTTTTGCTCCCTTGCAGGACTAAGATTTTTGATCCGAATAATTTCGAATAATTCCGAATCATTCCCGAATTATACCCGAATTATTCCCGAATCACGAATTTTTGATCTCGCCGAACCGAACCCGAATAATTCATTTGTCACTATGGTATCAAGCTGTATTGTATTTGTACAACATCTTTCTAATACTTGAAAATTGATTTTGTTTATTTTTTGCAGAATCAGTGGCGCCAAGCCGCATTGGTAATTTTGAGCCCCCAAGGAACCAAGCTGACATTGTACCAGAAGAGGGCCCTTTAATATCAGCTAGTTCCTGTACCGGTCAGGTGAACCAAGCTGACATTGTACCAAAAGATCCAAAGGTGCAACAGTGGAAGTGTAAATGACAGTCCCTCTTCAAATAAGAGTAGCAGCTCAAATACTCAGCAAAAACAAGCAGAGAAAGTATGTAAAAAGGCTTTATTTTGTTTTTCATGAGGTATATTTTAAAGAGTAAGATTGGTTGCAAAGCAATTATGACCTTTTCTAGTTAACTTAATTCTTTTTATGTTATTTTAGCTATGGCTTATAACACAAATTTGGAGTAATTATCTGATATGAGTATTTGAGCAATGTATAAATTATTAGTGCAATCAATCAGAATCAAATAGAAAATATATTTTTTAAAAGAATTTAGGTTGATGGTGCAATGTATTTTTTTTTTTTTGCTTGATTTGCATTAATATATAGTTCAATCAATCACATTCAAATGCTTGATTTGCATTAGTTTTTCTCTACGGTTTCCCATAAGGTTTGGATCCTAATTATTAAATTTTTTCACATAATCCATCTAAACATTACGAAACTTAACAACATTACAAATAATTAGAATAAAATATAACTTAGACTTGTAATATTAATTTTGCAACTATTTATTTGGGGAAAAGAAAAATTAAAAAAATATATAACATACATGAGTAAAGCTAGCGTGTGACATGCTCACCAAGAAAGTTTGGTGAGCATAACTCCAAAAGTATATCGGATTGACGTCAAATGTCAAATCCAAACCGTTGAAATCCATGTACTTCATGAGTGATGCATATATATGCAAAATTTTGAAAGTTTCGAGTTTATTTGCTACACGGTCAAGTGGTCAAAGAAATGAACATTTTATTATAAGTTATTTTATATATTCAATTTTTATTATTTCTTTGACCACTTGACCGTGTAGCAAATAAACTCGAAACTTTCAAAATTTTGCATGTATATGCATCACTCATAAAGTACATGGATTTCAACGGTTTGGATTTGACATTTGACGTCGATCCAATATACTTTTGGAGTTATGCTCACCAAACTTTCTTGATGAGCATGTCACACGCTAGCTTTACTCAACATACATTGCCATGTTTGAGAATTCTATTTTCCTGATATTTTCCTTTTATTATATCCAATTAAATACATAAATGATATTAAAGATTATTATCTTTGTAAAAGTGCTAATATATAAAGATTATTGTGTAAAACTAGCGTGTACTCACTAAGAAAGTTCAATGATCATAACTCTAAAACAACAAATTCAAACCGTTAAAAACTGATCTACTTCACGAGTATTGTGTGGACATGCAAAATTTAAATTTTTTTGAATTCATTTAGTATAAAGTCAAGCGGTCAAAAATGATGACAAGTGAATGCATTAAAATAAATTATATATAGAATTCCATTTTCATTCATTTTTTTTACTGCTTGAGTTTGTACTAAATAAGTTTGAAAATTTCAAAATTTGCATCTACATGTCGGTTTCAACAATTTGAATTTGTCATTTAAAGCAAATCTAATAGATTTTAGAATTATGCTCACGACGCTCTTTGGTGAGCATAACACACGCTAGTTTTACTCTCAAAAATCAGACAATTCTTTGAACGCCCTCCTATCCACATCCAAAGGAGGCTTAAGGTTCATGCATGCAGCGTCATATATCTACACTTAGTCCAGAGAGTTTTAAGCCACCTCCACGATTTTATTTTATTTTTAATCACATACGTTGAAATATAAATGAATTTATATTTACTTAAATTTTTTTATATTACTCGGCTCCCCTCGTAAAATACTAAATGTGTGCTAGTAGTTTCATGTGTGTTAAAATTTAAATGAATTTACGTTTACTTAAAAGTTTTTATATTACTCAGCTCCCCTCACCAAATACTAGATGCACGTGTACTGGTGCTAAGATTCTATTTTATGATTGTTAGAACTTGAATTCAAATCCCACAAACCATAAATTAATAATTATGCATTTTAAATTTTAATCCTCTTAACTAATTTTTTTTAATTCCTCTCCTAGATGCATGCATGCACCCCACTTCTATTATCCGTGAAGAAAGAACATTCACTATATTATGTCTTTAAAAGATATATAGTGTTATTTTATTCATAATTAAATACTATGTAAGTCATATAAAATTTGAATATTATGTTATTTATATATTCAATAATATATTTATAAATTTATTTTTCAATTCTTATTTTTTTCTTTTTTAAATTTAATTATCAAAATTCTGAAAGCCCTCCTCTATGTTAATTAGGGTATCCTCTGCGTTACAGTTACCACATAAAATAAATAATAGCTAAATCAAAATTATCTCGATGTCTATTTAGTAAAAAAATTCAGCTTCAATTTACATCCGAGTCCAGCTTCAATAATAGCAACACCAACTTAGATTAAGCAATTCATGTTATTAAGCATAGAAATATGCACATTTTAATAGAGTTGGAATTTATTATAGGAGAAAAGAGAATGCTCCATACCATTACGCAAAAGAATAATGTAAGGTTAATTAGGATCAGGATTCTAAATAGCGCGCTATAGCGTTTTCGGACCATAAAAGCTATGGCGCTATCGACGCTATAGCGCGCTATTTGAGAATAGCGCTGTTTTTCAGCCAGCGCGCTATGACGCGATAAATGCTATTTAAACCTTTGATTATGATAGTAATAGGCTACGTACGGAAACAAACTACACTGCACATTAATGGGTTTTTAGACAATTTGATTTGCAAAGGAAAATGAAAAACAATATCGGATGGCGCTGCAATTATTGAAAAAAAAAAATTCTTTATAATCAATTTTTTTGTCCTCCAAATGTTGGCAGATTATATTTAAGAAGGAGAAAGGAGAAAGGAGGGGAGGGAGAGAGAAAAATGGAAAATTGAGACTTACAAGGATATTTTGTTAATTATTTTAGAAAAGGGATATCTTGTTTGATGAATTTTAAAAAATTGAGAATATTTTGTAAAAATTTTCAAATGGCCGAATTATATTACTTACCTAGCGACGAGGCAAAAGGGGGACCCAATTCATAAAGATTCTTGCCTTCATGCCCAATATATTCTCCAAATTTATCCGTGTCGTCGGGGACACGTTACAAAATGGATCTTTCATATTTATGCAATGATCACGTCTGCGAGTTACAGCAACCTAAACAAAGCAAATAACTTGAAAATAAAATTAGAGAACTAATACACTCAGGTGAGGATTTTGCAGAGTTTGGGAATTAGAGTCGGAAATATTAAATGGAGGTCAATAGAAATTGTGTCTTTCTTCTGTTGTTCTCATTTCTCCTCCTCTTCACTCTTTTTGGTGCAACTCAAGCCCATGTCAGGTCTCTTCAATCCGCTCACGCCATTAATGAGTCAGGTCTGGCTTCTCATCTTCTCACAGTTTTCACATTTGGGTTCTCTCAATTTATTTTAAAATTTAAATTACCTTCCAGATTTCATTTAAAATTAATTTGATGCTATGACTACTCTACTTGATTGTAGGCAAAGAAATCAATTTGGCAACAAACTTTACCAAAATTGATAAGCTAGCAGATGAAGGCAATGATGGACATGATCAATTAATGAGGCGCGCAATTCTCAAATCAACTGAGACTTCAAAGAAGAAATACGTATATATAAATAAAAGAAACAAAAAGAAGAAGAAGAAGAAGAGTGCAGCTACCACTTCCCATGGCAATCCTTCATTGGCTCTTCTCTTTTCCACCTTCCTGTTAGGATTTGCTGCGCTTTTGGTCTGTTAATTGCGTACATGTTGGTTTTTTTAACAAGTTCTTTTAAATTTTACAATTATACTTCATGTTTCTGTTACATGTGCTATGCCTTAACTAAGCAATTAGTTTGGATTTGTGATTGTACGGAGTGTCTTCAGGGGTGTCAATGACACCCGTTTACCCGTTTACCCTATCCATATCGTATTCAATAAGACGGGTATAGGTAAGATTTTTTTTTCGTTAACTTATTGGGTATGGGTATGGGTAAGAATTTTTTTTCGTTAGATAAATGGGTATGGGTACGAGTAAATGTTATTTTGTACCCGTTGGGTAACAGGTAATTATATAAAATAAATTATATCATAAGAAGAATATTATGCTAAACATTTTACTTTTTTATTTGAATGTTTTATTATTTGAATGTTTTTTAATTAATTATATAAAATAAATTCAGATTTGATTCGAAATTATAAGTTTGTTCTGAAACGAACCAAACTAGTTCAGTTCGAAATTAATTCGAACCAAATTTGAACTGGGTCTGATTCGATCAAAATGGGTTCACGAACTTTTATGGTTCGAATCTCATAATAACACCGGTCGTTCATTTACCTGATAAAATTAAAACACAAAATAGAGTCCTAATTTAACCTAGCCAACGCTGGACGCTCTCATCTCAAATCTCAATAATCCGCCTCTCCCTGACTCGCTCTCGTTCTAAAACCTAGTCAACGCTCTCGGTGACTGGCCGTCGCTCCTCTGTCCGGCCTAGACGGCCGTCGCTCCTCCGCCTTTCTCTTCAGTTAGTGCATATGTTTGGTTACTGTGCAATTTTCATGCTCCATTGTTTTTTTTTCCCCACTGACAAATATGCAACTAAAATACATGAAAATAGAAGTATATTGAATTCTCCTTTTACCTTCTTCCCATTATTTATTTGAGTAGAACTAGGGTGTTCTTAAGCTCACCAAAGTGTTTGGTGAGCTTGACTCCAAAACCCGTCAAATCGGTTTCAAATGACGAATCCGAACCGTTGGAACCCGTCTATTTTACGTGTGATGCGTCTACTTGTGAAATTTTTTAACTTTTGAATTAGTTTAGTATAAAGTCAATTGGTCAAAATTAGAAGGTTAATAAATTAATTTTAGTGCATTCATTTTTTGAACATGTTTTGACCGCTTGACTTTATACTAAACTAATTCGAAAGTTTAAAAATTTCACATGTAGACGCATCACACGTAAAATAGGCAGGTTCCAACGGTTCGGATTCGTCATTTGAAACTGATTTGACGGATTTTGAAGTCAAGCTCACCAAACACTTTGGTGAGCTTAAGAACACCCTAGTTCTACTCTATTTATTTCTGCTATATTTGCAAGAAACAAGTTTGTAAAAGTTGCTTATTTGGATTAATAATTTTATTTTATTTTCTTAGCTTTAAGTTATGTGCAATTGATACGATTGTGTCTCCTATTAAACCTAAAGCTGGTGATGTGATTCAAACCTGCTAATTAAACGGCTGGGACTTCATCGTACTGATTTAACTTAATGGATCTCTAACGGGCCTTTTTGGGCCCATGCAAAGTAGTTAGTGGGCCCGTTTTCAGGGGGACATTTATGTACGAAACGAGTGAGTTTGCTGTTCGCAAGGTGCCTGCCTTATCATAGAATAGCACTAATAACTTATACATTGCTCAAATACTCATCTCATATAATTACTCCAGATTTTTTTTTATAACCGATAGCAAGTTATGTACTCAAAAAAGAAGAAGAAAAAGTTAACAAGGCGTTTGAATACAATTTCGAAAATAGCAAGAATAGCGCTAACCTCAAGTTAGTGCTATTCTATCGTTTAGATGGATTAGCAAGAACCTCTCATTAAACTTTGAGAGTTGTTCTTGCTAATCCATCTAAACGATAGAATAGCACTAACTTGTCAAGTTAGCGCTATTCTTGCTATTTTCGAAATTGTATTCAAACGCCTTGTTAACTTTTTCTTCTTCTTTTTTTAGTACATAACTTGCTATCGGTTATAAAAAAAATCTGGAGTAATTATATGAGATGAGTATTTGAGCAATGTATAAGTTATTAGTGCAATCAATCAGAATCAAATAGAAAATAATTTTTTAAAAGAATTTAGGTTGATGGTGCAATGTATTTTTTTGCTTGATTTGCATTAAATATATATAGTTCAATCAATCACATTCAAATGTAGATTTGCATTAGTTTTTCTCTACGGTTTCGCATAAAATTTGGATCCTGATTATTTAAATCTTTCATATCATCCATCTAAACATTACAAAACTTAATATTACAAATAATTAGAATAAAATATAATTTAGACTTGTAATATTAGTTTTGCAACTATTTATTTGGGGAAAAGAAAAGAAAAAAAACATATAACATACATTGCCATGTTTGAGAATTCTATTTTCCTGATATTTTCCCTTTATTATATCCAAGTTAATACATAAAATTATATTAAAGATTATTATGTTTGTAAAAGTGCTAATAAAGATTATTGAGTAAAGCTAGCGCGTATTATGCTCATCAAGAAGGTTCGGTGAGCATAACTCTAAAATTTATCGGATTGGTTTCAAACGATGAATTCAGACCGTTGAAACCAATCTACTTCAAGAGTATTGTGTGTACATGCAAAATTTTAAAATTTTTGAATTCATTTAGTATAAAGTCAAGCGGTCAAAAATAAAACTTCATTTTCTTTCATTTTTTTGCATCTACATGTCGGTTTCAATAGTTTGGATTCGTCATTTGAAGTAAATTCAATAGATTTTAGAGTTATGCTCACGAAACTCTTTGGTGAGCATAGCACACACTAGTTTTACTCACTTTCAAAAATCAGACAATTCTTTGAACGCCCTCCTATCTGCATCCAAAGGAGGCTTAAGGTTTGTGCATGCAGAGACATATCTACAATTAGTCCAGAGAGTCCTAAGCCACCTCCATGATTTTGAAGTTTATAATCACGTACATTGAAATTTAAATGAATTTACATTTACTTAAAGTTTTTATATTACTCTGCTCCCCTCATAAAATACTAAATGTGTGCTAGTAGTTTCACGTGTGTTGAAATTTAAATGAATTTACATTTACTTAAACGTTTCTATATATTACTCAGCTCCCCTCACAAAATACTAAATCCCCGTGTACTAGTAATTTAGTGGTTAAGACTATTTTGTGATTTTTAGAACTTGAGTACAAATCTCACTAACTATAAATTAATAATGAGGAGGGTTCCAATGCCTCATTTTTTTTCATACCTCATATTTTATTTTTTTCGTTTTCAAAGTTCAAATTGTCGATCCGAACCGTTCAACAAAATATTTATACTAAAATATGCATGGAGATGAAATTTTATATTTTTTGGAATTTTTTTGCTATTTTTTAAGAAAGGTACAAAATCACTGTTTTTTAACCGTTAAAAAAAACAGTGATTTTCTACCCATCTTAAAAAATAGTAAAAAAATTTCAAAAATTATAAAATTTCATCCCTAACCATATTTTAGTATGGATATCATGTTGAACAGTTCGGATCGACAATTTAGACTTTGAATATGAAAAAAATGAAAATATAAAATATGAGGTACGATGAAATATAAAAAAAAAATGAGGCATTGGAACCCTCCTCATTAATAATTATGTATTTTAAATTTCAGCCTCCTAACTAAATTTTCTAATTCGGCTCCTAGATGCATGCATACACCCCACTTCTATTATCCGTGAAGAAAGAACATTCACTACATACTGTCTTTAAAAATAAGTGTTATTTTATGCATAGTTAAATACTATATAAGTCATATAAACTTTGAATATTATGTTATTTATATGTTCAATAATATATTTATAAATTTACTTTTCAATTCTTATTATTATTCGTTTTTAAATTTAATTATTAAAATTCTCAAAACCCTCATCTATATATGTTAATTAGGGTAAGTATTCTTTGCGTTACAGTTAGGGCTGGCAACGAACCGAACCAAACCAAACCTAATCCAGGTTCGGGTTCGGATTCGAAATAATTTCGAACCAAACTGGTTCGAAATTGATTCTGATTTCAAACCTCAAAGATCAGTTCGGGTTTGGTTCGGTACATATTCGAACTGGTTCGGTTTGGTTCGAAATAGGTTCGAAATGAGATCTGATTTTAAACAATCCATTAAACAAAGTGCAAAAATAAACAGAAAATAGAACAATCCATTAAACAATCCATTGATTAATCCATTAAACAACATACAATAGCACAACCAATCACATACAATAGTTCAAATGAAAAATAGAGAAAATAGAAAGCTACCCGAAACAGAAAATAGAAAGCTACCCGAAACAGAAAACCAATGCCATAATAGGTCTCAGTATCATGTGTAGTATCATATGTGGCATCCTAAACTAGACACTGAACTCCAAAAGAAGCAGTATCAAGGTTTCAGCCATGTCGATTATTTACATCATTGACCATAGGCAAAACACAATTACACCCATCCTAATACCCATAGCCAACAACTTACAGACATGCTAGCAAAACAGGTAAGGCATGACAGTAAAAGCACTTAACATAGTCAACACAGAGAGGAGCTACAGCCAACACAATATAGTCAACACAGCCAGCTTACAGAGAAGCACAACCAGCACAGCCAACACACAACATAGTCAACACAACCAGCTTACAGATAAGCACAACCAGCACAGCCAACACACAACATAGTCAACACAACCAGCTTACAGAGAAGCACAACCAGCACAGCCAACACAACACAATCAACACAACCAACACAACATAGTCAACACAGCCAACTGACAGAGAAGCACAACACAGCACATCCAACACAACCAACACAACCAAAACAACCAGCACAGCCAAAACAACCATTTAGATCAGCAGCCAAGCAAAGCTAGAACAAGAAAATAATATTTCAACCATTCATATCAGCAGCCAAGCAAAGCTAGAACAAGAAAATAGTATTTTCACTAATCAGTTACCTGTTGAGCATGCTGAAATATTAAGCTTCTCTAATCAGTTTTTGTCATCGGTATTTTCACTTCAAGGTTCTCCTCTTCTTTGACTGCTTGCTGAAAATATTAACAAAAACAAAAGATAAGTGTGAAAGCTATTTGAATAATCAAATAAATGAATAATAGATTTTGTAACCCTCGTCTCTTACTTGTAAAGTGTGTAATGTGACAGTTGAGCTTGCTCTTATCCAATCACCTCCACAAACCAAAAGTTCGACCATATCTTTACTTAGGGAACTCCTGTAGTCATCTAGTACACGACCCCCGGCACTAAAAGCCGACTCAGAGGCGACTGTTGATATTGGAATGCCAAGGACATCTCGAGCAAAATTGCTCAAAATTGGAAACTTCACACAATTAACTTTCCACCACTCCAACACATCAAATTTCTCTCCTTGCCCCACAACAAGAACCCTTTCTTCTAAGTACACCTCAAGGTCTGTTTTTTGAGACTCTTCGGTTTGGTTTTCAATCACAAAATGAAAATAGTCATCCTCGGGTTGGGTATTATCTAAAGAGGTACCATCTAGAAGCAAGGTTGAAGAACTCGATACACTATTGGAAGCCACATATTCCCTTTCATATTTCTGAAAAAGCAATTCAACCTTGCTTCTAACCTCTTCAATACGAGCATCAACCTCATAACTTTGGTACAACTTTTTGAAACAAAATCCGATCAAATTCATTTTGAACCTTGGATCTAATATAGAAGCAATAGTCATTAAAAGACTAACTTCTCCCCAATACTTTTCAAACTTCACATACATGACTTGAGACATCTTACTCAAGAAATCATCTGACGAACTGTAAGCCTCACATATTGCCTTTTTAACCTTAAACACTTCATTAAAGAACAAATTTGAGGTGGGGTAGGCAGTTCCCGAAAAAAGGTTTGTCGCTTTAGTGAAAACATCAAGCAACTTCATTACCTTTTCGGTATTTGCCCACTCTAACTCCGTGGGCAGCCACTTAAAAGTTGAATCTCTCTTGGCATACCCTTCAAGCGCAACCTTGTAATAAAGAGCCGATTGGAGCATGCGATGTGTTGAGTTCCACCTAGTTTTCACATCAGAACACAAGGATCGCCTAGTGGGTATGCCTAATTGGATAGCAATTTCTCCAAATTCGAACAATCTAGCCGGGGATTTTCTAAGGTACTTAACACCCTCCCTAATCTTGACAATGCAATCATTAATTCGGTCAAGTCCAACTTGCACTATCAAGTTCAATACGTGAGCACAACATCTCACATGAAAAAAACAGCCATTAAAATGCAACATGCCTGTTACCTCAAAGTTGGACTTCAAAATGAGCGCAACCTTATCATTATTAGATGCATTGTCTAGGGTAATTGTTCCAATTTTGTTTAAGATACCCCACTTTTTAAGAGACTCCAAAATGGCATCCGAGATTGCCTCACCAGTGTGAGGTGGTGCAAGCTCAATAAAACTAATGATTCTTTTTTGCAACTTCCAATTTGGATTTATGTAATGAGCGGTTATAACCATGTAACCAATGGTTTGATTTGAAGTCTAACAATCAGAAGTGAGTGATATCATTTTGGCATGCTTGAAAACATTTTTAATCTTCTCTTTTTCAGATTCAAAAAACTTTATGCAATCATTTTTTATGGTGTTTCTAGTCACTCTTTGATACAAGGGATTGTTGTACTTCATTAGAATATTAAACCAATGGTTTTCAATAAACGAAAACGGCAATTCATGAGCCATGATCATCTTTGCAATAATCTCCCGACATTTTATGTGATCATAACCCCCGCTCCCTCTCACTACATCAAGTCCAACTTGGTTATTATTTGGGAATTTCAGCGTACCCGATAGTGATATTCCTTTGACTCGTTTAATTTCAAAACATGCTTTAACATGCTTTAAGAGGTGAGAAGTACTACCACTTAGGTTCACATTGTACCTTTTTTTGCATTGGGTACACTCTGCCTTTTGTATCTTCACTGTTGTCCCTTTGGGCCCTTTCAAATCCACATCAAACGTTTTAAACCACTCCCACACTTCCGACTTTCTTTTGCATCCGGCTTTCGAACCTTTTCCCTTTACCTTTTCTTCAGTTGGGTCAACCACCGTAGTCTCATCAACATCTATAGGAATTTTCTCACTGCCATTGTCGGTATCTACAGTTTCATCTTCTTCCACCTCATTAGTGGGAGTATGAGAAGATTCAACCCGCGACATTCTATAAAAAAATTAAGCAAATAAACAAAGATGCAAATTAGCAAGTCTAATTAAAATAGAAAAGGTGCAAATTAGCAAGTATAATTAAATATGCAAAGAATCCCCAAGTAAATTACTAAAATTACTAAAATTAGCAAATCAGCAAGTATATGATCTTGAACATACCTAAACTCAAATTAAAAAGATAAAATAGAAAGAATCAAGGAACATACCTAAACACAAATCAGCAAATCAGCAAGTACATAAAAGATAAAATAAAAAGAATCCCCAAGTAAATTACTAAAATTAATTATAAGGAACATACCTAAACTAATTTGCCAATCCGCAACTGAAACAACAGATCCAACTCTACGCAATTGAGAAGGGCTCAAATCTGTAGGAAAGGATTAAATATAACTCAAATTAATAATCCAGTTCATAAATCTGCAACAGGTCAGCAACATTAAGTTCAGAAATCACTCTAATTAAGAATAAAAATTAAAAAAAAGAACTCACATTGCTACTCTGTCTAGGTTGCCAACTTCAATACTAAGCCTAAGAACTTGGCAGAAAAATTGCCTCCGAATTATACAAAGAGCGAGGTGACCATGCTTCTCATTGCCAAAACCCACTTGCAAGCAAATAAAAGAATATGGATGAGCATGAAAGTAGAGATTTACATCAAGGATTCAGATAAGTTACTGGTAATGACCAGTATAAGAACCAGTATATCGGATTCAATATGGATGAGCCTAAGAACCAGTTTCTTACTAAAGGATATACCAGTATATCAGATTCAGATAAGTAGAGATTTACCAGTATATCGGTTACCTTTGTTGGTGTTCAATCGCCTTGCTAACGACGGTGCTGGAACCCTAGGTCAGTGAAAGACTTCCAATCGATGGAGCTACGCCTTGGTGCTAGAATCCTAGCTCCGAAGTCCAAACCCTAGCTTCGAAGTCCAAACCCTAGCTCTAAAGCCCGTCTAGTGCAGTACTGAAACCGATCGTGAGGTGTACTGTTGGCTTAGAGAGAGGAGAGAGTAGTTGCGACTTGCGAGACAGAGAGGAGCGACGGCCAAGTTAGGGTTTAGAGCGACATGAGAGCGAGATGAGAGCGAGTTAGAGAGAGAGAGAGCGAGATGAGAGCGTGGGAGACTGGGAGTCTGGGACGGCTAGGTTAAATGAATGGCTCTTTTGTATTTTAATTTGATCGGGTAAAATGAACGGTTGGATTTTATGAGATTCGATTTAATCAGGTAAAATGAATGGTTGGTGATTTTATGAGATTCAAACCACAAAAAAATCACGAACCTATTTCGATCGAACCAGGCTAGGTTTGGGTTTGGTTTGGTTTAATTCCGAACCAAACCTGGTTTGGTTCGTTCCAATTCGAATCTATTTCGAATCGAATTAAACTCGAATCAAACCCGAATCAAACCCGAATCAAACCCGAATCGAATTACGAACCTCGAATTTTTTTGCCAGCCCTAGTTACAGTTACCAATTTACCATGTAAAATAAATATCAGCTGAATTAAAATTATTTCAATGTCCTTTTCATTCGCTATATAAATAAACTGCCGAATCGTTCGCCACTTCGCCTCGTTTAGGAAACGTAACCATTACGCTCTCCCCAAATTCCTCTTCCGATCAATCCCTAGGTTTTTTTAACTTCTCATCACTCAGTCACACCTCACAAAATCGCTGTAACTCGGACGGTGGATCTCTTCCGATTCAAGCGTTCTTTCGCCCCAATCCGAAGCGTTGCTTGATTTGCTTCGCTTCGCTTTTGTCTTCGTCTTGATCGCTGTCGTCTTGGAAGCATCGCATGATGGACGGTGATATCAGAAACTGGCCATGCGAGGAAAATTATATTACTTACCTAGTGACGAGGCGAAAGGGGGACCCAATTCCTCAAGGCGTCATCTCCGTAAACCCTTTCAGCTCTAATCCATGGGATTTCCCTGGTAAGCACCTAATTTTTCCTCATATTTCATATAAATCCTAATTTTTTTCACTGTAAGGTATATTAAACCCTAAATTGAAAGTTGTAGTATGTTAGGAATCATAATTGTACTATGCACAAATTCATGGGTATGTCATTATAATTGCAATTATATTAGTAAACCTTCTATCAGAGGGCATAATGAAATTTTTAATGCTTTTCCAAAATTCTATTTTCCTGCTAAGTATTTTCCATAGTACAAAGAATATGAAGAACCATAAATTCTTCTTTTGTAAGGTACATTAAACCCTAAATTGAACGGTTTGTTTTGATTTTGTTTTCTTGTTACGGTAAACCCTAACTAATATCGTCTAGCAAAGTTTTAGTATGTTTAACGAATCATAATTGCAGTATGCGTTAACTCATGGGTACGTCATTATAATTGCCAGTAAATCAGTAAACCTTCTATCAGAGGGCATAATAGAAATTTCGAATGCTTTTTTAAAATTCTATTTTCCTGCTAAGTATTTTCCATAGTACAAAGATATGAAGAACCCTAAATCATTTTTCATAAGGTACATTAAGCCCTAATTGAAGGGTTTTTCTTTATTTCGTTTTCTTGTTTCGGTAAACCCTAACTAATATTGTCTAGCAATGTTTCATAAGGTGCATTAAACCCTAAATTGAAGGGTTTGTTTTTATTTTGTTTTCTTGTTTCAGTAAACCCTAACTAATATCATCTAAAAAGTTGTAGTAAGTTTCAAATCACCATTGCACTATGCACAAACTCATCAACATGTCATTATAATTGCCAGTATATCAGTAAACATTCTATGAGATGGCATAATAAGAGTTTTGATTGATGCTTTTGTAAAATTCTATTTTTCTGCTAAGTATTTCCTTCGTTAAATAGACAAGTTTATTTTTCCTTGGGTTCATTTAACCCTAAATTGAAAGGTTTGTCTTGCTTGCGTTTTCTTGTTTTGGCAAAACCTTACTGATATCATCTAACAAAGTTGTAGTGTGTTACAAATCATAATTGCGCTATGCATAAATTCATGGGTATGTCATTGTAATTGCCAGTATATCAGTAAACGTTCTATCATATGGCATAATAGTGTTTAAGTTGCTCTATTTTGATAATATAGTTCTGTGCTGTTCTCAGCCTTTCTTTCAAAATAAAAGGATGTCATAATAGAAGTTTCAACCAATGCTTTTGTAAAATTTTATTTTTTATGGTGAGTATTTTCCTTGGTCAAATAATCAATTTTCATTTTTAATGTCCTTTTTTTCATCTACAAAGTGTACTCTAATTATCTATATTGCATCTCCCATGTATAAAATATGCACATTAGGCATGTACCTATATGCTTCGATGTGAACAGTAACCCACTAAGAATTCTCTTCTGGCACCCAGGGGCAGTTTTCGACTTTAAGTATAGGGGTGGCTAGCCAGATAAATATCACATTTAAAAAATGTTTTAATAAAAACCAAAATCAATATAACACAAGATAGTATGATTCTTCACTATTTGTTTTCTTTCACCTTGAAATAAGGGTCTAAGGTCTTTCTTTTAGACATAATTTTACATTGATTCAAATTATATACAATTTTTTTAATAATATCTTCTATAATTCCATACACAAATCATTTTGAATCATAATTTTTTTTTTTTACAAAAATTAAAAATATAAATGATGATTTAGTCTGAAAATAAAATAGTAAAACTAACCTTTATCTAAAAGTCACAATGAATAACAATTTAATAATTTGTAAATCGTCGTTGAATAAAAAAACAAACCTCAATTTCAAAAGAAAGATATATCACGTCCTTCACATCAATTTAAATTTCACCTTTATAATTTTGATTTTTTCTATCTTCAGAAAACCTTTCAATGACTTTCTTTATTTCTCTCCAATAATTTCCTTTTTTTTTCCGGTAAGAATGCCTTCTAAAATGGTCAAGGTGACCTCTCCAAAATGCCTAATGAAAGCAATAATGTAATAGGCAAGGTTTCTTTCCTCTCTTTTTTTTCTCTCTTCTTTACTATTGGACAAATCAGCAAATAAAAAATCTTACATTCAAACCCTTTAAATTTTTTTGTATTATCATAAGGGGGGCTAATGAATATAAATTAAAGGGGTTCGTTCAATTTCTATAGACTTGATAAAAAATATTTAAAATGTTGGTGGTCCCTTAGCCACCCATAGAGAAGCATACCTGCTGCCCCTGCTGGCACCATCATAAAATAATTCAACATTATAAAAGGTAATTAGATCGTAGTCTATGCCACATGCCAGTGAACAACAGCGATTGGGGGTCAAAGACTTCAAATTTTACCTTTATGTTTAATTTTCTGCTTGATTTCCAGGTTTATGCACGTACCAACTGAAGCTCAAACTATCAAGTTCTGTCCCAAAAAACCAATACAACACCAAATAAAAAAGTACAGGTGGTATTTTGTGGGTATGCAATGGACCAGACATGTCAGGTGTAGGCACTGAAGTAATTTAAAACTTTAAAATAAACAAAAGAGATAACATTTCTAAGTGCAAAATTCAGTGAATTGATCAAATAAAAAGCAAAGTTTGCTTGATCTCACGAACAATCCTTAATTTTGTTGCTCGACTTTAGTGAATCAGATTTCAATATGTACCAATGATTATGTTTTTGTGACTGGAAAGCAGAACCTAAACCAGTATTTAAAAATCTGCAAATGATGTGATTTTTGTAATCAAGTTATTGTTTGGTAAAGAGAGTGCCTAAGGGTGGTGACATCCATGCTGATTAACATGATTGCAAACTAATCTTACAAGCACACACATGTAGTAGCGATCTATATTACATTTACACCAGAATCGGTATAATTCATCTACAACTTTGCCATCGCCCTCTTTAATCAGAGTTGTCATATTAATATCTACAGGGAAACGACATGGGTCGGGTCCCCACTGTAGGGTTACTTGAATAGTGGGAGGGAAGAATCGAGAGAGATGAGAGGATTGTTTAGATTTCATTCATATTGAAAAAGAAAATGGGTGCTGAACCAAGTTGGATTGCTGAGATAATAATTAATCGGGCCTGTCAATTTTAACATCATCTAATTTCTGCATGACGGTTCAGGGTTCTAAGCACTGAGTCCACCATCCTTAGATATTATAATATAGTAAAGAAAAGATAAAAGATGATGTTTAACTTACATTATAAGTCTATTTTTAATTGCATACTTGGGGTTAGTACTAATAAAAAACTATTGAGTTTGATGTATTAATAGGACTTTTGCTTTTTATGTTGCAGATGACAGTTGGTTTTTTTCCGAAGAAAACCCAGATGAAGAGAAATGGGAAGGAGACGTCAGAAGGACCGAAAATGGATTCTGGAAATGGTCTGGCACTGTTACAATTCCAACAGAATCCGCTTTTGGGTTCAGGAATATATTTGATTTTTACCAAGGGAATATGCCTGTTGGAACTAGGACTGGCTGGATAATGCGTCAGTACCATGCCAGATCAAATAGGGAAGGAGCTATTCATGTACAGGTACCTGCTTTTGACATCCCTTTTTGAAAGAAAATGCAATTCTGATAGAGATGCAATTAGCAATTCTGCATAGGTCAAGAAATATATGATTTGTGATCTTTCTACTTTTTCAGACTATATTAAGAATAGTGTAATTTTATTATATCTTTTTTTCTCCTAAAATGAAACAAAAAGCTAAGATGTTAGATTATGCTTTTCTTAAATGCAGGAGAATATTTCATTGTGTAGACTCTTATGGCAAATTGAGGAAAGGGGCAACTCCTCTCGACCAAATAATTCTCTCTCTGCATGTGCTGATTTTTGCACATTGATACCAGACGTATGTAGATTTTTCTTATTTTATTATTGTCACAAGAAAAAAATTTCATAGCAAATTATTGTTATTAACTCAGTACATTGGTCTTGTCAGATGATAAACATAAAGGAAGAGAGAGAGGCTGATCGGCAAGTGTCAGTAAATGTCTCTCCAGACAGTTTCATTGAATTGAAAGATCTAATGTCTTCTGACGGAGAAATCAGCGAGCTGTACGATTTCTCGGATAGAGACTTCTTAGAGTTTAATGACATTCTGACGTCTGACACAGCTTCTACTAGCTCTGAAAATTCTGAGTATTTTAATATTGGTGAGATGCTGAGAGAGATCACAAGGGAGGGCCCTGTGTCTGTAGAGGAAGAGAAGGATGACTGCGTCTCTAGTTTCACTGGACCAGTCCAGTGCAAACAAGCTGACAGGGATAAACAGTTGAAAGACAAAGACAGTATATCTTGGGATAAAAACAACAGCACACCGAACCATCATTTGTCAAATGGGAGCTACCTGGAACTGATAGATCTCCTTCCCTCTGATACGACTTCTACAAAATCAGGCAACTTAGGTTCCATGCGCAACAACTCTTGTGAGTACTTTAATGCACATGAGTTACTCAGAGACATTGCAAGGGTTGACAATGCACCAGTAATTGAATCAGGTAACTGCTGATATTGTAATAATTGGATTTTACTAGCATGTGCAACTTTGTGCCAAGCCGTACTACTGTACAATATCTTTCTAATATTTGCAAATTGTTTCCATTTATATTTGCAGAAACAGTGGCAGGCCACTTTGAAAATTTTGTGCACACAAGGAACCAAGATGATAACGTTGTACCAGAAGAGGGCCCTTCAACTTCAGCAAATTCCCGTACCGGACAGGTGAAGCGAAACCTGTCGGACAGATCTGAACGTGCCAGCCGCAGCAGCAGCAGCAGCGATGGTGGTAGTAGTAGTGGAAGCGGCAATGGCAGTCCCTCTTCAAACAAGAGCAGCAGCTCTAAGACTCCGCAAAGCAAGCGGAGAAAGTCAAAGCTTGCCAAAATTGGCAAGAAGTTATTTTGTTTTTCTTGAGGTATAATATAGAGGGTAGGATTGATGACCATATCTAGTTAACTTATTTTTATTTTATTTAAGTACATATCTTGCTATGGCTTATAACACAAATCTGGAGTAATTATCTGATATGAGTGTTTTAGCTGACATCTGATGAGTGTTTGGATGTTTTTTACTGTACATTTTCTTTCTTTGTTGATATTTTCTTTTCCTTTTTTGAGTACACATCTTGTTATAGCTTATAACACAATCTGGAGTAATTATCTGAGATAAGTATTTGAGCTGACAGCTGATGAGTATTTGAATGTTTTTTTACTGTGCATTTTCTTTCTTTGTTGATATTTTTATTATGAACCATAGCATTGTTAAGTTATTAGTGCAATCAATCAGAATCATAAGAGAATTTAGGTTGATGGTGCTATGTGTTTTTTTTATTTTTTGATATTCAAAAGCCCGTAGTCAACTTACAACTCAATCTCCCCATAAAACATAATGATTGATTTGCATTAATATCTAGCGCTGTCAATCACATTCAAACGTTCATTTGCATTAATTATTTTTCTACGGTTTTGCATCAGATTTTAGATCTCTCGCATTTACAAATAATTAGAATAAAAAACAACTTAGACTTTTAATATTAAATTCTGCAATTATTATGTCGAGTTTTCTGGAGTTAATTTGCCACTAATTTTTGTTTCTTAATTTAATATTTAACAATGGTTGAACACAATTTAACTAGCTTTCCTCTTAAAATTTTATTTCTTTCTTTGTAATTTGGTTTAAATTTAGAGTTAAAATTAGAATAATTTTTTTGAATTCTCGTTGGTAATTATGATTAGAAGTTAGAACATTGAAATTATAAATTAAAGTATTATTTTTTATCTAGTATCCAATTAGCTATTTTAACCCAATTCATTATTTTTTGTCCCTTCCTAATGAAAATTCACATCCGTCCCTGCATACAGCTCTTTTTTGGATAAAAAAATATACATACATTATCATGTTTGAGAATTCTATTTATTCTATTTTTATTATATTTTCTTTAAATTTTATCCAAGTTTAAACATCAGTTGTAATTAAATATTTGTATATTTGTATAAGTGCTACCCAAATATTATTTTAGTGCTAACAAGAGTGTGTGTGTGGTGTGTGTCATTTCAGCTAATATAACACTAACTTCAAAATCTATTGAATCGGTTTCAAACGGTGAATCGAAACCGTTCAAACCGATCTACTTCATTAGTTGTGTGTTTATATGCAAAATTTATAATTTTTTGAATTTATTTAGTATCAAGTCAAACGGTCAAATGTGAGAGTTTTTAAGATAATTTTAATGCATTCATTTTTCAATATTTTTGACCGCTAAACTTGATACTAAAATGACTCAAAAAAATAATTATTTTGCATGTAAATGCATCACTCATAAAATATAGATCGGTTTGAACAATTTAAATTAGTCATTTGAAGTCTATTCACTGAGTTTTGGAGTTGATGCCATATGACACTAATATCATACTAGCTGAACTCTACATACATACATATATATATACATACATACATACATATATACCTAACAAATACACACACATATATATACACAAATATATACCCACACACATACATACGTACATACATAAATGCATACCTATATATATACAATTTGTATGATGTTCATATTTAACATAATAAATTCATATAACATTCACGCTTGATAGATATACATTTGTACAATATTTCCGCTTGGCATAACAAACTTATGCATACAATTAGTTCTTGGCTAAATAAAATTAATGTAGAGTTTACATTCGATAGAATAAGCGCGAATCCCGTATAAATTTATTATCTTTTAAGTTTAAACCATGTATGAACCCACTAAACTTTGGACATAACTTGTATACATTTGTACATAATTTATACTTTATGTTCAGTTTCATTTGTACTTGTTGTATATTTGTTAAATAAAGTTTTGGCATATTACAAATATTATACCTTCAAGTCATCATATGCCACCTAAAACACGTCACAGAAGACCTCTATTGATTGGAAGGCAGACTTTCGATGAGAAAACGCAGAGTGAGAAAATTCTTTCTCAATTAGAAAATATCTAAAAAATTCTCTCTAGAAGAACAAGTTGACGTCCTTGGTAAGAACTATCATTTTTGTAGTAATTATCTTTTTCTTTAAAAGCCTTTATTTTTAAATAAGTTGGAATAAGTTAGAAATAAAATCCAACCGGAATCAGAAACACAAAGACTTTTCAGAAGGTCACCCATTCTAGTACTACTCATGTCCAAGTCCACTTCGTGAGGGTTTCATTTCCATAAAAGGTTGTTTGTTTACCACTGGCTCGTCAAGCCTATCACGAATCCTCTTCTTTTTTCCTAGCTTGAGACAGGCTATGTAAAAACTACACAGACGGATTTCATTTTTGTATTAATTATATGTAATTTAAATCTATTTATATTTTGTACATAAATATTCATCAAATAATTTATTGTTTATAACACACTAATTACAATCCGACTACATCAATGATATTTAATGATGAATATTTAATTAAGTCCTAGTTGAATCACATAGAAATAAATAAAGTATAAACTAAGAGTGGAATGATTTCTGGAATTTATTAATTATTAATTTGCGATACTCAGTCAGTCGGCCTCGTGTGATTTCCGTGAAAATTCATACGTAATTGATTTGCACGAATTTTAAAGTTGTCAGCGTAAATTTTCAAATGAATCAAACGGTTCTAAAAAGGAATATTGAACCAAACTGCTCTGATTCCTTTGTTAAATTGACCAAATGTAGTGACTTCCCAGGAAGTTACCATTCAATCATTGATTTATTAATTCTTAGGCGGCGATTTTCTATGCAGCACTCAATCACTCATTACCCGGAATTTTGTGTTGAAAAAGGGAAAAATTAAATGATTAAGGATAAATAAACTTGTTTTCTGTCATGAGGTCAGAAAAAGAAAGGGTATATATAACTTGTTCAAGGAAACTTGCTGTCGCCTGTGATCAAAAAAAAAAAACTTGCTGTCGCGTTCGTATCCGAATCCTCTGTTATCATCCAATTGCAAACGTACCCAATTCGAGATGTAAGTAGGTCAATTTCCAATTTTAATTCTATAACACGGAAAAAATAACAGAGTATAACGATTTATCTCGTTAACGAGTCTCAGAGTCACCAACTGTTCACACTAGTTCCAAGTCCCCCAATCCATATTCTCTTCGGTAACAGAATATATGTTTTTGCATCTAAACTGTTCAATATGATTTAATATTCGTGCTAGATCAGATCGAACGGTAAAAATCTAATGACAAATATTTTATTACCGTAGGGGAGATGAATTGATCCCTAGTCCGCGTCGCGAGCCTCCCCACTCTTGTTTCCTGAGGGCGTATCCTCTGCATTAACTCAGAAAGGAATCTTTTGAGTTAATGAATACTAACCGTCTGATTTTAAACGGAGCCAATCCGGCTCCTCCTTATGATATAGGGGGCCTTTAATATTAGTGCAGATTTAGTCTACACGAATCTTAAAACATATCGGATGGTGAAGATTCATTAACTCAAAAGATTCCCTTTTGAGTTAATGCAGAGGATACGTATTGTCGTTTCCTTGCAATTAATGCTTTTCATCTCCCTCACTCCTCACCTTTGCCAAAACCCTCCCTCGCTTGCTTTCCGCGTACAAACTCGAAAGATTTAGTGATAAAGATACAACACATTTCATAGTTCACACACATCTTATTATCTCTATAGAAAGAGAGAAAGAGCTTGCTTCCACCGATCGGTATTGCCACCTCGCCGCCACCATTCGTTCATGCGTACAAGCCATACACAGTGTCAACCTTGCTTCCCTCTCTTTCTCTCCGTGTTCTCTTACAGACCTAAAACTGTATTAAGATTTTAAGCTTCTGGTATAGAAAAAGCGCCGAACTTTCCACTTTGGGGAATTAATTATAGCTTCTACACTTGGTTCCTTTATCCCAAAGTTTGGATCTGCAACCAACTTTTTTTATGAAATCTATCCTTCAATTCATGATAACTACTATCTAGAGTTTGATTCAAGATTTAGATATACTCCAAAAATACATTTTCCTTTTCCTTTTCTCCCTAAAATCCTAGCAAAAAGAAAACTACAAAAACCATCAAAATTTCATCTGAGAATATAACCCATATATATACCCAAATTCCTTTCTCTGACAGGCCCACAAGTCAATTTCTCACCTTTATTTCTAATTATCGAGCCGCCTTGATCCCACATTCCTATTCTGGTTATTTTCCAGTTTGACAGTTCAACACACAAAAATTGACACAAAAAGACAGAATACCTACTGCTGAAATCCCTGAAATTCCGTTCCATCACTTGAAATTCAACCAAAATTCTCTCAATTGACAGATTTTCTAATCTACGGCCCGAATTATTACTGTTTGATATACCTTTGACATCCTCTCTTAATGGGTGCACAGCCAAGCAAGCGCCCGAGCACACCCGACTCGGCCGCCACAACCTCTGGCCAGACAGGTAATGGTACAGGGACCCAATACACAGCCGAACTAAGCTCGTACGAGGCAGCGTGCCGGCAGGACCCTGAGCTGATGTTGTTTGATACAGCTCTCCAGGAGCGCACGAACCGTGCAATCTCCACCTTGGCAGGAGGGGTGGAGGTGCGGGCCCTCTCATTTGGGTCGCTGCGTGAAGTGACAGGTTGCCTTCTGGACATGAACCAAGAGGTGGTTCGAGTAATACTAGAGTGTAAAAAGGATATATGGAAAAGCCCGGAGCTGTTTTCACTAGTGGAAGAGTACTTTGATTGTAGCTTGCATACACTTGATTTCTGCACAGTGCTTGAGAAGTGCCTGAAACGAGCACGCGATTCTCAGCTCTTTCTCCACGTGTCACTTCAGAGGTTTGATGAGGAGGATCAAGAGGAAGGGGAGGGGGAGGAGCAGGATTCAGGTAATAGCAAGAGGAACAAGTATACTAGAACATTAGAGGAACTGAGGCACTTTCGAAATTCCAAGGACCCTTTCACCGAAGAATTTTACCAGGTACAATTTTTTATTTTTGTTATTTTTTGTGTTCTATTTGTCATAGTCTGACCCATGGATTAGGAGTTTTAGATAGATCAATGTAAACATAGACATAATTTTTACCAAAAAGGCACTAATTTGGTCTCAGTTGAGCCTTAAATCGTGCAAGCAAGCCTCTAGTTAGATTAAACAATGCAATTGCTCCCCTATTATGCAATTTTGTTTCAATACACAAATTTAAAAAATTACCCTTTCTTGGTTAAATAAAGATGGAAAAAGGAATTCAATTTGCACAAATTTAGCTCATTCATCCAGCTTGTTATCCTTTACTCCTTAAATTATAGTCTATCTTGAGAAGTGGGGAAACCAAATTGAAAAAAATAGAAGAAGTGTCAGAACAGAAGTTGAGTTATAGTGAGAAAATCATAAAAAAAATTCAAGTTAATAGATATTAAGCAAAGATTGATAAATCATTACCCTGTTTCAACAGGATCTAACCGAATAGTATGATAATATAAAACTATCTGGTTGTTGGAAAAATCAAACAGTGCTTCAGTAAGCCAAATTATTTTTCAGGCTCTAATGTATTTCGCAAAAATCATTTTGACACCTACATAATCCAAGTGATCAAATCATCCTGTAACACTTGGAAAAGAATCACTTCTTTCCTGTGAAGTATCCGAATAACCGATCATATTTAAATTATTTAAGGCAATTCTTGTTCCTCGATCCTAATATGTTAACTAACTCAACTAGTAGAATTTAGCATGTTAAATAATACATGAGGTATGGTGAAATAGAATCAAAGTAACTCAGTAATTGAGAATTTTTTCAAAAGAATAGAGCTGATGACATATAAAACCAAAAAAATAAAAAATAAAAGAAATAACATGGAATAACAAGCTTCAATCTTAATTACGGTGATTATTTTTTCTTCAAGTCTTTGCCTTTTTATTTTTTGCCTCTTGTTCTGCATTTTCAAAAGGTGGCGAGCAATTTAGTTTTGATATTATACGATCTCTTGTGTGGGCAAGGATATTGTATCGCCATTTCAATTGAAATAATGTTCTTACATAAAAATAAAGTATTCCTAATACATTTAGGCAATGACATTACTTTTCTAATAACATAATTTACATTATGTACCAAGTCATCCCTGTCTTTGAGTTTATTTAGTGACCTAATCAATATTGCAAACAGTGTTCGGGTCACAAACCGATCCTGTTTGGACACAATTAATTTCTTTGGCCAAATTAGAACTAACAGATATATTTGATATATGTCGATTGCAAAATAGGTATTCCAATCTGTTTATAAACAGCAAGTGTCGATGCTCCAAAAGCTCAAACAGAGAAAACTGAAGCTGGACAAGAAATTGAAATCCATAAAGGCATGGCGCAAGCTGTCGAGCATCATCTTTGCCACTACTCTCGCGGCGGTAATAATCTGCTCAGTGGTGGCGGCAGCAATTGCGGCCCCACCAGTGGCTGCTGCGCTGGCTGCTGCCACGTCTATACCAGTGGGGTCTATGGGGAAGTGGATCGACTCACTGTTTAAGGGATACCAAGATGCTCTAAGAATGCAAAAGGAGGTCATAAGCTCAATGCAGGTGGGGTCTTACATCGCCATAAAGGATCTCGATAGCATAAAGGTACTTGTGGACAAATTGGAGATTGAAATCGGGGGGTTGTTGGAGATTATAGAGTTTGCAACAATGGGTGACGAGGAGGTGAGGGTGAAATTTGCAGTGGAGGAGATAAAGAAAAAAGTTGAAGTCTTTATGAAGAGTGTTGAGGATTTAGCAGAGCAGGCCGATCGCTGTAGTAGGGAGATCAGTCGTGCCAGAACCGTCGTCCTTCAGAGGATTATTAGACAGCCCAATTGAACTCGTCACTGATCTCATCAGAGGGTTATCAGATTATACCCAGTTTGACCATCACTCGACTGTCTTCATCCGAGACGAATAAAAACATGTGCTCATTATGAAACCCTGGAATTTTAAATCCATTCTAGTGCTGATGATGGCATTGTCAAAATTTATTATCTCATTTACCAGTCAGAATTATTTCTATAGTTATTTACTGTTAGGTTTCATTCGATTTATTTTAAAAAAATTATTCAGTGTGTTGTTGAGAGGAATAATGTGTTTACTCCGTGTATTATTTATCTTTATTAAAAGTTGCACTTGATGTGGAGAAGTAGAACTATTTTGATGTGGCGGTGCAAATTGTATTTTGCTATGCAGCTGATGTCAAAATTAGTCATTTCAATCAATGGCTTCTGATGCAAATCTGTTGCTGGATGAAGCTGTACCCGGTTGATTAGCAATCTCAATTTGTGTTTCAACAAACGTGTCTGATCACGTTTGGTCACATTTAACTATTTTGTTGTAATTTAAGTTAGTTTATTCAAACGTCACCATTCGATCAAGATTTAACCGTCTTCATCACGTGTGGATTGCATGACCAAGTGTTGTGAAGTGTCGTCATCATACCAGTTCACATATCGTGCTGTGACCATACCGGTTTGTATACTGTGTCGTGCTGTGACCATACCGGTTTGTATACTGTGTTGTGCTAATTTTTCGAAGAATTGTCATGGTACCATGACCAAGACACATGTAACGTGCATGCAGTGCCATGACATATACAGAATTCGTACAAATTAGATTGCACTAATATCAAAGATCTCCTTATGTTTTAGACGGAAACCGGATGAACTCTGTTTATAATCGGATGGCGGATAGGATGCTCTTTTGAGTTAATGCAGAGGATGCGGACTCGACATATATATATACATCCTTGCGAAGTCTATTTCAGGCCAGGCATGCTATATTGCTATACACTTTCCAAGACCTGGAATCATTAAAAGAGCCCAATTACGGGTCCACGCAACTTTTCTTTACTTTCTTTCCTTTTCCTTTTCTTTTCCTTTTTGTTTTCTCCGCATCATGCGCAGTTATACTAATTAAGATGTGATCAAACTTAATATGAGATCATAGAAACGATTGCTATGACGCGCCTGGACAGAAATATAAAAAGCATGTTTATTTATGTAGAATTTAATATGAATTGACGCATGCAGTGATAAACTGATAGGTATATTTATAGTTGAGAGACATTTCCCGCTGTGTCTGTGGAACTAGTAATGGCATTAAATGCAAGGATCAGGATGCGTGAACCACATTTAATGCTTCATCCGCTTGGTGCGGAACTGCGGATTGTGCTGCCCAAGTCTTTCAATGCGTCTCAGTTTGGTACCACGTGGCACTGTCTCAGGCTCTATACTTTTTATCATCGTCGATTGGAAACTTCGCCATTACATTCTCTATTTAAAAGAAACGGTGCAGGAAATTCTTGCTCTCAGAGTCACTGCGGGGTGGACCCGGTTACTGTTAAAGGATTTAGGGTTAAAGTGGTTTTAAATTTAGAATTATATGGAGACCCACTCTGTAGTGAGTCTGGGAGCAGGAATTTCCTGCCCCCAGAGGGGCAGATGATTCGGTTCCTTATTTAAAAACTAATAAAAATAGCTATAGAAAGCTCAATTAGAACATTTGATATAGACTTATAGTGTTGGCAACAACCACTTGATTTAAAAATTCTGAACTAGTTGAAACTTGAAAGTATTAATTTTGATCTTGAGTTACATTTTTATATGAAAATCATAATTTGAAATTTAAAAATAGAAATATGAATCCGTAACGTCAATTCATCTGTAATATACATATTATCATAATCTCATTTTATTTAAAAAAAAAAATTTAAGTGCGATGTAACTGATTCAGTACAAGATTCTAAATAACGTGCTATAGCATTTTTGGATCATAAAAACTATAGCGCACTATTATGCACTATATAGACACAACACTATTTTTTTTAAACCATTGCAGTATAACATAAATGTTATCTAAAAGTTTGCTCAGTGTCCTATCGACCTATCCTCTCAGTTTTTGTTGTTATATTACAAGAACCGAATCTCCTGCCCCCGGAATCACTGCGGGGTGGGATCAATTACTGTTAAAGGGTTTAATTACTGTTTTTAAATTTGGGCCCACTCGCAGTGACTCTGGAGGCAGGAATTTTCTGCCCCTGAGGACAGACGATTCGGTTCCTATATTACATGAGAATTCAGATCCAGTCATATACTGATCGCAGAATGAGATTCAGAACAATTTATTTTAATGCGACACGACTCTCCAAAACTCTCAGTGCATGTAAGGCAGACTTTAAAAAAAAAAAAAAAAAAAAGGTTCCGGCTGAGATTAGGAACCGAAATTTTTATTCATATCCTCAGAAAAAATTAAATTCCAATTTTTTCTTCGATTTTTTAAGATTTTGAAAAATATCCTTACCGTTGGCAATAACAGCGGTGTGGTATTTTGAAACTTATCAAACAAGATAAAAAATCTGATTGGAACATACATGGTTACTTTTTTAAATTTGTAAGTATTTTTTTTGCGCTGAGAGAATGATCCGAATTTTTTTTGTATTGACGCTTCATCGATATTTTTTGTAATGAAACATCAATGCATCGCTATTGAGATTAACCGAGTATATAACACTGGCATGTCATCGATTTTTACAGTCAAACATCGATGCACTTGTGCTGGGATTAAACAGAATATAAAACATCGACGTGTCATCGATAATTTTGTAATAAAATATTCATACATTGTTTCCAAATTTTAAATGATCATAACCTTCGATAGGAAATTCTGATTTGAACTTTTGACGACAATTTAGAAAGCTCTTGAAGAAGCGGAGGGCTTAGTGTTCGAGGCATAGCCTAGCCTCAGTACGCCGAAAAATATCAAAATTGAAAAAAAAAAAAAAAAAAAGACATTGTTTTGGATCTTAAAACTTCAGTTGAAGTTGTTTCTAATTTTACGGTCGTTCATCGGGAAATTTTATTTTACAATAATAAATATTCTAAAATTGAATATCAATTTACAATAGGTCAATAGGAGCATCATTTACTTTCCTTTTTTTTGCTTAAACTAATACAATATTTCTATTTTGTTCTGTAACTTAGTTAGGGTTATATATTATGAGATTAATATTCATCATTAAAATAATAATAATAATAGTTTTTAAATAATTTTATTTTTCAATTAATCCTCCATCTAAATATTAGTTGTTTGATTAATTCTCTAACGATAGAAGTCATAGAGTACCGCTAGCATTACTAACGGTAGAAGCAAGGCAGATATTTTTCGAATTTTGAAAAATCAAAAGCAAAGTTAGAATAATTTTTTGTAGGATATGATTAAAAATTTCGGAATTAGGAATATTCTTCCATTGTACAACAATTAGATAAAAAAATGGGATTGGTTCATAGGAGTCCGCATCGTCTGCATTAATTTAAAAGAGCAATTTTTTAGTTAATGTATTTCCATCGTCTCATTTTTAAACGGGTTTTTAATATTGATGTGGATCTAATTTGTACGGATTTTAAAAGAAATCGAATGTTCCATATGTATTAACACAAGAGATTTTTTTTTAGTTAATTTAGAGTAGGGGTGTCAACAAGCTGGCTCGGTCCGAACTAGATCCTGGCTCAACTTGTTAATTATAGACCGAGCTACAGTTGAGCAAGCTGGACCCAAGGCGTCTGAGCTAAAACCTCAGTTTGAACTCGTGACAAGCCAGTCTAAAAAATAAAATAAATTCTACAAACTTTTTGAATCGAGTTAGACAGTATAAAATACATACAAATTCATATAAATTCACAAATTGATACCTAGCCGAGCTAGCGAGCAAACTTAGCCCTTGCTGAAACTCGTTAATTTTGAACCGAGCTAGTAACTAGCTAACTCGTTAATAACTCGGTCCAATAACGAACGAGTTATTAGCCAGCGAGTCATGTGCAAATAATGATCAAGCCACAAGCTAAGAAGCTTTTTTTTGCCACCCCTAATGCGGATTGCGGAGTATACGAATTCGGTCAATAGGTTGTAGTGTTGTACAACCGGAAACCTATAATCGTACGTGATTGGTGTCATGGTGTGGCATCATGAGCTTGTTTGTTCTTTTTCCAATCCCAGCTCCTAAATTTGCGCTACAAATTCATTCATGCGTGATTATATGCTTCTCTATCCTTTTGCTTTAAAATAAAAGTTTTATTCCTCTCCTCAAAACTAATTTTATTCCTCTCCTCAAAATTTTGATCATATGCACATGCACCACAAATTTTTTGTCAAATTACGGCCCGGCAAAAATATTCCTATTTATTGTTCTTTTGGAACTAGAAAAAGTTGTAATTAGTTTCTTAGATTCTGGCTCAATTCATTATTAATGATTTCGAGATTGATTCAGCTCGGTTCGTTTTTTTAAATCGCTGTGAGAAGGAGATGTTTTTTTAAAAAAAAAATCACTTTCTTTCTGTGTGTTCATGATAAGAGAATGAAATTCGTTATGAAAAAAAAAAAAATTAATCCGTAGTCTATATGCGTCTCACAACATCAAATTGACGAAAATCTTTATTTTACACGCACACGCTGCTAACAGCATGAAAGAGCCAACTCATCTCAGTTTGTAAAATATTGTAAGAAACTAAATTTGTATATGGGTTTTTTTTTATTGTCTTAAATACTATACTTTTCAAATTTAAAACAGTAACCAATCATATTTCAAATTAACTAAATTTTGATGTGTGTTCTGTGTAGATATATATATTTTTTAAATAAAGACGGAAATCAAATATTCCAGGTATAGATATTCAAAGAAAAAAAATTATGTCGAATTTTAAAATAAAAATTTTCAATTTTTATCTAAATTATTAAAAATTATCTAAATTATTAAAAATTATCTAATTTTTACATTTTAATTTAAATAATATTTTATAAAATATCAAAGAAACGTATAAAATGAGATGGCATTATGTTCAGCAATAGAAAAAACACATAATTTGGATCTTAGTCAGGAGTGTAACGAGACTCTCAAATTATGGAAATTAATCATATAAAATTTTCTTATTAAGAATGAAAGTCAATTATATTATCCATCAATCCATACTATTTTACTCTAAATTATATAAAAAATGATACATATATACACAATTGATCTCATTTGTTGTAGCCTTGTAGGTTAATAATGTCACTATCGCATAATCTAAATATCATGTACCCAGTATTAATCTTTCATTAATCAACGGTCGACATTCTTTATTAGTGGCGGGAAACTAAAACACAGTCAGGTCACTTAAGTCTTCTATGACAGTATAAATATAGATCTTTCGTATTGCCCGTCAAATAATGTTACGATGAACCCGCAACATATGTTGTTTCCACGCTAGTGGCCGCAGAGAACTCAAGCGTAGTGCCTGCGAAGAAAAGAAAAGGTCGGTCTGTCGTATTATCGAGACAAGACCTTTGTCCGTACAGTGTGGACCACAAACGGCGTTACGAGTAACGGAGGTATACTAAAGGGATCGCTAATAACATTTGCCCTCCAAATGATCATAAAATTTCAAAATTCAAATAGTTAAAAAGGTCATGACACAAAGTCCATGGTTTCATAGATGCTCATTTGGCCACCTCAATTCATATCCTTGTTTCAGTTCTAGGTACATATAGGGCTCCAAACTAATTGCACCGAATCGAACTTAACCCAGTTCAAGTTCGAGTTCGAATCAATTTTGAATTGAATTGATTTAAAATTGAAATAGGATTTCAAACTGAAAAAAAGGGTTTGAATTTGATTCAGTGCGATTCAAATCAGTTTTAAACTGAACTGGTTTGAAATTGAAGCAGGATTTAGAACTAAAAAAAAAAGTTTCGAACCGAGCCATACTCAGTTTGAGTTCGAGTCAAACCAATTTTGAATCTAACTGAATTTGATTCGTTTAGAATCAATTTTTTTTTCCAAATCAAATTCAATCGAATCACGAACTAGGAGCTTTCTGCGCATCCCTAGGCACACATGCCTTGACAAAACCTTTTCCGAAGACCTATTATGTATTGCAGGTAGGGCTGCAAACGAACCGAACCAAATCGAATCTACCCTAGTTCGAATTCGAATTCGAAATAATTTCGAATCAAACCCAGTTCGAAATTGAAATCAATTTCAAACCTAAAAGGCCAGTTCGAATTTGATTCGGTATAATTCGAACTAGTTCGATTTGATTCGAAATTAGTTCGAAATTTCTGATGCTGACTGCTGCTCAATCAGATCTGCAATCCTTCTGGCCTCGAAACTACCAGAAGACCACATCCACCAAGAGAGGAATCGAAACTTGTCCTTCTAGGTCGTGCAAAATCATCACAGCAAGTTCGTGATTTGGATTATTTGGCTGAAATATTGCAATCAAGAGAGAAGGCGAAGAAGAAGAGGGGTTTGGAAAGGAAGAGATATTGTGCTTCGACTAGGGAAAGAGCTCCAAACCTTCGCTGTATGCACCAGCGCTTTGATCGGAGAGAGAAAAAAGTCGATTGGGAAAGAGCGAAAGTCGGCGTTTAGGTTAAGCGAGAGAGAGATGGAGAAAGAATACTGGCGACGTAAATTAATTGGACGGTCAATATTAGTCGGAGTTTCGAACCTTTATAAATTCACGAACCTATCGAACCGAATCTGCCCAGATTCGAATTCGAAATTGAATTAATTTCGAATCGAACTGGTTTGAATTAATTTCGAACCGAATTAATTTCGAACCGAATTATTTTCGAATCGAATTTTTTTCGAACTTTTTCGAATCAAACTCGAATCGAATCACGAATCTCGAATTTTTTGTGCACCCCTAATTGCAGGGGTTTCTAAATTTAAACCAAGAAATTTAAATTTAAATTCCTGAGATGGTTGACACTTGACAATCAATAACTTACCTTTATAAAATTAACTAATATTTTTAAAAATTTTGATGCCTTGAGTTGAAAATTAAATGGTCACACGTGCACTTAAAAAAATGGTCAGACTCTAATTATTGTTCATAAAAACAATTAGATGGTCAGAAAAAAAAATGTCTTCTTATTAACAGTCCAATGAGGGTTATAAAGAAAAGTGGTTATGGATTAGTAAGAATATCATTAAATTGGATAATCTTGATTTGTATAGCAAATTTGACAAAGATGGCACAGATTCAGTAGCATCAATATACAAATATATCAACAGAGAAAGGAAAATAATAGAGAAGAATCTAATTCACGGTCATGACTCGTGAGAAAATAACTGAGTCTGATTTAATATTTTTGGTCATACTTTTGCAACGGCTGGGAAAGAAGAATGAAAAAGTTTCTCATTCTGATACCATTTAAATAGATCATCACTAAAATAATATTACTTCAATATTACTTCAGTTAATCCGAAATCTGATCTATTCTCGTAGGGCCCGTTCGACAAACCATTGAAATAGTGAAATCTGGAAGAGCATGGGTAAACGCGCTAAATTTATCTCTTGAAAAAAATAAAAAACTAATTCCTCTGTTCCACATTTTTCATGAAATAGGGAATTGATTCACAAAAGAATAGATGAGGGACCGAAATGCAAAAAGCAGGAGGTTGACTATAAAAGTTCAAACTCAATTCCACTATTCTTAATTCTTTAATTCTACTCACTTCTTCTCTTATTCGACAGAAATAGAACATTTTTTTCACTCTATTCTTCTATTCTACTCTTGCCTAATGGGACCATCCAAACTACAATTATTTGCTTGTTATAATATAACTACTAATCAGGAGTAGGATTAAAAATAAAATGCTCTATTATTTTTATGCTCCAATCATATCACACAAAATTCTCTATTTATCTTCACTTTAGAATCTAAATAGTGGATTTAAACTGTTCAATATAATCTTTGTATTAAAATAATCTTGAACATTAAATTTTATATATTAGAAAGAAGTTTTTTTAGATAGATACAATATCACTATTTTTTAAAAGATTTATGATCATAAAAAATAGTAATTTGGTATCTTTAAAAAAAATTTAGTTAAAATTTGATTTTTTTTTTAACAGTTTGAATCGATTGTTTAAAATTTAAAAACGAAAATAGAAAAAACTACTTATAATGGAAACACGAAAACAATAGAAATTTTAACCTGCTTAATAATTATTAATTAGACATGAGCTAAATCTGACTTGAAGATTACATTAATTGCATCTGATAAAAAAATGACAATGGTCAAATTATGCACGACAAGATCTGTAACCGTCTCCCTCCGAAACGGTCCTCTGGGGGTATACTCGTCATTTTGATAACTTTTCTTTTTCGTTGCTTCGGACCATCTGCCACGTGTCGTCCTCCTATTAGCTCTCCCAGTTTCATCGGGATTCAGCGCATAGCTCCAGAATAAAAGGTCAAAAGGGTCTTCTCTCTTCCCTCCTGGCCTCCTGTACTGTATGTAACGCTTTAATAATTCTTATTGAACAAGAAACCCGATTTTCCACTCAAAAAAAAAAAAAACCCCGATTTTCCACTTCAGTTCTGTACGGTACCTTACCGTGTAAAATGTGATCTTTATCGTCTGTTTTAACCTTGCTCGAATCTCAAAGAGAACCCCTCTTAATCCAAAATTATATTGACTTGACTGGGAGTTACTCTACACGGTAAGGTACCGCAATAATACTTTGAATTATACTCCAGCAAAGCAGCAATATGAATTCGTATCCTCTGAGATATCTCAAATTTTGCGTGACTTTTTGAAAAATCTAAACCGTTTAATTACTTATGCACGAATCTCAAAGCTCAAATAATACTAGCCCCTGTGCTATCCCCGAATAGACACCGGACACGTCGGTCACGCACAATATTAGATATCTCAGAGGATACGTACTCCATTATATTATATCGAACAATTCTCAACAGTCAGTAGTAAACCAAAACAAACAGTAGAATTGGTACTGGTAGCACGCTCTCTACTGCTACGAGTACTACTGTACTAGTACCAAGACAGCATAGACAGTGGGAGAACTGGGGAGAGGGGAATGCTTGGGCCCCTTGAAAGAGAAATGAACGGAGGATGCGGTCAGATGGGAAATGGGATGGGGTATAGCAGTACAAGCAGCGAGGAAGAAGCGTCGGCGCTGCCTGTGCACACGAAGGTGGTGGTGACAGGGAACAATCGAACCAAATCGGTGCTCATTGGATTGCAAGGTGTTGTCAAGAAGGCTGTTGGCCTTGGCGGTTGGCATTGGCTGGTAATATTGTTGATTTGTTTCTCTCAATTCCTTTTTGTTTCCTCTTTTCTTTGGTGTTTGGTTGTTGTTTGTTGTTTTTGTCATTTTGTTTTGTTCTTGTTCCTTTATCTGAAGAAATCTTTAAAAATGGTAACTGGGAATTGGGAAAGTTTCAAGGTCCTTTAATTTTGCCGCCTCTGAAGTTCAAAATGTATTGGAATTTTTAAGGAAGAATTTGGGTTTTACCAGAATTTCGTACTTCGGAGTACCAATTTGCATGCTTTACTGATAAAATATTCAATTTGCGATCCAATCCGAAACAATAAAAAATTGAGTTTGTGTGTGGTCCTGTATGATTTGTTTTTTATTTTGTGATTTTTGAAGAGAATGTTTGCTTGATTTTTTTCTTCTCATTTGTTCTTTTTTTTCATAATAGAAAGCTAATTATTTCTCTGGTTTCGAAAACTTGAATTTGTTATTATTAGTGTAACTGACCAAATTGAAAGTGTCATTCAATTCAATTCATGAAATTCTTGCTGGTAAGAATTCTAATCAAAACATTTTATATAATTAAATTCCCATTTGAAGTAGCTTTGAATTTCTTCCTTATTTTTCCAAGTGTGAAAATTGGTTCTTTCAGGTCAATACTTAATTGAATATACAAATTCTTCCCAAAAGCAGAAGTTCTATTTTTGTTGATTTTCTGTTTATTTATTCTATGCAGTTATTGAACATTAAATCAATTTTAAATTGCTAGCTAAATGTTTAATGGATTTAGAAATAACTTGGCTGTCTTTAATACTAGCAGCTCTTATTTCAAATTTTTTAAAATTGTTTACCTACTTTTAATCACAATTTTGTACTCTGTGGTCCCAGTGTATAATAAATATTTTCTGACAGTCTTCTGTGAGGGCAGTGGTTGTAATTATCATATACTTTCTTTGGGAAATAATGTTTTCTATTTATGGAATGCAAATTCTTTAATTTAATTTCTTTTGCTGAGCAGTGTTTTTGATAAGTATGGTAAATTGTGCTTAAAAAAATACAGCTTATGTCCATAATTCTTTTGTAAATGTGGCAATTTTAAATATGGCTTATGTAAACTAATTTTCAAAACTCACAGTTGATTGTTTTAATATTTTGTTGCTGTTATGTACTTATGTTCCTTTCATTGATTGGCAATTTGTATGACAAGTTGCAAGTTTAATGTTTTTTATGTCCATAATTCTTTTGTAAATGTGGCTTAATTTTTTTTTTCTAGACCTCTTTAATATTCTTATCAAATGTATTTGCTTGATTATTGTTATTTGTGTATTTAGGTTCCACTGGTTATTGGTTACATCATTTTGCTGCCAATTTTATTTATATATATCGTTTCTCCAAACTCTAGATTTTGACAAATGGCATAGAGGTGAAGTTGCAAAGAAATGCACTGACAGTGATCGAAGCCGCTAATGGAAATGAGGCTGATGATGGCTTTGTATGTGACAATAATCCTTGGAACTTAGCAACTGACTTGGGTATTTATCAGTAAACCTAATTTTAATTGCAGATTATATTTTCTGTTCTTCTCTGCACAACAACCCAAATCTAAAAGAAGTTGTCTCGATTTTATACAAGTCCCCACTCTGTTTTCCATATGACATGCCGACATCTTAAAAAAGAAAAGAAATGAGGCCAACATTGCTCGTATTTTGAATCTACTTACCACCACCCGTTATAGTTATGTTCTTATATAACTGCACTTTTGGTTTACTGCTATGGATAAGTTACGTTTTCTCAAATTTTGATAATCGACCCTTCTTTGAAATGGATAGCACCTGTTTTCACTTGAGCAATGGAAACATTTTCATCCTATTGCAAAGATAGATACTTTGTTGTTTTGATCAGCATTGAATTATCTCATTAAACATGCATATGTCAGAATAACCTGGTAACATTTTGTTTACTTCAATGCTGGTTACCTGGTTTCAATACTCTTAAATCTGCAAACATCTATTTAAACAAATTAGAGGGGTTTTTTTTTAATTCTTCTCAAGGTTTTATTTAAATATATTTAAAGTTGCTTTAAATATGCATGCAGATATATATATATATATATATTTTTTACAGTAATTCTGCATTTTGCAATTAACCCCAACAAACAGTGTTTGATTTGCTATGAATACTAGAAGCTTGCAAATGCTATATAATTTGGGGGTGTTCTGTAAAATAACTAGTCATGTAGTTGCTATCCTTAACCCAAGTAATAGATATATCATTAAGACCATCTACCCCCTTCAAAATTCTAACATAAGAGTGTTGGGATTTCGAGTAGGTTATAGTGCAACAATTCGAAATAGTTCAAGATTTGTTCACTACCCGAAAACCAGAATCCAAGTATAAAACTAATTCTATGATTAAAACAGAGTTTACCACTAGACGCGCAGCGGAAACTTCAAGTCTAGCAGTAGCCTTCTTTTCTTTTCCTTCGTGTCAGATCCACGCAACAGCCTAGCAGTCACGCTTCTATCAGTATCCACACGAACAAGTTGATAAACTTCTGTAATTCGATATGCTAGTACCGAATTAACAGCCCCTCTTTTATCTGTCTCTCTTTCTATTTTTCCGAAAATCTGAATGATAATGGCCAACCGAATTCTGAACAGATCACAGCATATTTATAAATTATATGCACCAGTTCGTTTGAGCTTATTCATGGCATCAATTCGTTGAACCCTTTCAGAAGACTTATCCATTTCAGATCAGATCATAATATCAGAAATTTGGGCCTAGCCCAATAAAGAGTTGATCCATATTAATTATTAATATGGCCCATAAATATTCTGGCCTATAGTACATTTCTAACAAAGAGTTGACTGTACAATTGTTATTATGTATAATTAATAAATATACTAGCTTAAATAATAATGAATTCATATGTCTAGCATGACACCTTCAAAATTCTAACATAAGAGCTGACTGTACAACTGTTATTAAGTATACTTGATAAATATACTACCTTAAAAAAATAATGAATTCATATGTCTAGCATGATTCCGAACTAACATTTGGTAGAAGTGAAATATTCACTACTTGAATTATGCAACTATGATAACAAAATTTATATTTATGCACTGTATATTTAGGTGGTAATTCAGCATGCTAGTTTACTTTGCATTTATTTTAATCGTTGCCAGTTGCAATAACCCAAAGAAAATGCTTACTAGTTGGCCTCAATTATGATTAAACCAAATTGTTGGATTTGTGGAATAAAGCACTAGATCATGCAATTTTGTAGAAATTAAAAAACTAATTATACTAGAATTCTTCTCTTGCTGCTTAGTTTTATTATTTGACCAAATAATAAATGACAAAACAGATGACTCGTTTTCACCTAAGAGGCAAAAGCCGAGAAGCAAACCTAACAGATCATCATCAGTGCACAAATCCTTAAGCTGGTCCCACTCTTGCGAGTCTCGATCTAAGGATTCTGATTCCTCCTCCTTAGCTGCTGCAGTACGTTATATACCCAATTTCTATCCATTTATTTGTTCAAGTAGGATTTTTTTTTTTTTTGCTAAGTTTGAATTATTTGAAAACTTTTAAGTTTGTGCAGAGAGTTGACCTCAGCAAGCTAGAGACTGATGCATTGAGGAGATATTGCCAACATTTTAAACTAGTTAGTCAAGTTAATTTGTATTAAATTCTTTGATCAAGTCTTTTACATGGTTTTTGGGGGAAATATTTCCCTGTTTTTGTGGTTTTTATTAACCTTGCTTTGTGCATATTATTTCTCCTACAGGATTCAACTCCTAACCCTTCAAAAGAACAGCTGATTGAAGGTGTTCAAAGGCATTTTATGTCACAGGTATTCAGCTGAGTATCTAACTAATTTAAGAAGCACCTCTTCTTCCTTTTTTATAACAACATGAAAATAATTTGGAGATTAGCCAAATGTCATAACTAAAAGGCTTCCGAGGTTGCGATGCAATAGAAGGTTGTTCATTTCAAATATCAGTTTCCCAAATATCAATGCAGACAGAATTTTTCTTGAATTATATATTTGAATGCTATTTTTCTAAACTGACAATTCAAATACTTGTTAGTTCCACATTTTTATTGCCATTGTATTTGCGAGATAGTTTTTGAAGATTTTTAAGTTGCGGGCTACGGTACTTTACATAGTGCATATTAGTCTGTACTATGGATTATTATATTCATTTTTAAAAGTCCAATAAGTCAGTTTGAACGTTCAACACGATCTTCATATGTATATGTACTTGTAGATCAAAATTTACATTTTTTAGAATTTCTTACTTTTTTTTAGATAGGTAGAAAATCACTTGATCTAAAGATTCTAAGACCATTCAAAAGTATTGATTTTCTACTTATCTAAAAAAAGAGAGAATTCTTAAATATACAAAATTTGGTTTGCAAGTATATTTTCATATAGAAATCATGTTGAATGGTTCAGATTAAATATTTGGACACTGAAAACAAAGATATCGATCCATAGTACAAACCAATCTGCGATATGCGTAGTACCATAGCTGCTTTACTTGATGCCTGTTAATTGCACACCAGACAAGAGTGTTATAATGATTGCAATGGAAGTGAACTCTTTTTTTTTTTGGAAATTGACTTTTAAAATGCACCAAATTGCTTTTGTACTGTGAAGCAATTGGATGAAATGCAGGTGATTGTGGGATTCATGAAGGCAGCAAAGAGACTTAAAAACACTTGCGGTTGACTTGAAAAAAGAGATCGAACTGCATTCTTTGACTAACAGATTTGTAGTACATATGATATGTAGCTGTATGATATTTCCTATAACTAGAACTTGTGTTAACATTATTATGCAGAGATTAATTGAACCTGTCTTACTGGGTTTTATTGAAACCGCCTTGGTTTTCAAATCTAACATTTGCAATATGTTCCATAGGTGAAATGTCTTGCAAGTTGCTTGTATTTGTGAACTAATTTGTCACAAATTTGATCTCATATGGTGGTATGTGCGTGTTATATATTAACGAATTGTACTAAGAATAAATTATACATAGTTGCCATTTTATTCCTTCAGAAGTTCAGATGACTTCTATACAATGGACACGTCAGCACAGTAATATATCTTTTTTAAATATATCAGTGCAGTAATAATTTATGGTCTTCCAGTGTGGAATCAAATCTGCTCCTTTTTTTTTTAAGAAAATGAATATCCTCTTTTTCTTCTATCTGAACCGTTCAAAATTTATCATATGGCCGTGTGATAGATTTGAACTTTTCAGATGAAAGAAAAGAAGGGAGCTCAGATTTGGATACTTTCGGTGGAAGTATTATTGACATCAAAGGGCTTTTGGAAAGGGGGACCATTTGCAAATTTTTCTACTTTGGTCCGAGCAAGAGAACAAGTGTAGGTGGGAGCCTTTTGGAATAAGAATAACAATCCTTCTCTCTGATCAATTACCGTAGGTGTTGCACGTGCATATATTAATTATTAAGGCCCAAATCTACTACACGGGACATCATCTGGTTGTATATATTTAATATACTAATATGCGATGATTGACAAATATAGGAAAAATTAGTTATTTGTCGCTCCAAAATCTTTAAATTGTAAAAATGTCACTCCAAACTTCATTAATTTATAATTTTGCCACTCAAAATAATTAATGACTAAAATGTCCTCCTTCTTCTTCTCTTCTTCTTCTTCGGCGACTCCACCGCCGATGACCACTACCTCAACAGATGACTTCACTGGCCCCGCATTTTTCTATAACACTGCTAGTCTGCAAGATTTGGTAAAATTTTAAAAGCAAGCAAAAACGAAAGGTGTTTTCTAATTCCAGTACACACAGTGACACAGATCCATTTATTGGAAACTCTGATGATAATAATATAGCGAGTTATTAAGCATGTTTTACAAACCGCTTGAGAGAATCAGTACGATGTTGCCACAGGAATTCAATGGGTGTAATCTTCTATGCACAGTATCAAACCATTCTAACAGAAGCATCTAATTAATTTTTCTTGGTTTTGTTATTGTGTGGAGCTTGGATTGGCAGGAGAAGAAGAAGGGAGGACATTTTAGTTATTAATTATTTGGAGTAGTAAAATTACAAATTAATGAAGTTTGGAGTGATATTTTTACAATTTTAAATTTCGGTATAGTATTTTTACAATTTAAAAGTTTTGGAGTGACAAATAACTATTTTTTTCTATTTTGTAAGGGCATCTTCAGTTGCTAAATAAACTAGATATGAAGGCACTTGCACTTAAAACTAAAATTGCGTGTTTACTTCTCTAGAGGAGATATCTTTAGAAGGCACAATTTTCTTATCCATCCTTAATTTGTTCTGAAATAAGAAAGTAAAATTATGTTCATGGTCTTAGTGCATGCATTCAGAAATTTTGAGTAAACGCATGCCGACAGAGGCAAAATATCAAACACATGCATACAAGTTTAAACGAATATAGTTATATTTGATTGTGAATTAAGCAGTGCAATAAAGATTTTAGATTTTACTTATTCCATTAAATGTGATTTAATTGAGCCAAACTAAGATAAAATAAGTCGATCTTTAAGCCAGTCTGACTTGGCATAAACTAATCCACCTCTCCAGGTGGTTTAATATTATCGGATACAAGGTCTTACTTTTTGTCATTATTATTATTTTCAATAACTTTTAAAAAAAAATGTAAAATAAGCAATTAATTTTGTTTTCATTTAAATATCACATACATGAATAATTTTGATAGATCTAAATTAGAATAACCAAGTTAAGTCTTATTAGCTTTAGTCCACAACAAAACACCACCATAGATTAAAGACAACAATTGAGAACTTGACCTCCATATTTCTCATAAAAAAAGTTGAGAACACATAGTAAAGATTTTCGATATAATTTTCATCTTTTAAAAGCCAAAATATTTTTTAAAGTTCTCTTAAATTTCGAATATATTGAGTTATTGACAAAAGAAAGAGTGATGCTATTATTAACTAATTAAAACTCATAAAGATAGTCTGTGAGCTTTATCAAAATTTTATTAGATCAGCTTCAGATGATGAAATCAAACTGCCAAACTTAATCTACTTAGTGATTTATGTGTTTAGATGCTAAATTAATTCATTCATTAATCCAAAAAATTATGTATTAAAATCATTTACAAACCTAACTGATAGCTACTATCAATTTTTCTAAAAAAAAATACAATAATTTACAAATCTTCAGTTTTTGACTGCTTGATTTTCCAAATTATAATTAAATTAGAACATCTAATTGTCAAGATATATTTTTTTTTCTTAAAATAAGTAATGATTATATATACTTTTTTTTAAAAAAAATTCGAACTCATTAGAGATTTTCATTGGACAAAGATATTTTGATTGTTATTGTTATCGCTACTCTCACTAGGATTCAACTTTAATAGAGTTATATTTAGTTAAATAATTTAATGATTAAGACCTAGGATTGAACCAAGAATATTAATAGCGAATGACAACAAACCGAATAATTTGATAGTGATGTGGTCTTAATTTGTTGTGATTTTATTAAATGAATTTTAAATATTCAGCTAATCTGAATAGTGTGTGGACCAGTTCGATTTAATAACAATGATGATGGTATTGACAATAATAACAATTGAACATTTTTCTGCTCATTTTTCGCACCCATTGACTGCAGCTGCATTAAATATTAATTATTTCATAAAATATCTATTTTAATTTATTAATAAGGAGCAATAATTGAATCCAATCTGAATAAGAAGCATTGAATTGATTCGTACCATCAAATTGTCTACATTCATATGTATCCCCTCCCTTTTTCCTTATTTGTTTTTTGAACAAATCAAAATCATTCAGCGCCTCCAGCTGGAAATTTTTTTATTCATAGAAATTATTAAATCCAGATGTACGAAAATAAAAAGAGTGACTCGTTTTCAACAAATATAGAAATATCTGACTCATTGAGTCTGATTCAAAATATATGGATCTGGCTCAATGTTTTAGATCCAAGTATTATACTTTCATGAGATCATCTGTAGACCAAAGCTTGATTCTTCTCTAATCGGATTGCCTGAATCCAAACTCAAAAAAAAAGAAAAAAAATATAGATCTGAATCATTGAGTTAGATCTGTAATATTTGGATTAGACTCAATGAATCTAATCTCTCTATATTTGTTTGAAACGAGAGACTCTTTCTATTTTTATTTCTATTTTTATATGTCTGATTTTAATAATTTTTAGTGATAAAAAAATCCCCTCCTAGCTTGAAGTCAAATCTGCTGTTATTCTCTTTCTGTGAACAGTAACATGCTATCCTTGCTTTTCCGATTCTAACCGTTTAATTTTTTTCGAGAACGAATCTCAAAGCTACTTTTTTTTAAAAATTTTATGTGCACACATCTCGAAATAATTTAACGACTGAATTTGAAAAAACAAGAACACTATTCATGCATAAGAATAACAGTAGATTTTGATCCCCTAGCTCATAGGAATTCGTATCCTCTGCATTAACTCAAAAGGGAATCTTTTGAGTTAATGAATCTCAACCGTCTGATCTGTTTTAAAATTCGTGCACACTAGAGTTGCACTAATATTGAAAGACTCTAAATGTTATAAGTAGCAGATTGACTCCATTTAAAATCAGACAGTTTAGATTCATTAACTCAAAGATTCCCTTTTGAGTTAATGCAGAGGATACGCATTCTAGCTCATAGTACCAACTGCGGATATGAACATGTCAAGTAACAGGCCCAGTAGCTCCTGGGATTAGACAATGAATGGGACACCAAGCACCCAATCCCAATCACGTGCATATGGCATCCGGAAATTGCAATGAACAGTAAAACCATTTGCACTGACATGACATTAGTCATTGAAAGAGATTTTCCATTTTGTAGTTCTCACGCTAGATGAAAGGATGAAAGGTCATTCCTTTGTCAATTGCTCCACATGACCACATGGATTGAGGCCTTAATCTATAAAGAGGCCATGTATATTTCATCTCGGACTAGATTGATTTGAATTCTAATCGAATTTGTTTCCTATGCATTAACTCAAAAAAGAATCTTTTGAATTTGTGCATCTGAACTAGGAGAGCAAATGAATCGAACTTAACTCAGTTTGAGTTTGAGTTTGAACCAATTTCGAACTGAATTGGTTTGAAATTGAAGCAAAGTTTCAAACTGAAAAGAAGAGTTCAAGTTTGATTCGGTGTAATTCGAACTAGCTTCTAATCAAACTGGTTCAAAATTGAAGCAGGGTTTAGAATTAAAAAGAAGAGTTTCAAACTGAGTTAGACTCAATTCGAGTTCAATTCGAACCAATTTTGAATCAAACTGGATTTGATTCATTTCAGAACTGAGCTGATTTGATTCATTTTGAACCGAATTTTTTTTCAAATCGAACTCAATCGAATCACGAACTACGAATTTTTTGTGCACTCCTAATCTAAACCGTCTGATCCGTTTTAAGATCCGCACGGACTAGATTCACACTAATATTGAAGGACCCCTGAATTATAGACTATGATTGAATTAGTTATGTTTAAAATCAGACAACCAAAATGCATTAACTCAAAAATAACGCAGACAATGCGGACTCATTCAATCAAACAGTTCGGATCCAAACTCAGAATATTCTGGTACCTCATAAGTTATGGATTCCAGATAAGAGGCATCAGATCAAACAAGCATTAATTCCCTTCTTTAATTCGTAATCGACAAGAGTTAGACACGCATGATTTTAAGATTGATAATTAGAACCATGAATGTGTAACTGTCATAAATTTCAAAAAAAAAGCATCTACATAAACATGCGAGATAACAAGAAAAATCTAAATGTGGTCGTCTAAATTTTAAGCTTAATTTAATTAAAAAATATTGATATATGTTTCCAAAGGAGGTTAAACTTTTCCCCAGGTGACAAAATAGTCATAAATTCTGTTTTGTTTGTTTGTTTGAGAAAATAATATTTTGCCAAAGAAACACAGATTTGGTATTTTTAAGTACTGGGCAATCACCAACTAATAACAATATGCTAGTTTTTTTTAATTGAGAAATTATCTAAATTTAATACATTTAAAGTATGCTAAATTTAGTGAAAAAAAATCATACTTACATAACCAATTAATTTTATTTGAGGAAATTCAATGACCAATCGATGGAATTGACTTAATTTAATAGCTTTGATGAGATATTCTAAGTGACAACCTTGATCAATGAATTAGAACTATTTTTTTTTTTTAATGTTGATATAGTGTTAATAAAAAAAAAATAGTGCTAATATCCTGACTTCTAAGGGTGTGCTCCAGAAGAGGGAAAGAGGCATTCATTAAAGGAAATGAAAGGGAGCGAAGGGGAAGAGCGACCAGACCGTAACCAGCCCGAACTCCATCACCTGCTCCATAAGCAAGGAAGCAAAGAGGTAGCGGTGGAGAGCAGAAGGAAACTGCTACTGTTCAGAGGTGACGACGCTGTGATTTTCGCTGAGATTTGTTACTCCCGAATCGGAATGTACAAAACACTATTCGGAGATGAGCGACGTACTGATCACCTTCATCCCCGTTTCTTCCCCTTCCTCTCCGCACACGATTTCTGGAGCACAGCCTAATGGGAGCACGGAGGAAGACAATAAGTAACACCCAATTTTTCCTTAGTTTAGTTCTTATATATATATATATATATATTTTTATTGTGATTAATGTTGATATAGTGCCTTTAGCATTGTTCTCTCAATTCATTCATCATCATTAACAGCAGGCCCCACAAATCAGAGAATCTGTCCCATCCTATGTAATAGTGTAGCATTTTGGAGGACAAATAAGTGATACCCAATTTATTTCCTTTATAATATATGCTTCTTTTTTATCATAGAAAACAAAGACATTGTCCTCTGAACTGGTTGACATGGATATATGACAGATTTAATATATATTTGCGCTCTCTCTCTCTCTCTCTATATATATATCTATATATATGGGGTTGTGAATTTTAATATTGTGTCGGAGGCGGTTTCGTCACATATTAATTTTTAGTTGATATTTTCTTATTAGCAAAAAATTGATCAACTGGCATTGCTGAACCATTCTTCTTTCAACGGAAACTTATATATTTATAAAATTATATAGTGGTCCTTCTAATTTGCCATTATATTATGACGAGGGATCAAATGCACTATGATTTGGTGCTCCTATATGTTCCATATTCTTTATCTTTGTTTTTAAAGTCCGAATAATCGATCTGAACTGCTCAATATGATTTTCATACTAAAATATGTTTGGAGACAAAATTTTATATTTTTAAAAAAAAATTTTACTATTTTTTTAGATAGAATACAAAATCACTGTTTTAAAGATATTCTAAACCATCCGAAAAAGTAATATTGTACTTATGTAAAAGATAGTAAAAAGATTCTAAAAAATATAAAATTTGGCCTCCAAGCATATTTTTTTATGAAGATCGTGTTGAGCGATTCAGACCGATTATTCGAACTTTAAAAATAAAGATAAAAAATGTGAAGCATATTAAACTACAAAATCATAATACATTTGAACTCTCCTTATATCATTTATCATTTCTTTTTGTGATGACATGTATCAATATACTGTTTGTTGGTACAGGATGAGCATCCGGGAATGGGGCAGACCAACTGATGCATGCACAATTCTACACCTGCAATGGCGAAACCTAGCTAGCTGGATGATATATAGAGGTGGGATAATGTGGTCCCCATCCTTCTTTAATACTAAAAAAATGATTTCTTCATAATCAGTAATTATATTGAAATCATATTATGAGCAATTACCAAATTAATACAGTGGTAAAATAATACCAGTGAAGGCAATGATGTTAGTATGTTACATGCAAGTACGGGTGGAAAAAAAGTTCGTAGCTCGTGGTTCGATTGTAACTTGCACTTGACTTGCTCGCTAACAACTTGATTGTTATTGGACCGAGTTATTAACAAACTAGTTCGCCATTAGCTCGGTCCAGAATTAACAAGTTCCAGTTGGGGCCTAACTTGCTCGGTCCAGAATTAACGAGTTCAAGTTGGAGCTATTAACAAACCAGTTCGCCATTAGCTCGGTCCAGAATTAACAAGTTCGAGTTCGAGTTGGGGCCTAAGTTCCAGAATTAACAAGTTCGAGTTGGACCGAGCTATTAACAAACCAGTTCGGCATCATCAATTTGTGAATTTGTATGCATTTTATACTGCCCAGCTCGGTCCAGCTCAGTTCAGCTCAGTTCAAAAAATTCGTAGAATTTATTTTCTCCTTAAAACAAGATTTAATCAGACCCAGCAAGCCAACTCTTTAGCTCACGAGTTAGTTCGGTCCATCTCATGATGATTTCAAGCTGAAAATTTAGCTCAGATCTCTAAAGTTAACTTGCTCGTAACTTGAATGAGCCAACTCGTAACGAGTTCCAATTGAACACAACTCGTTGAGTTTAGTCCAACTGAAACTCATTACGAGCCAACTCATTGACACTCCTACATGCAAGCCTTGATATTTCAAGATGAAAGATAATCTCTTTGTATCTCTTTTCTCAAAATAATAATAATAATAAATGTAGTAGCAATAGTGACACAATTAATGGTACTTTTTAATTGTACTTTTTATAGCGCACATCATTATGTATTTTGAATTTATATATGTATGTTCAAAATTTAAACGGTCAATTGAAACCACTTACATAGTCTCCGAATAAAATAGATACTTAGGATGCTAACATTTACATTTTCTTTAACTTTTTTTTAACTATTTTTAGATAGATAAAATATTACTTGATTTAAATATTCTGAACCATCCGAAAATAGTGATTTTTTATCTATCTAAAAAATAGCAAAATATTCTAAAATAAATGTATAATTTGATCTCCAAATAAATATTTACATGAAGATATACCATTACCACATTGCTAATAATAATAATAATAATAATAAGAGTGAGTCTATAGTACTATGCATATCACGGGTTGGTCCGTAATACATATCAATATTTTTATTTTCAAAATTCTAACGATCGATCCGAACCGCTCAACATGATCCCTATATGAATATATACTTGCAGACCAAATTTTATACATTTTTAAATTTGTTTACTACTTTTTAAGATAGGTAGAAAATCACTTGATCTGAAAATTACGGACCATCCAAAAACAGTGATTTTCTACTTATCTTAAAAAATAATAAAAAAAATCTAAAAAGTATAAAATGTGGTTTGCAAGTACATATTCATATGAAAATCATGTTGAACTGTTTGAATTGACCATAGACTCACTCTAATAGAGTTAATAATAACAAAAGAGAGGATTTTTGTGGAATTGATTTATTTGGTCATAGGGCCCACCGGTTCAAAGTGTTGAGAGGAGAAAGGGAGAGGGAAGGTGCATGTGCACGAGCACATGTCTGAATCAAATGTCGCAATATGGGTTCGAAATCGGTACTCTTTTTGTCCGTGCCTGGTACGATCATGGCCCCTTGGTAGGGACGACCACGTCCTGATTATGAACCAAAAGCAAATGCATTACATTTACATTCAACTATTCTCTTCTCTCTCACAAACAGACATTAAAATGCAAGTGATGTTTTAAAGACAGAGCATGATATGGGGTCATATCGGCTGCTCTAGTCTCTCCGTATAAATAAAGGTGTTCAAGTTCTTCCAGATTTACAAATTAAACCTTCCTTTTTGGAGATATACGTACAACAACAGTAACTTGATAATATATGTACAGTTGTATATACAGCTAAAATCCATAGATTATTTCCAGCACCACACTCAGGGGGTGAAAACGGTATGAATAATATCCAATCTGTATTCGATCCGTATTCAAAAACTTAGATGTGAATATATAATATCCGAATATCCATGCAAATAAGAATACTAATGTGATTTTACATTTCAATTATCCGTATCCAAATAGTAGATATATACCATATATTTTAATATATATTATAAAAAATATATTATTCACTATTATAATTAGATAAAGATTACAAACTTTAATATTTTTTATATTTTTTATATTATTTTAATAAATATCCAATCTGATCCGGACTCGTATCCATATCCAGAAAATGAAAATAGGGATATGGATATGGTTTTCACCACTATCCGCTCCGTTTTCACCCATCTCCATGTAAAATGTCACAAATTCGAAATCCAAATAAAAAATTTATTAAATAATCATGTAGCTTGACTTTCAACCTTTATTAAAAAAAAGTCCTAATCAATCTTTCTTGCTCCTTGAAAAGATCGATTAAACATACTAGTCTTACCGAGAGGAAGTAAATTTTTGATATTTGTTAATTACATATCAGCACAAATGCTTGAATGTCCGGTGAGAACCAATACATACAACCAACAAAAAAAGGAACAATACAAAACAGTGTTATAAAAAACAAAAAGCAATATCGATTAAAGATTGCAAAGAAAAAGCAAAAAGAAAAAACAAGAGAGAAGCTCTACATGGCAACACAATTTGATTTTAAAATGCAATTGGTTCCCGTTCAACACTCACCTCTCAAATGACCGCACAATTGTGGAAGAGACAACCCTTCAGAAGATGAAAGTAATTCTATTCTATCTATCTATGAAATTCCTGTAGAAATGCTGGAAGTGGCATAGATCTCCAAAGAGTGCTCAGGTACATACGTTAACCCTGCAGTTTGGAACTTCATTAATGCCTACTTTCTACTGATAAGAAAAATATACAATTATAGAATAAAGAATTATGGTTTCATTTGTCAATGAGCTAAAATATAACATAGAGATCTATATTGGCAAACAACGATGAGTCTCTCTCTCACACACACACAGACTCATCATTGTCTCAATACTCTCGAGGATTGGTCTGGTTAATACTGGATGGTTTGATACCATGAACACAGGTATGCGTTACCACAATAAGAGTTAACTACTGGTAAATAATCGACCAGTAACTAGATAATTTGTTAGCTTTGCTCTGGGGCCTACATGCTTCGGAAAAAGTTTCATCTTCTGTAACCCAAAATTTTATCTTCTTTATTCAATTTTGATGGAAAGAATAATTCGAAAATTGTTCATCAAGACGTATTCACACCTTTCTCCTTGATGCTAATTTGAAGAGTGTTAAGAGTAATGATCCCGTCTGTTAACGGTAGCAACTCCAGCTTCACTGTAGCACTTGATCGTGCCGGAACACACCTAAGCATAACCACCAGACCAAAATATGTAAAAAAGAAAAACAAATAGAAAAATATCCTAACTGGTAAACCACAATTACATCATTAATCAGTTGGAAATTCCATGACTAAACAGAAGCAAATACCTATCTTGCCCAGAAATTAAATACTAAGAAAATTTAAAACAAATTACCCAAGAGGAACAGCACTCTGTAACCAAAGATGGGAACAGCTTGCCATACTATTGCCTTCATTTGGAGATTCAGTAGAAAACAAACTGCCAGCTGGTGTGGTAGGTGATGAGTTCAATGGAAGGACTCTAGGAGAAGAGGCTGATGGCTCTGGAGCAAGCACTGTTAGAGTTAGGTCTTCTGCTGTGAGATTTGTTGCTTCCAGAGTTAACACCTGTAAGTTGGAACAATTGTATTTGAGAAATTACGTAGCTTTCGGTGCCATGTCAGTAGGCTAGAATACTGGCATGAACTGAAATGCACGATACTGGCATTATCTTAATTATCAGTTAGATTAGACACTTCTTAATCCCCATGTCTCCTTTTAGTTTGACTTTTCACAACCAGGAGAAAATAGGCTGAGATAGGTTAATGACAGAAAGGAGGTTAGCTGAAGCATATTTAGGCTCAGCTAGACAGGATTGAACAAATTTAAGATTTATTCTGTGAGCCATATTGAGGCTTGAAAATTTTATCCTGCTTAAATGGGCCAAATTGAGGCTTGGCAAATTTTAGAAAAATGCTATCATCTTAGTCAGCTGATCAGGTATGCAGCCCAGGTAAATTTTGGTCAAGACGGAGTATGTAGCGTTGTAACACTGCCAACTAAAACTCTTGAAATGATATCAAGGGTATAATGGTCACTTTTTCGTAGGTTTTGGTGCACAATCACCTGAACTGGCAATTGAGGCACTCTTGCGCTTTGTCGCACTGCTTGATTGTGCGGCTCAGATGAAACTGAGATCATAACATCTCTTGCAACACAAGGCCGCCAGCTCGTTGCTTGCTTGAAAAATAGCTTCGATTCTGAGAGAAAATTATAAAATAAAAAATCAGAAAAATAATACACATCCTAATATGAAAAGAATAGCAACAATAATAACAACTATTGGATCCAAACTAGGCACGGTGACCTAAATCAGGAAAAATGAAAATCAAAGGCCAACAATGAGCTGAACCAAAATTGAGTATGAATTTGAAGCACGAAGGGTAATTGAAATACCTGAAATAATTTTACAAATGTTGAACAATGTCAGGGACTCATGATTAAATTGTTGAAAACTATTGTGCTAGTCACTGATGTATGATATTTTATGCAGACCTGCCTGAAAATAAAAATACAAACAAACATTTACCAGAGTAGTTGCAGCGGTATGATACCAATATTGCGTATTGGTCTGCACTAGAAGAAGTGGCTGTCTTGGGTTCTAAAACCTTAGACTTCGGAGGCAGATTCCAGGAAGAGGTGCCCGGCCGAGAATTTGACAGAGATGGGGTTGTCTCAATGCCTCCCTTTGTATCTCTATGCAGTGTTGTTGCTGGCTTCAGAATGAAAGAATGCTCCTCGCCTCTCCTAAATTTCAACAGTAATTTGAACAAACATACAATTGGAATAACTATTTACTAAACTATTAGCTATCTGCATAACACTTTATGGGGTAGTAGCATTACTAATGTGATTAGCAAACTTGTTGTCAGTATGTACTGCACAATACATGTGGCTTCAATTAACTATCGTCAAGTTCAACTAACTATCAGCCATACTAACCTTTGTTTTCACCAGATTTACAATGGAGAGGGAGATATAACCTTATTCTAAAAAAATTATAACGGGCAGGGAAGATATCACATCCTCTACCCTCCAAACATTCATTTGTGTAATTCCAAAATAGGGTGCAGAGGTAAAAGAATTTCAATCACGTCCTCCCTTAATCCAACTCCCATCCCTCATCTCTCGTCCCTCTATTGTGTATTACTGAGTCTAAAGAGCAATGATTTTGATAACCCGCATAAAGGACATTACTCAGTAAGTAATATAACACTTACACATAGTGCCATTTATCGGCACATCATCCTATGTTCAAATACTATTGCCCTGTAGTTTATATCTTGACTTTATAAAGTTCCCATCCAATAAATGTGTCACTAATAAACAAACAAAGCCCTACATTATGCTTGATTTTGACATAAAGTATAAGCAACTACCATGTCCAAAAAGAACTACAGATACCACAATACACCTGAACATTTCCAAATATGCAAACACCACAAAAGAACCCTAAAAACATACCTAAGTGCGAGATTAGGCAAGCTGTGGCCATCCCCAGCCTCAATGCTGGCAATGGGAAGGGAGAGGGGTTTGCTGGTCCCAGTACCAGACCCACCTTTTGAGGTCTCCTCAAAGACAATGGTTAATGCATCCACATATATTATTATATCTGTTAAATGTTCAGGAGCAACATTCTGCACAAATAAGGCCACATGAAACAACACATCAATCAACTAGTTTTCCCTTTAATAAATACATGAAATGAAACTTATAATTTGAGAAGGTACCTTGACTTGTACACAGAGCAAATTCTCAGTGGTACACTTGGCAGCAAATGAATGGACCTCCACTGGCTGAACAATCTCAACCCGCCTCCGCCATCTCTTACCGGGTAAATACACCCCCTCTAACCCCGCCCGCACTGAATACCTCTCGGTCTCCATCATGACTCCCCTGAAGGAGAGCTTACTCTCCACGCTCTCCCCTCCCTTACTGGACATGTCCAGTGAAACATTGTCAAACTCCTCAATGTTGTTTGCACTGGAAGGGGGTGGAGCAGCAGTTATTGGAGGCATGGTATTGGTTGGCATAGAGTAGCTCCTGAAGTTGCTAAAAGAGAAGATCTGGGAGGTGGGGGAGCCTGAGAAGGAGGGCTTGTGAGTTATAGCAGGTGGATTTACTGGAGATGAGAGGGAGCGCGGTGGGGCTAGTGTACGGTCAAGAGGGTGGAGCCAGGTAAGGAGCTCATGACACGGGTCAGGTATGGGACATGGGTCAGACGAGGAAATTCCAGTGTGATTTGGCCACTGACGCTTCTCAAATTGGAGAACTTCTAGTATCGGGTCAGGTATTGAATTAGTGACTCCAACATTGACCCGCAATAGAACCTGCATCATTACAACAGGTAGAGATGTTCTGACTCAATGTAAATTAGATGTGTTAAATAATAATAAAAAGTGTGTTTTGCTATACAAAAAAAAAAAAAAAAAAATTGAGGGCACTCGACATGTAATTTAGGTTATTTGCACAATTGAGCTGGAATTAAAACATGGATACTGTTCGTGTCCACACTTATCGAGGAAGTTGCACAACAAAAGTTTACATCACATTTATGCAGAAAAGAAAAATAAGCTCGAGTAAGGATGACATTTTAGATGGTACCAAGTAATAGAAAGAATTAAAAAGAAAGGGTTACAACCCACAAGCATACCACTACATCTCCATTACTTAGTAAGAAGCACTTTGCTGCATCTCTTGCCACTCCACCAGCTGTTGTACTGTCAAAAAAACCCTTGTCAGAGACAGCATTGCACGAGCTCTCACCTCGCGGGGCCCGTTTCTTCCTGGACCAGAGGGGGTCATCTGATTGTGCAATTCTCGCAAAGAAACTTGAGCTTCTGAATCTCTCTAGAATGTTCTCTGCCTGTTTCTTTTGATCGTCTGTCTGAGAAATTGTAGGTGGCAACACTTGGCCATTGGTCTCTTTATTTTCCACTCCATCAGCCTCTCCTGGAGCATCGCCATTTTCCTTACTGAATTAAAGAAAAGGCAAATTCAGTTGAAAACATGCAATTCTGAAACTGGAGTTGGAATTGCAAAATAAGTGAACAGGAAATAAGGAGTACTATATCAAACTTTTAGTATATTATCATTATTTTTTTTTTTCCTTTGATGGGTCCGTAGTCCTTGCTGGAGTATGCAGGCACAAAGCACTATTGTGATCCTTGAATGTAAAAGTGGAAAATGAAAGAAATTAAGAAAGAAAAAACTTTACGTAGAACTTGTAACAATTTCTGAACTATCCGGTGTATGCTTGGCTTGATGCACTCCATTTGAAGCAGACTTCTCATTATGGCGAACTAGAGAAGTACCAGCTTTAAATGGAGAGATTGTTTCAGATTTCAGTGCAGAGGCCGAAAGGCATACTAGTATGTGAACCTGCTCTCCTGATAACAATGGCAATTATTAGGATTAAGTGCCATATTACACACATCTATGGCCTCATGCAGAAAATCAAAAATTGTTCATCTACTCAAAAGTCAAAGCCATTCAAAACCTGGGCATTGCATAAGGAGACTTATTGTCAAGACCAGATTACAATAAATTGATGCAAATAACGCCATTAAGCCCAATGCATGTGCCTATAAGCAGATATCATCAGCATATAGTTCCTCATGTTAGGTATGGTTAATTGTTATTCTATTTAAACTCTCTCTCCCCTCACCCTCCCCTACATTTTTTTGTGTGTGCAGATTGGATTTTTTGGGAGGATGTGTGTGCGGCCAATGTAATGACTAAACAGTTTTCAATATGCTCAGAATAAATTATAAGAATCAACCAGTTTTAGTTGCAACCAGCAGTAGTAAGCTAATTGAGAAATGATTAGAGCTTAGGCACCAAATCAAAAATAAGTAGCGAACATAATTAGGATAAGAAATAAGAACCTCGCAGATATACTAAATCTAGAGAACTCATGGGACAGTACAAACTCCATAGAAAACGGTAAAGGCAGCAGACACCATCTTACAAAAATGTTGCTTATTTAAAAGTACCTGGAAAAATAAAAGAACGATCTAACGGTTGCAGTTGAGCCATATCACACACCTCATTCCAATCCTTAGGGAGCTCCTCTAAAGCAAAAATAAAAAAATAGTTATTTGAGTAGCACAAATACACCAACCCATACCCACATACACACAACTTCTTCATACAAGCAAGTACAGCTATGTTTCATATATTACTTTTCTTATGTCATTTTGATAGGCTTGTACTACTACATACCAGTAGCAATTGATCACTGAAAATTTTTCCTTCTCTTCTTCACTTTTGCAGGGGGGGCACCAGGGGTAGGGCGATTTCGGTTTATGGTTACTTTATTTCTGTTTAATCGTATATTAGGTGGTAAGATGAGGTCAAAATGGATTGGATAGAACATATAAGGCAATCAAGTTTAGTATCAGTATGGATTGAAGGTTAACTTAGGTAAAATCGGTCCTGATTACCCTGACAGGATCATGACACCACCTGGTACAAAATAGGCCATGGTCTGATTCTCTTATTAGTTTGTTCTGTTTATTCAAATAAAATTTGATGGTAAGCTGCATTCAAATAAGTAAAAACTAAGGCTAACTGAAGGTCAGATGATGTGAAATTGAAATTAAGTAGAAAACTCATTGCACTAGTGAACAATGGTTGCTAACTTGAGGGTTGCCCATGGCTAACTAGAGGAAGATAGAGTACTATATGGAATTGCGATCCAGCCATCCCCATCTAACACATCAGCATGCTTTCCTTCTAGAAGCTCATTTCTCAAAGCAGGTTGTCCTGATGCCATGTCAGAAGGTCCATCACTGTCACTATCCCCTTGACCTGGTCCAGGGAACGGGTCTTCAGCAGCAATCAAGCCCTCTAGTGTGGCTGCCTGTTTGCGTACGACGTCCTTGATTGGCTCAGATTCTGGTGCAATGGGTAGCTCCGGTACTGCAGGTTGGGTTCGATACAAGAAATTCATCTATGTTTTGTTTGGTTTCTCTACCTACGTGGATGAAAAGTAGAGACAGTGTGACTAGTATATCATTAAAATCTGGTAATGGTATGACAAAAATGTAAATCTTTCATCATGGATTTCCTCTTTTAGAAAGCTTAGTTAGATTGACACAAGACCAAACCTGTTGCAATAGTACTGATCAGCAATGCTACAGATGAACAGTTAAGGACCAGATAGTCAATCAAGCCATACTTCAATCCAAAATAACCCAATTTTAGTTGAAAAAACAACTATATTATATATTGTTTAAAAATGTAATGTCCTAGGAGTTTAATAGGAATTAAAATAAATGGGACATAAGAGTGAGTAGCTAATTGAAGGTGTTTAGAATAATTAGATAATTAGGTGGGAGATAAGAGTGAGTAGCTGATCAGTACTATTGCTGATCGGAACTCAAGCAACAGAAAAGCAAGTACCAAAGTGGAAGAGAGAGCAAACTAACCAGATACCGTGACTGGAGTAGTGACACCGTGGCGGTCCTGGTGAAGGACTGGTGGCGGAGTAGTGAAAGAGACGGAGAGAGACCGATCGGGTGGCGGAGAGAGAGATGGAGTGAAGTAGAGAGATCGCAAGCCTGGTGGCGGAGGAAGCGATCTGGTGGCGGAGTGAAGGAGAGAGAGAGAGCGATAGAGAGATGAGAGGGACAGAGGGAGGCGAGAGCGAGAGAGAAATGAGAATGAGACGCAGAAGAGCGGCTGCTCTGGCTAGCCAAAACGCTTGATTCAATTTATTGTATTAAAATTAGTTAAGTCTCCCTGCCAATGGGATTGAAATATTATTTTGATTACTTTCTTTAGATGTGATTAATATTTATTTGATTTTGTTATAATGTATTAATCAATAATGAGAGAAACAAAAATCAATAAATTCAATCAAGGTGTTAATAGATGGAAACACAAACAACCACATCAAACGGGGCCACGGAAGATCCGGAAATGTATCCTCTGAGATATCCCAACTTTTGCGTGACGCGTGTCCAGTGCCTATTCGGGGTGCTGTAGAGGGTCAGTATTATGTGTGTTTTGAGATTCGTGTGGAGCGTATTTAAACGGTTGGAATTTTCCATTATGTCACGCGAAGTTTGAGATATCTCAAAGGATACGAATTCGTGGAGAGAAGGGAAAACGCGTGGAGACTTTGTTGAATTACTATGGGGTTTTTCATGTGATGGATACATCTTTAATTAAATTTAGAGTTTTATACACTTGACAACATGAAACAGGTATATAAAATCAAAATTATTTATTAAAGGCTGAGATTGAGATCTGTTTTGATAAGTGGCTGAGATTTATAGAATGAACAGTTCAGATTTCCTCTTGACAAATAGAGGGTTGGATCCCAAAAAAATATACGTGCTATTATAGTAGTCAGGATATAAGCCCAACGAGCTGCCCGTGGGCCTGGAGTTAAGCCCATACCTTGCCTGGCCCGTCTTTAGGCCCGACCTTACTTAGCCCATTACAGAGTCGGGCCAACCGGATAAAAGACGGGTCGGACAGATATTAACAGACCTCCGGACAAATCAGACTTTTTTGCCATCCCTATCCGGAAATGAGGCACACCAAATGGTGCATGTACAATTTTACACATGCAATGGCGAAACCTAGCTAGCTGGATGATATAGAGGTGGGATCATGTGGTCCCCATCCTTCTTTAATACTAAAAAATGATTTCTTCATAATAAGTAATTATGTTGAAATCATATTATGAGCTATTACCAAATTAATACAGTGGTAAAATAATACCAGTGAGAGGCAGTGATGTTAGTATGTTACATGCAAGTACGGGTGGAAAAAAAGCTCGTAGCTCGTGGTTCAATCGTGACTCGCACCTGACTCACTCGCTAACAACTCGATCGTTACTATACCGAGCTATTAACAAACCAATTCGCCATTAGCTCGGTCCAGAATTAACAAGTTCGAGTTGGGGTCTAACTTACTCGCCAGCTCGCGAGCTCGCTCAGCTAGGCATCAATTTGTGAATTTGTATGCATTTTATACTGTCCAACTCGGTCCAGCTCAGTTCAGCTCAGTCCAAAAAATTTGTAGAATTTATTTTCTCCTTAAAACAAAATTTAACCAAACCCAGCAAGCCAACTCTTTAGCTCACGAGTTAGTTTGGTCCATCTCATGATGATTTCAAGCTGAAAATTCAGCTCGGATCTCTGAAATTAACTTGCTCGTGACTTGAATGGGCCAGCTCGTAACGAGTTTCAACTGGACACAACTCGTTGAGTTTAGTCCAACTGAAACTCGTTGACACCCCTACATGCAAGCCTTGATATTTCAAGATGAAAGATAATCTCTTTGTATCTCTTTTCTCAAAATAATAATAATAAATGTAGTAGCAATAGTGACACAATTAATGGTACTTTTAATTGTACTTTTTATAGCGCACATCATTATGTATTTTGAATTTATATATGTATGTTCAAAATTTAAACGGTCAATTGAAACCACTTACATAGCCTCCAAATAAAATAGATACTTAGGATGCTAACATTTACATTTTCTTTAACTTTTTTAACTATTTTTAGATAGATAAAATATTACTTGATTTAAATATTCTGAACCATCCGAAGGTAGTGATTTTTTATCTATCTAAAAAATAGCAAAATATTCTAAAATAAATGTATAATTTGATCTCCAAATAAATATTTACATGAAGATATACCATTACCACACTCCTAATAATAATAATAATAATAATAATAATAAGAGTGAGTCTATAGTACTATGCATATCACGGGTTGGTCCGTAATACATATCAATATTTTTATTTTTAAAATTCTAACGATTGATTCGAACCGCTCAACATGATCCCTATATGAATATGTACTTGCAGACCAAATTTTATATTTTTTAAAATTTGTTTATTACTTTTTAAGATAGGTAGAAAATCACTTGATCTGAAAATTACGGACCATCCAAAAACAGTGATTTTCTACTTATCTTATAAAATAGTAAAAAAAATCTAAAAAATATAAAATGTGATTTGCAAGTACATATTCATATGAAAATCATGTTGAACTGTTTGGATTGACCAATAAAATTTTGAAAACAAAAATATTGATCCGTATTACGGACCAAATCGTAATATACATAGTACCATAGACTCACTCTAATAGAGTTAATAATAACAAAAGAGAGGATTTTTGTGGAATTGATTTATTTGGTCATAGGGTCCACCGGTTCAAAGTGTTGAGATTGAAAGGGAGAAGGAAGGTGCATGTGCACGAGCACATGTCTGAATCAAATGTCGCAATATGGGTTCGAAATCGGTACTCTTTTTGTCCGTGCCTGGTACGATCATGGCCCCTTGGTAGGGACGACCACGTCCTGATTACATTTACATTCAACTATTCTAGCTCTTCTCTCTCACAAAGAGACATTAAAATGCAAGTGATGTTTTAAAGACAGAGCATGATATGGGGTCATATCGGCTGCTCTGTTTCTCTCCGTATAAATAAAGGTGTTCAAATTCTTCCAGATTTACAAATTAAACCTTCCTTCCTTTTTGGAGATATACCTACAACAGTAACTTGATAATATATGTACAGTTGTATATACAGCTAAAATCGATAGATTCTTTCCAGCACCACACTCAGGGGGTGAAAACGGTATGGATAATATCTGATTTGTATTCGATCCGTATTCAAAAACTTAGATGTGGATATACGATATCTGAATATCCGTGCAGATAAGGATACTGATGTGGTTTTACGTTTCAATTATCCGTATCCGAATAGTAGATATATACCATATATTTTAATATATATTATGAAAATTTTATATTATTCACTATTATAATTAAATAAATATTACAAACTTTAATATATTTTATAGTATTTTAATAAATATCTGATCTGACCTGAATCCATATCTGTATCTGTATCGGTCTGATATTCACTCCGTATCCGTATCCGAAAAAAAAAAAGGAATATGAATATGGTTTTACCACTATATATTCACTCTGTTTTCTTCTCTATCTCCGTGCGGAATGTAACAAATTCGAAATCTAAATAAAAAATTTATTAAATAATCATGTGACTTGGCTTTCAATCTTTATTAAAAAAAAAGTCCTAATTAATCTTTCTTGCTCCGGTTTGACTTTTTTTTGTGAATGTTATTTTTTATAAATGTCAATCGTGCTTTGTGTAAAGTGTGAAAATGTAAAAAAAAAAAAAAAATGAAACAATCAACCACTTGTAATTTTAGAGATTAATGACTTGTGAACAGTGGCGGAGCCACAGTACCACACGGGTAGGCAACTGTCAACCCTTGAAATTTTTTTTTTTCTTTTGGCTAGGTTTTTCGATGGGTCCTGCCTATCTTTGGATTTGATTCTGCCTATCTCTGGATTCAATTCGGAGTAGCGATTGTCAGTTCATATTTCATAAATGATTTGTGAGTCGTTTAATCTAATTAGGAAAGAAAGATATTTTTAAATCTTTGTTCCATTCGGCAATACACCTGCAATTTGGTAGGTGAGCGGAGGCAGAAAGAAAATTATAGAGGCGATTCGAATCCGAACTCGTTTAGAAAAAATATCTGAATCCAATTTCTGTCCACCCCTGGCTCAAATCCTGACTATGCCACTACTTGTGAATCAACCGTTGGTAACTCTAGAGACTGATGCTAGAGGTTGATGTGGTTGTACACTATTAGTGGGTGAGTCCACAACAAAATTGCTTTGGTCGATGATTAGATCAAATCCTTTTTGTCAAACACGATAAACTACGGTGGAATATGTTGGAATAAGAGATGACTTCAGACAGAGTAAATTAATCCATCTAAAAAAATAGATTAACTTGTTCGCATTATTATTATGGTTAGCATCATTATTATTTTAATATGGAATTGTCTAGTGCTACTGATGTTATTTTATGATATATTATTCAAAAATAAAATTAAAAATACATTCTGGAGATTGAGTTGATAGATAAATTAAATTAACTGTAACGTAATCTTTGTTATCGTTTGATTTACATTTTCACCTATAATTTAGTATGTTGTATTCTAAATTATGTAATGTTACTTATTTAATACTAAAAACCTTTTGTAGTTTTAATTTCTAAATTATGTGCCACTATGTAATTTGAATTCAGTTGTCATTTATTTATAAATTATGTAATATTATTTTTAAAAACCTTCATTTGTCATTTTTTGTCTACGCAGTAGTACATTATTTACGTTTAATTTTTTAATTATTTGCCCTTAAGTATGAACTTAGTGTTTGTTCATCCAACTAGTCTCAAAAATGCACTAATGATAACATTATGATATAATATCTATATATTTTTTTTTATTTAAAGTTTGTAATTAAAAAAACTTTACTAATTGTTATCAAACACATTAGACAAAAAACGAGAGAAATTGACAGGTAGTTTCAATGCCTTTGAAAGACCAAATAACAAAAAAAAAAATTGCTAGCCATAAAAATATACCACATTAATTAAATTGTCATTTTTAAATACAACAATATACAATTCAACAATTATTTAAAATCATAACTTAAGTCAAAAACTCTAACCAAACAAGAATTGTTTAAGTTATAACTAAACTGTAAATCAAGAATAACTTGAGCTATCTTAACTTGGAATAAGCAACCAAACAAGGCCGAAGAGTTTTATCTAAGATCACAAAAAGAAAAGATTGAATTGAATAACATATAAAGTAATTTAATTTTGGATGAAAGTTGAGTGTGCTACTTTCATTTCCGGGGTACATTTCCCTGCTAAGTGTTTTTAAGGAAGTTGTACTACAGGGACAGCAAGGCCATGATTGCATGATGCATGCATCATTCATAATCATCGATCGCTGCTCCTAGCTGTTGCATTATATCCATGATCAGAGAAATTGCCATATATATAGATACACCCCTTTGGGCCCCCTTTTAATTTCCTACAGTTGGCATCCCAATAGTAGAAACAAGAAAGCCAAGGCAAGGCAACGCAGTAGTGCTAGTGCCTAGTGGGTTGATCATTTCAAAAGGGTGCCGTGCCACCAATCCAGTCGCCTACATTGACTTAGTGTTTACTAGACGGGTCGGGCTGGATTGGGTCCCGTCCGTCCGAATCAGTCCAAGTCACGGTTCCCACGGTTCTCGGATCCAGTGAGTCTACGGGTTAGTTAGGGTCGGGTCTGGCGGGTTTCATTTGGGGGAGTTGGACCAAATTCATGTTAGACCCTTGGTTTAAAATTAGCATGAGTCAGTCCGGGTCTGTTTTTTTTTTTTAAACAGTAGATTGTTTCTGGCCGAAACAACACTGTTTTTGGCTGAACCAGGTCTATTTCTGGTTACTGTTTAGTCCAGACTGTTTGGTCCGGTCCGGGTTTTGACAGATCTCAGGTTGGGGCTAGTCGGGTCGAGAGTTTGAGCGGATCGAATTTTTGAGAGTCTAGTTCAAAAAACCGATCCAAATTCTTGTAAGACCTGACCCTAAAATTGGTCCGGACCGGTCCGAGAGTCTAGTTAGAATCAGACCGGTTCGGAAGTGGTCCACGGTTCGGCCGGATCGGGTCTAACCCGTCCGAGTTTTTTCAATTCACTACATTTGACTAATCAATGATGACAACTAATGAAAGATGGTAGATGTGTCTTACCTGCCTGCTTGTTTCTGCATAAAAATCCAAATCCCAAAAGGCAAAAAGCCCTTTATCCAATCTACCCTGGAAATAACTATTTCATTTGCATTATTGCTTTGATGGATCATATCATAGCCTTTTTCATCATTAAATAGGATAACATTATATTCATGTTGCATTTTTATTTATTATTTTATAGTGAGAGCAGAGTAGGCAACGTGGCCGTTACAAAATCTCCCATTTTTATCACCTTTTATTATAACCGAGAAAAATTGAATGTCAAACACATGACATATTCATAACAAGAGAGAAGAGACAGAAGTAAATTATAAACAAAGAAATCAGAAACCAGAGAAGGACACGTTTCATTTGCTTCATTGCTGAGGTTGTTTGTTCCCCACAGGCCACAAAACAGAGAAGAAAGACTAATTCCTTGCTACAATAAAAATAAAAAATAAACAGAGAACAAAATATGGGAGAGAAGAAGGGTAAACAAAAAAATGAAAAGCATCCCGTAGAGATCTCTTTTCTTCTCTCTCTCTCTTGTTTCACAAAACATAAGTTATAGAAGAACACTACAAGAGCATCAACGCATCTTCTTTTTACCACTTTCCTTGCACACCTGTTACATAAAACAAAATTACAACTATTAGAAAAAGACTTCAATTTCTTTTAAATTAGCAACTTTAGAGAAAAGGATAACTTACTGATCTTTGTGGGATTGGTTTAACAACTGGAGGCGTTTGGAAATAGCACAAGCGGCTGTTGAATACAGATTCCTCCTGAACAAAAATTAAAGAATGTTAATTTCATTGTTGAATATATATAAGATACAAAAACAGAGTCATATTGTGAACAAGGAAATTAATTACCTTGAATTGGGTTGTAGAGAAAGAAGAAGAGAAATCGACCATGGTACGCAACCCCGGATTCATAGCTCCATTATTAAATTTATGATCATAAAAAGGGGAGCTAGCGGTGTCGTCGAGATAAGAAGCAGGAGACAACTTCCTCTGTTTACCAGTTTGAACACTGCTCTTTTTCGACCAATCTTTCGCATAAAAAAGATTACGGGATTCATGCAAGTCGATTTCGTCATGAAAAAGAGGAGACGGTCCCGACGAAGCATCAGACAACATGGAGAGATCTTCCTCTTCTTCTCCTCCTTGGGTTTCCATGGCGTGATTTTGGTTTGAATAAGAAGATTGGTCTAAATACATGGTCCATCCAGATTGGCACCCGCTGCTACATTCTGAGCTCACATCCTCCATTCCTACCATCATTCTCACAACCTCTCTTTGGTTTCTAAATTCAGGTGAAAGTTATGTTGTGTTTTTATCTTATTTGAAAGGGAAGGTGAGATTGAGGTTTGAGGAGACTGTGTTGAGGTGTGTCGTGCGTGCGTCTGTTGAAGGGAGGGGGGTTTGAGAGGGAGAGAATCGGAGCCAAATCCCAGAGTCGGGTCTTGTCGTTTAGCAACCCATACTAAAGGCGTTCCTTTGGTGAACCCGGTCTACCAATCAGTGCTAAGTAAGTGAAGGGAAAATCTTAATTAATTGTTTTCAATTCTTTTGTCTCATGTCAAGTTGTCAACTAACTCAATTATTTAAATAATTTATGTGAAGCCCCTTTATTCTCATGATATATTATCATGAAATTCTGATGGTGCATGATTTCATTGTCTTTATCCTGAGAAGATATTTATTAATGAACTACTTTCATCAAATATATTGACAGAACACTTTTTACTTCAAGCAGCGCACGGAGAATATTGGAAACAGTGCTGCATCTGACTATTGCGCTGAATAAAGAAAAAACTGCTCCGTCAATATCTTTAGACAAGGCTAGTCCGAGAAGTAAATGGAAGACCAGGTTGAAATGGGAGGAATGAAGGTGGCCAGCACTTGCCTTTACTTTCCTCGGGCACAGGCGACATTAAGACTGCCAGTTGGGCATTTGCCTCTTTGTTGGTAGTGCGACCAAAGAGAGATAGAGAGAGATAGAGAGAGATAGAGAGAGAGAGCACTACACCCCCCTCAAACCTCTTAACTTAGATTCACATGTAATACAGCGAGGCGGTGCGTACGTCTCCGTTGCTGTTCCGTTTCCCTTGCCTTTTTTCCCGTGACTACACTGTACTCTGTACACCAACCCGTTATACACTTGCTGTACCCTTCTTTAAAAATATTAAGATCGAACGGTCCAGATTCCAGATTCCAGATTAGATGCAATGTGCAGTGTCTGATGGAAAGGGAGCCAAGCATGCATGGCCCCTCAGGCACTGGACTGGACCGACTAAAATTAACTCTATATAAGGCCTGGCCGGGTACTACAGCTTAGGTTACCCCAGCGAATAGCTATAATATGTTACTATTAGCTAGTGACATATATTCGACATAGATATATAAAACAATCTTCAAAAGGGACCGCTCTGTTCCTCAACTATTTACCAACGTGCTCAAACATCCTTGTACCAAATAAATTTAAAAACTATGAAAGAAACGCCTCAAGTTTACCTCGCCTTCGCCTCATTTTGTACCATAGTTAATTAATTAATATGCTAGAATGTCCGTAGTAATTTGACGGTCTTATCATGAGCTCATAATAATAATAATTGGAGAACAAAGCATGTTCATTTGCTGCCAGAAGTGGCTAAACGTGCGCTTATGATGAAGCTGAGCGGTTCTAACCACCTCTCTTTGTCCACGACACAAAAAAGTTATGTGATGTCCATCAATTCTCTCTTTATAGCTTCTTGTGTTCACATTTCCACTTTTCCTAGGTTATCTAACTACACCACAGTTTTTGTTTTGCAGGAGATTGGGCTGTGGTCAAAATGAAATATATAAACTATTATAATTTTGCGCAATTAATTTGAGCCACAAATAATATTCATATTACAGGAATTCAAATTCGTCATAAAAGGTATATTGAATTGAGTCAAATATACTATTATTTTATAGAGTAAAATTAGAGTATTCTTAAACACAACAATCTCTTTGTGAGTTTTACTTCAAAACATATTATATAAATTTTAAACGATGAATTCAAATTTTTAAAACTAATATGCTTCACCAGTAAAGTGTTTACATATCAAATTTATAATTTTCGAATTAATTCAGTTGAAAATCAGTCAAAAAATATTGAAAAACAAATGCATTAACATTAATTTATAAAAAAAAAATTTACTGTTTAACTTTATACCAAACTAAAAAGAAAATTAGAAAAATTGACATGTAAACACATAAATCCTGAAGTATATCAGTTTCAATAGTTTGAATTCATTCTTCCAAGTCATTCAGATAGGTTTTGTAGTTGATCTCACTAAAAAATTTGGTGAGCTTAAGAGCACCGTAGTTCTAATTTTATTTTATATGTGTTTTCTTATTGAAGTGACACGAATGAAGAGAGTGTGTTAGGCTCACCAAAAGGGTTTGGTAAGCTTAACTTTAAACTATATTGGATTGGATTCAAACGACGAATCTAAACTGTTGAAATCAATATACTTCCCGAGTGACTTTATATGTTGACCACTTTATTTTATATGTTAACTCTAAATAATTTTAGTCCATTAATTTTTCATCATATGTTGACCACTTGACTTTATACAAACTAAATTAGAAAAACTAGAAAAATTCCCCACACACGCTTCACTCTTGAAGTAGATCGGTTTCAACAATTATAATTTATCGATTGAAGTTAATCTAATATATTTTGAAGTTAAGCTCACCAAACTCTTAATGAACCGAACACATGCTAGTCTCACTCAACATGAATATATCTTTATCCAATCTTCTTGTTACTCATATAAACAAGGAAAACTTTTGGTGTGCCCATACAAACCTTTAAAATAGCTAATTTACTCGTGAAAACACCATAATATCCAATGTCCCCATAAAAACTTAACAATCCCTCTTATATCTCCTTTAACTATTTAATAATTTATTTAATAATTTTAAAAATTTAATTGACCAATGTGTCCTTTAATTTCAAATCCCGTGTCCAGAACATCAGCGCTACATTAGTTTTTGACATTGATACATTGATTCTTTCATGACAACACGGTGTTTGAAACATCAACACTACATTAGCTTTTGACATTGATACATTGATGCCTTTGTGACAATCCGGGGTCCAAAACATCCATGATGCCTTAGTCATTGACGTTTTGGATACTAAGTTATCCCATAAGTAGTGCATCGATAATTTGTTGTGACAAACTAATGTATGACTGGTGAGCCTCGAGTTGTCACAAAAATATCAATGTATCAATGTCAAAAACTAATGTAGTGTCGATGTTTTGAATATGGGGGTTTGAAATTAAAGGGTATATTGGTTAAAAATAATTAAATAAAACATTAAATAGTTAAAACGGGATAGAAAAAATAATGTTAAGTTTTTATGGAGATTCAGGATATTATCGAGTATGTTCGAGTGGACTTGGGTTAGCACTAACCTAAAAACAGTATTAACCTGAAGTGCTACTTCAGTCACACAATACTCTCTCTTGAGCTAGTGACGAGTTCAGATCCAATGAAGTAACTCAATCTTTAGGTTTTAAATCAGGACCGTCCGATTTGAATCTGTGATAATCTATTCGAAGTGGAGCGCGCACATCCTGAGAGATGAATTCGAATCACGAAGCTATTGATCTCGAGTGACGGATTCGAATCGAACGGTCTCAATCCAAAACCCAAAGATTAAGTTATTTTAGGAGATATGAACCCAATTGCAAGGTTAACTTGAGTGAGCGGCTATGCTCACTAGTCCTGTGTTTCATTCAAACGCATCCAAATTGTAAGTAAATTGGCTAAAGTTTGTACGAATACTCTGAAATTTTTTTCTGATAAACAATTATAGACGCATAAAAAAAAATTATCGCATCAAAATCGATTTTTCTTTTCTATGAGAAGTTCCCAATTACCCGCTTTCAAAGTGATTGGGGCTTGTATGGTACCAGTTCAACCATATCAAATATTATCCGATTATAATTGAATATTGACATATATGAATAATTGGATATTTGGATACATATCTGTCGAACACATGAAAAAAGATGCACGTTTTATTCAAAAACAAATATGAATATGGATTATATATAATTATCTATTCTGAATTATTTTGACATTCAAGTATTCGTTGCCATACCATCTAAATTTGGGCATTGACTGCCCATATCAACTTTTTCTTTCCAACTTAAGTGATAATTATTCGGCCCAATTGTTCAATTATTGCCTAATTTTAGCTTTTTCCTTTTTTTTGGAGGGAGGGGGGTCCATGGGGAAGGGCTAACTAGCTAAGTGCACGCTTTGTCTTCACTTGCCTCCATCCCAAGTTAACGAAACGCATATAATATGCTTGTTAATTTCCATATAATTTGTGATAATTCAATTTCACAATGAAGTATGGTTTGATTCAGTGTCTTTTATGATGAAATCTGTCAGTAGAACAACTATGCACACAGAGAAATTCATTACTAGACTTCTATCATTTTCATTAAGCAAGGATGATCAAATTTGTATCCACAGAATACACGTATTTATGTGCGTTTTTAGTTTGTTTACAACTGAATGTTTTTTAAGACACTTGATGTCTCATCTTATGTAACAACTAATTTTTAACTCTTTAAATTAATAAAATTGTCTACATACTTTCCACCAATTTTTTTTTTTTTTTTTTGCAATGTATTTGTATTGACTGAGAATATGGTACTTAATTTGTTGATGTCTTTGCAAGGTGTACATAGGTTCATTCTGTGAATTCATATTTATAATTTTAAAATCTAAATAGTCATCAACTGTTCAACATGATCTCTATATCAACAAGTATTTTGAAGTCAATATATATATATATATATATAGAGAGAGAGAGAGAGAGAGAGAGAGATGGGCTATGGTGCATTGCAATGCATAGGTCATGGTGTGCATTGGACCATAAATCACCGATTCAAAGTCCAAATGACCGATCCAAACTGTTCATCTTGTTCTCCATATTAATATGTGCTTGGAGACCAAATTTTACATTTTTTGGAATTTGTTTACTATTTATTAAGCCACTTTGAAAATCGCTGATCCAACGGTGACTGTTTGGAACAGTAAAATCAGAAGCCACCGTTGAATCAGCGATTTTCAAAGTGGCTTAATAAATAGTAAAAAAATTCCAAAAAATATAAAATTTGATCTCCAAGCACATATTAATATGGAGAACAAGATGAACGGTTTGGATCGGTCATTTGGACTTTGAATCGGTGATTTATGGTCCAATGCACACCATGGCCTATGCATTGCAATGCACCATAGCCCATCTCTCTCTCTCTCTATATATATATAGTACGGCTAACGCGCTTCCTCTAGCATATTAACAATATGCTTCCGGTCTCTAAAATCTATCGAACTGGCTTCAAATGACAAATCTAAACCGTTCAAACCAATGTCCTTAACGAGAGCTTCGTTTCTATATAAAAAAATTTAAGTTTCGAATTTATTTACTATCAAGTCAAGTGGTCAAAAAAATGACCAAAATAGTGCATTAAAATGCGCATAAAATCCTTCATCTTTTGACCGCTTGACTTGATAGTAAATAAATTCAAAACTTAAATTTTTTTTATATGGAAACGAAGCTCTCGTTAAGGACATTGGTTTGAATGGTTTAGATTTGTCATTTGAAGCCAATTCGATAGATTTTAGAGACTGGAAGCATATTGTTAGTATGCTAGACGAAGAGCGTTAGCCGTACTCTATATATATATATATTAAAATATTATTTTTAGATTGATGGAAATTCACTAATTTTCGAATGATCTGTTTTCTACCTATCTTAAAAAATAGCAATTTTATTCTAAAAAAATATATAGTTTGGTCTCCAGATACATATTCATATGAAAATTAAGTTGAGTCATTTAAATCGACTGTTTGAATTTTAAATACAGTATTATAGATTTCAACACGGATCAATATATGCAGTGCAAAGTACGTACTATGACATCTATAAGTTTAAAAACAATAATAAGATGTATAATTGAATTTCACCATGGATAAAAAATATACAGTAAGTTTTTAGGTAGCTAATAATTTTTGGGGAGTTTAAAAAAATATGAAACAGTTTTTGAATATTATTTTCGATTAAAGCCATCTGATTTTGTTTGTTGTCTGTCCCGATTAGGGCTGCAAATGAATCGGACTTACTCTAATTTGAGTTTGAATAAGATTCGAACCGAATTAGTTTGATTTGTTTTAGAACGAACTAATTTTGAATCGAGTTAATTGCGAACTACAAATTTTTCAAATCGAAGTCAATCGAATTGCGAACTATAATTTTTTTTTAGAGCTCTAGTTATAACGGTAGTTTATGCATTAGTTTTTTTCGTGCAGAACAAAATTCACACGGTTTTCTTTTACCTTTCACGAATTCACATTGATGGATTATGGACCAACTCAAGATTCCATTACTTTTGACGCTGTTGGATTGATTAAAATCACGGCATGGACCTAGTCAAATGGAACTTGTTCCATTGTTAATTTGTTATGCAGCTGAAACATTTTTATATTATAAGTTACTATTATATTAACAATTTTGAGCTCTGATATAAGTTCGGTTCCTGCATTATTAAAGATTTATGGTTGAATTCATTAGTTGTGTTATTTGAGATTCGAACATAAATAGTTTGTGAATCAATTTCTAACAAATTATATTCAATTTGAGTTTGATTTGAATAAGATTCAAACCGATGTAATTTGATTTGTTTCGAAACGAATTAATTTCGAATCGAATTAATTGCGAATTTTTTTCGAATCGAACTCAAATCATATCACGAACAATGGACTTTTTGTGCACCTAGTCCCGATTAAATTGGTTTGTTATTTGTAAATTTAAAAAAAATGCTTAAAAAATATTGACATGTTCTCCATTATTAGCAAGAAACCAGTGATGTCAAATCACATATGTACGAAAGAAGACAGAGACAAATTTTGATGTGTAAGTGTAGGTTTTTATTATATGTAAAAGTGCTAAGGTTATAGGTTGGATAAATTAAAATTTTCATACACGTTGAAACTTAACAGTAAGATACAGGTAGATTAGATACAGAGTTGGTCTCTGTATTTGAGACAAAAGTAGCGCGGTTAATAAAAACGCTATGTATAGGGATAGCTGGAGTCATACCGTACAATGGAAATGCATCTTATTATATTATATGTTAATTTAATTTGGTCTTTGTGTATTTTGTGGTTATCCGGAGACCTGTCTCCCTGGAGGGCAGGCTCATGTGACCGACTGACCGTGCAATGCGTGCAATAAACAAATAGCTACAGTCAATCTCTTGTCTCGTCCTGCTGGCCCGTACCACAAACAAATGGATAAAATGGAACGAAACAGGAGGCATTTCGCTTTGAGTTCAGATCCAGTAAATTAACCCAAAGATTGGAACCGTCTGATTCGAATCCCCGAGAGATGAGTTTTTGAATATTCACCACTTCACCCATCCCTCCGATTGTGTGTCTCTCTCTCTCTCTCGCGCTCTCTCGATCAGCTAAGGTAACTCAAATTTTGATGGACCGTCCGATCTAGTAAATTGAAAATGGGTTGGATCGGATAGGGTCGGTCCGGACCTGGACAGGCTATGGTCTTCGGGTCCGATCAGTCTACGGGTTAGCACATATCTATCCGTGCTAGATTCATGGTCCAAAATTCACACGGGTTGGTCCGGATCTTTTTAAAAAAAAAACATTGGACTGTTCTTGATCGAAATATGATTGTTTCTGACCTAAACATAATTGTTGCTGGTCGAAACAGGTCTGTTTCTTTTTAGTCCGGTCCAATCTGGATCTAGACAGGTCTCGGATTTTGCCGAATAGGATTTGGGCGGGTCTAGTGGAAAAATCCAACCCAAGTCCTTACTAGACCTGACCCTTGAGTTAGTCCGGTCCAGTCCAGAGATCTAGCAAGACTCAGGTCGGTCCGGATCCGGTCCACGTTTTGGCATGTTCGAGGCTATACCCGCCCAATTTTTCCAATACATTAGTCCGATCTACGTTGACACGAACGGAATTGACCGAAGTCTGATCGGACGGTCCAGATTCAAACTCAAAATTTGAGTTACTCCAGAGCGGTCAAAAAATTTCTATCCGTATCTATATTTGAATTTTTCTTTTTAAAAAAATATGAATTTAGTTTTATCACAGTCCGCTCCGTATCTCTCCGTTTTCACCACTGTAGGTGCATTGAAGGAATTAAATAGTAAAATCTTATTTTAACCAAGTTTGTCCGTTAGCTGACTTAGCTTTATTTTTATGGTTTTTGTCTTCGTTTCATTGAAAGGTTCCAGTCAGAGACTCCGATTTGCAAAACGGATAAGAGCTTTGTTCGTGTCGTTTTTCAATTTTTGAACTTATCCTTCTTTTTTCTGTAAATTCACTTGAGTATATATAGGGGTGAGTAAATCGTTCATAACTCGTGAGCCTCTCATAACTCGCTCATTAAAAGCTCGTCTAAATTCGCTCATTTATCCGCTCATTTAAACTCGCTCATTTACTTAATGAGCGAGCATGAGCATGACCCAACCCGCTCATAACTCGCTCATTAAGAATTTGTCACATCTAATTCCTGCCACATTTAATCCTATGTAATTATGTGTAACATCAACCTTGTCTCATTAAGATTGATAGATAGTGAGCATAGTTTCATATTTAATCCTGTGTAATATAGTGAGCACAATATAACATTTAATCCTGTATAATATACTAATATTCATAGTTTCATATTCATTTCTTTTTGTAAATCGACAGAACCAAAACCTCCGCCTAAAGCCCAAAACAAGTAATAGTCATAATAACTCGCTCATTTAAATGAATTATGACAATTTGTTGGATTTTGTTATGATGATTTTTAACAAATTTTGTTATGTGTGGGCACACTATATAATTTTGTTATGAGTTATAAGTCATAACTCGTGAGCCGCTCATAACTCGCTCATTTACAACTCGCTCATTTATCCGCTCATTTAAACTCGCTCATTAACAACTCGCTCATTTACTTAATGAGCGAGCATGAGCATACCCTAACTCGCTCATGCTCGCTCATTAATCACCCCTAAGTATATAACACGAAAAAGGTAAATAACATTATAGAAATTGGATTGCATCCATATTTCCATCAGTTAAAAAGAATCGAATTTTTTTTCTGTTCTTTTAAGGGTGCGTTTGGATGAGACAAAGAATAGTGCTAATCCGGATTAGCTACTATTCTACGTTTGGATGTGTCTGGGTTAGCAAAAATGGACTATTCTTTGTTTGTCTTTTGTGGGTTAGCATGCTATTTCACTAACTCAATTAAAAGTTGGATTAGCTCACTATCTCAAATTTGAGTTAGCTCACTATTCTCACTAATCCAAGTCTTCATCCAAACATAGATTCTCCAAAGAAAACGAAAAAAATAAATTGAATTCCTTTAGGACCTGTTCCGCGGACGAAGAGGAAAGAAAATGAGAATGAGATTGTAAAATTTTTGAACTGATTTTTACTATTCACGTTAGAAAAAAAAATTATTCTAAGTGATTTTTTTTTCTCATGTAAACAGTAAAAAATTTATTGCAGCTGAACAAGATATTAGAGATTCTTTATTGTAGAATCTTTACGGTGTGCGTTGTAGTCTTTTAATAAATCGAAATTTATTGTCCAACTTTTTTAGAATTCCCTAAAAGATTTTTTTTATTCTTTTTATGAACTCAGAATATGAACACTATATGTTTTTTGAGTGGGGTTAAAATGCACCCTCCTTTTTGTGCTCCTAACGTGCACCCTCCCCTCGTTTCTTCATTTTTAAAGTTCAAATAGTTGATTTGAATCTACCAACGTGTTCTACATAATAAAATGTGCTTGGAGACCAAATTTTACATTTTTTGGAATTTTTTTACTATTTTTTCAGAATTTTTTATTAAACTAAACAATAATAAAAAATTCAGCACAGTGATGATTTTAAAAAATTCTGAAAAAATAGTAAAAAATTTCCAAAAAATGTAAAATTTGGTCTCCAAGCACATTTTAATATGTAGAACACGTTGGTAGATTCAAATCAACTATTTGAACTTTAAAAATGAAGAAACGAGGAGAGGGTGCACGTTAGAAGCACAAAAAGGAGGGTGTATTTTAACCCCACTCATGTTTTTTATATAATTTCTAAATAAAAAATTATGTAGAACAGCAGCTAGCAAGTCATGACCTGATTAATAAAAAATGGTTTTCAAATGAAAGAATGCTCTGTTTGACCTGAGTGCAGAGGATGTCAGATTGTCGAATATGGGGGAGGTACGGAAACATAAATCATTTTTTCGAATTCTTTAGTGGTGCTTTTTTTGTGAAATAATATTAATAAAAATTTCGGAGTTTAGATTTTTTTTTTTTTTTTGTGTTCATTAGGGATTGTAGAAGGAATGGGTATTATCTATAAAAATTATACCGTCTCCATATAATTATCTGAAATTAAGTTATTCATATTAGTATTTACGTGTATATGATTATAATAATAATAATAATAATAATAATAATAATAATAAGGCAAAAACTTTGTTAGCAATTAAAGTTTATATAATTTGATGAAGAATTAAATAACTCCCAAATTTATTAAAATCTAATACAATTAATAGTGCACACCTGTAATTTAATTGAACTTGGTTGTCGAAAATTTTAATATATGTATCATTATTATTAATGTTTTTAGGCGGTGTTTCTTATAAACTATCCTTTTTTAAAAAATATAAATATAAAATAACAATTGCTTGTTCTCTCTAAACAATGTTTTTTGTCTTTCTCTCTTTTAATGCCCCGCACATGTCATCACTAGTGCGGTGGCATGCATGCATTGACATGTTCAGAAATTAAATGATCTTCTTCTTTTGGAATAAGAAATAAAAAAAAAAAATATATATATATATATATATATTTATTAGAGTAGGTTAAGAAATTAAATTGACCCCGTAGAGAAATTAATTGGACATAATCACAGATCAATTATGGTCAAGATAGATATTCAAATTTTTTACATATTTTTGTTTATCTCTGCAATTCAAGGTTCTAAATAGCGATTATAGCGGCATAGCGGGGAGACAAAAAAAAAAAGCTATTGCGAATAGCGTAGCTATAGCGGAAGCTATCACACATAGCGATTTTCCCTTTTCAAATTTTATATTCTATATTTCTACTAATTATCAACATAATCAATATTAGAAAATTGATGTAACAACTAAATGACAACTAATCTAAGTCTATACTTTTTATCAATTACGCAAATAAGAATGAAAAAAAATCTAAAAAGTAACATTATTTAATAGTTTATACTTCATGGTATTACATATTATAATAGACAAAGAGCAATTAATTTTATAAGGTAAATGAAGTCAATATACATATTTAAACATTTTATAATTATAATAATAATCAAAATCAGTTTTCAATTGAAACGAATGATAATAATTTTACAAACGAATACTATAAAAAGAGTAATCAAAATGAATAATTAGTATTTTAATATTTCTCGATATAGAATGATAGAATAAATCACAAATAAAAATAGAAGCATATAGTTTGGTTTAGTATACTTATCGTAGAAGACCATGTAGCATTAGAAATAAGAATAGAAGTACAGAAGTCCATATAGATTGCAAAAAAAAAAAACCATGTAGCATAGCGGTAGCTATAGCGGGTCTCATATAGCGGTAATAGCGGTCAGCTATTATAGCTATAGCGGTCGTAGCTGAGTTAGCGCAATTTTATCTCATAACTTAGCGTTTATGGTCCGGAAAAGCTATAGCTAGCTATTTAGAAGCCTGCTGCAATTAGATGATATATGCTACTACTGGATTAAATTTTTTTATTTCGATCCAGTACTAATTGTTCAATGTGCCTACTCTTAATCCGATGTAGTGACAATCTCTGATTCGAGTTAGTTCAATTCTTGAACTTATTCATGTTGAGTTTTTGTCAATTTTGCGTATTTCATTTGTCTTTGGATATACGATACTCTATTTGATAAATAGAATGAAAGAGAACAAGAAATGTCTGAGAGTGGGACATATTATTACAATTCTAGAAAGATGGGTCGACCGAATTTTTTGTGCTTTTTATTATTCATTACTTATATTTCAGTTAAAAAAATTATCTAAGTTTTAACTTTAATTTGCTAATTGGCTAAGAACAGTCAACTTTGAATTGTATCAAACAAATTTTTAATTAACTTAGAAAAAATATTTCAATACTGTATCAATTAATTTTATGATTATAACATATTTTATAATAAATATAGTTATAGGGATTGAGTTGCAATTGTGTATCTGACAAGTTAATGGATTTGAACTCGATTAGTGTCCTATCATGACAGAAATTCTGGATCTGCCCCTCTTTGTGTATATATGTGATTTGTTAGTTTTTGCATGTGCCTGATATCTATCAAATCTAAAACCAACTGTGCAATAAGCCAATAAGTCACCATATAATTTCACAAAGAAAAGGCGAATCACCACCAAATTGTGTAGCTGTTTTATCCACTTGGTTTGTAGAGGAGGTAACAAAATGGTTATAATCCCTGTTTCATTTGATTTGACATTTGAGATCTGTTTTTACTGTAGTGGGAATGCGAGAGCCTTTGTTCAGATTGCAGCAGCAGCACCCCTGCCCCACTGCCCCACATGCACGCACGTGCACAGCCACGCAAAGGCATGCGCGAACGGTCAGGTTGCCCATGAAGTGACAACTGACAAGCGTTCAGGTAATCAGGTCAGAGCCTATGCTCTTCCACAGTTCCACCTGTACACTTCACAATTTCCAGATACAAACCAGTACAATAAACGACGCTTTGTTAACTTAAAACAGAGCAATGGAAAAACTGAGAATTAGTATCTTTTCTATTTCATCTAGTGCAGTGTTATAAATAACGGTATGTGCTCGTCGGACGGATAGAGTATCGTCAAGTGATTAATCGAGAATAATCGAAAATAATTGGCCATAATCAGAAAAAAAAAAATTGGCCAATTAATCGAGAAATTCCTTAATCGTTTGATCACAGCCAACAACTAATCCAACAACTAATCGGACGATTAATCAGCCTAAACGGACGTTTTTTACAACACTGATCTAGTGTATTCCTGATAAGGGAATTCCTCTCCGATACCTGATAAGGAAATCTTTTAAAATTCCTAGATCTAGACCGTTCTTTTTAACTCGGCAAGAATCTCAACGCCCAATAACATTGTCCCCTATTGTAGTCCGAATCTCGGTTAAAATTTAATCTCAAACCGTAAAATGAGAATAATCCTCTACAATAAGGATACAAATCCTGATTGAGGTAGTATCAGACAGGCCCAGTATTACATAGTATATGGTTTTGTGTGGTATTGCAATTCTAGGCCCATATTTATGTCGGGCTTTAAAAAATGCTTTGATTCTTATCAGGGCCCATAACACTAGCAATAGTATCTGGGCTTCAAAATTACTTATCACGAAAATGTACCTAAAACAACTAGGTCAAGCAGAACAAAATACAATATAAATATCTAAAAATAATATTATATTTATAGGTCTCTTACCTGTAAGCAGTAAGCATACCTATGTGGACATAAATATATAGTTTTTTTTAATGTCGACATAGCTTAAACTAGTATTGGGCCTCAATTAATTTACCTGGCATTAAACCTGTTTTTCCTATAAATCGAAAACAATCTTTTGTAAAATTACATAGAGATTTTCACACAATTAATCATTTTAATTTTTTTAGTAAATATAATTTCAGTTTTTGAAGATATTTTTTTATTTGTGTCAATAGTTTTTTTTTTTTTGTTTGTAACGTTTCTCAATAGATATATTATCGAAATTTTAAAAAAATTGTTCTTTCAATAAATATTGCCTTCTCAATATGAATTCTGGAAAAAAAACATCTTAGTACATTGATATGATAATATTTTATGCAACGAATATATATATTCAAAAGTTATGTGAATGATATGGATATAACTTGTGTATTATTAATTAATTTTTTTTGCTAATTATTAGTAAATTATTTACAGAATATTTACAGAATAAATTATTTACATGGAAAGATTTTATTAACGCAAAACCGCAATCTAAAATTGTTGAAGTAGAACTCCTGGACAAGTAAATTGCGAAAATAACGGGATAAAATAAATTAATATGCACAATGTTAATAGATTTTCACAACGTAATAAAAAAATTCGTTCTTGTTTTGACTTTTTTTTTAAAGATTTGACAAAATACAAATAATAAATACAAAAAATTATTAATTTATTTTATAAATCTAACTTTTAAGAAATATTATGTAATAATACTATATGAGAAACAAATTTTAAATAAAATAACATATTTTACAAAGAAAACTCTTAAAGAAACAAAATCCTGCGATAATATATAGGGGTGTAAATGGAGCGGATAATGCTAATATCATATCCATATTCGCCTCTCATGAGCGGATACGGATATGGATACGGATACAAATACTAAACGGGTATCAGAATTTAAAATCAAATATGCCTTAAACGGACACGGATACGGATATGGAGCAAATAATCTACGAATACGGATTCGACTATGGATACAAAATGAATAATTCTTGGATAATTGAGTTATACACTTTAAGATACAAAAGAGTGTCTTGTTGTTGTCTTGAAATAATGACTAAAACCAATTTAACAAAAACTAAAAACATATTACATACACGGGCTAAAGTCTTGAATGAAAAGGAATGAAGAGTGAAGAAATGAAGGTAAAAATGAAAGAAAATAACGCTATTGTAGCACCATCACCAGCGAAAAAAGATATTAAATTGGAAACGATATCGTATTATCATTTATCTCACAACAAAGATTGAAATGAATATAGAATAGTTATATAACAACTTTTATCCGGAGCAGTAAAGTTGGAGCTGATTGGGAACAATTTCGGATCCGGATAATTGCAGATATCGATACAGATATTCACTTTCATGAAATTATCCGTATCCGCATCCACCATTATTTCACCATATGTAAAAAAATATCCGTATCTGTTTAATTCGGATTTGGATAATATCCGAATACGGAGCGGATTATCCGTATCTGTTTACACCCGTAATAATATACGAAGGAACATATAAAAGAAATAATTAATGAAAAATAAAATTATTTATATAATAAAATATTTAAATAATATTGTGTTAATAAATCTATGAATTTTATTTCATAAGAGAATGACTGTTTTTCAACTATTTATCTATTATTGGCTCGCTACGTCTATTACGATTCTCCTCCTTTATTATGACTTTGAAATTAAAAGCTTGGCTGTTACTGTCGTTTGTTAATAAATAGATGAGTCAGTGTTTATATTATGACTGAAGAATGAAAATGACTTTCTAGAAAAAAGAGGGACGGCTATTTGTTATAATATATAGATGTCTTACTTGTTAAGAAAAAAGTATCAATGATTGGGGCCGTAGTTGTATATCTTTGACAATTCAGGCTGAAATAAATAGAAAGACACCGAGGGATGCAAAACAATTATATTTCAACACAAAATATGGAACTCAACTTAAATATATATAGCAAAATATTCTTAGGAGTCAATAATATCATAACCGCATGCAATTTTGGAAAATATATGCAGATATTTTGACCCCGGTCTATATCACATATATTTGTCCATTAGTTCAGAATCCGCACAAATATTAAAGAGAATAGATTCTGTAAATTAGCTGCTAGCGTTAGAGAATTCGTTCCACTAAAGTGATTCAAATTTTGTGTTTAGATCCAGACCGTTAGATCTGTTTTGAGATGGGTATTAAACAAGATCTATCCATTCGGACGGTCTGAATCTAAATCTAAAATTTGAGGTACTTCAGGGATCCGGACTCCGAGTTAGATGCCAAAGAAAGATCTTTATTTATTCTTATCATAAAAGTTATCTATACACGGTGTATACGCGGTGTATCCACCGACAAGCAACAAGGCAATGGCGCGTAACCTTCCCCATTTCTATCTCCCTAGGTTGCACTTCTTTTTTCCTACCAATCTTTCCCTTTTCTTCTTCAATTGCTCTTTCCCTTCCCACCGCTCTCAGTTCTTTCGCTAAAGAAAAAAAAACCTACGAGACGTTATGAGCTACTACAACCAGCCTCCTCCCGTCGGTGCTCCTCCTTCTCAAGGTTTCTCTCTTCGCATGCTTACTCAATTCTTTCAAAATTTATAGGAAATTTAACTGTGTTATTGTCTATTATTAGAACTTGATTGCTAGAAAGATTATTATTTTTATGTCGGTTAGGGTTTTCTACAAGTATTCAATTGAGATTTTTTTGACACAAATTGTCATCTTATATGAACCCTAGCTATCTGAGACCCCAATCTTGTTTGATCGAAATATATTACTACCATGATTAGTCTTTGGTTACTTTGCACGAGTTCAATTTTAAAGGAGTTTACTTGGCCTAGGGTTAGGGTTTGCTCAGTACTTAAAATAACAATTAGATTTAATTTCTCTGGATTTTCTTTAAAACATGAAAGTGTGAAGCCCTTTGTTTTTAATTTATTTAGTTTTCATGAAGGTTGATATGTTTTACATATGAAACCTTAATAGTTGAGTGGATAACTACAAGAAATTAATTGCGAGTTTTAGAAAATGCAAAAAGGTGGTCGATTTTATCAAAATTGGACAAATTTGGGATGATTCCTTATACATTGTTGGAGCATATAATTTTTCTCCCTGGCATGAAATCAAAACAAATTAATATTTTTACTACCCAAATGAATCTGTTTTTGAATCCAGCAACTTTCATCACGACGTAAAAGAGTAGAAGACATTAACAATTTTATAAACCTTATTAGAAAAAGTTATAAACTTTTCTTTTTTCAAACTCAAATGATTCGGTTAATGATTCTGCAGTCTATGTACCCTTACCATCCTTAAAATTTGTCGAATTAAATCTGATAGATTTGAGAATTGACTAACAGGATATGGAAAGGATGGCTACCCGCCTTCAGGTTACCCGGCTCAAGGATACGCACAACAGTACCCACAACAGGCTTATCCCGCTCAAGGATACCCTCCACCCTATGCTCAACCGCCACCACGACAGCAAAACAGCGGGCCTTCCTTCATGGAAGGATGGTATGTCCTAGTCTCTCTCTCTCTCTCTCTCTCACACACACACACACACACACACACATTTTGATGCATGCACTCGCTCCATATACCAAAATTCTGAAATTTACTTCTTCCTTTAATGTAATATTTCAGCCTGGCTGCGCTTTGTTGTTGCTGTCTATTGGATGCTTGCTTTTAAGACGAACAAGTTGGATCCACTAATCTCATGCTTCGCTTTTGGTGGAAAGCTTGTTTTTATGAGAAAATAAAATGAACTCACATACATATTATTAGATTACTGATTTTTTTTGTTTCTTTATTTTTTTCATTTGGAATTTTATGTGAATTGGATTGGAGTAAGTAACTTTATTTTAGTTGGTATTGTTTGAGTTGACAAATATAAAATTACCACCTTGAGTAGTTTACATAGTTGAAGGGCTTTTCTGCAGAAGTGAGAATTCTCTATTTCTCTTTACTGAATTTCCAACCCACCACACCGTGGAAGATTCTGTCATTTTTTTTTAAATTTTTTTTTTTTTTTCCAACCACACCACCTTTCTCTCCTTCAACCTGAATTGACCCCTTTTTCCTTTTGTGCTGGAGGACAAACTTGAATTCGTTTGCTTAAACTTTCTTCAAGTGCTGTTATTTTGCGTTGGTTTGTTTCATGTTGTGATCAGGTATTATGGGTAAAGATGTTAACATATCAGTTTTGGCTTCAAGCAGTGCATAAATTTATGGGGCACTGTTTTGATTGTATAGTCCTTGCGGTACATGTAGTCAAAACTGATATGTTAAAATCTTTATCCAGGTATTATTATCATGTGATATTAGTGGTTTAACAAACATAATGGTTAACGGGTCAACATTTTACTGACTTGATTTCTATATATGCGAAGAACTTCAAAATCTAAAATAATTTCATTAGAATAAATTTATACAGTTCAAAAACTCCTTAAAAGTAGCCTTTCTGAAAAACATCCTACCGGGTAGGTATATAATCAATAACTTCAAAATTTTACTAGGCATAATTATATATTTACCCATCAAATCACCAAATTTTGTTATTTACCGTAAAGATCCTTTTCTTTCTCTTCGTTTCTTCTCCCTTTGCCTCACTGTACCTTAACCTCTTATCTCTCTCTCTACCTTCTTCCTGTTTCTCTGTCATGACAATATCAGTTTTAAGGACATGACATAATTAGGGTAAAATTGCATTTGATTTTGCTCAGACAAACTGAATTCTAGGTTCTCAGTTAATATAGTTATATAATCCTTGGTGGCATTTGATTTTGCTTAGATATATATTTGATGAGAACTAACCCGGTAACAGTACTTGATAAAACCTGCTATTGAATGGTACATACCCTGTTCAACTCATAATGGGCTTATTATAGTTTTATGTGTTCTGATCGATATTTTTATGACTGATACTTTATTAATAGTGGACTGAAGCTGAACAATAGAAACCATACAGACAACAAAGATTATATGGAAGATTATATTTAACAATAATATAACCAGATATTCAACAAGATTAAATTAAATCAACAAAGAGCCAGATTAGTATGGGTCATATATAGTTGATCATTTCTTTTTGCTTTTTTATATGTTATCAATCTGTTTTCTAGGTTATTATCATACACAAATGATTGGTCAATATAATTATGATCCGAGTTCACTGCATAAAGGCTGGTTAAGCCTACGAGTGAGGAATAAGTATCTACCAATGTTTTTAAATGTGGTTTCCATGCAATACGAGGAAGACCACCGCATATCCAGATTTTCATGCAGATTTATATACACGGATTTTAAAATGAGAATTATATACACACACAAACAAGTATGTGGTAATATACGGTAGTAATATGTGGCCACATACGCGGAACCGCATATATTAACCGTATACAGATTACAATCGAATACGCATATGCGATTGCATAGACCGCATTTTATTACACTGGTATCTACCATTGATTGCTTTCATTTTTCTTTCTCCTTGTCATCAATTTCTTAGGAATTGATATTTCTCCGTTGGTTCTGAAATTTTAGATTCGAGTGTTTTATTTTTTGTGAGAGAGTAGGCAAACTGCCAAACTAGTATATATATTCGAGTGTTACTAATATCGTGTAAGGTCTTTACTTGATTGTTCTTCCATGCAACTTCAGTGTGAGAGACCTAGAGAAGAGAGAGATTGAAAGCATAGTGACAAACAAATAGTTCGGGTTCTATTCAGCGGGGTTAAAAATTTGTGATTTAGATATAATTCAGATATAATTCAAGAATTATTCGGTACAACAAGAAAGCAAACCAAAAAAAATAAAAAAGTTTTAAAAAAAAATTAAAAAATTTCGCCTTTTTCTCGTGATTAATTTGTGACTCACGTATTATACTTTTTTTTTGCATTTTATTCGGAGTTCGGTTCGAAAACGTCAAAAAAAACAAATAAAACGCGAATTTATCGCGTGTATCGTTACTATGGCCAGGGGCCCAGGGCAGAATAGTCTCTTTAGACAAAATAGTGAACATTCACATGATCACATCTGATAAATAAGTACGATCTAATTAATAATTAATAGAGCAACTGGAGAAAATTAAAACAGAAGCGAGTATAGATGATAAAAAACAAAATTTGATGATTTAACGAGTACATTTTAATGTTGAAAGGTTTAATCTATATAATTGTTACTACTTATAGACACTTGTCGACTACACAAAAGCTATCATTCCTAGCAATTACAAACGAGATATCAAGATTTGAGCAAATAATTGGGTACGTTTATTTTTTATTATGCATATATATATATATATATATATATATATATATAAGAAAATATATATTATTTGAACTAAAAAAATTAAAATTGTAGAATTTATTAGCGGTAAGGTTTTAAATGACTTTATAATGAATTGCTGATTAAATTGTAAAATGACTCAAATTTGATACACTATATCTAAATAATCGAAAAAAGATCTACAACTTTATTTTTAATTTGAATAATATTTTCAAATATAAGTAGCATAAGAGTTGGATGTACAATAAAAATTGGATACACACTAAAAATAACCATGAATTAATATATGAGTTCAAATTCATCAAGAGAGGTTGTAAGCTTAATCTCAAGAACTGTTTGTTGGATCATAGAATCTAATGTTGGGGTAACGCTTAACATGTAATATAGTTATTAATTTTATAGTATCATATAATTGATTGATTAAAGTGATCAATCCAGATTAAGAATCATTTGACAATATATGTATTTATTTGGGTGTGGCCCGTAAATATATTGACAAAAAAATATGCAACTAATTATGGAAGTTGCAAAATGCAAACATCAGAAGATATGACAAATTTAAGCAATCTAATATTAGATTGACTGTTATATCTTATTTAAGACGGATTGGTCCTCAAGATAAAAGGTATCAAATCAAATCGAATTCAGATTTATACCTTTGTTTTATTTCTCAATCTAAGAGAGAGAGATAGAAAGAGAGAGGGAGGGAGGGAGAGAGAGTTCTTGAGGAAACAAGAAAAACTCTCGATTGGCAACCTTAGAGTCTTGAAAGGCCTACTCCTGCACATATGAAGAAAGACTTCGTGTCTCGAGCTCACAAGAACATTGGAGGACTTTCTTAGGATTAAGAAGGTTTCAACATAGTAACATCCATGGATTTAGCTAGCATTGCTACATGCCTAAACAACATTCCTATGTTGAATAGTTTCAACTTTCAACTTCAAATCGTGGCAGGAGGACTTGATGATAGTTCTCGGTGTCATGGATCTGAATTGTGCATTAAGAGTTGTTGCTCCCACTATTAATAACAAGGGGAGTGCTATTCTAAGCGCAAAAATTATATTATTAAGAGCTAGGAGCGCAAAAATTATATTATTGAGAGCTAGGAGAATTTTTTCTCAGTTAGATCAATTTTGCCCTTAATAAATTCTTCTTCCAATCTTTATTTTAAATTAAGTAACTATTAATAAAGAAAAATATTTGAGGCATCACAATGCACATCAGATCTTGTATATTTATGGAAATCATAAATAAGTAATGCAATTATTTTCATTCTACCCACATGAACGTGATTAAATTATAAACTAATTAAATTACTTTATCTTTAAGATTAATACATTAGCATTAAAATATAATAAACCAGGGGTGCAAAATTGCAGACATATCAGTTAATATCTGTTTTTATCTGGATATGTATTTGAATTTTTTTGAATCTGGATATTCCGATAAGCGTAATTTGTAGATAAGATATGGATACGAGTGCAAATATGAATATGGTTTTGGTTTGCGAAGTAGATACGATAATAATTATCTATATCCATATTTTTTTTTAACTTTTCAGATATTCATTTGTGCAAATTTGGTACGGATGCAAATAATGATATGTATCCATATATTTTTTGGTCTTTTTGTTTTAGAATTATATATGTTTAGAGAGAAATATTTATTTCTGTAAGTATCTATTAATTAAAAATTTACTTATGTTGGCTATTAAGTTTTGTGAACGAGATATTTATTTTATAATAAGATAATAAGTTTAACATTGAAAAAAAATATTATTTTGTTCGTTTAATATTTGATTTGTATCTGTATCTATTTAGTATTCAATATGTAACTGTATTTGTATTCAAAAAATAAAAACAGATATAGATATAATTTTATCACTATCCAATCCACATCGAATACATTTGCACCCGTACAATAAATGATATCCACAAAATGAAATTATCTATCGTAACTAACAAATAGAATACTTAGAGAATTATGTAAGGATTATGAACTTTTAAAGATTAGTCAATAACTCTTCTATGGAAAAGGTTCCAAAATGTAACATGTTATATATATTTTCGTAATTTTAATTGCACATATTGAAACTAATCAAATTTGACCATCTTTTTTTTACTCAAATAATTTGCCTTAGATCAAATAGATAAGAATTTGTTTTAGCATTTATTCAAATTTGTACATGTATAATTGTGTTTCTTATTCCGCTTTATTCAAATTTGTACATGTATAATTGTGTTTCTTATTCCGCTCTATTAGATAGGAATTAATAAATAATAACATGAATTATTTAAAAAAGAAAAAAAAAGTTTCATACCGTGTAAGCATTAATTCCCCTTCCATAAGTGATTGTAGAAATTAATTAGAACCAGAATAAGAAAGTATTTAATAAGGGGCAAAATTGTATTAAAAACAAAAAAAATTCTCTGAGCACTCAAAAAGTAGAATTCATGCTCTCAAAATAGCACTCCCCTAATAACAATAGTACATCTGATGAGAAAAGAGAGAAAGAAAAGTGGGAACAATCAAATTGCATGTGTCTTATGATAATGAAAAAGTCCATACCAGGGCAGCGAGTCAAAGGCCTAAATTGTTGAGAACACTAAAAAAAAACCCTAGCCGAATTATTGAGCCGCCTTTGCTAGAAGAAAGAAGAAAATCCTAGCCGCCTTTGCCATCTCCTTTCTTCCATCTCGTGCCGCAAGCCTCCTCAGTTTTGTCTATCTCCTTCCTCCCATCTCTCCCGCCAGTAAGCCTCCTTAGCTGGGATCCGCACTAACAACCCTCTCCTCTTCCTCCTCTTCTTCTCTGCCTTGTCCATTACGTCGTCCGCCCTCTTCTACTCTCGTCCATCCCGTTTTCTCTTCAAAAAATCCTAGCTGCTAGCAAGCGCTACTCGTTCTTGCCCCCTACCCCAACACCTATTAGTCGGGAAAAGAGAAAGTTGACGATAATAGCCCTAGTCGTCATCTCTCTTGTCTATCGGCACCTTCTATTTCTTCACCATCATTGGGAGAACTAAGGACAGTTGGCGGTAATAGCCCTAGTCGTCGGCTCTCCTCTCTCTTTGCACTCCTACCACCGCGGCACCCTGCCTTCTCTGCCCGTAACCCAAATAGAAAAAAAGAAGGAAAAAAAAAGATGTCTCCTTTCCTTTGGTTGCTAGCCAGCCAATACTGAAGGTTATCGGTGTCTACCACTAAAGGATATGATTTATTTCTTTTGTTGTTTTAGTTGTTTGTGTTGTTAGATGTGATGTTTAGATGTGGATGTTTTTTTTAGATGTTGATGTAGTTTGAAAGGTTATCGGTGTCTACCACTAAAGGATATGATTTATTTCTTTTGTTGTTTTAGTTGTTTGTGTTGTTAGATGTGATGTTTAGATGTGGATGTTTTTTTAGATGTTGATGTAGTTTGAATGATGTTTTGGATGTAGAACGATGGATGTATTTTATGTTTTAATTAATAAAAATTATACTTGACAGCCACTGTCAAGATTTCAAAAAAAGAAGAAGTCCATACCAGAGGCATTTCAGGATGCCATTTCGGATAAGATTGAAACCGCTAAAGAATTTTTAGAGGACATTGAGAAAAAGTTTGTTAGAAATGAAAAGTCTGAAATTAATACACTTCTAGCAAATCTCATTTCAATGAAATATAAAGGAGAAGAAAATATTAAAGAGTATATCATGAAGATGTCTAATGTTGCTTCAAAGCTAAGTGCACTCAAACTTGATATCTTTGGAGATCTCTTAGTGCACTTGGCCTTGATCTCCCTTCCAGCACACTTTGAACAATTTAAGGCGAGCTATAATTGTCAGAAAGAGACTTGGTCTCTAAATGAGCTCATCTCACATTGTGTACAAGACGAGGAAAGATTGAAGCAGGTTCAGACAGAAAGTGGTCATGTTGATTCCACCTCCAAGAATATCAGTATATCACTACTAAGAAGAGGAAGAGATCTACAACACCAATGGATAATAGAGAAGTTGCAGAGAACACCCAAAAGAAATCGAACAAGGGCAAGAAAAACACAGATGTGAAAGGTACTGGTTGCTTCTTTTGTGGTGCGATAGGACACATGAAGAAACATTGTCAAAATTATCATGCATGGCGTGTCAAGAAAGGTATGTTTCTCAGCTTAGTTTGTTTGCAGGTTAATTTTAATTGGGGGAATTTCATGTATCCCCCTCAAAAACTTCAATATTACATATTTCCCCCTCAAAAGTTTGTAATTACATATTTCCCCCTCAAAATTACAAAAACTCACATATTTACCCAGAATTAATTTTACAAAACATTAAATATAGTATTTCAGACTCTATAGACCATTATACCCTTATTTCTTCCATTTCTCATTCTCACCATGATCCTTTCTCTTTATAAGATCCAGGTGCACAATCTTGTTGAGGTTTGCCAATGAAGATGGTATCCTCTCTTTTAATGATTTGCTTAGCTGTAATTTCATAATAATCGAATGATTTTGTATTTCGTGTTTCGTCTCAGTATTAGTTTCTTTCTACTTCCCCTGCAAGAATTTTTACTTTTTCTGTAGGGTCAAATGTACCCAATTTGTATTTTAGACTTCGTACCAAGAATTTGATACTTTTAAACATTAATTAATGCAAACTACTATTGGCTTGCATAGTTGCATCTCACGGTGGTATATAATATATAAGCAATTCTCTAATAAGGATGTGAAATTGTTGGCACTAAGGTCCAATTTCTCGAGCTCCTACAATTGGCCCAGCTTTAAATGTTGGCTTCCAGTAAATGAGCCTTCACATATTCAAGTATTGCAAGATTCTTTAGAAAATAAATATTCGGTCCCAGCTTTGCCTGGTAAGCCTGTTGTTGCTCAAATTAAGAACCTCCCATTCACACAAATTAGATCAAGGCAAGTCAGGCAAAGAACCCTTTAATCCACACCCACTAAGGCTAAGTTCTCTGAGAGATCCAAATTCAGTGACTACTTGTGATAAAGGGCTATTGAGAAGGATGTTGAAGAGGTTTATGGAAATGACACTTAAGTTTTTGCATTTGATCCTGTGCCAGTACCGGGGAGGGATTTCAGAGTTGAACCAGGATGAGAGGAAATTTTTGGCTTGAGAAAAAGTGGATCGGAGATAACAGAGTTTAGACATATCAGATACCTTTGTATTCACCAGTTCGACAGGGGAGATCAAGATAAAGAGCGCTATGGCCAAAGAGAGGATGGTGCAAGCTGTGGACATTTTGGCAGGAGGGTTGAGCATTTGGCGGGCACAACAACGGAGAGAATGAATCATGGTGAGAATGAGAAATGGCTAAAATAAGGGTATAATGGTCTATAAAGTCTCAAATATTTTATTTAATTATTTTTAGAAATATTTAATATATTGTAAAATTAATTATGGGTAAATATGTGAGTTTTTGTAATTTTGAGGGGGAAATATGTAATTACAAACTTTTGAGGGGGAAATACATAAGGCAAATTCTGGAATGGATCAAAAATATTTTGGACCGTCCATATAGTCACGATCGAATGGTCCAGATATTTTGTTAGAGCCAAAACTCTCTGTTAAATTTAACAGAAAGTTTTTTCGGAAGGGTAAAATAGGGATAAAAGTATAACAGCGAACCCCATATTCTCTCTCTCGAAAATATTTCACCTCCGTCTCATTCCCAAGCGCGGCGGCTACTTCCACCGGAAAATTCCTCCACAGCTCCACCAGCGCCTCGCTGCTCCGTTAAGGGCCTTCAGAAGAAGCGAAATCTCCGTTGTATTATATTGTACTAGTGCGGGTTTACATACATGCATTAAAAAATTGGTCAAAGGAAAGGCGAGCAAAGGCTGCCAGGAGTATTTCTTCAACTCTGGTCTTAGTCGTGAGGTCAAATGATGCACCAAGGTGTATATATATTCTTGTATCAGATATTTTCGTAGTTGATCAACAATTAACCCTCAACTTTTGAAATGAATAGAACCTTGCCCAATTATCCTGCCTTAATCCTTTTCTTTTGCAATAAGATTGAATTTAAATCAAGTTGGCCTCAATCACTCAATGCATCCTCAATTGTACAATTTTTAGTACACAGCAAAGCCGAGAAATAAAATTAAATCTGACATTGTAATACTTGTTGGTGCTAACAATTCACTTTTATCTTTTTTTTGGTAAGGTTGGTTTACTGGCTATCAAACACGGCAGTTCTAAGGGTAATCATAGGCCAAACAATGAAACAGTCGGACATAATTGCACATTGAAGAAGAAAACATCAGCACTTTGGGAATCCATTACATGAAGAGAGGGGAGCTGCTTTTCAATGAGGAGCTGGAGCATTGATGCGGGCCCCACCACAATTCTGTCAGCTCTCGGCAAGACTGAATCCAAGATCTTCTCTCGAACATTGAAGTCTATTTGGTGGAAGGTATGTGGGCCGATGGTTTCGAGAAATTGTACTTGATTTTTGGCAAAGGACCTACCTACGGGATGAGTTTTAATTAGCTGCTTCATTTTCAGGTCCTTTGACAGAATGAAATTATGTGGTCTGATAAATATGGGACTCGTACTAGGTTATACTAATCTTTTGTCCAAATAGCTCAAGTTATTAGCTATGTAATTGCCCAATGAGGTTGCATCTAGGGGTAGTTGGTTACTTGTCAAATAGCACGAAATTGGAACAAATTTTGTCTAATCAAGGCTAAATTTCGATTTTGAAAAATGGAAATGTCATTGTGCTAAACTGGATCTCAAATTATGCATATTTTGATTTGCAGAAATCAAGTTTTATGGCACAATGAATGGTTAAAGGGCTTAATCTTTTGTAGTTAAATAAACTATACCAGTTAGGTCTAGTATCAGCAGTTTTATAGTGCTGACAATACACTTATTAATTTAACCACTTGTAATCACTTGCTAATGTTGTAATGCAACAATACATTTCATACAAAAGAATGCAGTGTGGAAATGTTATAACAATACAAAACTTGGAATAACACATGCAAAACAGTATACTGACAGCAAAAGTTAACATGTGTAATTTTTTGTGGATTAGACATTCACACTGCACATGCAATCAACAAAAAGGCACCGAAGGAAGGAAGGTGTCTTCTAACGAAAGAATATATGGAAAGGTAACGATTGTTGGGGACTAGCAACAGGCCAACCTCTCAGTTGATATATGGTAAAGGGCCTTCAAAGATGCCTCTGAAAAGCTGTGTCCCGTTAAGAGCATGCAACCATGAGTGTGGTTGTTTCCCTGTGCTAGGATGACTAGTAATTAAGCCTAGTTTGTTCAGTTATTACTGGTATGTTTCTGGGTGATACCAGTTTATTCTAAATCAAATGATGCTAAGTGAGTGTTGAGTTTTGTATATATATATATATTTTTTAAATTAAGATGATATGACTTGAGGAAGTCTAAAAATAAATACCCAAAGTGTCAAATATTAAATGGCTGGCACTTATTTTGGGTGACTTGAATGAACGAAAAATTATATTCTGGCCCGCTTTACTTGTCTTAGTGAACAGGATGGTATAGGTCGATTGAACTCTTATTTATCTTCTGTTTTATTTTTTTATTATTTTTTTTGTTGTTGTGTGTGTTTTTCCTTGTCTTCTTTGGTGCTTAGTTGCACATTACAGGGTAAATTGGCAGTAAATTGGGTTAAATTTGAAGCATGACTGAGAGAAAATTACATAATTTAGGGTTTGTTTAGGAATTGTGCTGAATGGAAGCATAGTTGTATTACTGAGGGTTAATTAAGGTCTAATTCTGCTTGGTTTGGGGACCATTCGGTTGAAACCATTATTCAACTGTACATGTCAAGTTCAGTATCATTTATGTCAGACTACCCTTCTAATCTTACTTATATTAATCTAATTGGTTATACGTAATCTAGAGATATATAATAACGTAAGTGTGTGCTTGTAAATACCAAAAGTTATAGGAGTTTGTGCAAATATGAACAATTGCTAGGTGTACTTTTTATTTCAATTTGAAAATTAGAATTTTTAGACTAATACAAGTTCAAATCACTTGTCACGTCATATTTCTATGATTGTAGCTAATTCAAATGACTTTTATGGTATTAGAGATTCTTTGTTTTGTATACCTATTGTTCATCATGACTGTGGGAGCCTCGCGACCAACTATTGCCAGTAGAAAGGACAGTCGGTCATCCTTTAAAGAATTCGGCAGTTATTTGTTCATTATCCCGCCAAATTAGGCGGTTATGAAAAAATTATCTCTGGATGAGTATGCGTCATCTTCTCTGGATGCAATGGGAGAACAAATAATTTGACAAGTACAAATTTTAACAGAGCATTTTTAGCTTTAAGCAGTGTGTTAAATATATTGGACGCTGTATAAATTAAATAGGTCGCGCACTGCATCAAATAAAACAGCTCTGCTAATAAAGACACTTTAAATAAACACATCAGGACCATTCATTCCCTATCGGATGGTTTGGGGCTTGATATTTAGTATTTATTTGTTGTATGTACAGAAAATGATGTAAAAAAATTCAAAAAAATATTTAAAAAATATTTACATCTTTTATGACCAAATTTTGCTTATAATTATCAATTTTATAAACTTTCGTCATTATTTGCCTCTTCAAATTGAACAAATATTTGTGAACCGTTCATTTTCACATGAACAATAGACAGTTGATATGTAGTGAAATGATTCCAAATTTGTTTTGAAATGATCAAGGGAAAACAATGAACATAACCAACATAAAAATTATGAAGTTTGATTGTGTCTGAGTTTCGATCCAATGTGAAGTGTGTATGGCCCTTCGATCTTTCAATATTCCGTCGGCTTGATGGATGGGTAAATAATAATAAAATTTCATCAAACTTCGCTGCAGGAAAATAAATTCAGCGCTCTTTAATTTCAACGGTCCCGATCGACCAACATATGACGTGTTTATGTGCACCTTCATTAACTCACAAAGCAAGAGTTTATGAAACATAGAACATAAACTCTTGCTTTGTGAGTTAATGAAGGCGCATGTAAACATGTCATCTGTTGGTCGATCGGGACCGTTGAAATTAAAGAGCGCTGAATTTATTTTCCTGCAGCGAAGTTTGATGAAATTTTATTATTATTTACCCATCCATCAAGCCGACGGAATATTGAAAGATCGAAGGGCCATACACACTTCAAATCTGAACCGTTTGATAAATGATGTGTTGTTCTAATTACTAATGGACACCTCCAATTTAATAACACGGTGTCACAGACTAGAGGGACCCACTTTTCTATACCAATTTTGTTTTCTCATCCCTGAGGATACGCACTCCTCTGTTAAACCGTCTCTTCTCCTTTTTTTTTTCTTCTTTTTTTCTCTGAACTCATAGAGGTCCGGATGGTCCTTTGGTTCGATGATTTCCTGACCATTCGATCTAAATTAAGATGCGTGCGCTGTACTTCAATATCCTCGTTTGAATGCTCAATTTTCGTGCGCACATATCTTAATACATATGGGACGGTGCTGAATCTTATTGGACTCAAAAGCTCCGTTTGAATCCTCAATATTTCCTCCTCTCAAAAACTCTTTAAGCGAGAAGAAACTCGATGTCGTAAACGCGCAAACCCGATCATCGAAGGGCAAAGGCGATCGGCGAGACCGAGGTCAAAAAGGCGAGCAGGAAGGCGAGGCTGCAATTACCCGTAGATTGGATTGCACGATTTCTGAAGATCAGGAAATACACTGAGCGCGTCGATGCTGCCTGTCTATCTCGCTCTTGTTCTCGAGTATCTTGCTGCTGAGGTAGTTTGTTTTTACCAATTCGTGCTTAATTTTAAGATATCTATTTTATTTGAGGCTGATTTTTTTGAGAAACTGGGTCGTGGCAAAAATGTCTGAAATTGGGGCTCTTTACACACCCAAATCAAACGGTTTGAAGCCTTCAATTTGTGGCACCTAGGAAGAATTTTACAAATCTCAGTCGTTTTAGGTTTTAAATGTGGTCTTAATTCATGCAATTTGTGTCAGTGTTTTTAAAAAAAATGTCGAATTACAAGCTAGCTGAACAAATAGTTGCCTTCAATTTAAAGAAATAACTGTGAAGGATCACTGGACATGGTGTATTGAGTATGCAACTGAGAATTGAGAAAATGCAATTTAAAATTCCAATCTATGTATCTTTTTCTAGAGTTGTAGTGAACTTAAACATGAGTACACCAGTTAAGTTTATTTGGATTTGAACTTGGTGAAGGCTAACATTGCAACATATTTGTGGTGTGAAGTTATTGCAAAGAAATAAAGGTCTATATCTTTTTGTAATTATTCCTGTGAAAGAAAGTTGAAAATTATGATGTGATTACATAAGCCAACATTGTTATTCCTTGTTTTGTGGAGTGATTGTGAGAAGTTGGCTTGTTGGATAATATCGAGGGACTTGTGATGATGTTAGTGTTAGAAGGGCAAAAATGGGCATAGATAAGTGGAGATTGTATGAGGGAATGATTTTGTTGTCTTCGGGGACAAGCAATTTTGTTTTAATATCTTTCTTTTAGGAGGGAAGGGGTTTGATAGAAAAGCTGGACAGTTGTCAGACTCAAAGCAGTGAGGGATCCCATTCTTTACATTTTATACATCCCTTCAAGTCTTGTAGGAGGCAACTTTGGATCAGAAGGGTTCTTCTAAAAATAGTGATAACTAAGTTATGTTTCTTTGTGAAATTATTTCAGAATAATAAGTTAAGAGGAAAGTACTTGGTACAAGGCAAATGACTTGAAGGAATGTGTATTTGCATTGCATTGTTGTGTAGCTAATTGTAGGTTTTGGTACCTGGCACTGGGGAGTTCGATTCACTCAAAAGGTATAATTTGGGAATTGTTGGCAGTCTCTCGTTTGTTTGATTTGTTGGTAGATGTACACAAGCCTCTGATTGAGAAGATCAGTTTCTTGGAGGTGTGTATAGTGAACCAAAATTGCATTATGTTGTTACCATTTGTTGAAAAAACAGTAAATTTAGACACAAATTGCATTATGTTGTTGGCTTTTTTTGAAAGATGAAATTTGGGCATACATAATTGCATTATGTCAAAATAATTTACACTACTTGATAAAGTTGATAGGTGTATTTTATGATCTCAAGTCTCAATTTCTTGATCCATGCATGACCAGACCATGTAGGCTCCATGGATAACTCATAGGCCATCATAACAACATATCAGCATACCTGTACCAGTGTTCAACACAAACAAAACCAAATGAGACCTATATCGGTACAGCATATGCCTAAAACAACCCTCAATACCAAATCAGCAAAAAAATTCTGATTCTAGGTTGAATTAAGCCAAGCCATTGCAAATGCATGTATATAACATTCCCATGTACATCCCAGAACAAGATTTCCAGAACTGGATATATATTAGGTTGCAATAGATGACCATATATAAGCAATATCCAATTACTTCTCGCCATTTATGGTTGGCTTATTTTCTATATCCATTGACTATTTTGTTTTTGTTTTATAGCTTGATCTAAACCTTGAGAGATTAAGAATGGCAGTTGAGGATCTACTAGGGAAGTTAGCCAAAATATTTTTAAAGCCCAAGTCCCAGATTAATGCTTAACGGGTTTATTAATGGGTTTGTTTTGGTACTAGACTGGTACTGGAAAAGCTCAGTGTTGGTTTGATAGGCGTGACTTTACCTGTATAAGATAGTAGTTGGTGTTGTAATATTAATTTGCTTGTACGCAGTTTTTATCTTAATATATTTGAAATTGCTCTTTAGAGTGTAAAGGACAATTCAGAGCATGCATAAAACTGAGCAAACTGAGTACACTTCATCTCTATTGGTTGTATTGTTACATAGTGTAAAGGACAGCTCTTGCCAATTTTTCAATAGAGAGTAGAGAGAGATGAATGGAGACAAACAAAATTTTCAAACAGTCGTGGACTTGTACAAGCAGTGGTGCGCAATTTCCGTTTGTTAAATCAAATGCCTACGGGCTTTCACCAAAAAGCCAGAAATTGACATGTAACCACACAAATAGCTGGAAACAAGATATATGAGGCACTTCAAGAGTGTGAATTTGGGATTGTAATATTAATTTTCTTGTACTCAGTTTTATCATAATATATTTGAAATTGCTCTTTAAAGTGTAAATGACAGTTTAGAGCATGCATAAAACTGGATAAATTGAGTACACTTCAGTTACATAGTGTGAAGGACAACTTCTGCCAATTTTTTTTAGAGAGAGAGATAAATGGAGTCAAACAAACTTTTCAAACAATCTTGAACTTGTAAAAACAGTAAAAATAGCCAAGCAAATTTACAGTGCAATACAGGATTTAACAGTAATATAAAATAACTTAAGTATAAAGAAATTCGTCAAAACAACGATCACATTTGTAAAAAATATGACAATCATTTATACTCTTCTAGACTAAGTACCGTATCCCAAAAGTCTTTTTGGACCTCCTCCAGTGTATTTTTCTCATTATCGAGGACTGACTGAGCATCGGCCCAAAAGAGACTTGTTAAATGACCGTCTTTTGCATCATATTTGAAAAAAAAAATCTGGATCTGCTTTCTTCCTCTCCTCGAAGTACTTTAATGCTGATTCCGCATCATTTGCAAGCATCTCAGACCGCTCTCGCTCAGAGATAAAGTTATACAAATTCTTCATCTAATAACCACAATGTTCATAACCACCACTTCTCCATTCTGTGTAATCTAATATTTGGCAGTTCCGAATACCTGAGTCTTCAAAAGCGCCTATCTCAAACTTCTGTGCTTCATTAATAGAACAATGGGATGCCAGGAAAGGAGTAGTATCGCTAGCTGCTAGATTGTGGTTGTGATCATCTATGTAATTTTTAACCCACCACCTACCGGTTTTTGGATCAAGTTTAATGCATAGCTCGACGGGGCAGCCACAACGAGAGAGCGCCCAGGCAGGTCTTTCCTGGTCCGGCTTATCCAAATACTTACTCTCTCGAAAACTAGATCTGCTGCAGTAAAACCGACGGAATATAATGGTGCCATTCGTTGGATCTTTTCTAATTATGCTCTTCCTTATGCTGAACCCTCTTTTTTGCGTAATCATTGTAAAAATCGTAAGCTTCTTCTTGGCTTGAGAAAGTCATACTTACAATTTTTTCATACTCGATCAATGATTCCACGTTAACTTTGTTAGCCTACAAAATTTGTGAAATGAAACCATCATTAGAAAGAGTATTTGTCTATACCTCGTGGATCCATGGATGTATGGTCATTACTAAATGTCAATTCCTCCATAAATAAGCTAGGGTATAAACAGACTTCTATAAACTATTGTGTAAATAAATGTACTGGTACAACAGTTGTCAGTACATTATTTTTTGTCTTATTCTTTTGGTGTCATCATGCCCGGTTGTATTTGGGTCAAGTAGAAGCAATAGTAGCTTTTTATATATTTTAAGTCCCCAAATTAAATCTTATGCCTACAATATGCACATTATATACTTTTATAATCGGCAACAAATACCAAAATAGATAAATACCAAGTTTGATTATTTAGGGTTCTGCAACAAGTATGGCTGAAATGGCTTAATTTACCCTTGCATTCATTCTACAAACTTCAGTGCTGATTTGGTGGTAAAAGAGACATGAAAATATGTAGGCACAGCTTCTGAATTTTGATATAATATGAAAGTACACGTGACTTGCTTTCAGTGTTCTCAATTCTTACTGGACCTAGTTAATTGCAACATTCCACAGCAGCAGCTTGTAAATACGGCTCAATTGGTTGCAATATCCTTAGAACTTGTCTAGGTATTTGATAAAGTTTCAATCTACAAAAAATTCTATAACTTACCATGCCTTTTGTGTCGGCGACTTGGCGCTAGCTACCAGTGTAATTTCGTTTCCGAGACCCAAGAAGTAAAAGAACCACAAACGTCGATCCCGAGCAGGACCTGCTTTGACCTCTCCTTCAAATCTCTTCCTCCTCAATGCCCCTGCAAAAGTTAATTCTTCACTTGTTCTCCTGGCTCTTTTCACTGGCTTATCACCAAGTATAAATTCTTGAACCAAATAAGTAAAAGAAAAGAACATTATTTAATTATCTTCATAAATGTAGTACAAAAGATTCCACTCCTTACCCAAACTTACACACAGGGTCCATAGTTAACCTCCAGTGGTACAATGAAGATATATTATTCCTTTTCCCCTCTCCTACCTTTAAAATATTAAATATTTGCAGAATTGATTAATAATTATAAATTATCAATTGAGCTGATTGAATTGATATATTGTTGAGCATCATTGATACTATACAGGCTCTACTTATCATGCTTAAATCAGGTCAGGTACTGGGAAGGTCTGATAAAGACTGTTAAACCTTGGTTCCAACTTTTGCATGGTACAGAAGAAAATCCTGCAAATTCTAACACATACCTAATGGTATATACAAATACTGGCAGAAATTAGTATAGTTGCTACAAATTGGAGGGCATATATGCAAAAAAAAGATATTTGCTAGGTTATGGGTGAAAGAACAAAGTACAGTATATACAAAAAGAGACGGAGGCAACAGATATACAAAAAGAAATGCAAATTAACTATAAAAAATGCAAACTTATTAGAAAACAAAAAAGATATACAAAAAGAAATGTATGCATTGCCAAATAGAAAAATTGTGCGAAAAAAGGTGAAATTGAGAAGGTAACAGATTTTCTACATGACTTATAACACTCTGATTATGCAAGAATGATGAAATTGTGAAATTTTCTACATGATTGGAACTTATATATGGGCTGTGCAAGAAAGGTGAAATTGAGAAGGCAACAGATTTTTGAAATAGCGAAGGCAATGGATTTTCTACATGACATGATTTCTAAAGCGCATCAGCGTGATGTTGTGACCATAACACATTTTTATTGCAAATTATTTGATATCTACTACAAGTTGAACCTGACACGACTTGATGGCAATCAGAATTTTGTTTCATATTAGATTATGAATTCGTCATTTCTTCGATCACCTTGAGTGCATCAGAATATGTTGTTTTTAACAACTTACAAGAAACTATTATTGTTATACCAATTTCTTGACAAAACAGAAATTAAAAGCAGCAAAAATATGGAATTAAATAAGTAATTTATACTGACAAATCAATAAATAAGGAATATAACTTGGGAGGATAACTTACAAAGCGACTGGAGAGATATCTCAGACCGACGGGAGAGGAAGATATAGAGCAAAGGAGGGGCCGACCGACGGGAGGGAGGGAGAGATCTCAGAGGATGCGAATTTGTCAGGGCGATCCATGAGAGGAAGAGACGATGGGAGGGAGGTATCGCAGAGATGCGAATTCGCCAAAGGAGGGGTGATCTGCGTGAGGAAGAGACGGGAGCGAAGAGACGGAGATCTAACAGAAAAGTTAACGGAAAGATATTATATATGATGCTATTCCAATTTTACCCTTTTGAAATTAACGGCTGTGATTAATTCGGACAAAAATCTGAAAAAAAATTCCGATCCATGACAGCATCACTCAATACATAATATTGAAATTTTTGAGAGGGATACATGAAATTCCCCCATTTTAATTTATGTATCAAGATACACTTTATGAATTGATTCTGGTATAATCCGCATTTAAAGATTTATGTTTTGAATTTACTTTAATATATGTCGATCTTAAGTTAGATGCAGACTATTTCTCTTCTTTGGGTGTAATGGTTTGACTCTAATACTGTTCGATAACAAATTTGAATAGTTAACCTTCTTTGCTCAATTAGTCAATTGTAGACACCTTTAACTTTTTATTAAGCTTAAATCAAATTATTCTAGTGTGTAGTTTGTAATAAATTTTCTACACTCTGGTCATATATGATAATAATACGAACTAATAAAGAATTTTGTAATGTAACATTTAATTTCTTGAGTAAATTAAGATCAATAAATAGGAAAAAAAATTGTAATTGGAAGTCAATATAATGGAATTTTTAAGTTAAATTCACAACCCCTTTCGATGAACTTATAATCATCGGGGAAATTATGGTTTATAATTTTTTTTTTCCGTAGGCCTTTACCAAAGAAACAATAAAAAACATATTCATGGGCCGGATAAACCCATACAATGTGATTTTAGCATCATATAATCTGCGACATGGGCTCACGGGTGGCGCTTTCTTCAATCCAATAATCATTTTCTTCCCCGTCTCAGGTCAAGTGATCGGCGAGCGGCGGAGCAACGAGAAGAGCATGAACCGGATGGCGGGAATAAGCACGAAGGTGTACCACGGTGAGACGTACCTCGGGGAGGCGGAGATGTTCGTCCCCCCTTGGAAGGATCAGACCCAGAACCCGAATCAGAATTTGCCATTAGGGAACAGTAGGGAGATTCGAATCAGCCACCTGTCGCCACATAGCGAGAGGTGTCCTCCTCTCGCCATCCTTCAAACCATCTCTCCCTTCTCCGTGCGCTTCAAGCTTCAGGCTAAATCCATCACCACCCATCCCCTTCTCCATCGTTTCTACCTCTCCTGCTTCCAAGAATTCAAGGTTCGTTCACCTCCCCATTCTCTTTTCTATCTTTTAAGTTTAGTATATAATTTTGTAGTTAAAAATTCTAGCAAGATAATGAACTGAGTGAAAAATTAGAGTGCGGTGTTGACTGGAGGAGATGAGGAGCTGCATCTGGTGGCAATGCCCAGTAAAGTGGAGAAGGTTTCTTGCTTCTGGTGCTGTTCTTTGCAGCAGCGGGGGCTCTACACGTCGTGCATGTCTATGCTAAATTTGAGGTGCCTTTCCATTGTGTTCGACCTTGACGAGACCCTGATTGTAGCAAACACAATGAAGTCATTTGATGACAAGATCGACGTGCTTTCCCGCAAGATCGACGCTGAGGTTGATTCTCTCAGGGTCTCCGGCATGTCTGCTGAGCTCAAGCGGTACGTTGAGGATAAAAACCTTCTCAAGCAGTTTGTTGACTCTGACGCTGTTGTTCTTGAAGGAAGCAAGGTTCTCACCGTTCAACACGAAGAGGTCTTGTCAGCAACACAAGACCAGCAGCGCATCCTTCGTCCTGTAATTAGGCTTCCAGACAAGAATGTTGTTCTCACTCGAATCAATCCTGAGGTTTTTTTTACTTCTTATCACCTCTTTTTGAACCCTTTCATTGAAGCATTGTTGATCATCATTACTGATCTTTTGTAGATTCGCGACACTAGTGTGTTCGTAAGGCTTCGTCCTGCTTGGGAGGATTTGAGAAGCTACTTAACAGCAAAGGGGCGTAAAAGATTTGAGGTGTATGTGTGTACAATGGCCGAAAGAGATTATGCTCTGGAGATGTGGAGGCTTCTTGATCCAGAATTGCGTCTCATCAGTTCCAAGCAACTCGGAGACCGTGTTGTGTGTGTAAAACCAGGCAAGTAGTAAGATTAGTTTACTTGTTGTCAACTTTTAAGAAATATCAATGATTAAATCAGCTGCATAATAAAATTCAGGGGCAAAAAAGTCATTGCAAACTGTTTTTCAAGAGGGAGGTTGCCATCCAAAGATGGCAATGGTGATAGATGATCGCCTTCAGGTCTGGGATGAAAAGGACCAACCCCGTGTCCATGTTGTACCGCCCTTTGCTCCTTACTATGCACCTCAAGCTGAGGTCGGTTTTTTTCTTCTTCTCATCTTGCTTCATGTTTAACTCCATTTTTACTTCTCAACATATTATATGATCGTAAATTGATATTTGCTTGCATTCGTTGTCATGTTTACTGTTTCATACTGTTACTATGTGTTTTCACTTTTCAGACTGCCAGTGCTGTTCCTGTTCTCTGTGTGGCGAGGAATGTTGCATGCAATGTCAGAGGTGGTTTCTTTAGGTCCGTCAAACAAAACAACACCCTTTGTTAGAATAACTTCTCTTATTTTCAATTATGGACATCATGTATCTAGTTTATTTTTGCAGAGAGTTTGATGAGAATTTAATGAGGAAGATTTTTGAGGTTTACTATGAGAATGATGTTATGGATCTGCCGTATTCCCCTGATGTCAGTGATTACTTGCTGTCAGAGGTATGTTTAGTTATATTTTATTCGTTTTCAGCATTTTAGTGTTTCAAAAACTAATATTCTTAAAAATGTTCACTCTGGAATATCTGTAATTGATTTTTAGGAATATAACAAAGATGCTATACCAGAGGGCATAAATGGAGCTGAGGTGGACCGCAGGATGAATGGACTGGTCTGATTTTTTTTTTCCTTCTACTGCCTTTTCTCCTTGCACCAATTTTAGATCTATTTTGTTTCTCTACTAGTTTTGCAACCCTTCTGTAGATTGAATGGTTGTGTGCTTGCACCAAATGCAGCTTACTAGATTATTCTCTATTTTCAATATCACTCTGCTTTTCATTTTGATGTCATTGCACTTTATCTAACTGTTGCTACCCCTCCTTCCACATTTAATCAATTGCTTTTACCAGGCAAATTATGGAGATGATCGCCAAATGCAACCAACTACAGCAAGTTTTTCCCCAGGTATCTCATTTCCTCTGTAAATCTGGCATTAATCTTAGGCTATGCAGAAAATGATTAGGTTTTTGTCTGTGCCATTTACATTTTACAGAAGTGCCGAATTGTTGCATATCTACATCAGTGTCCTTCTCATATTTCATATTATTTGTACCTTGAACAATGAAAAAAATGTTCTTTTAAGGATACTTTTACGTTGTTCCATGAGCTAGCGAGGAATATGTCTGTTCATCTCTGGGTAAATACATATTGACTTGAAACCTTAAATAATTCCTTGAAATAAGTGAACAATTTGTTTCTTCCAGATGATGAAGTAGCAACCAATCGAGCATCAACTGGGAATAGGAATACACAATCCGAAGGCGGATCGCATGCTAGTGCAGCTCCTTCTGTATATATCGCTGTATTACAAGAAATAGGGCGCCGCTGTGAAGCTAAGGTAATAATAAGGGATTATACCAGGCAAATATTTTTTCATCTTTTGTTTTGCTATCAAACCAAATTTAGTTTAGAGCTATGTCCATCATATTAAGTGTCATCCCATGTGCTTTTCTTATGTAGGTGGACTTCAGGTCTACTGTTAAAAACTTGCAGTTCTCTGTCGAGGTTTGAGTTTTATTTGTAGTCAATTTATATATTCTTCTCCTCTTTTTATGCTATAAACATAAGGAAATGTGTATTCTTGTAGGTTTTATTCAGCAGCGAAAAGGTTGGCATAGGGATGGGGAAGACAAGGGAAGAAGCTCAGCTCCAAGCTGCTGAAAATGCACTTCGTAATTTGGCCAGTAAGCACCCGCCCTACCCAAAAAAGAAAAGAATAATTCAATAAAGAAATAATTAAAAAAAAAAAACACAAAGATTGCTGGGTGACAAAAAATGAAGAGCGAGGTTATGGTAATATGCATATTACAAAGCAGTCCGCACTATGGACTTGTATATTCTTTCTCGAAGTCAAAACAGTCGATCTGAACAGCTCAACATGATCTGCATATGAAAATGTACTTGCAAACCAAATTTTATATTTTTCAGAATTTTTTTTTTTTTTTTTAGATAGGTAGAAAGTCACTTGATCTAAAAATTCTGAACCATCTGAAAGTAATGATTTTTTACCTAGTAAAATTAGTCTCCATACACATTTTCATATGGAGATCATGTTTAACGGTTCAGATTGACTATGTGAACCTTGAAAATAGAATGCGTTGATTCGTAATATGCACATTACCATAGCCTCACTAAAAAATGAATAAAAAGAAAGGCACAGGGGCTTAATTAATTCAATTGTGATGTGGTTGCAGGCAGTTACTTGTCTTTTGTTGGACCAATTTCTGGAGGGCTGCCCAATGATCTTAACAAGTCTTCTAATGGTTTTCTGGAAGATACCACCTCATAGAGGATCTGCGTACAAAACATTTCTACAAACACCTAAAGGCCAATCTACAGAAAAACATGTCATCAGCTGTTCTATTACCTGCACCACTTTAAGTCCCCACACAAGCATTTGGTCATAATTAATACCCAGTTAAGCAATGATGGGAGATAGGCTAACTTTCTTTCTCATTGAATTTTGCATCTCTTTGACTACCATGGCAAGTACAAACAGCACGTAGAATTGCGGTTCTTCTTCTGAAAAGATTAACACCCATAGAATTGTAACCAATTTGTAGAGTTCGAATAGTTTTGTGAATGTAACTCCAGTTTCTTACATACCCTCTGACTTCGGAGTAATTGCTATTTTTCACTTTTGAATATGTACGATTACTTAAACTAGGGATATTTGTTTCAAATAAACTGATGTGCTTTAAATCAATAACATGCTCAATTCTGAACGAAAATGTTGAGAATGATGTAAAACATGGATATTGTAACAATAAATTAAAGATGACACTGTCACTGCATGGTGTTTAATTTATCAACATTCTCCTACGATGATATCAATTTTTGTTTTTCCTGACAAAAGCAGCATCATCAGTAAGAAGTTAATAAAACACTTTACCAAAAATAATTAGAATTGCTCTTTTGTCATTTATTTTATTAGAATAGTCAAATTCAACTTTTTATAAGAATAAACTATTCTAATAAGACAAAAAAATTGAATTCACTATTCTAACTATTCAATCTCATCCAAACATAAAACAAACTATTCCGAATAGCCTTATTCTAAAAATAGCCAATTCTTACTTCAACCAAACATAAAACATACCCTAAGAAGTTAATAAAAATTCGTTGTCAATACAAAATTTATCTTCATATGCAATAAGAAATGTAATGTGAAATGAACTGCACAAAAGCCTCTCATTTACATGGTCTCTCATCTGCCTATTTTCCAAGGCAAATTTATGTTTGGTTAAAATCAAATCCCAAACTAGAAAAGAAACCCTGCAGTGCTCTCAAACCCGATTGCAAGTCATTTATTAGAATGCTGGCAGTTGTAGGTTCCACAATCACTTCTTCGGACGAGGTGTTCTTCAAGCTTGCTTCATCTTTCCCTTTGTAGCTCCTATCTTCATATTCATCTATGGTTATCTAATTACGAGACAATTAGATTAGAAACAAACAAAGAGCACAAATATCACAGCAAGAAGCATGGACAATTTACAACCCAGTTGCAAACCTTTTTCTTTTTAAAACAATCTGCTTGCACAAACTGCCTATAAAGGAATAATGCAAAATAGAAATCAGACAAGTTTTAGCATGTTAAAGTACCTCCTTGACTAAGCTGTAATTTATATCTCCAGTTTCAAGTGGATCAATCAAATCATCTTCCTGGGTAACAGCTTTTACAGGATTCAAACCCGGAACCACAATCATTTCTCCCAAATTGCTTTCACTGTCGGACTCGCTGCCCTCTGGCCCAGTGCTTGAAATAATCCCAGAGTCAACATCTCCTTGCACTAACTCGGGCTGGGTAACAGCTTTTACAGGATTCGAACCCGGAACCGCAATCATTCCTCCCAAATTGCTTTCACTGTCGGACTCGCTGTCCTCTTGCCCAGTGCTTGAAATAATCCCAGAGTCAACATCTCGTTGCACTAACTCGGGCTGGGTAACAGCTTTTACAGGATTTAAACCCGGAACCGCAATCATTCCTCCCAAATTGCTTTCACTGTCGGACTCGCTGCCCTCTGTCCCAGTGCTTGAAATAATACCAGAGTCAACATCTCCTTGCACTAACTCAGGCTGGGTAACAGCTTTTACAGGATCCAAACCCGGAACCAAAATCATTCCTCCCGAGTTGCTTTCACTGTCAGACTCGTCCTCTTGCCCACTGCTTGAAACAATCCCAGAGTCAACATCTCCTTGCACTAACTCAGGCTGGGTAACAGCTTTTACAGGATCCGAACCCGGAACCAAAATCATTCCTCCCGAGTTGCTTTCACTGTCAGACTCGCTGTCCTCTTGCCCCGTGCTTGAAATAATCCCAGAATCAACATCTCCATGCACCAACTCAGGATTATCTCCAGTTTTGTTGGATTGATCAGAAGTACCACAGTTGCAATCAGGACCCGGAACTTGAATTTCATCTTGCATTACACTGGATGCTGATGATACTGCTACTTCATCCTCCAACGATATTTTCTGGTTACCAGCAAAGTCCCAATCCTCCCACACTGTTACAGTGCTTGCCTGTGGATCCATGCTTGTAGTTACCTGGTCAAGTAACAATACTCTGTTGGGTCCTGGCTGCCAGTGTACTTCTCCTGAGAGACGTAGCAGCACAAACTTGAATTCAACCTTCTTACCCATGGGCACTTCCTGTTCATCACCAGACACCATCCTTTTCAAAGAATCCAAGCCACTTAAATATTTTATAAAATGAGTAAGGCTATGGTACTATGCATAGCGCATATTGGTCCGTACTATGGATCAATATATTTGTTTTCAAAAACCAGAAAGTTGATCCAAAATTGTTCAACATGATCTCCATATGCAAATGTACTTGCATCTAAAATTTCCATATTTACAATTTTTTCTTTTTTACTATTTTTGTGGATAGGTAGAAAATCACTACTTTTGAATGATGTAGAATTGGATTAACAGGTACATTTTCATATGGAGATCATATTGAATAGTTCAGATTTGACTAATTGGAATTTAAAAATGGAGATATTGATCCATAATACAGACCAATATGAGCTATGCATAGTATGTAGCCTCACACTTATAAAATAAAGGAAATCATCCTTTTTTTCAAACGAGAAAAGGGAAATTAAGAGAAAAGTTGTAATAAGGAGAGTAATATAGAGCTATAAATTGAGCCGGTATTTACCAGTCGAGCAGACCAGATATGACCATCAGACCAATCCAAGGGTATTCCATTGGAAGGATTCCAAAGTCCGAAAAAGGGGTCATCACCGATGAGATAAAATCTTTCCCCAAACATGCATTCCATTTGCAACACAAATCTCACATGCACTAGCATCGAGTCTGATTCTGGGAGAGCTGCATAGAAAAGTTAACTAATCATTGAACAGAACAAAATTTCTCTCTTTCACAAAAGATTTATCATTGAACAACACAAATCTGTGCTCTCACCTGTGGAGAAGATGGCAGAATCAGATTGTTCTTTATCAACCTGCAATGATCAAATTGAACCCAAAATTTTATATCGATCAAAGCTCTAGGCTTAAGCAAGAAATAGGTCTATTTGTTCCAGTTTAGAACAAGATGTATAGTACAGTTCAGAATTTCAAACAATGGTAGGCATTCAATTATCTCATATATGCCTGAACTGGGTCCTGATTCGCTTTTTATTTTTATTTTTTTTAGCACTTATTTTAATTTACTGTTTTTGTATTTCAATGAACTCAGCTGTTTTGAGCTCTTTTACTTCAAATCAATTATATATAGTAAGAAACAAAAGAACCAACAAGTGAAGCTCTAAATGAAAAAACTTGTAAATTTTACAAGATTAAAGAAAAAAAAAACCTTAGGGGATATGGAGAGGGAGCAAGAAGGTGAGACAAACGACAACGGAAGTGACATGGGTTTCTTCTTCAACTCAAAGCTGAACGTAGAGCTGGAGCATGGAAGCTGCTTCCAATGGGGGATCTTCAACCTCCCAAGAGTATCCATCCCTGAAAAGAGGAAGCTGGAAGTATATTTCCAAGTTTTTGTTTCTTGGTTTTTTATTTTTTTTGTTGCTTGTGACTCGTGTCCCCTCTTCTAAAAAGTTCCACCAAAATGGTCAGGAGGACCGCTGCTGTCACATGTCAGGAGACCCACTGCTTGTTAGTTTACTGTAAGGAGAGATCACCTGAAGAAATAACAAACAGGGGTCGGATACTCGGATGTCTGAGACTCGCTACAGGATTTGTTTGGTTTGTACCTGCCGCAGAGATACTGGGGTGCGAATTTGTGGTCTAGAATTAAAGTGTGAAAAATATGTTAATTTTGTGTTATATGAAATAATATGAATATTGAATAATAAGAATAATGCTAATGGAGCAAATTGTTGAGTTCCGCAAAATAAAGATTAGTGATATAAGAGCATTTACATCCCTGAAACTCTTGACAGTTTCTAAACCAGTTTTAGGGATGCAGATGAGTTTCTTATTTAGCAACTTTGCTTCAAAGTTTTTTAATAAGAAACCGTTTATAAACTCTGACGTGGCCAAATAATTCGCTGAAATTCTTCTCTCTTGTAATTTATTTGCTGATGTGGCAATTAAGAAACTCTAATTTTAGTTTCAGGGATGTGAGGATTTAGAAACTTTCAGAAACAAAATTTCTAAAAATTAGTTAACAGTTATTTATAAATTCCAAGAGTTTTACGGATGTAGATGCTCTAAGGTTATACGAATATTAAATTTTAATATTTTATTAAAAATATATATTTAGATTATTCTCTCCAACATAGAAACTTTTTTTTTTATATATATCCATAAGAACTTCTTGGAGATTATTATCAAAATTAACTATTTCTCATTTAAACTCACATATATATATATTTTTTTAATATAATCAATTAAAATAAAGATTAATATTAAGAATTAAGAAGACAATTATTTTTTCTTACCTTCAAACATTTGTCTTAATTTTACAAAATTAGTAAGTAGGGGAAACAATTACTAAATTGGACAATATCTTTTCCGATCAAACTGACTTTAAACTTGTTTACGTTCTCTGCTTCTCTCCATTTCCAAACTTCTCGTTCCTTTTTTAGTCGTATTTTCTTTTCTCACCCCATTATTAGTGATTTATTGTCTCTTTGTTACCGCGTGATTTATGTTATATGATGTGGCAGTCGTAAGCATAGTGACAAATGAATTATTCGGATTCGGTTCGAAGAGATCAAAAATTCGTGATTCGGGTATAATTCGGGAATGATTCAGAATTATTCGGATCAGAAATCTCAGTCCTGCAAGGGAGCAAAAAAATAATTATTCTTGGAAAAATTTTAGGAAAAATTCGTGAATAATTCGGAAAATTCGGAAAAAGTTCGTAAAATTCGGGAATTATTCGGGTTTAATTCGATCAAAATTCGGTCAACCGAATAATTCGGCGTTCGGTTCGGCATCGCCTCAAAAAAGAATTAAATGGATATAATTCGGATATCTTGTCACTATGGTCATAAGTTAAGTTTTTATATACTGTGTTACTAAAATCGTAAAGAATGATCACAATATATTGGTAACATCATGACCGATCACTTTTATTAATATCGTTAATAATGATCACGACACGTCCAATACTGTGATCAAACGTTATATGACTCGTTACTTTTGAACATGTAAGTCATATTAGTTACCTGAGGAGGGATCCCCTTACATCTTTTTGGTGACACAGAATTATATTCTTTATTTTTAAAGTTTTCAAATTTCAAACAGTCGATATAAACCATTTAACATGATGGATATATTAAAATGTGCTTGCAGATCAAATTTTATATTTTTTTGAATTTTTTTACTATTTATTAAGTATTTTACAAAATCGTTATTTTTAGATCATTGATTTTTTGTACACATCTTAATAAATATTAAAAAATTTCATCTGCAAATACATTTTAACATATCCATCATGTTGAACGGTTTGGATCGACTGTTTGGACTTTAAAAACATAGAGTGTAATCCGATATCACCATAAAAGAGTGTAATTGTATCCCTTCTATTGTTACATTGAACTATTTTTTATTTATTTTAAGTTTGTTTAAGGAAAAAAAATTGAAAAATAAAGAAAAAATGTTAACAAAAAAAAGTGTGTATATATAAATTTATTACCTAAATTTGATTTGCTGTGTAGAATAAATAATAATATAAATTTTATGTTATTTTAGTAACACATGTTGTATCATGTGCTATGTTACCCTGACACTCGTAGAAAGCCATTGTACCCGTGTCCGATATGTATTCAACACCGACACGCCTCCGACACGCGTACGATACGTATTAGACATGCCAGCTGGCGTGTCCCTACCAGTTTGATACGGTCTCCGACACCTGGTTGACCCTGCCGATATGGCTTGATACGGGCGGGACACGCCAGCTTGGTGCACCGTGAGCTGTGAACCGCGTGTAGACCAGTGAATTAATCAAAAAATGGTGCTAGCTGCAGGGATCGAACCTGGGAATGGGGTTAAATGCAACAAACTCCGAACCACAGTACCAACTTATTTTTATGTTATAATGCCGCAAGTATTGTATTTAACTAAATGTTATACGAAATTCTTTATTCATAATTTTTAATATTTAATTTATAAAGAAATTAATAATATAATTAAAATAATAAATATATAATAGCTGTGTTGTATCCTCTATTTTTGAGAATTACCGCGTCTCCGTACCCGTGTCGTATCCGACACGATACCCGTACCCGTATCCATGCAACGTAGATCATGTGCTATGCTGTAATCATATTGGTTTGCGTATCGCGTCGTATCATTTGTTGAAAGGATAATCACATTAAGTGGATAGACGGCCATTTTTTTTAATACCCAAAAAAAAAAATTATAAAAATAACCTCCGATTTTTTTATTTTTTATATATGCTCCGACCACTGGGCTCCGATTTTTTTATTTTTTAATAGCCCGGGCATGACGCGGCTTGCTTGAATTTTCGCCCGCTCCACAACCCAGCGGTCGGGGCATATATAAAAAAAAAGATAATCGGAGGTAATTTTTATAATTTTTTTTTTTTTTGGGTATTAAAAAAAATAGCCGGTGGATAGACATCACACCCAAGTTGCGACACAATGAATATACATATCGTACCGTACCGTACCGTTTTATCTTATGACGTGTCCGTCTCACTTTTTAACATCCTTATTTTAAATAAAAAAAAGTTGGAATCATTGCACAAGTCAACTTATACTTTTATTTCCCTTTTGGTTTTTACCTTATTTTTGTTATTTTATATTTAGCAAAGCTCATAAGTCATAACTATCTAGTTGTTAAATTAAGTGAGCTAATATTCTACAGAAAAATAGCTAGTTTCAAATTTGTGATGAAAAAAAAACAAATCTAAATCAATAAGCTATGATGTCTATATATATATATAAATTCCTCTTTTTCAGAGAAGCCGTCGGCTATCCTTTGGACATTCTATATATCACCTGCTTTATAATTAGCACCATGAAACCAATCTTGGAACAAGCTAATAATATCTTTTAGTCTTTTGATATTCTGAAGATCATTTCCTTTATATTTAGTTATATACCACCATCAAACTAATCAAGTTAGCAAAGAGTAATATCTTTACTCTCTTGAGATCCTGAAGATATCCGTACCATGTTTACCAAAATCTATGTTTTTTGAGAAAACTATAAGGGCTTGTTCGGTAACAACTAAATTTTGTAGGAATGAGAAATTTTAATATGGGAATGGGAATTTCAATTTATCAAAATCAAAGTTATTTAATCTATGGTAAATTTTAGAATATAGGTGTTCGGTCAATACACAGGAAATTTGTTAGGAAGTTGATTTTTTTTTTTATAGAAGATGTAATACTAAAATTAAATTATATTAAGCGTATTGATACTAATAACTGATTATGATTAATATATACACTTAACTTAAAAATTAGTCTTGTGTTTTGTTCAATTAAAAATTTCATGTACTTTTAAATTATATTTTGTTTAATTATTTTAAATTTTGTGTTTAACCAATCATTATTGTACTATTAAATGCTATTTTTGTATTTAAATGACTTTAAGCTTTGTGTTTCAATTTTTGGATTTATGTATTTAAAGTTTTAAACTAGTTGAAATGTTATTCGTATATTTAATTATGTTAAGTTTTGTGTTTCTATTTTTGAATTTATGCATTTTAAACTAGTTTAACCTTTTACTATTACAAATCATTTTATATATTTTTGCTTTTTATTTTTAAGTTAAGGTCGTGAAAATATACTTATATGCAACAATGCAAAACAGTACAAATTTATGTCTTTTCGCAATTAATGTTTTCTTGTTAGCAAAAAAAAAAAAAAAACAATACAATAGCTTCAACTCTTGGGAAAAAAAACGGAGCCTTGATATAATTTTTTTTTTCCTTACAAGTGATGAAGAAAGAGAAGGGTGAAAGAACCATGTGGGTATTGAGGATGGTATTACAACTAGCATCCGAACAGACAATGGGAAAAAAATATCGATGAAGTCATTTTTCCTCCCAAATCCAGCTACTGCCGAACATGGCCTAAGCATGTTCGGCAACAAGGGACTTTTGTGAAAATGAGAATTTTTAATATGAAAATAGGAATTTCAATTTGTCAAAATCAAAGTTATTTAACCCATCAGAAAATTTTAGAATATAGATGTTCAGCAAATATATAAGAAATTTGTTAGGATGTTGGTTTGTTTTTCTTAATCACTGATTATGATCAATATAATTGTATATATCATATTCTAAAAATAGAGATGAAATTACTAAGCTTATGTGGGATGATTATATTAGACATCAGAATAGAAACTTAACTTAAAATTAGCTTAATCTATTAAAATTAAGTGTTGTTAGTTAATTATGCTTGTTTAATAATTTCTTGTATTATTAATTGTGCTTGTTTAGGATATTAAATTTTATAAAAGATGTAATACTAAAATGCAATTTGAATTATTGTTAGTCTTGTATTTCAACTTTTGTATCTATGTATTTTAAACTATTTTAGCTTAATCACAATTTAAATACTTATTATTTTCTTCTTTTCATTAGTGTTTTTTTTTTTATTTTTCAAATTAAATATAAAAAAAGGAACACTAGACCACACTATTTTTTTTTTCCTTTTTATAGATTACACATGATAAAATAGAGGGCTAGTAGTATATGTCAAAAATTTATAAAAAAAATCATTGAAGCATCTGCCAAAATATTATTTTGGAGCGATCTGTCAAAATTATTGAAGCATCTCTCTAACCAAGATGCAGCTCTGCCAAATGGGAGAAAAAAAAACAGAGCTCTGATCAAAGTTTTTTTTTTTTCCCATGCATACACACAGTCAAAACAGTAAAGGATAGCAATTTGAAGAATTTAATTGGATAGAATACCCTTGTGCCGAACGCTTCCAAGGTAAAAATACCAATATATTACTTTTACCTTAAAAAACCCATGGGAAATGTTCTACCGAACAGGCCCTAATAGGCATAACCAAAGCCAGATAGCAATTTCAGCCTCGGAATACAAAGTTCAGCATCAATCTTACTAAAATTCGAGTAAAACACATTAATTATGGGACAATAAACTGAGAAATTTAGAATTCAATCCAGTCAGATATGAGCACAATATTAACATTCAGTCCAGTCAGATATAAGGAGCACAATATTAACAGTACTTCTCGATCGTAGCATAACCAACTCAATACCAGAAAGATTAGTATAGAAAGTAAAAGTTTGTCCTGGAAACTACAAATGCATATGCATGATAGTTAAAAACAATTATAGGCTCAACTAGTAGATATCTTACATCCAAAGAGTGTGCCCAGTAAGATGTATCATTTGTAGAGACAAGAAACAAGGATGTGAAAAACAAGACATGGACAAAACAAGGGTAGTCTATTAAGTTGCACTAAATCATGCTATCGATGGCCAGGAAACATGTTCTATTGGGTTCATCATTGAAGAATAAGCCGTTCCAGACAAGGAAAAATCATGTATGTCCAAAGATATACGGGTCCTTAAGTACTGAGTGAATAATGGCAGGTAATATTTAAAAGAGGAAGATGTATTCTAATTATGCATAGTTGAATTCAAGTCCTCAGTTAAGAACTCCCTGGTACAGCGACCTGTTAGAAGTCACCGACATGTGGATTCCATAGAATAATAAAAGCCCGTGGAGGCCATCCATTGCTGACTTGTAATTGTGACTGTGCAGGGGAGCTTGTAAGAAAGAACTGGACTTTGCCATATCCTGGAATTGACCACCTAATCCTCACATACTTATGATGAAACATAACAATAATAAATGACCAGTGAGTAGCTTCTATGTTAAAACCAGAAAAGGCCAAAGTGTCTTGGTTTGTTCTATACATACCAAAAAAAGTCTAGTTTCTGAAATGAATTATGACCATTCACAGAGACAAGAATAGGGGGCGAGCCTTAGCTGACAACAAAGAGTGAGAATTTGTTTAAACCCCCCCAACAAATGAGAATTTGAACTAATGAGGTATTACAGAGTTGCTCATCCAACAAAAAGAATCATAGGCAATGTGAAGTTCAGAATATACAAGGTTTATATTCTGAACCTCAGTAATTTCAATCAGTTGTAGTTAGGAATCATTTCAGTTGTAATCAAATATCACAACCTGACTATCTGAGAGTCTTTGTTTTTCTCAAACCTTCAATTCAATATGCATCAGAAATGTCAAACTAACACGAGCGAGTTCAGACAAGCGCGCGCGCACACACAGACATATCCACAGTCCACAAATAAAACAAATAAAATAAACTAACAGAAACAATACATACATCACCAGAAGCAATTAAATGCATGAAAGATGAAACCCGTGTGGCAAGAAATATACAATGCATCAGAACTTAAATAAGCTAGAATTAATTAACCCGAGATCTACACAAAATTATTGTAATGACAGTTGTTTTTGTAATTTCAGCATAAGAACACTCACCACAAACACACACTCACACGCACAAACACAAAGAGAGAAAAGACAGAGACCATAAACGGACCTAGGAGTTTTGGGACTGGGAAGGAGGGCGACTGTCATAATCAAGCACCTCATTGTCAGTGACAACAGATCGAGAGTGCTGCACAATGGAGCGTCCGATGGCGTTGATCCAATCCTCCTTCTCCTTCTCCGAATCAGCGATGAAGTACATGGTGTCATTCGAGGTCGAGAGTTCAAACGCGAACTGCCGATTCAGCACATCTTCAGCACCCTTCACTGTCAGACACAACGCAACCGGGATCACGCCACGTGCCACCGAAGCGCGTGTCACCACCGATTCCTTGAACCAGAAGAGCTTTCCTTGCTTCAGCACGAACCAACGGCGCCTCCACGTCTTGATGTACTCTCCTTGCTTGTTCAACCAACCTGACCGCTCTGGATTGTTCCAGAATTCTACACCTCCGCTCGCATCCTCTCCAGCGCTTGGTCCACCTACTATAGCTCTCCACAAGCTCACCGCCATGAATGAATTCTTCGTCTACTCTTTCAAACTCGATCGGATTCGATTTGGATCGATCGATTCGACCTCCTTCACTATCCAATTTTAATATCAAACTGTCTGAGCGTACGACACCAGACAAGGTCACAAGAGGAGGAAAACTAAATAGAGATCACGATTGCTGAATTTTACTTTTGTGCAGAGACGAATATAAGTACGAATTCGTATCCCCTCAAGTTATCTGCTTGAGTAGAATTGAATCGGACGGTCCGAAAATGGATTTGCACGCATTTCAAAGCACAAATAATCCTGCCCCTCTGTCATCCCGAATCCCGACCGGCTAAGAGTAAATCTGAACCGTTCATTTCAATTGTGTTGAGTCAGGTACCTGGGAGGATACGGATCCATATACGATTGGGGAATTTTATTTTTGTACGGGAGCAGGAAGAGATAACTGCAAACAGAACTTTACTGTTCAGACCGACTAGGAGAAAAAAAGGAAGTTGGGCTTTTTGGGCCATTTATGAGCACTTTCTTTTTTTCCAAAATCTAGGCCCAAATTGATTCGGTGACAACTGCTGGGGGAAGAGTTTAATAATACAGGCCCAAATAGTTCCGGTCCATCTCCTCACATCTACATATCGGACCGGGAATTTTTTTCAGTAATTGGAATTCAGATGCAGCGCAATACTGAGGAGAATGAGATCTGAGTCATCAGTTACAGTTTGATTTTGATATATATCTCAAAATGGACCCCCTTCAATATTTCAAATAGACACCAAATTAAGTGTTTTGTCCGGCCCTATTTTTGCAATTATATTATTATTATTATTATTATTATTATTATTTAATAGCATGTGGTGTCATTTTTAACAAATAAAAAATGGCACCACATTATTATTATTCAGTAAAAAAAAATCGGAATCAAATCTACTGAAATCCCCATGGAATTTAGGGAACCTGAAATTCAATATCCAACTCTCAAAGTTTTTTTATACATGAATCTCAAAGCAGACAGTTTTTTATGCACGAATTTCGAAACATATAGACGGTTAAATTGATAATTTCATAATCCTGAAATCCTGGGGATTTCAGCAGATTTGTTTCCAAAATTTTCAATCTACAAAGAAAGGGGTGGAGCCGTGGAGGGACTAGTATCGCTTTGATGAATTTTAAATTAATTTTCGGCCTGATGAATGTGAATGCCCCATGCATCGTGCGGTGCTCCCATTAGAAGTGTTTTGTGTTGGCACCTGCTTGATTATATTTCAATATTTCTATTCACTGTTTAATCAACTTCACTTCATTTTATAGGATGCATCACAATAAAATATATATGATTCACTGCACATGTGAGAAAATAATACTTTAATTTCTACAGCGGGGGAATTTGTAACATCAATATTGAAATAAAATGAATCCGACAGGAAGGCATAGAGCCGCATGGCAACCAAATTGTTCAGATTATTGTTTGTATTTTAACCTTTATTTGTGATTTATAGACTCGATTGATTATTATTTTCCGACAGATCTTGCACAATAAATGAAAAACGAATTTGATATCCCTTAAAATAATACAGCAATATAAAAACCAAGATTCAGTTAATGTCCACTTGCAATGGCAGAAAATTCAATGGATGCGTTGATAATTGATGCATGTGGAAGAAGTAAACAATAAAAAGTATGGGATTTGGAGGTTTAAGCAAATCAATGTGGTGGTCATAGTCAGGGCACATGTGCATGTGCGCCTCGTAACAAGTGGGTTTGAAACACATTTGTGAAGTGTGTTACAGTGTCCATTCTGTAGTAACATCACACACCATACATGTAGTGTACCACGTTGTTTAGGTTCAACACTTCAACAGCACATGGATTATATATTGACCTTTTGAGGAATCAATACATGATTTTGTTCGTAGCCATGCAAGCAATAATGACAAGAACCGACCCACTCACACACACTTAACACTGTTCGGTCGCCAAACAAAAATGTTTGAGTGAGTCTATGCTACTATGCATGTCACGGTTTGATATGTAATACGGCTCAATTTTTTATTTTCAAAATTCTAACGGTACATCCGAGCCATTCGACATATTTTCCATATAAATATGTACTTACAGATCAAATTTTATACTTTTTTATACTTTTTTATAATTTTTTAAAATAGATAGAAAATTCCTTAATCATAAAATTCTAGACCATCCAAAAACAGTGATTTTCAGGGACATATTTATATGAAAATCATGTTGAACAGTTAATCCGTATTACGGACCAAATCGTAATATGCATAGTACCATAGACTCACTCAAAATGTTTTGTTAAAATATTCACCGTTTGGTGATCTTTGCAATTACTGCGCTGGATTAGATATGAAAAATGAATACCCACGCAAAACAAGAAGTACAACTTACAGGCCATAAATTTACATAAAGATATAATTTTTTTTTGCTTTTACTTTGCTAAAATAAGAAATCAGTACATCCATTTAGTAAATTACCAAAGCAACACCACATCTCAAGCCAATATAATATCTGTAGCATAAGAGGTCAATTAACAAACACAAGAGACCACCATCACTATCAATATATATTGAGAAAGCCAATCAACACTCAAAAAAAAGAAAAAAAAAAAAGATAAAAAAAAAGAAGATAACTAGCGCAGCAGTTGCAGATGGCCGGCCGGTGGAGGTCAGTAGGGACCCACACTGGATTGCTTCTTCGCCTTCTGTTATATGTAACGCGTCACCAAAAAGGGGCAGAGCCGCAGAGTTGGGCTTGATGAAGACTAACTAACTTTAGAGTACTGGTGAGTAAATTCTGAGTATTCTCGAGACAGGAGGGAGGGAGAGGGGTGGTTGCTAGTGGTGGGACAGGGGAGCTGCAGCAACAGGTTCAGGCTTTGGGCATTGATAACACTTTGCAAAAAGCCCAAATGTGTCCACTTGTCTTACAAAATTGGTAATACTGGCCCACCCACCCAAGCCGAAGCCCACTACCAAGACCCACCCCACAATAAATGTGTTTAACACAAACATCCATGTCCAACTTGGAAAGAAGAAGGGGGGCTTCTCTGCAGCATTCTGCAATTGTAAATTAAGAAGTCAATATACTGCAGTAAATATCACACAGTAAAATAATGAATCTTTATGCATACCAATGATTGGTATCCTGAATTAAAATCAATGAAGAGGACTTTTGATTTCGGTTCTATAAATACATGTTTAATAAGGTGACAACTGCAAAACAAACAGTTTGCGTTTAATAAAAAAATTATACCAATAATTCAATGAGTCTATCTAAACCGTTTAAATTTGATAAAAAATCCGAATTCAATCATGATACGACAAATCACTTAGAAAATTGAAGCAAATTAGATCAAATAATCTGAATATATCACAGGACACTTGAGTTTTTTGAAATATTTGTGGAAGGGAATTGTTGAGCCTTAATTAGATAGAGAGAGGAGAGGGGAAAGGAAAGGTGCCACCGTCACCATTAATGCAGTCACAGTCCCAAGCCATGCCTCTTAAGTGGCACACTGGAACCCACATTACAAACACAAAGAAGTGGAGGAAAATAAACGAGTGGATAATAGTGAATACGATTCAATTCCAACATAGATTGACAGCCACACACCACCTTCGATGGATGTAGCTTTCACAGCATACACCACTGACCACCATTATCTCAAGTTACCAGCAGTGATTTTCCGTTTCAATTCATAATTTTTAGACTTTATACTAACTTTGATGTTCTTACAGCTCTCAAATTTGACACCATTATCTCAAGTTGTGAAAAAGCTACATCAAATTTGTTCAACATGGGTACTTTTAGCATTTTTATTGTTTATGAATATGGTTGATCTGTTATAATCCTGAAGGACCAGAGAAAAGGATGAGATTAAGAGAGAAAATTGTGGGTGTGAGATATGAAAATAGATAATTATAGGGATAATGTACTGTTGGTACTATAGATACTGTAGATAACAGGAACCAAACAGGAACGGGACCATCCGCTACAAAAGGAGAAATTTAGGCCCACAGCGCACAAAAGGACAAGTTTACCTAATACATCTTTCCATTAAAATTAACCCCCAATACAAATGAATTAAATGATTGCTACAATAAAAGAACAGCTGAAGCATATAATTATTCTCTTAAGCTAAGTTATATAGGCCAAAGTTAGAGGAAAGACATCTATCTAATTACTGGTTGGTGGGGTAAAACAGCTGATATGTGATTTTCTAACACACTTTGACAAATCATCAAGGCTGCACTGTCTGACATTTAATCATTGGCCATTGCATTTAATCACACCTTTACCTAGCACCACCAATGTATTGATTAAAGAATAATGAAGAGAAGGAACGAAGCCCAAACCTGTCTAGCAACGGCACTACGATATGTCAACATGTGGGCAAGAGAAGGGATGATGTAAACAGTGAAGCTGACAAGGAGGGCCCCCACAGCAGAGTTGATTGGTCCAAAGAAGGGGAAAATAATAGCCAAGAACCAGATCGGTATGACCACGGGAAGCCTGGCTAGGGCTCGCAAGCAGATGCTCCTGGTGTCGTGCATCCCAATCACTTTTTCCCACACAAAATAGAGCGGGGTGCATGCAAATCCAAAAGTGATGAACTGGTGTATGAGCATCAGTATCACTGCAGCATCACGAAAACCATTTTTTGGTAGCAGGGAAAAGGCGTTGGAATGGGTTAACAACATGTCACCGAATGCCCAATACATGGCTGACGCTGACGGCAAGGTCAGAGTAAACACGTACAGAGTTGCCATCAAATATATGTTCTTGAACTTCTGTGGCTTCCACATTGCATGCATTATCTCACTGTAAATTAAAACAAAATTGTTAGGTTCCAATATATCTTGATAATGAAAAAAAATTAACATCATTTTCAAGTTGTAATATATAAACGTATATATATATTCTGAGCAAGAGATGTATGAGAAATGTTTAATAATAAAAGTGAAGTGTTTTGTCAAATATAGTGTCTGGACTGTGGAGTGTGGACCAGTGATGAACTGGAGCTGGTGGGACAAATAAAAAATAAATTAATCTCCACTAAAGAAATATGGCTGAACGAACAAAACGGCCTCATGCACATGCTTGCCTGATTATGCAATTTGCTTGTGTTTAAAAAAAGCTCAAAAGTAGTTAATGCTTCTCTTTGTAAAGGTTCCATGTACATGGCCAGAGGAATCTTGTCAACTTTCACAAAATCTTATCATAATTGTAAAAAGTACTGGATCCAAAGCATAAAGCCGTTAGATGAATATAAAAAACATATTAAGTAAGATTAATCTTTTTTCACTTTGTACTCATCTAGCTGTAGTTCAGTGCTGGAAAACAATAAATTGAGAAAGATTGTTTGTGTAAATTCAATGCAATGGTTAGCAATCTTATGTCACTCTTTGAGATAAGAAGTTGTGGCGGATCCGTGATGTTTTTAGCAAAAGCAATATAACTAGTGCTGTCATAAACTTGGGAATTTTGGGATCAAATGGTCCCCAAAATCTACTTCTAATTAACCAATTAAAGGCTCAACCACAAGGCTAAGCCGAAAGACTGATCCACTAAGAATTACTTTCTAATAATCTTAAACACCTCGCACTATTCTTGTTCGCCACTTCATCACCTTTTAGTTGGTGCCTATGATCAATTGACGAGAGCAACAAGAATAGTTTAAACCACTTGCTTGGCCATATGAGGTTTCATTTCCACACTAATTGTTAATTATTACCCCTTTATAATAATAAAAACAAATTTTGAATAATTTATTTCTTGCAAAAACAGACTAGATTAACCAGCCAAATGTCCAATCAGCTTTGATCCAATGGAGGGAATAAAAGTATTATATAACAAATCCTAGGGATAGATGTACAGGTAATTTAATAAATGGCTACAGGAAGTTGGAACAGATGGAATGACATTTTATCAGAGGTCACACAAGTGAAATGCAACCAGCTGTATTACACTTGCCTAAAAAACTAGGAATTAAAATACCTCTGTGAGAGTGGTTCAAAGAAAAAACAATCACAGCATTTGGCTTTTCTACAGGAAAATGGGAAAAAAAATGGGGTAGGGGACCGGAAGGATGAAAACCAAATCTCTAACAGTGAGAGGGGTGAATTATGTCATCTGCTCCACCCAGCAAAAGCTGCAGCAGATGAAAAGCCACACTCATTTTTCACCACCACACTCTGTTCTTCTGTTGTCATAGAAGGGTGGGAAAGCTACAATAGAAAGGTAATTGGAAGCAACGGGATAGCACTAGTTATATTGCTTTTGCCAAAAACACTCTGTTCTTCTGTTGTCATAGAAAGGTGGAAAAGCTACAACAGAAAGGTAATTGGAAGGTCCATCTTGGTAGGGGTGTTAACGGGTACGAGACAGGTCGAGTGGAAGCATTTTCATACCCTTATCAATATGTTTAAAAAAACTTTATCGAACACCCTTACCGATATCTATCTTATCGAATCCGGTACACGTCGGGTAAAAAGTAAAACAGATAAAAGGGTGCCTTGAAATAGATATATAGGCCATAAATCAAACTATATTATTTCACGCATCATCCTCATATAAATATATATTTATATATGTATATTTTATAATTTTTATTATTAATAATTACTGTATAAGATAACTGTGTACGAAATACTCTTTATCCAGATCCTTGTCATGTTAACAGATGAAAAAAAAACTTCACGCTTACCCGTATTTGATAAGCTAATAAAAAATCTTAACCGTACCCGTCTTATCGAATACGATATAGGCCAAGTAAATAGGTAAAAGAGTACCATTGAAAGTTTGACACCCCTACATTTTGGCCTCCTAGAAAAAAACCAGTTGAATGTATAATTGCAAAAGTGAGCACTTGATTCTAGCTCTCTTTACCTCATGAACATCCCAGACACTATCATAGACAACAGGAATGGATTGCAGTATGTCTTTTTCTTGTGGGGGGGAAGAGTATTATGAGATTGTTTTTACAAGAAAAAGGAAGAGCATGCCAACTTACACAGTGACAGCATGGCCGCCGAAAGTGTATAAAATGTTGGTAGCACCGGTGAAGTAGAGCACTAGCTTGTCTGGACCAGAGTGTTTCACACCTTCAACCTGACATCATCATTATAAATTATACACCATTATTACAAGGAAAACATTAAAAAAAATTAAAATGTCTTATACCCTTCTATAAACTGGCTACGGAAGCAACAAAAAGTAAAACAGAGGATGAGGGTCAAGAACAAGACAAAGTTGAGGAGGGGCTCTGTATCCTCTGTTGTCTTGATTCTGTTGTGCAAATATATTATATGCATGTAAATTGAAAGTAAAGCTGTATATACCTGGCCATGTACAAGGGCAGCAACGGTAAGATACCAGGCAGTGTAGGTGGTCATAAACAATCCAAGGAATGACCATATTCGGTAATTGTGGAATGAAGGTATGAACACTGTCGTAGCACAGCAAGCTCCGAATATGTATGTCCACGTTCTCTTATCGAGATGATCATTTATGTAGTATATGTTACTGCATGAAATCATTCAAAAAGATAATCAATCTATTTTGATTAACAATTTCAGATCCAATCTCGCATGCAATGTAATTTAACCAAAATGGGGATCAAAATGCAGTACCTAGCACAACCAATCAACTGAATAACAGAACCAAAGAGAAGGAAGGTACAGTTGAAGGCAAGGCCCGCTGCCTTCCAATAGGGACCTAGAAGACCATCCAGCACCTCAAACCACTGTTCACATTTACAAAACAGAGTCAAACAAGAGGACATAAGGTCATTTCTGTAATTTCACATACAAAAAATAACTCATACTTTGCTGGAGGCTAGCATCATACATCATGCCTCCAGGAATAAAATAAAGAAAAAGGATAAGAAGGAATTTAATTCCTCCTTTTAGCACCCACTTACTAAGGGGAAAGAAAGAAGAAATTAAAGAAAAAAAAAAGGAGAGTGATAAAAGAACTTGGTAGCAATGGAAGAGGGGCTTGGAGTAAGTACCTGGATAACATGATTCTTGAAACTGACTCCCTCCTTCTCTTTACGGGTACGATACTCGATATAAAGAACACTGATCAGATACGCCGTCCAGCTGCCCATGAACCCGTAAAACAGCTGCAACAGAATACCCGACAGCATCCCGAGCTGTGAGAACGAATACGGCAGCGTCAACAGCACTTGCGCCACCTATTTTCATTTTTTTCAACATGCATTTAAATTACAACTTCTAATTTTAAGAAAAATTTCACTTATTTGCATAGGGAGAGAGGGGTTATTAGTTATTACCTGATTGGAAGCACAACTGAACCAGGCATCCCAGACAGATCCACCATGCCAGAGGATACTCTTCATGCTGAAAGAACCATGTGCTTCCTCATCTCCACCTCTCTCTTCTCCCTTGTTGCTTCCATCAATCTCCATTTCACTGGTGGTAGGAACGATCGCCTCCTCGGCTTGCTCTTGTGGCGGCATCTTTGATCTCCTCTTGAGTAATTGTTTTCTTCTGGTTAAGCACCACTAGATTCTTAATTCCCCTCTTAGTGTCAGTCCCAATCTGGGTAACAATGTAAAATATAGACACATCACCGCATGAAAACGATATAAAAAGGGAAAAAAAAAAAAAGAATTTGAACATACTCCACCAATAACTTTTGGAAGAAATCACCATCTATAGAAAACAATTTGAAACCAACCTTTGAAGATAACAGGGGAAAGAGTCAACAAAAAGAGACAGAGAATGGGACGGATATATAGTAATCAAAGCGTAATAAATACATATAAATTGTTACAACGGAATGTATCTTGAATCATTTACTGCTAGAGATTTTATTTGATTTAATACATAGCTTCCGAGGAAGGATGCACAGTGAGTTGTACCTTTACTGTAAGCGGAAATAGCGGGGAAAGAATTCACTAATTATAGCATACACGCAGTGAAAAGAAAGCACTACAGAGGTAGAACAGAGCTCACTAAATAAGCAAACCAAAACGACAAAATTGAAGAAATAAATTGTACCTGTTTTCCTCTGGCACAAAAATAAATGCGCCGGAGCAGAGATTCTCACTTTCTTCTCACGAATCTGAATTCCAATACGGCGCAAAGCGTCTCGAGATGAAAAAGAGTGTCGGAGGGAGAAGAGGAATTGGAAGGAGAGACAGAGACTGTGCTATTGCGTACAGTCTACAGCGCTTTTTAGTGGGAAATGTGGGCACCAAGGCGGCGTAAAAGGGGCTCGAGAGAGAGAGAGCGCAGAAGAAATGCTTTCTCAGTTTCTCCTTTTTTTCAACTACACACTGCGCGCACGCACTGCCTCTTATTTTTTTTCACTTAGCAGATGCGACAGTACAAGGAAAAGGGGGGAGAGATGGTAATATGGTATGGTATGGTATGCTGTTAATCAGTGAGGGAATGGGAAGCTAAGGAAATATTTCAGATCAAGGGATAACCATTAGGCTGGCCTCTTATTTATAGCAACCACGCTGGCTTGTCAGTTACCTCTCCGCATTAAGAAATGGAGCTTTGTGTTATGCACCTACCGTTGTACATTTCTCCGTCCAACCCCATTTTGTAACTTTGCATGAACGTTCCTGTATTTGGAAGTATACAATATAATTATGAGATGAGCTACAGTGAGTCATAGTGAGTCATGGAGTAAAACGCGTTTGTACTCCACGTCATATTTTTATTTTGAAAATTTAAACGATCGATCCGAACCATTAGAGGTGATCTCTATATTGAAATGTGCTTGGAGACTAAAATTTACACTTTTTGAAATTTTTTTACTATTTATTAAGCAAATTTGAAAATTGCTGTTTTGCTGTGAAATGTAAAACAGTAATCGGATCAGCGATTTTAAAAATTGCTTAATAAATAGTAAAAAAAAAATTCAAAAAAAATGTAAAATTTGGTCTCCAAGTACATTTTATTATGGAGATCATGTTGAACAGTTCGGATCGATTGCTTGAATTTTCAAAATAAAAATATAGTGTCATGGAGCACCAACTCGTTTTACTTTATGGCTCACCGTATCTCATCTCATATAATTATTATATAATTTGTTGAACTCGGGGGGGGGGGGGGGGGGGGTGTTGCTGAGTTCCTCTATAGTTAGAGAAGAAAAAAAAAAATGTAAATTCCATGCTTAGCTTCTACTATTTTAATAAAATTATATAATTGGTCTATCAATGAATTGATTGTTTAAATAAAACAACAAATATGTTTAGCTTTAAATATATCTTGCATAATATTATTTTTTTTGTTAAATTCAACCCCCGTGGTAGTAAATTTTTAGTTTCATCCCTGAACACTATTACTATAAAAGACTTAGTATTGTTATTAAAATTTATAGAAAACAAAAATATCACACGTGCATTAAATAAATATCATGATGATCTCAAGATCGGCAAAATATTCAAAAATAAAATAAAATAATAGATGCTCGATCTTCAATCTTATATTTCAATGCCAAGACCATCGTCTAGATTTTCAACATAAAAATCAACAATCGTAATTATAATTTGAGTTCTTGCTTTCAAAATTTTCTTATTAAAACTTCTTTTGAATTACATCTCTACTAGTTTAAATCAACCTAAACTAACCTAATAATTTATGTAGTTCACAAGTTGAATTAAATGTTAATTAATTGTTCTAAAAGAAATAGTATGCCATTGTCACAAATAAATATATTACAAAATCACATTGGATACTAATTTTCGTTGGTTTTAAAAAGAAAATCAAGCAGCTGCTGGGAACAATCAAATAATCAATGAATGAACGACATGAGATATTGTTGGACAGGCGAACGGTTCTCCCCAGTAGGAGACAATCACTGACAGGGGGTTTTCTTTCTTTTGTTTATGTTTGGTGTATATGAACCCGTTGCATCGGTAGTTAAAAGCCCGCGTGCAATGATGTGACAGTTCTCTATCTTCGGTGTATGAATAAATTATAAATATATTATATACCCTCTAGTAATAAAGTCGCAGTCTTTTCTTTTCCTCTCTTTATGGCGATGATGAACCCAATTAATAATAAATACATAAACCATCTATCTCAATTCTCACATTAAAAGATATAGAATTAAATTGAACTTTATATTTTATACAAAATTTATTGGAGATCAGACGGACCCACAATAAACGCTTCTCATGGAGAATTCAGATCTAGTACGGTACCTTACCGTGTACAAAGCGATCTTCGTCGTCCTTTTTAATCTGACACGAATCTCAAAGCGCATCCGATAAATTTATTGGAGATCAAACGGACCCACAACAACCGCTTCTCAAGGAGGATTCAAATCTAGTACGGTACCTTACCGGGTACAATGAGATCTTCGTCGTCCTTTTTAATCTTACAGGAATCTCAAAGCGCATCCGGTAATTTTATTGGAGATCAGACGGACCCACAACAACCGCTTCTCAAGGAGGATTCAAATCTAGTACGGTACCTTACCGGGTACAATGAGATCTTCGTCGTCCTTTTTAATCTGACACGAATCTCAAAACGCATCCGGTAAATTTATTGGAGATCAGACGGACCCACAACAACCGCTTCTCAAGAAGGATTCAAATCTAGTACGGTACCTTACCGTGTACAATGAGATCTTCGTCGTCCTTTTTAATCTGACATGAATCTCAAAGCGCATCCGGTAAATTTATTGGAGATCAGACGGACCCACAATAACCGCTTCTCAAGGAGGATTCAAATCTAGTACGGTACCTTACCGTGTACAATGAGATCTTTGTCGTCCTTTTTAATCTGACACGAATCTCAAAGCGCATCCGATAAATTTATTGGAGATCAGACGGACCCATAATAAACGCTTCTCAAGGAGGATTCAAATCTAGTACGGTACCTTATCGTGTACAATGAGATCTTCGTCGTCCTTTTTAATTTGACACAAATCTCAAAGCGCATCCGATAAATTTATTGGAGATCGGACAGACCCACAACAACCGCTTCTCAAGGAGGATTCAAATCTAGTACGGTACCTTACCGTGTACAATGAGATCTTCGTCGTTCTTTTTAATCTGACACGAATCTCAAAGCAAATCCGGTAAAAATAGTTAATGGGAATTCTAGTGGAAAACATGGATGTGATGCTGGATTGGATCTAAGGTTGGAAAGATCGCATATATGCCGTTGGTGGACATATAACACATGTTTGTGTGGAGCATGCTTAGAAATAAAATGCTCTTTGTGCTTTGTAACACAATTGTAGACTGTCATGATAGCCTTGCTATTTTGACGATCAATTTAAGTGATGAGCTATCATTATAGAAGAGAAAGATAAGATTAGAAGCTATTGAAAGGAAGAAAAATAAGTTTATGATAATGGCATCTTAAGTGGGTTAGTGCGTCTTAGAAAAATGAAAAGGACTCATGCCAGACTCATTAGATTTGACGGCCAATCTTTCCTGGCTTTGTAATGAATTTTCTGAAGATATGATTTTGCTTTTTCATTCTTTTGTCATCTTTTTTTAATACTTTTCATCCTGCCTGATAATTGACAAACAAGAGCACATGCCACAGGCGAATTTTTTTTTTTTTTAATAGGAAAACGATATATAAAAGTTTGTTACAAATAGTAAAAACTATATGTTAAATTTACATTTTTTTTAATAACAAAAAGAAGTTTAGCCTGTAGTCTCTCTTAAGTTTCTGTTTGATTGGATTGAGACTATGCTATTTTTAGAATTAGGTTATTTGGAATAGTCCATTCGGTGTTTGATTGGGCTAGAATTAGTGTTTGGTAAACGGGCCGGGCCGGACGGTCCGGGCAAAATCCGGGCACGGGCACGGGCACGGGCACACGGGTACAACGGGTTCACGGGCACGGGCGTCACGGGTACAGGTTAACGGGTACGGGGGTCCGGGTATGCACGGGTTTTTTTTGAAAAATCAAGTCCGGCCCGTTTAATACCCGTGCATACCCGTGACAGGGGCACGGTCCGGTTCGGGCACGGGCACGGGCGGACCGGTCCGGGTTGAGCCCCCGGGGGCATTTACCAAACACTAGCTAGAATAGTTAGAATTGTGGATCCAAACTTTTTATCTTATTAAAATAATAGTTAGAATTGTGGATCCAAACTTGTCTTATTAAAATAGACTATTCCTAAGAGCCATTCGGCAATAAAGGATTAAGAGCTTAAGGAGCGCCAAGGAACAGATGTTTAGTTATCTTAATCTGTAGATGAAAGCTAAGGAAACTAAATGAAGGGGTAGAGGTGCCTTAAAATTTCGGCAGAGGATTAAGATCCAGGCAAAAGAAACTAAAGGAGGTATTCTTAATCCACACTAAGGAATCGGTGTTCGGCAGGATTAAGCGGCCAAGGAAGTTAAAGGACGCGGATTAAGTCTTAAGAAAGTGTAATCCTTTGTTGCCGTACAGTCCCTATAAGAGTTTTGAGATTTTACTAATAAAACAAATAATATATATTCTTAATTTGGTTATTCTAACCATTCTTATTTTGAAACCAAACATATCCTTAGATCACTATACCAAATTTTTCTGTACAAGAGCTGGTTAACTATACTTAGAAAAAAATTAAAGAAAAATCTAGAGAGGCGAATAATTAGCTCCCAGCAGTCCATGATGACCTACTTTGGCGAAATTCTTTTGTTAATAAAATAATAAATAAGGATATTTTTCCGGTGTAATTAAGAATTAACACCAAACCCTATTGGATGGCTACGTGCTTACTGCTTTGCTTTTGGTGCGGGTCCCAGTCAAGCAGTCAACACAGTATTTTCCACATTTGGTCGATTTTGTGTTATACTAAAATTATTAATCAGAGAAATTGTATTAATTATATTAAATCAAGGACGACAATATTCTTTAAACCATAAACGCTACTACCAGCAGTGCAGAGAATCCGTATCAGGATCACTCTCACTTTACGCTTTGAGATTAATCTCAACCGGTTTGAAATTCGGGTTTCAATAGGGACAGTATTTTTGTGCTTTCAGATTCGTACCAAGTTAAAAAGAACGGTTCAGATCTAGTAGGTGTAAAAGATTCCCTTATCAGGTATTGAAGAGGATGTGAATTTCAGTGGAGAAAGGGGGCCAAAACCCTTGTAATTCGCATCCTCTGAGATATCTCATATTTTGCGTGACTTTCTGTAGAATCACAACCGTTCAAATGTATTCCACACGAATCTCAAAGCTCAAATAATACTGGCCCCCTGCGCTACCCCGAATAGGCACTGGACACGTCGGTCACGCAAAATATGAGATATCTCAGAGGATCTGCACTCAACACCCTTGAATTCGTATCCTCTGAGATCAAGCTTTGCGTGACTTTATGGAAAATCTCAATTGTTTAAATACGTTCTGCACGAATCTCAAAGCACACATAATACTGACCCCCTACATCACTCTCGAATAGGCACCGGACACGTCAGTCACGCAAAAGTTGAGATATCTCAGAGGATACGCACTCAACACCCTTGGAACTAATTTTTTTTTTCCCTTTAAACCTTTTAATTTTTCGAACACTTTTTTTTTCCTTTTCAGCGAAAGACTTATCCTATTTGAAATAACAAGTTTTGTTTTTTCCGGAACATTTCTATTCATAGCACCTTAATTTTTTTTTTTATTAGGTGACGAACTGAAAGAGATCAACTTAACTTAAGTATAATATAATTTATTACTATTATTTTTTAATCTTTGCTGAGACTGCGAAGTGGTGAGAGAGGTGTGAATTTTGAACCGTCCTTACTAAATTTGTAAACAATTTTTAAAGCGAAAAATATTCTCTCTATAAAAAGTTTCTTGTTTAAAATCTTACTGCACGACTTCGTAGTCTCTGTGAAGATTTAAAAAAAAAAATTACTGAAAAATTTATTGAAGTTAGAGATTTGACTATCATTTCTTTGAACAAAAAGAATACTCATATCACATGATTATCTGTTAGTGCAATATATATATATATAGAGAGAGAGAGATTACGATGCTTTGCAAATTAAAGTGAGTGTTTTAATTTCCGCTCATATCTCTAGTTTCAAATATCAAATAGTTAATTTGAACTTCTCAACATGTTCTTCATATTGAAATGTGATTGGAAACCAAATTTTACGTTTTTTTAAAAAAAATTAATATTTTTTTAGAATTTTTGAAAATCAGTGTTTCATTAAATAAAATAATAATAAAAAAACAGAAAAACAATATACTTATAAATTTAATTTTTTAACTTTGCAAATTGATTTAAAAATATCATCAAAATTCTTGAAAAAAAATCATTATCTCAGCGATGACTCTTTTCTTATGAAAGCGAACCGAATTAATAAACTTTCTCAACTATAGCTAGATTAATTTGTCTAACATATGCATATCAAATTTAATTCTCCCACAACTGTTCTTCAATATTACATACATGTGAGCCAATTATTAGGTCAATTAATCAACTTGGTTCTTTGATTTGATATAATAAGACCCACTTAATTGTCCTTTAATGGATTGGAGATATGGTTCGAATCCTATCCAATTCCTTCACTTTCCAGGGATTTACAATAAGGAAAAATATAATATATTTGTCAAGGAATTTATGGCCGCCTTTAAGGACAGATAATGGCATGTTATGGTCTTTATCTAGCCTAACTAAATATTTAATTGTTATTAAAAAAAAGGAGAGATTGGCTTGTAGGCTTGTAGCTTCTCTCATGGTGCACATAGGCATCTTAGCTAAAGGATCTAAGAATATGTGTAGCTTGTAGCCACAATTGATTGCAAAGTGATATACACGCCAGATAAAATATAATTAATTAAGCTCTTACTATAAATTCTCTTATACAATCCTTGGGAATTTATTTTATAAAGTATAATTAGAAAAAAGATTTTTTATGAAACCAACATGATTACTTTTTTTTTTACAAAAACCATAAGGACTGAAATGATTAATTTCAGTCCGATTTTTTTTTTTTGGACCAAAAATGGCAATTCGGTCCTAAGTATTTTCAAATTTTTCAGCGTAGTTTTTTTTCGAAATCTGTGAAAACGGCTGGAATCAAAATGACAATTCGGTTCCAAAAAAAGAGACCGAGATGGTATCTCGGTTCTTATGGTTTTTGTAAAAAAACAAAACAATCAAGTTGGTTTGATAAAATTTATTTCTTTATTCATGGTTTCTAAAAAATATTCTCCTTAGAACACAAACCCTGTTTCTCTTGTATGTCTAATATTTTTATTTCTAGTAAAATAAAAAAGGATTTGTAAATAAATAAACTAATTAACCCCACGGTTGCCATACAAGCAGGAGATGGTCTGCTTGGTGGCTTCCTGGTGGGACCCTCCAACTCACAGCTACAACAAATTAAATGCTACTTTTTAACCTTTACTTCATTTTTTTAGCTTTGAATCACCTGGTCACCTCCCTTTTCAAACTTTTTTTTTTCTTTTTCTTTATGCAAAAGGAATAAACTATTGATTAGTTCAGTTAATGAGAGAACGCAAATTGCATTGCTTTTTGTTTGATCAAATAATAAATCATTAATGGCATTTGCTCGTGCATTGTGCGTTGACCGCCATCCATGGGCTTTCCAGCAAAAAATCAAAAAAATAAAAAAAATAACCGTTGACCATTTTCTATTTTTTGTTTCTTTTGAAGAAATGCTGGCCATAAATTTTTAGAAGAGTTGAACATGGATCATTACTTATTATTATATGTTTAGAGCAGGAACGGAGTCAGACTTTTAAACTATGAGAGTCTAATATTTATAAAAGTCAATTATATGAAAAATTTATATAGAAAATGGAGTTAATTTTACAATTTTGTGACATTTTACTATAATATATATATATATAATCATCTATAAATATAAGAAAATTTTCAAAAAAATGGAGGTCAATTGACCACTATATCTACTTCTTCCATCCGCCTTTGATTTAGAGTAGAATATGATAATGCATGTGATAGATCGACCGTGTTGTTATGGATTATATTTTTGTTCTTAAAATTTAAATATTTAATCTGAATTTTTTAAATATGATATCTATATAAAATATACTCAGAAATTAACTTAGAAAATCACTTTTATCTGAAAATTTTGAACCATCTAAAAGGGATAATTTCTACCCATCTAAAAATGACAAATAAAACTCTAAAAAAATGTAAAATTTGATTTCATATACATTTATTATATAAAGATTATGTTTAATAGTTTTGATCAACTATTTGAACTTAAAACACTCATATGTTTATGCTTTGTACAACTTGCATATGTAGTACCTATTTCCAAATATGGAGTAGAACTAGAGTGTTCTTAAGTTCACCAAGCCTCTTGGTGAACTCAAGTCTAAAATCCATCGAATCGGCTTGAAATGACAAATTCAAACCATTGAAACCCGCCTATCTTATGAGTGATACATCTACATGTGAAAATTTTAAACATTTGAATTAATTTATTATAAAGTCAAGCAGTCAAAATTAGAAGGTTAATAAATTAATTTTAAAATTAAAAAAGTTTACATGCAAATGCATCACTCATAAGACATGCGGGTTTCAACGGTTTGGATTCGTCATTTAAAGCCGATTCGATAAATTTTAGACTTGAATTCACCAAAGAACTTGATGAACTTAAGAATACCCTAGTTCTACTCTCCAAATATGGTTATTAATTACTATCTAATAAGGCATCTACTCTTTTTATGTATATGATCAGAGTAAAGATAAAAATAATGCTCAAGTACCCCAAAAAAACTTCCAAACGGCTCTTTAGAAAACGATATATTTGACATTTTCAGAGAGAATAATTTCTCAGATATAACGCATTTGGCAATTACATTTTTTTTTTCCAACCATTCTTATCTCTTTGGTTCTGAATAATGATTCCTCCTAATCACATTTTCAGAGAATAATTTCTCAGATATAATGCATTTGGCAATTACATTTCTTTTCCAACCATTCTTATCTCTTTGGTTCTGAATACTGATTCCTCCTAATCACGCTTGATAGGTTTGTTAATTACTTCTTTTTTAAAACCAGAGTGAAAATAAACATCATAAAATTTCTCATGTTGTTTTTTTTTTTTTATCATTACAATACTCATAACAGTTTTTTTTAAAAATTATAAAACATGCAGGGTCAAAACTATAAAATTTATATTTGAGAGGATGGAATGTAAATATATAATGTGTGGTAGTCGAAAATTGAATTCGTCTTTATGATCACAAAGTAACTTCTAATTAATATGCTGCACGCACCCGTTAGAAGTTGATGATAAAAGGCTGAACAATATATAGAGTAAGGCTTGGGTGCTATGGATAGCATAGAGGGCTATGGTGCTACGGCTCAATATTTGAGTTTTCAAAATCCTAACGGTCGATCCGAACCGTTCATCTTGTTCTCCATATTAATATGTGTTTGGAGACCAAATTTTACATTTTTTGAAAAAATTTTACTATTTTTTTAGATAGGCAGAAAATCACTTGATCTAAAAAATTCTGCACCATTCAGATATTTGATTTTCTACCTATCTAAAAAAATAGTAAAAAATTTCCAAAAAATGTAAAATTTGGTCTCCAAACACATATTAATATGGAGAACAAGATGAACGGTTCGGATCGACCGTTAGGATTTTGAAAACTCGAATATTAAGCCATAGCACCGTATGCCTCTATGCTATCCATAGCACCCAAGCCTTACTCCAATATATATATATATATATATATGTGTTACATTCCAAAATTTTAAAACTTGATTAAATTGATCAATTGGCTTAAATAAAAAGTTTAATCAACTTAACAATCGTTCAGAAATTTTCTGACCGACTAAAATGAAACTAAAATTTCGAAATATAAATAATGTATGAAATTATGTATAATAAAATTTAGAGATTTAGAAATAAAATAAAATATAGCATTAGGAATAAAATTATAATTATTCGGTAAATTAGAAACTTAGAAAATCCGTTACAATTCCTTTTAATTTTCAGAAAAGAAGAAATTGATTTAATTAGATTCGTGTAAATAAATAAATAAATTGAATTCCAAATAAGAGCATAATTATACGAAATTATTCGTACAATTGGATTTTTGAATTTATAAAATTTGTTCATTTAGAAATTTTAGAGATTTAATGGAATATATAAAATTTATATAAAGGGAATTGATTTATTCGAATCTGAAATTTAGAATTTAACACCTGAAATATTATAACGAAAATATGATAAATTTTACGAGACTTGATTCTAATTTTTGTAACATAGAACGTATTAAAATAACTGATTGGGACCACATATTAAAAATCAGAATTTTTAGGACCATTTGATCTTGAACCAACACGGATCCTGAAGCAACCCATTTAATCCAACCCCTTCTCCCTTCTCTCTTTCTCTCCTCTCCCTCTACGTGACAGAACCCCCCCTCTCCATCCGACCCCTTCCCCTTTCTACGCCAAAAACAGAGGGGGTTCCGCCCCCTCCCCTCTTCCCTCCTCCGTCGCCGGCGAGCCGCACCAGCCCCACCTCTCTCTCCGTTTCTTCTCGGTCCGACCCGCCAGACCCGCCAGAATTGCCAGAAACCGCCCCTCTCTCTCGGTTTCTGTCTCCCCCGCCCCTCCGCACCACCCCTCTTTGTTAGTTTGTAATAATCTAGAAGTCAATAATACGATAATTTATCATAAAGCTTTGTTCATGAATTGAATGTTTATTTATATATCATTTTGTTGCCTTGAGTATTATTGAATTTATGGATCATTTCGAGTTCATGACTGAAATTGTGAAACTCCATAATATAGATGATATATACTCTTAAAAGGTCACTGACCAAGGTAATTAGCAGGAACACTAATTACCGCGATAAGGTTAGTATGTGGATTAAAAGATGGTTAAGTTTTACAAACCACCTGACACGAGATGTCATTTTAATCACATAGATACATGTTCTAGGAACATGGTATTTGACAGACCCCGAATGAAACATTAAATAGAATTGTGTTCGTGTCATTTATGTTTTTCATTCAGTGTCACGTTCTACAGTATGAGGTATTTATCGTTCACACTGAGAAATATGTATGTGTGATTGTTATCCACCGCTGTCCGTAAAAAGCAGTCATAACGGTAGCTTTTCCATATGTATAGCTTAGCTGAGGAAGTGATAGTTTACCAAGAATACTATTTGTCCCTCGTATCTCTATACGAGCTATAGCATCACTGGGCCCCTTGATAGAGTAAGATTATCTGCTAGCGGTATAATTACAAGAGTAATTATATTTGATAATCTGCTCAAGATCAAGAAAAGATTAAGTTAGCAAGGATGACACACATCTACCTTGAAACTAATCTGATAGCTATGAGACAGAAGAACAGACACAAGTAAATTGTTTACTGGATCGTGATATTGTACAGTACAGCATCATCTGTGTAATTGGATGGTCATGATGTGTTGCTAGATGCCACCCATGACTAACAGAAGTTAAAACAGTTTTAACTCTGTTTACCAACATAACACAGATCCTATTGGGTCACACCATATAGGAGCTACTCGGAGAATCTTACTGATTAATTATAAATTGATTATAATTAATATTAAGATGGTTATAATTAATTATACGTGTTATAATTAAATTATAAATGTTATGTAAAAATAACAAGCAAAAACATTGGTTAATTTATAAACGTGTATGACACGTTGTATAAAAGTTAACCGGTTAATTTATAAATGTGCAGGACACATTGTATAAATTATCGAAACAACAAATAACCGCAAGAAAAATATATATATAATTATTCAGAATAATTATACGAATATTATTTGTGTTCGGGCCGAGGGCATTCGAGTCTTTTCAGATTCGTCCTTATCCGCATGACACGTCATCGATCCTATCCAGATGACACGTCATCGATACCGAAACAAATAACCGAAAGAAAAATATATATATAATTGTTCAGAATAATTATACGAATATTATTTGTGTTCGGGCCGAGGGCATTCGGGTCTTTTCAGATTCGTGCTTATCCGCATGACACGTCATTGATCCTATCCAGATGACATGTCATCAATCCTATCCACAAGGGCAAAATGGTCATTTCACACCTATGCCACCTTGCATGTGTAGAAGCATGGAGAAGAATGTGGAAGGGTGTGGAAGGGGTATTTTGGTCATTTCACATATAAAAGGATGAGGTGTCAATGGCATATCTTGTAAATAGGCCGAACTTGGAGGGCATTTTGGTCTTTTGCAACCGAATCTAAACACTATAAATAGGGGTGGAGGGGTAGAGAGAGAAAGAGATATTCACATATATATATGCACATTCACATGTATCTTTTCGTGCAGAAACGAATCGGTATTTTCTCTCTTTCTCGGTTTCTCTCCCAAATAGTGTTTCGGTTGAGAAAAGAAAGTTATACGTAGTTGACGTATAATCTTGCGGGTTGTTGTGGAGTATATTTACGGGATCGATGAATAGTGTTTTACCGAATTTAGCGGTATGTCAGTTTTGCATATTGATGAAACTGAGCAACCGAAAATTCGTGTTTACGGGTTTTCGTCTTATTCCCGTGAATAGTGTTTTTGCAGAATTCCGCGGTTTATGGTATTTCTGGCAGAAGAAATAAACCGCTCTCCGGTTAGTCCTGGTGGATAACCGATAGAGGTATCACACGTGTGATACTCCGAGTCGATTCCTTCCCTGGTGAGGCTCTACTCGTTCGGTCTGCATTCCAACTATGATTTGGAAACAAGGTATAAATATGCTATATTAATCTATTTAATTGGTAAGTAGATTAAAGCTTTAGAAATCAATCATGGAGTAGATCTGTAAAAGGATTAAATTGGGTTTTGATGCCAAAGGAATACTGAAGGTGGACCGCCTTGGAAAGTTTCCTGACATACCCAGTTTAATCCTGAGCTTAAGTTGGTCATAGAAATTTTTGTTCTACGGTCATTCCGCACCTTAAGCCTAAAAGGGGTTTCCGGTTAGCACCGCGTGAAAACCCCAACACTCTTCTCTCTCGCTGATCCCCGCCACCACCACGAAAACCCTTCTCTCCTCTCTCTCTCTGACCCGGAGCACTAATCTCTTGGATTCTTCGCAATTGCCGCTGATTTTTGCGAGCTTTCGAGAAATCCTAGAAATTAGGGTTATGGTGCTGAGCCGTGTTGGTGTTGATTGGTGCTGCCTCGGTTCGATTGGTGCTGTCCCGGTACTTGGAAGTGCCCATTGCATGTGGTGCTCGCTGATTTTAGACGACCGCAAGGCGAGGCGAAACCCTCGGAACCGATCACTTGTTTCGACATTTTCTCTTTCGGTTAATTTCTAAAATTCTTGATTTGTGTCTTGATGAATTGATTAATGTCGTAGGATGTGAATTTGTTGGTTTCGAGTACGGGTTGTTGATTTTCCTGACTCGATCGAATTGCTCGAATTAATTAAGTATAAGGGGTTATATTGCAAAATGATTTTATTAATGGTCGGAATTGTAAAATATAGAACCATGGTGATTGTATGAATTAAAGGGACTAAAATGTAAGAAATGATTTGTTTGAAATGGTGGCCGGCCATATGTGAAATTATATGAATTGGATTATTCGGTACAAATGTATGTATCTATCTTATGGTTTGTGTAGTAATATCTAGTTTAATTGAATGCTTCTTTTACTGATATAAAATGAATTGGTTTCTGAATAAAAACATATATATAACAAAGTCTTCATGGTTTTATACTACATGGTGTTTATTAAAGCGTATTACACACTGTACCAGTGAACCTGCCAAAGCCTGATCCCGGGTCAACTTGAGAAATATTTTTACAAGAGTATGAATGCACAAATCAAAGAATTAAAGAACCATGTGAATCTATATGGAATGATAGCCGTGACTTTGCTGTTGGGCTATACTTGAATTAAATTGAAATGGTTGATTGTTTTGGGCCTTAGTGAATTGGACTTGAAATTAAAATGATTATAAATGAGCCGAAAGGTATAAAAAAATTGACGAATTAAAAGACGGCTTTTGGAATTTAAGTTTTGAGAATGTAACTGAACTAAACCAAGTAATCGTATAATATAGGTGTAGGCTCAGTCGAGCCAGATTTCGCGAGGCAATTCGAGACGCCTGATCTTTAAATTAAGCGGTACGCTCGTCATAATAAGGTGCGGGATTCTTGGACTTGTTTGATACTTTATTTTCAGGAATTAAACTGTTTATTCGTTTGTCATGTTGAATGATTAATTGTTGCATATTTTGGAATTCATGTTGTAGATTGATTCTTGCATAACTGAGAATGATTTAAATTGTTCGGTTAAGATTACTTGGCATGTTGGTATGGTTATTATTTGATTAGTTCTATAAATTGTTCTTGATGTGAATGAATCTGCCAGGCCGACCTGTTTAGGTGGCTGGATAAGGTGACGGTGACCTATCTGTTGACCTGTGTTTATGAATTTGCCAGACCGACCTGTTTAGGTGGCTGGATTAAGGTGACGCTGCTGACTTATGCGTTGACCTGTTAGAATTTTCCAGACTGACCTGTTTATGTGGCTGGATTAAGGTGACGCTGCTGACTTATGCGTTGACCTGTTAGAATTTGCCAGACCGACCTGTTTAGGTGGCTGGATTAAGGTGACGCTGCTGACTTATGCGTTGACCTGTTATGATTTTGCGAGACTGACCTGTATGTGTGGCTTGGATATATATATATTTGCTTGAGATTTAGCAAAGTTGACCTATATAGGTAACTTTGATTCCATGTGATTGCATTTGTCAAGTTGACCTGTATTGGTGACTTGTAACCGGACCTTAGGAAATGGTTAAGCCAAACAGCAATTGCAGATGGGTGTCTGATAAAGGGTCCAGCTTGGTTGGCCATCTGTAGGCGTCTGTAACCCTACAGATGTGGGTTTGATAACGGTTCAGCTCGAAAGAACATCTGTGGTTGCTACCAGTCATAATGAAATGAGTTAAGCCAAAATATATGTTGTGTTTTGAAATCCATCTTGGAAATTCCGTAAACTGTGTTTCAGGTTGATTCATTGTTGTCGAGCATCGGTATTATGTTATTTATGATTATACATAGAGTAAAGCTAGCGTGTGACATGCTCACCAAGAAAGTTTGGTGAGCATAACTCCAAAAGTATATCGGATCGATGTCAAATGTCAAATCCAAACCGTTGAAATCCATGTACTTCATGAGTGATGCATATATATACAAAATTTTGAAAGTTTCGAGTTTATTTGCTACACGGTCAAGTGGTCAAAGAAATGAACATTTTATTATAAGTTATTTTATATATTCAATTTTTATTATTTCTTTGACCACTTGACCGTGTAGCAAATAAACTCGAAACTTTCAAATTTTGCATGTATATGCATCACTCATGAAGTATATGGATTTCAACGGTTTGGATTTGACATTTGACGTCGATCCGATATACTTTTGGAGTTATGCTCACCAAACTTTCTTGGTGAGCATGTCACACGCTAGCTTTACTCTTATACATATATCTGTTTGAACTGTTATTGTTTGGGTTTCATTTTTGAATATAGAGTTTGATTGCAAGTCCAATAATCTAAACTGTGGCAAATTTCGCACTGAGAATTTATTCTCACCCCCTCTCCCCGATTATTTTCAAGTTCGTTACGCGGACGTAGCAAGTGAGGATATTGGTAATGCATATAAAAGATCCACTGCCTTGCGTGTATATGTGACGCTTGATTTATACACGCGGCAGGCTGTCAGACCCCCGTGGATTTGGGGTGTGACAATATATATATATATATATATTTTGAATAAAGTGGGGATACCACCAGTTTTATTGCGAAACTAAAATGTTCATACAAAAGCAGAGAAATACAATATCTGAAATAACATACTATACAAAATATCTAAACATGGAATAAGAACCGTAAAGACTAAGTAACTGCATAAAGTCATAATAGTCCACTAAAGCAATTATGAAGTGTCACTAATAACTACATCACTAATACTAGCAGAGGAACTAGAAACTTCATTGAGAAAGCTAGCAGCAACATCAATTGCATCGCACTCAGCCTTATCATGCAGATTGTTAGAGAGGTCCGACCCCTCTAAACCAAAAAAAATGTCATCTTCGGAATCCATCAGAGAGCTTTCCCTTTCCCGAGTGCCTGTATCCGAGAGGATTATCAAAGAGTCTGCCTGATTCAAAGAAGTAATATCCATATGTAGAATCAAAATTAATTTAAAGTACAAATCATCTAGTCTTGCCTTACACGAATAAGTAGTTAAAACTATAATTGAAGAGCCCACAGAGCTAATGGGAGGGACTAATATATGTTGAAAACAAATATTATTTTCCGTAATTAGTCAAACCAACCATAAAATTGGCTGAACAATATAAATACTTAAAAGAAACAAATTAGATTTCAATAAATATGACTAATTTTTTTGAAATCAGTGATTAAACACACATAGTCAAACAATATATGATTTTACAATATAACTCTTTCTTTTTCCTTTTCTTTATTGAACCTGGGCTTGTACCGATTCAAGAAGACTATTGAATTGAATTGAGCTCTGGCAAACAACCGGCTGAACCGATCGGTTTGGTTTAAATTGAAGTAAAATTATCAAATTAAATTTTATTTCGGTTTTCAAAAATAGAACCGAACCGATTAAACCTACTAACTGATTAAGAACCGAACCGAATAAATCGAAGTAAATTTCGGTTTGTTCTATTCAAACCGAAATAAACTTATTCGTGCTATTATTAACGTTGTCATACACAACAATTGAAGTTCTGTTTGGTTTAATGAAATCATTATAACACCTATAAAATTAGAGTCGAACTAATATAAACCAATCAGTTTGATTTAGTTAGTTTTGAGAAGTATAAACCGAACCGATCTATTTAAACCGAAATTATTCAAAAATTCAACTGAATTGATCCATTTAAATAAAAAAACGAATCCATTTAAACCGAAATATTCCAGTTCAATTACCGTTTGAACACCCCTACAACCGGGGGGAAGCATATGACCGTTAAGGGGTGTTTGACTGTTAACTGTATCATCCTGGAATTAATTAATGCGAGAAATTAATTAAAGAAGGATCATACATTCTTACCACAAATTTAAACAAATATTATCATGAGTGGGCATAAATAACACAACGGCAGCGGATAATAAATTAAATATTGTTGCCACCAACCGCTGATTCCATTGGATGATTGGAGGCATTCCATCTTCCTTTTGTTGCTTGCTTTTGATAGTGGGTTTTGTTACTTAATTCCAAGTCTAATTATTTGGTATTAGCAATTGGAATGGCTTTGTTTAATTAAATCAACGTAGGAATATTTTAAAAATGCAAAGATTTGAGATGATGGAAAATGGAATGGAAGAGAAGGTAAGGTGGCGGGACCCACTGATCAAGTGATGATCCTGCGAGGACGGGAAATGCCTTTTTGGACTAACCAGGAATCATTGCTTCCACTTCCATTCATTCATTGCTCATAACACTTTGGAAACTATTTTACTTAATCTGGGTATACGGATTACGGCCTTGTTAAAAGAAAATGAAAAAGGAGAGAATAAATTAAATAACAGGTTATTTATTGGTTGAGTCATAGGTAACATTTTAGTTTAATTAGGGCTTGTTCGACTGTCAAATGGGAACGGGAACGGGAATGAGTTTGGATTCAGGTTCAATTTGAATGACCGAAACACTGTACGCGTCTGAGTAATTTTTTTTTTCCGCAAAAACAGTAAAAGCCGAACAGGCCCTAAATATGATAATTCACCCTGAGGAATTTTTTTTATAAATCATTATTAAAAAAATCATAAGTTAGAGAACCAACATAATGTCTTCTTTTTTTTACAAAAACCAAGTGCCAATAGGCTATTCGGTACTTCTATTTATGTCTAAGGAGCATGGAATAGCATATTATTTGATACCACTCAGTTTTATCTTTTTATTTGACACTGTCCATAAAAGAAACTATAGCATGGAAGGTATTGAATATGCTATTCGGTACCTCTTGAATTTAAATGGCATGTACTGAATAGCCTATTCAGTACTTGTGTTCTTTTATTTTGTAAAGAAAATAAGCCATCATGTTGTTTTCCTAACTTATGGTTGTTTAATTATGGTTTATAAAACAAATCCAGCCTGAGTGCCCCTCAACTCTAAAAGTTATAATTTAGATTTTAAACAACAAATTCAAGCCGTTCAAATTTATCTGCTTCACAAAAGTTAAAAATCTTTTACACGTAAAATAAAAAGATAAAAACATTCTTATGGTTTATGTAAAAACTAAAGCAGTCAAATTGGTTTGGTAAAATATTATTTTTTATTTATGGTTTTTAAAAAAAAATTCTGCATATGTAGTACGTATTTCCGAATATGCTTATTAATTACTATCTAACAAGGCATCTACTCTTTTTATGTATCTTGAGTAAAGATAAATTTTTGGATCCTGATAACAATCCCCGCAGTCTCAATCCTGCAAAAAACCCGCACAAACTGCCAAAAAAGTCATGGGGGACCGCTCAATCATTAATACTCCGCAGAAACTGTTAGTATTTAACTTGAAGCATCAAAGTATTTATCTTGAATCTGCAAAGTATTAATCCCTATGCAATGATCTCTATTAATGACTGAATAAATCAATCCATCAATTGTCCCCGCACAACTGGGGACCATTAAATAAACAATCCCCTCACCCAATGATAAATACTTCTCAGACATAATGATAAATAATTTATGCTACATGGATAAATACTTTATGTTACATGGATAAATACTTCACAGACATAGCTGCAACTTTTAGTAAAACATCAATGATAAATACTTCTCAAGCATGATGATAAATATTTTATGTTACATGGATAAGTACTTTATGTTACATGGATAAATACGTCTCAGACATAATTGCAACTTTCAGTAAAACATCAATAATAAATACTTCTCAGACATAATGATAAATATTTTATGTTACATGGATAAATACTTCACAGACATAACTGCAACTTTTAGTAAAACATCAATAATAAATACTTCTCAAGCATAATGATAAATATTTTATGTTATATAGATAAATACTTTATGTTACATGCATAAATATTTTATATTACATGGATAAATACTTTATGTTAGCGGGAATTGTTATTAAAGGAAATTATAATTAATGCAGGGATTGTTATTTTATGACAATATAATTAATGCTGGTATTGTTATTAGAGGACATCATATTTAATGCAGGGATTGTTATTAAATGACAGTCTAATTTAATGCGGGGATAAATGGAAATTATTAGCGAAATAAATGGGGGGATAAAGGTTGTTAAGGAAGTTAATATTGAGGAGAGAGAGTGCGGGGAAAAAGGGAGACAGGGGTGAGAAAATTAGTATAATTATTATGTATCAGAGAGAATAAAGTCTAAACCCTAAACCCTAAATCCAACAAAGCAGCTACTCTTTTTATGTATCAGAGAGAATAAAGTCTGATTCCTTTTTGCTCATGTACCCCAAATAAACTTCCAAATGGCTCTTTAGAAAACGATATATTTGACATTTTCAGAGAGAATCATTTCTCAGATATAACGCATTTGGCAATTACAATTTTTCCAACCATTCTGGACGAAAGACTGATTCTTTTTTATTGCATTTCTCAGATATAGCATGGAAATCAGATTTTTTTTTTTTTTAGGTAGGAATAAAGTCAATTTTGGTGCAATGAAAAAGAACATTTGTCAATTGACTTATCCTTGCTATAGTTTCTTTTTTTTATTGCATTTTTATATATTTTTCTATATAATTTTTTTGATATTATAAAATTGATTCTCATACTACATAGAATTTTTTTTTTTTTTTTTTTTTTAAAACTTGACAGAAGCTGTCAAGTGACATAGAAATTTATTATATAATTGATTCTCAATGTGTATTTGATACTCATAATTTAAAAGTCTAATTCTGCTTCAGATCTTTAACCGTTGTATTAAAGACTTGTTCTCATGTATAAACTATGATTTTAAAATCATATCCTAAACCCCCATCCCAACTAAATCCCAGAGCGGACCCAAAATTACAACATAATTTATTATCATACGGTCCAATAAATACAACACACACACACAAAAAAAAAAAAAAAACATTTCATCCGGTCCAAATTTTATTATCATGCAAAGGAGCTCACAAGTAATCAAACAAAATACAAAGTTAATTTGCATATAAATGATACAAAGTTAACAAATCAAACAAAATGATAAAAATTAAATACATTAAAGTTAACTTAATTTTTTTTATTTACCGTTTAACTCTGTATTAAATTAACTCGAAAATTTATAAATTTTGCATGTAAAGCTATTGCATAACCTTTTTAACGGGGTCAACAATTTTCTAATTAAGTATCGTATAATTATAAATTTATTATTAATAATGAGGGTCAAATTAGCGAATTTAGTATAAAAAAACGAGGGTCAAACTAATACCTATAAAATGTGAGAGTCAAATTATGAATTTTAGTATAAAATGTGAGGGTCAAACTAATACTATAACAAAATTTCCTTGAATTACACTAAAAATCATTTGATTCATTCTATCTAAAAATAATACTAATTATCAAATTTTGAAAGAAAATAATATATACAGGGTCAATTTATCTTTGGTATGCATAACATTTAAATTCCAAATAGTATTGGAATAAAAGACTTTTAAATAACCCAGATAACATATTCTTGTTTAGAAAGACAAATAAAATAATGGACCTTATTAATTATCTAAAAGCACAACATAGCAAAAACAACACTGGTCATTTGAACATTCATTGCTGTTTTTCAATTGATTGTTCGTTTCATTTCCCCGAAATTTTTATTTATACCATTTAAAAAAAAAAAAAAAATCAAACCACCTCAAATTATAAAGTTTTCGAAAAATACAAGATCCTTCAAACTTACCTGCAACCTCATACTTGAAGGGCTGCAGATTGGTTTGGAGTAGAGGATTAATTTTATCCGCCTAGGGCATGCCCGCCCGTGTACCCGTGCCCGAGCCCGGGTATAGGTCGGGTACTCGGGTACACGGGTACGGGCAAAAAAAGGGCCGGACTCGATTTTTTGGGCAAATACCCGATCATACCCTGACCGACCATACCCGTACCCGTGTACCCGTGCCCGTACCCGTTGTACCCTACCCCGGGTACCCGTACCCGTTTAAATTCAAAATTTCAAAATTTTCAAAATTCCCCCCAACCCATTTAAATTCTGTTTTTTAAATTCTGTTTTTTAAATCTGTTTTTTTTATTTTTGTTTTCTAATTTCTGTTTTTTAATTTCTGTTTTTTAAATTCTGTTTTTTAAATTCTGTTTTTTAAATTCTGTTTTAATTTCTGTTTTTTAAATTCTGTTTTTTAAATTCTGTTTTTTAATTTCTGTTTTTTAATTTCTGTTTTTTTAAATTCTGTTTTTTAAATTCTGTTTTTTAAATTCTGTTTTTTAAATTCTGTTTTTTAATTTCTGTTTTTTAATTTCTGTTTTTTTATTTCTGTTTTTTATTTCTGTTTTTTAAATTCTGTTTTTTTTATTTCTGTTTTTTAATTTCTGTTTTTTAATTTCTGTTTTTTTATTTTATATGTTAGATTCATTTTTAATAGGTTAAAAAAATTGGTTTTTTAATTTATGTTTTTGAATATGTGAAGTAATTAGATTTGTTTTTAATAGGTTATATTTTATTTTTGAAATTCGGATTTATTTTTAATACGTTAAAAAAAGATGTTAGATTTATTTTTGTGAATATGTTGCATTAGATTTTATTTTAAAAATGTTAGATTTATTTTTAAATAGATTAGATTTATTTTTGAAAATGTTAGACCTATTTTTGAATATGTTAGATTTAGGTTGAATAGGTTAGATTTATTTTTAAAAATGTTAGATTTATTTTAAATAGGTTAGATTTTTAATTTATATTTTATTGTTTTAAAGTAATTGATTTAAGATATTTTTTATTTATATTTTATTTAGCCTATTAAAAATAAATGAACGTTTACAAAATATATTATCAATTTAAAATGAACGTTTAGAAAATATATTATCAATTTAAAATGTAAACTAAAAATTTCAAGATATAAATAAATTGTGAAACTATATAGTTAGAATGAGAATTTGAAAATAAAATAAAATGACTCGTGTAAAGAAATAAATAAACACATTTGTACTTAGCCGAATAAACATACAAATTTTCGCAAGAATAATTTTTATATATAAGTTACAAATTTTATTTATTTAGGAATTATAAAGATGTGACTTGATAATTTTATGTATATATATATACACTATTTGATATTGAAGTATTGAACTATTTATATTTTAAAAGTCGAATTATAAACACGTAATAATATTTATACGACACTGTTAACAAAAAAACAGAAAAAAAATATCCTAAAATTAAAAAAATATATTAGAAATTGATCAACTTTTGATCTATAAAATAGTTCTTTTAGACCAAATCAATTGTCCTAATCTGAAAATAGTTTAATATTCTAATTCTCAAATGAAAAAATCACTTTTATGCCTGAATCTCTATCTTTGCTCTCTTCAATGATGGAAATTAATTGTTTTGCTAATATTTTGTTTTGAATTTATTTGATTAAATATTAAGTGATATTTGACAATTTTCAAATTAAGTAATCAAAATGTTGAGTTTAAGAGTAGAAGAAAAAAGATAACAAAAATAAACTCAAATATTAGTTTTAGTGAAACTAAATAATTTGTCAAATATCACTAATTGACACAAATGTGATACACTAGAATTGCATAACACTTTTTATTATAACATTAAAAAATACACAGAATTGACACAAATTTCAATTTATTTGGATTTTTCTACAATTAGTTATAAATTTTCAAAGTTCTACCGTAAGAAAAAACTTCAAACATCTATAACTTTGGCTACGAGTGTCGGATTCATGTGTTTTTCGACTTTTCGGAAAGGGGAGAACGAGACGGATCCGATTTTGCAATAATAATTAGAATGAGAATTTAAAAATAAAATAAAATGACTCGTGTAAAGAAATAAATAAATACATTTGTACTTAGCCGACTAAACATACAAATTTTGGCAAGAATAATTTATATATATAAGTTACAAATTTTAATTATTTAGGAATTATAAAGATGTGACTTGATAATTTTATGTATATATATACACACTATTTGATATTGAATTATTCATATTTTAAAAGTCGAATTATAAATACGTAATAACATTTATACGACACTGTTAAAAAAAAAAAAAAAAAAAACCAACAAAAAAACCAGAAAAAAAACAGCAAAAAAAAAAAAAATACCCGTACCCGCCCTACCCGTCAAGGGTACACGGGTACGGGTATAGGACGGATAGGGTATGATTTTTGAAAAAAATACCCGACATACTCGTACCCGAGACGTACCCGTGCCTATGCCCGGGTATACCCGGAGTACCCGTACCCGCCCGACCATTAATACACTAGTTTGGAGGCTCCTAAAAAATCTAAATACCAAATCCTTCAAACCAACCTGCGGCCTCTACGTCCCTTAAGAATGAAACCCCATATTGATTTAGAGACCCTGGTATTTTTCGAAATCCCTCAAAATATGATTTTTAGTTTATTTTTTATTTAATATGGTATAGATAAAATTTGGGTTCATTTGAACACAACCAATCAATGAGAGTGTGAAAATATATAATTTTAGGATCCAACTTGTTATAGCTGGATAAATGCGCCAGTTCCAACTTCCAACCATCATGACTAATTTCATGGACTCGGAAATCACACAATTTTATTCTTTATTATTCCACCACTCTAAGTACCAATTAATGGTGCGTTAACAACTTATTTCACTTCAGAGGAACTTACAATAGGAATGAAAATAACATATAAATTCGTTACTTAGATAATAAAATATTTAATTCGCTAACAATTAGTAAAAACTTTCCAGGTCAAAGGCAGGGCGAAATTAGGAAAATAGAGATTTAGGGGCTGAAATATCAAATATAGTGTAATTTTATTTTATAAAGGGGTTAAAAGATATTAATGTAGAGTAGAACTAGGGTGTTCTTAGGTTCACCGAGCTTCTTGGTGAACTCAAGTCTAAAATCCGTCAAATCGGCTTCAAATGACGAATCCAAACCGTTGAAACCCGCTTACCTTACGAGTGATGCGTCTACGTGTGAAATTTTTAAACATTCGAATTAATTTAGTATAAAGTCAGGCGGTCAAAAAACGTTCAAAAAATGAATGCATTAAAATTAATTTATTAACCTTCTAATTTTGACTGATTGACTTTATACTAAATTAATTCAAATGTTTAAAAATTTCACATGTAGACGCATCACTCGTAAGGTAAGTGGATTTCAACGGTTCGGATTCGTCATTTGAAACCGATTTGACGGGTTTTAGACTTGAGTTCACCAAAAAGCTCGGTGAACTTAAGAACACCCTACTTCTACTCTATTAATGTATGTACAAATTATAAAATTTAATGGACCAAACTACAAATTTTCCCACCACTATATATGTTCCGCCCCTGATCAAACGATATGTCAAAAATTTATATAATGAAGCTAGGTTCCGCTTAAAATCTTGCGAACCCAAAATTAATAGATATGTTTATAATTTACAATTTCAATCGCCAAATCTTAATTATATTTAACCTCATGACTAATTATGTTGTGCCATTTTGTTGCTAACTACCATACATTCTTAGCAATATTGATACATAGATTCATTCACATTTTTATGATAAATTCATAACTAATTAGATCTAGACCAATCTTTCAGTAAAAAAAAAGGAAGAGAGAGATCTAAACCAATCTCACCTCAATCTTCATAACAACAAAAGCATTTTTTTTTTTTTGGAGAGAATAACAAAAGCATTTGATAAACCTTGAATGTCCTGGGTTATTAAAGGAGGTTTAATTTTTAGAATTTGAATTTTTAGACTCTTTCTATATGAAACACAATGTCTCAATTACTGTATCAGACGTGATTTTTAAAATTTAATTTTAATTAAATAAAAATATCCGGTTCACAAATTTCTCACAATATTATATATTTCGATTGGATTTTAACTTAAAAATCCTCCAACACAACTGACTGTACGAGATTAGCTAAATTCAAGTTTAAAAATAATTCCAACATATTTGAAATATAAAAGAGGTCACTCTATAATTTGTACAAACTAACATTAAATGATTTAATCTAATCCGACGAAATCATATATGATCAAAATTCTCTGTATAGCGTTGAAAACCAAATCCAAAACAATCGCCAAATCCTGCGGCAAGTCATAAATAAATAAATAAATAAATAAAACACAATCGCCAAAAAGGAAGCCACGTGCATACGCTTAGTTTGTCAACGGTATGGCCGTGAGAACAGCTAATTTCCAACTGAAAGCGAAGAAAACGAGTAGCTGAAGGTGCAAGCTTCGATCGTTGATTCGTTTCTACTATTATTAATTATTTATCTGATACATACATACATACATACATACATACATAGTATATAATCATTTACGGGAATGTAAGAAAATAATAAATAAAGTCAATGGAGATTGATACAGCTCACGTGCGGCTTATGTGGATGAGGAATTAATGCCAATTTATCAATTTGCCATCTCCTTCCTCGACGCACGAGATCTCTCAAAGTCAACACCTCAAGCCTCAAGCCTGAAGTTATTACCGACTGTACACACGGATCCGTATCCTCCCAGGTACCTGACTCAAGCAAATTAAAACTGACGGACCAGATTAATTCTATCTGGATCAAACTCAATCCGGTTCATGTAAAGACTGTAGGGGTCCGTTTTGAGATTCGTGCCAAGCTAAGAGAACCGTTCAATTGTAATTGTCCTCAGTCAGATAACCTGAGAGGATATGAATTATGTACACACTCCATGGCCTTTCCAGAAATAAATACAAGAAACAAAAATAAAACAAGTGATTACTGTATATTTCTTATTTGTTGTTTGTAGGACTGCAAACGAATCAAAATCAAATCAAATCAAACTTACTCTAGTTTGAGTTTGAATAAGATTCGAACCAAATTAGTTTGATTTGTTTCAAAACGAATTTTAATCGAACGAGTGAATTGCGATTTTTTTTTTTGAATCGAAGTCAATTGAATCATGAACTATGACATTTTTTGATATCCCTACCGCCTTAAGTTATTTTTTGAAAATTGGATAGGTTAAACTAAGCATTGCATTGGATCTTATCTGATCATATCAGGTGCCTATTTGTATCTATTTGAAATGAAACCTTGATTTTGCACTGAGCCACTGGTGTTGTTCTAATTTGAATGGTATATGCTAATTTGAGATTCAAACCTAAATAGTTCGCGAACCAATTTCGAACAAATTATACCCAGATTGAGTTTGAGTTTAAATAAGATTTAAACCAAACTGGTTTGATTTGTTTCAGAAAGAACTTCAATCGAGCGAATTAATTGCTGAATTTTTTTTAATCGAAGTCAATCGAATTATGAACTGTGATTCTGTGAGCTTTTTTGACTGCCTAGTTATTAGTGATAGCAGCTTCAGCAACAAAATAACAATGCAGTTAGGATACTTTAGAGGTTTAATGATTCTGTTAGAAATGTTATTACATAATTAGTTAAATAGTTAGTTACAAGGACTAGATTGTCTATATATGGCCAACACTGTAAGGTCTTGTTCAGCTGTCAGCCGGGAATGAGAATGAACTTGAATTCGATCGAAATTTTTAAAAATACCATTTTTCCAAAAATGATAAACCAAAAGATTATAATTCTGTGAAATATCGAAAAATCGCATGGCTGCATCTAGAAAATGCGGCCACTTTTTTGGTGGCCGCATCTAAGGGATGCGGCCACCTTTTTTTTTTTTTTTGCCTTCTCGTGTGGCAGTTCAACCTGAAGAAAAAAAAAAGGTGGCCGCATTTAGGGGATACGGCCCGAAAAAAGGTGGCCGCACCTAGGGGATGCGGCTATGTGATTTTTCGAAATTTCACAGCATCGTGATCTTTTGGTTTATCATTTTTGGAAAAATGGTATTTTTAAAAATTTCGGTGAATTCGAATCCAATTTGAATGACTGAAACACTGTGCGCGTTCCCACGATAACAGTAGCAGTTGAACAAAGCCGAAATGTAATAAACTCTAGAAAGTGACTACAATCTATTTCCTCTATGATTTGCCCTTTTCTGTAATTAACATTTGCACATCAATAATATTTATATTTTATTTAGAAGTATTCATATTCAATTACAAAAATATTTTTAGTTGTTACAAAACATGTAATAGAGTTGAACATACAATCGTCTAAATTTGTATATGCATTTTGAACTTACATACAGCAATTAAACGAATTTTTTTTTTGCTATTAAATGTAACTACATTTACAAAAAATATAAGTACTTGTATAGGATAAATATCATGATTCTAAATAGCTAGTTATAGCTACGCAATAGCTGTTCTATAGCTTTTTCGGATCTCAAAAGCTATAACGCTATTAACTGTTTTTCTTTTATAATGATTAAAAATAGCTAGCTATGGTTCCGCTATAGCTGTGCTATAGTCTTTTCGGACCTTAAAATTTTTTTCGGACTTTAAAAGCTATAGCGCTATAATCGCTATTTAAAACCTTAATAAATATAAAGAGTGTAAAGATAGTTTCTCAGAAAAATATACTTGAATAGAATAAAGTATGATGTAGATGTTTCAATCTTTTTTTTCTCTTTTATCTCTTTTTTTTTGTAGTGAGAGAATGCTTGATGACTGCATAACCAATGGATTTTAGAGCGCTTGTAATGCCGCAAGAAAATGTCATAAATTTGGATTATCTGATTTGATCCAATGGTCCCAAAGGACTTTATGAAGATGGTTAGGATTAAATGTTACAAATATAAATTAAAAAAGATTATCGATTTAAAATTAAATGTTATTGTGAATCAGATCAATTGCTGAACTTCACAAAAAAGAAGATCAATTAATTGCATTCTGTTGACATTATATTTCAAACTAGAACTCCTGATCAGTCCAAAAATTATTCGCCGTTTATAGTGCAAAATTTATTTTTATGGTGATTTTTGTCTTTGTTTTTACCAGTATTATAAAATTTTCCGTTTAGGCCGATTAATTATCCCATCAGTCGTTGGTAGTGATCAAACTGTCACGGATTTTCTCGGATAATCGGCCAATTATTTCTGATTATACCTGATTATTCTTGAATAATCACTTAATGGTACCATGTCCGTCCGACGAACGTATACCATTATTTACAACACTGGTTATTACTGATGCAAATCATTTGAATTACCAAATTCGAAAAATTTGCAATAGCTCTGAAGAACTATGAAAAGTTATATTTGTTTTCATATAAAATATCATCCTTTGATCCAATTTTGTTATCATATAACGGTCCACCAATGAAATGCTCAAATGACCGTTGCTTATTAATAAATGCACGGACGGTGATCAAGTGCTTAATTAATTTGACCAAATAAATGTGAAGCATTGAACTGGCTACAACGGTCGTCGTAGGTATTAAGCAAACGGTACAATAATTAATATTTATTAAGAGAGAGCTGGTGATAACTCTCCGTGTGTCTTTTATTATTATTAGAAGTTCTTAAATAGGAGTTGCATAAAAGCCCGTAGTTCGTGGCTCGATTGTGACTCGTACTTAACTTGTTCATTTACAACTCATTCGTTATTAGACCGAGCTGTTAATGAGTCAATTTATTACTAGCTCGGTCTATAATTAACGAGTTCAAGTTAGGGTCTAGCTTGCTTACGAGCTAGCTCGATTCAGTTCGGTCCAAAAAATTTGTAGAATTTATTTTCTTCTTAAAACAAGATCCAGTCAGATCCAATGAGGCAGCTCATCAGCTAATCCGGTCCAGCTCGTAATGATTTCAAGCTGAGATTTCAGCTCGAACTCTTAAAATCAGTCCGCTCGTGACTCGGACAAGCCAGCTTGTTGTGACCCTTAATCTTAAAATAACTTTTTTTTTTTTTTTTGGAACACTTGATTGATGCAGCTAAAGTGACGCACTTAAATATCAAGTATCAACACAGCGGACAGCTTTTTGCTAAATTTAATTTTGATTTTTTTTTTATATAAAATAGTAATTACAGTCAAACCACCTAAGTGGTAATTTAACAAACTATCTCAAGCAACAGCTCAAGAGAAGTCGACAGCAGCAGCTCAGTCAACTGAATTAGTTAGCAAAGAGATTAGTTAGAATAGTTTGTTAGACAAGATAAGTTAGACTAACAAAATCTGTAACAGATTGTAACTATTGATTAGCTGTTGTATTGCTCTCATTATACAAAGGGCACTAAGCAGTGTATAGAGATTAATGAAGAAATCAATAAAAATTCTTGCATTCAAACCTTTCCATTCACTGCTTTTACAATTAATTGGTAATTTTATTTGCTTGCTTGGCAAATTAAATGTGCAAATTTATTAACATGAAATGGTAATCATTAATCGGAAAATTGATTAGCACAAACTAATGGTCCGTCCATTTCCAGGTATCAATCTCACAAAACTAAAATATAGATAAATTTATAAAAAAATAAATGTTTCAAAATAACACAAACTTTGATTTACTCGTGTTGAAATACTAAAACTATCTTAAATTAGAAAGAGGGTTCAAATACCTTTATCTTTTAATCTTTGAATAACAAATATTTTAAAACTTCAAAACAAAATCATTAGATGTGATTTATATTATTTTTTCTACATGCACATAAAAAAAATTACTTTTTGATAATTTTATATAACAAAACAATGAATTTAAAAATCAACATTCATAAATTAACCACATTAATGTCTTTTTGCAATCAATTAATATTTAATAACAATCAAGACAAACTTGAAATATTATAATCTTTTATATTTGTATAGAGAAAAATAATATAAATCATATTTAACTGCCTAGTTAGCAATAGAGGATTTACAAAAACAATTCGTAAGAATCATGAGGTAAAGGATCAATAATTTTGGTGTATCATACTAAAATAATGAAATTACTACAATGATATAGCGTATTGTACCGATGGAATTTATAAATAGTGAAATAAAAAAAATAAAAATTGCTAATAGGAAATTTAGTATGTAATATTTTTTTCCAAATTTTCCAACAACCAACATACATATTATGATATTAATGACAATATTGTATTTGGTAGGTCAGTTATTATGAGAAAATTTTTATCTATCTCACCTTTTCTTTTTCATTCTATTTTAAGCCGGTCCCATGTAAACTATAAGTGGTGGATTTTGAATTTAGATTGAAAACTTCATTTTTCTGATTTTGCTAATATAAGTACTACTGATCATGAAAGCATTAGATATTCTTCAAATGCTTATCAATTTATTTTGTAAATTTTTGAATCAATGGAGCCTCAATTTTCATTCAAATGAAATGATCTGATTATTTTATGACCATTGTGACAACATCACTGTCTAGACAGCTTGCCTTGCAACCAATTTCTGTACAATCCTCAGTCCCCCTATATAAGGAACCGGTATATAAAACTGTGGTGCTAAGGTGCTAAGTGAAGTAAAGAGTTACCTAGATCACACCTCTTTGTTAGAAAAATATTTAAAATTTACAAATCTGCACAGGTTTTATAAAGTTTATAAAACTGCTCAAATCGGAAAATTATTTTCCGAATCTAGTCTATAGATCAGGAAAATAATTTTTCGGATTTGATAAATCTCTTTCAGGGAAATAATTTCACGGATATGAGATTTTTTTGATTTTTTTAATTAAATAAAAAATATTATTATTTTTTTATTTTTTTTATTGAAATATTAGAAATATTTTTATACTTTTTGAAAATAGATGGAATACATAATTGAATTTAGTGTAAATTTCGTCAGAGGTCACTAAACATTGTCTTTTGTTATGAATTGGCTACTTAAGTTTGATTTGTCTCAATTAAGTCACTGAATTTTTCATTTGTCCTAATTAAGTCACTCTATAACTTTTTCATCCAAAATGCTAACGTAATATTCTCATTCTGTTAGTATTTTGAACGGAATATGCTCATTATATTAGTATTTTGGATGAAATGATCATGTTTCATTAGCATTTTGGATAGAATGGACATATTTTGTTTGTATTTTAGACGGAAAAGTTATAGCGTGACTTGATTGGGACAAATGAAAAATTCAGTGACATGATTGGGACAAATCAAACTTGACTGACCAATTTGTAACAAAGAACAAAGTTTTGTGACCTCCAGCAAAATTTACTTTTCAACATACTAGAAAGACCGCGACAAATACCGCATATCTACATTTTTCAGGCCAGATTTATTCCGGTTGTAAGAAAAATTAAAATATTTCTTTATGTATTAGTGAATTTTTTTTTTGGATTTGAGTTATTGATTCCGGTTCAAAAGTCACTTCTGAATAAATAAAGAAAACATCGTGGTCCTTATATTTTTGAAAAAAAACATAATTTGATCTGACATTTTGACAGACTGAAATGATTTCATATGAATTTTTTTTTTCATGGATGCAGTATCTTAGAATTTCAATGTACTAGAAGGACCATGATATTTCTTTATTAACTCAAAAGTGACTTTTGAACCGGGATCAATAACTCAGATCCAAAATATATATTTTTTTTTCCAGTAACACAAACAAATATTTTAATTTTTTTTTACAGCCGCAAAAAGTCTGTACTGTAAAATGTTGATCCGAATTATTTTCGCAATCTTTCTAATAAATTCAATTATATAGTATTCCATCTATTTTCAAATAAATATAAAAATAATTCTAATATTTCAATACAAAAAAAATCATAATATTTTCTGATTAATTAAAAAAAGTCATAAAATCCTAAATCTGTGAAATAATTTTCCGGAATTGGATTTCTGCGAATATTTTTTCCGAAAGTCAAGCCTAGATCCGGGAAATTATTTTGCAAATTCAGGGGTTGGGTTCGGAAAATTATTTTGCTGATTCAGGGGCTGGATCCGGAAAATATTTCTCGGTTTAGGTAGATTCTGAAATTTTTGCAAATGGGGGTGTAGATTTGAAAATTTTGATTTTAAAAATTTCGGAAAAATAATTAATAATCTCTGTTTAATACTACACGATCAAACTTTACATATATGATATATGTTATGTTCGTTAGTATCTCTTCTGTGAAAAAGTGAAGGTAAAAATATTAATAACATTGTAGAACATATATATTAGTATTTTTTTTTCAGATATAGATCTACGTGGTAGTTTTTTAATTTTTTTTGTAAAGTTCCAAAGGAGATACGAGGTACGAAATAGTCGTAAAATGTATTCAACAATTTTGACTGAACATAAAGAATTTTTTCTATCAACCTTTATTAAAAAAAAGAACATGATTGGGACAATTTTTTACAAAAAAAACATCAATCAGTATCAAACTTTGGTTTCCGTACAACCAAGGGTGTATGGAGTGTATACTGAAATTAAAATTCGGTACGGATGGTTTTTGAAAAAAAGGAAGTGGCTCAATCATGTTCTTTTGTTATTTTTTTTAATAATAATTAATGAAAAGTTCGAACATAAACATTTGTAGTATTAATTTTTTTTAAATGTTGAGGATAAGAAAATAGATTTGAATGCATATATATTGAGGAGAGAAATTGATCTAAAGTTTAAACAAAACGAAGTGTTTAATATCTGAGAAAATTATAATGGAGCTATAACCTAACTATTTAATCAACCAAGATATAACAAATATCACCGTAGAGTTGGTTTCTACGTCTGGCATGCAGCACACAGGAGTAGGACTGGCAAAAAAGCTCGTGGCTCGCGGCCCGCTTGGTATTCGTCCGTGACTCGATCGGTAACAGCTCGTTCGTTAGTGGATCGAGTTAAAATTAGCTCGCTCGCTACATACTCGAGCCATAATTAATGAGTTTGAGTTTAGACTGGCTCGGCACGAGCTAGCTCGGTCGTTAACGAGATATTTAATATACATAGTTTAATAGTTTAATCGAATCCGTTCACTTCAAATTGGGAATATTATGATCTATGGATATTATAGCCAGTGTTATGGCAATTGCAGTTTGGACTATGTTTAAGTTAATTAGTAAATTTATATGGAATATGTGTGAATTAATTATAAGCAATTAAGTTAATTTGTATGAATTTGTTTGATTTGGTATGCATGAATTTATTATGTGAATATATTTGTATGAATTTAGAATTTTGATATATTTGTATGTATGAATTTAGCTGTAAACTTAATTTATAGTAGTTGATTTGCTTAATTACAATTGAATTAAGAGCATTCTTCGGTAATTAGTCATATAAATATTATTTTGTTTTAGCCATAATTGATAAGATGTGTTATGAAAATTTAAGATATAGTAGGAAAGAAAATTTACAAATTTATACATTTGCTAAACTAATATCGAGCTAGCTCGGCTTGCTCGGACAAGCCACGAGTCGGTCTTGAGCAATAGTTTTAGCTCGGGACCTAAAATCTAAACTCGCTCGCTCTTGATACAATAACAAGCCGAGTATGAGTGTGGCCTAGCTCGCTCTTTAACAGCTCGTAGCTCGATCGTAACTCGCATTTAATTCGTTTGCTAACAGCTTGTTCTTTACTGGACTGAACTGTTAACGAGCTAGCTCGGTACTAATTCGGTTCAGAATTAACGAGTCTAAGCTGAAGTCTAACTTGCTCGCCAGCTCACGAGCTAACTTGGTTAGGCATCAATTTGTGAACTTGTATGAATTTGTGTGCATTTTATATTGTTCAGCTCGGTCCAAAAAATTTGTAGAACTTATTTTCTTTTTAAAGCAAGATCTAACCAGATACAGCGAGTCATCTCGTTAGCTTGCGAGCTAGCTTGATCCAACTTGTGATGATTTAAAGTTGAGATTTCAACTCGAACCTCTAAAATCAGCTTGCTCATAACTCGGACGAGCCATCTCGTGACAAGGTCAAGCTAAACTCAGCTCGTGACGAGCCAACTCATTGCCACTCCTAGGCATGCTTGATCATGTACACAATTACAACACTCATAGCTAGAATTATTTAGAAGAGTGGAGGTGGCATGATTTTTAAATAAGAATCTTAACAAATAGTCTGCTGATAAAAAGACGAAATCAAGTTCCATCAGTCGTCTCAAAAAGATGCTTCTGGGAACATATTTTCTAAGCAAATCCCATAATTAGGAAAACTAATATGACCCAACTCTCCACCTTCTCTGTTCTGTGTGTGATTAATTAGACAAATAAATCCTCTTCTGATTCTATTTGGTCTTACTAGTCAGAATTGTCGGTAATGTTATGAAAAAGAGCAGCGCCTAAATGGGCTCAGGTCATGTATTATAATAAATAGACAGCGAAGCAGATGTAACAAGTGGTGGTGTCGGTGGGTCCGGCGTAAGATACGGCAGATTTAAACTAAGCAAACCACCTCTCTCTCGTCTCTCTATCAATCGTATACTCTAAATTCATAATGCCCCACTTTGTCATTTCTCTAGGATTTTCTGGTGTCATATCCTAGATATTCAACTTTACCTTTCAAACCCCTCACCAGTTGGAAGCATAGTGACAAACGAATAGCTCGAGTTCGGTTTTGTGGGATCAAAAATTCATGATTCGGATATAATTCAGATATAATTTGCAAAAGATTCGGTACAATAAGGAAGCACAAAAAAACCCTCAATTTTTTTTCGCGTTTTTCTCGCGAATAAAACGTATTATATGTCTTTTGCGTTTTATTCGGAGTTTGGTTGGGAAATTTATTGCTATCATGTTACTATAGTTGGAAGTGGGTGCGGCCCGATATTCGACTGAGGCTGTCCAATCTGCATCAAGAGTCGCATACAGTTATCTTTACAAATTTTAAATTTGTTTGTGAAAATCTTGATGCGGATCGGATAGCTCTGACCTCTTATCAAAGATGGATCTTAAGATAGTGTAAGGATACTTAGCTACCCCCATATTTAAACAAAAATCTTCAATTTTTTTTTTTTTTTATCATTAGTATAAATATTAGTTGATTTTTTTTTTATAGTTTTTATATAGTGCAATTCCCTCGTAAAATATCTAAATTTTCTACATCGACCCTTTTCCTTGTCTGGCATGGAACCAACCTAATTCCGACCAAATGCACTCCTATCTGTTTTCATCTTCAATTTTACCACTTTTTGGAATCTTACTTGTCATGTTGTCACTTAGAAATGCTGGTAGTCGCTTTACATGTCGCTCAATGGATCATATGTTGTGTCTTAATTATGTTAATTTGTCTAGATTTTGAAAATGCATCAGAAATGTTGTAGGTGAGCAAACTCAATTATTGCAGAGCCTCTTTGATTTGAGGCAAAGGCATCCTGATTCGATTCTTTTATATTCAAAGGACCCACCATTCATAGGAGAAGATTAATTAATTTGTTTATATGTAAGAGATTTTGGTGTTTATAACCAGAGAGAGGTCTTTGGTCTCCCTGGATCTAAGCTACTTAGACTAATTGGACTAGTGGCCAATTTAGTCTGAAAGTTTGACCAAATTTGCCTTGTCAGAGTACTGCATGCTATCTTATATAATGTGTTAATAGCCGTTAACCACCATTTTTAGTAAATATATATTTGTAAGAGTACCAAATTGCTCCATGTGCTGTTAGTTTTACTTTGACTTGTATGAACTCTTCCTTTCAGGATGGTTTGTTAAATATAGATGCTAGTTGCGCACATTGTTTTTCTAAACTGTTTCAATTTAATTCCACAAAGGAACGGAATTTTCAAGTATTTCTTTTTCATTTTTTTGGTCAGTTAATTTGGTTAGGTTTGAGTAAGATCAGGGGCGGACTCAGGATTTTCATTGGAGAAGAGAGGGCAAAAAAATATCTTAAATCCGTTATCTAATTAGATACTCGATAAAAAATAATACTTTAACTTATACTTTCCAATACTATGACTTATAATTTCTGATTCTCTAATTTATAATTTTAATTATCAATCATAATTCAAAATAATTATTTTAATTTTAACTCTAACTTTAACCCGAATTATAAATCAAATATCTAGAGGGGTGCAAAAAAAATTCAGGAGAAGACAAAGTTGATTGGAACGTCCAGATTTCCAATAAAACTCTACATGGATTCGCCCCTGGATAAGATCTTTATTTTAAAAAAAAGGCAGTATGATCTATAACAGCCAGAAACATGGAATGGGTACATACTACAATTCAAACTTCTCATTACTCCGGAATCAAATATGCTGCTTTTCTTTCAGAAAAGAGGCAACATGCTCTTTTTTTTTTTTTTTTTTTTTTTCTGAATCGTTGAAAATATTTGAACGGTTGGATTAAGAGCAACAGATTCTTTTACTCCAAGCATGGAAGAGATTGTGAAAATGCAATCTGAGTTCTTCCTTTTGCATCAAGATCGGTTTTGATTAAAAGTCTGCGGTTTGCAGCTCTTTATTTCTCTCTTTTTGGATATGCAATATGATCAATGTAGAAGTCTGTAAGGGGCTTAAAGATGAGAATTGACATCCCCTCAGGTTATCTGACTGAGTACAATTAAATCGGACTGCTCAAAATTGGCATTTTCAACTTGGCACGAATCTCAAAGCACTAATAGTACTGCCCCCTCCATCATTCCAAACAGGCACTGGCTGATATTAAATTTGGACCGTTCGTTTCAATTTTTTTGAGTCAGGTACTTGGGAGGATACGGATCCTAAATATGATGGATAACGGGTAAAAGTAATTTATGTAAACAGTCGTGATGCCTCGTGCAAAAACTTATTGAAATCAATAAATTCATTTGTTTATGAATATTACAAATTCTAAAATGAAGATAAGTAATTATACTGATAATTGCTGGATGGAATCAAATTTCTTGCCTATATGTCCATCTATTAGTGATCTGGACAGTCATAATTAAAGTATTTCAATTATGATCGTCCAGATCATAGATGGATGGACTTTGTTGGCAGGATTTTCTTGCCCACATTTGGTTCTTTGCTAAATATATTTGACATTTCACTCAATGATGAAATATAATTAATGAAATAATAAATATCAAAGTTTTACATAATTAACTCCGTGAGCGAGTTATGTAGATGTCTTTTCTAAACTGTGTCATAAAATAAATTACTGGTCTTCAGCATGCAAATTAATTGTCAATAAATTATTTTTTGTTATTTTTTTTAATTTAATTTTCAGTAAATAAGTTGGAACGTGGAATTATCAGCATTTTGCTTCAATCATTTGTGCTATGAATAAAGAATAAGATTTGAAGGATTCGGTGATAAAGGTTTAAAAGTTTTATTTTGTTACGAATAAAAATATCCGTAGCCGAAAAGGTTAAAAACAATATTTATTCCTAAGAAAAAGCCTAATCTTTTCAAATTAGGTATATTAAATGCTGATGTTTTGTTTAGAGACTTTAGGTGGCGATAGGGGCCGAGATTGTTAGCTGGGCCCAGGAAGAGTCACGGGGCTGGGCCCACAAAGTTGCATTAGATTTTTGAACAAACATGCGTACGTCCCTCGTGCTTTTCACGTGTTAGTCCACACCTACTATGTATGGTGTATCTTAAGTCTTAACCAATAACTATGACCTAATTCCAATATTTTTTTTTTATTAAATTGATTTTGTTGTTGTTTTTTTAGTAAAGATTTGAGGTCATACCACTCACTTATTTAATATTTATAAAAGGTTATTTTTTTGAGTTTTAAATATGTGACCTCTCACGCTGAGAAATTTTGTTGTTGTTTGTTTTGTAGATAGAGAATGCTGAAGTTTATTATCGTATTATATCTCTTAAAATTTATCCTAATGGTAAGTACTTGTCACAGAGACAAAACTAGATTAAGTGGTCCAATAAATAAGTGTATCTAAAGAGTTGGCTTCGGAAAGAAGCGCGTGAAAGTTAGCAATCTACATATCATAATCATGACTTAGGAAGTATTATTTAAGGTTGTTTAGGAGTAGTATATATTATAGCCTTTAGACCATATGACTAGATATTTGGGTCAAGGACGTAGAATTTAGGACTTTGACCTCTATGATCTATACTGTAGTCATAATATAGTTCGTATATTATTAATATTATTACTGTTATTATTTATATCATTATTACTATTAGTATTACTACTACTACTATTATTTTTATTACATTTTATTACTATCTATTTCATCTTGCATTACGATTGGATTTTATTTCTAGCCTATCGATCTTAACTTGTTTGAGACTAAAAGTTTGATGGTTGTTATAATTTTATTTTATGAGAAAGACTAATAATAATAAAAATAAAGGATGGAGATAAAAAAATAATTTATCTCTTTTTTCAGTATCTACTTTCCCCCTTACTAGTCCGATACGATATGAGGATTTAGGATTTAATTAGAGTTAATAAAGACGTGTTTGATCACGGGATTGGATGAGAAGAAACTTCATAGGTGTGGGATCTCACAATACGGATTGCGAATTCTCTCTCATGAGCAAGAAATTGTATGTAAAATGTATAGGAAAAAATGGTTTGGATGCAATGTGAGAATCATCATGATAATTATCTCAAACTTGGAAAAATTATCATTTTCTATAGGAAATCGTGTTATCTATTTAATTACTTGAAATTAAATCAATAATCTATAACCTGTTGTAATTAAATATACTAATATTTATGCATAATGAAATGAAGTTCATAGTATGTTTTTTTTGCTTTTAAATAACAATTTGTATTTCATTAAGAGGTACATTAAACATTAACAAGGGCAGACTCCCCTTAATAAACCACCATCTGTAATTCATCCTCTGGGTGCCAACTATTGAGAGGGATCTCATCAGTATCCACTGGGAGCCAGATAGCTGCTTCATGTTGTATCGTTTGCCTCACATGTCCTGACCAATATTGTATCAAAGATAGTATTAGAAAAATAATTTGTCGTGGTGTTTTAACTGTATCGGTATTAAAGCAAAGCTCATTCCTGTGTTTCTATATGGTCTAGCATACGACACTAACTACCAACAAAAAAGCAAGTTTAGATTGAGAAGGTAATTTGAGTGCAAAATGAATAATGCCAGAAAACTTATGCCAAGAAGGACTTAGTAGTTGGCAAGTGCCCATCCAAAAAACCATATCTTCTTAACAAAGGCACAATGAACAAACAAATGGTCCAATGTCTCTGGCTGATCACAAAATTGGCAAGTGTTTAGGCTTGTCCATCCCCTTTCAGTCAGTTTATCCTTTGTTAGTATTTTCTTTTTATGAGAGAACCACATGAAGATTCTTATTTTCAAGGAAATAGGAATAGAGCACCATAACTAACAGTGGTTAAGATGGTATTTTCCCTCTATAGTTAAGAAATTTATACAAGGACCTAACTGTAAATTTACCAAATTGTTCCCATCTCCAACTCAGTTGGTCAGTTGTATGAGTGTAAGATATTTGGTTAATAATTTGTAGAAGTTTCAATCATTATCTGTAAATGATATCTGTAAAATTTCTTCGAAACCTAATGCATTGACTCTTTATTTTCCTTAGTTTGCGTCATTAGATAATTTGCCTCTTATCATTTAATATGAACACCAAATCAAATTAAAGAGTGAAAGCTATGTCAGCGGAGAAAATTTTGGGTCCGATGTCCATCGAAAATAAATTTTGATATGATGGACATAGAAATCGTTTTATCCACTTTAATATTCACGTGCATTGATTATGATGTCAATTGTTAGAAATTTATTTTAACATTAACGGTTTAAAATTTTATGAATTATAGAGCTAATTTTGAATTAATTCTTTTAATTCAGTTTCTACATAGATGCTCATTACTCACAGCCTCAGAAAATCAAATCCAATATATTTTGTATATGAGCCGTGTATGTGGCATCAATGCACTTTGCGCAAGCAATTAAAATCAAATCCATATTTTAAAATATTATCAATAAGCGATCACGAGAGCATAGAAGTTAAGTTGTTTAAACTGGTCAAAAAAAAATAATATCAATCTTTGGCATTGATAGAAAATGTTAAATAAGTAAAGATGCGAATTTCAATACAAAATTTTGGTGTCACAGAGTAGTAGAGTACTGCCACAGTTATTTTTTGTATTTATACTTCAGAGTTTCAAAATTTATAAGTCTAATATATATATATTATTTTTTTTTAAAACCTGATAGTGGCTATCAGTGATAAGTCTAATATGCTGATTCGTTCTTTTCACGAAAAAATGTCCCTAGAAAAAGTTAACAATTTGTAATGCCTTTTGAAAAAGATCAAGTTTATAAAATGGCAAATGCTTCTGTGCATACAAGGACCTATTTGTAAAATGAACATATTTTTATTTTCAAAGTTCAAACAGTCGATCCGAACCGTTCAACTTGTTCTCCATATTAATATGTGCTTGGAGACCAAATTTTACATTTTTCTGAATTTTTTTACTATTTATTAAGATGGGTACAAAATTCAATGGTCTGAATTTGATATTTTTTGTACTCATCTTAATAAATAGTAAAAAATTTCAGAAAAATGTAAAATTTGGTCTCCAAGCACATATTAATATGGAGAACAAGACGAACGGTTCGGATCGACTGTTTGAACTTTGAAAATAAAAATATGTTCATTTTACAAATAGATCCTTGTATGCACAGAAGCATCACTCTTATAAAATAGATGAATCTCTAGAACCGCGCAATTGGTACGGCTCCATCATCTTACAATTACATTGATAAACCCATCAATATTGCAATTTCATTTATTTTAAAATAAATAAATAATCAATCTTTCTTTTTCGAAGAATTGATTTATTTTATTTGTAAAATGTTGCCACAGAAAACAATGAACCAAAGAATCAACAAATCTCCTTTACATCTCTCTCGAACTCACCATTGGTTGGGATGGCGGACAGATTGTGATATATCCCAGGAAACCTGAAGAGTGGGGTCCACTTATTTCTAAGCAAAAAGGACATGAGAATGGAAACACAGAGACAGAGTAGGCCGAATGTCCTCTTCATATTATTATTATTATTATTATTATTTTTTTTTTTTTTTAAATATGACTTCTAAAACATATTTCCTAACATTTTACTTCAAAAGTTTATCAACCAACAAAAAAGAGTTCACATATGTACAACAATTAGTACATAAATCGTTAATGACGTGTTCAGCAGACGGACGGGGATAGAAATAGGAATGAGATTACAAAATTTTTGAATTAAATTTTACTGTTCATGTGGGAAAAAAAAAAATTCAATCTGAGTGGATTTTTTTTTTCCCACGTAAACAGTAAAATCCGAACACGCCCTAAAACATCTACGTACCCGAGTTTTGCAAGTTTTGCTGATAGGAAAAGGTTTGAAATGTAATATCAGTAAGCATATGATATGTTTTTGGGTCAGTGGGATGGTGTGTCTTACAAGTAACAACTTACAAGTGAAGGTTTTTATTTTTGGGGTACTGGTGTCATGTGTAATCAGGTTGAGTACTTTGTTGTGTTTCGTTTCATAAACATCAGTATCTATCTGTAATCTTTGTCCTCAATATAAACTCAGCATACTGACAAAGGTGGAGACGCTGACCAATGATCTAAATTTTGTTCAGATTCATGCAGACTTATTGAGATTTATGCCAATTTTTCTTCTAATAATTTAACGAATAGTTTTGTACTTTTCTGCTTCAATTATGCTATATATATAGAGAGAGAGAGAGGGGGTGTGACTAATGTGCATTCGAATGTATATGGACCGAAATACATACGGTCCAAATTAGACTTTTCAAAATTCAAACGGTTGATCCGAACCGTTCATCTTGTTCTCTATATTAATATGTGCTTGGACACCAAATTTTACATTTTTCTGAATTTTTTTACTATTTATTAAGTATTTTACAAAATTGTTAATCCAACAGCGATTTAACAAAATAAAGTGAAATACAACATTTTTTTACTCTGCATGTAGGAAACTGATAATGTGATATAGATCGCATGTTATGTATTTTTTTTATTTGAACTTTGGACATTTTATTATTAAAATTTAATAACGTTTAAGCATGATGGAGACGAAAGTAGAAACAATTTAGATGTAAACCTTCTGATCGGATTATTATTAATGTTATTTTGTTAAATACCACTAACTAGTTAATTCTAACTGAGAAAAAATAAACGATTTTTTAAAAATAAAATCAAATTTAATAATTTTAACGAAACAAGCACTATTGATTTGGATTCTACAAAAAATGACTCCACCGATCCACAAGCACAAGGATGTTTACTCCACCGATCTACTAAATCAATAGGGCCATTTTATGACCCATCTATACAATCTGACCACATAAATCAATAGCAAATGGCTCCACCGATCTGATTCGCAAACATGTTTGTGCCTCCACTGATCTGTAAGATCAGTGGAGCTGTTTTATTTTTATTTTTATAAAAGCTAAATTAATAATGTTCTATTAAAATATTTAAAATTGGTTCTATTTAAAAAAAAATAAAAAAAAATATAGTAAAACATCTATTATATTTATCTAGAGAGGGTTCAAATGCCTCCATTTTTTTAAAACTTTAATAACTCAAAATTTAAAACTTAAAAATCAAAATAAAACCATTAGATGTGATCTATGTTATTTTCTCTATGTGCTCATAAAAAATTATCACATTTCAATTTTATTTTTATGTGAATCAATAAGTTCAAAAATCAATGTTTAGAAATCATCCATATTAACGCGTTTTTTACAAGCTCTTGATGACAATCAAAATAAAATTGAAATGTCATAATTTTTTACACGTGCATAAATAAAATGACGTAGATCATATCCAATGGTTTCATTTTGACTTTCAAGTTTTAAATTTTGAATTATTAATGTTTTTAAAAACAGAGACATAATGGAGGCACAAAAAATAGAGGTATTTGAACCGTCCTCGTCTATTATGTTATTGCTTGTGAGTTGCTAGTGTTGGTCTCCAGAAATACATCAAAATTAGGGGTGCTATTTAAAAAATGACCGTGTTATATTATTGCCGAAATGGACTTTGTGTGACTGTGAGTTGTAACGTAATTTCTGCTGATTTACGGCCGTACGGGATCAATAAATTAATCCTTGGAACTTGCAATTTTAAAGCTGATTTGGACCGGTACCGGTACCTCTAAATAGAGTTATAGACAATATACTATATTTGATTCTTTTCCTGTTTGCTTTATGAATGGCAAGTTAAAATAAGCGGCGATTTTTATTAATATCTCTAAAACAAATTAAAATTTTAAAAATGCTCTTGCTCCCAATTTTTTTTAAAAAATGCCCTGACCGCCTGGGCTTCGGGCAGCCCAAAAAAGCCTGTGAGGCGCCACCCCCTAGGGCGGCCCAAAGCACAAGTGAGGCGCCACACAGCAGGGCGCCTCATGTGTGTGTGTGTGTGTTTTTTTTTTTGTAGAGAAATGTTAGTATTTTGATTTGAATAATTTTGTGAAGAAAAACGGATTAAAATTCATAATAAATCCAGGAATTTAAAATTCAAATACATTACTAAATAATACAGTACCGTCGAGTCCATAGAATAAGGTAACATAAAATTCATACAGCAACAACCAGTTCAAATATCAATTATACAAACCGTTACAGTTAAAACATAAAATACTACAACAACATACAATTGGGGTCTAAGCCTTACGAGACGAGGAGCTTGCTCCCTTTTTTTCCTCAGCCCGACGGACGCACGCAGGACACTCCCACGTAGTGAGACGAGCGTCATTCAGCAGATCTGCATGCGGATCCATGCAATTGGGATGAACAGCTTTGCCACATTTATAACAGAAGAACATATCCACCATATCTCCGTTCAGCTCACATAAGCAGCACTGTCCCCATCCAGGTGGAGGGACCCTGTCCACCCAGCCTTCCATCAGCATTTTTCTAATTGATGGATCAAGAGTGCTCAGAAATTCTTCATTATTTTTGGGTGAAAACAATCTTTCCAAATTCCTCATCGCGTAGGCTTCAGCCGTCCAAAAATTATTAATGAGTGCTCTTTTTGCTTCGCGTTCGGTTTCAGTTCTTCCTCTATTTTTTCCAACTTTGGGTGCCATTATAACTAGGGTTTCAAGTGACAGCAATTGATTAGGAAGGCTAATTATGTGCGTAATTAAATACTAACTGTACAGTAATCAACGGCTAATTAGAAAATAATTAGAAAATATATAAAAAATAATTGAAATAAATATTTTAAAAATAATTAAAAGAAATATTTAAAAAATAATTACAAAAAATATTTAAAAAATTATTAAAAAATTATTTAAATTACCTGTAGCTGTAGTCGCCCAGAAAATCGTCCGAAATCGCCTTGAGCGCTTTCTCCCTTCTTTCTGCCTTTGAGGTGGAAGGTAGACTGATGTTGGAGTGAGAAGAGAGAGAGAGAAAAAACGAATAAATAGGCATCCCTAGTGGACCGCCCGTGGCCCAGGCGGTGAGGACCCTAGCAAACCGCCCCTGTCACAGGTGGTCTGCTGGGAGTGTGGGTCGCAAATAGTGAAGAAATTGTAATTACTTGAATATAATTTCTTAGTTTGAATGTAATTACTTGAAGTATACATGTGCTGCTTTTAATTATATTGTTGAACTTTAATTGTATTGTTGAACATTAATTGTATTGTTGAACTGTGTTATAATAATGAAATGTAAAGTGCAAACAACATAATACCAACATGAACATAAAATAAAAAAACGTAATGTCAACATAATACAACAGTCCCATAGTCAAAATACTACAGTCAGAAATATATCACAATAAACAAAAACTCTACAATCATCATCTTCGTCTCCTTCCGGATAGAGACAACCTAGGAGCCGCTACGCCCTTGCCATGCCTGTGCGGCTGCACGCGCCTCTGCGGACTCACATCTCGGAGTGCATCCTCTCCCAAATCCTCCTCATCGTCCCCCATATCCTCATCCTCGTCCCCCGTATACATGTGCTGCGTACCTGTCCTGGTTGCCCGTGGATCAAATCCAGCAGCTGACTCTGCATTGGCGGGCTGTGTACGCAGCTCCCATGGATCTTGCTCCCAGCTTGCAGAATACGTGGAAGGAGGCGGTGCGCCAAATAATGCAGAGACAAAGCCATCTGCAGTCTGAGATGAACTCCCACCAGCCTCAAAGTCATGCTCCATCTCCACTCCATATCGTGGTCTGTGGGAGCCATACGCCTCTGCATCTGTATCTGCCGGGTCCAGCTCATTTATGCTAAATATGGGATCGGCATTCCAACGAGGTGCTCCATCCTAGATTAAAATAATGTTAGTTTTGCTACATACAAAGAACTCTGCAACAAATAATGGTATAATTTAAAGAGTGTAATAGTACCTCCTGACCGCCTCAATGTCATCAGTATCAACATCTATCTGATTATGGAAGAAGTGAGACCGGAGTGCCTTTAGAGAAATGCAGTACCCGGAATAACGAAACTCCTCCTCCTCCCCCTTCTTCTTCTTATATTTCTTCTGCAGAGTCTTCGGATCACACCCTAACAACTCCGGTATCATCCTCTGCAGCTCTGGATGGTCTGAGATGCCGCCTATGGGGTCGCCATCGATACGTAAACCCCATAAGGCGCTCACATCACCAAGGGTGACTGTCATCTCCCCGACCGGGAGATGAAATGTATGAGTCTCAGGTCACCATCTCTCCGCTAGACCCTGCATCAGAGACACATCGATCCTACTCTGCGGCATGGTGGCAAGCTGATACAAGCCGAGGTTCAAGATGTATCGCTGCATTTCTTTATGGGGGACGTACGGAATCTCAGACCTGCGGTGCCTCACCGTAAGCATGACATCGTCCTGTATTTATTATCAATTTGTCAGACTCAAATCGTGCATTTTTTTTAATAACTCAACAGAATGTCATTTTTTAAAGTATAAAATTCACGTACCTCAAGAGATGCCAATGAGACGCGGTGCTTAACATGATGGGTCCATAGAAGAGGACTAAATGTGTCAGGATCATGCACACCATCTGGAAAATCGGCCTGAGACGACGGATCCGCTCCAGTCGGATCCTCAAAACCCCTGCCAGTCGTATCATCATACAACGACGGGCCCTCTCCAGTCGGATCCACCGAGGACGTGCCAGCTCCACTCGGATCCACAGGATCTGCACCCTCTCCAGGCTCAGCTCATACTCCCCACCGTCTAACTCTAGGCATACTACATTTGCCAAAAAATATTAATCAAAACATACAATTTATATAAATTTTTTTTAATAAGAAGCATATACAATTCTGGGTTTACTTTTTTAATAAGAATTGCATGTATATAATCCAAAAATAATTGTATGTAAATAAATTGCATTTATATGATGTTCAAAAATATACAATTAATTTTGTTGCATGCATATGCATTTGCATGTATATACAATTAATTTACACTTTGCATGTAAGTAAATTGCATGCATACGCATTTTTTTTTTACAAAAATTAATTTTGTTGAAAATAAATAAACTTTACAAAAAAAAATGCATATACAATTCTGGGTTTATTTTTTGGGTGTATATGCAATTTGTTTACAAAATTAATTTTGCATGTACATGCATTTTTTTTTGGTAAACAAATGCATGCAATTTACTTACAATAAAAAAAATGAGATATAGATGCAATTTACTTACAATAAAAAAATATATATATCATTTTTAAACAAATATTGATATACTTCAAAATAATTAGTTTTACTTCAAATCTTTTATATTCATATATACATGTTTTTTATAAACTATCACAAAAATAATTTTCAAAAAATAAATATGCATATTTTTAAATCATAAACCCTAAATTGAAGTGTAAACCCTAAATTTGTAAGTAATTCACAATTGACAACCATAAACCCTAAATTTAACTATAAACCCTAAATTTAAAAAAAAATTCACAATTCACAACTACAACCCTAAATTCAACCATATGTCATTCAAGCAATTTTACCATAAATCATAATCCTAAATTCGAGCAATTGCACCAATTCAAGCAATCAAGCAATTCAACCATCTAATTCAAGCAATCAAGCAATTCAACCATCTAATTCAAGCAATCAAGCAATTCAATCATCTAATTCAACCATCCAATCGAACCAATTCGACCAATTCAATCAATTCAACTAATTACTAACATTTCACCCTAAACATCGAATCAAACAAAACCGAATCACATTACATCATTTAATCACATTTAACCGAAACCCTAAACCCTAATCAAATCAAAAAAAAGAAAACTCACTTGTTCGATCGAGAGAGAAGCGAATCGAGGCGCGAGGCAGAGAGGGGTCGGCTCGGAACGGCTTCTTTCTTCTTCTTTCTTCTCTTTTTTTCTCTTTTTTTCCTCTTTTTTTCGGCAGAAACAATGGGGGAGAGAGAGGAGGGGCGGCTCAGATGGGGGGTTATAGATGGGCAGTGGGGCGCCAGATGGGGGGGCGCCTCACTTGGCTTATGGGGCGCCAGATGGGGGGGCGCCTCACTGGTGTTGTGGGCCGCCATTTGGGCCGGCGCCTCACAGGCTTTTTTGGGCCGCCCGAAGCCCAGGCGGTCAGGGCATTTTTAAAAAAAAATTGGGAGCAGGGGCATTTTTAAAATTTTGATTTGTTTTAGGGATATTAATAAAAATCGCCGTAAAATAAGCAACCGCACAAAAGAATATTAGAACTCGTATTTGTAAACAAAATATTATAACTTATATTTAGCCAATGTATAACACAAAGTTATAACCTAAATCACAAAGGCAAACAAATCTTCATTCCACAGAAAATTCCTCCCAAAAAAAAATTAAATGAAAAGGAGAACGATTAAATTATAGGCAAATGTAAGAAATAACATTTAGTAGTAAAGAATAACACCATCTATGACCTCCCTCATAGGTTCGAAATTCAGATGAAAATTCTGATACATTTGATTTGCGCTATAGATCATTTTGTGAAATATTATGATTCAAGAAAAACCATTCATGGTAACATAATATTATTATGTTTAGTTTTGAATGACTATTGTTTTTTATATTATAAAAAAGGACGCTGATAACAATCCCCGCAAAAAACCCCGCACTAACTGCCAAAAAAGTCATGGGGGGACCGCTCAATCATTAATACTCCGCAGAAAATGTTAGTATTTAACTTGAAGCATCAAAGTATTTAACCTGGATTTGCAAAGTATTAATCCCTATGCAATGATCTCTATTTATGACTGAATAAATCAATCCATTAATTGTCCCCGCACAAAATTTTCTTTTTTTTTGAATTGTCCCCGCACAACTGGGGACCATTAAATAAACAATCTCCTCATAAATACTTGTCAGTTATTTCCGCACAAAATTTCCTTTTTTTTTGGATTGTCCCCGCACAACTGGGGACCATTAAATAAACAATCCCCTCACCCAATGATAAATACTTCTCACACATAATGATAAATACTTTATATTACATAGATAAATACTTCTCAGACATAATTGTAATTTTCAGTAAAAACATCAATGATAAATACGCTCACACATAATGATAAATACTCTATGTTACATGGATAAATACTCTATGTTACAAGGATAAATATTTTATGTTACATAGATAAATATTTCTCAAACATAATTGCACTTATAGTAAAACATCAGTGATAAATACTCTTAGACATAATAATAAATACTCTCATTATAAAGAATAAATACTTTATGTTACATAGATAAATACTTCTTAAACATAATTGCAACTTACAGTAAACATCAATGATAAATACTCTCAGACATAATGATAAATACTTTATGTTATATGGATAAATACTTTATGTTACATGAATAAATACTTCTAAGAAATAACAAATAAACATTTATTAACGGGGATTGTTATTAAATAACATTATAATTAATGCGGGAATTGTTATTAGAGGAAAGCATAATTAATGCAGGGATTGGTATTAAATGACTCTAATTTAATGCGGGGATAAATGGAAATTTTTAGCCAAATAAGTGAGGGGATATGATAATTAAGGAAGAGAGAGAGTGCGGGGATAAATGGGGGGACAGGGGTGGGGGGATTGTTATAATTATTCTATAAAAAATATATAACTATCAGTGTTTTAAATGAGAAAATATTTTCAGCTACAAAACTTTGTCCACAAACCTTATCCACTCTCTATTTAACCGATTTTAACTACCTTCGGACTGTTATTGTATTGGATTTCCATTTACGATAACTCTTTAATCTCAATTCCTGTTCATTTCTTCCTCCACTCACGCTCTCTCACTCTCCTTCTTCCTGCTCCTCCTCTCACGCTCTCTTCCTCTCCTTCCACTTGCTTCGCCACCTCGCACTGTGCCCTTCAAATCCTCTCCCGATCCTCTTCTTTCCGTGACTCTCCGATCCTGCTCCACATCGAGCTCTTTCACCAGATCTAGATCCGATGGCTATGATGAGATGAGACATGATCACGATCAACTCTAGGTATAGTGTTCAATCCTAACAGCTTCCTATATGACAAGTCTTCAATCGGGTGCGGTACCACCTATCGGACCATGCACCACAGATCAGAGCTCTCTCTCTGCCTGTCTCGGTACCCCCTTTATCTCTCTACAGATGTCACCAATCCCGTTCAAGCAAGGTCCCAGTAGCACTACCATCGGACCGGGCACCACTGATCGGAGCTCTCTCTCTCTGCCTGTCTCGTTACCCCCTTTATCTCTTTGCAGTATTGATCTTGCCATTTTACAGTATTCACCCTGTTAATTTTACAATATTCATCTTGTGATTTTACAGTATTCATTTTGTGAAAATCTGGAGGAAAGGGATGATAGCGATGCGGTATAGAGTATTGATCTTGTCATTTTACAATATTCACCCCGTTAATTTTACAGTATTCATCTTGTGAAAATCTGGAGGAAATAGATGATAGAGAGGCAATATGGAGTATTGATCTTGTGATTTTACAGTATTCACCCAGTTAATTTTACAGTATTCATCTTGTGATTTTACAGTATTCATCTTGTGAAAATCTGGAGGTAAGAGATGATAGAGATGCGATATGGAGTTCCTCGTGCTCTGCCATAAGAACTCGGAGTCCGTAAGGCTCAGATTAAAGAACGTAGGGAAAGTGGTCTGAACGATGAGGATAAAATAATAGAACATTACAATCATGGCATGTCAGAAAACCTACAGCTTCTTTAGAAAAACAAATGCCCGCCCGGTTTTGAAAGAAGGGGCTTGGCTAATGCTTTTCCTTGAGACATTGATCTTGTCATTTTACAGTATTCATCATGTTAATTTTACAGTATTCATCTTGTGATTTTACATTATTCATCTTGTGAACAGTTACTAATGTTTACCAATGTGGTTGTGAATAATTGGTGTATTGATATTTTATAGTTTACATCTGTTAGTTTTACTGTTTATATCTTTTAAATTTACCGTATTTTAATTTTGTAGTGTGTTTATCTCAGTTTTATAGTGTTTTTAGGTTTTAGATTTACATTTTTGTAGTTTGCATCTGTTAGTTTTATAGTTTACATTTGGAAATTTTACAGTATTGAAGTTCTATAGTTTGCATCTGTATATTTTACGGTATGTGTAGTGTTAATTTATAGGATATAGATGCATATATAAATATTAATAATTGAAGAAAAAAAATTAAAATTAATTTTAATTTTGAAAAATAAAATTTGATTAAAAAAATTAATTTTGTATAATTTTCGGAATTATTTTGAAAAAAAATGCAAGTTTAAGTGGGTTCAATTTTAAAATTTCTAGAAGGTTTTAAAACTGTCATTAACTGTAAGTTAGAGAAGTATATCAAGTGGTCCGGCAACAAGTACAGTTAGTTTAAAAAGTTGTGTAAGTTGCAAGTACACAAAGTAGCCCCGTTGGATGTTAGAATTTTTTTTGTGCGTTCTATAAGATTAGTCACATAAGTTTACAGCATTGAATATGAAATTTTACAGGATTCGCACAAGTCAAATGACAGTTTTTATGTGGACAAACTGTGGACAACTAGTTATGGACAATTAGAAGGTTCCATTCTAAATAGCTAGCTATAGCTTTTTCGAACCATAAAAGCTAAGTTATGGAATTAAAGTTTGCTTTGATATTTACAGTATTTGATTTAATATATATTGTAATTACTAAGTAATCACACATTACCATATCCATTCCCATACCATATTCATCAAACACAATAATGAAGAAAGAGACAAAGAATGGACTCCAAAAAAACGAACCAAATGTTTTTGAGAGAAAAATGGAGATCCTGTCCCTAAGTTTCATTGAACAGACATCAAAGAGTGTCAATGTTTTTACATACACATGCCTATTGCCAAATTAAGGTAATATAAGTTAAAAATTACAATAAGATAGGAAATATGTAAACAGCTTCAGTATTGGAGATATCTTCGTTATTATTGCTGCTCCCGTTCGTGATTGAACCATGCTACATAATCTGTTAGTACTTTATGGATTAGCAGCTTTGTTGTTTTATCCTCTTATCTAAATATCCCTCTGCATCTCTATCTCCATATAACAAAACAAACTGTAACTTGTAGTTTCTTGATTGACTTATTGCTTCTCAAATTGATGGTGGCCTCTTCATAATGGAAATTCTGGTAATGTGCACAGGCTGGCGCATTGTGTAATGATCTCTGAGTCCCAATTATTACTGCTCTTGTATATGGGCATCCTCTGAACATGTGGTGTTGGAAATGGAATCATAGTGACAACCAAATTATTCGAATTTGGTTCGGCGAGGTCAAAAATTCGTGATTCGAAAATAATTCAGGTAAAATTCAAAATTATCTGGATCAGTGATCTCAGTACTACAAGAGAGCAAAAATAAAAGAAAAAAAAGAGGAAAAATTCAGAAAAATAATTCGTAAAATTAGCGAATAATTCGGTCAAAGTTCGGTCAACTGAATAATTCGACGTTTGATTCGACATTACAAAAAATATATATATATATATATATTCACAAATAATTCACGAATCCTGTAACTATATTTGAAATCAAACAATCACATAAATTGTAACACCACACTCCCTCAGTCCTCTTCCTCCCTATTTATATTTCATTTTAATCTTATATATTACATCCTTGCTTTAATTACTGTCTCTTTATATAAATCATAGAGAGCTAAAAATATAATAAGCTACAGCCTATACAATATTTGATAATAATCTTAAAATATAAAAACAATGACCAAAAAGAGAAGTAAATAGAAGAATCAAATTATCAGCTTATATATGCCTGATAGAGCTATCAGAGATGATAGCAAAGAAGCGACTATTATTTTATAGAATAATTATTTCTGTATCCGCGCTACAGTATTCGCATAGTACATGTACAGTACTTACGCTACAGTACCCGCATTTAGAGGAATAATGTATTATGGTCCCCACTAATTATGTTGTGTCCACTAATTATTATTCTTAAAAGATATTATATAGTATCAACTAATTATTATTCTAAAATTCCAGCAACACCTTTTCAAAGCCTCGGCACTAATTCCGCGTCAATATTTCTCTAACAAAAATAGTTGACCTCATAAAAATAAATACTTCAGTGCATAAATATAAATACTTTCAATACTTAGATATTAATACTTTTAGTGTCATATGTAAAAAAAGGAGGGATCTAATTACAACATTATGGCAGTTTAGGTCCCCACAAGCAGTTATGTAAAAATTACATCATTGTTTACTATATAGATATAAATACTTGTGTTCTTTGAACTATATACTTCAAGATTTGACTATTAATATTAAAAAAAGAGTTATAGATCTGGAATGATTGCAGTCCCCACAAGCAATTATGACAGTTTAGGTGCAGGTACGACGTCAGAAATTTCAAAAAAATGCGCGGGTACGATTATTTAAAAATAATTAATTTATCATTTACACTGTTTACTATATAGATATAAATACTTGTGTTCTTTGAACTATATACTTCAAGATTTGACTATTAATATTTTAAAATAAAGTTATAGATCTGGAACAGTTGCGGTCCCCACAAGTAATTATGACAGTTTAGGTGCGGGTACGACATCATAAATTTCAAAAAAAAAGTGCGGGTACGATTATTTAAAAATAACTAATTTATCATTTACATTGTTTACTATATAGATATAAATACTTGTGTTCTTTGGACTACATACTTCAAAAGTTGACTATTAATATTAAAAAAAAAGTTACAGATCTGAAGTGCAGTTATGGCAGTTTGGTCCCCACAAACAGTTATGGCAGTTTAGGTGCGGATACTGTAGCGCGGGTACTCATATCAGCTTCCTATTTTATAATTGATTTCCTTGTAATAGATCAATACGCGACATAAATATTTCAATTTTTGTTTTTTTTTGAAAGAAGTGGACTATGCCACCGATTTCCATTGCAAGAAACCATTACACAGGTTTACTGGTACCAGTGGTACCAAGCATTATACAAACAAACTGAGAAGCAAGACTAACAAAACAAAGTATACCAAAATAATAGAACATATAGAAACCTCCGACGACCTGCAATTTGCAATTCACACAAGTATCTAAAGAAATAAGCCAAACAGCCCCTAAAAACCTATCCTATTCCCAATATTTCAATTTTTTTTTAAATTCAAATATTTCAATTTCAATCCAATAACTAACCTCTCGAATTTTGCACTCGAAGTCGAAGGCTCAACATAAAACCTAACGGATATAATAATTTGAGGTTATATGTTGAAAAGATTTAGGGTAAATTTTGCTGTAGGTCACTAAACTTTGTTATTTGTCACGAATTGGTCACTCAAGTTTGATTTGTTCCTTTTGAGTCACTCAACTTTGTTATTTGTTCCAATCAAGTCCCTCTATTTTTTCCATCCAAAATTTTAACGGAATATGCTAATTCCGTTAGTATTTTGGATGGAATATGCTAATTCCGTTAATATTTTGGAGGGAATGAGTATATTCCGTTAATTTTTTGGACGGAATAGGAATATTCCGTTAAATTTTTGGATGGAAAAGTATAGAAGGACTTGATTGGGACAAATAACAAAGTTTAGTGACTTAAAAGGGACAAATCAAACTTGAATGACAAATTCGTGACAAATAACAAAGTTTAGTGACCTCCAGTGAAATTTACCCAAAGATTTACTATGTAAAGCTCGAATAGCAAGTTGTATGGGAGTTTGATAGAGCTCAACAGAGTCTGGCTAGTATAACATTAGTGTCATTTCAACTTATATAACACAAGCTCTAAAACCTATCAAATCAACTTCAAACGGTGAATCCAAACCGTTCAAACCGATCTACTTCATTAGTTGTGCGTTTACATGCAAAATTTATAACTTTTCGAATTTATTTAGTATTAAGTCAAGCGGTCAAATGTGTGAGTTTTTAAGTTAATTTTAATATATTAATTTTTTAATATTTTTACCGCTTGATTTGATACTAAAATAACTTAAAAATATATAAAAAAAAATTGTATGTAAACGCATCACTCATAATGTAAATCGATTTGGATTAATCGTTCGAAGTTGATTTGATAGGTTTTAGAGTTGGTGTTATATAGGGTGAAATGACACTGATGTTATACTAGCCAAACTTAGCTCAGCAACAAGCTTAGTTTAGCATTGGAGAAGAACTATATACATTATACAGCTTTAAAGGGGGGATAATTTCTGACACAATTTTTTTTTTTTTTTTTACATTTACAAATTACAATGGGTATCTCGCACTTCAACAATTGATAACAACATTCATCAAGAGCAGAACCTAGAGGTGCTAATTTTATCCGATTATCCGGATTTGACCCGGAATCGACCCAGATCCGATTAATTTGGATAGGGTATGGTTTAAAAAATATAATCAATTAAATTATGGATACGGTTATAAAATTAATAATTTAATATCCGACTCGAATTCGAACTGAAACCAATACTGTAATGGGTAAGATATTGGTTTCATTTAATTACCCGACCCATAACCGAACCCAACCCGATACCCGTATAAATACCTGATAAAACATATATTAATTATAAAAATACAACTTTGCATATTAATTTTTGCATAAGACGTGGTGAGCCCAGTACTTTTTTGAATGTGAGAAAATAGAATGCAGTCACATATTCACTATATTTATACACACAGATAGATGTCAAATTTATTCCTTTCGTAACAGCTGCATTAATTTTTTAAATAAAATTTATTGCTATAATAATGAAAATTTATTGCTCTCATTGATATGTTATTTCTACAAATTATTAATATCCATTCATAGATTTTTTGAACCATAGAAAAGGAAATCGTCATGTAGCATGATATATTTTATTATTTATGAACAAGATCAATATTATAATTTGTATTTTGCAGTATTTATAATTTATATTATAATGATTTATGATATGAGATGTTTAAAAAATTATAATTATATTTAAATGTAAATGATTTTTCAAATGCTTTGGAGTTGTGACATATACCCGCTCCGGATCTGGAACCGCCCCGTATATGAACTGGACCTGATACTCTACAAACAAGTTATGGGTATCTATCTACTCGGAACCGAAAGACTGGACCCGAAATATCTACAGGTAGATAGGTATCCGGATCCGGACTCGACCCGATTTGAAACAAATAAGTATATGGATCGAAATTCGGACCCAAACACTTTTAAGATACGGGTCCAAATATATTAGTATCCGGACCCGACGCGACTCGATAGCACCTCTAGTAGAACCAGACTTTCAAATAATAGGGGTCAAACGCAAATGGACGTCAATTATATAATTTTTTATGTTACGAATGAAGATCAATTTTACATTATTTATAATATTTTATTATTAGTTATATAGAAAATAAAATATAAATATAAAAAATTTGAAATAAGAAAAATATGGCTCCGCCACTAAGCTGAATTACTTTTTCAATGAAAACTAAGAACCAGTTCGACATCCACAATTTTCATACATATTTTAGAAAAATTAACTTTGTGGATAAATTTTTCCATCAGTTGTTCGACACCTCAATTTTTATTTTTCGTTTTGATATCCAACGAATTCCCGCTCCTTACTCAATTTCTCGTGAGAAAAGAAATCAACTCTCACCTCTATTTTATTACAATGAGATGAAACTATCTTGATAAGAAAATGCAGAAGTAAAAATCAGGTGCCAATGAAAAATCAATAGGAGAGTTCCTCAAAATCTAAAACGCAAATAATGTAGCCTCCTAACTTTATCTGTCTGTTGCTCGGTTTTTCCCAAGTTATTGTTCTTTGTCGTAATCTTTTCATTCCTCTTCATCTTTCCGATCATTTAGTAGCGACTCCTAGTTCCCCTTTTGTTTTAAAGTTTAAGAACCTGTTCGGCTATCAAACGGGAACAAAAATCAGCTTGAATTTGGATTCAATTTGAATGACTAAAATATTGTGCGCGTGAGAAAAAAAAAATCACTTTGAGTGAATTTTTTTTTCACGTGAATAGTTGCGTGCCGAACAGGCCCTAAAAGTTTAATCCGTCTCTTATCTCCAAAAAAAGAAAACGCAACAATAATTGTAAACCTATTTCATTTTGTTATATATATTGTCATTTTTGCAAAAAAGCTTCTCTATGCCTGTTTAAAATAGACATGTAAATCTAATTTATTTTCGTTTGAAAAATAAACGATGATGCATATGTTATTGTGATAATTTTACACATCTCTTTAATCAAATTTTCTTTTTTACACATCTCAGTATCTCACATGATCTATTGTTATCCGAAACCATGACAAATTCCCAATGTGGTAAGTACAAATACAATCTTAAAATCATTTTTTTATATGAAATGGCAGATTGTTTCTCTTGAAGTAAATTTTTTGAAATCTAGTCCTGATGACTTGGAGTTGACAGCTACGATTTTGCGCATCTTTATCGGGTTCCTGAAATTATAAAACGACTGGCGTAATCGGTGACAGGTGCATTTACTGCGGCGTTGTTTGTCAAAGCACAGTCCAATTATTTGCATATTCGAGCATCTTAGTTCTTAACAAAATAGATTTTTTGCTTAAAACAAAGTGCTTGTCAATTCTCACAGTTAAACTGATGCATGAACTTAGATAATTAAACTGATGCATGAATTTAGATAAGCATTGCAATTTTTTTATTTTTTATTTATTTCGGGAACTCCATTGATTTATGCTAGATAGCCGCCTAGTGACGTGATATTTAGACAAACTCGGAAATTTTATACCCAAATAATAATCTTTGAAAATTAAAAAATTGAGTTCAAACATTTTAAATTTTAAATTTGTGCAGGACGCTTGTAGTTTGCAGCGCCTACACTTAGGGGTGCAAATGGATCGGATACGAATCGGATAGTGATAATTAAAATTAAAATTCAAAATCATAGTATCTGTATTCGCACGGATATTCGAATATCGGATATCCGTATCAAATTTTCAAATACAGATCCGGATCCGTTTGCATCCCTACCTACACTTGTTTTCATGACTCTCAGTTTATGAAATTGCTGTCTTTCTATATGAAAATTGATGGAATGTTGTTGCTCGGATTTGTAATTCTGCCTTTTTGTTTCTTAGATAAAAATGCATCGGCTAACTGGTAAAATTGGAACAAAATATTATAATTAAGAGTTGTAACAAGTTGGATTGAAGATATTTCATTGTTTGGCCAGATCATTGGTCTTTCAAAATGTGCAACCGCAGAAAATTTATAAAATCTCACATCGCAATATTTTCCATTGATCACTTGTTCTTCAAATTAAAATCAATAAATGGTTTGTTAAAAGATTATATAATGTCTAGAATTAAATTTTTGTAGGTGCCTTTTACTATTTGTAATCATTAATAGATGTATAAAGAGTGTTGAGTTTTAAAGTCTCAAACTGTATCGCTTAATCTATGTCCTCAATTAATTGATCCGATGGCTCATATTTTTACATGTTTCTATCCTCATTTAAGGTGTAAGTGTTTGTTGTGTTTAGAGCATCTACATCTCTGGTACTATTAGAGTTTCTAATATGATGTGGCAGTTTTTAATTCAGTTTCAAAAATGAGGAGGGTTAAAATGCACTATCCTTTTATACTCCTAACGTGCACTCTCCTCTCATATCTTCATTTTCAAAGTTCAAATAGTCGATTCGAACCTTCCAACCTGTTCTTCATATTAAAATGTGCTTGGAGACCAAATTTTACATTTTTTGGAAATTTTTTATTATTTTTTCAGAATTAACTAAACAATAATAAAAAATTCAGCAAAGTGATGATTTTCAAAAATTCTGAAAAAATAGTAAAAATTTTTCAAAAAATGTAAAATTTGGTCTCCAAGCACATTTTAATATGAAAAATACATTGAAAGATTCGAATCAACTATTTGAACTTTAAAAATAAAGATATGAGGAGAGAGTGTACATTAGGAGCACAAAAGGGAGGGTGCATTTTAACCCTCCTCACAAATATGTGAGAATTTCTTACTTAGAAACTATGTAGTAAAGTTTCTTATTAAAAATTATTTATAAACTACATGCTAATCAAATAATTAGCTCAAATTATTTCTCATTTTTAATTTGTTACTGATGTGACTTAATAGAAACTCTAAAATTAATTTCAGAGATATGAGAATTAGAAACTTTAGAGACTTTAATTTTATAAAGTAGTTAATAATTATTTAGAAACTTATTTGAGTTACTACGATGTAGATGCTCTAAGCAGTAACAAAACACTTAAACTAATAAATTTCCTTTTTGTGTTCCTCTCTGTAACTTTTTTTTTTGCGTGATTACCGTATTAATTTTTACTGTATATAAATTGATAGTTTGAAAAAAAAAAATTATGTGTTGGAAATACCAGATATAAAAAGAGAATTTATATAAATGATCTTCCATTAAAAAATTAACTATTTTTTCAAATAGATATTTTTTTTGGACGAAGCTTGAAAAGCAACTCTAACATATTGCTACAATTCATACTACTTTCGGTAGAATGTATAGGTATATATTAGTATATTCTTTTGAACATAGGAATAACCAAAATAATTTAATATCATTTAACTTTTAACATATTATGCACGCCAAACTACACTAAAAACTGCTAGAAAACTGACCATGTAAAACAGACAGAACTCAATTGAAAGGCCCAAGTAAAAATACTTCTCACCAAACCAGCAAAACTCAGCCCAAGTTCTGTCGCAGATGAAGACTAGAATTGTTACAGACCCCACATGTGGTGGTCTCCCGTAAATGATGCCGATGTGTCAATTTCAATCTAGGTGGATAGAAAGCTCAAAAAAAAAAAAAAAAAAAAATTTAAAATACAGAAGCGTCGGTACTCGGTATCAATAATAACTAATAATTGCTATCAGATAATAAGAGAAGTTCCATCCGGGAGTGGGACACACACACGTGCAGACCCATTTGTCGTACCCATTTAACAACTAACGAGCGGGGTCCGAGATGTGATTCATATTTTGTAGGTGCTGGATGGATGCAGAGTTGCAGACGAGAGATTGGCTGAATCTATTCAAATTCAACTGGCCGTGTCTCAAATCTCAATGACTTAATAGTGGCAGACAAAAAGCTGAATAAATGCTCAGAACACAATTTCCCCTCTCCTATCATTCTACCGTCGAAGAAGTTTCTATTCTTTCTCCTGTTCGTTTCTTTTTCTTTGAGTTGGTGTAATAGACCGCGGGAATTGTTGGTTGGGACGAAGTAGAGTCACGCAATGCTCATGCTGACGCTGCGGCAGGGTTGGCATTTGGCATGGTCTACATTGAGTTATACTGTATTTAGGGGCAGACACATTATTTTTGTTAGGGAGCGATAGGAATTGGATTCAAATATCTTATCGGATTCAAATCCATTATCTTATCGAGTCGATTCAATACCTTAATATATATATATATATATATATAGAGTTAGGCTGGGTGCTATGGATAGCATAGTGGCCTCCCGTGCTACGGCTCAATATTCAAGTTTTCAAAATCCAAACGGTCGATCCGAACCGTTCATCTTATTCTCCATATTAATTTCTGCTTGGAGACCAAATTTTATAATTTTCTGAATTTTTTTACTATTTATTAAGCCACTTTGAAAATCGCTAATCCAACGGTTTTACTGTTTTGTGCAGCCACCGTTGGATCAACAATTTTGTAAAATACTTAATAAATAGTAAAAATATTCAGAAAAATGTAAAATTTGGTCTCCAAGCAGATATTAATATGGAGAATAAGATGAACGGTTCGGATCGACCGTTTGGATTTTGAAAACTCGAATATTGAGCCGTAGCATAGAGGCCTCTATGCTATCCATAGCACCCCAGCCTAACTCTATATATATATATATATATATATATATATATAGGAATATGCTAGCATACTATGCATAGCATAGAGCCCCTCCATGCAACGCCTTGGATTTTGACTTTTCAAAATTCTAACTGTTGATCCGAACCGTTCATCTTGTTCTCTATATTAATATGTGTTTGGGGACCAAATTTTACATTTTTTGGAATTTTTTTACTATTTCTTTAGATTTATTGAAAATCGCTGTTTTTAGCAAATCTGGACCATAAAAAAATAGCGATTTTCAATAAATCTAAAGAAATAGTAAAAAAATTCCAAAAAAATGTAAAATTTGGTCCCCAAACACATATTAATATGGAGAACAAGATGAACGGTTCAGATCGACCATTAGAATTTTGAAAAGTCGAAATCCAAGGCGTTGCATGGAGGGGCTCTATGCTATGCATATCATGCTAGCATATTCGTATATATATATATATATGAGGAGGGATCAAATTACAATAATTTTTGAGTTACAACAAGCATTTTCTACATTTTCAAAGTCCAAATCGTCGATCCAAACCGTTAGATGTGATATCTACAATAAAATATGCTTGGAGACCAAATTTTACATTTTTTGAATTTTTTTTACTATTTATTAAGATGGGTACAAAATTCAATGGTATATATATATATATAGATTTAGGCTGGGGTGCTATGGATAGCATAGTGGCCTCTATGCTACGGCTCAATATTCGAGTTTTCAAAATCCAAACGGTCGATCCGAACCGTTCATCTTATTCTCCATATTAATATCTGCTTGGAGACCAAATTTTACATTTTTCTGATTTTTTTTACTATTTATTAAGTATTTTACAAAATTGTTGATCCAACGGTGGCTGCACAAAACAGTAAAACCGTTGGATTAGCGATTTTCAAAGTGGCTTAATAAATAGTAAAAAAATTCAGAAAATTATAAAATTTGGTCTCCAAGCAGATATTAATATGGAGAATAAGATGAACGGTTCGGATCGACCGTTTGGATTTTGAAAACTCGAATATTGAGCCGTAGCATAGAGGCCACTATGCTATCCATAGCACCCCAGCCTAACTCTATATATATATATATATATATATATAGGATTTGGCTAATATGCTATGGGTTGCATAGAGGCCTCCCATGCTACGGCTCAATATTTAACTTTTCAAAATCGTAATGGTCGATCCGAACCGTTCATCTTGTTCACCATACCTCATATTTTATATTTTCGTTTTCAAAGTTCAAATTGTCAATCCGAACTATTCAACATAATATTTATACTAAAATATGCATGGAGATGAAATTTTATATTTTTAAATTTTTTTTTACTATTTTTTAAGATAGGTACAAAATCACTGTTTTTGAACCATTCAAAAAACAGTGATTTTCTATCCATCTTAAAATATAGTAAAAAATTTCCAAAAATTATTAAATTTCATCCCTAACCATATTTTAGTACATATATTATGTTGAACGGTTTGGATCGACAATTTGGACTTTAAAAACAAAGATATAAAATATGAGGTATGAAAGACATGAGGCATTGGAATTCTCCTCTCTCTCTCTCTCATATATATAAATATATATATATATATGAGATGAGTTACGCTACTCCATGAAGTAAAACGCATTGGTGCTTCATGGCATTATATTTTTATTTTAAAAATTCAAACGATCGATCCGAACCGCTCAACATGATCTCCATATTGAAATGTGCTTGGAGACCAAATTTTACATTTTTTGGAATTTTTTTACTATTTATTAAGCAATTTTGAAAATTGCTGATCCGATGGTCCATAAATTTTTACTATATTTTACTGTTCACAGCAAAACAACAATTTTCAAAATTGATTAATAAATAATAAAAAAATTCCAAAAAAATGTAAAATTTGGTCTCTAAGCACATTTCAATATAGAGATCACATCTAACGGTTCGGATCGGTTGTTTGGACTTTCAAAATGAAAATACGGCGTAGAGTACAAACGTATTTTACTCCATGGAGTAGCGTAGCTCATCTCTCTCTCTCTCTCTATATATATATATATATATATATATATATATATATATGTAGAGAGAGAGAGAGAGATAGGCTAATATACAATCGATTATTCCTAACCTCCCATGTAACCAAGTCGTATTTCGATTTTTAAAGTCCAAATGATCGATCCAAACCATTAGATGTGATCTCCATATTAAAATGTGTTACGAGACCAAATTTTACATTTTTGGAATTTTTTTACTATTAATTAAGCCACTTTGAAAATCGCTGATCCAACGGTAGCTTCTGATTTTACTGTTTGGTTAAGCCATTGTTAGATCAGCGTTTTTCAAAGTGGCTTAATAAATAGTAAAAAAAAATTCAAAAAATGTAAAATTTGGTCTCCTAGCACATTTTAATATGGAGATCACATCTAACGGTTTGGATCGATTATTTGGACTTTATAAATCAGAAAACGACTTAGTTGCACGGGAGGCTAGGAACAATCGATTGTATATTAGCCTATCTCTCTCTCTCTCTCTCTATATATATATATATATTTAAATTTATAAAAATGAGTTTGTATTTATTGAAAATAAAATCCAGAATAATGTTCTACGCGTTAAACCGATAATTTCGATATGAAGAACGCGAAAAACCTCTAAATGATTGATTTTATATGGATTTTACAAGTTTTAATGCACATATGGGTGCAACTTGGGTGTGTTAGATGGCACTTCGACCAGTGGGGCTCACTGTCATAGAGCCACTATTTCAATTAATTTGAACTCCTCATTTAGTGCGACCCCTTCATTTTGGGTACACCCATATCATATGCCAAAACATGAAAAACATGAAAAATCCATGGGCTCACCATAAATCAAGCTTATCCAAAAATTAAAATAAAACAAGAAGCATTCTATTGGATCAATGACTTGTGGGACCCTTTTGTAAGATTTTTCTCCCTCTTTTGTTATATGAAAATTGGTCTAAAGAAGAAGATTTTTAGAACTACAAAATTTAAGAGAAAGAGGAAATCTTGTGGCTTATTCTCAGCAACAATCAAGAGAGAAAAAAACTTCGTTTTTCTCTAGAGAGGAGCAATCTAATTCTTAAGGGGGGCAAAACCGAAATCAATCTATTTTTTCCACTACTTTCAAAAATTCAGGGGGGTAGCTCCTCCCCTCCCCTCCCCCCCCCCCCCCCCCGTCTCGCAAACTACACTAGGTCCAGCTCTGGTTGCATTTCATCTCACCATATCTACGTTAAGTAGAATTTATATCCTCTCCATTATCTGATAAGGGAATATCTTATAATTAGTAGATCCAGATTGTTCTTTTTAACTTGACATGAATCTTAAAGCTCAATAATACTGCCTCCTGCGCTAGTTTGAAACTCAAATCAGCTGAGATTTAATCTCAAACCGTAAAATGAGGCTAATCCTTTACAATACTTGGAAGGATTCGAATCTTGTTAAGTATTTCCTGCAATAATTCGAAAGAAGGCAAGGGAAAGTACAACTATTTTTTTTTTGTATTGGTTAGAGGAAAAGTCACACAATTATTTAATATCTACAAGAAATATTTTATTCGGATTTCGTATATGTAATTAAAATCACGTAAAATATTGTCTTTGTCACTAATCTAAATATGACTCCAAACAAAATGCAATTGAATGGTTTAGTTTGCATTACCTCCATAATTAAAATCTCATTTAGCCATATTTTATTTTTGTGGGATAAATTTTCAATCAATTTACATGAATACAGAGGAAAGATTATGAGAAAAATATCTAATTATTATTCAATTATATTGCGAGAATAATTATGAAAATTTGATATTTTTTTTGTAAAATACAATACCTATATCTTTTAGATACTAACTACTATATGGGACTCGCAACAATACATTTGCTTTGATTGGTCCAAAACTTTAAAATGACATATACTCAATAGTTAAAATATATAACATGTTGAATTTTAGGAATTGTATATGATATTGTGTGCAAAGGACGGTCTATCCCCATATATAAATATATTCATATTAGGTTAACAAAATAAATAATTGTCAAGCGATCGATACGAGTGAAATTTTGAGTTCTATTTTCTATATAATGAATTATTTGCAATTTATGGTTTATTGGTGGGCGATCATGATATTCTTTTTTTTTCTTTCCTAGAAGATCAGTACGCCTATATACATATACTAATATCATACTCGTGCATTACAACAGAAACATAATATAAAAGAACCAAAAATTCTTATGATTTATTTTCAGAAAATACTTTTTTATGTTACACTTTTCAATAAAATAAGCAATATTTTGAAACCCATGAGTATTTTTCCTCTTTATCTTTCCTTAGAAAATTTGATAGTGAATACACACACACACATACATGTATATCTACATATGTATGTACATGTACATGTATCCAATACATATACATGTCCATACATAGATGTCTATATGTATACATATATTTATAGAGAGTGGTCAAGATCAAAGTGGTAGTTCCTGAGATTTGGAGATACCACTTTTTAAACTGTTTGATCTGGTTTTAGATTCGTGCTTCATCTGATTGATTTTGTCACTGAACTAAAGAAAATAAATGGAGAACAATTGAAAATTTCAGCGCTCTGTTAGTTAGGTTTTAACACCCTGTCTCTCTCTCTCTCTCTTGGAAATCTAGGCAACTCTCCCCTGTCCCCGTACAAAAATTAAAAAAATTTAGAATTCCCTAAACCTAGATGTCGGATGAGGAAAATCATGTTAGCTAATAAATTTAGTTTCCTATACGAGTCATATTACAAACGAATAATCCTATCAAGTAGTATGACCGGGTGTCGATCCGCAGGGAACTATTATTTAGGTCTTGAGCTGTCAGATCTCAACATTTCAAAAAGTTAGACAAAATGAAAATTTGAGAGTTAATGGTTTGGTCTTTAGATTTGACAAAAATTAAAGGTAAGTAAAATAAATAAGATGATGATGTGAATTCTTAGGGTTTTGGCTTACCATTGCTACTCAATCTATTTTAATAAGATCTCATTAGGTATTTGGTTTTCAGATGTTGTTTGAACATTCCTAATTCAATTTAGTGATTGCTGCTCTCGCATTAACACAGTCACCTTACATATCTGATAGACCAAAATGATACTTACTAACTTTTAGTATATAAAATATATACTTAGTTACCTTAATTCTACTCTGTCGGATTACAAGTGCATAATCCTACCGTGTAGTAGCGTCGAGTGTCGATCCACAGGGATAGATCTATAAATATTTAACAACGATATACTAGTCTAAGTTCTTCGATTTGTTTGGTTGTGTGATATTTAAAATAATAATAATAATAATAATAATAATAATAATAATAATAATAATAATAATAATAATAATAATAACAATAATAACAATAATAATAATAGTAAATGGTGATTTTACAGTTTAATTTGGCAGATTTGTAGGTGGTTAAGAGCTGCCCTGAATGAGGGATCAGATTTTTATATTTGTATATGTGCTGATCCTTTTCAGAGCAATAGGGAACATATGTCCCATGATTTCTTTCGGCTTTTCTTCTAGTTCACCCTTGTGACAGACCTACAATTCATAATCAGCCTATCAGGGTTTTATTGATTGTGGGGACGTTTAACTCCCGGCGGGCGCAAGCCCCCGTCGTTACTTACATCAGACGACCTTTTGAGTCAGTGATGAACACCTCGTTCATTCCAGGATTTACGCCTATTTTCGTGTGAACTGGGTAATTAGGGCTAAAAATGGTTCATGTAAGATTTATTTGGTTATTTGGTAGGTTTTCAATTGGTTTGGACATAGTTCGAACATTATCTTGGTCTTATATGCATGTGCATATGTGTTTATATGGTTCAAACTTGAAAAGACATGTTTAAATATTATTTTATATTTTTATTTATGAAAATATGTCAAGAGAGGGGCATTTTGGTCATTTCAGTTTGTGGCTGAAGCTTGGACATATTCAATTACTATTTAGAATTGTAGAGAATTGAATTTGGGTTCATTTAGAATTGGTTTGAGTCAATTTGAACTTCAAACGAAGAAGTTATAGCCAAAAAGGACTGAAAAGGACTTGTCTATGAAGTTTTTATACTTCCAGGGACCTATTTGTAAATTTTCAGGGGTCTGAGACTGTGATTTGAGCTTTTGACAGGGTCTGGAATGCAAAGTGGGCTTTCAAGGGCCTGTTTGAAAGGGTTTTATATGTTAGTTTGTAATAATCTAGAAGTCAATAATACGATAAATTATCATAAAACTTTGTTCATGAATTGAATGTTTATTTATATATCATTTTGTTGCCTTGAGTATTATTGAATTTATGGATCATTTCGAGTTCATGACTGAAATTGTGAAACTCCATAATATAGATGATATATACTCTTAAAAAGTCACTGACCAAGGTAATTAGCAGGAACACTAATTACCGCGATAAGGTTAGTATGTGGATTAAAAGATGGTTAAGTTTTACAAACCACCTGACACGAGATGTCATTTTAATCACATAGATACATGTTCTAGGAACATGGTATTTGACAGACCCCGAATGAAACATTAAATAGAATTGTGTTCGTGTCATTTATGTTTTCATTCAGTGTCAGGTTCTACAGTATGAGGTATTTATCGTTCCCACTGAGAAATATGTATGTGTGATTGTTATCTAACGCTGTCCGTAAAAAGCAGTCATAACGGTAGCTTTTCCATATGTATAGGTTAGCTGAGGAAGTGATAGTTTACCAAGAATACTATTTGTCCCTCGTATTTTATACGAGCTATAGCATCACTGGGCCCCTTGATAGAGTAAGATTATCTGCTAGCGGTATAATTACAAGAGTAATTATATTTGATAATCTGCTCAAGATCAAGAAAAGATTCAGTTAGCAAGGATGACACACATCTACCTTGAAACTAATCTGATAGCTATGAGACAGAAGAACAGACACAAGTAAATAGTTTACTGGATCGTGATATTGTACAGTACAGCATCATCTGTGTAATTGGATGGTCATGATGTATACTGCTAGATACCGCTCATGATTATAGAAGTTAAAACAGTTTTAACTCTATTTACCAACATAACACAGATCCTATTGGGTTACACCATATAGGAGTTAATCGGAGAATCTTATTGTGATTGATTATAAATTGGTTATGATCAATAGTAAGATGGTTATAATTAATTATACGTATTATAATTAAATTATAAATGTCATATAAAATGACAAGCAAAAACAACGGTTAATTTATAAACGTACACGGTACGTTGTATAAAAGTTACCGAAACAACAACCGCAAGAAATATAATTGTTCAGAATAATTATACGAATATTATTTGTATTCGGGCCGAGGGCATTCGGGTCTTTTCAGATTCGTCCTTATCAGTATGACATGTCATCGATCCTATCCAGATGACACGTCATCAATCCTATCCACATAACACCTCACCCCCTAGGTGGCATGCCTTGTCATAGGGGTATTTTGGTCTTTTCACATCATTTTAGAGGCTATAAATAGAGGGGTGCATGCAGAGATTAAAATACTAATTCACTCGTATCGTTTCGTGTCGAAACGAATCGGTATTTTCTCTCTTTCTCAGTTTCTCTCCCAAATAGTGTTTCGGTTGAGAAAAGAAAGTTATACGTAGTTGACGTATAATCTTGCGGGTTGTTGTGAAGTATATTTACGGGATTGATCAATAGTGTTTTCCCGAATTTCGCGGTATGTCAGTTTTGCTTATTTGTGAAACTGAGTAGCTGAAAATTCGTGTTTACGGGTTTTCGTCTTTTCCCCGTGAATAGTGTTTTTGCATAATACCGCGATTTATAGTATTTCTAGCAAAAGAAATAAACCGCTCTCCGGTTAGTCCTGGTGGATAACCGATAGAGGCATCAGACGTCTGATGCTCCGAGGAGAATCATTTCCGTGATGTAGCTCTACTCGCTCGGTCTGCATTCCAACTGTGATTTGGAAACAAGGTATAAATATGTTATATTAATCTATTTAATTGGTAAGTAGATTAAAGTTTTAGAAATCAATCATGGAGTAGATCTGTAAAAAGGATTAAATTGGGTTTTGATGCCAAACGAATACTGAAGGTGGACCGCCTTGGAAAGTTTCCTGACATACCCCGTTTAATCCTGAGCTTAAGTTGGCCGTAGAAATTTTTGTTCGACGGTCATTCCGCAGCTTAAGCCTAAATGGGTTTTGGTTACCCCGAAACCCAACATTATACTGCCAAGGGCTTTTCTGCAAGTTTTCAAGGACTTCTCTGCAAATATTTAATAAATAGATGAGGCTTTTATGCAAAGGGGTTTGTTTAGTTACATCTGGACTTTGAGATTGGTACTGGGACTTTGAGATGTGCACTGGTCATTGGATCAAAATCATTGGGCTTTAGAATTAGTGCAGAGAAGGATTAAATCGAATGAGCTTCAACATTTGGGTTTTGGGCTTTAATGAGCGTATTGGGCCTTCAATCAGCGCACAGAGTCTCGGATTTCACTAAATGGGTTTTAAGATTTTTGTCAGATCATCTCAATTCATTTAAACATTATGAATCGCTGACACGGGGTCCCACGAGACAGTAAACGGTTAAATTAATTTGAATTTAAGCCGTTGGATTAGAAGGTCCTTTAAGGTTCATGCAACCCGATGGGTTCCGAGGATTTGCCTCTAACAAGCTAGGGTTCATCCTGATAAACGGCATACGGCTGATTCCAGCCATGGCTGCACTGGCCAAGTACACCATCTTGATCGTCTTGAAGCCAGGAGTCGATTAGTGTCTTTATCGGCGACCGAGGATCGTCGGAGCCATCGGTACAGGCTTTTACAGTGCCTAGCGATACCAATCGAGACTCAATTCAATTTCAATCAATTCTACAATAATTTCTCTCAATCATTTGATCATTTGAGATCATGGGAGGGTTTAGAAGGCACAGGGAGTGTCAATTTTGCGTTTAGGGAGGACCTGAGCATAATTTAGGTTCTATCCTCTCGGTTTCAATATCGGTTCGGTACCAATGATTAATTCAGAGTCATGTAAACTGATTCAAGAGTGCAAAGAGGTCATTCAAACCATTTAGAAGTATTTAGGATTCAGCAGGAGCATTGATTTGGTCTACATTGAGTTCTGGTCAATTGAAAGATATATGAACCCATACTTTTCTTGATGTCTGATCCATTCTCTCCTGAATTTAATATATAAGGTGTGATTTTAATTTCACAGGATAAAAAAGACATGTGCTAAGGATTTTTGCTCCAAATTTCATGATCATCTGAACATTATTTCTCAATTAAAATGGTGTTTAAGTGTGAAGGGAAAAACTGGTAATTTCACAGTTTTAAATTCATATTTTTTATTTTTAAAAGTTGAACTTTGACAGACCATATCTTTGTGTTGGAAAGTCCAAATCATGCAAATTTTGAGTCTATCTTGTGTATTTCTTTTATTCTCTACATGATAGTGTACTTACTTTTTCAATTTAATCAACAAATCAGTCCAGACTTTCCAGATTACTAGCAGAGGTCAAATATGGCCATTTCAGTGCATAAGGATGTACCAGCAGTGCTTATCATGCATGGCACTGTTGAGTTCATGCTTATTAATGTTCAGGGGGTTACTAGAGGGGCCCAAGTACATTGGCATGGGTCTGGTTCATCATTTAGACCAATTTAAACATATTTTCAAGGTAATTAAACACCATTCTTTGTACCAGTGACTGAAGGATAAAGATCCAAGCATCAAATCAACATTTCAAGATATTTCAAGGATGCCAGAACATGGCAATATGCATTAGAATGTTTAAAAGGCCTGAAATCAAGCTTCTTATACATCCTTTTGCACTGATTTGGACAAGATCACCAAGGAATCATTAGAACAAAAGTACACAGCCTATCTTAGTAAAACTGAGGCTTATGTGCATACACTTCATCCAAGCTTGTTTCTTTTGCAAATTAGGTCCAATTTAAAAGGAACTGATGAAGGATACCAGCTGGCTCAACTTCATCAGTCATTGTTTGTTTAAAACATGATTTTGGATCCTTTAAACCCTTTAAAACTAAAATTTTTGCAGTGAATCTGACATGAGAGGATACCAGCTGGCTCAACTCTCATGTTTTCATCATTTAAATACTTTATAAGGGTTTAAAGAATTTGATCAGCATAAAAAATCAAGAATAAAGGTAGAAAAGGGGTTTTCAAAGCACTTTTATATACATATCTCATTATATTATTATCTAATACTGCATAGAAGCCTCAAATAGCGTAAAAGGAACTAAAATGTACTGAAATTATAGTTTATATTATTTTAAAATGATTTAAAATAGGAGAGAGGCAAAGAAAACATCTTTTTTATGATCACTAGATCTATATGCTCTTAGTTCTTGACAAAAGAACTTGAGCACTGCATAGATCTTCATATTTTAGCATCTAAAAGACTTTAAAATATAAAGAAAAGAAAATGCATCAAGAAAATAAAAGAGAAGGTGCAAAGCAGTAAAGGAAAAGGGTAAAAATAAAGAAAGAACTTTATTTAAATACAAATATATATGTACAAAGCATTAGCCATCTATGACTTTACATCTTTTCAGACTATGATTACCTATTGAAAAGGTTGCTACAGTAGCAGAGGAAGAAGAAAGCCTCTAAAGAGCTAATTTGCTATATTTCAAGGGCTTTGCTAATTGTATCTAATCTAACAGAGCTTTTGCATATAGGGGAGATCTGATTTCATATGGGCTATGGGTGCCATTATATATGCAAGCCTCAGGTTTAGGGTTTAGCATCAACTGATGTGTCTTTCATCTTGACCATCAAGTGTTTGATCACTGGCCTAGCTTGATTGGCTTCATTCCATGTGTAATTGTGCAGGGAATCATCCTATTACACCTTGACATGTCATTAATTATTAGCTGGATCAATCTCAGCCCTTGGATTATCTCCAAACATAGAGGGAGGCATCAAAGCCCTTGGTTTACTGCCTTTCAAATAAAAAAGGATGAATTGCATGATTCCTTTTGTCAGAGGTTGATTCTTCTATTTTGGCATGACCTCAGGTCCTTGGGCATGTGTCCATGGGGACCAGGAGGGGTATTAACGGCTAGGACAGCTCAATTTGGCATCTTGCACATTGAGTCTGTAGCTCTTCATGTGGCAACTCAACACATGTCTCTTATCATCAAATTGGTAGTGTAAGTGACATCGTGCCATGCTAAAAAGGTTCTCCTCCAAGTTTTAGGGCTTAATTTGAGCTATAACCCGAGTTCTCCCTTTCACCATTCTTTCATTCTCGGTTAAAATTGAAACTCATGAAAAGGGATTTCCATTTGAATTTTGGATAGGGAGTAGAGGAAGAGATCATCTCTTTAGTTTAATTTAAGCTTGAAATCAAGCTTAGAAGGCGAGAGAGACGAGGAAGATGATGTCAGGGTAATCGGGCCCATATGTCAGCCGCTCTGACAAGCTTCTCTTCTCTCTTCTATCCTCTGTTATCTTCGCATGAGCTAGGTTTAATGTGAACCATAAACTTGATAGCTTCCCTTGCATTGCTTCGGCCTATTAGACCGAGCTCATATACGTTGAGAGGTTCAAATGCGCTTCAGCGCCTGATTTTAACTTAGGCATGGGTTCTAGGTGAACTTGGCCTCTCATGAACCATTTCAATGATAGTATGGTGTATGGAGCTTAATGCTCATGGACCATGTCTATCTATCTTGACCTCCTAGCGAAATTGGCATACAGAGGCTGATTTGTGGGCCCTGCCTGTTAGGGTTGGCTTTGTGGCATCCAGATTGCACCCAGGATCACTAGGTTAAATGCTAAGGGTACCCCATGCCAGGTGGCACCACTCAAAGGATGCCATGTCAACATATATTTCAAAAATTCATAACTCTTCAACCATTTCGAGTTAGAAAGTGTATAATATATCAAAATTGATGGTTTATCATGTAGAACATTGTCATATATTCTAACATGCCATTATCCATTCATCTTGGAGAGCCTTTATACAATTTGGCATATTTTTAATATTTAAATATTCCATTTAGCATCATTTTAGGGTACAACAAGATTAATAGGTGCAGATGCTAATTGCTATAAGCCAAGAATAGCCTCCGGGGTTTTAGATGAAATACTTCTAATTATCTTAAAATATATTTATGGCACTCATGTCTATTCGTATGCGGCACTGTCACTAACCCGCATACGGTATAGACCACCCCGTAGATAGAGCCGCATACCGGTACTATTATTTCCTACAGATGCCTTGGTTCGGTTTTATGCATATTTGAAATGTTCTCTAACTCTATGGTCAGTTTGTGGGAAACAATTCAGATTGTCACGTGATGATAATTAAACCACTCACACCAATCTAATTAATCACATTCCTTTATTACTCGCTAAGTAATAACCCTAAACCCTACTTATTACAAGTAATAAATAATTCCTAATTATAATTCGAGATGCTATCTAATCTATATCATGCCAAGTGAGCCTACTGGGTTCTAACCCTAGTTTTTAAACCGCTGCCAAGCCTCGTAAGCTGAAGTGTTCGGACTAGAGCTTAAAGGCAAAGAATTGGAATTGAAACAATGTTCTCATGGCTACACCTGCAAAGCTTGACTCGAATCTAAGTGGACAATCCATGGATATCACCAAATATCGAGGTATGATTGGAAGCTTACTTTATTTAACGGCTAGTAGGCCCGATATTATGCATGATGTGTGTCTATATGCTAGATCTCAAGCCAATCCAAACTAATCACATTACAAAGCAGTAAATTTGTTTTAAAATATGTTAAGGGTATGTTAAATTTAGGGTTATGGTATAGTAAAACACACGAGTCTAGAACTCATAGGATACACGGATGCTGACTTTGCCGGTGATAGAGTAGATAGGAAAAGCACAAGCGGGACTTGTCAATTTCTTTATGGATCGATAGTGTCTTGGTCAAGTCAGAAACAAACTGTTAGTTTGTAATAATCTAGAAGTCAATAATACGATAATTTATCATAAAGCTTTGTTCATGAATTGAATGTTTATTTATATAGCATTTTGTTGCCTTGAGTATTATTGAATTTATGGATCATTTCGAGTTCATGACTGAAATTGTGAAACTCCATAATATAGATGATATATACTCTTAAAAGGTCACTGACCAAGGTAATTAGCAGGAACACTAATTACCGCGATAAGGTTAGTATGTGGATTAAAAGATGGTTAAGTTTTACAAACCACCTGACACGAGATGTCATTTTAATCACATAGATACATGTTTTAGAAACATGGTATTTGACAGACCCCGAATGAAACATTAAATAGAATTGTGTTCGTGTCATTTATGTTTTCATTCAGTGTCACGTTCTACAGTATGAGGTATTTATCGTTCCCACCGAGAAATATGTATGTGTGATTGTTATCCACCGCTGTCCGTAAAAAGCAGTCATAACGGTAGCTTTTCCATATGTATAGCTTAGCTGAGGAAGTGATAGTTTACCAAGAATACTATTTGTCCCTCGTATCTCTATACGAGCTATAGCATCACTGGGCCCCTTGATAGAGTAAGATTATCTGCTAGCAGTATAATTACAAGAGTAATTATATTTGATAATCTGCTCAAGATCAAGAAAAGATTAAGTTAGCAAGGATGACACACATCTACCTTGAAACTAATCTGATAGCTATGAGACAGAAGAACAGACACAAGTAAATTGTTTACTGGATCGTGATATTGTACAGTACAGCATCATCTGTGTAATTGGATGGTCATGATGTGTTGCCAGATGCCACCCATGACTAACAGAAGTTAAAACAGTTTTAACTCTGTTTACCAACATAACACAGATCCTATTGGGTCACACCATATAGGAGCTACTCGGAGAATCTTACTGATTAATTATAAATTGATTATAATTAATATTAAGATGATTATAATTAATTATACGTGTTATAATTAAATTATAAATGTTATGTAAAAATAACAAGCAAAAACATTGGTTAATTTATAAACGTGTATGACACGTTGTATAAAAGTTAACCGGTTAATTTATAAATGTGCAGGACACATTGTATAAATTATCGAAACAACAAATAACCGCAAGAAAAATATATATAATTATTCAGAATAATTATACGAATATTATTTGTGTTCGGGCCGAGGGCATTCGAGTCTTTTCAGATTCGTCCTTATCCGCATGACACGTCATCGATCCTATCCAGATGACACGTCATCGATACCGAAACAAATAACCGAAAGAAAAAAATATATATAATTGTTCAGAATAATTATACGAATATTATTTGTGTTCGGACCGAGGGCATTCGGGTCTTTTCAGATTCGTGCTTATCCGCATGACACGTCATTGATCCTATCCAGATGACATGTCATCAATCCTATCCACAAGGGCAAAATGGTCATTTCACACCTATGCCACCTTGCATGTGTAGAAGCATGGAGAAGAATGTGGAAGGGTGTGGAAGGGGTATTTTGGTCATTTCACATATAAAAGGATGAGGTGTCAATGGCATATCTTGTAAATAGGCCGAACTTGGAGGGCATTTTGGTCTTTTGCAACCGAATCTAAACACTATAAATAGGGGTGGAGGGGTAGAGAGAGAAAGATATATTCACATATATATATATGCACATTCACATGTATCTTTTCGTGCAGAAACGAATCGGTATTTTCTCTCTTTCTCGGTTTCTCTCCCAAATGGTGTTTCGGTTGAGAAAAGAAAGTTATACGTAGTTGACGTATAATCTTGCGGGTTGTTGTGGAGAATATTTACGGGATCGATGAATAGTGTTTTACCAAATTTAGCGGTATGTCAGTTTTGCATATTGATGAAACTGAGCAACCGAAAATTCGTGTTTACGGGTTTTCGTCTTTTCCCCGTGAATAGTGTTTTTGCATAATTCCGCGGTTTACGGTATTTCTGGCAGAAGAAACAAACCGCTCTCTGGTTAGTCCTGGTGGATAACCGATAGAGGCATCAGACGTCTGATGCTCCGAGTCGATTCCTTCCCTGGTGAGGCTCTACTCGCTCGGTCTGCATTCCAACTGTGATTTGGAAACAAGGTATAAATATGTTATATTAATCTATTTAATTGGTAAGTAGATTAAAGTTTTAGAAATCAATCATGGAGTAGATCTGTAAAAGGATTAAATTGGGTTTTGATGCCAAAGGAATACTGAAGGTGGACCGCCTTGGAAAGTTTCCTGACATACCCCGTTTAATCCTAAGCTTAAGTTGGCCGTAGAAATTTTTGTTCTACGGTCATTCCGCACCTTAAGCCTAAAAGGGGTTTCCGGTTATAGCACCGCGTGAAACCCCAACAGTGGTATCAGAGCACAAGGCTTTCCCGCTGATTGATTTTCTAAAAGTTATAACTTATGCAAATTAAATGCATATACCGCATATCAGTTTAATTCTTACATTTGCAGCTTAAGTCCAAAACCGATTAGAAATGAGATTTTCTTGGATCGGTTCTACCGACTAAGAAAGTTAAATTAGATTTAAGCTTTCTTTATGCTTTCTTATGAAATGTAAATTTTTACATTTCTTGGATCGGTTTTCCGACCGAGAAAGATAAAATAGGATTTTATGCTTTCTTTATGTTTTCGTTTTCAAAACTTTCAACTGCATTTGAGTATATCTAAGAATGTGATGAAGCAATAAAATACCCAAGTAAGAACTGCTAATCTCCACCCGTAAACGACAAGGTTAATGACAAGAAAAGTCTCGACTTTTCGTCTAACCCTTGTTTACGTGTCCTGATAGCTGGCTCAAAGGGGATTTTGTCACGTTACCAAATTACTCTATGCTTTTGAAATGGAAAAATTTAGTGTAAGTTTTTCGCCTTTTCGAAAACCTTCGGATAAGTAAAGTTCATCGAAGAATGTGATGAAGCAATAAAGAACCTGAGTAAGAGCTGTCATTTCCACACAAGAAAGAGATGGTTCTGTCTAGGAAAGATTGAGTCTAAGCGGTCCTCGTGACCCCAATCTTTCCTGGGAGCCCCTTTCACGTGTCATAATGGCTGGCCCAAAAGGAACTTTGTCACGTTACCAAATTGCTTTATGGACCGAAAAGAATATCTGATTTTAAAACATATAAATTGTTTATGTGCTTTAAATGGTATAAATAAGAACTGAGCATAGCTGCAAAATAAAGAATTGATAACTGATAGATTATATACCCGACTTGGTCCTGTATATAAGTAAATTAGATTTACAGCTTATAGTAAATTAGATTTACAGCTTATAGTAAATTAGATTTACTGCTTTAAAATGAAAAATGGGTAAAACTAGATTTACCGTCTTTCCAAGGAACCGTGAAAGAAAATTTTCTTTGAAGAAAAATATGAATGTGGGATCACATTTGACATTGTTTCTTTCTGACTTCCTTTCCACGACTGCTTGCTGAAGCATATGAAAGATGTCTTTTAGGAAAATGTAAATGAGATCATATTCACTATTCTTTCTGTCTGACTTCCTTTCCACGACTGCTTACTGAAGCATATGAAAGAGGTCTTTGAGGAAGATAGGAATTGAATCACAATCGGTATTTTTCTGACAAGCAACTTTCACGTGTCCGTAACGCTGACCAAGGTCAACATTACAAACTGAAAGAAATATACGTGACTCGGTCACATATATAGGTAAATCAGATTTACTGCTATCATATAAAAACGTATAGATTAGATTTACCGTTTTTATAAGAAACCATATAAACTACCTCTACAAGATAGACGGTAGCTAAAGTCAGTTACAAGAACTGACTGCTTAACAAAGCTAAGCGTATCAAAGAGGTACTGATAAGAACAGAAACTAATGGAGATCACATTTCGTATTCAAGATTTCCTTTCCACGACTGCTTAATGAAGCATATGAAAGAGGTCGTTATAAAGATACGAATAGAATCACATTTAGTCATTCTTACATATGCTGAGAAAAGAAAGTAATGGGGATCACATTCGATATTTTAGACTTCCTTTCCACGACTGCTTAATGAAGCATATGAAAGAGGTCGCTATAAAGATACGAATAGAATCACATTAATCGTTCTTTCTAACATAAGATAAGAAAAGAAATGGAGATCACATTCAGTATTCAAGACTTCATTTCCATAATTGCTTAATAAAGCATATGAAAGAAGTCGCTATAAAGATACGAATAGAATCACATTAGTCGTTCTTTCTGACATACCCCTTTGGAGATTGCTGGCACTGTTAAGCATAAACACCAACCCATTAAATATTAAGTAGTATGCCCTTCCCACTCTATCCTCCTCAAACCATTGTTCATTGGTTGATGGGTAAACTACTCAGTAGACATCGCCTTTTACCTTTGGTGGTCGAGGGTTATGTCCGACATATCAAACCAAATAGAGTGAGGTTACTTACCGATGATTTCCAAAACAGTTTTGGGCTCGGGGCAAAGTCTTCGTTAAATACACGTGATGTTTTAACGAAACCAAGAATCACAAAGAGATGTGATTAGCAAGTTTGCTTACCTAAGATAACTAATAGCCATGATATGCATACACTGCCTTGGTTATTAGTGAAAATATGGATCTTGGTCCTACTGCAAACGGGAATAGAACAAATTTGCAGTGGGAGTTTTATTATTGGAATAAAACATTACATGAACAAAGCTAAAATCTTTACTTTAAACGTTGTAGAAATATGGTTAAAGAAACGTCTTTCTCTTTACGCTCTCTATTCGAAAGGTAGACATACGTGAGAAAAAGGAATATATCCTAAATACACCGGTCCCTGCTGAAATAGTAGAGAGCAGCTCTGTCAGTACTCACACACTTCGTATGACAAGTGATGATGAGAAACTGGAGAAGCTTAACTGTCCGTTGAGCCACGAGTTGGCCACGGAAGTTATCCTGAACTCATTTCCTCCCAGCTATTCGGAGTTCATTGTGAACTCCCATAAGCAAGAGTTGGATAAAAGCTTGCAGGAGCTCCAAGGGATGCTGAGGATCACTGATAAAGACATCGAGAATAGCTCTCATGTCCTCATGATCCAAGAAGGTGAGAGTAAGATCAAGAAAGCAAAAGGGAAAAATGGCCATTAAGTACAAAGGCAAAGGGAAGTTGGTTCCGGGAACGAACTCTCCCAAGATAAATGTTTCTACTAACTCTGACTACTATTTTAGCAATAACAAAGGTCACTGGAAGAGAAACTGCCCGGAGTATCTTGGAGATATGAAGTTTGAGAATGTCTCAAGTATTTATGTTATTGAAATTAATGTTGCGACCTCTCTTAATGATTGGGTACTGGATACCGGATCATGTGCTCATATTTGCACGAATATGCACGTACTAAGAGGAAGTTACGCAATAAGGAAGTACAACTCCGAGTTGGAAACGGAGCACAAGTTGCAGCCGTTACAGTCGGTAGGATAGAATTGTACTTGCCTAGCGGGTTTATTCTGGAACTAGAAAATGTCTATTTTGTTCCTACCATTTCTAGAAATATCATATCAATCTCGTGTTAAGAGATGAATGGTTTCTCGTTTGTTATAAAGGACAATAGATGTTCTATTTATAAAAATGAGACATATTATGGATCATCTTACTTGTTAAATGGTCTTTATATGCTAGAAATGGAAAACCCCGTGTTTAACATCAATAACAAAAGACTCAAAACGTTTCATGAAAGTATTGACTTACATGAGACATAAGTTTGAATTCTTTGACGAGTTCATGGAATTTAAGACTAAAGTAGAAAATCAATTGAACAAAAGTATTAAGGCATTATGGTAGGACCGTGGAGGCGAATACTTGAGTTATGGTTTTCAAAACGTACTTAAAGGAATGTGAGATAGTCTCACAACTCACACCTCTAGGAACACCGCAATGTTACAGTGTTGCCAAGAAAATGAAACAAACCATGCTGGACATGATTCGTTCCATGATGAGTGACGCCACCCTCCCAAAATCATTTTGGGGACACGCACTAGATACTGCCGCACTAACGATAAATATGGTTCCATCCAAGTCAGTTGAAAAGACTCCATACGAGTTATGGTTTGGGAAATCCCAAATATGTCTTATCTTAAAAATGGGGTTGCGAAGTATTTGTCAAACGTCTGACGTCTGACAAACTTGGTCCCAAATCTGACAAGTGCTTTTTCGTAGAGTATCCTAAGGAAACGAAAGGATATTACTTCTATTACCAGTCCGAGAACAAATTAGTTGTTGCTCGTCATGGTATACTTTTGGAGAACAAGTTTCTTGCAAAAGGAAGTAGTGGGAGTAATGTAATACTTGAAGAAATTCAAGATACATCACACAATACAATATCTGAACTAGATCATATTAACCCACCTCTTGATTTTTTGGCTGATGGGCATCTGGAAGTACCAAGTCCACAAATAGTTGTGGATGAGGTTCTAGTCTCGAGCTCAAGTGCTTCAACGCAAGTTGAAGTAGAACTGGATCCGCAGACAGTTGTGGATCAAGTTCGACAGCCTGAAGAACAAGTGCTACGTAGGTCAATGAGAACAGTCCATGCACCCGAGAGGTACTTGGGACTGCACGAGGTCTCAGTTTTGACACTGAAGATCCTCTGACCTATGCGGAAGCAATGGATAGGCCTAACTCTGATAAATGGCTGGAGGCCATAAGATCCGAAATACAGTCCATGTATGACAACACGGTTTGGAACCTAGTTGTACCACTTGATGGGGTGAAGCCCATAGCTAACAAGTGGGTTTTCAAAGGAAAACAGACATGGATGACAATATGACTATTTACAAAGCACGGCTAGTAGCGAAAAGGTTTCAAACAAATTCTGGGAATTGATGAAACTTTTTCACCCGTGGCTATGTTTAAGTCAATTCGGATACTCCTAGCAATTGCCGCATTTCATGATGATGAAATATGGCAAATGGATGTCAAAACCGCATTCTTAAATGGAAATTTAAGAAGAGGATGTGTACATGACACAGCCTACGGGTTTTGAAGATCCAGAGAATGCTGGGAAGGTATGCAAACTTCTTGAATCCATTTATTGATTGAAGCATGCATCACGGAGTTGGAATCTTCGATTTGGCGAAGAAGTCAAAAGCTTGACTTCGTCAGATGCGAAGAAGAATCTTATGTGTACAGAAAAACTAGTGGGAGTGTCATCGCCTTTCTTAAATCTTATATGTAGATAACATACTCTTAATAGGAAACGATATTCCTCTATTGCAATTAGCCAAGTCTTCATTAAAGAAAAGTTTTCTCGATGAAGGACTTGGGCGAGGATGTCTATATACTAGGCATAAAGATCTACTGAGGTAGATCAAAGAGACTTATAGGATTAAGTCAAAGCACGTACATTGACAAAGTGCTGAATAGGTTCAGCATGCAGGATTCTAAGAGAGAATTCCTGCCAATGAATCATGGTGCACTGCTTAGCAAGACTCAGTGTCCTTCGACAACTGATGAGCAAAGCACTATGAGTAGAGTACCATACGCTTCGGCTATTGGCTCTATCATAAACACCATGTTGTGCACTCGCCCTGATGTCTCGTATGCTTTGAGTATGACGAGTAGATATCAGGCTAATCCAGGCATAAAGCACTGGAATGCTGTAAAGAATATCATTAAGTTCTTGAGGAGAACTAAGGATATGTTTCTCGTCTACAACGTTATCACCTAATACGAAAGATCATAAACATCATAAGATGTTTATAATTGATTATAAAAGATGTAATTAATATAAAGGTGATGTAAAGATAAGTAGAGTTGACACAGTCAGCAACACAGCTGATCCACTCACAAAATCTCTTCCTCAAGCCAAGCACGAGATGCTTAATGCTTCTATGGGTCTGGAACACATAGAAGATTGGCTGTGAGATTTTCTCAGGATCTACGAGATCTTAGAGAATAAAGAGTTTTGTATATAAGTAGGGTCTACGATGATTGACTCCTAGCTTAAGTGGGAGATTGTTAGTTTGTAATAATCTAGAAGTCAATAATACGATAATTTATCATAAAGCTTTGTTCATGAATTGAATGTTTATTTATATAGCATTTTGTTGCCTTGAGTATTATTGAATTTATGGATCATTTCGAGTTCATGACTGAAATTGTGAAACTCCATAATATAGATGATATATACTCTTAAAAGGTCACTGACCAAGGTAATTAGCAGGAACACTAATTACCGCGATAAGGTTAGTATGTGGATTAAAAGATGGTTAAGTTTTACAAACCACCTGACACGAGATGTCATTTTAATCACATAGATACATATTTTAGAAACATGGTATTTGACAGACCCCGAATGAAACATTAAATAGAATTGTGTTCGTGTCATTTATGTTTTCATTCAGTGTCACGTTCTACAGTATGAGGTATTTATCGTTCCCACCGAGAAATATGTATGTGTGATTGTTATCCACCGCTGTCCGTAAAAAGCAGTCATAACGGTAGCTTTTCCATATGTATAGCTTAGCTGAGGAAGTGATAGTTTACCAAGAATACTATTTGTCCCTCGTATCTCTATACGAGCTATGGCATCACTGGGCCCCTTGATAGAGTAAGATTATCTGCTAGCAGTATAATTACAAGAGTAATTATATTTGATAATCTGCTCAAGATCAAGAAAAGATTAAGTTAGCAAGGATGACACACATCTACCTTGAAACTAATCTGATAGCTATGAGACAGAAGAACAGACACAAGTAAATTGTTTACTGGATCGTGATATTGTACAGTACAGCATCATCTGTGTAATTGGATGGTCATGATGTGTTGCCAGATGCCACCCATGACTAACAGAAGTTAAAACAGTTTTAACTCTGTTTACCAACATAACACAGATCCTATTGGGTCACACCATATAGGAGCTACTCGGAGAATCTTACTGATTAATTATAAATTGATTATAATTAATATTAAGATGATTATAATTAATTATACGTGTTATAATTAAATTATAAATGTTATGTAAAAATAACAAGCAAAAACATTGGTTAATTTATAAACGTGTATGACACGTTGTATAAAAGTTAACCGGTTAATTTATAAATGTGCATGACACATTGTATAAATTATCGAAACAACAAATAACCGCAAGAAAAATATATATAATTATTCAGAATAATTATACGAATATTATTTGTGTTCGGGCCGAGGGCATTCGAGTCTTTTCAGATTCGTCCTTATCCGCATGACACGTCATCGATCCTATCCAGATGACACGTCATCGATACCGAAACAAATAACCGAAAGAAAAAAATATATATAATTGTTCAGAATAATTATACGAATATTATTTGTGTTCGGGCCGAGGGCATTCGGGTCTTTTCAGATTCGTGCTTATCCGCATGACACGTCATTGATCCTATCCAGATGACATGTCATCAATCCTATCCACAAGGGCAAAATGGTCATTTCACACCTATGCCACCTTGCATGTGTAGAAGCATGGAGAAGAATGTGGAAGGGTGTGGAAGGGGTATTTTGGTCATTTCACATATAAAAGGATGAGGTGTCAATGGCATATCTTGTAAATAGGCCGAACTTGGAGGGCATTTTGGTCTTTTGCAACCGAATCTAAACACTATAAATAGGGGTGGAGGGGTAGAGAGAGAAAGATATATTCACATATATATATATGCACATTCACATGTATCTTTTCGTGCAGAAACGAATCGGTATTTTCTCTCTTTCTCGGTTTCTCTCCCAAATGGTGTTTCGGTTGAGAAAAGAAAGTTATACGTAGTTGACGTATAATCTTGCGGGTTGTTGTGGAGAATATTTACGGGATCGATGAATAGTGTTTTACCAAATTTAGCGGTATGTCAGTTTTGCATATTGATGAAACTGAGCAACCGAAAATTCGTGTTTACGGGTTTTCGTCTTTTCCCCGTGAATAGTGTTTTTGCATAATTCCGCGGTTTACGGTATTTCTGGCAGAAGAAACAAACCGCTCTCTGGTTAGTCCTGGTGGATAACCGATAGAGGCATCAGACGTCTGATGCTCCGAGTCGATTCCTTCCCTGGTGAGGCTCTACTCGCTCGGTCTGCATTCCAACTGTGATTTGGAAACAAGGTATAAATATGTTATATTAATCTATTTAATTGGTAAGTAGATTAAAGTTTTAGAAATCAATCATGGAGTAGATCTGTAAAAGGATTAAATTGGGTTTTGATGCCAAAGGAATACTGAAGGTGGACCGCCTTGGAAAGTTTCCTGACATACCCCGTTTAATCCTAAGCTTAAGTTGGCCGTAGAAATTTTTGTTCTACGGTCATTCCGCACCTTAAGCCTAAAAGGGGTTTCCGGTTATAGCACCGCGTGAAACCCCAACACAAACCTCCGTCACACTCTCTACTACGGAAGCCGAGTATGTCGTGGCCGAAAATTGTTGTATATAATTACTATGGATGATGCAAACATTAAAAGGTTATGAAATTAATTTCCGTAAGGTTCCAATCATATGTGATAATACAAACACAATTCAAATATCAAAGAATCCCGTCCTTCACTAAAAATAACACAGAGAAATTAAACATCACTTCATTATAGATCACATTGAAAAAGGGGATGTTGAACTTATCCATGTTGACACTAAAAATCAAATTGCTGATATATTTACGAAACCTCTAAGTGCTCAACAACATAATGAACTTCCTTACAAACTAGGAATGCTATCCTTAGAAGATTAATTTCTAATACATTAATTGCAATAGAAAATAAAATATTCAAATTCAATTCCAAAATCTCTCCAGAAACAACAATGTGAACTCTACCATAACAATGGTCCTGGTACCGTTGCAATGGTGCCCAGCGGCAGACGAAAATTTTGGTTGATTTCCTTCTAGTTTTTTATATTCTTTTTTCCCAAAATCTTTCAGTTTTTGATTGATAAATATTGTGTCAAAAATTACAATCACATTTCCAAAATTCTTATCATTCTTTATAACCTCAAATTGATATATTTTTCAAATAATATCAAGTTGTTTTGTGCTCAAGGGTGTGAAACCCTAATCAAATATTTCCCATCTCCAATTTAAGACACACCATTGTATATCAAATTCATAGCACCATTTTGCCTCTCATTCTCATCAATTCTTACACTTAAACATGTCTTTCAATTGGTCTCAAGACTCCCAAAATGAGTATTCATTTCACGCAATTATTCCTGACCTTGAGTTCGATGCCGATTCTCTTGTAGAGAACTACACGTGTCTCGCTTGTGAAAAAGATGGCATGGCTTGGAGCATGTTTAAGTGCAATGATTGCAACATAGCCTTCCATCATCGTTGTGTTCTTATCAAGACTGTCCATCCCACCAATCCAAGGTTTAACTCATTTGTATGCGTTGATTACAAGTGTATTCGTGAGGCGCGAGACAAACATAAGAGGAAGCCAAATGAGGAGATCAACAAGAATGAGGCTAAGAAGCCAAACGAGGAGAACGAGATTGAAATGAAGCATAAACCTAAAGAGAATTAGTTCATTGGGGTTTAGGAGAGACTAATCTATCTATCTATGTGTATTTTTTATTTTCAAATTTTATCTTCCTTAAATGATGTATCATAGGGCTTAATTTTAATTTCTATATTTCTTTTGAATTGCATCTCCTAGTGGACATCAGAATTATTTGATCATTTCCAAAAATTCAATATATCTTAATTTAGAAGACTAAAAATGATCAAATTAAAATAATTCTAATCTCAATACTTCCGCTTATTTTAGAGGCAAAATTATTTGACCACATCTAAATATGTCTTAATGAAAAAGACAAAAATATGATCAATCTCAACAATATAATTTCAATATTTCCGCCTAATTTAGAGGCACAACTAATTGATCATTAATTAAACTTCAACATTATATTGATTAGAAGAATCACCAAAATGATCAATTTATAATCTTAAATTTCAATATACATAAATTTTCGTGCTATAATTTTAATGTTTTGCCTAATATAAGAGGCTAATACACTTGATCAATATTTTAACCTCAATATATCTTATTTTAGAACAATTGAATGATCAAGTCATGTTTATTTTAACTTCAACAAATTCATGACTAAAAAGAGGCAAAGTTTCATATGTTGAACTACATACACTTCAACATTCAAACTTAGTGCAAATTTACATGCTTTAATTTCAATATTCTATTGATATTTTTATTCTTAGGCCTTAATTTACAATTTTACCAAATTAAGAGGAAGTGCATGAATTGAGGGGGAGCCCTCTATTCATTTTGAGCATAACTATGTTTTATTTCTAATCCTTTAGACCATTTCCAAAAGAGGGAGATATATTACAAGTTCATGCTATATTGGTATTTCATGACACCACACACACAAACATAAGAACAAGAGAAATACAAAAACTTCAAAATTTTCAAATTTTCTAAACTTTGTGGGAATAACCAATTTATGCACTCACTTGATATGTATGTTTTGCAAATCCTCAAAATAGGAGATTGTTGGCTTTTGGAGCCCTTTACTTGTCTATTTGACTAGATTTGCAAAACATACATAAATTACATTTTATAGTTTTTCTTCCTAAGACATTGTGCAGGTTAATAACAACTGAAGATTCAATAAAAAAATATCAAAGATGAATTAATAAACTGTCATAAAACATCAATGATGTAGTCATGAAGCACAAGATATTGGACAACAAAAGAATTAATTCAAGATTAAGGACTATTAATCTATAAAATTGATAAAGTAACCTTGATAAACCCAAGTGAGGCCTTTGCAACGGTCCCTAAGTGAGGCCTACCATTGCAACGGAAGAAATAAATCATCAGCTGAGTCTGTGACGGTTTAAATTGATCAGAACTGTCACCTAACGGTCAGCATTCCAGAGGACTTCCGTTGTGAGGACTGTTGCAACGGTCATCTACCGTCGCCGAACCATTACAACAGAATCCTAGCGTTGGGCACTGTAATGTACAGTCTCCATATAGAAAGAGAAGAAGGTGGTTACAACACTAATACAACACTCCCAACGAACGACTTTGTAGCACTCTAGTAGCGTCTTCATATGTCAATAGAAGAGGGCAGTTGAAACACTAATAAAACACTACATTGGAAGGTTCTTGCAACACTCTTGTAATGTCTCCATATGGCAAGAGAAGAAGGTACATCCAACTGTAATACAACACTCCAATTGAAGTACTTTGTAGAACCATAGTAGTGTCTTCATATGGCAATATAAGAGGGTAGTTCCAACCCTAATGCAACACTTCAATTGAAATGCCCTATTATCTTGCCATATAGAGACTACAAGAGTGCTCCACACACCATCAATTGGAGTGTTGTATTCGGGTTGTAAATGCCCTATTATCTTGCCATCTGAAGACACTACTATTATGCAACAAACACGTTCAATTGATGTGTTGTATTAGAGTTATAAATGCTCTATAATATTTCCATATAGAGACACTACAAGAGTGCTCCAAACACCTTCAATTGGAGTGTTGTATTAGGGTTGTAAATGCGCTATTATCATGCCATCTAGTGACATTAATAGAGTGCTCCAAACACCTTCATTTGGAGTGTTGTATTAGGGTTGTAAATGCGCTATTATCTAGCCATCTAGCGACATTAATAGAGTGATCTAAACTCCTTCATTTGGAGAGTTGTATTAGGGTTGTAAATGCCCTATTATCTTGCCATATAGAGACACTACAAGAGTGTTCCAAATAACTTCAATTGGAGTGTTCTATTCGGGTTGTAAATGCCCAATTATCTTGCCATCTGGAGACACTACTATAATGCTGCAAACACGTTCAATTGATGTGTTGTATTAGAGTTGTAAATGCCATATAATCTTTCCCTATAGCGACATTAATAGAGTGCTCCAAACACCTTCATTTTGAGTGTTGTATTAGGGTTGTAAATGCTCTATTCTCTTGCCATATAGAGACACTACAAGAGTAAACTCCTTTATTTGGAGTGTTGTATTAGGGTTGTACATGCCCTATTATCTTGCCATATAAAGATACTACTAGAGCGCTCCAAACACCTTCAATTGGAGTGTTGTATTAGGGTTGTAAATGCTCTATTATCTTGCCATCTGAAGACACTACTATAATGCTGCAAACACATTCAATTGATGTGTTGTATTAGAGTTGTAAATGCCCTATATAATCTTCCCATATAGAGACACTACAAGAGTGCTCCAAACACCTTCAATTGGAGTGTTGTATTGGGGTTGTAAATGTGCTATTATCTTGTCATCTAGTGACATTAATAGAGTGCCCCAAACACCTTCATTTGGAGTGTTGTATTAGGGTTTTAAATGCGCTATTATCTGGCCATCTAGCGACATTAATAGAGTGCTCTAAACACCTTCATTTGGAGTGTTGTATTAGGTTGTAAATGCCCTATTATCTTGCCATATCGAGACACTACAAAGTGCTCCAAATAACTTCAATTGGAGTGTTGTATTCGGGTTGTAAATGCCCTATTATCTTGCCATCTGGACAAACTACAAGAGTACTCCACACACCTTCAATTGGAGTGTTGTATTGGGGTTGTAAATGCACTATTATCTTGTCATCTAGCGACATTAATAGAGTGCTCCAAACACCTTCATTTTGAGTGTTGTATTAGGGTTGTAAATGCTCTATTCAACTGGCCGTATCAAGACACTACTAGAGTGCTCGAAACTCCTTTATTTGGAGTGTTGTATTAGGGCTGTACATGCCCTATTATCTTTCCATATAAAGATACTACTAGAGCGCTCCAAACACCTTCAATTGGAGTGTTGTATTAGGGTTGTAAATGCTCTATTATATTGCCATCTGGAGGCACTACTATAATGCTGCAAACACATTCAATGGATGTGTTGTATTAGAGTTGTAAATGCCCTATAATCTTTCCATATAGAGACACTACAAGAATGCTCCAAACACCTTCAATTGGATTGTAGTATTGGGGTTGTAAATGCGCTATTATTTTGCCATCTAGCGACATTAACAGAGAGCTCCAAACACCTTCATTTGGAGTTTTGTATTAGGGTTGTAAATGCCCTATTCTCTAGCCATCTGGAGACACTACTATAATGCTGCAAACACATTCAATTGATGTCTTGTATTAGAGTTGTAAATGCCTTATAATCTTTCCATATAGAGACACTACAAGAGTGCTCCAAACACCTTCAATTGGATTGTTGTATTGGGGTTGTAAATACGCTATTATCTTGCCATCTAGCGACATTAATAGAGTGCCCCAAATACCTTCATATAGAGTGTTGTATTAGTGTTGTAAATGCCCTATTCTCTTGCCATCTGGAGACACTACTATAATGCTGCAAACACATTCAATTGATGTGTTGTACTAGAGTTGTAAATGCCCTATAATATTTCCATATAGAGACACTACAAGAGTGCTCGAAACACAATTATTTGGAGTATTGTATTGGGGTTCTAAATGCGCTATTATCTTGCCATCTTGCGACATTAATAGAGTGCTCCAAATACCTTCATTTGGAGTGTTGTATTAGGGTTGTAAATGCCCTATTCTCTAGCCATCTGGAGACACTACTATAATGCTGGAAACACATTCAATTGATGTCTTGTATTAGAGTTGTAAATGCCCTATAATCTTTCCATATAGAGACACTACAAGTGTGCTCCAAACACCTTCAATTGGATTGTTGTATTGGGGTTGTAAATACGCAATTATCTTGCCATCTAGCGACATTAATAGAGTGCCCCAAATACCTTCATTTAGAGTGTTGTATTTGGGTTGTAAATGCCCTATTCTCTTGCCATCTGGAGACACCACTATAATGCTGCAAACACATTCAATTGATGTGTTGTACTAGAGTTGTAAATGCCCTATAATCTTTCCATATAGAGACACTACAAGAGTGCTCGAAACACATTTATTTGGAGTATTGTATTGGGGTTCTAAATGCGCTATTATCTTGCCATCTAGCGACATTAATAGAGTGCTCCAAATACCTTCATTTGGAGTGTTGTATTAGGGTTGTAAATGCCCTATTATCTCGCCATATAGAGACACTACTAGAGTGCTCCAAACTCCTTTATTTGGAGTGTTGCATTAGGATTGTAAATGCCATATTCTCTAGCTAGATAGAGACACTACTAGGGTGCACGAACCGCCTTTATTTGGAGTGTTGTATTAGGGTTGTAAATGCCCCTGTCTTGCAATATAGAGACACTACAAGAATGCTCCAAACACCTTCATTTGGAGTGTTCTATTTGGGTTGTAAATGACCTATAATTTTTCCATATAGAGACACTACAAGGGTGCTCGAAACACATTTATTTGGGGTGTTGTATTGGGGTTGTAAATGCCCTATTATCTTGCCATCTAGCGACATTAATAGCGTGCTCGAAACACCTTCATTTGGATTGTTGTATTAGGGTTGTAAATGCCGTACAATCTTTTCATATAGAGACACTACAAGGGTGCTCGAAACACATTTATTTGGAGTGTTGTATTGGGCTTGTAAATGCGCTATTATCTTGTTATCTAGCGACATTAATAACGTGCTCCAAACACCTTCATTTGGAGTGTTGTATTAGCGTTGTAAATGCCCTATTCTCTAGCCTTATAGAGACACCATTAGAGTGATCCAAACTCCTCTATTTGGAGTGTTGTATTAGGGTTGTAAATGCCCTACTCACTAGCCATATAGAGACACTACTATGGTGCTTGAACCTCCTTTATTTGGAGTGTTGTATTAGGGTTGTAAATGTCCTATTATCTTGACATATAGAGACACTACAAGAATGGTCCTAACACCTTCAATTGGAGTGTTGTACCGGGGTTGTAAATAGGCTATTATATGGCCATCTAGCGACATTAATATAGTGCTGCAAACACTTTCATTTGGAGTGTTGTATTAGGATTGTAAATGGCCTATTCTCTTGCCATATAGAGACACTATTAGAGTGCTCGAAACACATTTATTTGCAGTGTTGTATGGGGTTGTAAATGCACTATTATCTTGCCATTTTGCGACGTTAATAGAGTGCTTCAAACACTTTCATTTGTAGTATTGTATTAGGGTTGTAAATGCCCTGTTCTCTAGCCATATAGAGACACTACTAGAGTGTCCAAACTCCTTTATTTAGAGTATTGTATTAGGGTGGTAAATGCCCAATTCTCTAGCCATATAGAGACACTACTAGAGTGCTCGAAACTCCTTTATTTGGAGTGTTTAATTAGGGTTGTAAATGCGCTATTATCTTGCCATCTAGCGACATTAATAGAGTGCTCCAGACACTTTCATTTGGAGTGTTGTATTAGGGTTGTAAATGCCCGATTCTCTTGCCACACTATTAGAGTGCTCGAAACTCCTTTAATTGGAGTGCTGTATAGGGTTGTAAATGCCCTATTATCTTGCCATCTGGAGACACTACAAGATTGCTGCAAACACATTCAATTGATCTGTTGTATTAGAGTTGTAAATTACGTATAATCTTTCGATATAGAGACCCTACAAGAGTGCTCCAAACACTATCAATTGGATTGTTGTATTTGGGGTTGTAAATGCGATATTATCTTGCCATCTAGCGACATTAATAGAGTGCTCCAAACACCTTCATTTGGAGTGTTGTATTAGGGTTGTAAATGCCCTATTCTCTTGCCATATATAGACACTACCATAATGCTGCAAACACATTCCATTGATGTGTTGTACTAGAGTTGTAAATGCCCAACAATCTTTCTATATAGAGATACTACAAGAGTGCTCGAAACACATTTATTTGGAGTGTTGTATTGGGGATGTAAATGTGCTATTATCTTGCCATCTAGCGACATTAATAGCGTGCTCCAAACACCTTCATTTGGAGTGTTGTATTAAGGTTGTAAATGCCCTATTTTCTAGTCATATAGAGACACTACTAGGCTGCTCCAAACTCCTTTATTGGGAGTGTTCTATTAGGGTTGTAAATGCCCTATTCTCTAGCCATATATAGACACTACTAGAGTGCTCGAAACACCTTTATTTGGAGTGTTGTATGGGGGATGTAAATGCGCTATTATCTTGCCATCTATCGACATTAATAGAGTGTTCCAAACATCTTCATTTGTAGTAATGTATTACGTTTGTCAAGGACCTATTCTCTAGCCATATAGAGACACTACTAGAGTGCTTCAAACTCCTTTATTTGGAGTGTTGTTTTAGGGTTGTAAACGCCCAATTCTTTAGCCATATAGAGACACTACTAGAGTGCTCGAAACTCCTTTATTTGGAGTGTTGTATTGGGGTTGTAAATGCCCTATTATCTTGCCATATGGGGACATTAATAGCATGCTCCAAACACCTTCATTTGGAGTGTTGCATTAAGGTTGTAAATGCCCTAGTCTCTAGCCATATAGAGACACCACTAGAGTGCTCCAAACTCCTTTATTTGGAGTATTCTAGTAGGGTTGTAAATGCCCTATTCTCTAGCCATATAGAGACGCTACTATGGTGCTCGAACCTCCTTTATTTGGAGTTAGGGTTGTAAATGCCCTATTATCTTGCCATATAGAGACACTACAAGAATGGTCCAAACACCTTCAATTGGAGTGTTGTATTGGGGTTGTAAATACGCAATTATGTTGCCATCTAGCGACATTAATAGAGTGCACCAAACACTTTCATTTCGAGTGTTGTATTAGGGTTGTAAATGCCCATCTTTTCATATAGAGACACTACAAGGGTGCTCGAAACACATTCACCTTCAATTGGAGTGTTATATTAGGGTTGTAAATGCCCTATTCTCTTGCCATATAGAGACACTACTAGAGTGCTCGAAACACCTTTATTTGGAGTATTGTATTAGGGTTGTAAATGCCCTATTATCTTGCTATATAGAGACACTACTAGAGTGCTCCGAACACTTTCATTTGGAATGTTGATTTAGGGTTGTAAATGCCCTATTACCTCGCCATATAGAGACACTACAGGAGTGCTGCAAACACGTTCCATTGGAATGTTGTATCCGGGTTGTAAATGCCCTATTATCTAGGGACATTAATAGAGTACTCCAAACACGTTCAATTGGAGTGTTGTATTAGGGTTGTAAATGCCCTATTATCTTGTCATATAGGGACACTACAAGAGTGCTCCAAACACCTTCAAAAGGAGTGTTGTATTAGGGATGTAAATGTGCTATTCTCTTGCCATATAGAGACACCACTAGAGTGCTCCAAACTCCTTTATTTGGAGTATTCTAGTAGGGTTGTAAATGCCCTATTCTCTAGCCATATAGAGACGCTACTATGGTGCTCGAACCTCCTTTATTTGGAGTTAGGGTTGTAAATGCCCTATTATCTTGCCATATAGAGACACTACAAGAATGGTCCAAACACCTTCAATTGGAGTGTTGTATTGGGGTTGTAAATACGCAATTATGTTGCCATCTAGCGACATTAATAGAGTGCACCAAACACTTTCATTTCGAGTGTTGTATTAGGGTTGTAAATGCCCATCTTTTCATATAGAGACACTACAAGGGTGCTCGAAACACATTCACCTTCAATTGGAGTGTTATATTAGGGTTGTAAATGCCCTATTCTCTTGCCATATAGAGACACTACTAGAGTGCTCGAAACACCTTTATTTGGAGTATTGTATTAGGGTTGTAAATGCCCTATTATCTTGCTATATAGAGACACTACTAGAGTGCTCCGAACACTTTCATTTGGAATGTTGATTTAGGGTTGTAAATGCCCTATTACCTCGCCATATAGAGACACTACAGGAGTGCTGCAAACACGTTCCATTGGAATGTTGTATCCGGGTTGTAAATGCCCTATTATCTAGGGACATTAATAGAGTACTCCAAACACGTTCAATTGGAGTGTTGTATTAGGGTTGTAAATGCCCTATTATCTTGTCATATAGGGACACTACAAGAGTGCTCCAAAAACCTTCAAAAGGAGTGTTGTATTAGGGATGTAAATGTGCTATTATTTGGCCATCTTATGACATTAATAGAGTGCTCCAAACAACTTATCTTGGAGTGTTGTATTAGGGTTGTAAATGTGCTATTCTCTTGCCATATAGAGACACTACTAGAGTGCTCGAAACACCTTTATTTGGAGTATTGTATTAGGGTTGTAAATGCCCTATTATTGTGCCATATAGAGACACTACTAGAGTGCTCCAAACACTGTCATTTGGAGTGTTATATTAGGGTTGTAAATGCCCTATTATCTTGCCATATAGAGACACTACAAGAGTGCTGCAAACATGTTCAATTGGAGTGTTGTATTCGGGTAGTAAATGCCCTATTATCTTCTCATATATAGACACTACAAGTGTGCTCCAGACACATTCAGTTGGAGTGTTGTATTGGGGTTGTAATGTGCTATTATCTTGTCATCTGGGGACATTAATAGAGTGCTCCAAACACTTTCATTTGGAGTGTTGTATTAAGGTTGTAAATGTCATATTCTCTTGCCATATAGAGACACTACCAGAGTGCTCGAAACTCCTTTATTTGGAGTGTTCTAGTAGAGTTGTAAATGCCCTATTAACTGGCCATATAGAGACACTAGAAGAATGGTCCAAACACCTTCAATTGGAGTGTTGTATTGGGGTTGTAAATACGCAATTATCTTGCCATCTAGCGACATTAATAGAGTGCTCCAAATACCTTCATTTGGAGTGTTATATTAGGGTTGTAAATGCCCTATTCTCTTGCCATATAGAGACACTACTAGAGTGCTCCGAACACTTTCATTTAGAGTGTTGTTTTAGGGTTGTAAATGCCCTATTATCTTGTCATATCGAGACACTACTAGAGTGCTCCAAACACATTCATTTGGAGTGTTGTATTATGGTTGTAAATGCCCTATTATCTTGCCATATAGGGACACTACAAGAGTTCTCCAAACACCTCCAATTGGAGTGTTATATTAGGGATGTAAATGCACTATTATCTGGCTATCTAGCGACATTAATAGAGTGCTCCAAACACCTTCATTTGGAGTGTTGTTTTAGGGTTGTAAATGCCCTATTCTCTTGCAATTTAGAGACACTACTAGAGTGCTTGAAACACCCTTATTTGGAGTATTGTATTAGGGTTGTAAATGCCCTATTATCTTTGCCATATAGAGACACTGCTAAAGTGCACACTTTCATTTGGAGTGTTGTATTAGGGTTGTAAATGCCCTATTATCTTGCCATATAGGGACACTACAAGAGTTCTCCAAACACCTCCAATTGGAGTGTTGTATTAGGGATGTAAGTGCACTATTATCTGGCCATCTAATGACATTAATAGAGTGCTCCAAACACCTTCATTTGGAGTGTTGTATTAGGGTTGGAAATGCCCTATTCTATTGCCATATAAAGACACTACTAGAGGGCTTGAAACACCTTTATTTGGAGTATTGTATTAGGGTTGTAAATGCCCTATTATCTTGCCATATAAAGACACTGCTAGAGTGCTCCAAACACTTTCATTTGGAGTGTTGTATTAGGGTTGTAAATGCCCTATTATCTTGCCATATAGGAACACTACAAGAGTGCTCCAAACACCTACAATTGGAGTGTTGTATTGGGGATGTAAATGCGTTATTATTTTGCCATCTAGCGACATTAATGGAGTGCTCGAAACTCCTTTATTTCAAGTGTTGTATTAGGGTTGTAAAAGCCCTATTATATTGCCATATAAAGATACTACTAGGGCGCTCGAAACACCATCAATTGGAGTGTTGAATTAGGGGTGTAAATGCCCTATTATCTTGCCATCTTGAGACACTACTATAATGCTGCAAACACATTCAATTGGAGTGTTGTATTCGTATAGTATAAAGCCCTATTATCTTCTCATATAGAGACACTACAAGTGTGCTGCAGACACATTCAATTGGAGTGTTGTATTGGGGTTGTAAATATCCTATTTTCTAGCCATCTACCGACATTAATAGAGTGCTCCAAACACCTTCATTTGGAGTGTTGTTTTACGGTTGAAAATGCCCTATTCTCTAGCCATATAGAGACACTACTAGAGTGCTCCTAACTCCTTTATTTGGAGTGTTGTATTAGGGTTGTAAATGCCCTATTCTCTAGCCATATAGAGATACTACTAGAATGCCCGAAACTCCTTTATTTGGAGTGTTGTATTGGGGTTGTAAATGTGCTATTATCTTGTCATCTGGCGACATTAATAGAGTGCGACAAACACTTTCATTTGGAGTGCTGTATTAGGGTTGTAAATGTCATATTCTCTTGCCATATAGAGACACTACCAGAGTGCTCGAAACTCCTTTATTTGGAGTGTTGTAGTAGGGTTGTAAAAGCTCTATTATATTGCCATATAAAGATACTACTAGAGCGCTCAAAACACCTTCAACTGGAGTGTTGTATTAGCGATGTAAATGCCCTATTATCTTGCCATCTGGAGACACTACTATAATGCTGCAAACACATTCAATTGATGTGTTGTATTAGGGTTGTAAATGCCCTATTATCTTGTCATATCGAGACACTACTAGAGTTCTCCAAACACCTTCATTTGGAGTGTTGTATTAGGGTTGTAAATGCCATATTATCTTGCCATATAGGGACACTACAAGAGTGCTCTAAACACCTCCAATTGGAGTGTTGTATTAGGGATGTAAATGCACTATTATCTGGCCATCTAGCGACATTAATAGAGTGCTCCAAACACCTTTATTTGGAGTATTGTATTAGGGTTGTAATTGCCCTATTATCTTGCCATATAGAGGCACTACTAGAGTGCTCCAAACACTTTCATTTGGAGTGTTGTATTAGGGTTGTAAATGCCCTATTATCTTTCCATATAGGGACACTACAAGAGTGCTCCAAACACCTTCAATTGGAGTGTTGTATTGGGGATGTAAATGCGCTATTATCTTGCCATCTTGCGACATTAATAGAATGCTCGAAACTCCTTTATTTCAAGTGTTGTATTAGGGTTGTAAAAGCCCTATTATATTGCCATATAAAGATACTACTAGAGCGCTCCAAACACCTGCAATTGGAGTGTTCTATTAGGGTTGTAAATGCCCTATTGCCATCTAGAGACACTACTATAATGCTTTGCACACATTCAACTGATGTGTTGTATTAGAGTTGTAATGCCCTATAATCTTTCCATATATAGACACTACAAGAGTGCTCCAAACACCTTCAATTTGATTGTTGTATTGGGGTTGTAAATGCGCTATTATTTTGCCATCTAGCAGCAGTAATAGAGTGCTCCAAACACTATCATTTGGAGTGTTGTATTAGGGTTGAAAATGCCCTATTCTCTTGCCATATAGAGACACTACTAGAGTGCTCGAAACACCTTTATTTGGAGTGTTGTATTTGGGGTGTAAATGTCCTATTATCTTCCCATATAGAGACACTACTAGAGTGCTCCAAACACCTTCAGTTGGAGTGTTTTATTAGAGTTGTAAATGCCATATTATCTTGCTAGATAGAGACACTACAAGAGTGCTGGAAACACGTTCAATTAGAGTGTTGCATTCGGGTGGTAAATGCCCTATTATCTTCTCATATAGAGACACTACTATTGTGCTCTAAACACCTTGATTTGGAGTGTTGTATTAGGGTTGTAAATGCCATATTATCTAGGCATCTGGATACACTACTATAATGCTGCAAACACGTTTAATTGATGTGTTGTATTTGCCCTATAATCTTTCTTTAAAGAGACACTACAAGAGTGCTCCAAACACCTACAATTGGAGTGTTGTATTGGGGTAGTAAATGCGCTATTATCTTGCCATCTAGCGACATTAATAGAGTGATCCGAACACGTTCATTTGGAGTGTTGTATTAGGTTTGTAAATCCCCTATTGTCTTGCCATATAGACACACTACTAGAGTGTTCCAATTACCTTCATTTGGAGTGTTGTTTTAGGGTTTTGAATGCCCTATTATCTTGCCATATAGACACACTATGAGAGTGCTTGAAACACATTAGATTCCCAATTATCTTGCCATATAGAGACATTACTAGAGTGCTCCAAATACCTTCATTTGGAATGTTGTATTATGGTTGTAAATGCCCTATTATCTTGCCATATAGAGACTACAACAGTTCTCCAAACACCTTCATTAGGAGTCTTTTAATAGGGTTGTAAATGTCTTATTATCTTGCCATATAAAGTCTCAACTAGTGTGCTGCAAACACCTTCAATTGGTGTGTTGTACTTGGGTTGTAAATGACCAATTATCGTGCCATATAGAGACACTACTAGAGTGCTCCAAACACCTTCATTAGGAGTGTTTTATGAGGTCATGAATGCCCTAATATCTTGCCATATAGATTCGCTACTAGAGTGCTGCAAACACCTTCAATTGGAGTGTTGTATTTCGTTTGTATATGGCCAATTATCGTGCCATAGATAGATATTACAATAGTGCTCCAAACACCTTCATTAGGAGTGTTTTATTAGGGTTGTAAATGTCTTATTATCTTGTCATAGAAAGTCGCAACTAGAGTGCTCCAAGCACCTTCATTTGGATTGTATAATTACTATCGTAAATGCCCTATTATATTGTAATCTGGAGACACTACTACAATGATGCAAACACCTTCAACTGGTGTGTTGTATTAGGGTTGTAAATGACCTATAATCTTGCCATATAGAGACACTACAAGAGTGCTCGAAACACCTTCAATTGGAATGTTCTAAAAGCGCTATTATCTTGCCATCTGGAAATATTACTAGAGCTCCTAACACTTTCATTTGGAGTGTTGTATTGGGGTTGTAAATGCCCTATTATCTTGCCATATATATACACTACTAGAGTGCTGCAAACACCTTCTATTGGAGTATTGTATTAAGGTTGTAAATGCCCTATTATCTTACCATCTGGAGACACTATTAGAGTGCCCCAAACACCTTCAATTGGAGTGTTGTATTTGGATTGGAAATGCCCAATTATGTTGCCATATAGAAACACTACTAGAGTGCTTCAAACACCTTAAATTGGAGTGTTGTATTGGGGTTGCAAATGCCCTATTATCTGGCCATACAGAGACACTACGAGAGTGCTCGAAACACCTTTATTTGGAGTGTTGTATTGGGGTTGTAAATGCCCTATTATGTTGCCATATAGAGACACTACTAGAGTGCTGTAAACACCTTTATTTGGAGTGTTGTATTAGGGTTGTAAATGTCATATTATCTTGAAATATAGAGACACTACTAGAGTGCTCGAAACACCTTCATTTGGAGTGTTGTGTTGGGGTTGTAAATGCCTTATTATCTTGTCATATAAAGTCGCTACTAGAGTGCTGCAAACATCTTCAATTGGTATGTTGTATTCGAGTTGTAAATGACCTATTATTGTGCCATATATAGACACTACAAGAGTTCTCCAAACACCTTTATTATGAGTGTTTTTATTAGGGTTGTAAATGCCCTATTATCTTGTCATATAGATTCGCTACTTGCTACAAACACCTTCAATTACAGTGTTGTATTTCAGTTGTAAAGGCGTATTATCGTGCCATATATAGACACTACAATGGTTCTCCAACCACCTTTTAGGAGAGTTTTATTAGGGTTGTCAATATCCTATTATCTTGCCGTATAAAGACTATATTAGAGTGCTCCAAGCACCTTCATTTGGAATGTATAATTAGTATTGCAAATGCCCTATTATCTTGCCATCCGGAGACGCTACTAGAATGCTGCAAATACATTCAACTTGTGTGTTGTATTAGGGTTGTAAATGCCCTATAATCTTTCCATATAGAGACACTACAAGAGTGGTTCAAACACCATGGATTGGAGTATTGTATTGGGGTTGTAAATGCGCTATTATCTTGCCATCTGGAGACATTACTAGAGTATTGCAAACAACTTCAACTGGAGTGTTGTATTGGGGTTGTAAATGCTTTATTATCTTACCAGATAGAGACACTATTAGAGTGCCCCAAACACCTTTAATTGGAGTGTTGTATTTCAATTGTAAATGCCCATTACCTTGCCATGTGGAGACACTACTAGAATGCTGCAAATACATCCAACTTGTGTGTTGTATTAGGGTTGTAAATGCCCTATAATCTTGCCGTATAGAGGCATTACAAGAGTGCTCCAAACAGTTTCAATTGGGGTGTTGTATTAGGTTTGTAAGAGTGCTATTATCTTTCCATCTGGAGACATTACTAGAGTGCTCAAACACCTTCAATTGGAGTGTTGTATTCGGTTTGTAAAAACGCTATTATCTTTCCATCTGGAGCGCTATTATCTTTACATGTTCCCTATTATCTTGCCATCTGGAGACACTACTATAATGCTGCAAACACGTTTAATTAATGCGTTATATTAGAGTTGTAAATGCTCTATAATCTTTCATATAGAGACACTACAAGAGTGCTTCAAACACCTTGAATTGGAGTGTTGTATTAGGGTTCTAAATGCCCTATTATCTTGCCATATAGAGACACTACTAGTGTGCTCCAAACACCTCTATTTGGAGTGTCGTATTAGGGTTGTAAATGTCCTATTATGTTGCAATATAGAGAAACTACTAGAGTGCTCCAAACACTTTCATTTGGAGTGATGTATTGGGGTTGTAAATGCCCTATTATCTTGCCATCTAGCAATATTAATAGAGTGCTCCAAACACCTTCATTTGGAGTTTGTTTTAGGGTTGTAAATGCCCTATTCTCTTGCTATATATAGACACTACTAGAGTGCTCGAAACACCTTTATTTGGATTGTTGTATGGGGGTTGTAAATGCGCTACTATCTTGCCATCTGGCGACATTAATAGAGTGCCCGAAACACCTTTATTTGGAGTGTTGTATTTGGGGTGTAAATGCCCTATTATATTGCCATATAGAGACGCTACAAGAGTGCTCAAAACATCTTCAATTGGAGTGTTGTATTGGGGTTGTAAATGTGCTATTATCTTGCCATCTAGCGACAATATTAGTGTGCTCCAAACACATTCATTTGGAGTGTTGTATTAGGGTTGTAAATGCTCTATTCTCTTGCCAGATAGGGACACTACTAGAGTGCTCGAAACACCTTTATTTGGAGTGTTGTATGGGGGTTGTAAATGTGTTATTATCTTGCCATCAAGCGACATTAATAGAGTGCTTCAAACACCATCATTTGGAGTATTGCATTATAGGGTTGTAAATGCCCTATTCTCTAACCATATAGAGACACTGTTAGAGTGCTCCAAACTCCTTTATCTAGAGTGTTGTATTAGGGTTGTAAATGCCCTATATTCTAGCCATATAGAGACACTACGAGAGTGTTCCAAACACCTTCAATTGGAGCATTATATTCGGGTTTTAAATGACCTATTATCTTCTCATATAGAGACACTACTAGTATGTTGCAAACACCTTGATTTGGAGTGTTGTATTAGGGTTTTAAATGCCCTATTATCTTGCCATATAGAGACACTACTAGAGTGCTCCAAACATCTTTATTGGGAGTGTTGTATTAGGGTTGTAAATGCCATATTATGTTGCCGTATAGAGACACTACTAGAGTGCTCCAAACACCTTCAATTGGAGTGTTGTATTGGGGTTGTCAATGCGCTATTATCTTGCCATCTAGCGACATTAATAGATTGCTCGAAACACCTTCATTTGTAGTGTTCTATTAAGGTTGTAAATGCCCTATTCTCTTGGCATAGAGAGACACTACTAGAGTGCTCGAAACTTCTTTAATTGGAGTGTTGTATTAAGGATGTAAATGCCCTATTGTCTTGCCATATAGAGACACTACTAGAGTGATCCAAACACCTTCATTCGGTGTGTTGTATTAGGGTTGGAAATGCCTTATTATCTTGCTATATAGAGACACTATGAGAGTGCTCGAAACACATTTATTTGGAGTATTGTATTAGGGTTGTAGATGCCCTATTATCTGGCCATATAGAGACATTATTACAGTGCTCCAAACACCTTCGTTTGGAGTGTTGTATCATGGTTGTAAATGCCCTATTATCTTACCATATAGAGACACTACAAGATTTCCCCAAACACCTTCATTAGGAGTCTTTTATTAGGGTTGTAAATGGCCTATTATCGTGCCATATATAAAGACACTACTGGATTGCTACAAACACCTTCATTATGAGTGTTATATTAGTATCGTAAATGCCCTATTATATCATCATCTGGAGACATTACTAGAATGATCTAAACATATTCAACTGGTGTGTTGTATTAGGGTTGTAAATGACCTATAATCTCGCCATATAGAGACACTACAAGAGTGCTCCAAGCACCTTCAATTGGAGTGTTCTAAAAGCGCTATTATCTTGCCATCTGGAAACATTACTAGAGCTCCTAACACTTTCATTTGGAGTGTTGTATTGGGGTTGTAAATGCCCTATTATCTTGCCATATAGATACACTACTAGAGTGCTACAAACACCTTCTATTGTAGTGTTTTATTAAGGTTGTAAATGCCCTATTATCTTACCATCTAGAAACACTATTAGAGTGCCCCAAACACCTTCAATTGGAGTGTTGTATTTGGATTGGAAATGCCCTATTATGTTGCTCTCTAGAGACATTACTAGAGTGCTTCAAACACCTTGAATTGGAGTGTTTTATTACGGTTGTAAATACCCTATTATCTGGCCATATAGAGACACTACTAGACTGCTCGAAACACCTCAATTTGGAGTGTTGTATTAGGGTTGTAAATGCCCTATTATGTTGCCATATAGAGACACTACTAGAGTACTGCAAACACCTTCATTTGGAGTTTTGTATTAGGGTTGTAATAGCCCTATTTTCTTGCTATAAAGAGACACTACTAGTGTGTTTCAAATATCTTCTTTTGGAGTATTGTATTATGGTTGTAAATGCCTTATTATCTTGCCATATAGACACTACTAGAGCGCTTCAAACACCTTCATTTGGAGTGTTATATTAGGGTTGTAAATAGCCTATTATTTTGCTATCTAGCGACAGTACTAGAGTGTCCCAAACACCTTCAATTGGAGTGTTGTATTGGGGTTGTCAATGCGCTATTACCTTGCCATCTAGCGCCATTAATAGAGTGCTCGAAACACCTTCGTTTGTAGTGTTGTATTAAGGTTGTAAATGCCCTATTCTCTTGCCATAACGAGACACTACTAGAGTGCTCGAAACTTCTTTAATTGGAGTGTTGTATTAGGGATGTAAATGCCCTATTGTCTTGCCATATAGAGACACCACAAGATTTCCCCAAACACCTTCATTAGGAGTCTTTTATTAGGGTTGTAAATGTCATATTATCTTGCCATATAAAGTCGCTACTAGTGTGCTGCAACTACCTTCAATTGGTGTGTTGTACTTGGGTTGTAAATGACCTATTATCATGCCATATAAAGACACTACTGGATTGCTACAAACACCTTCATTATGAGTGTTATATTAGGGTTGTAAATGTCCTATTATCTTGCCATATAGATTCGCAACTAGAGTGCTGCAAACACCTTCAATTGCAGTGTTGTATTTGGTTTGTAAATGGCCAATTATCGTGTCATTGATAGATACTACAATAGTGCTCGAAACACCTTTATTAGGAGTGTTTTATTAGGGTTGTAAATGCCTTATTATCTTGCGTATAAAGTCGTAACTAGAGTGCTCCAAGCACCTTCATTTGGAGTGTATAATTAGTATCGTAAATGCCCTATTATATTGCCATCTGGAGACACTACAAGAATGATCTAAACATATTCAACTGGTGTGTTGTATTAGGGTTGTAAATGACCTATAATCTCGCCATATAGAGACACTACAAGGGTGCTCCAAGCACCTTCAATTGGAGTGTTCTAAAAGCGCTATTATCTTGCCATCTGGAAACATTACTGGACCTCCTAACACTTTCATTTGGAGTGTTGTATTGGGGTTGTAAATGCCCTATTATCTTGCCATATAGATACACTACTAGAGTGCTGCAAACACCTTCTATTGGAGTGTTTTATTAAGGTTGTAAATGCCCTATTATCTTACTATCTGGAAACACTATTAGAGTGCTCCAAACAACTTCAATTGGAGTGTTGTATTTGGATTGGAAATGCCCTATTATGTTGCCATCTGGAGACATTACTAGAGTGCTTCAAACAACTTGAATTGGAGTGTTTTATTACGGTTGTAAATACCCTATTATCTGGCCATATAGAGACACTACTAGAGTGCTCGAAACACCTTCATTTGGAGTGTTGTATTAGGGTTGTAAATGCCCTATTATGTTGCCATATAGAGACACTACTAGAGTACTGCAAACACCTTCATTTGGAGTTTTGTATTAGGGTTGTAATAGCCCTATTTTCTTGCTATAAAGAGACACTACTAGTGTGTTTCAAATATCTTCAATTGGAGTATTGTATTATGGTTGTAAATGCCTTATTATCTTGCCATATAGAGACACTACTAGAGTGCTTCAAACACCTTCATTTGGAGTGTTATATTAGGGTTGTAAATAGCCTACTATTTTGCTATCTAGTGACAGTACTAGAGTGTCCCAAACACCTTCATTTGGAGTGTTGTATTCATGTTGTAAATGCCTTATTATCTTGCCATATTGAGATACTACAATAGTACTCCAAACACCTTCATTATGAGTGTTTTATTAGGGTTGTAAATGCCTTATTATCTTGCCATATAAAGTCGCTACTAGAGTGCTGCAAACATCTTCAATTGGTGTGTTGTATTTGGGTTGTAAATGGCCTATTATCGTGCCATATATAGACACTACAAGAGTGCTCCAAACACCTTTATTAGGAGTGTTTTTATTAGGGTTGTCAATGCCCTATTATCTTCTCGACACTACTAGTGTGCTCCAAACACCTTCAATTGGAGTGTTGTATTCAGGTTGTAAATGACCTATTATCTTGCCATATTGAGATACTACAAGAGTACTCCAAACACCTTCATTATGAGTGTTTTATTAGGGTTGTAAATGCTTTATTATCTTGCCATATAAAGTCGCTACTAGAGTGCTGCAAAAATCTTCAATTGGTGTGTTGTATTTGGGTTGTAAATGGCCTGTTATCGTGCCATATATAGACACTACAATAGTGCTCCAAACACCTTTATTAGGAGTGTTTTTATTAGGGTTGTAAATGCCCTATTATCTTGCCATATAGATTCGCTACTTGGGTGCTGCAAACACCTTAAATTAGAGTGTTGTATTTGGGTTGTAAAAGGCCTATTATCGTGCCATATATAGACACTACAATGGTGGTCCACACACCTTCATAAGGAGTGTTTTATTAGGGTTGTCAATTCCCTATTATCTTGCCGTATAGAGAATCTACTAGAGTGCTGCAAACACCTTCATTAGGAGTGTATAATTAGTATTGCAAATGCCATTTTATCTTGCCATCTAGAGACACTACTAGAATGCTACGAGACACATTCAACTAGTGTGTTGTATTAGGGTTGTAAATGCCCTATAATATTGCTATATAGAGACACTACAAGAGTGGTTCAAACACCATGGATTGGAGTATTGTATTGGGGTTGTAAATGCGCTATTATCTTGCCATCTGGAGACATTACTAGAGTGCTCCAAACACCTTCATTTGGAGTGTTGTATTGGGGTTGTAAATGTCATATTATCTTGCGAAAAAGATATACTACTAGAGTATTGCAAACAACTTCAACTTGTATTAGGGTTGTAAATGCCTTATTATCTTACCAGTTAGAGACACTATTAGAGTGCCCCAAACACCTTCAATTGTTGTGTTGTATTTCGATTGTAATTGCCCTATTACCTTGCCATGGGGAGACACTACTTGTGTGCTCCACACTCCTTGATTTGGAGTGTTGTATTAAGGTTGTAAATGCCCTGTTATCTTGTCATCTGGAGAAACTACTATAGTGCTCCAAACAACTTCAATTGGAGTGTTGTATTTGGGTTGTAATTGCCCTATTATCTTACTATAAAGGAACACTACTAGATTGCTCCAAATTCCTTCAATGGGAGTGTTGTATTAGGGTTGTAAACACGCTATTATCTTGCTATCTTGAGACACTACTAGAGTTTTGGAAACACGTTTATTTGGAGTGTTGTATTAGGGTTGTAAATGCCATATTATCTTGCTGTCTAGAGACACTGCTAGGGTGCTCCAATCACCTTCAATTGAAGTATTTTATTATGGTTACAACTACACTCTTATGTTGACATCTGGAGACACTACTAGAGTGCAACAAAGACTTTAAATTGGAGTGTGGTATTAGGGTTGTAAATGCCTTATTATCTTATTATCTAGAGACACTATTAGAGTGTTCCAAATACCTTCATTTTGAGTGTTGTATTAGGGTTGTAAATGAGCTATTATCTTGCCATATAGAGACACTACTAGAGTGCTGCAAACACCTTCATTTGGAGTTTTTTTATTAGGGTTTTAAATGCCCTATTATCTTTCTACACTACTAGAGTGCTTCAAACATATTCAACTGGAGTGTTGTATTCTGATTGTAAATGCCCTATTATCTTCCTATTTGGAGAAACTACTAGTGTGCTTCAAACACCTTGAATTGGAGTGTTGTATTAGGGTTATAAATACCCTAAGATCTTGCCATATAGAAACACTACTAGAGAGCTCATAACACCATTACATGGAGTGTTGTATTTGGGTTATAGATGCGCCACTATCTTGGTATATAGAGACACTACAAAAGTGCTCGAATCACCTTCAATTGGAGTGTTGTATTAGGGTTGTAAATGCCTTATTATCTTGCCATATAGAGACACTATTTGAGTCCCCAAACACTTTCAATTGGAGTGTTGTATTAGGGTTGTAAATGCGCTATTATCTTGCAATCTGGAGACACTACTAGAGTGCTCCAAACGCCTTCAATTGGAGTGTTGTATTAGGGTTGTAAATACCCTATTAGATTGCCATCTGGAGACACTCCTAGAGTGTTCCAAACACCTTCAATTGAAGTGTTTTATTAGGGTTATAAATGGCCTATAATCTTTCCATTTAGAGATATTACTAGAGTGCTGCAACCACCTTCATTTGGTGTTTTGTATTTGGGTTGTAAATGTCCTATTATCTTGCTATATAGAGACACTACTAGAGTGCTTCCAACACCTTGAATTGGTGTGTTGTATTAGGGTTGTTAATGCCCTTTTATCTTTCCATATAGAGACACTATTAGAGTGCCCCGAGCACCTTCAATTTGAGTGTTGTATTAGGGTTGTAAATGCCCTATTATCTTGCCATTTGGAGATATTACTTGAGTGCTTCAAACACCTTTAATTGGAGTGTTTCATTAGGGTTGTAAATACCCTATGATCTTACTATATAGAGACACTACTAGAGTGCTTCAAACACTTTTATTCGTAGTGTTGTAGTAGGGTTGTAAATGACCTATTAACTTTCCATATAGAGACACTACAAGAGTGCTCTAAACACTTTCATTAGGAGTGTATTATTAGGGTTGTAAATGCCCTATTATCTTGTCGTATAAAGTTGCTACTATAGTGCTCCAAACACCTTGAATTGGAGTGTTGTATTAGGTTATTATCGTGCCATATAGAGACACTACAAGAGTGCTCCAAACACCTTCATTATGAGTGTTTTTTTAGGGTTGGAAATGTCCTATTATCTTGCCGTATAAAGACGCTACTAGAGTGCTCCAAACACTTTCATTTGGAGTGTATAATTAGTATTGTAAATGTCTTATTATCTTGCCATCTGGAGACACTACAAGGGTGATTCAAACACCTTGAATTGGAGTGTTTTATTAGGGTTTTAAATGTCCTATTATCTTGCTATCTGCAAACAGTACTAGAGTGCTGTAAACAAGTTCAATTGGTGTGTTGTATTAGGGTTGTAAATGTCCTATAATCTTGCCATTTAGAGACACTACAAGAGTGCTCCAAAAACCTTCAATTGGAGTGTTGTATTAGGGCTGTAAATGCGTAATTAGCTTGCCATTTGGAGACATTACTAGAGTGCTCCAAACACCTTCATTTGTAGTGTTGTATTATGGTTTTAAATGCCCTATTATCTTACCATATAGAGACACTATTAGAGTGCCCCCAAACACCTTCAATTGGTGTGTTGTATTAGGATTGTAAATGCCCTATTATCTTGCCATCTGGAGACATTACTAGAGTGCTTCCAACACCTTGAATTGGAGTGTTGTAAATGCCCTATTATTTTACCATATAGAGATACTACTAGAGTGCTCCAAACACCTTTATTTGGAGTGTTGTATTAGGTACATATTTAGTCCAATTTTTAATTTCTAGACATATCTCAGTCCAATTTTTTTTTCCTTTTCCCTTTCGCTTGAAAATTCAAAAATCTAAGAGCCCGACCAACATTAGGCTTAATAGTTCTAATCCAATTTTCATGTCAAGTCAGTGGTGCCCAAACCTAGCAATCTTGCAATTTAACCCCTCTAAAGAGGGAATTCACATCCCCTTAGGTTGCCGGACTGAGTACTTGAATCAGACGGTCCAAAATTATTCTTTTTAATTTGGCACGAATCATAAATAATGCTGTCCCATCCCGAGCAAGCACCTACTGGGAATTAATCTGGGCCATCCTTTTCAATTGTGTTCAGTCAGGTACCTGAGAGGATACGGATCCCTGAAGAGTTCAAAACAATGGTTTTTAACATATTACTAGTATCATACCCGTGCGTTGCAAACGGGGACATATTATAAGAAAAAAAAATATCAATGAAAATAATAATAATTATCCAAAAATTAAGACACATGTTAATAGAAAATTGATATAATTCTGTATTTTTAATTAACTTTAATCGTGATCTCTGATAACAATTTGATAATGTGATGATTATTTAATTTTAAGTACCAATGATATCAAATAATAGCTCGATTCAAATCTAATATCAAATATCGTACAACAATTCAATATCGACATATAATATGATATCAAAAAACATAAATAAAAAATGTTATCATGTGTATGTATAGGATATACACGCACACAAACGCACACATATTATAAGAGAAATATATATTCATACACACGTTCCAATTTATATTATTCTTCTTCTTTGTTTCCAATTTAGAACACACACACACACACACACACATTGATATATTCTATGGAAATATATTCTAAATTGCCCAGAACAATATATATAGAAACAAAGAAAGAGAAATAAGAAAATAAATAAAAAATATTTTCCATGGTGATCTGTATAGAAACAAAGAACAAGTAAGGAAACAAAGAAATAAGAAAATGGAAGGTGGAGTCTTCTCAATTGAAAAGTAGATATATGGAAAAAAGAAATAAGAAAACATACAAATATATCGCTAAATTTCAGAGTTTGTTCAATTTTAATTGTAATGTATCGTGTAGCAGCACATGTGGTGAGTATGTTTTTAACTAAATTTAGACTTTTATACATAAAACAGATGCATTTAATCAAAAGAAGACAAATTATGTAATTGGAGGGCTGAGATAAAATTCGAAGTTTCATCTTTCAATCGTAGCCATTGGCGGATCGGACACCCAACGTGCTTAATAATAAAATGGAGATATATATACAAACATGAGGAGGGTTCAAATGCCTCCATCATGCCTCCATTTTTAAAAACATTAATAACTCAAAATTTAAATCTTAAAATTCAAAATAAAACCGTTGGATATAAATACATCATTTTATTTATGCATGTGTAAAAATTATGACATTTCAACTTTGTTTTGGTTGTGTTATCTTGAGCTTGTAAAAATGTATACTATAGCTAATTTCTAGACGTTGATTTTTTAACTTATTGATTCACATAAAAGAAAAATCAAAATGTGATATTTTTTATGGGCACAAAGAGAAAATAACATAGATCACATCTAACGGTTTTATTTTGACGTTTAAGTTTTAAACTTTGAGTTATTTAAGTTTTTAAAAATGGAGGCATGATGGAGGCACAAAAAAATGAAGATATATATGTAGAGAGAGAGATAGGCTATGGTGAGTTGCGAAGTAAAGCGACCATTTTACTTCACGCTCATATTTTGCGATTTTAAAGTTCAAAATGTCAATCCGAACCGCTCAACATGATCTCCATATTGAAATGTTCTTGGAGACCAAATTTTACATTTTTTAGGAATTTTTTTTACTATTTATTAAGCAATTTTGAAAATCGCTAATCCGATGGTCCAGAAATTTTTACTGTTTTTTACTGTTCACGGCAAAACAACAATTTTCAAAATTTCTTAATAAAAAGTAAAAAAAAATCCAAAAAATATAAAATTTGGTCTCCAAGCACATTTCAATATGGAGAACACATCTAACGGTTCGGATCGACGTTTTGAACTTTGAAAATGAAGATATTGCGTGAAGTAGAAACGTGTTTTACTTCGCAACTTACCGTAGCCCATCTCATATATATATATATATATAGGTTTTGGCTAATATGCTACGGGTAGCTAAGAGGCCTCCGTGCTACGGCTCGGATTTCGAGTTTTCAAAATCCTAACGGTCGATCCGAACCGTTCATCTTGTTCTCCATATTAATATGTGCTTGGAGACCAAATTTTACATTTTTCTGAATTTTTTTACTATTTATTAAGCCACTTTGAAAACCGCTGATCCAACGGTAGTTTCTGGTTTTACTGTTGGGTTAAGCCACCGTTGGATCAGGGGTTTTCAAAGTGGCTTAATAAATAGTAAAAAAATTCAGAAAAATGTAAAATTTGGTCTCTAAGCACATATTAATATGGAGAACAAGATGAACGGTTCGGATTGACCGTTAGGATTTTGAAAACTCGAAATCCGAGCCGTAGCACGGAGGCCTCTTAGCTACCCGTAGCACCGTAGCCACGTCCTATATATATATATATATATATATATATATGAGTTAGGCTGGGGTGCTATGGATAGCATAGTGGCCTCTATGCTACGGCTCAATATTCGAGTTTTCAAAATCCAAACGGTCGATCCGAACCGTTCATCTTATTCTCCATATTAATATCTGTTTGGAGACCAAATTTTATAATTTTCTGAATTTTTTTACTATTTATTAAGTCACTTTGAAAATCGCTAATCCAACGGTTTTACTGTTTTGTGCAGCCACCGTTGGATCAACAATTTTGTAAAATACTTATTAAATAGTAAAAAAATTCAGAAAAATGTAAAATTTGGTCTCCAAGCAGATATTAATATGGAGAATAAGATGAACGGTTCGGATCGACCGTTTGGATTTTGAAAACTCGAATATTGAGCCGTAGCATAGAGGCCACTATGCTATCCATAGCACCCCAGCCTAACTCTATATATATATATATATATATATGCTTGATACGTCCAAAGGGTATGGTAAAAAGCTTCAGTACAATAAGATGTACATTTTATCCCTAAATACACTTTCGGTTCAGATTGCAAGTATACAATCCTATCGCGTAGTATATGAGTATGTTTAATTACTATGCTTAAACTTTAGTAATAAATTTTAGAAAATAAAATAAAGTAAAGTGCAATAAAAGTAAATTGGGGGGGTTATTCTAACAATTCCTAGTTTTGGGTTCAATACCCGAGAGAGAAATTTTAAAACAATAAAAGTAAATAGAGAAAATAAAGATTGATTTGTTTTCTAGTTTGAGAAGATCTAGGGGCATTCGGTCTACAATCCCTTGCTAACTCTATCTATTCGATATTTGTTTAAGTTCATGTATGATTTGATGAGGTTTCTAACCTAATATGTCATTAAGGGTCACTTTCGTGAATTAATAACGTGTCTAAGTGATTCGGACTTCACGGTTAGGTCCTGCACCCTAGCTACCTAGACCATACGCTCTTGTTAGTCTCTATTCTCCTCAAATATTGATATTTCACGATTAAGTCCATCATACCAATACTCGATTCGATTTGAGATGTCCTAATTAGGGTTTGGCTTCACGATTAGGTCCTTCACCAAGTTTCTAACCTTAATTTCTGTAGTTCCGGCTTAGATTACAAATTGGTTAGATCCTAATCCAAACCTAGGGTATTTGCATTCATAAATTGGTACTCTCCTCTCATCCTAACAATATTGGTTCTTTCAAATCCAACACGGAACTACTGCGATTTCAAGTACTAATTAAGTAATTAACACAAATGATAAATCACAGAAATTAACATCAAATCCCATAAAACAATCATAACAAAAACAAATAATCAAATAAGATACAATTAAACAAGTTTATGCATTGATCTAAACCCCTAGAGAGAGAACTACTCTCTCTTAGAGAGATCCATTACAAAAAGTTGGCAAAGTAAGAAGAAATGAAATAAAGAAATGATTACACCCTTTATTGAATCAAGAACCTCTATCTTGCCGAATCTTGCTCAAGAAACCCTTCTTCTCCTTGCTTGAAAGCTTTCCGTACTTCAGAATTTATCGCTAAGTATTGTGTGTGTGGAGAGAGAGAGTGAGATAATGGATGATGCTTGAATGGGAAATCAACTCCTCCTTTTATAGCCAAGGACTATGCCCAATTAAGAAGCATAGTTATGAGGTGAGTGAGGGCTATATTCGGATTATTTCCCAGGTTGTCTTGTCCATATTTAGCTGTAAAACACGTCCATGAAGCGCCAAAAATAGAAACCGTGTTGAAAACGTGTAAATCTGGCTTTCTGCGGGTCCAGTGCATCCGCACTGGTGATGAGTGCGGGTGGTCTCATCCGCACTGGCTGCGAGTGTACAATTCCTGATATCGGCTAAGTCCTCAGTGCGGCTGGGCTCATCCGCACTGGATGGTCAGTGCGTCCGCAGTAGGCTCAGGAAAAATTTCTTGGTCTGCTGAGAGGCTGAAAATTTGGCTAAGTGTTGAGTCCATCCGCAATGGCTGTGAGTGCGGGTGGCTAACCCGCATTGAGACCTAATTTCTTCTATTTTCGTCTTTTCCTGCGATTTAAAGTCAAACAATTGCAGTAACTTGATTTTAGGTGTAATCTATTCACTTTATACTCAAAATACATGATAATTAGAGTTATTCTATAATAAAAATCAGATCAAAATGTGTATATAATTTGTGCTTATCAATGCTTTTGGTAGTACTTTGGCTGAAGTGCTACCGGTCCAAATTCCAAAAAATTGCATTCGAAATTTCGAACTAAATAGCTCAGTAAATTGGTTATATATTGAATTCGTAGAATACCAATTTTAACTATTTTTGAAATTTTTTTACTATTTTTTATAATTTATGAAAGATGGCAAAAAATGACCTAAAATAGTGGCAATTTTCTTTTATTTTTAGGTCACTTTTTGTCATCTTTCATAAATCATAAGAAATAGTAAAAAAAAATTTCAAAAATAGTTAAAATTGGTATTCTACGAATTAAATATATAACCAATTTACTGAGCTATTTAGTTCGAAATTTCGAATGCAATTTTTTGGAATTTGGACCGGTAGCACTTCAGCCGAAGTGCTACCGATCCAAATTTCAAATTTCAAAATCCAAAAAGTCGATCTGAACCATTCATCTTGTTCTCCATATTAATATGTGCTTGGAGACCAAAATTTATATTTTTCTGAATTTTTTTACTATATATTAAGTCATTTTGAAAATCGCTGATCCAACGGTGGCTTAACAAAACAGTGCTACCATTGGATCAGCAATTTTCAGGCTTAATAAATAGTAAAAAAATTCAGAAAAATATAAAATTTGGTCTCCAAGCACATATTAATGTGGAGAACAAGATGAATGGTTCAGATCGACTTTTTGGATTTTGAAATTTCAAATTTGGACCGGTAGCACTTCGGCCCATATGCTACCGAAAGCATATTAGTCAATATATATATATATATAGAGGTAGGCTAATATACAATCGATTGTTTCTGAGGTCCCGTACAACTAAGTCATTTTCCGATTTTTAAAGTCCAAATGATCGATCCAAACCGTTCATCTTGTTCTCCATATTAATATGTGCTTGGAGACCAAATTTTACATTTTTTTGAATTTTTTTACTATTTATTAAGCCACTTTGAAAATCGCTGATCCAACGGTAGCTTCTGGTTTTACTGTTTTGTTAAGCCACCGTTGGATCAGCGGTTTTCAAAGTGGCTTAATAAATAGTAAAAAAATTCAAAAAAATGTAAAATTTGGTCTCCAAACACATATTAATATGGAGAACAAGATGAACGGTTTGGATTGATCATTTGGACTTTAAAAATCAGAAAATGACTTGGTTGTACGGGACCTCAGGAACAATCGATTGTATATTAGCCTACCTCTATATATATATATATATATATATATATATATGAGTTGGCTACGGTGCTACGCGTAGCATAGAGGGCCTCCGTGCAACGGCTCAATATTTGAGTTTTCAAAATCTTAACGGTCAATCCGAACCGTTCAATATATTCTCCATATGAACATGTACTTGCAAACCAAATTTTACATTTTTTAGAAATTTTTTACTATTTTTTAGATATGTAGAAAATCACTTGATCTGAATGGTACAAAATTTTCAGATCAAGTGATTTTCTACCTATCTAAAAAAAAGTACAAAAATTCTAAAAAATGTAAAATTTAATTTGCAAGTATATATTCATATGGAGATCATGTTGAACGGTTCGGATTGACCATTAAAATTTTGAAAACTCAAATATTAGGCCGTGGCACGGAGAGACTCTATGCTACGCATAGCATATTAGCATTTTCCTATATGTATATGTATATAAATCCAATGAAATACACTTCCACAAAAAATATCGAATAGTAAAGAATGCGCTTGAACTATTGTGGACTGCCAAGTACTAGAATCCAAATGTCATTGCTGGTTGATGACACCAAGACATTCGTTCAAAACAAATTCTTGAATTTTTCTTTTTTTTTATTTTGTTTATTTCTTCAAAACAATTTGACCTTTTTGAAGTATTTTTGCATCAAAGACGGAGAGTTCTGAGTGGGTACGCAACGGTCATCCCTTTGATTTTGTACATGAATAGAGAATTAAAGCCATATTGTATGAAATAATTTAACAGAAAAAATGTGGCTCCTTGTAGAATCTTAGCTTTCAAATTTTAGAACTTTTAAAATTAATACTTTAGTATCATACATCGGCCTCTTTATAGTTTTGCACAATCTTTGTTTTGAAGTAGCGGGCAAATAGCCTACTATGAATTACAATATTTCTATTGCTTTGTTGATCCCAGTTGAACTGGTCCAACCAATAAAGGCCCATGTCAACCATGCTAAGTAAAGCCTGTTATTATGATTTGGATATGAAACGATAGTATCAATTGTGCTTCTTCGAAGAGCCCATAAGCCTATTTATCTTAGATGTGGGCTGTAGAATTACAAGTTTACAACACAATAAGATGAGAGAAATGATCGCAGTTGCTTATGAATTATGTATGATAGCTCCGTCGTTTAATTCAGGAATTATGACTGTCAATATTTTTGTTATTAGAAGAACATCTTTCACATATCACAATTCAAATAATGTGTGGTGGGTGTTATTTATTTTTGTTTCTATGGTTATTTTTGTCATGATATGACCTTTAATTTAAGGTTGCTTAACAGTGTCCATCAAATTTCATGTTTGGTGCTGATGCTATCTAACTTGTCCAATGATATAATCAAATATATTTGAAAAAACATCACAACAACAACATGATGGCCACACAATATGACTTTAACATTTGTCAGATGCAATTTAGAGATTAAGAAATAGGGTTCTGAACAAAAAAATATTTATAAGCATTGGATTGTTGGCAACACATTACAATAATTTTCTTTTTACATAAAAAATAATGATCAAATCATTCAATTCTTTAAATAAATTTTCATTTAATTTTAAACATACGACCTCACATCTTTGACACTAAATCCAAAATCAGTTTTCCCGAAAATAAAGTTCTTTGTTAAAATTTTAGGTATTTGGTTTGAAACTATCTAATAAAAGTGGTTTAGCAGGTTAATTTCTAGGTCCCCTTTTTATATACTGTTGTTTCAATTTTGGATAGTATATTAGTATGTTTTCGTTTCTTTATTGTTCAAGTATTTTGGATAACCTATTTGTTTTTGAAAAATAAAGGGAACCAGCTTTTCTATACCTAATTAAAGACTTAACTCATGTTAATTTGTTTGTGGCATAACTAGCTCTATAAATATTTTATTCTACATTTATGGAGTCAAACAAGAATAAAGTCAGATGGAATAGCAAGGCAAAAGAATCTACCTATACCGTCATAAAAAATTACTTATGCTAGCATGACAAAAATTATGACACGATTTTTAAAATCTCTTATGACTTAACTTTAAGTCACAAATAAATAAAAATATCTTATGCCGTCGTAACTTGGAATAATCATCTTATTTCATCACAACTAAATATGGACTTAAGTTCCACATCAAACCATCATCAATATCAAATTTATTTAAAAAAGAAGAGGAAAAGTTGAGTGTATATGTTTTCTTTTTCTTTTTTTCTTTTGAACTGTCTAATCAAACATCAAATAAGTAATTTTGTAGTTCAGATCAATGGAATACAATACTTTGGAGAGACGCATCTTTTTTGTAAACTACACGGAGTTCATATTGTTTCTGGACCATTCAGATCAACGTCTGATGACATATATGTAAATAAAAGATTCTCTATTTAGAAAATATCATATTTGAATCGTTCAATGAACATCAAACGACCATGAATGTTTCCACCAAATTAGGACTTCAATGGATTGAGGAGATGCTCTAATCAACACAATATACCACGTAAGCAACGACATATATCCCAAAAATATCAAGTCATTATGGCGGGCTTTCAGTTACAGGAGTGCGTATCCTCTGAGATATCTCATATTTTGCATGACCGACTTGTCCAGTGCCTATTCGGGAACAGCGCAGGAGCCAGCATTATTTGAGCTTTAAGATTTGTCTAGAATGTATTTGAACGGTTGAAATTCCTATAAAGTCACGCAAAATATGAGGTATCTCAGAGGATGCGAGTTCCAGTTACAGCACCTTATATTATTGCTCTGCTGGCGAGACGTGTCGCACCGCCCTGACCCATCGTTATCCACGCGTCAATTTGAGATTTGCTGAAACAGTCAAAGCCGGCACCACTCATACGGTCGTGCCACATGTCGATGCATAAATCTAACACCTGGGCCGCTCTCGTATCCAGTAGGGTACCGCACAGGGGAATCTTTTAGGATGATTCTCTTATTGGTGGATCCGGACAGGGGTGGATCCACTGTAGCACAGGGGGTCAGCTGCTCCCGCTGAATTTTCAAAAATAGTGTTAAAAATCTACTTTTTGGACCTTTGCCCCTCCTTGAAATTCAAATTGTCCCCTGTAGCCCATTCTGGAATTTTAATAGACGGAACTGAGTCCATATAAACTCTGAGCGAAACAAATTAGCGGAGCCCAAATAGGCGCTGATCCCAAATAGCGAAAATTAGTTGAACCAAAATGTTTTTATTTATTTTATTTTATTTTTAATTCAAAGGCAGAGGCTGCCAAGTTGAACCAAAATGTTAATTTCAAATTCCCTATCAATGTTGAATTGTTGATTTTTTTTTCAAGTAATTTAGGATTTTTATTATATTGATTGGTATTTTTTTGTTATGTTGAATTGTACCCGATAAGCTATTGGATTTGAACCCGATAAGCTATTTGCATCCGATTATTGCTCCGCCATGACAAAAATTCTGCGTCCGCCCCTGGATCCAGACCGTTCTTTTAACTTGGCACAAATCTCAAAGCTCAAAAATACTGTCCCCTATTGCGACTCGAATCTCAAACCGGTTGAGATTTAATCTCAAACCGTAAAGTGAGAGTCATCCTCTACAATACTACAGAGGATACGGATTCACTTGGCACTAGAAATCACTTGTCAGCTCAGCTGTAATGCGTCTAGTTGTATCGAATTACCCGTCACATAGTTACGCGCGAAATAGTTGCTGCACGTGATCCTATGATGTCGGTGAAAATTCGCATAGCCTAACAACTGTCGTACTTGAGCTGATGAGCAGCATGGAGCTCGTTGCATTACCAGATATCTTAGATACGGCCATAATCTTTCCCCAATTCTTTATTTTTTAGGATAAATGAATGATTAAATAACCCTCTCGAATTTGAACGGAACATTCACAACTGGACTTTGCATGTGACTGGGCCGTGTCCAAAGACCAAACCGCGTCTGTCTCAGATTTTCAGATGAGATTCACCTGCCAGTGCACGAGCATCTCACATGGCCTATTTTTCTTTTCATTCTTTTTTTCTTCAATTTTGTTTCACACCGAAAGGATGTAGACAGCTGCATCCTCCTGTCACGTTTTAGTCCGGATCCTCTTTACTTGATTAAATTTATTACATGATCTGAGGCATATCTAAGTGAGTCCATTTATAGTCTCTGAGTTAATAGAATATTTCTATTTAGATTTGTACCGTACAATCAGAATTCGGAACAATCAAGCTCGAAGTGGAATGTACGGAGCTTCTCTAATATATTTGTAGTATCAATGTATAAAGGACTCTACGCATTTTATCTCAGATTTAATAATTAGTCTAGATTCGGACCATCCGGATGTGAACTCAAAATTCAAGTTACTTTAGAGCATCTGGACTCACGAAGAATACCAACTTGGAATCAAATCTTCTGAACTTGGAGATTTCAGAGACTTTGAAATTCAAAATCCAACCGTTTAAATTTTTTAATACACAAATCTCAAAACATATAGACGTGAGAATTTCAAAGTCCTTAAAATCTCGGAGAATTTCAGCGAATTTGTTTCCATCTAACTAATTCCATTTTAACCCACTGACTTAAAAAAAAAAATAAACTTATTCAATTTTAACAATCAATATGTAATATTTTTAATTTAACGGTATATATGATTTAGGAATGCCTCTATAGTTAAGTTCTGCTGCCATCCATGACCATCAAACCAAATATTATTTTAATGAAAATTTGTAAATAGACTGATTCAATTTAATCCGACTTAGGTCAAAAACCAATTCTATCTATAATACGCGTCGGATGTCAATCCATATTTATCTGTACAAATTAATAAGTGTTTTTATAAGACTTCAAAGCTAAACTGTCCCGCTCCCGCCACTTACAAAGTTTCAATAACGGGTCGGATAAACGCCTCAGAAGCGATTTCGCCACCGTACCCTCTGTTAGAGATGTACTAAACATGTAATAATATTTTAAACCTAAATTAATAATTAATTCAAATGATTAAATATGAAGTATATTCTATTAGGCGCTCTGTATTAGAATATGGGCTCAATACATCTGCTTGATCTGATTAGATGAATAATTATTTTTGATTAGATACGAATGAACTGGTACGGTGGTACCACTTAACAGATTCAAACGAACTGGTGAATACCAGTTATAAATACATGTACAACAGTTCTCTACTCTGCCACTTGACCCCCTTTTTTTTTCTTTTTATGAACAAGGTTTTGACTTTTGACCAAAGCACTACACAAAGGGACCGTGTGACCGCGTTGGCTGCGTTCGTTGGTTTTAATGTCTGGAGCGAGTGAATCACGGTATTAGGAATCAATCGCATGTGACAGCGCCGATTGCAGACATAACATAAGGATAAATTCGCATTAGAAGGAGACTGACACATGAGGTGGGGGCGTGGGGCCCCTGTGCAGTAGCTATAAAGAGAAATTCGGTCAAGCTGTTCGATCTTATCCAGATTTGAGTTCTCATAAATTATATTTATATCACTTATCCAGGATTCCTGACTTGGTAAAGCAAGTGCCTTCGTCTCCACTAAAACCACTTTTTCTTTTCTTTTTTTCATCATTTCTTAAAGAAATGTTTGTTGGGTTTTTTTTTTATTTTTTTTTTATTTTAATTTTCTAGAGAGAAGATGGCCAAGACGCCTCGGCTGCCTGACATGACATTTCCCATTCCTACTCCATACCTACGATATATATTATCAATTTATCATGTCGTATTTAAAAAGGGAGCAAGCTTGAATCCCCAACCTCATGTGACAAATATTTAATTTGATGAAGATGTAATAAATTCATTTGATCTTGATCTCAGTAGCCATATCTGTATATTAATTGCGCGTATCTGATCAAACAGACATGTTATATTATCTCATTAATTAGAGATATCTTTGGCATATTATCAAAATTTGGTTCTAAATTCCTCTGGATAAGAGACTCATAGTTGGCGATTATTTAGGAGTGAAATTATGATTTTATTACAATAAGGAAGAATTTGATAAAATAATATTAATAATAAGTAAGATATATTTATAACGAAACATATTTATTGCTCAATATTAAATAAATATTTCATTTATTATTAAGGAGCAAAATATATAATTTTAATAAAACTAAAATAAATTATAATTTATTTTGAATCATAGAGGGATCAACCTCCTTATCCCATTTTAACTTTTAATTAGGTAAGAACAAATTATAGAACTACCCAACTTAGTTTAGATTTATATATTTGATTCTTCCTCTCAAAAAAATATATATTTGATTCTTGGCGTGTATGTCTCCGTTAGGAAAGAAGAAGTGCGCTTGACCACGGCTAAGGCTCTTTTCTCTCTCACTTTTCTTGTCCTTTATATAATTAAAATTGAGCAAATTACACAAAAATAATGGAGTAATTGTCCGTGAAGTTACTATATAAAGTGTCCCCTTGGCTCTTTTGAGTATTCACGAATAACAAACATCTGGCCATCATTCAAAAATTTGATTTGAACATTTTACTAACGGATCGAATTATTTAATATAGTCCATTAATTGTAACAAATTATGAACCATATAAGCGTATTAATTAAAACATTATAATTTATATGTACTATATCACAAGTTTAAAATTTACTGTTTGAATTTTTTTTTTGGTGTATCTTTGATGACCCTCATATTATGTCAAGAAAAAAAGTGCTAACTAAATATTTTGAAATTGATGGACTCAAACATAACACATAATTATGGATTGCAATTTAAGAGCAAAATGAAAAGATTAAAAAAATAAGCCCGGTTCATTAAAAAAAATTATATGCAATGTGTAAAATATAATATATACTGTACTTAATTATATCAAGCACAAACAAAATGATATGATTTAATGTAATTTTTACAGTTCATAAATGGCTAAATTTTTTCAACAGTTTATATATATTTAATTATCTTTGATGGAATATTAAATAATTATAAAAAAAACAATTTGATACACGACTACTCCATAAATGAACAACACATCTACATATCGTTCTATTTTATTTTATTTTTCCAAATAATTTGAAAATATAACAACAAAATTGTCAATATATCTTAATCAAAAGTCGTCCTATCAGACAACATTTCCGTATTTTAAGGATACAATCTCAATTCACAAATGCAATCTTCTTAACTAATTTTACAAAGAAGGTCGCACACATCTCACAAGAAAGAGACTTAATTTGAAATTTTGAATGGAAGGACTACGACTCCCATTCAATTCCATATTCAATTGCGTTATCAATTCCATATTCAATTGCGTTATCTTGGGGATATATATCAATCTTCAGAGATGTACATCGTACAGCTTTAATTACAGGCAGATAAACCACGTTGTTTATTAAATATTTTTGTGGGCCATTAGATATGGTCTCTTTCATATTTGATATATTCAAAGGTTGGCTTGTATTTGTATACGGTAATTGCCAACCAAGAAGTATAAGAGTTACCACTGTTCCAATTCTTTCTAGATTATATTAGATTAGGATTTAGGAAGCAACTTCTTCCATTACTTGTCAAGATAAGGTTTCTTCGGTAGTTTCGCAGTATAAGAGTTTGGTCGTCAAATTTAGGCAGCTGAAGACTTTTATCTGATGAATTACCAGTGATAAGATCGGGACCACCGACCACTAATTCCTGAGTTGGCTGCTCCTTGGGTGACAGTCGTTCCTGGTCTTACACACATCTGATCCGTCAAAATTGAATGGATGGCTAGGATCTGATTGAATCATCAACCTAATTCCTTGCAATTGGAGAGGACTTTAGAAATTTTGTTTGACATTTCTTCTGTTGGTATTTTTTTCTATTGGCTGGTTGTCTATAGTCAACTGCAGCGACCGAGGAACCTCGTGTCGTCGGCGTTGAACTGTTCTTGTGATGCTAGCAACTTATTTACCTAGGCACCAAAATAATATAAACTTTTCAACGATATATAAAAAGAAAATTAAAAATTTAGAAGTCAGAATGTTTTATATCATTTTTGAAGAAAAACTTCCATTAACTTATTTTAAAAGATTTTGTATTATTTGTCTTTTTTGAAGCTGCATATTTTGTTTATTTGGAGAACATGGTTGGGGCATCCCTCGAATTAATTTTCTAGGAAATGCTTGCTTGCTCCAGAGTTTATCGGTGATGAGAGATTATTATTTTGATGACAATTTTCTACATTCATTTAAATATATATTTTTTTAAATAATATAGGTATATTCTTAAACATATAAATAGCTTGACAATTAATCATATTTGAAGCAATTCAATTTGAGTATTGTTTGATTAGGTATGAAAGATTGTTTATTTTGAACTAATAAAATTTCAAGTCATTCGATTTCGATAAAACTCATACTAAATCTCATTGATTATTGACATGAAATGTGCATATTTTAAAAAGATTGTCAATATATCAAAATAATAAGTGATCCTTTTTATGTATCTCATACCAAGCTCTTCATGTTGTAATAGAAAGGATTTACAATTACTGTATACATTTGACCAGTTAATTTTTAGATTGTTCAAATCAAATAAAATCCTCCTACTATTATATAATCACATCACGATCACCCAAATTAGGTGGAGAAAATTGAACCATGTCAGCAAAATTATGTTACCAAATAAAACATACTATGAATAAGACTGTGATTATTATGAAAATAAAATATTTATCTACTAAAATAATGAAGAGATTTTTAGATTAAAGATTGTAACGGAAACATATTTTTCCTATACTAATACTTTTATTAAGCAATATTTCTAATATTTACTCCTCAAAAAGTTAATTTGTCTTAGCATTTTTGTCATATACTTTTTTATCCTTTTCTTTTGGACTTTTTTTGGTTGAATCTATTACTTGAAGCATCTTTTTTTTATTAAATGACTTTATTGAATTGGATAATGATGGCATAGGTGTAAATATGGTCCAAGGAAGAAGTCTAACGTTTCTAGTCTGGATAAGCTCTTTCTCCTCATCCTGCCAGATCCAACTTTGAATTATATTATTTAATTCGAATCATAAAACAGATCGAATTAATTTCTTTTAGAATTACAAAAATAATTTTTATATAATTTAACCCGTTTACTTTAATCATACAAAATCTTAACTTCTAAAAAATTAGGAAATGACAAACTCACCCCTGCAGCTGGAGCCGAGTGCTATCCTCTGAGATATCTCTACTTTTGCGTGACCGACGTGTCCGGTGCCTATTCGGGGGTGATGTAGGGGGTCAGTATTATGTGTGCTTTGAGATTCGTGCATAACGTATTTAAACGGTTGGGATTTTCCATAAAGTCACGAAAAGTTTGAGATATCTCAGAGGATACGAATTCGCTGGAGCCTGTCATTTCCCCTCCATTTTTACCCAACCTATTATTATTATTTTTCTATATAAATATATCTGGCCATTTCTTTTCTCCATATTTACCCCATCTCATTTAATTATTATTTTATAAATTATAATCTTTTTTTGGCAAATATTATTTATTACTATATACGCCGCGGTTTGCAAATCCAAATTAAATATTATCGTCCGACACGTTTCCTTGTTCCCACCTCATAATACCATCCCTCCTCACATATATAAATCTCTTCCTCTCCCCATTAGTTAATTGGAAACCCAAAGCCAAAACAGGGAAACCTTTCCTCCCGTGATTGAAATATATTCATAATCAAATACCCCTCATATTCTTAGAGAACATAAACCAAATACCCCTCATATTCTTAGAGAACATAAACATGGTGACTCAAGATGTAGCCCCTTGGTCGGTCGGCTTATCCGAAGGCACAAAGAAGTACATCCAAAATCCACCCCCAGCACTGCATACGCAAGACAACTCGGCCGTGGAAGCATACGAGAAGTATCTCCGGCTTCCCGAGCTATCGAAACTATGGAAATTTAAGGATTTCCCTCTGTGGAATAACGAATCCATCATCAAACCGGCGTTGCAAGGCCTTGAGATCACATTCCGCCACATATCGGTCGCTCTCTCCGATCCCCGTCCATATGCCAATCATCGTGAGTGGAGACGGAGATTGGAGTCGCTTGCGTCAAACCAAATCGAGATCATTGCCGCTATTTGCGAGGAAGAAATGTCGGGTGGCGGGGCTCCTATCGCAGAGCTAATCACTTCTGAAGGTATGTTGTCTCGTCAGCCGAGTTCAGAGGTTTGGAAACTTCCCGGTACAAGTGCCGTGGTGAGCCGCACGAGCGAGGCTAGTCTCCTTCCAAGGTTAGCGGCGTGGGACAAATCCGAGGATGTGGCAACCAAAATTCTTTACCAAATAGAGAGTCAGATGGTGCGCTGCCCCTTCACTTTGGGTCTTGGTGAACCCAACCTTGCCGGAAAGCCGGTGCTTGAATATGATCTTGTTGTCCGGCCACTCGAGCTGCACGCTCTCAAGAAAAGTCCTTTGGAGTCCAAAACCCGTAGAAACCGTGAGAATGAAACCGTCTTCTCCGTCCATCAGATACTCGAATCATGGCTTTACACGGCACAACAGCTGCTTACCCGTGCCAGGGAAAGGATCGACGGGAAGCAGTGGGAGAAGGCTGCAAGTGATTGTTGGTTGATGGAGAGGATATGGAAACTTCTGGGTGAGGTGGAGGACCTCCATCTATTGATGGACCCGGATGATTTTCTCCGCCTGAAGAGCCAGCTCGCAATCAACGCCTCGTCTGGCTCGGATGTGTTCTGCTTCCGGTCAACTGCACTACTTGAGATAACGGCCATGTCAAGGGACCTGAGGCACAAGGTGCCTTGGATTCTTAGTGTGGAAGTAGACCCGAACGGTGGGCCACGGGTGCAAGATGCCGCCATGGAATTGTTCCACAACCGAAGGAGAGGTGAAGGCAGCGGTGCAGGGAAGATTGATTTGTTACAGGCAATTCAGGCGGTAGAGACAGCGGTGAAGAAGTTCTATTTTGGGTACCGGCAACTGATAATGGCGGTTATGGGAAGCTTGGAGGCCGGCAGTAACAGGGCGTTGTTTGTGCCATCGGATTCATTGGATTTGCTTGCTCAGATGTTCCTCGAGCCGCCGTATTACCCGAGCTTGGATGCAGCAAAGGCCTTCTTGGGAGATCATTGGCATAACCAACATAATAATAAGTGATCAGTACAAGTTTTTCCATCAAGGGAGAACTTGTTTAGTGATGTTTCATTTTGTGTTGATTTGTAGGTTCTGTAGAGTACGGAGAATTAAAGAATCTGATGATTTATTTTTGTTAATTGTTTAGGGGTGTCAATTGCCCTTGTAATTTTGAAGTATTCAATTTTTTAAAGTATTTAAGTCATGTATTAATTTGTTTGGGGGTACCTGAACCTGTATATACCCTCATTGTATATATGCATATTTAATCAAGAAAATGGATGCTATTATAGCCAACGAAACAATATTAAATTGTATATATGCATATTTAAACAAGAAAATGGATGCTATTAAACAATATTAAATGCACTTACGTGATAATGCCTTGCTGGCACATTAGCTTGCTTTTCTGGCATCCAGCTCAGAATTTTTCTTTAGAAACTATAAATAAAAAAAAAAATAGATTTTACCAAACTATCTTGATTGCTTTGTTTTTTAGAAAAACCATAAGAATTGAGATGTTAGTTCCTTTTTTTTTTTTGGACCAAATTGCCAATTCGGTCTCTGCTGTTTTCACAAATTTCGAGGAAAAAACACGTTAAAAAATAGTGAAAATATCTAGGACCGAATTGCTATTTTGATTCCGAAAAAAAAAATTTCGGACCGAAATAACATTTCAGTTCTTATGTTTTTAAAAATATATATATATATATATATAATTATCTTGGTTTTATAAAAATCTTTTTTTTAATTGGTTTATAAAAAAAAAATTCCAGCTCATTCTTGTCAAGTTAAAGAAGAAATACCACATTTCCCAAAGTGCCCTTTTTTGCAGAGGTGGAACCAATGAACCATGTAGGCTTCACATTTTATTTTTATTTGATAATGGACTTGTAATATTTGTTTGATTAATTAATTCGAAACGCGGTGTTCTTCGTATTGATGTCACCGTATCCTCAAAGATTCTTCATATTGGGCCGAATTTGAGGTTGTGTGGATTTGTTAGTTGCTCCTCCCTCTGGACCCTCTGTTCTCTCTTTCGTGTAATCAACCAAGTAAATTCGTTGCCGAGATAAACAAACTATTAATTAAGTTGAATATTATTTTGTAAGAAAGACACCCCCAAATGGGAGGCTTATCTATAAGAGAAATGTTCTTGGTCCACTGACCTTTGTCCATTAACTGTCTACAGCCTTATCCAATTTCGGATTCAACTGTCGTTTAACTTCCGATGGTCCCACCTTCTAACAGGTCTTGTCGCCTTCTATTTAAATAACACGGAACTTTCCTTTTTTGAATTTCATTTCTGAATCTTCCATTTCCGATCATACATGGTCCGCGATTTCCTTCCTTTTTCGTCTCGAGGGAAGATTCAAGCGTGATTTTCCTTCCTCTTTTGTTTCAAGTGAAGATTCAAGAGTTCCTAGTCGCGAGTTCCTAGTCACCATTTCATCGGTACTGGCTATCATTCAAACGAAATCGTATTTTTTTTTTTTTTGTATTTTTCTTCTCTCATTCAATTTTCCTTTGCAATGAAGATTTTTTTTTTGAGATTACTGACTCGATCTTGTTTTTTAAACATGATCGCGACGGAACCTTCAGGAGTGGATCTCGATCGGATAGAAGATAGCGAAATTCAAATCTAGTAAATTTTTCTGTTGAATTTATTGCTTTCATTGTATACAGTAACGGATCTAGCATTTCAATAGAATTTTTTTTTGAATTCCATTGAATTATTGTAATTTCGTTTGATTTTGTATTTTTTGTTTTTTAAAGTACATATATATATATGAATTACAAGATATATGTCACATTTTACAGGATATCGTACATTGAAATGTTATGTTGTAATTGTTATTTTTTTATTTACTTTCTCTCATTCATTTTTCCGTTGCAATGACAAATTTATTTGATCTATTAATTTTACAGTATTTTTCCCGTTAATTTTACAGTATACATCTTGTGGAAATCTGAAGAAAAAAGATGATAGAGAAGCGATATGGAGTATTGATCTGTTAATTTTACAATATTTTTCCTATTAATTTTACAGTATTCATCTTGTGGAAATCTGGAGGAAAGATATGATAGAGAGGTGATATGGAATATTGATCTGTTAATTTTACAGTATTTTCCTGTTAATTTTACAGTATTCATCTTATGGAAATATGGAGAAAAGAAATGATAGAGAGGCGATATGGAGTATTGATCTGTTAATTTTATTGTATTTCCCCTGTTAATTTTACAGTATTCATCTTGTAATTTTACAGTATTCATCTTGTGAACAGTTACTAATGTTTAACAATGTGGTTGTGAATATTTGATGTATTGATGATTTATAGTTTGCATCTGTTAGTTTTACTGTTTACATCTTTTAAATTTATTGTATTGATTTTTGCAGTGTGTTTATCTCAGTTTTATAGTGTTTTAGATTTCAGATTTATAGTTTTATAGTTTGCATCTATTAGTTTTATAGTTTACATTTGAAAATTTTACAGTATTGAAGTTCTATAGTTTGCATCTTTGTGTTTTACAGTATGTGTAGTTTTAATTTATAGGATATAGATGCATATATAAATATTAATAATTGAAGAAGAAAAAATAATTTTAAGTTGGAAAAAAAAATTGATTCAAAAAAATTAATTTTGTATAATTTTCGGGACTATTTTGAAAAAACAGCAAGTTTGAGAAGTGGTTCAATTTTAAAATGTTCTAGATGGTTTTAAAACCATAATTAACTAGTTAGAGAACTATATCAAGTGGTCCCGCATCAAGTACAGTTAGTTTGGCAAGTTGTACAAATTGCAAGTACACAAAGTGGTTCCGCTGAATATTAGAAATTTAAAGTGCGTTTTTTATAAGATTTGTTAATAAAATTACAGCATTGAATTAGTAATTTTACAAGATTGACGCAAGTCAAATGACAGTTTTTCTGTGGACAAACTGTGGACAATAAGCTGTGCACAATTAGACGCTTCCTATCTATAAGGTCTGTTTGCTTACTTGTCATAGTTGGATAATTATAATATTATGGACACCCTCAAATGGGAGGCTTATCTGTAAGACACCCTCAAATTATGACCTTGGACTAGGGGTGGCAACCAGCTGGGTACAACTTGAACTCGTTACGAGCTAGCTTGTTCGAGTCACAAGCGAGGTGACTTTAGAGGTTCGAGTTTAAATTTTAGCTTGAAATTGTCACGAGCTGACGAGCTGGTTTGCTAAATTTAACAAGATCTTGTTTTAAGAAGAAAATAAATTATACAAACTTTTTGAACTGTTTGGATCGAACTGAACAGTATAAAATGTACACAAATTCATACAAATTCACAAATTGATGCCTAATCGAGCTAGCTCGCAAGCTACCGAGAAAGATAGACTCCAGCTTAAACTCATTAATTCGGAACCGAGTTAGTGGGGAGCTGGCTCATTAACAGCTTGGTCCAATAACAAGTGAACTGTTAGTGAACAAGTCAAATGCAAATCACGATCGAGCCACGAGCTATGAGCTTTTTTGCCACCCCTACGTTGGACAATGAATATAGTAGTCATAGGAGCTCCAAACGGTATAGGCACTAGCGATAAATGACCTCTAAGCAAATTGTTATTTTTAGAATTAGTAATTGTGAATAAAGTCATCTTGTTATGAATATATATTAAATGTGTGAATGTCATTCATTTTGTAATTCTCATATTAACCCTCAATTTATTTCTCCACTACTCCATGCATATTGATGCCCACTACTATTGGAATTCATTTCTCCATTTATTATTTGTATGACTTTCATTTACAATTTGTAGCCTATAAATAGAAACTTTTTAATCTTGTATTGTACACAGATATGAGAAATGTATGAATAAAGAGAATGTCATCTTTTTCCTCTCTATGTTGTTTATTCTTGTTTATCTTTATTTTATAACACATCTAACATAAAATCTGAATTTAAAACAGTATCAGTTTCAAAAACAGATTTCCTGACCTTCACGCTTCAAAAATTTTAAGTGCTTGAATAAATTCGAATGCTTAACAATTACTCAAACCAGGGTATCTCAAGCATCGTTTCAGATGCGGATGTCACTAATAGTCATGTAAAGTTAGAATTCAATTTATGCAAAAACAGATCAAACATATCATGCATTCTTCATATGATGCATATATAGATACCCATGTTTGCCAATTTCATGCAATAATAAAATTTCTAACATGTACAAAAATTAATAGGAATAGATAAAGCAAAAACACAGACACCCATGCCTGAATAACTGAGCTCACGACGCCCCTCAAACCATGTTGAGCATATCGCAAGCATATCCGATTCGGAAACTGAATTCAAACTTATTAGCAAATACCCTACATTTTATTTCTAGTTTTCTGGATTTGTTTTCATCAAAGCCTGATATCAAATTCAGTTACAAAGACTGTTCTTCCCTTTTTACTTTGTTTGCCAAGTTCAACAGACTTAATTTATTCCATACTGGACTAAATTGGCAATGCAATTATTTTCTTTCATTATGCAGAAATTTATTTTTTTGCAAATATTATTGTTTTCTTATTTTATTTATTAGCTCAGACTTTAATTAAATTTGTTGATTTCTGATTTTGAGAAATTCAAACTGGCCCATACATCTCGACCACTATGAAAGACCAAGCCCAAGACCAAGAAAATTAAATTTATCAATTTTTCGGCCCATGAAACTTCTTTCTTTGGATTCGGCTCAGAACAGCCCAAGAGTTGCAATTTTTCATCCTGACTCCTCTGCAAGACTAATTAATTGTGTTCCTACAATTAGAGATGCAATGAATAACAATTAAACTTTGACCCAAAAAACCTCAAAACCTGATCATATGATCAAACTATTAAAAATCTTATCATATGAAATTCATACACAAAGTTAATTTAAACTCCTTTGAATTTGTAAGTTATTTGTAATTACCTGGAAAAGTATGTCCATGGTTCTATATTAATTTTACCAACCCACCCAACCAATTTAATTATATATGCAACATATATAAAATGTTTCCAATCCAAGCTATCCTTGGTTTTGTTAAATTCAGACCACACTCCATATTTGTTTGTCTTTGTCACTACTTGTAGATCACATCCCCTTCTTTCTCTTTCGCTTGGCTCTATTTCTTTGAGCGGAGAAGAGAATAAGAGAGAGGAGGGAACCGAGTGGAGCCGATCGGAGCTAAGAGCGCGGTATCGTCGTAGTTCAGAGCGTAGAGTCCTCATCTTGATTGAAGCGTGACGGTGAGTAGATCCGGTTGTCCACTAGTGTAAAAACTGGAATTAGGATCGGCCTATTTGGATTGATTATATGAGCCAACCGATCCTAAAAGGTATTTGAATCGGTTTTCTTAAAAAAACCGATCTTAAAAACTATTCAGATCAGATTTTATTGTCAACCGATCCTGATTTATGAACTATCAGGATCGGTTTTTTGTTAGAACTGATCCTGATACTATCAAGATCAGTTATTCTAAATAACCGATCTTAATAATTCAACTATCAGGGTCGGTTGTTTATAAAACCCGATCCTGATAGTATCAGGATCGGTTCTAACAAAAAACCGATCCTGATAATTGAAATATCTCAAATAAATCTTATTAATTGAAATATATCAGAAAATAGCATCTGGATCGGGTCTATACATAATAACCGATCCAGATAACTTAAATACATCTAACAAATTAAAATATATCAGAAAATAACATCTGGATCGGTTCTGTACATAATAACCAATCCTGATAGTATCTGGATCAGTTTTATTGCTAAAAACCGATCCTGATACTTTTTTTTTTTTTTTTTTTTTGCAGAACCAACTTTGTGTGGTGCGCTGTATGTAGTCTAAAATGCTCTGTTCGGATTGAAAGCAAATTGCCACAGTGACAGCTTCAAAATTGAGATAGCAAATTTTATTTTATAATTAGTTTTTTTTCAATATTTTAAAATATTTATGTTTGTAATTTTAATATTGAGAAGTATATGTAATTAGGCATTTGTGTTATATGTAATTAGTGTGGTGATTAATAAAATATATATATGGCTATTGTATATGGCATATGGTTCAATTATAAATTTTTTTTGATGAAAATTAATGTAATTTATATTATTAAAATTTATGTGATAAATAATTAATTATTTGACATTGATATTTCATTTTGAAATCATTTTGACTATTGAATTTTTTTATACAATCATGCATGATGCATCAATGACTTGTGCCATATAATAATATACATAGGACTTGAACCCTTGTTGTGTGGGGTTGTGAAGGAACGAATACGAATATTAGCATTTGGTCGATCGAAACCGTTAAAATGCAAGAATGTCATATTAATTTCACCATTATAAAATTTGATACAATTCGGGATTCGTGTACTAGTTCATCAAAGCAAAACAATATAGCAACATCGCATGGCCGTAAATAATTTACGTTGGATCAAAACTTAGAGTTGTCGGGCCTTCGGCACTTTTACGTTATTAATGTTCCATGTTATATCTTGATCATTTTAAAAATTATTACATGTCATTTAATTACAGACCAACCGTTGGATGATCATGCAGAAATGAACGGTCTGCATTCCATTTAACAATTTGATGCCATTAATAATAATAAAATTGTACAAAATTGATCATAGTAGAGTTGATTTGGCCATACAAACACAAATAAATAATTTTTATATTTTTCACATTTTTTTTAATATTTATCTGTGTACATGCATTACCAAACAGAAAAGAAAATAAATGGTAGCCGTCTGATGGTTGATAGACCATCAATATGAGTGGGGTTTACCTCAGTGATCTATCTTATATATAGTATCAGGATCAGTTTTTTTTATAAAAAACCGATCTTGATACTATTTTTTTTTTTCAAAGTTGGTTCTGCAAAAAGCAAAAAAAAATAAAAAATAAAAATAAAAATAAAAAATATATATATATATATATATATATATCAGGATCAGTTTTTAGCAATAAAACCGATCCAGATACTATCAGGATCGGTTTTTTGCAATAAAACCGATCCTGATACTATTTTTTTCAAAGTTGGTTCTGCCAAAAAAAATTAGTAGCAGGATCGGTTTTTTATAAAAAATCGATCCTGATACTATTAGGATCGGTTTTTTATAAACAACCGATCCTAATACTATTTACTCCCTATATAACCTGCTTAGGGTTCTTCTTATTTTTATTTCGCGCCTCTCATTTTCAACTTAGCGTCTCTCTCTCTGTCTCCGTATCTCCCTCTCAAATCGTCAGTACTCTTTGTCTCTCTCTCTCTGTGTCTCCGTCTCTCCCTCTCCTCCGTGTCTCTCTCTCTCTTTCTCTCCGTCTCTTCCTCATTTTCATCTCTCTCTCTTTCTCTCCCTCTCCCTCTCAATTTTTAATTTTTTTTATTGTTTCAAAAATTAATTAATGGTGTTTGTATATTATTTTACAGTTTTGAGGACATCTCGCTCAAGTTACTTAATCATCCGGCCGATCAACTATCATGGTATTAGCTTTATCTAATTTTCTCATTATTATACTTTTAAAAACACATTTTTTTTGTATTTTTTACTGTAAAATATTTTTCCATCTAATTGTTACCTTTGTTTTTGTTTGTCGGGTCTTTTCTAATCTCAAGTGATGTGATTGCAAAAGAGGTAATTATTATTTTTTTTATTGTTGTGCTTTATATTAATTGCATAAATGTGTGTTAATTGAAGAAATAGCTCAATTAGTCACTTGTATGTTTGTTAATTAAATTTTTTTGGATTTAAATTTCTTGTTATAATATGTAATGCTTCACAAAACTTTGTATGAACATGAATTTTTTGTAATAATTTAAGATGTGTATGATATTTAATTTAGGATGTGTATATGATATTTGATTATTGCTTCTTATTGTGCAAAAAAAAAAATCTAGGATGCTGGCCAGCAAAATATATATGGAAGCTGGTCAAATAAATAAAAATATTTTTTTTTAGCTTCAATAAAACATCAGGATCGGTTATTTTAAACAACCGATCCAGATTACCACTATTAGGATCGGTTGTTTAAAATAACCGATCCTAATTGTAAAAAAAAAAAAAAACACTTTTAGGATCGGTTATTATTTAATAACCGATCCTAAATTTTTTTTTTCAGATTATAATTCCAATAAAAAAAAAAAACTTTTAGGATCGGTTATTAAATAAGAACCGATCCTAAAAGTTTTTTTTTTTTTAAGAATGAGGATATGAGAAAAACCGATCCAGAATATAACTATTAGGATTGGTTCGTTAAGAAAAACCGATCCAGAATATAACTATTAGGATCGGTTCGTTAAGAAAAACCGATCCAGATAACTGCTATTAAGATCGGTTATAATAAACAACCGATCCTAATAGTTACTATTTGGATCGGTTCTTTAAAAAATAAAAAACCGATCCTCATAGTATCAGTATCACCTTCATCAGGATCGGTTGTATTCCGATACTGATATGCGTATATAACCGATCCTAATTCCATATTTTCCACTAGTGGTCGGAGTGCGGCGTTGGTCGGAAGAGCGGATCCGGTCGTGAAGCGAGATGAAGATTAAGGTATTAGAGTGATTATGAGTTTATATAAGTAGAATTAAAAGAGTAGATCTAGTTAAAAAGTAGATCTAAGAATTTAGAGGGTGATTAAGGGCGATTAGAGCAATTTTGAGTAATTTAGAAGATTTCGTGAGAATAAAGGAGTAGATTTAGTAATTAGAGTAGCTTGACTCATTTTTTTTTTTTTTTGAAAAAAAGGCAGGAAATGCCCATGCAATAATAAAAGAGTTTTGAGTACAACTAGAATTATAAGATAAGAAAGAAAGTAAACTATCCAAAAAACACGTATAGGTCCAAATAACAAGACCAGCACTAGCACTAACAGTTGTGCCAGAATCAAGTTTGGCATGTAAACACTCCATGCTTATTACAACCAAGCAACCAAATAGCTACAAAGCAAACAAAGATGAAGACAATATGTTTTTCATGACACAGTGCAATAACAGAGATTTAGATGGCAAGCAACAGTGGTACCATCCAAGGGTTGTCAACACTGTGAGACTCAGTAACACTGGTTGGAAAGGGTGACATGCTTTGCAAAGGCACCATGTCCATATCGTCAGGAATTCAGGGAGTAAACTGCACATGCCTCCTTTTAGCCCCTGCCCAATAATCCAACAAAGAGCAAATTAGTAATAAAATTTGTCTAATAGATGGTACTCTTTTGTTATCAAAACACACAAAATTTCTCACTCTCCATATAGCCCAACAAATGGCACTTACAACCATAATCACGGCTGTTCGCTGTGGCATAGGTAAAGACAAGGCTAATAATTGAATATCTTCCAAAGAGGTCCAGCTATGATAATAGTTTTGAAATTGACCCATCCAAAACCAAATTTTAGATAAGTATGGACATGTAAGGAAAAGATGCAAAGATGATTCTTCTTCTCGATGACAGAAATGACATAGGGTATCACCGGGCCAATTTGTTTTCCTTAAAACGGTTTTAGTAAGAATTTTATTCCGAAACAGTAAAAACATAAACACTTGCACTTTAAGGGGCATGATGTTAGCCCACCACATTAGTGCATATGGATCATGTACCCCGCGAAAAGAAAGAAAATTATAGAGAGAAGCAGTAGTAAATTGATACTTGGAATCCCATTTCCATAATAACGAATCTGGAGCTAATGTAAGAATGGATGATGGCAAGAATTTAGCTTGACTCATTGTAAATACGTTTTTTATTAATCAAATTATTAGGTAGGCATTTAAAGTCGCTAACCTTCAAAAAAATTCCACGTTCATCTCCAATTAGTCTTCAATTCTTTATTTAAGGAATCATTCTATGAAACAAAGAATTAATGATCGATGCATACACTCCAGTGAAATAAACAAGAAAACATGAATTTAGAATTTTCTTTTAGGCTCAATTGCAGCACTTCCTATTTAAAAAGTAAAAACTTCAAAATGTTTGTACATTTAAACAAGGAAAACTGGAAATTATGTGTCAATCACAACTAGAGAATTGAAATTATTATACTAATACAAGGGAAAAATAAAACATGAGATGTTGAGTGTTAAGGGTTAATTTTCGCACAAGCCTAAAGAATATTCCATAGCAGACATGATGAATTTTGAAAAATGCTTGACATCTTAAAAACAATAATTAAACAATAATTTTACATCTTGAAAAACCCAAATATCGCTCACGGCACAGTTTCTACTCTTCACATCTAATCATTGGTACACGAAAAAATGTAATGATGCAAACTCAACCAAATAGAACAAAGAGAGTTCAGTCTCTTACCCGTAATTGCTTCAATTAGCTCCATGAGGAGAGTTGATCGGTACAAAATCGCACAACGTCACCTAAAATCACGAGCATAGAGAGGAGTGGCCAGAGAGAGAGGAGAGGAGAGGGGACTTCGAGATTATTGGAATTATGCTAGTGTTCATTATATATTCGTAATTTGTTCGTTCGAATTTAAAAAAAAATATATGAAATTATATAATCAACATGCATAAGATAACGTGCATTTTTATCAGTAACATACTGTGATGGTTCCAATTATAACATGACTAACTTTCCTCACTAGATATGACGTCATAGACTTGTGTTTGGCTCATTAATGAGTTAAATATATATATAAAAAAAAAAACGGTTTTGCATGCGATTCACGAGGGGGAGGCTAACATCGGTCTTCACTACTAAACATGTTCAGATTACAAAGCTAAAAGGCACACCATGCAAACAGCTAGAAGCTCTTTGTGTGGTGACACGTTACATCCATTCATGAAATTAGGCTAACAAACAATCCTAAAACTAAAACGGTAAATCAACAACGAGGTTTGACTAGGTCACAACTACTAATGTGTTTTTATTCGAACCAAATTAGACACTACCGTTGCTGCTACTTGTGCTCTGTTGAGACTGAGATTTCTGTGCCATTTGCCACGTCACCATCTCCATCAAATCCATATCTCCCCTGCTACCAACTGTGTCTATAGGGGTACTACTGTCAGGCACTTCTGAACTGATCAGCTGTGCATTACTACTACAGAAAAAATCATCTGAGACTTGATAACAGTCATTGGTTTCCTCTGTAAACAATGCTTCTGGCGTTACAAGCAACATGCATGGATCCTCACCTAACAGGAGATCATAATCCTCGGCTTCCAACCCAGAAAACCCTAGAAATTTCTCTGTGTTTGCATGTTGCATGCCAGCTGAGAAGTTCAAAATTGACTGTGCAGAGGGCATGCCCCGGCTCAGTTCAGCCGAGGGTAACGCAGTCAAGGCATGAATCTGGGATCTTTCTTCATGAGCAACACAATCATAAGTGATGTTACATTGAGTTGAAGAAGTTGAGGGGGGTTTAGTGATCTTGGTTTGAATATAGTTTTCTAAGATGGAGGAACGTATTCTGGCGCCTTGGCCGGCTTTTTTCTTGCTCTTCCTCTTTGCATTCTGACTCCTTTTGGTGGCATTCCAGTGGTTCTTGATTGAGTTCTCAGATCGTCCTGGGATGTGCCTTGCGATCTCTGCCCATCTGTTTCCATATTTCTGATGCGCTTCTACTAGTAGCTTCTCTTCTTCTTCTGTCCAAATTTCTTTCTGCATTATGAAAGTTAACAGAGTTGTCAATAAAGATTTGCAGCAGCTGATAAAGACATTATCATCTTAAATCTCTTTGCCATAGTAGACTACCAAAGGAAATCATTTTCCTAGAGATAAACTCAATCAAATAAACAGATCCAAGAATACGATATAGACTACCATTTTATTTTGAAAAAGTTGAATGATGATATATTTTTACAGTTTATTGTGAAATGGGTCCTTACATCTCATGTCAGAAAAAAAATAACAAATAATAATTAACAGGACATCCAAGATGTGTAAAAAGTGTGGTTTAAGTAACTTAATTCTGATATGTTGTCTGGTAGCATAATAAGATGAGAATCTTCTACGGACAAAAATTATTGTTGTACAATATGTTACTTCCCTTTTTGATTATGGGAAAAAACGAGAAAACTAAAATTGAAGAATAAACTGAGTAAACTATTTTAATAAAAAAAATGTAGTATATGATACTATATGAAAAAATAGGGTTATTTCACAGCTTGAATAAGTGTACGTATATGGTATATTGAACCTTGATATCTGGGCGGAGATGATTATGCCATCTCTCTCTGCATTGCTTCCCAATCCTACCAACCAAATTTTTTGCAATTTGAGACCATTTCCTTACTCCATGTTGCTTAACCAACTTAAGCAGCATCCTAGAGAAAACATGCAAGAACAGATCGATGTTACTAAAATTCATATTAGTTTATAAAAAGATTACACTATAAGTAAAGTTTTGTAAATAAGTTTCAAATAACTTTGATCATATATATATAATCAAACCTGTCTTCTTCGGCAGTCCATTGCCCTTTGATTATGTTATTCAAAGGTGGAGCTGTAGTAGAATTAGAAGAAGACGATGACGAAGAGAAAGATGTATTCACATGCATCTTGTCTACGGTTAACGCGGCCATACTTTTTCCACCAAAACAAACGATTCCTTCATACATGCTTGAATTATTCAACAATATCCCACTAGGAACTGCTCCAATGGTGTTAAAGAGACTCAAAGCCCCATCAGCATAGAAACTAGAAACATCTTCTCCATCGCTCGTTTGACATGGTGGTTTGGTTATATTGGAAGAACTGGAGAGAAATCTTTCCAGCGGTGTCAGAATAGGGGATGAATTACGTTGAGACTGGAATCTCTTCTCAACCAGCTCTCTTAAACAAAACGATGCTTCCATTCTTATCACAGAGGCAATGATAACCAGGAAAGGAAGTGAAATTTGAGGAAGAGAGATTTGAGAGAGAGAGAGAGAGAGAGAGAGAGAGAGATGGAGACGGCAAGAGGAATGTGAAGAGGCTGGTCAGCTGGGAGGGCTATATTTCCGGGAGCGAAAGGGTTACCGTTACCCTTTCATCTATTGAACTTTTGTTTGATCAGATCCAAGTCTAGTTATATAGTGTGTCTATCCGACTCATTTCTGACCCTTGGATGAAAAATCAGCCACTTACCTTTCTGGATCGTGGGGCGAAACCGCTGCTTGTACTAGATTAATTGTTCAATCATGCATTAATTCATGCTTGAACAAACTACGCCTGACAATGAAAATAGTCTTAAATTCGGGTTAACTTTCCACAAATACAGCGTTGTTATAAAGCTATGTAATTATGAGCCGTTAAAGGGAGCACATCTTAAGGCCAAATAGAGCACCAAATTGAAGGGAGCAGAGTCGCTTCACTATTTGATTTTTAAATTCTTATTCTTAGGTTTTGTCATCGGTTACCATCTATACCACAAAAAAAAAATTAGAATTTTTAAATAAAAAATATAATCAATTTTTTATGCAATTAATTTTTTTTTGAAGGTGGCAATTATTAAATTCATCTGGAATTATAATATTATGTGTGTATATATAGGATTTGGCTAATATGCTATGGGTAGCTAAGAGGCCTCCTGTGCTACGGCTCAATATTCAACTTTTCAAAATCCTAACGGTCGATCCGAACCGTTCATCTTGTTCTCCATATTAATATGTGCTTGGAGACCAAATTTTACATTTTTTGGAAATTTTTTACTACTTTTTTAGATTTATTGAATATCGCTGTTTTTTATGGTTCAGATTTGTCTGAAAACAGCGATTTTCAATAAATCTAAAAAAATAGTAAAAAATTTCCAAAAAATGTAAAATTTGGTCTCCAAGCACATATTAATATGAAGAACAAGATGAACGGTTCGGATTGACCGTTAGGATTTTGAAAAGTCGAATATTGAGCCGTAGCACGGGAGGCCTCTTAGCTACCCATAGCACCGTAGCCAAGTCCTGTATATATATATACACACACACAAAACGGTATGATGGTACACCTTTTCTAAAAATGTCAAAAACACGGAAATTTTATCCCTTAATTTCAGAGAGAAGGAATTCTGCACGCTACTTGTGCTTTATGATATAAATTTCTTCCTTTCAAATTAGATGGCAAAATTATCCAAAGCACATTTAGAAGCTTGAACCTCAATCATATTTTTTTGTTTTTGGACCAAACTGTCCATACCCTTGCCTCGCAATTAGTTTTAACATTTTAACCATGGATATTAATTTTACCACGTAGCCATTAAAACGATGGTAATTACCACTATAGTCGTGCATAATTAAGGGCTTTAATTCGCCGCCAGTTTTATTACGATCTTCTATGGCAATTTGGCTGATTCTTAATGATTCTTAATTTCTGTGTTATATATTAGGATGATTAACATACTGTTATAAGTTTTAATTTTAAAAAATTAATGACCCGCAATCAGGACGGAACCGCCATTTCAGTATTGGGTCTTAGATATTCATATTGACTACGGAATAATTTTGTCTCATTTATTTTTCTCATGGGAATTAACGATTAAAATTTTTTTATTGTGGATTGAGCTAGGCTCATCAAATCCCCTTAAAAAAAAAATCAAATAAAATTTAAAAGTTGATTCGGACTTATGGATCTGTATCTTTTTAGGTACTTAGCTCAACACAATTTAAACAGACGATCTAGATTTACTCTGAGCCGGTGCCTATTCAGGATGGCTTAGGGCCAACATTATTTGTGTGTTGAGATCCGTGCCAAATTAAAAGAACGATTTTGGATTCTATTTTAATTGTACTCAGGTAGGTAACCTGAGGGGATGTGAATTCCCGGATCTATAGATCTCCATAGTTCTTACTGGGTCTACCCATGGAAAAGAGTTATTTAAAACAAAATTAAGTTAAACTACAAAAATAACTATATTACTAGAGTTCAAGTGAGATAAATTGTTTTGAATATGTAGGTACCATGCAGTAATTTGGGCTTTCTCCTTTCTACTGATATTAATTAGTGTAATAAAAAAGCCTTCAAAAATGATATACCATGGAGTATCTTATTGAAATGGCCAGAATGTTAACCATGTGCATGTTGAATGATCAAATCGAAAGATTTGTGGAAAATAGTCTGAATCGCATGGTCCATGGCAAGTGCCTCTGGAATTTGGAAAATATGGACCATGATTCACCCCAATAATAAATAATCAATGGATTAAAAGTGAAGAAAGATCTGGTTTTGGGGGAAACATTAAGATTTGCGTGTATCTTGCACAAGGTCAATACGGCCCATAAGATGCATCTCAGTCAGCCAATTAAAGTAGCACGGTCACTCGTTATGGATAAAAAGAGTTCCATAATGTGGTGTTTGGAAAATATATAGCTTTATATTAACCAAGTCCATATCGAGTCTGGTAGAAACTTTAATATTCTTTGAACTATTATTTTAGAATATTTTATATAGAGAAATATTAATTTAAACTGAATTTTGGACCGACAAACATTTTGCACAAAAAGCATTGTATTTTTTTCAACATTTGCTCGTTGGTTCTTGTTATATTTAGATTTTGACAAAGTCATTTTTCAATTATTTTTTTCTTGTATTATTAAGTGAAGAATAATTGTTAATTATTTCTTTATATTAAAAAATTTCATTGAAACTTACAACTCTTAATAGTTTGCACGTGCTGGGATAAATCACACTAAAATAGTAAAAGGGTATCGCGGATTGCAGTACTAGTCGGTACTAGGACACATGTCGGCAATATACGTGTTAGCAATAGATAGTGTGTACCACTATAACTTTTATGTTAAGGCACTTCTGTATTAAGTGGCAAAGGTCCCTTGTATAGTGAAAAGTGTACTGCAAAACCAGCTTCTTGAATGAAGAGTAGTGAGGATAGAGTACCGACACCTCTTTTTTTCCATATAGATTAGACCCATTGATAGTAGCTTTGGTGGAAACACAACTCTATTGTATGTACTTGTCTCTCCTGGATCGACATTGAATGACCTACAACCAAATTATTCCAACTTGGAGGTTGATTTGAAAAGAATGTGCAAGACACGAATGAGTGATTTGCAGTTGCGGACTAGTAACTTAAGGTTATCCACCAGGACTAACCAGAGAGCAGTTTATTTCTTTTGTCAGAAATACCGTAAACTGCAAAATTCTGCAAAAACACTATTCACTAAGAAAATGACAAAATAACAATATTCACGACCCGTAATTATTCCGATTCACTAATAAGAAAAAATAGAAATACCGTGACTTTCACAAATATATTATTTCCGAATCCCGTAACAATCGTAACCGAGAAAGAGAGAAAATAGATTACCGAATCGATCGGTATCAAGTGAATTAGTAAACTTTCTCTTCACCCCCACCCCTCTATTTATAGGATATGAAGTCGGTTGGGAAATGACCGAAATGCCCTCATATGTGGCGGTTTCAAATTGGAAGAAACAAAATTGTTTTTTTGAGTGGAAGAAACCAAATTTGATTTTTGCACTTTGGCCAAATAAGCTTTGAATCGATTTGGGCTTTTCGGTTTGGGCTTTAATCTTAATTAAGGCTTTAATTGTTAATGGGTTCTTAGCCCATAATTTAAAAACATAATTAACATTTAAAATCCAAATCAAATATATATAATTGTCATGTACAATTATATTTCTTTTGGTTGTTGTTTTGATAACTTTTATACAACGTACCGAGTATGTTTATAAATTAACCTTTTGTTTTTGCTTTGCCATTTTTACATGACATTTATAATTTAATTATATCACGTATAATTAATTATAACCATCTTAATATTAATCATAATCAATTTATAATTAATCAATAAGATTCTCCGATTAGCTCTTATACGGTGTGACCCAATAGGATCTGTGTTATGTTGGTAAATAGAATTAAAAACCGTTTTAACTTCTATAATCATAGGAGGCACCTGGCAGAATGCACTATGACTATCCAATTACACAGATGATGCTGTACAGTACAATATCACGATCCAGTAAACTATTTTACTCCTGTTAATTCTTTTGTCTCATAGCTATCAAATCAGTTTCAAGGTAGGTGTGTGTCATCCTTGCAAACTTAATATTTTCTTGATCTTGGAGTAGATTATCAAATATGATTACTTTTGTAATCATACCGCATGCAAATAATCTTACTCTATCAAGGGGCCCAGTGATACTATAACTCGTATAGAGATACAATGAACAATAGTACTTTTGATAAACCATCACTTCCTCAGCTAAGCTATGTATACCGAAGAGCTACCGTTATAATTACTTTTTACAGACAACGTAAGATAACAATCACACATACACATATCTTAGTAGGAAAGATGAATACCTCATACTGTAAAACTTAACACTGAATGAAAACATTAATGACACGAACACAATTTCATTTAATGTTTCATTCGGGGTCTGTCAAATATCATGTTCCTAGAACATGTATCTATGTGATTAAAATGACATCTCTTGTCAGTGGTCTGTAAAACTTGACCATCTTTTAATTCACATACTAACCTTGTAGCGGTAAATTGGTGTCCCTGCTAATTACCTTGGTTAGAGACTTTTAAGAGTATATATCATATGTATTATGAAGTTTCACAATTTCAATCATGAACTCGGAATGATCCATAATGCAATAATACTCAAGGAAACAAAATGATATATATAATTAAAGGGTAAGGCTAAGGTGCTATGGGTTGCATAGAGGGCTACGGTGCTATGGCTCAATATTCAAGTTTTTAAAATCCAAACGGTCGATCCGAACCATTCATCTTTTTCTCCATATTAATATGTGTTTCGAGACCAAATTTTACATTTTTTGGAAATTTTTTACTATTTTTTTAGATAGGTAAAAATTCAGTTGATCTAAAAAATTCTGCACCATTAAGATATTTGATTTTCTACCTATCTAAAAAGATAGTAAAAAATTTCAAAAAATGTAAAATTTGGTCTCCAAACACATATTAATATGGAGAACAAGATGAACGGTTCAGATCAACCGTTTGGATTTTGAAAACTCGAATATTGAGCCGTAGCACCGTAACCCTCTATGCAACCCTAAGCACCTTAGCCTTACCTAGTGTTGTGCTCTCGGGTAGGGTACGGATATCTCGGGTAAACCTGAGACGGGTAACGGGTAGGGCGGATACGGGTAGGACGGATACGGGTAGGACGGGTACTCAGGTAGAACGGGTACGGGTAGGACGGGTATTTTTTTTTAAAAACTGTACCCTACCCGTTTCATACCCATGCCCGTCTCGGGTAACGGGTATGGGTAACGAGTACCTCGGGTAGGGTACGGGTTTTTTTTTTCTGGTTTTTTCTGTTTTTTTTACTATATTTTGTGTTTATTTTTTCTTTTTTTGTGTTTTTTTTGTATTTTTTTGTGTCTTTTTTACTGTTTTTTTGTGTTTTTTTTTTTACAAATCGGCGGGATTTTTTTTTTAATTTGAATTTCAAAATTAAACGGGTTAATGGGTACGGGTTAAACGGGTAAAGGGTGCAGGGAGAACGGGTAAAGTATGCGGGTTCGGGTAAATGGGTGCGGGTATGGGTACAACGGGTCCGGGTAGGCAGGTTTCGGGTACAGGTAAGGTGGGTACGGGTTGGGCGGGTTTTTTTCTCAAATATTGGTGTCCAGTCCTCTCAAACCCGTACCTGTGTACCCGTTTACCCGCCTATACCCGGGCACAGGTACGGGTAACCCGTTTAGGGTATTAGCAAACCTCTAGCCTTACCCATAATTAAACATCAAATTCATGAACAATGCTTTATATGATAAATTATCGTATTATTGACTTCTAAATTATTACAAACTAACAAAATCACACTTAAATAGTCAAAATGATATCACAATAGATTAACAAAGGTCCTCTAATACACATGCAAGCAATAGATAATGGGTACCACTAGAACTTCTAGGTTATGGCAAGTATGTATAAAGTGACAAAGGTCCTCTATATTGAGAAAAGTGTACTGCAAAACAAGCTTCTTCAATGAAGAGCAGTGGGCAGTGGCGTAGTCAGGATTTGAGTCAGGGGTAGGCAGAAATCGGGTTCAGTTTTTTTTTCTGAACGAGTTCGAATTCGAATTGCCTGCATAATTTACTTATCACCTCTATACACCTACTAAATTGCATCTCTGCCTATCAAGTCGGTTGTAATTTTTAAATTACTAATTGATATCAAAATTACTAAGACAATTACTTGTAATTTCTAAAATAATTGATATTAATTGGGCGGAGGAGAATCGTTACTCCGAATTGAACAAAGCTTTAAAAATACCTTTCTTCCCTAATTAGATTAAACGACTCACACATCCACTATGAAGTCTGAACTAACAATTACTACTCCGAATTGAATCTAGAGGTAGGCAGAATCAAATCTAGGGGTAGGCAAGATCCATTAAAGAATCTAGTCCCAAAAAAAAAAAAAATCCAGGGGTAGGCAGCTGCCACTGGCAGTGAGGATAGACCACCAACACCTCAGTTGTCCCCATATAGATTAGACCTATTGAGAGTAGCTTTGGTAGAAACACAACTCTATTGTATGTACTTGTCTCCCCTAGATCGACATTGAAGGACCCACCACCAAATTCTTCCAACTTGGAGGATGATTTGAAAAAATTGTGCAAGACACGAGGTCGTACTAGCTTATTTTGAGGGAAATGAGTGATTTGCAATTGCAGACCAGTAACTCAAGGTCCTTTTCGGAGATTTTTGAACTATGTTAGGTAAAAATTGAGTTACTAGATTAATGACGACATATTTCAATTGAAAATAATGTCAGCATATTTCAATGAAAAATATCAACGGCGTGAACAATGAGATAGAATACGACAATGTTGACAACATGGTTCTCCTTGATTGGATCTCAAAAAATTCCAGGACACATAATTGCCTTTAATCGCTCTCTTTTGAATGTGTTCCATACCCCGTCAACCTTGGCTCCTTTGAATCTCTGAATGCAAGACCAACATACATGCATTGACTCCAATGTAACCCCCATAATTCGATTGCCTAGATGTGTTGTCTGTTGTTGCGGGCCCCACAGCTAACCATCTAGGTACTGGAGTGTTTTCCTCTATAATATTCCAATACCCAGATGGTTAGTTGTGGGGTATGTATAGCCTTCCATACTAATCAAATACCATTAAAACTTACAACTATTAATAGTCTGCACGTGCTGGGATAAATCACACTCAAATAATAAAAGGGTACTACAGATTGCAGTACTAACCAGTAATAGTACACTTCTTGGCAATAGTTAGTGTGTACCATTAGAACTTCTAGGTTATGACACTTATGTATTAAGTGGCAAAATGAGCTTCTTCAATGAAGAGCAGTGAGGATAGACTACCGACACCTCATTTGTCCTCATATAGATTAGACTTACCACTAGTGGAGAACTTGGAATTAGTGTCGGCTGTTAATGGGTATTAGTATCGGACATTGGGCGACACTAATCGAGCTGATACTAATACTTTGTAAATAGCCGACACTAATACTTACTTTTAGTGTCGGCTATTTAATAAATAGCCTACACTAAATATTTAAAAAAAATAAAAAATTTCAAAAATTCACTATAAATCATAGAAAATTTCAAAAATTGAAAATTTTGTTCTGGGATGCTCATTGGAGTGTTGTCTATATGCATGTGCAATGGCTTGGCTTAGTTCAACTTGGAACTATAATTTCTATCTCAAAAAAGTTTACAACTTACAAATAAGCCTCACTTTACCCCAACTTACAAATTTTACACTAAGTCACTTTACCCCAACTTACAAATTTCTATCCCACGCCAACTAATAACATAACAATGAAAAAATTATAAAAAATAATATAGTCTCACTGTTAACACTAGTGGAGAACTTCTGCTTAGCTTTATTAGCTCTGCCAAGAGGAGTGTCGGTCCAAGCAAACCATAAAAGATGGGTGATACAAATTGCATGCTCCTAAATCAAACCACAATAGAAATCAAGAAATTCAGGAACCATTTGCATAGTTTAGGTCATAATAAAAATATATGAAAGAACATATATAGTTGCAAAAAATTTGAGCTCAATTTAAAATGAAAACAAAATTGGCAAAGTGATGGAAGCTTACTGCCATAGTGAAACTAGAGTGAAGTAGGCAAAACAATGAAGTAAAATGGAGTGAAGCAGCTTACTGCCAATTTGCCATGGTGAAACTAGAGTGAAGTAGGCAAACCTGAGAATTGCTCTATCTTGAAGAGTCCTATGAGCATCCAGCAATAAAAGAAGATGTATACAATCTCCAAATCCCTTATAAGCAGCACTACAATTTGCAAATTACAAATTTTAAATTTTAAAAGCAGAATTCAAATAGAAGCAAGCAAAATACCCTTACACATGAAAAAATTAGCATACCCCATTGATCTCTAAAGGCATAAGAAAAACCTTCTTAACTTTAATCTCCTAAAGAAGGAACTGAATCTGAAACTTGATACTGCATGTGCATAATGGTATATTCAATTTAACTAATTAATTGAAGATACTAAAAAAGGTGTACTAATTAATTGAAGAACTAAACCCTAAACCCTAAACCCTAAAAAACAAATTTGACAAGCAACAATTAAAAAAAGGTGTGCTTATTAATTACCCGAGTTTGGTGATCCTACACCACTGGAGATGATTTGCACCTGTTCCAATTTTATCTTCTAAAATCTAATTGCAGTGGGAGACATGTGGTTGTCTTTTGCTGTAATTTACTGTATGTTTAACAGTAAATTCGATGTAAAATTGACAACATGATCACAAACTGCTCCAAAGTCAAAACCAAACCAAAAGAGCACTATTTTAGTTCAATTTCATGGGGTCAAATTTTAATTTCGTTGAAGTACCCTAATTACAATGTTATTGTAAATACAAGCAAAAAAAAAAAAGAATTAAAGCAAGGATCAATTGCTGTACCACTGCGAAGCAACATTGACAGTTAGCAAAACCTTTCCCTTGTACGTGCTTATATCAACATCATTCCCCTTTGCATCCTGGTACAAAATTGATTAAAATCAGAGATTTGATCAGATCGCAAAATCGATCTCCTTTTCTTCTCCCTCTGTGTCGCTATCTCCTTTTCTCCTCTTCGTTGTTGCGCTGCTCAACCAGAGCGTTCTTTTCACCTCTTCGTTACTTCACTGCAGTCCACAGAGGCAACATCTAGGCAACGCCTGGTGTCCACAGCCGCCTCTTGACTCGCACGAGGGATAGAGAGAGAAATAGAGAGTGAAATGGAGGGAGAGACACCGATGAGGGGGAAGACTGAGCTGAGAACCAGAGAGAGAGAGAGAGAGAGAGAGAGAGTCGTGTTTTGAAAAAACCCTAGATTATGAGAGAGAGAATTAGCGGGACTGAAAATGAAAATGGTGCGCGGGTTTATACGCGAAAATTTTCAGCTTAGTGTTGTCGGCTGTTTATAAAGAGCCGATACTAAAGTATTAGTGTCGGTGTTTATAAATAGCCGACACTAATTATTAGTTATTAGTGTCGGCTGTTTATAAACAGCCGACATTAAGTATTAATATCGGCTAAAATTGAAAACCCGACACTAAGTATTAGTTATTAGTGTCAGCTAATTATAAACAGCCGACACTAATTGTATTAGTGTCGGCTTTTTGTATTCGACCGATACTAAAGTATTAGTGTTGGCTTTTTGAGGCGACACTAATTGTACGTTCTCCACTAGTGTATTGAGAGTAGCTTTGGTGGAAACACAACTCTATTGTATGTACTTGTCTCCTCTGGATCGACATTGAAGGGCCCACCACCAAATTCTTCCAACTTGGAGGATGATTTGAAAAAATTGTGCAAGACACAAAGTCATACTCGCTTATTTTTAGGAAAATGAGTGCTTTGCAGTCGCGGACCAGTAACTCAAGGTTTTTTTCGAAGATTTTGAGCAACATTAGGTAAAAATTCAAATGTGTAAGTACCATGTTGTTGATTGCTAGATCATGAAGTCATTCTCTATCATTGTTAACAATTCTACTTGCTTCTAAGTACAGAGTCCGAAGGCATCTGCTCATGCTATAAAAAATTAAATTAGATGGTAATGAAGATATCAAGCTTAAGTGACTAGATGGCATGGCCTCTGATCCTAAGCAACGTACATCCCTATATCCTCAGGTCATACACCTAAAATGCAATTCCTTCAAACAATCAAACCCGTTAGCAAGCTCCACGATCCATGGACTCCTTCAAATTTTTACGTTTTGACACAAATAAGACTTTTATCACTCTAAAAATAATTAACAAAAGAAGATATAGAACAATAGATATGATGTATAGATTTTTTTAACAAAATTACTGATGATGTATGCATTTTATTACACTGACCATAGCATCTCCATATCTCTTCCAATCATAAATTACAAATCTTTATTTTTATTGAAGCTACAATCTTGCTTGCTTAGTCTTTGTACTGATAGTTGGAGTATATATGTTATTTATTTTCGTATTTTTAAGTTAAGTAAAATTCTTAATTATGTCTTTATATCAGTATTTTTTTCTTCGAAACACACAAATCTGATGCATCGAAAAATATGAGCTACATGTTTGTTAGTTATAGTAAACTAAGTATAGATTTTTTGCGTTGTTATCTGAGGTATTATTTTCCAAATTAAATCAATTCAATCTGTATTAAAAAAAATATCAATTCAATATGTGTTATGTACAATCCGGCGCAAATTTAAATCAGACCATCAGTCACAGACCTATAACTCCTAACTAGTCATCAACAGGACAATAATATAGCTCAAAAAATATATATATAGATGATGCATTGATGCTGATTTATTTGCAGAATGATTAATTAGGCTAAAGATTTTTATTTAGGTAAATGAAGTTGAACTAGTTCGGAATTCAGTTTGGACTGTTTGAAGTCTTAGGTACTAATTGGGCTTGAACAAGTTGTATGTAACACATGCTTTCATTAAAGGAAAAACCAAAAAGAAATGAAACAGTTCATTAACATGGGCCTCCAAAAGTTAATAACTAATACCGGAGGATTTTCTTTTGGGCTTTTCCCAAATATCATCTTAGTTTATGCAGTTTTAATTTTTTTTTTTTTTTTTTTTAGTTATAGATGTGTTCGTTAATTTTTTAAATAACGCTTGTATCAAATTTTAACTAATATGAAATCGTATATTTTTTTAATCAAATAATTTTAAATATTTAGAGGTAATTTTTTTATGATTTTTATGATAAATGACGAATCAAATTTTAAATTTATTAAAATTTGAAAAATGCCTATTATAATAATTAATATATATATATATATATATATATAGAGAGAGAGAGAGAGAGAGAGAGTGTGTGACTAATGTGCATTCGTGTGCATTCGTATGCATATGGCCCGATATGCATGCGGTCCAAATTTGAAAATTCAAAATCCAAAATGTCAATCCGAACCATTTATCTTGTTCTCCATATTAATATGTGCTTGGAGACCAAATTTTACATTTTTCTGAATTTTTTTACTATTTATTAAGCCACTTTGAAAATTGTTGATCCAACGGTGGCTTAACAAAACAGTAAAATCAGCAGCCACCGTTGGATCAGCAATTTTCAAAGTGACTTAATAAATAGTAAAAAAATTCATAAAATATAAAATTTGGTCTCCACATATTAATATGGAGAACAAGATGAACAGTTCGGATCGTTGTTTTGGATTTTGAAATTTTAAATTTGGATTGTATGCATATCGGACCATATGCATACGAATGCACATTAGTCACTCTCTCTCTCTATATATATATATATATATATATATAGAGAGAGAGAGAGAGAGAGAGAGAGAGAGTAATTAAGATTATTGTGCAAATTAAAGTGGGTGTTTTAATTTGCGTTCATATCTCTAGTTTCAAAGTTCAAAACATAGATCTGAACCATTCAAGTTGATATCCATATTAAATTGTGATTGGAGACCAAATTTTATATTTTTTTGGTATTTTTCAAAATCAGTGTTTTTCAGATAATTCTGGACCATCAAAAACAGTGATTTCAAAAAATTCTAAAAAAATAGTAAAAGAATTCCAAAAAATATAAAATTTGGTCTCCAAGCACAATTTAATATAGATATCAACTTGAACGGTTCGGATCGACGTTTTGAACTTTGAAACTACAGATATGAGCGCAAATTAAAACACCCACTTTAATTTGCAAAGCATGGTAGCCTTACTCTCTCTCTATATATAGAGAGAGAGAGGGAGGTTGGCTAATATCACAACATTTTTTTTCTAGACCATGGAACAAATGCGTTATTTTTTTACATTTTCGAAGTTCAAACAGTCAATCCAAATCGTTCAACATTTAGTCTATAATAAAATGTATCTGGAGACCAAATTTGATATTTTTTAGAATCAATTTAATTAATGCATGTGTGATATAGATGTGTACAACTTCACATGCAAATCTTATAAATTTTCAATTTAATTAATATAAAGGCAAACAATAATAAAAAATAAATACACTAAAATTAATCATAAAGTTTCTTTTATTGACCGTTTAACTTTACACTAAATTAATTTTTTTTAAAATTGTAAGTAAACACATCATTTAGAATTTGTGTCGGAAGCTAATGCAATAGATTATGACATAATGCTCACAAAAAATTTAGTAAGCTTAAGAACACGCTAGTTTGATATTGTTAACATGGCCATTGTTTTTTGAGTAAAAACATGGCCATTGTTATTAAGCAAAATAATTTATAAATGGACGGACAAATAAACAACTTGGACTTAAAAATTGTATCTGGGGCCGGGTAGTCAACAGGTGCTTTTCACCCGTTTGTAGATCACAAGATTCTCAAAAACAAAGGTTTATCGTACCAGCAATTAATTACTTTACCGTCATTACAGACTATGGCAGACATCTAGGCTACGGTCGACAACCATCTTTTGACAAAACAACGTTGAATTGATGCAATCTAGAATAAAAAAAAAAAGATCAAGATATTGTAAAAAGATTAAAGAAGTACACAAATAGATCAAAAAGATTTTCCTGTCATTATCAAACTAAGCTGATATGCTAAATAATCATTCCAGCTTAAATGAGCGTACAACCAATTTTATAGGAGCAAATATAGGGTGTGATGTGCTCTCCAAATTTTTGATGAGCACAACTCTAAAAGTCTATCAAATTAACTTTAAACGATGAATCCACATTGTTGAAATCTATCTATTTTATGAGTGATGCATATGGAAACATTTTAGTCGAAGTATCTACGGGTCAAATTTTAAAATTTCATGTTTGAAACATCAACCTTAGTAGCTGAATAAATAGGTCATATATTAAACATGAAGTTGTATCCATATATATCACACATTAATTAAATCGATTTTAACTGGTTTGAATTTATTATTTAAAATCAATTTTATAAATTTTAGAACATGCTAGTTCTAGTCCAACTGTGTAACTGTCTAAAATATATGTTAAATTTATTATTAAGTAGCTGCCGACACTTACCAGGCACCGAGAATTAAACATATAAAATGATGAACTAGATCGATGATTCATAGATTAATTGTCCTTTTATAACTAAAGGTCAAACATGAGATAATCATCCCAGATATTTTATTTGTAATGGATTATCAAATTATTGTCCAGTGATAAGTAATTAAGTGCCAGATGCTAGAACCCAGCACTGACAAGAAACTATTCAAGGTTTATGACTAATTTTTTGTGTTTTAAGTCGTAATAAAATTGTCCTACTCGCTTTTTTGTATGCTTGTTTTACCTTTTATTTTGTATCCTAGTGAAGAAATGTGCGTCCACCTTTCGCTCAAATTTTGTAAAGATAAGGCACATTAACTTTTCTTTCATCTATCCCAATTTTTAATTATCGTTTTAGTTCAGTACATCGCTTATTGATTAACAAAAAAAAATATTATTACTTTCGATTATTCAGTTAACAAAGAATAATTTTAAAAAGTAAATGTTACAAAATGTTTTGCAACATTTTTTATAACAAAGAAATATATTGGATTGTGAATTTGTGATAGATGAGCTTAATATTAAACATATATTTTTCTTGAGTACATATATAAGTGTTCTTAAGTTCACCAAATCTCTTGGTGAACTCAAGTATAAAATCCGTCAAATCGAAATTAAATGACGAATCTGAACCGTTGAAATCCTACTAACTTACGAGTAATATGTCTACATGTGAAAATTTTAAACATTCGAATTAATTTAGTATAAAGTCAAGAGGTCAAAAAATGTTCAAAAAATGAATGCATTAAAATTAATTTATCAACCTTCTAATTTTGACTGATTGACTTTATACTAAAATAATTTGAATGTTTAAAAATTTCACATGTAGATGCATTACTCATAAGATAAGTGGGTTTCAACGGTTTGAATTCGTTATTTAAAACCAATTTGGCAGATTTTAGACTTGAGTTCACTAAGAGACTTGGTGAACTTAAGAACACCCTAGTTCTATATATTCATTTTTCTTTTAGGAAAGAATAACGGCCAAGACTTTATCCATATATATTGATTATTTAATATGTTTTGGTAAATTTTATCTCATTTAGATAATTACATCTAGTCTAGCTGCTAGCAGAGGCGGATTTACATACAGGTCAGGGGTGCTAAGCTACCCTATCATTTTAAAATTCTTAATTATGTATATTAAATTTTAATTAAACTTTTGAATTTTTTGGACTTTTATATAGTCTAACACCCTCATAAAATAACAAATATTTGTTTGTAGTTTAGTAGTTTGAGTTCTAGTTATGTGTGAGGTTATGAGTTCAATTCTTACTAGTTACATTTTTTTTTTCACATATTATATTTTATAAATTAACTTGTCTATTTAAATTTTTTAGTTTCGCCCTTGGCTGCTAAAGCTTAAGTTTTTTTTTTCTCCACTTAATCAATTAAATGACAAACTGTCTTTTTGTTTGTTACTAAAACAAATCGGATGTTACTTTCTGTGATTGAAACTTGAATGGGCCAACTCGAAATATTTCAAAGTAATTTACTGTATAAATATGCAGTAGTAAATAGAAGTACATCTATCATATTCCACTAATGATATTTTTAGACTATTACCATAAAATATCTTTTATGATGGATGGACAGAGTTCCTCTGAAATGTCAATATAACTATTATTAATCAGTATAACCAATATAATATCTTTACAAAATTATTATTATAACTCGAGTTGGGCTATGGTATTTCGTGAAGTAAAGCGCATGTTTTACTTCACGTCTATATTTTCAATTTTAAAGTTCAAAACGTCGATCTAAACTGTTCAAGTTGATTTTCATATTAAATTGTGCTTGGAGACCAAAATTTACAAATTTTATAATTTTTTAAAATCATTGTTTTTCAGAAAATCGTGAACCATAAAAAAATCAGTGATTTTAAAAAATAAAAAATATAGTAAAAAGTTTCTAAAAATTGTAAAATTTGGTTTTCAATCACAATTTAATATTGAGATCAACTTGAATGGTTCAGATCAACGTTTAACACGCTACATAGTGCAATACAAAGTAATGGATGTAAACTGCAAATATCGGGGTAGGCTAAAGAGAAAGAATTGGAGTTCATAATGCAAATGAAATTAGCAGGTACAATTAGAGGCGAAGGCACTAAGTGTAAATGGGGTCAATTGATCTTCATTTATTTTCAAAAAAATTATATTTATTAATAAATTTCTATATAATTTAGTAAAAAATATTATGGGCTGTCAAATTGACTCCTATTCGTAATATAAAATTTTTATATATTTGACCTCCATTCACGTTTTGACTCTCATAGTTTGAAAGTTTGGCTTTGCTCTTAGATATAGTGAATAGGGTGGACACTATTTACAGAAAAAAAAAAATAGTATGCAGTTGATGTATTTTTTTTCACCAAATTGCTTGAACAGTTGATAACATGTTTTACATGTTGAGCACAAAACAATGCTCTGATAAAGAGGTAAGCAAATAAATAGAGAATCACACAAGAAATTAAGACAATAAGCAAGTAAGCACAAAAAATTAGAGATAACACAAGATTTTACGTGAAAACTCTTTCAAAAAAAACCACAGAAGCACACGGCACAAATCTACTAAATCAAAGAGTATTACAAGTACAAAGAGATTATATTTTCTCAATAGCACCCTCTTATAAGTTTTAAGACAGAGAGCAAATTCTAGACAAAGCTAAGTGAAGAGACAACAGAGACAGAGAGCTTCACAACTCAACTCAAACCAAACATTAATCAAGCACCATCGGTGCTATATTTCCTACCGTTGGGAAAGGGTCAAAGCGCCCTTTATTCAATGCATAGCACCAACGGCTTGTTTAATTGGCCGATACAAGAAATATCAAAATCCAGCAGCTTCAATTGAATAACATTGGCATCGGTTCATTTTGTCTACTGATAGCAAATGCCGAATTTCCATCGGCTCAATTTCTTGCCGATAGGAAAGGTCACCAAGCAGCATCGGTTAAATCCAAAACCGATGGCAAAGGCAAAACGGGTTGAACCCGTTAATTGTCTTCAAACCAACATTACAAAATGCTAATAAGAATCATTGCTTGCACATTTTATGTTTTTTTTTATCACCAAATTGCTGGCACTGTATACAATAGACGTAAGCTGGCATTATTATTTGCACAATAAATAATTACGCTTACTAAAAATGCTAATAAGAATCTCTTCTTGGATTTTTCCTTCTTTATAAGAGCAAATTGCCTGAATGTATTTCTTTGAAAAATGAAAGAAAAAGCCAATGAAATTAAAGTTTAAAGCATAACTGGTTTGAGTTTATAAAATATGGAGCAGGGAATAATGTGCAACTATGCAACTAAGACAGTTCAACTAGAAATAGTTAACAGGCTGAACTTCCATTATATATATGCCAAAAAAGGTTAAGAAAGTTGATTATTTTCGTAATTAATGTAGGGTATACCTGGTACTGTTAAATGGGTCCCTCCTATCTCCTTTAGTGCTTTCCAATCCATCAATCATTAATACTATTATATTTGAGCAAAGCTAGGGTAATGTGATGCGCTCACCAAGAGGGTTTAGTGAGCACAACTCCGAAAGTGTATCGGATCGGCTTTAAACGCAAAATTCAAATCATTAAAATCTATGTACTTCATGAGTGATGCATGTACATGCAAAATTTTGAAAATATTGAGTTTATTTGATACAAGGTCAAGCAGTCAAAGAAATGAACATTTTATAAGTTAATTTGTAAGTTGTTTTATTTATTTAATTTTTATCATTTCTTTGACCACTTGATCTTGTAGCAAATAAACTCGAACTTTCAAAATTTTGCACGTATATACATCACTCATGAAGTACATGGATTTCAACGGTTTGAATTTAACGTTTAATGTCGATCCAATATATTTTTAGAATTGTGCTCACCAAACCCTCTAAGTGAGCACATCACACACTAGCTCTGCTCATTATATTTTATGAATATTAAATCAAAAAGTCTACAAGAAATTTTAATTGATGTGCCACTTGAAACTGACTATCTTCACATGTACCAAATCAAAGATTCTATTCTGTGTATTTCAAACAACCATATTAGGCAAACTAAAATGATCCATGAAAGGTCTAGTTGAGTGCTTGTCTAAACAACTAATATTTCAAGCATTGTCATTCTCAGGCCTGATAATGACTAGCATTATTCCAAATTGCAGTTCAGGTTATGTAAGAGTAAGAGACAACAGGCCATCAATTAATACAAGAAGACAAACTGGTCAAATGACTGAAATGTTATTTTATTCAGGAGTGAGGTTAAGATACTTTGCAATGCGCACTCTAAATATGAACGTTTAAACAGTTCAACATGATTTATCATATAAAAATATACTTGAAAATTAAATTTTACATTTTTAAATTGAGTGATTTCTACTTATCTAAAAAAATAGTAGAGTCTAACGAAAGCTAAAATTTCAAGTACATTTTTATATAGAAATCATGTTGAACAGTTTAAAACGACTATTTGAACTTTAAAAATAAAAATATGAATCTATAACGCATGTCACGCATTGCAGAGTATCATAACATCACTCACTCTTTTATTGAGTTGTTCTATCTACTAATTATCAACAAATTAACAATACATATATCTCTCTCTACAAAATATACATATTAATATTTTAGCTTATTCTTATTTTGTTATTTATTTATTTAACAAGAAAGACACTAGGAGTGTATTGGCTAGTAGAGTTGGGGTCACACTAGCTAGGATAATAAGCACTTGCAATCAGGCCAGAGGCATGGGATCCCATAGAGAGGCATGACAATGTCGTCTCTCCCTCTCTCGATTTAGCATTTTCTGTGTGGCATATGTGTATTAAACAGAGCAGAGGTCTCAAAAATGGAATCAATGCATGTGTCTGATTAATATATATGTGTACCGTAATCCATCAATGTCCTGAATAAGGGACTAGATAGATGCACCGAAAGCAACTCAGTAAGATAAGACTAATAATAACAATAATAGTACTATTAATAACAATAGTAATAGTATATGCAAATGGCAAATCTAAATTGTGAGTGATGCAATTAGATGCAAAATTTATAAATTTTCAAATTAATTTAGTATCAAATTGAGCGGTCATATATGAGAACTCTTTAAGTTAATTTCAATGCATTCATTTTTCATTATATTTTGACCGCTTGACTTAATACTAAAATAATTCAAAAATTATAAAATTTGCATGTAAAAGCGTCATTAATAAAGTAGATTGATTGAAAGGTTTGGATTCGTCGTCATCAGAGGCTTATCTGATAAGTGTTTGAGGTACTGTTAAGTATGATTAGTCTCACATTACAGTTTTTGTCTTGACTTTCACTTCTCTAGATCTCTGGAAAAATTGTGAAGAAGATATTAATTTCCTTGTTGATTTTCAATGGAGCATGCAGTAATTTATGAATATAACTACTCTTTATCCAATCAGCTCCGGTTGAGACTTGAGAGTAAGAGATGGTTTGATTCAATAAATCTCTTGAAAATAAGTGAACTACTAAACAGTCAAATTTGCTTTTTGATGATGGAGACCTTAATGTCTTCTCTGGGCACATTTCTTATCTTTTTTCTCTTCAGTTTGCTGATCACTTCTGTTAACAGTAATGTTGTTATTTTTGTGTACGTCTGATCAAAATCTGATTGACCCAAATTCTGATCAAAATTTGTTCCAACGTCTAATCAAAATCTGCACGAATATTAAAGGAGCACCGTAAATTCTACTTCGGACCTGATTGAAATGGGATCAAATTTTAAGTTACTTTATGGATCCGGACCCCATTTGGAATGGGATCAAATTGTCCATTGCACTTGTACAGCACCTACAAGGGTATGAACATTCTATCTAGTTATGATGGACAGCTCATATTTTAATAGTTCAATACTAAATAAATGAAAGATGCTAAGTTTAAGACCAAAAGTACTGAATCATACATATCCCTATAGTTGTTGTACAAGAGGAATCGAAATCATAATCGTAGTAGCTTTCATATCAATTTACTGTACAACAAGGATATTTCCATATTAATTTGTTGTGTTGAGCAATAACTTAAGCGAACTTGAACCATTTCAATCCCATCATATTTCGAGCAATATGACAATTTGAACCAGGTGTATGTCTCGCGTTTTGTATTTGTGACATTATAAAAGCAAAGTTGACACACATTATACAGGTTGTGCTGTCAAGTAATAATTTTCTTATCTTAGGGAAATGCAATAATTCATAACTAGCAGATAGAATGTCTAGATCAAATATCCCCACAATTAGTTTCTGTTCAATTTTTGAACCAATTTTTTACTCAAAATTTTTTTTTCAACCGATTTGAGCTTCTAAAAATTAAGAATTTTGATGGTTATGATTGCAGTAATATATAAGTTATTGGTAATGACAATTTAAACCACTTGAACAAGAAAAATAACCAGAGAAGTCCTTTGTTTATCCCAAAGCTGCCTCGGTTTCATTAGAAAAATTGCCAGATCCCAGAAAGATTAGAAAGAGAATAAAGGGCACTAAATTCCACGGATGGAGATAATTTATTACTATTGATATTATTTTCTTTATTATATTTCTAGTTACAATAAATATAGTCTTTTTTTTTTTTTTGAGCTACTCTCTCTCTGTCTCGCTACAATCCAAGAACAAGGGTCACAAAATAACTCAAGTCCCTACCATGCCAAAGCCCACACCCAACCAAGCAGACAAACCTCTCAAAAGAAGAGCCCATCACCCCTAAATATATTCAAACAAGTCCGGGCCCAACCGAAAACCAACACTTAACCAAAACAAGTGAACTTTTAGACGCCGAAATTCCAGGACCCCTACCAGATAAGTCCACAAATTCCCTAGGAAGTATGCAGTTGTAGTATACTAGTAGCCTTCTTTGAGCGTCTCGTTTCCATGAATCTAAACTATTCAACTCCGCTGTTCAACTTGCGTCCATCACCTCCACATGCACCTTGTGACTCCTTTTGACTTCTAACCAAACCATACGACTCAACACTCACCACATCTATTTTTTTTATTATTGGTTTTTTTTTTTTTTTTTTTTTTTTTGAGCATAGCCTAAACGCCTAAGCATACATCGGGAAACAGGTGTCTTCGCCGCCGGTGTTCCAGAGGAAGTGAGCATAGCTGGCAGCATGGTACGCGTTCCCTGGATCAGCTTCTATTGCCACCAGATAATTTTCCTCCGCAGCGCCTATGTCATCCTTGACTAACCAAAGGAAGTTGGCGTACTTACTGAATGCTTCCGCGTCGGCCGGCTTTACTGCCACCGCCTTCTTGTAGTAGTAATCCGCTCTGCACACCAAATTTGTAAATAACTGTTAGCAATGCTGCGCATGGGTAGTGCTAAGCGTATCCAGTATGGGATCTCTGATATAATTTATACTGGTAAATGCCTTAATAGATATGCTACAGGGATGTTAGGAAATGAAGCTACAATGATGTTAGGAAATTAATTGCATTAATAGATATGTTACAGTAACTTAGTTTTAAGATTTTTCAGTCAAATTCCTTTCAAAATGTTATGTGATAAGTTACATAAGTAACCAACCAAAGAAAAAGGGAAATGGTTAGCAACACAATATAGTTTGAAGGGCAAAATTGTCCTTTTGATTTTTTTATTAATGTTAACCTTTATTTTTAAGTGTTTAAATTAATAAATGGGGATGTTAATAAAATAAGTGACTTTAGATGGGGAAATATCTAATTCAAATAGTTATGATGGGCATATGTCTAAATTTCTCATTAAGAAATTGATAAGAGGTCAAACGAAACAGCGAGCAATTGGGTCACAATTTGAATACCAGACTTCGTATTGATGATGAACCTTTAGGATTTGGCAATATTTAGACATGTATAAAAAGCAATGTAAAAAAAGATGCAACGATTTAAATTTACCTCTCATTGTCATGGAGAACAAGTTGGAGAAATTGCGCGAAATTGGTAAGGAGCATAGAGCTTTCAGGATCCTGCTGAACAGCCAGCTGATAATGGAGATCAGTTTTCACATAATCTAGGTAGGCATCGTTGTCCGCCTCCACTACACGGTTCCAAGACGGACCTGATGGACCTGATGGACCATCATCTGTGGACCCGGCAACAGGTCCAACCTTCCCTCCTCCACTGCCACAACCTCCTACTGATGCTGCCATTCCAGGAGAGAAGGTCTTCACAACAGCAGGCTGATCGAATTGCAAATTGGTCTCCTGGTTGAAATTACTCTCCACAACAACCACCGCACTGGCTTGCGGTTGTGATAAAGGAGCAGCTAAGGCAACCGAAGCAGTCATGGAATAGACGGTAAAATTGGCGAGGAGGAGCATAACCGAGACCATGAGAGTCGGTGTGCCGGAGAATATTTGCTGGAATAACCAGACAAAAGAGGCATGCATGTCTTGTTGGACCCTGCTGAGGATGTCCTGTATATCCTCATAGAACATACCTTGCCTCATATAAAGAGTGTAACTTTGCAATTCCCTGATCATAAACACCATGGATGAGAAGGCCTTGTTCACCGAGCAGCAGGCACTCTCTCCTACCTCCCAGAAGCCTTCCTCCCAATTCGTCACCTTTTGGTTCTTGTTCTTCTGTTTTATGATTCGAAGAGAGGCCGGCAGATCAAAATTGTTGCCTATGCCGCCTTGTGGGATGCCAATCGCCGAGGGTCCAAAGCCGCTCACTTGCCATGGCTGATTACTGGCAGGGGACACCAGACCCCAGTTAGAAGAGGTGGAGGGGATTGACTCTGACATTGCATCAATATGGAAATTTTGTTGGTTGTTGCCGCTAGGGTTTCCACCGAGGATCAATTCCTGAAGCTTCTTAGCAAAATCCTCGTCTTCATCAAAAACTTGAAAATCAGCACTGACAGCCCTCCGCAAAGTTTGCCTTTCTTTCCTGTCGCCATTGCCAATCTCCAGTGATTGGCTTCTGCAAAGACTGCTGGATTGGTTACCAACAAAAGGGGACCGGCTCTCGATCCGACAGGCTACTGAGAGATCACGAACCCGGTTTCTGGCCTTTCTTCTAGTGGAACAGGGCGAGGAGATTGTGGCAAAGATTTTAGATGAGGAAGGAGATGGTGTCGGAAGTGGTGCTGGGGCAGCGGCCCTGGTGGCGGGTAAACGGATGCATGAACCAGCCATCCCTATACCAATTGATGGGAGGCACAGGGAGACAGTTCAAAACCCACTCAGTTCACCCAAAGCCCCACCTTTTGCGAATAAACAAACGATGAATTGAACAGGAAATTAGGAAGATATTTGCTTGGCTTTTGTCCTTCAATGGCTAGAATTAGTACAGAGAGGTATTTAAGGAAACTAGAAGAGAAAAGAGCAGCGAGAGAAGCAGAAGAGAAATAGAAAGCGCACTGGAACGACCGAACGGGGCGGCCTATTTATGCATGCTCTCGGCAAATAGTTAAGTCGGTCTGGCCCACCGAAAATGGAATCTCCCAAAACGAAATATCGGGTAAAGAGTTAACAGAGCAGTTTTAGTTTCATACAGCGCGAAATCTATAGAATCAAAGCAGCGCAGTATATAATGTGCGCGTTGCATGAAGCCAAAACTGATTCGTTAAATTAGCGGATACCGCCATACGGGTTTTTTCTTTTTACCCGATCCTTCTAGACACCAGCTAATAATTCGTTATTTTGGAATTAATTTTAATGGAATAACCTATAGTATTTCCTGAATAGTAACTAATACATCATTTCTGGAAAATTCGGTTTCGGAAAAGAAATCCCAAATCAAATCCATCAGTTCTTAACGGGTTCGTACCGTTAACGAAAGTATCCTCGTTCTTTGCGGACCCGTGCTCTCCCAACTACAAAACAAAATAGCTATAAAATCAGGCACTTTCACAATTTCACCCTGAGAATTAGGGGTGGCAAAAAAATAAAAAAAATTGTAGGCTCGATCGTGACAAGCATCTAACTTATTCGTTATTAGATCGAGTTGTTAATGAGTCAGTTCATCACTAGTTCGGTTCAGAATTATTGAGTTCAAGTTGGACCTAGCTTGCTCGCCAACTCGCGAACTAATTCGGCTAGATATCAATTTATAAATTTGTATGAATTTGTGTTCATTTTATACTGTTCGTTCGATTCAACTCTGTTCAACTCAGTCCAAAAAATTTGTAAAATTTATTTTATTCAATCAGACCCAACAAACTAGATCGTCAGTTCATGATCTAGCTTGGTCTAGTAACTAACGATTTATAGCTGAGATTTTAGCTTGGACTCTTAAAATCAACTTGTTTGTGACTAGGACGAGGCAGCTTGTAACGAGTTCAATTCGAATTCAACTTGTAACGAGTCCCAACTCTACTTAGAATTGAGAAATTGATTAAAATATTAAAAAAATCTTTCCAGAAACCGACATTTAATTTTTGCAAAGCAAAATACATGATGGAAGATTGAGAAATGTGGAACGGTGCGGTGATTGTGATAAATCAAGAAGTGGCTGTGGTAGTAAATATTGTGACAATCACGTGCTAATAAGATTGAGAGAGACATGGAGACGATGTTAGAACCGTAGAAACGAGAAAGCAACGATTGGTTGACATTTTGTATTTCAGTACCTTTGCAGTATTAATTTAATTAAATTCTGAATCACATATCACATATGGATCCTTTGAATCCTCAATGAATTAAACTTTAATTAAAATTTTATCTATTAATATTTACTATCATACTTTGGTAATTATAATTTCATATTTTGTAGGTTCTCCAATACTTCAAAAGTTTAGTATATTTAATAACAAAATTTATAAATTTTCAAATTTATTGTGTTATTATTAAGAAGTGGAAACTGAGTAGGAATTTACGATTTTTTTTACTAAATAATCAAGCAGATCATTTATTATTACTTTACTTTTTTTTTAACTAAAAACCCCCCATCATTTAGTCGACAAAACAGAGAAGGAAAAATGTGGCGTGACGTGACTAACACCGTGATTTAGGCACGTCACGTCACGGCATGTGGTCAAAAAAATTTTTTACGTGACGTTACTATTCACATAACGTGATGACGTGAATGATCACATTTAATTATTGTTTTTAAATTTAAGTTAGATGAAAGAAAATAATAACAAAATGTACTAAAAATAAGAACTGTTACAAAAAATATTATAATTAAGAAGTATTGTTGAAAAAGTTGGTTACAAAACGTGTCACATGACATGACGTGATGTGACCGAGTTAATTTGTATGACGTGACGTGACTAAGATAGTGGATGACAGACACATCATGCAACATGTGAGTCACGTCACATGATACACACACATGACATAACTGATAACAACATGATTAATTCTCTTCTCTACATCGATGTAGAGATTGGGCTTGTCTACCCCGGATTTGATTTTTTTTTTTAGTACTAATTGTTCAATGTGCTTATCTCTGGTTTGATGTAGTGTCTAGCCTTGACTTGAATTAGTCCGATATTTGAACCGATTTCTTCCGAACTTTGGTCAATTATGCATATTTTGTATTATTTTTTCGAATCTGCGATACAATATTTCATAAAGAGAATGAACTAGAATAAGATAATAAGATCGATATGACGATGGGACCTATCATTACAATTCTAAATAAATATGCCAGCAAAACTTCTTAGGTCTTTTATTATTCAATATTATATAACGGTTAAATTTTTATCTAAGTTTTGACTTCAATTTGCTAATTGACTAAGATCAGTCTCACTTTGAATTGTGTCGAACAAAATTTTAATTAATTTAGAACAAGTATATCAATACTGTATCAATCAGTTTTATAATTATAACATATTTTATACTAAACATAGTTAAAAAAGAAGTTGTAATTGTGTGCTTCATAAGTTAATGGATTTGAACCCGATTCATTGCGTTTGGATGCTCAAAGAATAAAGCTATTCTCAGAATAGCGGAGCTATTCTTAGAAGAGGGTCATCCAAACGTGAAACGAAGATTAAGAATAGCTCCGGATTAGCTCTATTCCGCTATTCCGTGAAAACGTTGGGTTAGCGATTTAGCACCCGCTGGCCTTTGCTATTCCTAACATACAATCCAAACAACATTTCTACAAATCCGGAATAGCCAAAGTTAGTGCTATTCTTGAATCTCTTGGGTTAGCACTATTCTCAATCACTAACCCAAAAATCGCTATTCTTGCACTAATCCTTGCACGATCCAAACGCATAATAGAAGTCTTATTATGAAAGAAATCCTGAATTCACCCTGATACTATGATACAACAAAAATAGAGTTTCAAATTCGCCAACCTATCCAGAACTTCGCAGATTTTTTATAAGGTTCAAATGAAATGTATTAAATGTGTATTAACTTTTTTTTTGAGGAAGTGTAGTAACTTGTATATATATTGTAATGTGCAATTTTTTTCTATAAAATTAATAATTACAGGTCCATTCTTAATTCAAGCTTTTTTAAATTCGATAAACAAAATTCAAGTTGCCCCTTGTTCTTCCAGGTGTTCACCTTCAACAGGTGATGTGTTGTACTGGATCTGTTACCCCTGTGCCTGTGGTTCGAGTTATGGCATGAACAGATGGACCCCCATACTCCCAATTCTTTACGTGTGCGTCAGGCAGCTCTCCGTGTGTCACCGTAGCCCCCCATCCATGCCTTTTTTTTTTTGTCACGTGCAATTCATACTATTTTATATATATATATTTTTTTTTATCTAATTAGGGCTTTCCAAAAAACTCGATGAATCGATTGACTTCGATTCGAAAAAAATTCGCCACTAACTTATTCAATTGAAATTCGTTCTGAAACAAATTAAACTAGTTCAGTTCGAATCTTATTCAAATTCAAACTCAAACTGGGTATAGTTCGTTCAAAATTGGTTCGCGGACTATTTAAGTTCAAATTTCAAATTAACATCTACCGTTCAAATTAGAGCAACACCAGTGGATCAGTGCAAAATTAAGGTTTTATTTCAAATAGGTACAAATAGGTACCTAGTATGATTAGATAAGATCCAAAGCAATGCTTAGTTTAAGTCAGGGGCAGATCTAAGGCTTAGCCACCTTTGACTAAGCCACTCCTACGATTTTAAAATTTTAATTATACATATATGAATTTAATTGAATTTTATTTTTTCTAAATTTTTTATATAGTCTAGCGACCCTCGATAAATAACATATGTTTAGTTGTAGCCTAGTAGTTAAAGCTTTATTTTATGGTTGAGAGATCTTGGGTTCAAATTTCATTAACTACAATTGTACATTTTAATTTTCAGCCACTTCTATTAAAATTTTCTAGTTCCGCCTCTGATTTAAGCTATCCAATTTTCAAAAAATAACTAAGAGCGATAGGACTACCAAAAAAAGCTTGTAGTTCGTGATTCGATGGACATCGATTAAAAAAAAAATCACAATTAACTCATTCGATTGAAGTTTGTTATGAAACAAATTAAATCAGTTCGATTCGAATTTTATTCAAACTCAAATTCAAATTAGAATAAAAGTTTGATTTTATTTGATTCGTTTGCAGCCCACGTGCAATTTATACTATTTTACATTTTTTAAATTATTAATTTTTCATTGTCTAATTATACATATATAATGCGCGTCATATATAAGTCATTATTAATTAATGATTTCTTGCGGGCATAATTAACCTCCTTTCCGCTTTATCGTGTGCATGCATGCTTAATCCTCGGATAATTACGCAACTAAAAAGTTAAGATTGTATTTACAAGTTATGTTCCGTATAATTCTCTCTAAAAATATTAGAGATCGTTTGATAGCCTGGTAATTAAGTTAAAGAAATGCGGAATAGCAAAGTAATTATTATGCTGAAAAATGATCTCAAACTATGGGAGATAACTATTATACTATCTCACATAACGTGAAGAATAGAGATAACTAATATCTCACATAATAGCGGTAATAATTTTTTTATTCTCTCTCTACTTTATTTCTTTATCCAACGTAACTAAGAAATAAAGATGTTATTATTATGAGTTAGGCTGGGGTGCTATGGATAGCATAGTGGCCTCTATGCTACGGCTCAATATTCGAGTTTTAAAAATCCAAACGGTCGATCCGAACCGTTCATCTTATTCTCCATATTAATATCTGCTTGGAGACCAAATTTTACATTTTTCTGAATTTTTTTACTATTTATTAAGTATTTTACAAAATTGTTGATCCAACGGTGGCTGCACAAAACAGTAAAACCGTTGGATTAGCGATTTTCAAAGTGGCTTAATAAATAGTAAAAAATTCATAAAATTATAAAATTTGGTCTCCAAGCAGATATTAATATGGAGAATAAGATGAACGGTTCGGATCGACCGTTTGGATTTTTAAAACTCGAATATTGAGCCGTAGCATAGAGGCCACTATGCTATCCATAGCACCCCAGCCTAACTCTATTATTATTACCATGCTAGGTATAGAGAGATAACTAGGGACAGACCCAGAGTAAGGAGGGGGGGGGGGGGGGGGGAAGCTACCCCTCTGGATTTCAAGTTTTAGTGGTGATATATCGGTACCAATTGACTTTGTCTCTCTCTGAAAAAAAATTTGCCTCTCTCTGAATGTTTGATTTGTAATTTGGTTTTAAAATAATTTTTTTGAATTATGATTTATGATAAGAATTATAAGTTAAAGGATTAGAAATTATAAGTTAGAGCATTGAAAAATATAAGTCAAAACATTGTTTTCTTTTTATCGAGTACTAAATTAGTTAATGAGTTTAAATCCGATAAGCTATTTAAACCTGATTCAATATCCTCCGATGAAAATCTTGAGTCTGCTCCTGGAGATAACTCCAAAGATTGTATTTGCCTATTTGGTGGAGATTAGAGATAACTTTAACAGTCTTGTTTAGTGTAGAAAAAGTTTCATGACATTATTTGGTACAAAGATAGTTCCAATGATCATATTAGGTATGATCATGTTTGGTAGAGAGATAAAGAGATAACTCTTATCACTTTAACATGAATTATGTTATTATTCTTTCATTTGATCAAACATAATAAGAGTTATCTTCTCATCATTTTATTTTATCACTTTATCGTGTACAACTAAAGATAGAGAAATAGTTTTTTGGAAATAACTCCGAAAAATAAAAACATAGTTTTTATTTCCATAGCCAACGAGGATAACTTCTTGTTTGATATAAAAGTTAACTTTAATTTATATGATAAGAGTTATCTTCTTATCCTTTCACTTTATATATGACTAAAATATAGGCGATAGTTTTCTTTTTTCATAAGCTTATTTGATACAGAGATAACTCTGAAAAATAAAAGCGTATTTTTTATTTTCATAGCCAACGAGGATAACTTTCTTGTTTGATATAAAAGTTAACTTTAATTTATATGATATTGTTAAGTAAGATTATATTTGGTAGAGAAATAATGCAGCAAGATAAAGATGTAATCTATTTATTTACTAATAAGTACAAGTTAAAGCGGTAATTTTTAATAGTATGATATATATATATAGAAAGAGAGAGTAAGGCTACGCTACTTCGCGAATTAAACGGGTTGTTTTAATTCGTGCTCATATCTCTAGTTTCGAAGTTCAAATAGCCGATTCAAACCGTTAGATGTTTAATCTATATTAAAATGTGCTTGGAGACCAAATTTTACATTTTTTGAATTTGTTTTACTATTTATTAAGATGGTTTGAAAATCGTTGTTTTTAATGGTGCAGAATTTTAATAAAAACAACGATTTTCAAACCATTTTAATAAATAGTAAAAAAATTTTAAAAAAATATAAAATTTGGTCTCCAAGCACATTTTAATATAGATTAAACATCTAACGGTTTGGATCGGTTATTTGGACTTCAAAACTAGATATATGAGCGTAAATTAAAACAATCCGTTTAATTCGCGAAGTAGTATAGCCTTACTCTATATATATATATATATATATATATATATTTATATATATATATATATATAGAGTTAGGCTGGGGTGCTATGGATAACATAGAGGCCTCTATGCTACGGCTCAATATTCAAGTTTTCAAAATCCAAACGGTCGATCCGAACCGTTCATCTTATTCTCCATATTAATATCTGCTTGGAGACCAAATTTTACATTTTTCTGAATTTTTTTACTATTTATTAAGTATTTTACAAAATTGTTGATCCAACGGTGGCTGCACAAAACAGTAAAACCGTTGGATTAGCGATTTTCAAAGTGGCTTAATAAATAGTAAAAAAATTCAAAAAATTATAAAATTTGGTCTCCAAGTAGATATTAATATGGAGAATAAGATGAACGGTTCGGATCGACCGTTTGGATTTTTAAAACTCGAATATTGAGCCGTAGCATAGAGACCACTATGCTATCCATAGCACCCCAGCCTAACTCATATATATATATATATATATATATAGGTAGGCTAATAAACAATCGATTGTTCCTAGCCTCCCGTGCAACCAAGTCGTTTTTGAATTTTTAAAGTCCAAATGATCGATCCAAACCGTTAGATGTGATCTCCATATTAAAATGTGCTAGGACACCAAATTTTACATTTTTTGAAATTTTTTTTACTATTTATTAAGCCACTTTGAAAATCGCTGATCCAACGGTAGTTTTTGATTTTACTGTTTGGTTAAGCCACCGTTGGATCAGCGATTTTCAAAGTGGCTTAATAAATAGTAAAAAAAATTCCAAAAAATGTAAAATTTGGTCTCCTAGCACATTTTAATATGGAGATCACATTTAACGGTTTGGATCGATCATTTGAACTTTAAAAATCAAAAAATGACTTGGTTGCACGGGAGGCTAGGAACAATCAATTGTTTATTAGCCTACCTCTATATATATATATAGAGAGAGAGAGAGAGAGAGAGAGAGAGAGAGAGATGGGCTATGGTGCATTGCAATGCATAGGCACCCTTGTGCATTGGACTATAAATCACCAATTCAAAGTCCAAATGACCGATCCAAGCCGTTCATCTTGTTCTCCATATTAATATGTGCTTGGAGACCAAATTTTACAATTTTTGGAACTTTTTGACTATTTTTTTTAGATTTATTGAAAATCTGAAAATCTGGGTGAACAGTAAAAACAGTAAAAATTTCTGGACCACCGGATCAACGATTTTCAAAGTGGCTTAATAAATAGTAAAAAAATTCCAAAAAATGTAAAATTTGGTCTCCAAGCACATATTAATATGGAAAACAAGATGAATGGTTTGGATCGGTCATTTGGACTTTGAATCGGTGATTTATGGTTCAATGCACAAGGGTACCTATGCATTGCAATGCACCATAGCCCATCTCTCTCTCGCTCTCTCTCTATATATATATATTGAGTAAAGGTTGGAGGTCAAGCCACCCAACTATTTAATATCATTGTTATTACAACAAATGATTTCTTCCATCTGGATTTCGATTCCATGATCTCTCACATAGAGACCATGTGTCTTTGCCACTAGACTAAATGCTGGTTCTTATTAGTATGATATTGTGAAAAGATAAGTAGATAAGTATTGTTTCATGAATAATCATTTATGTACTCGCGCTACAGTACCCGCACAGTACTCATGCTACAGTACCCGCATTTAGAGGAATAATGTATTATGGTCCCCACTAATTATATTGTGTCCACTAATTATTATTCTTAAAAGATATTATATAGTCTCAACTAATTATTATTCTTAAAAGATATTATATAGTCTCGACTAATTATTATTCTAAAATTCCAGCAGCACCATTTCAAAGCCTCGGCACTAATTCCGCATCAATATTTCTCTAACAAAAATAGTTGACCTCATAAAAATAAATACTTCAGTGCATAGATATAAATACTTTCAATACTTAGATATTAATACTTTCATTGTCATATGTAAAAAGAGGAGGCATCTAATTACAACATTATGACAGTTTAGGTCCCCACAAGCAGTTATGTAAAAACTACAACATTGTTTACTATATAGATATAAATACTTGTGTTCTTTGAACTATATACTTCAAGATTTGACTATTAATATTAAAAAAAGAAGTTATAGATCTGGAACGATTGCAGTCCCCACAAGAAATTATGGCAGTTTAGGTGCAGGTACGACATCAGAAATTTCAAAAAAAGGTGCGGATACAATTATTTAAAAATAATTAATTTATCATTTACATTGTTTACTATATATATATAAATACTTGTGTTCTTTGAACTATATACTTCAAGATTTGACTATTAATATTTTAAAATAAAGTTACAGATCTGGAACAGTTGCGGTCCCCACAAGTAATTATGGCAGTTTAGGTGCGGGTACGACATCATAAATTTAAAAAAAAAAAGTGCGGGTACGATTATTTAAAAATAATTAATTTATCATTTACATTGTTTACTATATAGATATAAATACTTGTGTTTTTTGGACTACATACTTCAAAATTTGACTATTAATATTAAAAAAAAAGTTACAGATCTGAAGTGCAGTTATGGCAGTTGGGTCTCCACAAACAGTTATGGAAGTTTAGGTGTGGGTACTGTGCGGGTACTCATATCAGCTTGTTTTATATAATAGCGGTGAAAATAAATATATTTTTTTACCTCTGAATGTTATCTCTCTCCCGAACATAAATAAGAGATAAAATATTGCCGACGGATTTTACTTAAGAAAAAAGGAGATAAATATCATTATTATTTTTATTTTTATGACAATGCTTGGTATAGTAATAACTTCAAATATCGTATTTGCTCGAGATTTGGAATGACTTGAAGACTTGTTTGGTGCGTAAAAAAATTTAATGACATGCATTGTTTGATACAATCATGTTTGGTAGAGAAAGGAACGACTTTTATCTCTTTATCATGAGTCATCTTTTTTATCATTACATTTGATTTAATATGATACTACTTAACCTTTTGTTTTATTACTCTATCACATCGAAAGGGATATAGATTTCTTTTTTTTATCAGTTTATTTGGTACGGAGATAACTCAAAAAAATAAAAATGTAATTTTTATTTTCATAGTCAACAAGATAATAACACCTTGTTTGATATAATAAGTTAACTTTAATATATATGATAATGTTAGGTAAGATTACATTTGGTAGAGAATAAATGTGAAAGGATAAGAATATTCGTTTATATTATTTTTCTATCAAAATAATAAGTCGAAGAGATAAATTTTATTACTGCAATATGTTTTTTTTTTTTTTTTTTGGGATTTGGGAGATGATCAGAGGGAAGATCGGTTTCAATTTTTGAGAGATATAAGAAACAATAGAAGATAAAACCCTTTTGATTTATTTGAGAGAGAGAAAAGAAAAAAAACTGAAATTTCTCTTGCCCAGAATTATACGGTCTTCCCATTTTTTGGGACCAGAACAGAAAATGATTACGTAAAAAATATGATTACATAATTCGATATTATTTAAATGATTTTATGAGAATCATGCAACTGATTTAGGAAAACAGATATATAAATGGATTTTGTTTATTCAGGATTTAAATTAAAAAAAATGCAATTTATTTGATTTTAATTGCGCGATATAGAAATTTATGGCATGCAATTTTATTTTCTAGTAGTATTCATCAGACAGTCGAAATGACAAAAACTTACAATGCAATTTTATGTTGACAATTTTGTAATATCTCGGTAAGAATTTAATATTTTTATAATAACAACAATCAAGTCTTTAGTTTCAAATAAGATGGGATATACTAGATCTAGTGGCATAGATAATTCTCTTTATGTGAGAAGTCGCAAGTTCAAAATCCAGATGAAAAAATCCCTTGTGGATATTAAATAGTTTGGTGGCTAGACTTTTAACCTTTATAAAAAAGAACCATCACTATTTAATTTCACAACAAATTATGTATGAATAGAGTTAAAATGTCCTATTGTTTTACTGTCACAATTATGTCTTGCATTCTCATTTCTGTTTTTGAAGTTCAAACAATCAATTCGAATTGCTCAATTTCTTCATATTAAAATGTGCTTAGAGACCAAATTATATATTTTTAGAAATTTCTAGATAGGTACAAAATCACTGTTTTTGTATAGTCCAGAATCTTCTGACAAAGAGTGACTTTGCGCCTAATTAGAATAATAGTTAAAAAAAATTATAAAAAAAATATTGTCTCAAAATACAATTATGAAAATCATGTTGAGCAATTCAAATCAGTTGTTTAGGTTTTGAAAACAAAAATAAGAATGTGATGCATGATTGAAGCACAAAAACAATAAGATATCTTAAGTGGTGCATTTGACATAGGCATATGGCTCTCATGTGAGAGATCATAGATTCGAAATCTACAAAGTGAAAAAATTATTTTATAATTTACACATTGATTTAAAAGTGTGTTGACAACAAAAAAAAAAAAAAACGGAGAGATATCTTAACCCTGTGTATATATATAGCTGGATACTAGATAAACATTGTACAGAAATAGAGTATCTCATATGGGTACCGTAGAAATAGAATACTTTCAGCCGAAACAAAATCAATTCTTTTAAATTTGTATTAGATTAAAATCAACAACTCAGATAGTCATATCTCAATCTACACGGTCAGGTATTGCACTGGATCTCAATTCTCCCAAATAAAAATCCAACCATGTATGAAAATCAACATCACTGGTGTCATCATTAATGCAACATAGAGACTAGTGCTGGCAAAAAATTTGGTAGTTCGTGATTCGATTTGTGTTTGATTCGAGTTTAATTCGATTCGAAATGAGTTCGAATGAAACAAATCAAATCAGATTCGGTTCGAAATTAATTCAAACTAAACTCAAACCTAGCCTGATTCGATCGAAATGGGTTCGCGAACTTTTATGGTTCGAATCTCATAATAACATCAGCCGTTCATTTATCTGATGAAATTAAAACCCAAAATAGAAAGTCATAATTTAACTTAGCCGACGTTCCATCGCTCTCAAATCTCAATAACCTAGTTCTCTCTCCGTCTCTCCCAACTCACTCTCCCTCTCGCTCTAAAACTTAGCCGATGCTCTCGGCAACTAGTTGTCTCTCCTCTCTCTTCAGCTGTCTCTCCTCCGCCTTCTCTACCTTTCGGATTCTCACTTTATTAGATGGTCCGATCGAGAGTTTGATCGAGTGAGTACTCGAAATACGATTACTTATTTTACTATATATTTCAGTTCTTATATTTAATCCTCTTTTTACGATTATTTGTTGTGATGTATTTTTTCATGAACAATTTTTCTACTTAAAAACACTCATTTCATACCGGTAAAAGAAAGCCATGTGAATTTTGTCTCGCGAGAAAAAAATTAATGTATAAACTACCGGTATAACTAGGGCTGCTAAAAAATAATTTAGTTCATGATTCGATTCAAAAAATGTGTAGTTCGCAATTAATTCGATTCAAAACGAATCAAATTAGGTTCGGTTCAAATTTTATTCAAATCAAACTTAAAGCTAGGATAAGTTTGATTCGGTTCAATTCGTTGTCACCCCCTAATAGAGACTAAACATCTATTTTTCTTCTTAAAAAAGAAAAAAAAATTCCAACCAATTACGTGCAGCACATGGTCAGGTGCATGGGCCCCATGATAATTTCCAAAATCAATTTGGGCCGTTGAGTTGTTTGGACCAGTATCCCCAAAGAAACTGAGTACCGCTAATTATCTTTCCTCAATGAGCAATCATAAATTAAATTGTTTTAGTAGCACCACTGGACTATCTACTTTATTTATAGTAAAAGATACAGATAAAACAACATATACCGTCATGGATGCTGACATCCGTACCTATATGTGATATTTGAGTAAAACTAGAATGTGATGTGCTCACTAAATAGGGTGTGATGTGCTCATCAAGAAAATTTGGTGAGCACAACTCTAAAAGTATATTGGATCGATTTTAAACGTCGAATCCAAATTGTTGAAATCTATAACCTTGTAGCAAATACATACAGACTCTTTGAGTGATGCATATACATACATACTCTTTGACCTTGTAGCAAATAAACTTGAAAATATACTTTTCTTGTTAGTTAGTGGTCTAGTTAGCTAGTTAGTTTATTTTCTTGTTTTAAGGTTGTAAATATACTTTTTCAAAATCTTTTTTAGTATCAATATATCTGTTGGCGGCAATTCGCCGCTAACCATCAAAAAAACAAAACAAAACTTGAAACTTTTAAAATTTTGCATTTACATGTATCACTTATGAAGTACATGAATTTCAACGGTTTGAATTCGGTGTTTAAAGTCGATCCGATATACTTTTGGAATTGTGCTCACCAACTGACTACCGCTAATAATTTTTCTCAATGAGCAATCATAAATTAAATTGTTTTATTAACACGACTGGACTATCAGTGTCTATTTTATAGTACAAAATACAGATAAAACAACATATTACCATCTTGGATGTTGACATGCGCATCTATATGTGCTATTTTTCTCACCACCAAACAGCATTCATTTTACGGCGGTACTTGCTACAATGCATGCATCTAACATACCAAATCAAACTTTAATTATTGCCGCCTACCATTGATATGTTTACATGAGTGAACAGTCAATTTAACTGCTTTATATAATTTACATATTGATTGTGGTGTAAACCATAGAATAAAGGATTTAGGTCTCAATTAAGTCATTAAATATGATTTAGTTGAACCAGACTAAGATGAAATAAGCTGAATTTTTGACCGGTTTAATGTGCAAAGACTTAATCCACCTACAAACACTTGTTTGAACTGATACGAGTTTTTTGTATTATGTTTTGCAGTAATAAAAATTAGAATTTGTTATGTACAATCAAGTTAAATAAGATAATTAAACAAAACACAAGTTAATCGACAAGGTAAATAAATAAAAAAGTTGCAAGACCTACACAATTTGTTCATTAAGCTTATTGCATTAGTGAACGCCAAAAAAAAAAATAATAATAATAATTAAATCAACTTTAAGTCACCAAAATCTAATCAAAAAAGAAATGTTCATTAAGATTACCATCATGGATGCTGTCATGTTGACATGCGCACCTATATGTGCTATTTTTCTCACAACCAAACATCATTCATTTTACGGCGGTACTTGCTACAATGCATGAATCTAACAGACCAAATCAAAGTTTAATTATTGCTGCCTACCATTGATATATATATATGTTTAAATGAGTGAGGCTATGGTACTATGTGCGGTAAAGAACAGTTCGTACTATAAACCGATATTTTTGTTTCTAAAATTTGAACAGTCAATTTAACCGTTTAATATAATTTACATGTCATGTTTAATTATGGTGTAAATTATAGAATAAAGAGTTTAGGTCTTAGTTAAATCACTCAACATGATTTAATTGAATCGGATTAAGATGGATCAATAAGTCACCCAGTGTAAGAACTTAAAAGCCATCTATAAAAACTTGTTTGAACTGATACGAGTTTTTTGTATTATGTTTTTCAGTAATAAAAATTAGAATTATTTTAGTTTTCTTTGTTACAATCAAGTTAATGGACAAGGTAAATAAAGAAAATAATTTGAGATAATCATTTGACCAGCGTGGAGTTTATAGACATTTTTAATAAGAAATTTTCATGTATAATTTATAAATAAGAAACTCTCTCACAATTCTGAAACTGAATTAAAAATTGTCACATCAAATTAGAAACTCTTATAATATCAGAGATGTAGATACTCTCAGTTTACATTCAAGTTGTAGATTGCTTGCTATTGCAAGTACTATTAACGAGACCTACGGGTCATGTAAGAAACCAAAAAAAAAAAAAAAAGGTACTATTAACGGAATTCGTATCCTCTGCATTAACTCAGAAGAGAATCTTTTGAGTTAATAAATTTCAACCGTCTGATATTAAACGGAGCCAATTCGATTTTTGCTTATAACTTAGGAGACTTTTAATATTAGTATAAAACTAGTACGAATCTTAATACATATCAAATAGTTAAAATTCATTAGCTCAAAAAATTCTCTTCTGAGTTAATGCAGAGGATTCGAATTCCTATTAACCCACCATCGGGCTAGGTAGAAATAGGGAAATAAATATGCTGTGATTCTAATGGAATAACAGGGTCCTGTTATACTAATCTCAACCATTGAAAGTTGTTCATGCACGAATCTCGATGAAAAAACTTTTTATACACGAATTTCAATGAAGTTGAATGGTTGAGATCGGAATAACAGGGACCTGTTATTCCATTGAAATCACAGCAGATCTATTTCCTAGAAATAGATACATAGGAAGGCCCACATAGTATAGAAATGGAAAAAAAAATATATGGTAGATAGCCAGCTCAAATTGGGGCACACAATTGCCCTGTTGCGACTTGGGGTTCACTAACAGACAAGGCGGCCCAAATAAATATCTACAGCTGCTAGTAAATGAACGGTTCAAATAGAACATGTAGAGGAGAAAAATCCAAGAATCACACTGTGCTTTGAAGGGTGAACATCACAGCTTGACCCACTGCGAGATTCTATTCTCTCTCTCTCGCGCATGAACGGTTCACAAATTGGTGCGATCAAAATCTATACCATGGTTATTGGTAACGACGATCAACTGTCAGGGTCTTTGAATTTGGAAATTTGAATGTTGCTTAAACTTATTATGTCAAGTTGGATAGGTGAGAGATGAATATTGTTTGTCATAGCATGCATTGCTACGAGCCTACGACAGCAATTTGCTTGCTCTTCTCTTTATTGGACGGTCAGTTACGTTGATAGTGATTCCAGTTTTTTTCTTCTTTTACTGAGACAAAAAAAATTAAACTTGAAAATGATGTGTTATGCAAAACCTACCAAATAATAAAAATGATTGATATTCGTGGTTCACGAGAGATGAATTATGTATTTCTCTACAGTGTGCAACATAGAATGATAGAAAAAAAAAAAAAAAATATATATATATATATATAGAGAGAGAGAGAGAGTGACTAATGTGTATTCGTATGCATATGGCCCGATTTGCATAAGGTTCAAATTTGAAATTTTAAAATCCAAAACGTCGATCGGCTGAATCGTTCATCTTGTTCTCCATATTAATATGTGTTTGGAGACCAAATTTTATAATTTTCTGAATATTTTTACTATTTATTAAGCCATTTTGAAAATTACTGATCCAACGGTGGCTTAACAAAACATTAAATCAGCAGCAACCGTTGGATCAACAATTTTCAAAGTTCAAACTAATGACTCAGATCACATAGTACTCAGCTATTGCACTGGAGCTGAATTTGACAAGCAACCACCAGGATATATACATCTAAATTCTAAATCATGGCAGATCAGGATTCGTAATAATCAAGAATTTTAAGCTAGAATGTAATTCATTTGAAAAAAAAGGTAGAAAATCAACATATAAGATTAGAGACTGAATAAATTAGATAGCGTAATTTGTTTTATAAGAAGGATTAAAAAAGTATAGATACTTGTAAAAATGATAAAGGACAAAGTTGTTAATTTTTAATCTCTATGGATAGGCATCTTTTTTTTTTCTAATTAAAAAAAAGTATGACTTATCCATCCCTAATTAATACTTAAATTCGCTCCTACTAATAACTAAAAATAAGTAACAAAAATTATTTTACTGAAACGTACAATTGAATTCTTTTTTCTATCATTCTATATTTTTAGTATTAATTGACTTATATTAGTTTGAAATGGCCAACTTTTATTACTAATAAAGGTTGAAACTAATATAAGTTTGAAATGACCAACCTTTATTAGTATACTATGACCAACTTATATGTATTATTGGACAAATAGACAACTTAAGAATCAAATTTCATACAATTGATTATTTTTTGATGATGCATCAAAGATCAATTATTTTGCACCACTAAAATTTTAAATCACTTAATAAAATTAAATAGTGAAATATATATCAAATCTCGTTAATTATTTGTTACCGAAATAGATATGTGAATAACATGCAACATGTCTATAATGTTAGATTTTGAAAATGTTTTTACTTTTACCAATTATAAATTTTTATCATAAATAATTATCACGTCATTGTCTCACCAAGTAAATTTTTTTTTTTTTAAATAGAACTGTTTTTAAAAAATTTAACAGAACAAGCACTATACATGAGAAAGCTATAAAAAAGACTCCACCGATTCTAGAGATCACTGGAGGCAAAAAACTATTTTCTCCACCGATCTTAGAATTGGTGGAGCAAAAAACTTCACATTTATCTAAACCAGCACTATTGGTGGTCCGAAAATGGCTCCACCGATCTTAGGGATTGATGGAGAATTTTTTTTATTTTTTTGCCTCCGTGAAGTCTTTTTTTGATAACTTTACCACAAACAGTGCTTGTTCCGTTAAAAAGATTAAAAATAATTTTATTTTAAAAAAATAAAGTAAATTGGTAAATTCAAACATTAATTTCAAAATTGACATGCTCTTTATATATTGGTTTTGACAGTAGATAATGACTTGACTTCATGAAATCCCCTTGGTGCCTCTCCATCTCTTATATCTTGGCTTTCCTTATCCTTCTTTCATGCCTCTCCAAGGCTACAACATCTTTTTCCTAAATCTTCTTGAAGAGTATAACTAGGGTGTTCTTAAGCTCACCAAAGTGTTTGGTGAGCTTAATTTTAAAATCCATCAAATCTATTTCAAATGATGAATCTGAACCGTTAGAACCTGCCTACCTTACGAGTGATGAGTCTACATGTGAAAATTTTAAACATTCGAATTAATTTAGTATAGAGTCAATTGGTCAAAATTAGAAGGTTAATAAATTAATTTTAGTGCATTCATTTTTTGAATGTTTTTTGACCGCTTAACTTTACACTAAATTAATTTGAATGTTTAAAATTTTAACATGTAGACGCATCACTCGTAAGGTATGCGGATTTCAACGGTTCGGATTCGTTATTTAAAACCGATTTGATGAGTTTTGGAGTTAAGCTCACCAAATATTTTGATGAGCTTAAGAACACCCTAGTTCTACTCTTAGTCGAGTTATAATTATATGAGTCATTATTTTATTTTATTTTTAAAAAGGCAAAAGCCCATTTTCCATTATGAGGAAAACATAATTACAAAAGGATAACTATTAGCATACGAGCCAATAGCAATGTTCAATCACCTCATACTACTAGTGAGGAAAGAGTATAGCAGCAATTAACAAGCCATATTAACAGAATAACAAGCCATATCATAGAGGTCCTCAAACTCCAAAAGTAAACTAAAGATGCTACAATTAAGCCACTCGTCAAAGAGCTAAGATAGTAAGCTAGATACAAAAAAGGTAGCGGATGTGGGTCGTCATGGGGCAGAGGTAGACTGGTGGGTGGTACGGGACGAGCTCCAAGGGCATGTAATGAGCCAAGGGGATGGCCTCTTCAAGTACAGGCATCCATTCTTCAATGCCCTGCTGGATCCGAGCTTTAACATTTCCTGCCCAATAAGAAAGCAATGATTTAATTTGAAGAATTAAAGTTCTAGCTGTTTTAGCAACACAGTTATTAAAACAACTATCATTCCGATACTTCCATAGAGTCCAACAAACTGCACAAAGAACAATTAGGAAACAAATTCTATCTAAAGTAGGCAAGTTACAAGCAAAAAGAAGGATGTCTTCAAAAGTGTGCCAATCAGTCATGACATTTTGACTCTTACCCAACCAAAACCAGACTTGTTGCGCTACAGTGCAGGTGAGAAAAAGATGTGAGATAGTTTCAGGGAGGGGGCAGAACTGACAGGTTGGATCTCCATACCAACCTCTGACTAAAAGGTTATCTTTAGTTAAGATAGAATTGTGTGCAGTTAACCATAAGAAAACCCTAATTTTTGGTGGTACAGGGAGACTCCACCATATTATATCTTGAGATAATGGGAACATACCTCTAAAGTTCAAGAATTTATACATAGAATGAGTAGTAAACTTCCATGTGTGGTCCCATCTCCAGAGGAGCTGATCATGAGGTGAAGTAAAGGAGGTAACACTTATGATAGAAAGGATTTCAGTCCACTCAATTAAATCAAATCCCTCTAAAGATGTTCTAAATTTAACCCCTCTACCTTGTGTATTAACTACCTCATTTAAAAGGATGTGCTGATTGGTACATTGGTTAAACAAAACAGGGAATTTTGTGGCCATCGAGCAGTTATCATACCAAATATCTGTCCAAAATTTACAAGTTGTTTGAACACCAGGGTTATATTGTACACTAATGGATCCTACGTTCTCCAAATCAGAGAGAACTTTCCAGAAAGGGGAAGCAGGTATATGGTGGTCTATATATTTATATGTAAGAATGGTTTTCCAAGAAGCTGTATAATAACCATTTTTAAATTTCCACCACAGTCATTATTTATTACACGTTTGGAAAAGCTTAAATGTTAACGATTTATGTTGTGTCAAATTCTTTGTCAATTGTGCCTGCGATTATGACTTAATGGTAGTCACATAAGTTTTCATAATGAAAAATTTGAGGATTAAATTTTTAGATCAGTTTGAATTGGAACTGTGTGTGCCTACAATTATTTTACTAGAATAATACCCTAAGATATTGTTATATATATTCTCAAGTTTCTTGATTAGGCCACATCATCCGTACAAGTTTTTTTTTTTTTTATCTCTCTTCAATTATCCTAATTGAAATCATATATTTTCATGTTTCTCTCTTCATCAAAAGACATTGATGTGTATAAGGAATAAGCAAACTCTTAAAATAATACGACACTTTTATCATATTTTTTGGGATCCGAATCTATTGTATTCCGAGACCATTGAACAGTGATTCTAAAATCCTTGCAATTCATTCGGCTGTTGAATAATTTCGAGACGCATGCATGGAAAAATCTGTGGTTTTGAGATGCTTTCTCGAAAACAATCAGACGATTGGATTCAGGATTGCAGACATTTCAGAATACTGTTCATTGAAATTGGGATTGCAGCAGATTTATTTTGTATTTTTTGGGTAGCTCTTTAACATTTCAAAAACTATTTATATATCGTGTCCTGAACTTGCTAATTCGTTTTGTTATACATATTACCTTATTGTAAAATTTATCTTTTTAATAATTCCATTACAAAAACGAAAAAAATTAACTCTAATAATGCTAAATCATTTTTTTTCGACCGCTGGTAGCTTGGTGGTAGTCAGTTTATAGATATGCAATGGGGGAATTTTATGTATCCCCCCCAGAAAAAATTTGAAATTACGTATTCTCTCCTAAAATTCATAATATTATATTTATCCTTCTAAACTTTAAAAACTCACAAATTTATTCAATTTATTTACTTTTCTATTAAAACTAATTTTAAATTTATAAATTATCTATTTTACTCTTTATTAATAATATCCTCTCTCCCTCCTCTCTCCTGCCTCTCTCTCTGGGACAGGTGTCTTTTTTTTTTTTTTTTGAAATCCCTCTCTAGGACAGGAGTCCACGTGGACAATGGAAAAGAAGATCAACCTTATTTTGGCATTTTGGTCCCAATGGCATTTGGAAAAGAAAATCCCTCAGCTGGCTTCGTGCTTGAAAAATGTCTCAAAGTGTCAGCCTCTTGGGGGCAATTATGATGTCTCAGAGACTGAAATTATCGGGATTTCTCAATTTCTCTAAGAAAAATTATGCAAAATTTGGGTAAAGAATTCTCTATGGCACAGAAAGCCATAGGGTAATATTGTCTTTAAAAGTTAAATATGAAAAAGATGTTAGATGAAAAGAAAAGAACATTATTTGGACATATTGATTATAACTACTAAATCTTATCAGCACAGGAGTGATCAGTTGACATTTACAGAACTGAGATAGTGTGGCTCTAGTTAGCATTAACTCAAGAAAAATGGAAAACAGTTATTTACCAGCAAGAAATGAAGCATATGCCAGACCAAGTCCGATTTTTACCGGGAGGAAGTGGTGGGCCACAACAGAAACACCAGCTTGAGACCATGATAATGGCCTGGCTGAGTGGTAAAAACAAAGGTGCCATAATACCGCAAGTTGTTGATCGAGACTGTCGGCATTGTAAAAGCGGCACATGTCCTTATTATTCTGGTTTATTTCTGTTGAGAATAATTGAATAATAGAAGGGTAGAAATGTAAAATAAAAAAAGGTAAAAGTGTAAATTAGAAAAATTAAATGTAGTTACTGTTAGATACCAATATTGAATACCTACGGTACAATAGAAAATATACTATAAAGAGGGTCAACCTTCTCTCTTGTAAAAAACACACATAACAGAAAAATATTTTTGTCTCATCAGATTTGCATCTCTTTACAAAAAATAACAACAATTGCCTGAAATATCAACTAGAATAATTATTAAATGCGCTAGAAATATAATCTTTGAATAATTTCCCTGATTATATTATATTATAACCTTGATTTAATTAGCTGAACGTGCATAAGCATAACCCAAGGAAATAAAAATGAAGTACAACCCATTTCTTTCTTGTCTTGAACCTAAACTATACTGGCACTGTGGCACAGTACCAAAATTCAAGATTGATAGTGTCGATTATAGAATGACAGTATTTAAAAATGGATAGCCTTGTAGCTAAATAAAGGTCAACAAGGACCTATAACTAAAACGGGGGTATTAACAAGTTTATTTTACAATCAATATAACACTTACCAAAATAAAAGAAAAAAGAACTAATAATTATAGATTTGTTATCTGCTAATTACACAAGCTGGGTACGATAAAATGGTATAATTATAAAATTGATTTGTTATTTATGATATAATTTTATAAATTTAAAATGAGTTTTAATAGTAAAATCAATGAATTGGGTAAATTTGTGTTTTTGAACTTTCGAAGGGAAGCGCTAGTGGCTTTAAGGTTGTTACTGGAGGAAAGTCTTCTGAATTATCCCACCAGCAACTCTATGGTCCGTTTGGCAAATCATTGGAATAGAGGAATAATGAGAAGAAGTGGAATTTGGAATATGCTTCAATTCTTCACTATTCCGGTCGTGTTCGGTTAATGGTAAAAAAGTAGAAGAACATTGGTAAACGAGCTAAATTTATCTCTTGAGAAAAACTAATTCCTCTATTCCACCATTCCCATGGAATAGAGAATTAGCTCGTAGAGGAATAGAGGAGGGACAAAAATGCAAAAAATAGGAGTTTGACTGCAAAAGTTCAAACCCAATTCCACTATTCTCAATTTTCTAATTCTACTCACTTCTTCTCTTGTTCGGTGGAAATAGAACATATTTTTCACTCTATTTCTGTATTCCACTCTTGCTGAACAGGCCCATATCATATTAAGTAAAACATTTAAGTTAATCCAATAAGAATATAACTCCAATGTTTAGATGAAACAATAATGATATATTTATGAAAGAGTGACCCTATGTTACGATGGATCATGCATATTTGCCTTTATCTTAAATTAATATTTTTATTTTTAAAATCACTCGATCTAAATCATTCACCATGATCTCTATATAATTTATACTTACACATTAAGTTTCTAAAAACTTTTTTTACTACCTTTTTAATATGTACAAAATTATTACTTTTGAATAGTCTAAAATCTTTAAATCAAATGATTTTCTATCTATTTTCAAAAGTACTAAATTTTTCTAAAATATATAAAATTTGATCTATAAATATATTTATATAATGATTTTTGTTAAACGGTTCAGATTGAATAAGTTTTGTAAACTGAGATATTTAATTCAAAGTATGAACTAATATACACTATATATACATAGTATCATATAGAGAAGAAAAATGTAACGTAACTAACTATCCGTGACTTGACATTGACTAAATTTTATTTTTACGTCACATGACATTACTGATTGTGTTTAATTATTGTTTTTAAGTTTACATTAGTTTAAATAAAATAATAACAAAATGTATCAAAAAATAAAAAAAAACTGTTACAAAATAAATTAATAAGTAATAATGTTCAAAAAATTAATCACATAACATGTATGTGACCGAATAAATTTACATGACGTGATGTGACTAAAATGTGACTAAAATAATGAAAAATAGTCATATCACACAAATAGTTCACATAATTAAGTCAATTAACGTGCCGTGATTGATTTCTTTAGTATCATGGCCTCTCTTTATGAGTGAAAGATGATTTGGCTCGTTTCAATAAAATTCTTTCCAGGTTCATTTCTCCAATTCTGTCGCTTTAAGTACATATGAACTCTACTGTATCAACTACAGTATTAATTATAAATCCGTATAAATTTGAACTAGTTTGAACCATTCCCTCTCTCTTTCTCTCCAACTCACACTCTATATTCTTCTGTCCTTTTTACTACTTGTAGATCTCATCTCCGATACATCATGCCCTTCTCTCTCTTTTGCTCGGTTTCTTTGAGCGGAGAGAATCTTGAGAGAGAGGAGGGAACCGAGCGGAGCCGATCGGAGTCGAGAGCGTGGTATCGTCAGAGTTCGGAATGTAGAGTAATCATCTTGATTGGAGTGCGACGGTGAGTAGATCTTGTCGTCGGAGTGCGATAGCGGTCAGAAGAGCGGATTCGGTCGTGGAGCGAGATGAAGATTAAGGTATTGGAGCGATTATGAGTGTATATAGGTAAGATTAAAAGAGTAGATCTAGTTAAAAAGTAGATATAAGAATTTAAAGAGTGATTAAGGGCGACTAGAGTAATTTTGAGTAATTTAGAGGATTTCGTGAGAATAAAGGAATTAATAGATTTAGAAATTAGAGTCACTTGACTCGTTGTAATTATGTTTTTTATTAATCAAATTATTAGTGATCATTAAAACCGCTAACCTTAAAAAAAAAATTAACTAGTGTGAACCATCCAGAGAGTTTATACTTATAGATAAAGATGTACATAATGTTTAAAATGTACGTAGTTGGCAAAATTATAGTTTGCAAGTGACATGTTGTGGTTGGATTTGCAAATACTATATATATGCGTATATTCTCAAATAAGCTTCAGAATTTACAAATTATATTAAATTATTTAGAAAAAATAAGTTGAATAATAAAGAAGTACAACAAGATATTATTATTATAATATTAGATTGAGGAGGGTTCAAATGTCTTTATTTTTTGTGTCTCCATAATATTTTTATTTTTAAAAACTTTAATAACTCAAAATTTAAAATTTAAAAGTTAAAATAAAATCGTCGAATATGATCTATATCATTTTATCTATGCACGTGTAAAAAATTAGGACATTTCAACTTTGTTTTGGTTGTCATCAAGAGTTTGTAAAAACGTATTAATGTGAATAATTTCTAGATGTTGATTTTTCAAATGATTGATTCACATAAAAATAAAATCGAAATGTGATATTTTTTATGAGCACATAGATAAAATAACATATATCACTTTTAATGGTTTTATTTTGACGTTTGTAATTTAAATTTTGATTTATTAATGCTTTTAAAAATAGATGCACAAAAAATTGAGACATTTGAACCCTGCTCTATTAGATTTATAAATGCAAGTGAATACTTTTAGTTTTCATGAACCAAAGTGTCAGTCTCGTTTCAACTCCATGAAAAAGAAAGTACATGATCTATTATTTCAGGATTAATACGCCAACTTTTGCACAATAAACATTATTTGGGTTATCATATATTCCAATAATTTTCTAAAACATTCCACTTAAAAAATCCTAATTAAATTTCATCGGCATTCGTTCACGAATTGGAAATTTATTAGTTTTGGTTGATTAGTCTAAGTTAGGCTATTATTGTACATTTATAGTTGGACCGATATATAAATAATTTAGAATATATTTATCTCAAGTCGTACTACGGTTGATTCAAATCGCTCAATACGTATTTGTGTATCAAAATTTTGTAGGATAAAAAATTTTACTGTTTTTTTTCATAAAAAAAAAAACAAATTTTAGTATTTTTAGATTTTTTTTTTATAATTTTTCCGATTTTTTTTTGAATTTTTTTAAAAATGGACCAAAAAATTAACAAGAAATTATAATTGTTTGCATATCAAACAGGATAATATTAAAAAAACTAAAAAAAGTAGCTAGTAACACCTTGAGCAATTTGAATTTTGGTCGCAATGTAAATGTTTGTACAATATCTTAACTCGATCAGTCGTTATTGAAAGCTTGATGAAAAAGCTAAATTAAAATTCTTATAATAATTAAAATATCAATTTTAATATCCCGTATTAATTTGATTGATTATTAAAATATAAAAGAAGAAATATATCTCGATCCCATGCATGGGCCATGGACAGAGTTTTTTAAAAATACCCATTTTGTAAAATATTTTATTAAAAATAATCAGGGTTCAGCTAGAATTTTAAAAATGCCCAACTTATTAAAAAAATTAACAGTCCGGACATTTTTTTTGTGCATTTTGCACTATAAATAGAGTTTGGAGAAAGAAAATATCCACGGTTTGAGTTTTTTTTTTTTTATAAACTCAATTTTTTTTATAATATATGTATAATATAAAATTGCAGCCACCGTTGGATCAACAATTTTGTAAAATACTTAATAAATAGTAAAAAATTCAGAAAAATGTAAAATTTGGTCTCCAAGCACATATTAATATGGAAAACAAGATGAACGGTTTGGATCGGCCATTTGAATTTTGAATTTTAGATTTATGGTCCAATGCACAAACCTCTCCATGAATTTCAATGCACCATAGCTCATCTCTATATGTATATATAATATAATATAATATATGTATATGTATGTATAATATAATATATGTATATGTATATGTATGTATATATATGGAGAGTGACTAATGTGCATTCGGTAGCATATGGGCCGAAGTACTACCGGTCCAAATTTGAAATTTCAAAATCCAAAAAGTCGATTTGAACCGTTCATCTTGTTCTCCATATTAATATGTACAATTTTCAATGTGACTTAATAAATAGTAAAAAAATTCAGAAAAATGTAAAATTTGGTCTCTAAGCACATATTAATATGGAGAACAAGATGAACGGTTCGGATCTATGTTTTGAATTTTGAAATTTCAAATTTGGACCGTATGCATATCGGGCCATATGCATACGAATGCACATTAGTCACTCTCCATATATACATATACATATATTATATATACATATATATACATATATTATATGAGGAGGGATCAAGTTACAACACTTGAAAGTTACAACAAAGTTACAACATCATTTTTTTTCATTTTCAAAGTCCAAATCGTCGATCCAAACCGTTAGATATTCAATCTATATTAAAATGTGCTTGCAGACCAAATTTTACATTTTTTGAAATTTTTTTGCTATTTATTAAGATGGGTACAAAATCGCTGTTTTTATTAAAATTCTGCACCATTAAAAAACAGCAATTTTGTACCCATCTTAATAAATAGCAAAAAAATTTCAAAAAATGTAAAATTTGGTCTGTAAGCACATTTTAATATAGATTGAATATCTAATGGTTTGGATCGACGATTTGGACTTTGAAAATGAAAAAAAATGATGTTGTAACTTTGTTGTAACTTTCAAGTGTTGTAACTTGATCCCTCCTCATATTATATATACATATATATACATATATTATATTATATTATATTATAGATACGAGATGAGCTACAGTGAGCCATGGAGTAAAACGCATTTGTACTTCACGCCATATTTCCATTTTGAAAATACAAACGACCGATCCGAACCGTTAGATGTGATTTTTATATTGAAATGTGCTTGGAGACTAAATTTTACATTTTTTGGAATTTTTTTACTATTTATTAAGCAATTTTGAAAATTGTTGTTTTGCTATGAACAGTAAAAAACAATAAAAATTTCTGGACCATCGGATCAACGATTTTCAAACTAGCTGAATAAATAGTAACAAAATTCCAAAAAATGTAAAATTTGGTCTCCAAGCATATTTCAATATGGAGAACATGTTGAACGGTTCGGATCGGTCGTTTGGATTGTCAAAATAAAAATATAGTGCCATGGAGCACCAACTCATTTTACTCCATGGCTCACCGTAGCCCATCTATTATATATACATATACATATATTATATTATATATACATATATTATAAAAAAAAAACCAAACGGTGGATATTTTCTTTCTCCAAACCCTATTTATAGTGCAAAATGCAAAAAAAAAAAAAATGTCCGGACCGTAAATTTTTTCCACGGGTTCGAATTAAAATTCTGGACTGTAAATTTTTTTTACAGGTTGGATATTTTTAAAATTCCAGCTGAATCCTGATTATTTTTAATAAAATATTTTTAAAAATGGATATTTAAAAAAAAACCGGGGCCATGGATGATGGAAGAGTGAAGAAAAGCGGGACACTTTACACGTCATTTTGTTTCTTTTGACATAGCCACGAGTCCCGACATTTTTATTTTTACTAATTTTATAAAATATTTTAATAATAATAATTAGAATTCAATGAAAATTTTAAAAATATTCAAACAGTGAAAAATTTTCGATTTTAATTCAAACCGTAAAAAAATTTCACGGCCCGGGATACTTCTGTCAAATTGTTATAGTCTGGGTCTCTGGGACAATCATGGAGGTTTAAAGTCCAAATCACCAAACTAATAATCTAACTTTAGAATTGCGTTATTTTATATCTACACACAATATGCAATCCGTACACACGTGTCGTCAATTCCGATCTCAATCACGTTGACAAAGTATCATGATATTTGGTATTTTGAAATAAAATTATTTGACAAATCATGACTTTGTCCCCAAGTCAAGAACTGGAGATCTCCGTTTCTCTTAGAATATCTCAAAGTCTGTTGCTACGTGTCGACAGAAGGGAGAAGCAGACATCTCGTGTCTTTATTTTTTTGAGGATAATCCCTTAGGCAATCTCGTGTCATCATTTCTGACCCCGGTCCCATATCAACGTGTCCACCTTCTCGGTACCTGTGCGGCCGCGCCTCGTTAAAAAATATCCGTTACAGCAAATTAAAATTGAGTGCGAGTATGACATCGGTGTCATAATATTATTTTCAAAATTAATTTAATAAATTTTAAATGATTAATTTAAATTATTTAAACTGATTTACTTTATTATTGATGCATTTATATATAAGTATTTTATATTTTTGAGTTATTTTTAATATTAAATCAAGCTGTAAAAAATGTTAAAAAATGAATGTATTAAAATTAACTTAAAAACTTACACATTTGACGAATTGACTTGATACTAGAGAAATTAAAAAATTATAAATTTTGCGTGAAATGCACAACTAATGTAGTAAATCAGTTTAAACGGTTTGAATTCACCGTTTGAAATCGATTTGATAGATTTTGAAGTTGGTGTTATATAAGCTGAAATGACACTGATGTTATACTAGCCAGACTCATTAAAATTCCTGGTACAGCAAAGTAATTATCTCTTGATAGAAGTATCCGGGCCGTGAAAAAATTTCACTTTTTGAAATTAAAATTCGAAACGATTTTAGATATTTTTAAAATTTTATCTGAATCCTGATTATTTTTATTAAAATATTTTACAATGAATAAAAATAAAAATGTCGGCCGGGACACTTTACACGTCATTTTGTTTCTTTATATATAGCCACGAGTCCCTCTGAACGTTTCAAAACTTCTAATTTCACAATGCTGCTTCTTTATTCCAATTTAAAAAATGATAATGCTTGTCATAATGCAGGTTGTACGTCTGATTACATGTGTCTTCTAAAGTGGATTTAGGATTTTGATCAGAAATAAACATAAAATACTGATACGAGGGAGCCGGTTTGTACGAAATGAGACGTGACGATGCAACAAGCAAATCACATTTTTTTCTTTCTGGCGACGCAACTTTTTTTTTTCTCCTAATGAATTGGGATAGAGTAGCGGATCATTTGGAACCCACGCAGTGTCTAAGTACAATTAGATCCGAGTCGTCAGCTTTAACTTGACATGAATCTCAAAACGGACCCCTATATCTAAATAAACACATAATTCCAAACACTCGCCTAGAAGTTAATGGGATCAAATTGTAATCGGTTAGGTACCTGGAAGGATACGGATTCTGTAGCATTTTTTTTTTTTTTTTTCTCATGGCGAATCAAAGGTTCTTATAAGCTCAGTAGTGGATCAGATTGTATCTTTTATTTTTTTCTTTCATTTTCATGAATCAGTCTCAGCTGACTTTCTTTTCAGCGTAAATTTCTTCTGTTGCGATATGAATTAAATCCATGGATGAGTCTTATTCATTCAGAAATAAATACAAATATAAAATACCACTAAATCTACTTTGATTTTTTTTTTTTTAAATTTAAAAGTAGACACTTATCTACTCCTAGAACTCTTTGCATCTGCCAATATATATATATGTCTTGAGTTTAGTGAGAATTTATGTATCGTGCGGCTATAGAAGTAATGGTGAAATTACATTAAGGTGGTATACGCTATTATAGTTAATTAATATAGTAAAATCTGATGTAACAAAATATCTATTATATATTGGGTAATACATATAATGAGTAAAACTAGAGTGTGATGTGCTCACTAAAAAGGTTTGGTGAGCACATCTTCAAAAAATTATCGGATTGACTTCAAACTATGAATCTAAACATTTAAAATTCAAGTACTTCGTGAGTGATGCATTACATGCAAACATTTTGAAGTTTCAAATTTATTTAGTACATGGTCAAGTGGTCAAAAAAATGATGAAAAATCAATACATAAAACAATTAAAAAAAACAGCTTATAAAATGTTCATTGTTTTGATCGCTTGACCGTGAATTTTTTTCACAAGTTGGACATTTTTAAAATTCCTGCTGAACCCTATTTATTTTTAATAAAATATTTTTAAAATAGATATTTTTAAAAAATTTGGAGCCATGGATGATTTAAGAGTGAAGAAAAGCGGGACACATACACGTCATTTTGTTTCTTTTGACACAGCCACGAGTCCCGACATTTTTATTTTTATCAATTTTATAAAATATTTTAATAAAAATAATTAAAATTCAGTCAAAATTTTAAAAATATTCAAACCGTCAAATTTTTTCAAGGCCCGGGATACTTCTGTCAAATTATTATAGTTTGGAACAATCATGGAGGTTTAAAGCCCAAATCACCAAACTAATAATCTAAGTTTAGAATTGCGTTATTTTATATCTACGCATAATATGCAATCCGTACACACGTGTCGTCAATGCCTGTCTGCTGCAATGCCTTTTCTAGAGAGATGAATCATGAATATCAATCACCGTTGACAAAGTATCTTCATATTTGGTATTTTGAAATAAAATTATTTGATAAATCATGACTTTGTTCCCAAGTCAAGAACTGGAGATCTCCGTTTCTCTTAGAATATCTCAAATCTGTTGCTACGTGTCGACAGAAGGGAAAGCAGACATCTCGTGTCATCATTTCTGACCCTGGTCCCATATCAACGTGTCCACCTTCTCGGTACCTGTGCGGCCGCGCCTCGTTAAAAAATATCCGTTACAGCAAATTAAAATTTAATCCGGCTAGTATGACATCATCGGTGTCATATATATTAATTTTAAAATTAATTAAATAAACTTCAAACGACTTTTTCAAACTGTTCAATCTGATTTACCTTATGAGTGATGCGTTTACATGCAAATATGTTATATTTTAGAATTATTTTTAATATCAAATCAAGCTGTAAAAAATGTTAAAAAATGAATGTATTAAAATCAATTTAAAAACTCACACATTTGACTGCTTGACTTGATACTAGAGAAATTGAAAAAATTATAAATTTTGCGTGAAATGCACAACTAATGTAGTAAATCAGTTTAAACTGTTTGAATTCACCGTTTGAAACCGATTCAATAGATTTTGAAGTTGGTGTTATATAAGCTGAAATGACACTGATGTTATACTAGTCAGACTCATTAAAATTCCCGGTACAACAAATTAATTATCTCTTGACAGAAGTATGCGGGTCGTTAAAAATTTTCACGGTTTGAAATTAAAATTTTAAACGGTTTTAGATATTTTTAAAATTTTATCTGAATCCTAATTATTTTTATTAAAATATTTTACAAAATAAATAAAAATAAAAATATCAGTCGGGACACTTTACACGTCATTTTGTTTATTTATATATAATATAGCCACGAGTCCCTCTAAACGTTTCAAAACTTCTGTGAAATAATGCTTCTTCTTTATTCCAATTTAAAAAATGATAATGCTTGTCATAATGCAGGTTGTACGTCTGATTACATGTGTCTTCTAAAGTGGATTTAGAATTTTGATTAGAAATAAACATAAAATACTGATACGGGGGAGCCGGCTTGTACGAAATGAGACGTGACGATGCAACAAGCAAATCACATTTTTTCTTTCTGGCGACGCAACTTTTTTTTTTCTCCTAATGAATTGGGATAGAGTAGCGGAGTATTTGGAACTCTGATAAGCCAAAATTGTATCTATTTAAATCTAGGGTTAGGTATGTAAATTAGGCCAAGTTTTGGTTAAATTAGTTTAAATTAGGTTTAATTAGGTTAGAAATGTCCAAAAGTTTAAGTTACTGCCCTAGTTATGTTTGTTTTACAGGTAATCAAGTGTTTGGACCTTAACGAAGCAAAACGGGTGAGTTAGCACGAAAAAATGAGCTTCTGCTAACATTTATTGCGGCCCGAAATGGAGTTATTGCGGTCCGCAACCAAACAAGTTAGAGCCTCTTCATTACAGCACAGTTATTGCGGCCCGCAACGCACTGTAGCAGTCAGCCAAAAATAGAGTCTGAACTTAAAACGGCCATAACTTTTGACTCGTAACTCCGATTTAGGCTTGTGACCACTTTTTGGAAAGCTAACGAGAAGATCTACAACCTGAGAATATAAAAGGAATGTATTGCGATCCGCAAGGACCTCTTCAGAATTTTTCTGCGCAGTCTGTTAACTGCTACAGTACATTGCGGCCCGCAATTAGGTCGGTTCAGAGTCCGAATTTGCTATTTTTGGTGGGTTATTTCTAAGTTTTAGAGGGGGCTATAAATAGGAACCTGTAGAACAGATTGGGGGACGTTTTTTAGGCAGAATTTCTAGGGTTTTAACAAGGAAAAACAAGGAAAAGCTAGAAGAGAGAAGAAGGAGGAAGAGATCATTGATCAATCGGTTTTATTTGTTTTCTTTCATTCGGAACTCTTCTATTTTTCTTTGATTTGATTTGTATCTTAGCCATGACAGGCTAAGGACTCTTCTAGGGTAGATTAGGGTTGTACTTGAAACTTTTGTTATGATTTAGTTGGTTTTATTTTATATATTCTTGTTCTTTATTATGATCTATTCTTTATTTTAATTGATTGTGAGGACTTAATCGAAATCACATGAAACCCTAGGATTTGGTATTTGCAATTGAGAAATTGAATATTAGGTCCAGACCATAAGGAATAGGGTATTTGATAGGCTAAGTACCGAGAGGTGACGCTTGTCTTATACGGGCTTTACCTAATAGTTTAGAGAATTGTGCCAAGTACCGAGAGGTGAAAGATAGTTTTCTAGATTTATTGGGACAGTAAGAACTTAATGACTTTAGATTAGGGTAGCCAAGTACCGAGAGGTGACGTTTATTCTAATTTAAAGATGGTATTAATATAGAGATATCTATTTGTACCTACAACACCCAACTGTGCCTTCATAACTAAAAGAACAAATTCAATAAACCAATTAGTCATAACACTAGTGGATAGGAACCCTAAGAAACCCTAATTTCTCATTCTTGTTAAAAACCTAATTTTGCTTTAAAGACTTTAGTTTAATCACAACCAAACCATCCTAAAAACAAACAAATTCCTTTTATTCTCTTTTACTAAATTAAATTGTTAGGTTAGAGTTAATATTTCAACTTGTCCCTGTGGAGACGATCCCTAAGTACTACTTGACAAGGTTGTACACTTGCAACCGAATTGAGTATCAATTAGGATTTATTACTTGTATTGTAATAATTCACATCAAACTCACGCAGTGTCTGAGTACAATTAGATCCGAGTCGTCAGCTTTAACTTGACATGAATCTCAAAACGAACCCCTATATCTAAATAAACACATAATTCCAATTACTCGGTTGGAATTTAATTAATGGGAGCAGATTGTAATCAGTTAGGTACCTGGGAGGATATGGATTCTATAGCAGATCTTTTTCTCATGGCGAATCAATGATTCTTATGAACCGAATAGTGAATTGGATCGTGTATTTTTCTTTTTTTTTCACGAATTAGTCTGGGTTGATTTTTTTTTTACACATAATTTTTTTCTGCTAGAATGTGAATTAAATTCAGAAATGGACCTTATCTTTCCAAGAGTAACACAAATATAAAATATCAAGTAAACACAAATATAAAATTGCACTGGACCTATTTTTTATTTATTTTTTTAATTTAGAAATAAACACTTGCTTATCTTTGAAACTCTCTGCATCCGCGCGCCAATGTGTGTGTACCAGTGTTTTAAATAGCGGCGCTATAGCGCCGCTATAGCGTTTTCCGACCAAAAAAGCTATGGCGCTATGCCCAAATAGCGCCGCTATAGCGCGCTATAGCGCCGCTATTTGAGCATAGCGCGATTTTTTAACCCGTACGCTATTTCGCGATAAACGCTATTTAAACCATTGGTGTGTACGATTAAGCAAGAATTTATGTAATATTGTACGGCTATTGGAAGTAATGCGTGTAATTACGTTAAGGTAGTATAAACTATTATAGTTAATATTGTAAAAACTGATGTAACAAAATATCTATTATTTAGTGAGAACTAATTTTTGATCCAGTAGTATATATAATATTATTTGTCGTAAACATTATATAAACAAGTGATTTGACAATTAATCTGTATTATTAATAGAAGTATATGTCTAGTAGTTTAAAACTAAAATTGGGCCCTGAAGCAGTAAACAAATCTGATTAATGTCATGCATTGATCTGATTATAGCCATAAAGTCATAAACTAACGACGAAAATTCTCCAACCTGGAAAGGTGTATCATGATTCATGATTCATGAGCAAGAATGAATCTCCCCCAGTTGGCGTCTTGGCGAGTCCGTTTTAAATGCGCACGGGTCAGTCCCCACACGGATCTCATTCTCCACCACAATTTGCATCTCCAGGACCAGGAGGGGAGAGGCCCTTGTCATCAATATCTTCTCTGTAAACATATCCAGGGACACGTGTGTATTGTGTTCTCTTAGTTTAACTTTGGATCTGCTCCTCTCCATTTCTGCGAATTCATATCACCTCAAGTAATATAATTTTTTTTAGTTTATATCCAGACCATCCGATCTGGTTTGACACGGATGTTAGAGAGTCTGCACCGATCGTCTGCATTAATTAACACAAGATGAGCTAAGGAAGAGGCACATACAATGTCAAATAGGTTGTGTAATGTGTAACTCAAGAGAGGAAGAGACAGCCTTGCACTTAATTTTCAAGTGTAACTGGGCAAAACACCTTTGAAATGAGATAAGCAATGGCTACAGATCGTATTAGTTGTGAAATAAAAAGGTGTTCTCAGATAAAGTTCACAGAGTGCAGGTTGTGGTACACAAGATATGTCAAGAGGCAGAGATGTGGATCAATTGTGTGTGCCAGTAGGGAAAAAGAAAATAGAAGTTTCAGGGTGAATTGGCTGCAGTTGGAGAATGCGGACTCAAGTTAGCATAGAGACTGACAGTTCTTGTATACAGATGTTTTGTAATTTTTTTTTTTTACTTTAGTTGTTGTACCAATTGATAGCTACTGTCAATCTATTAAAAAAAAAAATTTAAAAGAACATCTTTTGAGTTAATGCATTTTAGCCATCTGATTTTAAACGGAGCCAATTTAATTTTCGCTTATGCTTACAATTTTATTTTTATATAAATCAATAAAGCTAAAAAAATCAATGTACAAAAATTATCCATATCAAATTATTTTTATAACTTTTAATATTAATTGAAACAATGTTGAAATATCATAACTTATTACATAACGTAGAGAAAATCATATTGATTGTATCTAATAATTTTATTTTAAAACACAAATTTTAAATGTTAACCATTAAAATTTAAAAAAAAGAAAAGAAATATAATACAAGTGAAAAAATAAAGATATTTGATCCGTCCTCTGCTTCTCTGTTTTCTTTGCATTAATTCAAATTAACAGCTACGATAGCTCTTCTGATAGGATAGATAGACAGTCTAAAATCGCAGATTTTATCTAGTAACAGACCCGAAATTTTTATTAATACCACTGTCAAAAAAAAAAAAAAAAAAACTACAAACAATAGGGAATTTGAGGACACATTTTATTGGTCCAATCCAATAATTTTTTAATCAAACAACACTGAAAACTAAAATTTAGAAAAAAACAAAATTAAATGTCCTCAATATGAAGTTACATACACTCAATTTCAATCCGCAATTTTAAATTAAGATTGTGCTAAAGAGAAATTTCTGATCAAATTGTAATTATCTAAAAATTTCGGCAAATTTGTAAAGCTAAAAGCACAATTTGATGCTTAGAGAATGTTCTAGAGCATAACAGAATTTTGGTGTGGTTTCTCTCCCCACGTGTGAAATGGTGAATGAACAAATATCCTCAACTGACACAAGGAATGAATGAGTTTCAGGGTTTTGAAGAAAAAAAACAAAAATACGACCTGCTCACATGAAAATTGAAATATCACAACACAAGATATTTTTTTAACATGGGTCAAGCCGCACATGCATAATCCAGAAACGTACCGAATAATATTATAAAAAGAGAAAAGATAACGTCCCCGGGCTACAATCTTTCGAAAATTCCTGCGTATAAAATTTTTTCATTTTTAGCTTAGTTCCGACGCGTTTTTTTGGCCACGCGCTTTCAACTGCCATAACCGGCTACCATTTTTTCTATTTAAGCCCTTCCTTTTTTTATAGCTTTTTTTTTTTTTTAAATTGAATTGTTTTTTTAACCTTCTTTCCTTTTCTGATCTGATTTGTATGTTAATAGAATAATATGTGTATGTTCAAAGGATAATATGTGTATGTTTACATGATAATATTTGTATGTTTACAGAATAATATGTGTATGTTCACATAATAATATGTGTATGTTCACAGAAGGTGGTCTCCAGTTTAACTGTCAATTGCACTTCAATTGTACTTTGTTCGTTGACCACGCATTTTCAACAACTTTCACACGTTTTCAACATCTTTTACACGTTTTCATCTGGGACCATGCGGTTTCATCTGTAGAACATCCATTAAACTTGTTTATAGAATTGTTTTCATAGTATTACCGGATCTAATGAACTTGTTTATAAGATTAATGTAAAAAGTCCGGAGATTTTCGGTGGACTGTGGGCCGGGAATTGTTAGCTGCTTCCTTATAAAAATATATTAATATAAGGGCTGACCCACATTTCAGTGAATCCGTATCACACAAGGTAACTGAGGTGCAAGTGGTGAATCTGGACCGTTCATTTACTTGGCACGAAATTTAAAGCATGCCCTACAGTCTCAACAATCACCGGATTAAATTTTGCCAGAATAAAATTAATCTGGGTCGTCCATTTGTTTCAATTGCACCTCAGGTACCTGGGGGAGACACGGACTTCATTTCAGTACGAAATGATACGTGCTATTATGCCTAAATTGCAATTTGAAATAAATTTTTTTCCCCTCATGGAGTACATGTTATAGGTGCCCGTAGTTGTAAGTGATTCTTGTTACTGGTACAGGGTCAAAGATGAAAACAGAACAAAGATGGGCTTTCTATTTGATAAATATTTTATAGTGTTCTCGTTACAAGTGTAGCGACAAAAAATGAAATCAAGAAACAGACGGTATGTACATTGGTGCTTGTTATACCCTGCAGGTTGTGTGCATTGTCTTTGTATTATAAGAAAATATGTACATTGTTATGCGATTTTTATTATCAAAAGACTTTGAACAAGCATTTAATTACGAGAATTTTTATTTTTCAGAAGTTTCTCTGAAGAAACTCAAATTATCACTCATTTTCTCCGAGATCGTTCTGTCTGAAGGAGACATGCCGAGAATAGAATGCTTTGGTCAATATTTTCTGGAGTGGGAAGGATTTGAGGTATTCGGACTCTTTTATGTTTTGATATCTCTTTTATTGGACCATTGTGGGAACTCCCGATCGAGTCCGAGGTCATGGATAGACTCGGAAGGCTTTTGATATTGAACCCAACGCTTAGCCTGTAAAGAGCTTTTTATCGGCCTTTTTGTCAAATAGATATATATTAGACAATGTGATATTAGGACATGAACTTATCCACTATAGTCAATAGCACAACCAGCCAGGAGTTGTTATAAAAGTTAATTTTGAAAAAGCATACGATAAAATACATTGGGACTATCTCTTGGAAATATTACAGAGTAGGGGGTTTAATGAAAGGTGGATTCATTGGATAACACTATGGTTAAAGAGTTCTCAATCATGTATCAGTATCAATGGGGAATTAACACCATATTTTTATTGTAAACGGGGAGTCCGACAAGGAGATCCCTTATCTCCATACTTATTCATTTTAGCAGCCGATTCTCTTAGTAAAATTTTTGCAAAGGGCAGACAAGCCCAAGTTCTCAACGGGCTCAGACCATCTTGCTTTAATAATCAAACAATCACCAATTGCCACTATGCGGATGACACTATTTTATTTTTAGAAGCTAAAAATGAAATAGTGGAAGCTGCATGGTGGGCAATGAAAGCTTTTGAAGCTGTTTCGGGTATTCGAATAAATTTAGATAAAACTGAAATGCTTACTATCAATACTGATGACTCTAAGGAATTCGCTCAATTGTTTAGGTGCAAATTAGCACAATTTTCACTTAAGTATTTAGGAATTCCTTTGCATGACAGAAAACTTAGTTGTAAAGACTGGCAATTCATGGTAGATAAGATCGATAAAAAATTACAAAATTGGAAGGGACAACTCCTTTCTTTAGGAGGAAGACATACTCTACTCAATTTAGTCCTGTCTTCGATCTCCTTATATGCTTTATCTTTGTTTAGAATACCTAGCACTGTGATAAAAGATATCGATAAGATTCGATGCAGATTTTTGTGGCAAGGGAGTGATAAAAAGAGGAAAAAATATTCTTTAATAAGCTGGCCCATTGTGTGTTTATCTAAGGAGTATGGTGGCTTAGGCATCCTCGATTTAGATCACATGAATTTAGCACTTCTAGACAAATGGTGGTGGAAATTTAAAGACCCCACCTTCAACAGTAAATGGAAAACATTAGTGACTTACTTATATTACAGTCCAGGCCAGAGTCATGTCCTTTCTCCTTTTTGGTCAGAAATTGTCAAACTAGATTCAATAGGCAATTGTAGTATTGCATATAAACCTGGAACACAATCCTTAGTCCGCTTTTGGGAAGATATTTGGTATGGTAACTGCTCCTTATCTGTAGCCTACTTTCAAGTATATGAACTATGTACTAATCCACAGGTGTTGCTATCCGATGTGATAAATTCACAAGGACATTGTGTTCAATTTAGACGTACTCTTACCGAGGTTGATCAAACAGATTGGGCTCAAATCCTTCACATCATTAGTTCGATCTCTTTAACACATACATTTGATAGAATCTCCTGGAGATGGGAACACACAGGGAGCTTCACAGTTCAATCTTTGAAACAGCTAATCATTTGTGGCTTATCCCATGATTTGGTGGCAGACACCTATACCTCATAAAATTAAAATTTTCATGTGGTTAACATGTAGGAAAAAAATACTTACCAAAGACAAGCTGAAAATTAGAGGTTGAAAAGGCAATACCAAATGTCATTTTTGTAATAACATTGAAACAGCTAATCATTTGTTCCTCACTTGTACACTTGCTCAACAAGTGTGGTTTTGGATGGGGAACAACCAAAACTATTTTAAACAATGGAAATCTTTAAATGACATCATGGCATTTGCTAAAACTTTGAATAAATATCAGCGACAAGCTTTTTTGATGATCTTTAGTAGCATATGTTGGACAATTTGGAAACACCGTAATGAAGTGTGTTTTAACAATATACAACTTAAAACAGGTCGCCAACTTATTTTACTTACAATCTCTTTGATTGAATATTGGATAGGTAGCAACAAGGTACCACAGCAGACCAAGGAGGCTACTCAGGATTGGATGCCGCAGGCAGGGGTACTGGAGACCATTCCATTAATTGTGTGTTTGGCTCCTTGGAGATGACCAGCTGATGCCACAGGAGGAGGACGACTTCACCACCTTCACACCACCCCCTTTCCCATCCCCATCGCCGGCCTAATGACTTTTGCTTTAATAATAAACCTTGATGACAAAAGGATAGATAGCGATTGACAAATACTGTTTTCTGTTTTGTGGTCTGCTGATATGCTTCTGTGAAGTGTTGATACGATTTTGTGGTTTGATGCTAGGCCTAATATGCTAGTAAGTTTTATGTTTTGGTTACAGCAGTGGGATGCTATCTGCTTCTATTAGGATTAAGGAATAATTTTGGATCTGAGAGACTTTTGTTTTACTCTCACATCCTCCTCTCAGTTTTGTAAGTTAACTGTGTTTCTTAATGAAACTGGGCGCTAGCCTTTTTATTCAAAAAAAAAAAGAGCCTGTAGAGCTCTAGATGTATTTGGTACATGATCCTAGCACGCATTCTCTTTATTTCACTGTCTTTTCACCGTTTGTTTTTTCGAAATGCAATTTTGACCACTTGAAGAAGAAATTAACCAAGACTTTGTATAGGTGATGTCGTAATATGGGGATTCAGATCCAGTGCGGTACCCTACTGTGTAGAATGAGATATGCATCGTCCGTTATAACTTTTAAACCCGTCATCTATTATAAAATATTGGATCTCCTATAATACAAATAGGCACCGTCACCGAAGTTATTTTAGTCGGCAAATTTGTAAAGCTACCAGCACAATTTTAAGCTTAGAGAATGTTCTAGAGCATAACATAGTTATGGTGTGGTTTCTTTCCCCACGTGTCAAAATGGTGAATAAACAAATATCCTCAGCTGACACAAGGAACGAATGAGTTTCAGGATTTTGAGAAAAAAAAAAGTACGACCTTCTGACATGAAAATTGAAATATCACAACACAAGATATTATTTAACATGGGTCAAGCAGCACATGCATAATCCAGAAACGTACCGAATAATATTATAAAAATATATTAATACAAGGGCTGACCCACATTTCAGTGAATCCGTATCATCCCAGGTACCTGAGGTGCAAGCGGTGAATCTGGACTGTTCATTCACTTGACACGAATCTTAAAGCAGATTCCTTACAGCCTCAAAAGCTACCAGATTGAATTTTGTCTGAATAAAATTAATCTGGGTCGTCCATTTGTTTCAATTGCACCTCAGGTACCTGGGGGGACACGGACTCCATTTAAGTACGACATGATACGTTCTATTATGCCTAAATTGCAATTTGAAATAAAAAAAATTTCTCCCTCCTCCATTATTGATTCTTGTTACTGGTACAAGGTCAAAGATGAAAACAGAACAAAGATGGGCTTTCTTTTTGATAAATGTTTTATAGTGTTAAAGGTGTTCTCGTTACAAGTGTAGCGACAAAAAATGAAAACAGGAAACTGACGGTATTTACATTGGTGCTTGTTATACCCTGCAGGTTGTGTGCATTGTTTTTGTATTATAAGAAAATATGTACATTGTTATGCGATTTTCATGAACAAAAGACTTTGAACAAGCATTTACCAGCAAAAAAAAAAAAAATTCAAAAGCTCAAATTAATTACCACTCATTTTCTCTGACACGTCATATCTCAGGAAGAACAGGCTGTGCTTTGGTCAATATTTTATGGAGTGTGAAGGATTTGAGGTATTCGGACTCTTTTCTGCTTTGATACGTACCTCTCTTAATCAAAAATCTCGTTTTCTCATTCTTCAGTTTGGAGCTTTATATATATAGGTCATCCGGTAATTGTATCTCAAGAACGGTGACAAGACTGCATCTACGTATCCTGACAAGTTGTTGTATGGCAGCCATGTATACACAGTAATGTCAGCATAGATGAGAGAACCATCCCGAGTTCACATAAACCATTGCGGGATCTCGTGAGCCCGAGGTCATGGATGGGCTCAGAAGGCTTTTGATGCCGAACCCAATGCTTAGTCTGTGAAGAGTTTTAGAGACCTTTGGTATATGACCCTAGCATTCTCTTTATTTCACTGTCTTAGGGTTAATTTCACCGCTTGTATTCTCTTTATTTCACTGTCTTAGGGTCAATTTCACCGCTTGTTTTTCTTGAAATTTAATTTTGACCACTTGTTGAAGAAATTAACCTGGACTTTGTATAGGTGATGTCGTAATATGGATTCAGATCCAGTGCGGTACACTACTGTGTAGAATGAGATTTGCATTGTCCGTTTTAACTTTTAACCCTGTCATCTATAATAAAATGGATCTCCTATAATACAAATAGGCACCGAAATTATTTTAGTTGGCTCTAAATTATCCTATGTTGTAGGGTACGCAAAGAATACTCACGCATCACGCATCATAAGATGGGATCACTAGAAATTTTTTCTTTAGCGGTCTATTTTTGTAATCTGTATGTATATTAATTGCGAGATTACAGTGTTTCACAAATGGATTGACGCTTTTTCTCGTCCAATTTTAGTCATGTATTTCGTTGTCCTTAATCAATTTCCTCAATTCCGCGAATTCGTAAGAGAAAATCAAACTCTTGACTTTGAGTAACCAACCGTCCTACAACTTCTTTCTAGTGCTACCTATCCTTTCTCCCAACTATACAAAATATCACGGAGTTCATTTTTCAATTAGAACTACCCGCATATCAGTGTATTGATCTCGGGTAGGGGCAGGGCGGGCCGGGCATACTCGGGCACGGGTATGGGTATCTCAGATCAGGTATCCCGGATATTTTTTCAAAAACCGTGTCCTGCCCGTTCTATACCCGTGCCCGTTGTACCCTTGAGGGACAGGGCGGTCCGGATAGAATAACAGCAGATTTTGATCCCATTCACACTGAGGTATTGTTGAGGATTTTCTAAGTCGGAATCAACAAAAAGATGAAGAAGAATAGACCGAAGAAATCTAGGAAATGGAAATTGAACTCTGTAATACTCGTGAAGAATCAATGCAGGGCCCCAAAGATTTTTTTAATGCACACGACGACTATGTAATGTCTGCAAAGATTTTTCATGGGCCGTAAAACTCTTCTACAATGGATGATGAAAGCTATTTATTAGACGATCATTTCTGTATGTAACAGAACTAAATTACTTCTTACATTATCCTATTTTGGTATTCTTACAATCCAAAGATGGTAAACAGTTCATTATTCTTTGTATCAGTTATATTGTTGAGATTATTTAAATTCACAAGAGTGATAAAATTCAAGTTAATTTTGCTTGTAGATCAGTCTTGTTTTTTTTTTTTTTTTTTTTTTTCTGTTATGAGTTTAAATATATGGGTCCCCAGTGTCTACAGGCCTTTTAGCTAGAAAATTTGATTTTCAGCGTAATATTTTTTAAGAAAAGACCATTAGAAGTTTTAACCAGGCCCAATAAAAACATTGTCTCAAAATAAAGCAGCTTATTAGAACTACGGTAAAAACGGATCGGAATGACGGAGAGTGGTAAAATCATATCGGTATCCGTTTTTTTAATTAGAACTAGGGTGAAAACGGATCGGAATGACGGATAGTGGTAAAATCCAACGAGGAATTTAAACAGTTGAAATTGGAATAATAGATTCCTGTTATTCCATTGGAATAACAGCAGATTTATTTCTAACGAGGAATGTACTCTTTTTTTTTTATTATTGAAAGTCGCATATAGAAAAATTTGAACAATTAAAATCGGAATAGCATATACCTGTTATTTCATTGGAACGACAGCAGATTTATTTCTGACGAGAAAAATACTTTTTTTTTCTATTGCAAAAAATTTGAACAGTTGAAATCAGAATAATATATTCCTATTATTCCATTGGAAGAACATCAGATTTATTTCCGGCGAGGAAAGGAAAACAAGGCCTCTGTCATTCTAGAAGTCACAAGCCGTCAATGTTTTATAATTTTTATCTGAGCCGTCACGCACTCACGCTATGATTTTATGATTTTTATCGGACTTGACTCTTTTTAACGGAGCAAGTAATAATCATATTTCGGCTAATAACATCAATATTTTTTTTTCTGATTTATAAGTTCGTAAATGGTTTTTACTATATGAAATTAATAACACGCACAATATAAACTAAATTATTTTATTATAAATTTATATTAATGACACATTGAAAGAAAAAAAAAATCTAAAATGGTTTTGATGTATGCATAATTTTTTTTGGATCATTCCATCATCCTAAAACTACAAAATAAAACAGAAGGACATGATCCATCAAAATTTTCTCTTTTCTGGCATTAAATACCAGTGGGGTCGTTCGGCAATAAATAATTAAGAATAAAGGATTAAGAACTTAAAAAGGCGCTAAAGAACCGATGTTCGATTGTCTTAATCCGTGGGTGAAAACTAAGGAGGCTAAAGAATGAAATAGAGGTGTCTTAAGATCCGGACAGAGAATTAAGATTCGGACAAAAGGAGGCTAAATGAAGTGTTCTTAATCTGCACTAAAAAATCAATATCCGGCAGGATTAAGCGGCCTTATTGCTGGACAGCCCCACTTAGGATCCAGGAGAAGCAATATTGTCTATTTCTAACACAATTTTTCTCCTACCGAAATATGCTATTGTGTCATTTTTTTTAAGAAAAAAAATATAAAATATACTTGTGTTTAAAATAATTATACACTTGTCTCCGACTCTCCGTTGCCTTGTAGGTTTCTTAATGCCTCTTTTTATATATATGGTCTCCGTGTCAATTTATTATCCTTTTCTTTTGTTGTTTTGACCAGCCCCCATGAAACAGTGAACAACTGAACAATACTAAAATGGGAATGACCAAATTCTTGTCAGTCCTAGCCTGTTTTGTATTCCCTTCCTTTTTTATGCTCTGCAATTCCAGTAGTAATGTAAATTTTTGTAGCATGAGGCTGCACTTTTTTGTTGTGTCTAAAGCATGCATATATGCATCAAGTCAGATGTTTGCAGTCCTGGGCCTCCTTCCTTTTTTTTTTATTGATGAAAAGCCCTTGGGCGACCTCCTTCCTTTTGCTATGTCTCTAGTGCCATCTTAATTAAACTGAGATTATTAGAATATGAGGGACCAATATGGTATTGTGAAACAACAATATTTTTTTTTTAAATTTATGACCTCTTTTGTTTATTTTCAGTGTCTTCCTATTTTACACAATATATATATCGGAAGAAACAATGATTCACTAATCGTCTTTCTCATGGCACGCTATCTTTGTCGGTGCAAATATTTTTCCAATAATTCTAAAACCTTATTTGTGAAGCTCTAGCTATATCCTTCTTACGTGCTAATGCAGAAGGTATTTGTGCTCTTTGTCACGCAATTACAGCGAGTCAAATATTAGGTTATGATAAGTACCTTTTTTTTTTCTTTTTTTTTAAATGGCAGTGAGACATAGATTATAAAATTAATGTGGCCTCCACATGGTTGGTGACCTGTGTAAAATTAATAGAAGGGACGCATAATCATGTGAATTTAGATCCAGTACCTGATTGTGTAGAATGAGATATATATGAGCTGTCTATTTTAATCTGACATAAATCTCAAAGTAGACTCTCCTATATTTTAAATAGGTACTGAATTAGTTTTGATCCGACTGTGAGTATAGACGGTCACGTACCTAAAGAGATACATACACAGTGACGGAGCCACGTTGAATGAATTAATAGGGTTAATTGATTTTTTTTTTTTTAAAAAATTTTGTATTTGTTTATTGTTTTCTATATAGATTAATTAAAATGTTACAGGTAGTGTAAAATTAATCCTAATATGCAAGTATGCAATACGGAAATTTTATATGATTGACTCTCTATTTATGTCTGATCCTCTGATTCACATAATTTGAAAGTTTGACTCTTACTTTGGATACAAAGGCGGACCCACATGATCCCAGAGGGGACTGCCGCCCCCCTGAATTTTGAGTTTTAGTGAAGATCTATTGGTTCCGATCGACTTTGCCTTCCCCTGAATTTTTTTTTTGCCTCTCTCTAGATGTTTAATTTGTAATTCGGGTTAAATTTAGTGTTAAAATCAAAATAAATTTCTTGAATTACAATTAGTAATAAGAACTATAGGTTAGAGTATCAGAAATTACAAGTCAGAACATTGAAAAATATAAGTCAAAGCATTGTTTTTTGTCGAGTACCCAATTATTAATGAGTTTAAACTTGATTAGATATTTAAATCTAATTCGGTATTTTTTTGTCCCCCAACGAAAATTTTGAATCCACTCTTGTCTAGATACACGAATTTTTTTTGTGAACCATAATTAGAAAAAAAAATTTCTGAAACCAACATCATTTTTTTTTTACAAAACCATAAGAATTGAAATGTCATTTCGGTCCTGAATTTTTTTTTTTGGGACCAAAATGACAATTCGGTCCGAGGTATTTTTATAATTTTTCAACGTATTTTTTCTAAATCTGTGAAAACGGCTGGGACCGAAATGACATTTCGGTTCTTATGATTTTTGTTTAAAAAAAATAATCATGTTGGTTTCATAAAAATCTTTTTTTTTCTAATTATGGTTTATAAAAAAATTCTGGATACACACTCTAATCATGTAGTATCTAGTGGTCAAAGGAACTACAGTTGTACATGAACCGGAGAGAACAGGATCTTGCATGTAATACCAGTAAAGTGAGAAGTGATGCCATGACCATGAATGCAAAAAAAGGGAATAGAGAAAGATTACGAATGAAATTATGGTTAGGTGTTAGGAACAGGGGTCGAAGCCATGTGCATTAAATTGGATCTAGAAATATTTTAGTAAATTAAAAAAATATAAATCAAGCAAACTCTCTCAAATTAATGGGCCTCAACAAATGAAATTCCAGAAAGCCCATAGGCACATTAATAGCTCTTCATAACCCCCTGCCTACCTATTAGAGCGTTCATTAAGGTTTTGCCTTAGCTAGTACCTAGGACCACAATACCTTTTCTTACAATTTTTTAATCTATGAAACGTCCTCTCGATCTCATTAAAAACTTTAGGTACCGTTGTTTCCGAATGCGCATCCTCTGCATTTACTCAAATTTTTTTTTTTTTGAGTTAATGAATCTCAACAAAAATCTAATTCATTAGCTATTTAAATCTAATTCATTATTTTTTTGAGTTAATGAATCTCAACTGTCTGATGTTAAACGAAGCTAATCCGGTATAGATACGAATTCGTTGTTTCCTGGTACGGTGACGCTGAAAAATATTAGAGACCATTCACTATTTCCTTGTTTGGATGTTTGGATGTTTGGATGGAGAGTATAGGAAGGGAGGGAATGAAAAGGAACAAAAAATTTTCGTTGAATCGTGTTTGGTTGATAAAATTATATCGGAGGTGAAGGGTATAGTAGGTGAAAGGTTTAACCTTATATCATTATAATTAATAGAATCAGGTTCCCTCTCAAATTGGGGTGTAATGGATGGAAAGATATTTTGTTACAAATATTTTTAGAAAAAATGATACAAATGCCCAACCATATATCTTACATATATAATTCTCATACAAGATATTTTCCTCAAACCTACAATAGTCACCAAGTTTCTCATTAGGAAGCGTATAATTGTCCACATACTTTTGTCCACCAATTGTCCACCGCTTTGACTTGCGCGAATACTGTAAAACTACTTCTACATGTTGTATAATTATACAATATATCACATAAAATATATCAGTTAATCACAAAACATCAAGTAACTATTTGAATGTTAGATATGTGTTCTAAAAGTTATCTTATGTTGATCACTTTTACATGTTATGTTTATGAATTGGATGCTACATGCATTTTGTTCCATGAAATTTATGTTTATCTATTGAAGTGTTCAAGAAGATACTCTTGGTTTTGAACTATAGAACTCTATATGATGACAAACATAAATCTCTAAAATGTTAACAAACTTGGTTATTAGCATGAAGCACTAATATACCATGATAAGTTTGTCATATTGATTAAAGTATATTGTAGTTCTATGAATGTTGATAAAAACTTATCGTTTAATAATATGAGTATATGAAAGGTTTCATATATTGAACAGACCTAACGAATGAGAATATTATATGGGCTATGTTAGTGTCATTAATATTTTCATTGTGTCTCGGAATTCTAAGATATGAGATATATTTCTTTTTCACATGAGAAGTATATAATGTAATTAGTATTAAAAGCTACTTATCATAAGTGGTAATAAAAATATTAGTTTCTTATATATAACTTGTGAGGGAGAAAGTTATATGTCAATAGTATCATTGCCCTTCATTTATAATGAGTGATGATATTTTATGGGCCCCTTGGTAAAGTACAATTATAATGCATGCAATATAACTGAAGTGCAGTTATATATTTATAATTTACTTAAGAGACCAAGAAACAAATATAATACAAAGATGACACAGTCTGACTTTGTATATTAATTATTCATAATATCATGTGGCAAGGAATGGACACAAGTAATGTTATTTGTAACATTACTTTAAATGATCGTGCATTGTAGAAGAGATACTTTACATCTATGTTATTTGGGTAACTATAATGTATAACTAGAATACCGCTTACAGTTTATGGTAATAAAATATTTTATGCCATTGCCAACATAACACTGATCCTCCATATAGGTCACACCAACTGAACGAGAAACAAGAAAGATATTTTATTTATACGATGTATATTATTTTATATGATTTGAAATAATATACATGTGATAAATAAATATCATGACTGCTTAGAACGAAGATAAATTTATGAGAAATGTGCATATATATATTATTTGGTATAATATGGTGCATATTATATAGTATGATATACATGACACATAATTATAATAATGTGCAAAACATTGTTATAACATAAGTTTATTAAAACCCAAAATTAATATGAGTTGAGGTTGGTACTGTAGTATTTACTGTAGCGTGCACTGTAGTAGCAGCTAGGGTTGGCTCTTTTAATAAGGAGAATTATACTGGAAATGTTACACAATGGAAACCTTAGTATATTTGTATATAAGGAGAGGTAGAGAAGATATTGATTTATAAAGCAAGCAAGCAATTTTCTGAAAATTTATTTTCTTCTCTTCCTCTCCCTCCTAGTCGCCATCCCTCTTCCTCTCATATTATTAATTTCTCTAATGAAGAATTAGTAGAAGAACAAGAAGGGTTATTAACTGGGTTTTAAACTTATATTAGATTAAGATCTCTAGCAAGGTATTTCTAATCCTTGTTTAGTTTAAGGTGAACACTAGGAGGCCGTTTTGACAAACGAATGTATTCAAGAGACCTAGAAGAGAATTCAATTTATCTCTATTTACCAAATTGACATTTGGTAGAGGTATATCCAAATCACCTTTAGTAGATAGATTTGTGATGAATGAATGAGTAAATAATTATTTGTGCATATGAATTGTTTGAATAAAATTAGCATAATAAAGTAGATCCGTAGATGCTTGTAAGAAGGTTAAATTTTTTGAATTTATTGCCTTGCCGCATCATGAAATCCTTCATTGAAGTGGTCACATGATAGTTAAAACCAGATTGCAACTTGCACTACAATTCAAAAAAATTGTACTTTCAAAATGTACTTTCAGAAATTGCAGTTATAAGAAGTTATTGGCAATTAGTTATTAGCAATTATTTTGACAAAAAATGTGATAAAAAGGGAAAATTAAATTTTCTGATTAATTTTTTTAATTCTTTTTTCTCGATTTAATGAACACACAAATAAATCATCAAAATATTGAATACTGTAAAATTGACCACTTTACCTATAAATATAAAATGTACAACCTATAAAATTACAAACATGCAAAATTCACATATGAAAACAATAAAATATAATGTTAAAAAAAATTTCAATACTGTAAAATTATCAAATTAAACTGTGAAATCAGAAGGTAAAACCTATAAAATTATAAAATTGTAAAATTAATAGATCAAATAAAATATTAAAAATGATAATTTTTAATACTGTAAAATTGTAAACTTAAACTGTGAAAATAAAAAGTAAAAATTATAAATTTACAACAATGTAAAATTAGTAGATGAAAACGATTAAAATACAATTTAAAAAAATATATAAATTTTCAATACTGTAAAATTGTTAATTTAAACTGTGAAAACAAAACGTAAAAACTATAACATTTCAATAATGTAAAATAAACATATGAAAAGAATAAAATAAAATATAAAAAATACAAAATTTCAAAACACAAAACATACAACCTAGAAACAATACATACTCTAAAATTTATAAATCTAAACTATAAATCAATCTCATGTATACTGTAAAATTTCTAAATATAAACATACATACATCATCTCTTCAACAAAACCATAATATTCACCACACACAGCATCTGTTTAACACAAACCATAATATTCACCACAAAATAGCAAACCTTGTCTGAATTTGTAAAAATGACATTGATTTCAGGGGATGTGTACCAGAATCTGCTTTCACTGACATTCTTGCCCAATTTGCTCGTTTATGAGGTGTTTGGAGCGCCTTTCTCGTGATATGGTTCAGTGACAACATGTACTGATTTTCTTCATATTATTTCACGCATAGGCCAACCACATATGCTGCTATCCAAAAAGCTAAAACAATTCATGTTAACAAGACACTTAAATGTTTCATGTTCTGTTCTGTTTGAGGCATTTCTACAAACAGATAGTGGACAATTACTAATCCAAGGGATAATTAGAGAAATCAAATTAAATTGATAGCGATGGTGTATAAATTTCTCGATCGAATCCTCAGATATGCATAAATTCCAGCCACAAAATACAAATTTGTGAATCCTACTCTTTTTAAGTGAAACATCAGAAATACTTAATCACCTTGTAAGAGAGGAAAAGGCGACTTCTCTCACTGAAGAGCTCCACTCTGATCAGATCTGACCCATGCATCATGTTGATGAACTCTTCTGTTCCAGACTTCGGCGTAGCGAGTGCTTACACCGCACGTACATGAGCCGTCGGCGTAGCCACTTGCGTTTGTCATCTCTGACCTAGAATTTGTCATATCCGATAGGGAATTTGTCCGACTGCATCAAGCGCTTGAGAAACTTGAGAGGAGAGAGGTCCATCGGGAGAGAAGAGAAAGAGGAGAACAGGAGAGATTGGAAATCAAAAAACAGAAACAAATTCTCTGTCGTAAATAGAAATCCGATAACGGTGTGGGAACCGGAGTCTGTTAAAACGGGTTAAAAGATACTTAATAAGATGTTGTGGACAAATCGTGAACAAAAGTTAGTGGATGTAAACATTTTCTCTTCTCATTAACCTTCTAAATTTTAATCAACCAAACAAGAACTAAGATGGAAATTAAGGTAAGTTAAATTTATTTTCTCTCATTAATCTTCCAAACACGAAGAGGTTAAATATGTTAACCTTCATTTCTATTCCATTTCATTCACTTCTATTCTTTACCTTCCATTCCTTCCTCTACTCTCCATCCAAACAGGATTTAGGAGAAGGCATAGTGGTTTGCAAATATGTAGTTGGTGGTAATTTAAATAGAGTTAAACATAAAACAATAAGACAAAACAAATATAATTTGGATATGAGATTAATGAAATCTGGGAGTTAGACTCTCATATTTATTCTAAATATATATATATATATATATATATTATAATGCAATGCTATGATTGTATATTTTTTTTGAAAACCATATATTTAAATTTCTATAATTTTATGAATACTCATTCAAAATAGTTTGCAAAATATGTCTCTAACACTATACTTCTATACATAAAAAATGGTAAAAATTTACTTAAAATTTTAAATAATAATGAAATTTATGCCCCATCCAATCCTACATTTTGCCTCTGCCTCCGTTGACGATGGTGTATTAGAGTATTTATTTTGGGTAAAGTTGGAGGTCAAGTCACTTAATTATTTAATACTCTTGTTATTACAACAAATGATTTCCTTCATTTGAGTTTCGAACTCATAACCTCTTATATAGAGACCATTTGCATTTGTCACTAGACCAAATGCTAGTTCTTAATATGGTGTACTAGAGTTGTTATAAAAACATGAAAAAAGAGGTTTATGAATACTGATGTTAATAGAAGAAGGCAGATGTTTTTACTGTTCATTTTTTTCCCATTATAAATATCTCAGAATAATCAATTTATTGGGTGGAAGGGTTTTATAGTCACCACCTTTTTTTTTTTTTGTCTATTTTTCTTATTTCTATGTTGTACTAGTGTATCTTTGAATGTCTCTTTATATGCATCCACCGTCTTCAGAGGCGGACGGTAAGTATGTGCAGAAATGGCTAAGCCACCTCTAAAATTTTGAAATTTTCTTATCAAGTACTTATAACTTAAACAAAAAAATTATTTTATAGATGTTAGCCCCCTCCCATGAAGAATACAAAAAAACTAAAGGGTTAAATCTAAAAACAACATATCTCTTCCAGAAAAAAAGACTCTGGTTTTCCAACTCCCAGGCAGCCTTAACCATGTGAAAAAACTATAAATTAAGGCATACATTGACCGTCTAAAAAAAATTAACGGTGCTAAACTAGAATAGGAAAAATTAACGGTGTTTGTCTGAGATACTCGGAGACGGTTACCGAAAGAAAACAGAAGTTATTAAAACGTCTGGAATGCACGGTTAGTTGGTTACCTCCGGGGTTCTAAATAGCGCGCTATAGCGTTTTCGGACCATAAAAGCTATGGCGTTATCGGCGCTATAGCGTGCTATTCCGTGCTATAGCGGCGCTATTTGAAAATAATGCTGTTTTTTCAGCCGGCACGCTATGATGCGATAAACGCTATTTAAACCTTTGGTTACCTCAAAAATAAAAAGTTATAGAAAATATATAGGAATACGATTGAAAAACAAATTAAAATAAATAACTTTGTCTGAAGAGAGAAACAAATTAAAATAAAAAACTGAAATTAAATTGGTGCTAAGCGAAAAGCGTGATATATTTTATTTCTTGAAATTGAGGTTTGTTTTCTATTCATTAATTAATTACAATTGTTAAATTGTTTTTAATTGTAACTTTTGATAAAGGTTCGTGCTAGTATTTTATTTTGAGTAGAACTAGGGTGTTTCTAAGTTCACTAAGACCTCTTGTGAATTTAATTTTAAAATCTATCGAATTGGTTTCAAACGACGAATCCAAACTGTTGAAATCCTTCTACTTTGCGAGCGATGTATCTACATGCAAAATTTTAAAATTTTGAATTAATTTTGTATAGAGTCAAGTGGTCAAAAGACGTTTAAATAATGAATGCATTAAAATTAATTTATAAACTTTATAATTTTGACCACTTAACTCTATGCAACATTAATTCCAAATTTTAAAATTTTCACATCTAGAACACATCACTCGTAAGGTAGAATGATTTCAACGATTTGGATTCATCGTTTGAAACCGATCCAAATAATTTTAGAGTTGAGTTCACAAAGAAGTTTTGTAAACTTAGGAACACTCTGGTTCTACTCTTTTATTTTCATATTATATTTTCCTACTCATAATGTCTTTCAGATATCTCATTTTTTGTATAAAAAATTAAATTATGTTGAAAATAATTTGGATGAAATTATAGAAGGTTTATTTAATTTTTTGTATTATATAGATTTTAGTTTTTATTAAAATATTTTTTAAACATATGATGTATTGGTTAGTCCCTCTAAACTCAAATGCGAGTTTCGTTTCTAGCTATCTCAGTAAGAAATATCTTTTTTTTTTTAAAACCTTCCTAGAGGTTGCGAAGTCGCGAGGAAGATTCAAACTCTCAACCTTTGGGTACGATAACTCTATGACATTTTTCTAACCAATTATGCTACCTCCCATCTCAGTAAGAAATATCAGAACATAAATTGTTGTATTTTATTGTATTATTTTTGATGTAAAGAACATTGATTGCCAATTTGGTATGCTCCGGTATCTCATCATAAATTCATATCAACTAAGCTACCTCATCGTTTGATTTTGAATCCAGCACGTTCGTTACATATTCGCATGAATTTTAAAGGGAGCCTGTGCACTGCATAGGCTTGGATCGGATTGGTTCAGATTATGATTGAACAATCTTATAAAAACACAAACGGTGAGGTAATGCAGAGGATAATCTGTCTTAATTTTGACGCGTTTTCTGTCTGCTGTCTGGATTTCTCTTCTGAAAACCCAAGCAGAAACATCTATTCCTCTAATTTTAAAAAGCAGAAACATATTTTTTTTCTTCCCAATATGCTTCTACCAGAACATGAAACTGGCTATGCCTTTCTTCAATATATATAAAAAAAAGAGAGATTATTTTATTCAATTGATAATGTGGCTCAGAATTTCGGATCATTTTGGTTTGGATACTGAAATCTGAAATGATCTTCTTCTTTTACTTCTCCAAAGTCTTTATTCTCAAACAAGTTGGGGTAGATTAGAAATGAAATCCAATCGGAATCAGCAACAGAAGGACTTCTCAGGAGGTCACCCATCCTTATACTACTCCTGCTCCAATTCGTGAGATTTTCATTTCCATAAAGAGACTGTTTTTTTACCACTGACTCGCCAATCCTATCACGAACCCTCCTCCTTTTTTCTAGCTTGAGACAGGCTGTGTAGAAATTACACAGGCGGAGTTTGAAATCTGAAATGATATTATCCAACAATCCAAATTTAGTGTGGATATATATATAGAGGAGGGATCAAGTTACAACAATTTTTGAGTTACAACAAGTTACAACAAGCATTTTCTACATTTTCAAAGTCCAAATCGTCGATCCAAACCGTTAGATGTGATCTCTATAATAAAATGTGCTTGGAGACCAAATTTTACATTTTTTTGAATTTTTTTACTATTTATTAAGATGGGTACAAAAACTAGTCAAATTAATACCATTGAATTTTGTATCTATCTTAATAAATAGTAAAAAAATTTCAGAAAATGTAAAATTTGGTCTCCAAGCACATTTTATTGTAGAGATCATATCTAACGGTTTGGATCGACGATTTGGACTTTGAAAATGTAGAAAATACTTGTTGTAACTCAAAAATTGTTGTAACTTGATCCCTCTCTAGGTCTAGGTCAGGTCCTTGTATAGCCCACAGAAACAATTGAGTCCTTATTAATTCCTGCTGGGTCCTATGAAGTTGAGAGTTGAGACCTTTCTATGCTCTGTACCAGTGCTAGTTTTCATGCCTCCATACTTCTCAAATTTGTAGTAGACTAGAGATACTGCATGCATGCATGCCTATCGCCTTTTGTAGGCTATACAATACACTGATAAGTCCCAACTTGCTCAGGTGTGGGTCGACCCTTACATGCTGTGGGGTTAACACGTGAACTCCGTATATATAAAAGTTGCTTGTCTTGATGAAAAGAATAAAAGTAACAGTGTAAGTGCATGTTTGATTATTAATTGTGAAATAAGTGGTGAATTTTTTATTTTTTTATTTTTAAGTTGTCAAACAATAATAAGTAAATTTGAACAAATATGATGAAGTAAATTTGAGTTAATTTAGAGTAAGTTATTATGTCTCGAGATCTAAGTACATGTTTGATTGTGGAGTAAATTAATGGTGGTGTGAATTACATATTTCATCTTTAAGATGTTAAATAAGGACTAAATATGAAGGAATAAGATGAAGTAATACAAGAGTTAATCCAAAGCAAATTACTTCACCTCTATAAGTGGTGTAACTTCACTGATACTCCACCTGTGAATTTCACCGTGAGAATTAACATTTATCTTTTAATTTTTCTCTTTTCACAATTACTTCCCTAAATATGATTAACTTAATTGACTTTAGCTTTGAGTAAACAATTTAATCTTTATTAACTTGGCGGAGTAGTTGTATATCTTTTTTTTTATCGGATAAATGGATGTATTAGTTCTAAAATTAATCCGATTATTCGAGTAGTACATTCCATCAAAGTAGGGCTGCAAACGAATCGAACCGAATCGAATTTACTCCTGTTTGAGTTTGATTTAAATTAATTTCAAACTAAATTTGGTTTGAATTAATTTCGAATCAAATTTTTTACAAACTCAATTTCGAATCTTTTATGAACTTTTTTATGACAAGGAAGAATAATCGTAGTCGCCAAAAGCGAGAGGTGAAAGTCGTCTAGGGTTTTAGAACTAAGAGCGAGGATTACAACTTACGAGTTATGACTTATGACTGGAGAGCCTTATGTTTTAACTTTTAAGTCACCAGTGAACATAAGTCATCAGCAGAAATCAACGGTTCACATTACTTTAAGATTCGAACTAGAATAGTTCGCGAACCTATTTTGAACGAACCAAGTCCAGTTTGAATTTGATTTGAATTATACTGTGCAGCCCTGCATCAAAGTATCAAACAAAATTGTACCTGATTTATAGTCTAGCTGTCCGAATTAACTCCTATTTACACATGTACGACTTAATATTTAAGACATGCTAATGTCTGTGTCTACCATCAACTAGTGGGCCAGATTAAAATCTATATCAAATTATATCAAGACATTAAATCATCAAATTTGATAATTATATTTTAAATATTATACATTACTTACACAAATTTTTTATTTAGCAAGGAATAAGGTCTAGCCCTCATTCATAATTTCATTGATTGAAATTTGTTTTACGGGTTTGAAAATCATGTGGCTTGCTCAACTAATTATTTGAGCAATTTTGAAAGAACAAAAGGATAAAAAACAAAACAAGAAATTATTTGCTCAACTACCGGTTGCTAATTGTAAAAAATAAAAATCATGGTGATGAATTGAACGGAGACCTCATGATTACTGAGGTACGTACCTAAATTTACACTTAAGTCATTCCAAAATACAAAACAAGAAATTACACTTGATAAAAACTTTTGACCGTTGATTTCTTTTCTATGGTTGAAATTTAACTAGAGAGTTATTATTGTTCATTCTTTCTAAAAAGATAAAAAGAGGAGGTATTTACTTACACTGTTTTTGGTGACACTCAATTATACTTTACATTTTCAAAATCTAAACAGTCGATTCAAATCGTTCAACGTGATGAATATATTAAAATATGCCTCTAGATCAAATTTTACATTTTTTTACTATTTATTAAGCATTTTATAAAATCGTTGTTTTCAAACCATTGAATTTGTGTACCCATCTTAATAAATAATAAAAAATATAAAATTTGATATGCAAGCACATTTTAATATATCGATCATGTTGAACAGTTTGGATCAACTGTTTGAATTTTGAAAATGTAGGGTGTAATTCAGTGTCACCGAAAAACGGTGTAGGTGGATCCCTCCTCAAGTAAAAAAATTCAAAAAAATAAAAAATTTGATATGCAAGCACATTTAATATATCCATCACATTGAATGATTTGAATCGGTGTTCTAAATAGCTAACTATAGCGGTGCTATAGCTTTTTCGGACCATAAACGCTAAGCTATGAGATATTGCGCTAACTCAGCTACGACCGCTATAGCTATAATAGCTGACCGCTATATGAGACCCGCTATAGCTACCGCTATGCTACATGGTTTTTTTTTTACAATTTATATGGACTTCTGTACTTCTATTCTTATTTCTAATGCTACATGGTCTTCTACGATAAGTATACTAAACCAAACTATATGCTTCTATTTTTATTTGTGATTTATTCTATCATTCTATATTGAGAAATATTCAAATACTAATTCTTCATTTTGATTGCTCTTTGCATAGTATTCATTTGTAAAATTATTATTGTTCATTTCAATTGAAAGCTAATTTTGATTATTATTATAATATATAAAATATTTAAATATGTATATTGATTTCATTTACCTTAAAAAATTAATTGCTCTTTGTCTATTATAATATGTAATACTATGAAGTATAAACTATTAAATAATATTACTTTTTAGATTTTTTTTTCCTTCTTATTTGCGTAATTGATAAAAAAATATAGACTTAGATTAGTTGTCATTTAGTTGTTACATCAATTCTCTAATATTGATTATGTTGATAATTAGTAGAAATATATAATATAAAGTTTGAAAAGAGAAAATCGCTATGTATGATAGCTTCTGCTATTCGCAATAGTTTTTTTTTTTTTTGTCTCCTCGCTATACCGCTATAATCGCTATTTAGAACTTTGATTTGAATCGACTGTTTAGACTTTAAAAATGTAGAATGTAATTCAGTATCACAAAAAAAGAGTGTAAGTGGATCCCTTCTCTTAAAAGAAAGATGGAATTTTAGATTTTCAAATTTCAATATGTATAAAGGATGTACATTTGGATTTTGAATATGAGATTTCTCACATAGAGAACATTGTTTTTTGTCATTGTTTTTTGTCATTAGACTAAAAATTAATTCTTTAAACATGTTATTTATTTTAAATCGGATAATATCAATTGAGTCTAATTTTAAACTTTAATATCAATATATATACTTTGATTAATTTAAGTATTACATAGTCAATCTGAGAATATGAAACCATCTAATCTGAAATGAACAATCTTAATATACTTGAAAACATCAACACCTTTTTTGCTATTATAATTGGAAAATTAAAACCATAGCTTTCTTCCATATATAGTTCTGCGAACTCATTCATTATATTAATTCATTCAGAGATATATCATTATATTAATTCATTCAGAGATATAGAGGCTGTTCTTCTGTGTCATCTAGGACTTATATGATCGAATAGCTCTCCCAATTGTTCAATTTTCCTTTTTTTTTTCCTTTGTGTGGTCAAATTTGATTGGGACAGTTTGATAAAAATTACTTGATTCTCTACACAATTGAGTAATTTATGAACACCTTAAAAAGGATTTTAGAGTCTGGTCTTTACATACCTTCAAATATTTGATTGCTATTAGGGGTGGCAAAAAAGTTCGTAGCTGCTCGATTATAATTCGCATTTGATTCACTCGCTAATAGCTCGCTCGTTATTGGACCGAGCTGTTAACGAGCCAGTTCGTCATTAGCTCGATCCATAATTAACAACTTCAAGCTGGGACCTAGCTGGCTCGCCAGCTCGGCTAGGCATCAATTTGTGAATTTGTATGAATTTGTGTGTATTTTATACTGTCCAACTCAGTTTAGCTTGATTCAATTCGGTCCAAAAAGTTTAGAGAATTTATTTTCTTCTTGAAACAAGATCTAGCTAGATCCAACGAGCCAGCTCGTCAGCTCGCGAACTAAGCTCGGTCTAGCTCGTGACAATTTCAAGCTGAGATTTCAACTTAAGCCCCTAAAGTCAGCTCACTTGTAACTCGAACGAGTCAGCTCGTAACGAATTCAAGCTGGACTCAGCTCATTGCCACCCCAATTTGCTATGGTGAAATTTGGATGTCTATTATATATATGAATTTAAAAATTCATTCATTTCTTTTAGAGAAAAAAAAAAATTATCCGTTACCATCTGAAGTAGTCTGAACACTGCTGATTTGCTGTGCTAATTATTCCTTTTAAGGATCGATTCTGTGAAGTGGCAGACTAATTAAGAAAAGGCTCCACAAAATTAAATTTAAAACTAATTTGAAGGTAATGGTCGTCGATTTTGCTGGTGTGATAATGTAAGATGAGGTGGTATTTTACTTTACCTAATTAACTTTTGGTGTTTTGCCCGTTAAAGAGGCTAAGCAAAAATCAATTAATGAGCGGCAAAGCAAGCAACTAACTCCTTACTTCCCAACTAACATATCCGTCCTGTGGAAAATTGTGCCTCTTTTCTTGTGATTTTCCCTTTTACTTAAATGTACTCTTACTTCCAAGCTCTGTCTATTTCTTTGACTTGGTGCTTTTAACAAGGGAAATGGTTTGGACAAAGAAAAATAAACTTGCACTTGATTAGGGGTGTCAACGGTTACGATACAGGTTGGGTGGATGTATTTTTATATTCTTACCGATAATGAATTTTTTTTTTTTTTACATTTATCTGTCTTTTCGAGTGGATAAACGGATAAAAGATATCATTGATATTTCAATTTATACTTTTGATAAAATATTTTCAAAACAAAAAAAGAAAATAATAATAATGAATACAATTAATTTATTTATAAAAATTTAATAAAATACAAAACTTTTTTGTATTATGTATCATATTCATACAAATATACGCTATATATATAATTTTATTTTTAAAAACTATCTTATACGAAAACGGGTAAGATAATAGAAAAAATTGTTATCCTTATCCGTACCTGATAAAGTAACGAAAAAAAAATCTTATCTTTACCTCTGTTTTCGGATACGATATGGATCGGGTAAATGAGTAAAAGATATTTTATCGGAAAAAAAATCTTATCTTTACCTCTGTTTTCGGATATGATATGGATCGGGTAAATGAGTAAAAGAATGGCATTGACACCCCTACACTTGATCAACAATATTTGGTGCCAGATTTCTTAATCAATTTGCTATAATTGATCCTAGAATTCAGATGTTTTAGGTAGGATAGGAGGTTGACACCACTTTCATTATCAGAAGACAACAACATGAGGGGATTAATAAATGAAAAAGGTAATGAAATTGGATGAGGGGTCTTATAATCTCATCCCCTTGTTTTTGTTGGTTATCTGATATTCCCCCCCTTCTTATATACTCTGATTTTGAAATTTACAAAAATTAAATTATTTTTTAAGTTAATTACGGCCCCTTTTCAAATTTATAAAAAAAAACCTGATTAATCTTTTTTGCTCTGTTTCCCTTCCAGTAATCTCTCATCAATTATTATATAAGATGATTAGATGAATTAAGACTAATTATCAGGATAAATTTAATGTGCATGTACCATTATAATTATCATTAGAAGTCGTCCAAATAAAAAATAAATTATAGATACGTTGTTCTTTTTTTAAAATAAATTCATAAGGATGTTTAATTTTTTTTTTTTATAACATAGAATTTTGCAACTTTCTAATCAGAAATAACGGAGGGTAATGAAATGAGGGAGTTCAAATGCCTCCATTTTTAAAAATTTTAATAACTCAAAATTGAAAACTTAAAAATCAAAATAAAATCGTTAGATGTGATCTATATTATTTTCTCTATGTGCTCATAAAAAAATATTACATTTCGATTTTATTTAAATGTGAATAAATACGTTGAAAAATCAACGTTTAGAAATTATTCACATTAGTAATTTTTTACAAGCTCTTGATGACAACCAAAACAAAATTGAAATGTTATAATTTTTTACACGTTCATAGATAAAATAGTATAGATCATATCCAATGATTTTATTTTGACTTTTAAGTTTTAAATTTTGAGTTATTAGTGTTTTCAAAAATAGAGACATGGTAAAGACATAGAAAATGAAGGCATTTCAACCCTCTAATAAAATCACATGTCATCAAAACCAAACAAGATATTGCAAATGTATATTGCATGTTAAAAATTAGAAAACCTTCCGCCTATATTTTACAACCGAAATGTTACATATGGAGAGAAGAATCCTTGAAAAAGAGAAAAGATAATTAAGAGAGACAGAGCGAGAGAGATAGTGATAGCTACCGGTTTCATTAAACTCGGTTGGAAATCTGATGGGAAAGAGGAAATCTTTTCCAATTGTTTTCTTTTTTCAACAATAAAACGAAATAATCCCTTGAGGGGCAATTAACAAGTGAGCATAGACAATTGAGATTTTATACTTAGTTCAGTGGTTAAGGTTTTAATTAATTGATGCAACAAAATATTAACGCCTCTAGAAACTAAATCTCTCAAGTTAGCTGTCAACTATCCCCCACCTCATTTATAAACCTTCCCTCACTCCATTCCTTTATCATCACCTCTGCTACACCTCTCTCTGTCTCTGTCTCTGTTTCTGGTTCTGTCTCTCGCTCTTTCTATCTATCTACATTTGTCTCTCACTTGCACACAAAGAAGGTTAGAACAAACAAACAGAGAGCAGAGTAGAGCAGACATAAGCATGGGACTACCTCCCAAATTTGTTGCAATTGAGAAGTGTAGTTCAGAGGGAAGGTGCAACCAGACAGTTGCAGCTGACCTAGATGGCACCCTTCTCATATCAAGTAGCGCCTTTCCGTACTACCTGCTCGTGGCTCTCGAAGCTGGTAGCATTCTCAGAGCTATCCTTCTTCTCATATCCGTGCCAATTATCTATATTACATACATTTTCTTCTCTGAGTCGGCCGCAATAGAAATGCTTGTCTATATTTCTGTTGCCGGTCTAAAAGTTAAAGATATCGAGATGGTCGCTCGATCAGTTCTCCCGAAATTCTATGCTGAGGATGTGCACCCGGAGAGCTGGCGTGTTTTCAGTTCTTTTGGCAAACGATATCTTGTAACGGCTAGCCCGAGAATTATGGTAGAGCCGTTTGCGAAGGTTTTTCTTGGTGTGGAGAAGGTACTTGGTACTGAATTAGAGGTGACAAAATCGGGGAAGGCTACTGGTTTCCTGGCAAAGCCTGGCGTGTTGGTCGGTGAGCACAAGAAGCATGCAGTTCAGCAGGAGTTTGGTGAGGCATTACCAGATCTCGCGATCGGAGATAGGCCGACAGATTACGACTTCATGTCTATATGCAAGGTTTGATTTTGCTCCTAGTTAAACTATATAATTTGAATTGCAACTTCCCTGTTTTGCATGTTAAATTTATTTTAGTACTTGGCTCATGATTATATAATTTGTGTAGTAGTAGTGTGGCCACCTTAATACAACTGAGCTATATATATATGATCAGGGAATTGATCCTATGACTACTGACTAGTGTTAACAATTATCATGCTAATCCTAATTGGTGTAACAATCAATTTCAGTAGCAATTGACTTTTTAAAAATAGACTCAGACCCTACCTATATATATCCTTTCTGAATTGTGATGCCATCTGAGTGTACTGTTATTATTCACCAACTTCATGATCCAATATTAATTGGAAGACCCCACCAGTACTGCTCTTCAATGCCATCAAACCTTTTTATTTTGCTATATATCAAATCACATTCACACCTAGTACCAACAAAATCTGAAGGCAACCCTGATGCACCAATCAGGAAAGTGTGATGATATATATATAGATTACACTGCCCAATTTCTAATTAAATATCTATGTCAAAACTGTAATTTTATGTCTTAAAAATTAAGGACGAATTGTTAAAATGGACCGACAGCTTGTTGTCTTTGTATAACGGCCTTTAAATGGTGCTTTTGCTGCATGATTTCTCCAAGAAATTGAAAAATTTTACATCATGAGAACTTTTTTAGATCCTACAGGAAATAAATATTTTGAAGAATCATATTTAAGAATTGAAACGATGTGACACATGCTGCACAGTATATGGCCCAGCTGGTAGCAAAGGCAATGGGACCGTTGCAGTAATTTTAGTTTACCTTAGTTAGAAATCAATATTTTTTTACTTTTTGTTAAGAAATACTGCAATGCTATATAATTGGTGCACTTCATTTTGATTGGTTTTCATTTTTTGGCGACCTAATAGCAGAAGTATTAAATTGTATCTGTAAAGTCTGTTTCTCTCATTTAATTGCTTAATCATTTCACTTTTGAGTACTAAAAGAGTAAAAGGTACATGTAAGAAATATCTTTTCCAAGCAGTACCATTTTACAGGATAAACATTTTGGCAGAATTGTCAAAATCTACACCCCTTTTACAGAACTTTTTCACTTTTGGGTGTTGGTGGGACCTAGAGGCAGAGACTTGTAAGAAATATTCTATTACAATAATTTGTAACAGAGGATTATAGATCAACTTGGATGATTGACTTGAGGTGGTGGCCACTTGGCCATGAATGTATATTGGCTGGATAGGTAGGTGTATGAATTGAATCAACCATAAGTGCTACCTTTGCTCAGGACAAGTTACCATGTGCTTCTCACCTCTCCATTTATTACTCCTAATCCCCACTATCCTTTAATTTTTGTTTCCAGCATTTAAATACTTTAATTCTCTTTTATTTTTATTATGTACAATAATTATTCTTTTCGTAAAAAAAATAAAGTATACACTTGATTATTTTTCTAAACTGGTTGTCATCACTCATGACAGGAAGCCTACATTGTGCCGAGGACAAAATGCAACCCGGTATCGGCGAACCAGCTGATGAGCCCTTTGATTGTACACGATGGCCGTCTAGTCCAGCGACCGGACCCACTTGTGGCCCTGATCACCTTTCTATGGATGCCATTTGGATTTCTTCTTTCGCTTATTCGGGTCTATGTCAACATCCCTTTACCCGAGCGCATCGTGTTTTATATGTACAAGATCATGGGCATCAAGCTTATTGTTAAAGGCACCCCACCACCTCCCCCAAAGAAAGGCCATCCAGGCGTCCTCTTTGTGTGCAATCACCGCACCGTGCTTGACCCGGTTGTCACCGCAGTTGCACTCGGTCGCAAAGTCAGTTGTGTCACTTACAGTATTAGCAAGTTCTCTGAACTCATTTCCCCAATCAAGGCAGTTGCACTCTCAAGGGAACGAGAAAAAGATGCCGCAAACATAAAACGTCTTTTAGAAGAAGGTGATCTGGTAATCTGTCCAGAAGGTACAACCTGCAGAGAACCATTTTTGTTACGTTTTAGCGCATTGTTTGCCGAACTGACGGACAGGATTGTTCCGGTAGCAATCACCACAAAACAGAGCATGTTTCATGGGTCGACAGTTAGAGGGTTCAAGATTCTTGATCCGTACTTCTTTTTCATGAACCCGAGGCCTCAATACGAGATAACTTTTCTAAACCAATTGCCTAAGGAGCTCACTTGCAGCGGCGGAAAGACGCCAATCGAGGTGGCTAATTACATACAAAAGGTGTTAGGCAGTCAGCTTGGCTTTGAATGCACCAATCTAACAAGGAAGGACAAGTACGAGATGCTTGCCGGTACCGATGGTCGGGTCCTGTCCAAGAAGGAGAAGGCATAGAGAAGCCCTTGATATGTTGTCTTGCTAATGCAGAACCAGTGATGGTGATTGATTATTATTGTTGTTATTATTTTGTTGTTTTTTGTTAGTAAGATTATTGGTATTGTTATTGAATATTGTTGTTTGTCTCATAAAAAGAGAGGAACTCTTAATGGATTGATTGAGGGCCTTGAGCTTTTGTAACTCATATATAGTTAGTCCATCAATTCATTTTTTTTTCTTATATTAATATTCAATTAGATGCAAAAAGTTTCAGTATTAGTCGAATTTTATTTCTGTGCTTGTTTCCTTCTTCTTGCCCCAAATTTATGGCAGCAGGGTGCATTCTTTGTTACAATAATTCGGAATGTCTAAAGATTATATATACAAGAAACATTATTTCAAAATCTATTGAATTAGTTACAAAGGATGAATCTAAACCGTTAAAATCGATTTATTCCAAGTATACATATAAAAACTGAAATTTTTAAAATACCATATTAAAAAAAAATAGATCAAATAATCACGAAATTCTGAAATACCCTAGCCGCATCACTTAGATGCAGACCTCTTTTCTAGAGACCGCATCCCCTAGATCTGGCCCCTCTCTGTTTTTTTTTGTTTTTTTTTTTTTTCCTTTTGGGGATGCGACTCTTTGTTTTTTTTTTGTTTTTCTTTTCCTTCTCTACGTTAGCCGAAGGAATAGCATGTGAGATGGTTTGAATTGCATAGTAGAAGGAAAAAAGAAAGAAAAAAAGAAAAGAAAAGGGAGGGGCGCAATTAGGGGATGCGGCCCCTATTAATGGTCTGCATCTCCTAGATGTGGCCCTCAAAAAAGGAGAAAGGGATCCGCATCTCCGCATCTAGGAGATGCGGATGTGTCAGAATTCGAATTTTTCAGAAAATGTGATTATTTATTTTATTTTTTTGGATATGGTAAATTTAAAAATTTCGGATGTAAAAATTTTGAATTTTGAATTTCATTTAATACAAATGAAAAAGATAAAAAAAGAAAGAAAAATAATTGCATTAAATAACTTGCAAAACTTATTTTTTTTTTTACTGCTTCAGTTTTAACCGTTTGTTGACGTCTATCACACATTTTCATCCTAATCAAGTATGTTGGGTAGTTGTTATTTTCGAACCACATCCTAAAATTAACAGTTAATCATTTAAAAAAATGACAAAAACAATTGAGAGGACGGGGATAGTACTGGTACAGATGCTATATGTAATGGTACGAAATAATGTATAACTGGTTTTTGTCCTAATTAATGAAATATCGTCTACAAACTTTTAACTGAAAAAAAATGTAGTACATTTTGTTTTTGTTTTTTAAATGAAAAGTGAAAGTCTAATTTATCAGTTTTCTTCAATTTTCAGTTTATACTACAGAGGATTTTCCTATTTTGTGAATTTCAAACTCATAACTTTCTACATAAGAGTCATGTACCTTTATCACTAGACCACAGACTCATTCTTACTCCACTTAATATTGTTTCCACTTAATATTGTTTGTAACGATTATAAATGAACAGCCAAAATCGTTGGAATAGTTTCAACTATTAATGCAGAACGAATCTGTACTCTTGCTTAACTACTACAACAATCTTTTTCTATATTGTAAAGATTTAATGGCAAAATTTATTGGAGGCCACATGTTACATGTTTGAAATCCAACACATGGTTGGAGTTTATAAATAAGAGATAAGCTTGACCCATTCCTTTTCTTATATAAAAGTAAAAACAAATAAAATTACTGAACTCCACATTTCCTTTGTTAGGCTTTGTGGTCATGTTTGATTGTAGATTAAAGTTAATTTGGATTAAATTTCTTATTTTGAGTTAAGGTAGATTAAAATAATCATGTTTGATTGGAGTTTGATGGAGTAAGCTCATGAAGAGAGAGAAAATTATAATATAGTTTTACTCTAACCACGGAACTCACAGGTGGAGCAAGTTACTTCACCTAGAAATGTTGAGTAACTTAATCCGAATTAACTCAAGTATTACTCTATCTTATCCTTCAAATTTACTCCTTGTTTGACTCCATAAAAGTGGAGTAGAGGATTTACTCTACCACTTACTCCACAACCAAACATGACTTATAGCTGTAGGCGAGATTACAGAGGAAGGGCAATATAACGGATGATAAGTTATTAAAACATGCATTTTTTCCCTCCTTTTTGGAAATCTATCAAGTATTTTTTTTTTTTAACTATAAATAACTTGAGGGTTCAAATGCTTCTATTCTTTGTTTTTCTATTATAACTTAAAATTTGAAATTTAAATGTTAAATTAAAACTATTAGATGTGATCTATATCATTTTCTCTATGTACACATAAAAAATGATGATATTTCAATTTTGTTTTAATTAGCATCAAGAGCTTGCAAAAAATACATATGGGGATAAATTATGAATGTTAATATTTTAATTTATTGATTCATATAAAACTAAAAACATAATGATAATATTTTATGTGAATGCAAAAAAAAATTATAAATCATATGCCTCTAACAGTTTTATTTTGACATATAAATTTTAAAATCTTTGTTATTAAATTTTTTAAAATAAAAATATGATGGAAACATAAAAAAAAAAAATGAAAGTATTTGAATATTCCTCATAAGTATTTATGCGTAGAGAGATGTTATCTTATTGAAGCGGCCAAATCACCAATGACAAGTTTTCCATTACTAACGTGCAGAAATCCTCCTAATTAGTCATTCCAACCACATGCACTTGACCTCAAACAGAGACATCTCATCCTGAAAAACACCAAAAATTCATGACATGCATTTCACTAACACAAATTTCTTGCTCTGAGAAGTGCAAAATATGACGAACAAATCATGAAATTAATGCATATTTGTAATTCTCCAACATACGGGTCAAATCCTTTTTTTTTTCTCCCCTAATGTGTACCAGTGTTTTCTTGATTTCTATCAAGTCAAGAGGGGAAAAATTACAAGTTTTATAAATTATTTTTGATGTATTTATTTTTTTGAACGTTATTTGACAACTTGACTCTATACAAAATTAATTCGAAAATTTATATTTTTTTTGTATACAAACGCATCGCTTGTAAGGTAGACAACTTTCAACGATTCAAACTCGTAATTTAAAATCAATCTAATAGATTTTCGAGTTGAATTAAAAAATAATAATAATAAACTTAAAAATACCATAATTATATTCAAAAATATATATACAAAACTAAAAGGAATATTCTGGGTCCTACACTGTGATCAATGAGGAAACATGTTTGATAATTTCCACAAATGAGAAATGGTTTACCTTTTTTTCCACGAGGGTAAGAGCTGCTCTGCAATTCAATACGGGCCAATTTGTATAGAAGAGCCCAGAACTGAACACTAGTCTCACTGACATACTTGCAAATAACAGGCCGAAATAAGGCCCAGAATCAACATACAACACAACATTCGATTCATCGAAAGTTTCTAATCGTTCAAAAAAACAAAAAGAAGAAAACTCCTTACCACAATACCACCGTGTCCATATACTCTGAGGTAACAGAATATTTATGTTTTCATTTAGACTGTCTGATTAGAATCCGGGACAATTCGGTGCGAGATCAGACGGTCTAGATCTAAAAGGGAATATTCTGTTACCTTAGGTAATATTAATACCTTTACCTCCTTGTTCTAGCCTTCGAGGATCCAAAGCCCTAGAAAGAAAGAACCCTGCACTCTTTCCTTCACGGCGGCGGCACCCTCAATCTGCTACTCGAGTTATAAAAAGGAAAGAGAACACTAGAAGCAAGATATCGGAACAAAAATGGCGATGGAGGCTGTGACAAGTAGCAAGCAAACGGTGCTGCAGTGCGCAGGTACGGGGCCGAGCATGAGCGCACGGATCCACCCGGTGGTCCTATTCAACATCTGCGACTCGTACGTGCGCCGCCCCGACCAGGCTGGCCGCGTCATCGGAACCCTACTTGGATCCACCTCCCCTGACGGCACCGTCGAAATTAAGAACTCCTACGTCGTTCCCCATAACGAGTCCGCCGATCAGGTCGCTCCTCTTTTTTTTTTTTTTTTTAGTTTGTTTTTGTATGAGATGCATCTGAAATGCTAAAAGGGAATGTTTGTTGTTTCTTAGGTTGCGTTGGATATTGATTACCACCATAATATGTTCGTTTCGCACCAAAAGGTCAATCCCAAGGAAGCCATTGTTGGATGGTAATTTCGTCCTCTCAATTTTCTGTTTGTTTATATTTTGCACATGATTTCTTTGTGTTATTAATTATCTGACATGAATTCAGATAGTTAATTGAGATTGTTATAGACTTTCTGTAATTAAATTTGTGAATATATTTGACTGTGGAAAATTGGGAACAACTAAATGCGAAATGATGGCTTTGTCTGTGGATTTTTTTAGGAAATTAAAAATGTAATTTCTTCGGGAAAGGGAATGTTTCTTTTTTTTTTCTTCAAAAAATTCCACCAGGTACAGGTTTCTGGATCTGCTTCATTGCTGCGGCTCCATTGTTTTTTAAACCTAACCTCATCCTGACCAAAGATTTCCCCAAAAACTGATCATGACCACAGACCGCACCATTAGTGGGGTTCCATCTATATTTTGATGAAGAAAAACAATCCCTTCGTCGAAGATTTGATTTTTTAATTTCTAAAAAAATATATTGTCCATGTGTGTGTAGGTTTTCAACAGGATTTGGTGTATCAGGTGGTAGTTCTCTGATACATGAGTTTTATTCAAGAGAGGTACAAAACCCGATTCATCTAACAGTAGATACTGGTTTCACAAATGGAGAGGCATCCATCAAGGCATATGTCTCCGTCACCCTAACTCTCGGAGACAGACAGCTTGCTGCTCACTTCCAAGAAATTCCTCTCGATTTGCGCCTACTCGAAGCAGAACGTGTCGGGTGTATGTAATTGCCCACTTTGTCTCTTATTTACTAAAAGTACTTGGTTTTTTATTTTATTTTTATATTGAAATTTGTCTTTGGCAGTTGACATGTTGAAGAATACAAGTGTTGAGAAGATTCCAAATGATCTCGAAGGGATGGAGTCGACAATGGAAAGGCTCTCTACTCTCATAAATGATGTTTACAGATATGTGGATGATGTTGTTGTATGAGTCTGCTCCCCTTATCTTTTCCCCTTTTATCAATTTTTTGTTATTACAAAGTTACCTGAGTTGATGATTCATAAATAGGAAGGGCGCGTTGAAGGGGATAATAATATAGGGAGGTTCATTGCTGATGCTTTGGCTTCTTTGCCGAAACTATCTCCTGCTGCTTTTGACAAGGTTTTCAATGACAGGATTCAGGTTTGTCACATCATTTACTTGTATATTCTCAAAGGTTCTCCTAATCCTTTTTATATGATATACCATACGTTCTGAAATTTAATTGAAAACCTGCTCTTGGTTTTAGGGATAAATGCAATTGCCAAACAAATATCTACCAATACAAAAGAAAATTAGCCTATGAAACATCGACACATGGCAAAGATGATATTGCTAATGAGCATGTTTTCTTTTGTATGTTTCAGGACAACCTTGCACTGGTATACTTGTCAAGCCTCACCAGGACACAGCTCAGTATAGCAGAGAAATTGAACACTGCTGCTCAGATTTTGTAGATCTTATTGGTCTAGCTTGTTTGAGGTTGCTTTTCTTGCTAGATAGTACCGGCCTGTTTTTTTTTTTTTTTAAATGTTTTGTGTTACCTTTTGAGTTGAACTCTAGGATCGACGTGTTTCTAGTGAATTGATTGGTCTTAAATTCTCCGTAACATTTTTCTTCTGGTCTCCCAAGATAAATTATGAACATAATTCTGACAAGGCTGGGTCATTTTTTTAGTTGTTTCTAGTGGCACGTTCTAATACAGCCTGCACATTTTCTTGTGAAAGAAACTGTGATTACCGATTCCTTGGTGAAAGCTTTGATCATAAAAATACAATGCATGGCTGCATCACTTGTTAAGTCTAACAATTTGTATTCCATTATTGATCATTACAAAAGAATGATGCAGCTTTATACCTGTGTTTATAATTTAATATTTCATTACCAGTCGTTTTATGAAATGTGTCAGATGTGTATGAAATTCTTTTTCAATTTACATGTTCTTTAAACTTGGCACATGTAATGTAGTATTGTAGACATCTTATGTTTCAATCAAAATTAAACTTGTGTTTGTTAAACAATTAACTAATGCGTACGGACTATACAAGTCAATAAATTTATGAAAGGCCTAGAAAGCCTCAACTTAGACGGGCCATTCTCATCAACTAAAAATCGTATCTACCCAAAAGAGCAAGAGGAACCCAAAAGCCCACTTAGGTGTAGGGCTATACAAAATCTCACTCACTCATTTACAATTCGAGTCAATTTCAACTCGAGTTGGTTAATTACACTTATAATAAATGAGCTGAGTTTGAACATACTCCAATTCGCTCATTAACAATTCAAGTTTTCATCACAATAAATCTCATGCCCTTCTAAATGACTCCTAAACTGTTGTTTGAATTGTTTATTTCGTTAGTTTTGTTAATTATGTTTATATTGTTTGTGTTTAGGTAAACTCTGACTAAGCCATTTGATTGTTTGTGTTTAGATAAACTCTTATTTGTATATATAACTAAGGAAATTGATTGGTCAAACGAGTAGTGAGTCAACTCGAGTTGGTAATGAGCTGAACTCGAGTTAACTTTATATCTCGTCATTACCATCCCAATTCAAATTGACTTGTTTATTAACTAAATGAGCTAAGCACGAGTTACGGATAACTCGCTCAAACTTGACTCACCTGGCAGTGACTAGCCTCTTTTAACAGTGATCAACCCCACCTGACAGTGACTGAGGGGACAAGATTTTCCTGCACCCCGAGGGGCAGGTGATCTCCTTCCGTTACAGCCCTACTTAGGTGCAAATACAGTGAGCTGTGATTTGATTAAGAAACGAAGTGCCATAATAAATTTAAAAGGAAAAAAGAGTTTCATTTCCATTACAGCCCTACTTAGGTGCAAATACAGTGAGCTGTGATTTGATTAAGAATCGAAGTGCCATAATAAATTTAAAAGGAAAAAAGAGTAGTGAAACGGAAGTAGAAAAAGAAATGACATGCAGAATTAGAGGCATTGCAAGTTGTCCAATAGAAATAAACAATATGCCAATTAAATTAGAGAAATTATTTTTACGTTTTATGTTTTACATTCTTCATATGCATCTTGAATATATTTATAGAGTTGAACTAGGGTGTTTTTAAGTTCATCAAATACCTTTTTGAATTCAACTCTAAAATTTATCAGATTGATTTTAAATGACGAATTTAAATCATTGAAATCCTTCTACCTTGTGAATGATGCGACTACATGTGAAAATTTTAAAGTTTCGATTTTATTTAGTATAAAGTCCAAGTGGTCAAAATTAGAAGGTTTATAAATTAATGTTAATACATTCATTTTTTGAATGTTTTTTTTATCACTTAACTTTATACAAAATTAATTTTAAATTTTAAATTTTTTGCATGTAGACGCATCACTCGTGAGGTAGAAGGATTTTAACAGTTTGGATTCGTGGTTTGAAGTCAATCTGATAGATTTTAGCAGTGTTATCAGAACCGGACCGGACTGGTGGTTCAACCAGAAAAAACTGGAACCGGTTAACTCTCCGGTTTGGTTCTTCAGAAATAGCGTTCAGTTAATGAACCGGTCAAAAGAGGTTTAACCGGCCGGTTTTATTAAAAATTCGCTAAATCAAACCGACGCAAATGTCCGGTTCAAAACAGAGTCGCTAATTTTTATTTTCACTATTCTATTCGATATTTTAATGTTTAAACGTGGCTCACATAAACCACTTACAAACCCCTTCAACAGGTCATGTGCATCAAGCTTAGATGGGCCAAGGGGTCTTCTTCCCATCTAAAAACACAAATATCGGTCCAACAACGAGGAAAGAACAACAAATAGCGAATGTGGAAATGGAAAAACTAGCCTTCTTACGATAATGCCTTGCATCCACCTAAATAAAGATGAGGAGACATGCCCGAGCCATCAATCCCAAACTTAGTCATCAGAGTTGAGAAAGAAAGAAATGCATTCCTCGGAATTGACTCTGTCAAGAGGCCAAATCCAGGACAGGAGACTCTAAACTCAAGTGGAATTGGATGATGCTTCCTGGTTGTTTTATTTAATCTGAGAGAGCTAGTATGTTAAGGCATGATTCAATGGACCAGGAAAAAATGAACTTAAATAAATTTAGTAATTGTAGTTAGCAAAATAGCATAATAGTATCAGCATGAAGCTAATATAATAGAAAATGTTTAAACAATTGACTTAGTTTTGTTAACTTTCTACAAGTATATATTATTATGGGCATTCATGTTATAAGTTGCTTTTGTTTAAAAAAATCAGCAATTGAACCGGTTGTTGACCCGGAGGTTTACCGGGTCGATGTCCGGTCCGGTTCTGATAACATTGGATTTTAGAGTTGAGTTCGAAAAGAAGTTTGGTGAACTTAGGAACACCCTACTTCTACTCTATATTTATAATTATATAAATTCCTAAACATTTTTACATAATATACAAAGTGTTCATCATCTTTTTATTCATATTAAAATTTAAATTTAAATATTTTGTTGAATATATAATAATACAACTTCTGAAGTTTTTAATTTAAACATAATATTTTTTTATTGAATATTCATAGGAGGTGCCGATAAAAAAAATTACAATTATGAGTTTTTAATTAAAGCTAGTACAATGGGAGCAGCAGCATCACTTTTCATTCGATCTAATTCGTTGGAAATAGACGAAGGTTGGTGCGTTGGAAATGGTTATGCAAGGCGTCGGTGAGATAAATCCAAAGTCGTAGGTGAAGAGATGAGAGGGTCAGAATCTGAGACCTTGGAGTCAAAGTCTCAAGTCAGAATAACCTAACCTCGTGGGGACCCGCTTGGGAGTCTGGAATTGCCAATTGGTGATGCATGCACGGAATGAATATTCAATTTGTTGTCGGAGACTAGAACTAGGAGGCCAGGCCCAAGCGCAGAGACAATATGTTCGCATGCGCAGCGCGTCGAAGAAGGCAGTGTATATAGATTTGATGAAGACAAGGAGAGAACGACAATTGCAAGCCTTATATATATATTATGATTTTAGTATGAAAGTATTAGATGTGTTATACCTGAGATATATATTCTTTTTCTAAGTACCTTCCATTCAATCTACCGTGGTACAGTATAACTATTATTTTACTAAGCAACAAGTAATGTAGGAGCCACTATATAATGAGTACTGTTCGTTTTCTTAAATGTCATATTTTTAATATTGTAATAAAACCTAAGAATTTTTTTGACCTAAAGTAATAAATTAATGAGTAACATCTTTTACATTTACATTGTACAATTTAAAAATGCCATGAGAACCAATTGTGAAATCGATCGAATCAAGTGCAATAAATTACGTACTGTTTGCACATTAATATTAATGATCGAGTTGATCATCTCAATTAAGTATATATTTTATGTATATATATAATTATATATGCGACAATAAGTTAGGTTTCTAAAGCTACATTTAATTTCCCTTTAATTATATATATATATAGAGAGAGAGAGAGATAGGCTAATGTGCTTCCATAAGCACTTGGCCCGAAGTGCTGCCACCCCATTTTCGATTTTTCAAAATTCAAACAGTCGATCCGAACCGTTCATCTTGTTCTCCATATTAATATCTGCTTGGAGACCAAATTTTACATTTTTTGGAATTTTTTTGCTATTTATTAAGTCACTTTGAAAATCGCTGATCCAACGGTGAACCCCTGATTTTACTGTTTGGCAAGCCACCGTTGGATCAACAATTTTTGTAAAATACTTAATAAATAGTAAAAAAAATTCAGAAAAATGTAAATTTTGGTCTCCAAGCACATATTAATATGGAGAACAAGATGAACGGTTTGGATCGGTCATTTGGATTTTAAATTTTAGATTTATGGTCCAATGCACAAACTCCTCCATGTATTGCAATGCACCATAGCCCATCTCTCTCTCTCTCTCTCTATATATATATATATACAGAGAGAGAGAGAGAGAGGCTATGCTCAAATAGTTTTTTCCTGGATTGTGGAGAAAACAACTTCTAAACCGTTCGATTTTTTTAAAATTCGCGTAGATCAGATTGATCAGATCTGAAAATTTTCGGCCAAATTTGAAATGCGATGAATCAATTAATTGGACCCTCCAGTAATGACCCCTACGCGCGCTCTCTCTCACGACATTCGCTCTTCTCTCCTGATCGCCCTCCTCTCGCTCCTCTCCTCTTTTGACGCGCACCGCACCGCTACGTACACCTCCCAGCTTCAAAACCCTAACAAGCCTCTTCTCCTCTCACCGCATCGCTGCCCTCCTCTCACTCTTCTCTCCGACCACATCAGACTTGCTCTTAAATAAGGTTTGCTTTCCTGCTCAAATGATTTAATGTTTTTAGAAGAGAAATCTAAAATAGCACCAAAATAATGCTCTATCATTAATTAATCGCACCAATTTTTAGCACAACTTTCAGCAGCGGAACTTTCCAAATTTGGTCATTGAATATAGTCTATCGGAGCCTAATCCATTTGAACTCTTTAGCCCTTTTTTTGACGGATTATTTCTCTTTTTATTTGTTTTTCAAAATCTACACCACATACTTGAATATTCCCATTTAATCTAACTTATTGTTGCTTGTTGTTTGATAGGGCATAAGGATGAAGCCTTCTTACTACTTACTTGCCTAACTCTTGAAGTAGATGTTAATTTCATAATTCTGTGATTTTTGTACTTTTGTTTAATCTTGACAACTTTACATTTCTTGTTAAAATACCGAACTAATAATCTAGTAGAGTTTATATCTAATATTTTCTAAGCTAATTGTTCTCTTTCGTATCAGGCCCTCTCCTTTTCGTCGCACCAGACCCCTTCTCCCCTCTGTCGCTCCAGCCCCCTCTCTTTTGAAGCAGCAGGGTAACATGTTTTTTATTTATTCAACTTTTCTAGGTTTTTCTCTAGAGTCGATTTTCAGTTGAGTAGATAACAATTAAATTGTAGTGCTAACCTCTATGTGATATGACTTTAAATTTTCTAATAAATATAGATAACAATTCAAAATTAGTGTTTTTTTAATCTAATTTATAAATATTATATATATATATATATAGGACGTGGCTACGGTGCTATGGGTAGCTAAGAGGCCTCCGTGCTACGGCTCGGATTTCGAGTTTTCAAAATCCTAACGGTCGATCCGAACCGTTCATCTTGTTCTCCATATTAATATGTGCTTGGAGACCAAATTTTACATTTTTATGAATTTTTTTACTATTTATTAAGTCACTTTGAAAACCCCTGATCCAACGGTGGCTTAACCCAACAGTAAAACCAGAAACTACCGTTGGATCAGCGGTTTTCAAAGTGGCTTAATAAATAGTAAAAAAAATCATAAAAATGTAAAATTTGGTCTCCAAGCACATATTAATATGGAGAACAAGATGAACGGTTCGGATCGACCGTTAGGATTTTGAAAACTCGAAATCCGAGCCGTAGCACGGAGGCCTCTTAGCTACCCGTAGCATATTAGCCAAAACCATATATATATATATATATATATATATATAGGACTTGGCTACGGTGCTATGGGTTGCATAGAGGCCTCCCGTGCTACGGCTCAATATTCGACTTTTCAAAATCCAAACGGTCGATCCGAACCATTCATCTTGTTCTCCATATTAATATGTGTTTGGAGATCAAATTTTACATTTTTTGGAAATTGTTTACTATTTTTTTAGATTGATTGAAAATCGCTATTTTTCAGACAAATCTAGACCATAAAAAATAGCGATATTCAATAAATGTAAAAAAATAGTAAACAATTTCCAAAAAATGTAAAATTTGGTCTCCAAACACATATTAATATGGAGAACAAGATGAACGATTCGAATCAACCATTAGGATTTTGAAAAGTTGAATATTGAGCCGTAGCACGGGAGTCCTCTATGCAACCCATAGCATATTAGCCAAATCATATATATATATATATATATAGATAAATGGATGATTTGGAAGTAGATGAAATAGAAGATATGGTAATAGATGGAAAATGAGAGGAAAATATCGAGCCTCATGTAAGGATGGAGTTTGCCAGTGAAAAACATGTTTACGATTTTTACAACACGTATGGATACATTATTGGATTTAGTATTCGTAAGCAAGCAAGGTACATAAATGCAAAAGGGATACAAATGAATTTACGAATGGTTTGTTCAAAAGAAGGGAAATCCAGAAAAAAAAAACAAATGGAGGAGACGATTGGTGGGTTAATTGAAAAAACACCCAAAAAGGAAAGATCGGTGCAAAGAAATGAGTGCAAAGTTTATTGTCAGTTACAAATGCATAAGAATCACATTTGGAGGATAATGAGCCTCCACAAATATCATAATCATCAGTTAATGCCAAACACTCCCTCGAAAAAGAGACATTTAAAATCTCATAAATATATTTCAATGAAAAATATAACTCAAATGGAGTTGTTGAGTCAGCATAATGTTAGTGCCAACCAAATTAGAGAAATCATTGCGGATAAGTCCAAGGGTAAAGATAACATTCATTTTAGCAAAAAAAGATGTTAACAATCACATTACAAGGGTGAATAAAAGTCTAGTGATGTGAATGCGGTGTTAGACTTCTTTAGGCTTAGGCAACAAGTAGATGCTAATTTTTTCTTTGAAGTCGAACACAATGATGATAATGTTGCCAAAAACACATTTTGGATAGATGGTCGTTCAAGGAGAGCATATCAAGAGTTTGGAGATGTCATTATATTTGATACGACCTATAATACCAACAAGTATAGAATGTCTTTTGCTCAATTTGTTGGTGTTAACCATCACCAATAATCGGTATTCTTCGGTTGTTCTCTAGTTAGAGATAAGAAGAAGCCAACTTTTGGTTGGTTGTTCAAAACATGGTTGAGAGTAATGGGTGGAAAGAAACCAAAGAATATCTTTATCGACCGATCAAGATCCGGCAATGACAGCGATAATTGAGGTGGCATTTGGAGGAGATACTGTGCATGGAGTTTGCATATGGCATGTGTTGAGAAAAGCACATGATCATTTGGGAGTTTTATATGGAAACATTAAAGGATTTAGGGATGAATTTATCACGGTTATTGATTTTAGTTGAAAAATTGCAGATTTTGAAACAAATTGGCATGCTACACTTAAGAAATACAAGATGGATGAGAATTGTCACTTAAAGCTTATGTTTAAAAAAACATAATTAAAAAACCAATTATCAAAATCATGCTATTTAACATCTCCTGCACAAGGACATTACATGCTATTTAACATCTTGTGCACAAGGACAATACACTCGTTATCTTCAATTCTCCTGCACAAGAACTTTGCGCGATTTAGGGTTAGCAGCGAGCGAAGGAAGGTCTGTCGTTTTGGGGAAGAAAACACATGAGACAGAGAAGAGGAGCGAGAGGAGGCGAGGTTAGGGTTTTGAAGGGAGGTGTGTAGCGGTGTGGTGCGCGTCGAGAGAGGAGGGCGATCTGGAGAGAGGAGCGACCGTCGTGAGAGACAGAGCATAGCGCTTAGAGGTTATTACTGGAGGGTCCAGTTATTTGATTCACCGTATTTCAAATTTGGTCGAAAATTTTTAGATACAATAAATTTGATCTGCGTGAATTTTAAAGATATCGAACAGTTTAAAAGTTGTTTTCTCCACAGCCTAGGAGAAAATAATTCGAGTATCGCTATATATATAGAGTAAAGCTATGGTGTGATGTGCTCACCAAGAGAGTTTGGTGAGCACAACTCCAAAAGTATATCGGATCGATGTCAAATGTCGAATCCAAACCATTGAAATTCATGTACTTCATGATCGATGCATATACATGCAAAATTTTGAAAGTTTCGAGTTTATTTGCTACAAGGTCAAGCGGTCAAAGAACTTACTGCATTTATGGTCTTCACACATGTAATATAATCTCTCATTGTTCTTATTGTTATGGGCAGTCAACACAATACTTGGCTTATGGCATATCTTTGCAAGATGGGTTTGATAAGTTACGAGTAGTTTGGCTATTCATACTACCAACAAAAACGAAAAATTTGATGTTTAAAAAACAATCAATCTAGAAAAAATGGGACTGGTGAAAAAGCAAATATATGCATGTTTCTTTAGCATAAGAACAAGGATATAGCAAAGGTAGTAAGAATGACCTGCTGCTTGCGACAATTCTGGATGATCCATTCTACTGGTCATGTCGCACCAAGCCACAAACTTACTACATTTATTGTCTTCACATATGTAATATAACATTCCATTGTTATTATTGTTATAGGCAATCAACACAATACTTGGCATATTGCATAACTTGCAATGTGGATTTGACAAGTTACGACTACCTTGGCTAATCATTTTGCCTATACAAAAAAATAAAAAATAAAACAACTAATAATCAAAGAAAAAATAATTTAAATGGTGATAAGGCAAATACATTTTTGTCTAACAAGTCCATGGCAGATAACAATAATGTTATGGCCTTTTGGTCTGAAAGGAGGTGCACAACGGTGTACCTACATCAGCCGCACTACACACAAGAACAAGCTCCATTTCACCGCTATGCCAATGATGTCAGTCAGAAAATGAGTTTTTAATGCACTTGTTGTTCTTTTGTGACCTTTCAAGAGCTACATGGTTTTGCTCTGACTTTCCTCTAGTAATTGAACACCTTCATATGATTTTCCCTGTTGTTATAATATATATCACTAAACATTTGAATGAGGAACATATAGTAGCCATTTGTAATCTAATGTGGTGCCTTTGGAAAACGCACAATGAAGAGTTATTTACGGCCAAGAAATCCACTCCACAAATAGTAGTGATAGGAGGAAAGGCAATGACCGACAACCGAAGCAAAGAGAGATATGCAAGAATGATGATCAAGAACAAAACACAAGTTGAGGGATCCATTGTTGAGGTGTATGTTTTAAAAGAGATCAACTTTTTGTTCCCATTATTTCAATCCTGATCAGAGAAAATTTCAATTGAGCAAGGGAAGGCATGATGTTGGCCTAGAGATGTCATTAGATGAAAAGTCCGCAATCTTTAACTACTCAAGTAAGGGTAGTGGCATCCGCCCAAGGAATCTAGACCTGGATGAAATGAATGCTGTACAAATCTAATTGGACCCATATTTGATTCATTACAATCGACTTGCATATATAGATATAGCTTAGTATGTATTCAATCTAACTTTTTTAATAAATTTCTGCTACCAATTGTACAGGGCATTCAATGCTAATGTTAGAGAAATAAATCCATGCCGAACTTTAGATAAAGCATCATTACAGAGAATTCGTGTTAATGAGTTATGCTATTAGATTCGTGAGAAAGCACAGTATGATCAGAATTGTGATATACATATCAAAAACTTGTGTTTCATACCAAAATCTAGAGATAACACCTCTTACGACGTATGCAACATCAATGACATAAGATTTCACACACGTGCACATTGCGCCGGCAAAGCAACTCGTAGCATCGTTGCCGAGGATAAAAAGTACTACAGAGTTATAAAGGATGTAGTTGAGATAGTTTTCGAAGGATTCGACAAGATTGTGCTCTTGGAATGTTATTGGTTTGATCCAATAAGTGGAGTAAGAGTGGACAAGATGCATGGCCTTGTCGAAGTCAAATACACGGGTCTTAGAACACTACCTGATCCCTTTGTGTTAGCAGCTCAAGCAATTCAAGTCATCTACCTAAGATATGCATAAGATGATCTAGGTGATTGGATGGTGGCAATAAAGACAGGACACAAACCAAATTGGGATCATCAAACAGTTAGAACAGACTCAGACCCCCAACATTTTTCAAGATCAGTGACTGGGTTGTGATTACGAGGTTACGGGTGGAGAGAAGTTAGATATACATATTGTTTTGGTAGATCAAGGTATTCTAGAAGCGGTGGACCCTGGAGGACTCGCAAAATTAACCTTACGTGTCCAGTCCACAGTAAGAGATGATGAGACCAGTATGAAACCGAAGTAGAAAATAAACTCAATAATGATGAAGGAACCGATCAATTAGAGGAAGCTAATGAACCATATGGATGGTATGTGTATTCATCCTTTAATTTCAGCATCATTTTTACATATGATAATTTAATTTGACTTTATTAATTTCAAGTGCAATAATTCTAACTAAATAATATTTCTTTTTACCAAAACCAAAAGTACATGCTAACATATCATTTTTGTTATAATCTGATCCTATAGGTGATGACAATGGAGTTTACAAACATCTGGACTTCGAGCGCAAATGAATATTGTCATACTAGTATTGTATTTTCATTTCGGCAAACATATAATTTAATTATGAACTTAATTCCTTCCCAATTTTTTATTTTTAGCTACTCCTTTAATTTCATATTTTGCTTAAATCTAAATTTGTGCTTGTTAAAATACATTATGCATAATGTGATTATATCTGGTACAATTTGTGACACTTGAAATGCAATTGTAGAACTCAATTAATATTATGCTTGAAATAATTAAGCTTGAAATTATTCATTATAAGTCATTTCATTTATATTTAACTATTTATCAATCATTAAAATTTTAATTTGTAATATATTATTTTTCAAGACTGTGCGGTAATTAATTTGTTAGATTTCAGTTTGATTAGCAATATTTTTAATTGGGTAAAGTGGAAAATAAGACCTGCAGCCAGAAGGGTGACCCATCTTATTCCCGTGGACATACGCACAAACATGAAGGACATAACAGCGCAAACATAGATCGCTGGTCCCACATAGTATTTGCGAGGCTATTTTAACCTTATTGCGGGGATTTTTCAAAGTCTATCGCGAGGCTATTTGAAGACTCTTGCGAATTCATTATCGTTATTCTCGCGAATACCCTCATGCTCTGGTTGTGATATACACTTAAAATTGTGTAATTTTATTATTTGAGTTCATTTTATACTAGATCTATGATCAGAAAATAAATGTATTAAGATAAATTTATCATAATTATTTATTTATTTTCAATTAATCTAGTATATAAATTAAATAAACTCAGAAATTATAACATTTTATATGTACGCATCTCTTATGTTAATAAACAAGAGATCAATAGTTTGAATTTAACATTATTTGAATTTCAAAATTTATAATTTTTATGAAAAAGTGAATTTATGACATTTTGTGGTATAAAAACTTAATAGTATTGAAACCTTCTTTATAGATCAATTGCCCCGCTCCCATTTCAATCGATCAATATACGAACAACCCATATTAATTTAATTCATTACAAAACGATATATAGAGTACGGCTAACGCGCTTCCTCTAGTATATTAACAATATGCTTTCGGTCTCTAAAATCTATCGAATCAGCTTCAAATGACAAATCTAAACCATTCAAACCAATGTCCTTAACAAGAGCTTCGTTTCTATATAAAAAATTTAAGTTTCGAATTTATTTACTATCAAGTCAAGAGGTCAAAAAAATGACCAAAATAGTGCATTAAAATGCGCATAAAATCCTTCGTCTTTTGACCGCTTGACTTGATAATAAATAAATTCAAAACTTAAATTTTTTTTATATGGAAACAAAGCTCTCGTTAAGGACATTGGTTTGAACAGTTTAGATTTGTCATTTAAAGCCGATTCGATAGATTTTAGAGACCAGAAGCATATTGTTAATATATTAGAGGGAGCGCGTTAGCCGTACTATATATATATATGGACTTGGGTGAGACGCGGAGCACCACGCGTTTGTACTTCACGCCATATTTTCATTTTGAAAGTCCAAACAACCGATCCAAACCGTTAGATGTGATCTTCATACTGAAATGTGCTTGGAGACCAAATTTTACATTTTTTGGAATTTTTTTACTATTTATTAAGCCACTTTGAAAATCTGAAAATCCGGGTGAACAGTAAAATTTTCTGGACCACCGGATCAGCGATTTTCAAAGTGGCTTAATAAATAGTAAAAATATTTCAAAAAATGTAAAATTTGGTCTCCAAGCACATTTCAATATGGAGATCGTGTTGAGCGGTTCGGATCGGTTGTTTGGATTTTCAAAATGGCTAAAATGTACCATGGAGCACCAAACGCGTATACTCCGCGTCTCACCCAAGTCCATCTATATATATATATATATAGAGTAAGGCTTGGGTGCTATGGATAGCATAGAGGCCTCTATGCTACGGCTCAATATTCGAGTTTTCAAAATCCAAACGGTCGATCCGAACCGTTCATCTTATTCTCCATATTAATATCTGCTTGGAGACCAAATTTTACATTTTTTCTGAATTTTTTTACTATTTATTAAGTATTTTACAAAATTATTGATCCAACGGTGGCTGCACAAAACAGTAAAACCGTTGGATTAGCGATTTTCAAAGTGGCTTAATAAATAGTAAAAAAATTCAGAAAATTATAAAATTTGGTCTCCAAGTAGATATTAATATGGAGAATAAGATGAACGGTTCGGATTGACCGTTTGGATTTTGAAAACTCGAATATTGAGCCGTAGCACAGAGGCCTCTATGCTATCCATAGCACCCAAGCCTTACTCATATATATATATATATATGAATATGCTAGCATGCTATGCATAGCATAGAGCCCCTCCATGCGACGCTTTGGATTTTGACTTTTCAAAATCCTAACGGTCGATCCGAACTGTTCTTCTTGTTCTCCATATTAATATGTATTTGGGGACCAAATTTTACATTTTTTGGAATTTTTTTCCTATTTCTTTAGATTTATTGAAAATCGCTATTTTTTTATGGTCCAGATTTGCTGAAAACAGCGATTTTCAATAAATCTAAAGAAATAGTAAAAAAATTTCAAAAAATCTAAAATTTGGTCCCCAAACACATATTAATATGGAGAAGAAGATTAACGGTTCGGATCGACCGTTAAGATTTTCAAAAGTCAAAATCCAAGGCGTTGCATGGAGGGGCTCTATGCTATGCATAGCATGCTAGCATATTCCTATATGAGGAGGCTTCAAATGCCTCCATTTTTTGTGCCTCCACCATGCCTCTATTTTTTAAAACTTTAATAATTCAAAATTTAAAACTTAAAAATCAAAATAAAACTGTTGGATATGATCTACATCATTTTATCTATGCACATGTAAAAAATTATGATATTTCAATTTTATTTTGATTGTCATCAAGAGCTTGTAAAAAATGCACTAATTTGGATGATTTCTAGACGTTGATTTTTGAACTTATTGATTCACATAAAAACAAAATTGAAATGTGATAATTTTTATGAGCACATAGAGAAAATAACATAGATCACATCTAACGGTTTTATTTTGACTTTTAAGTTTTAAATCTTGAGTTATAAAGTTTTAAAAAATGGAGGCATAATGGAGACACAAAAAATGGAGGCATTTGAACCCTCCTCTTCCTATATATATATATATATAGAGAGAGAGAGTAATGCTATCCTACTTTGCAAATTAAAAGACCTCTTTTAATTCGCATTCTGGTTCGTTGGATCTGTTTTAAAAGTAGTGCGGATCAATCTGATCAGATTCAAATTTTGTCGCTGAAGTTGAAGGAAACGCCTCTCCATTAACTGGACTTGTCCAGTAAAATAAACCCCAACCCCTTCTCTCTCTTGCGTATTCTTTCCCATCGCTCAAGCTAGTTCCAAATCGCCGACTCTTAACTCCTCTCTCGGTGCCACCTTCTTGCTGCTCCTCCCACTTCTCTCCTTCTCCAGCGACAACCTCCTAAACAGCGTATTCGTCCACCATTTCACGTGACCCCTCTCTTTCTCTCTCACGCGACCCACCTAAACCTAAATCGCCTAATCGCTGCAACTTATGGTTTCTTCAAGGTAGAGCCAGCCAAGGTGGACCTTGTCTATGAGATGGTGGTTAAAAATCTTGGCAAAATTGACGGAGACCCCCTTACTTAATTCCATAGTTATCCTTAATTTGTGTCATTGTTAGAGATTAGTTTTTAACTTAGACTAGTAGCTGATCAACGACCCTTGTTCTCAGACCAGTCTCTCATGCCTGAAATTGGTAAGATATCTCTCCCTCTACCTTGTTATCTCTAATTTGAGTACATTTCGTAGCAGACAACTACTAACCACTGCAAAGAAAAGTTGGTCTGCTGAATGTTTGTTCAAATTGGTTTGCAGAGAAATAGATTGCTTAAATTTCATAGAAAACAATTTTCTTAAATTTGTTTTCTGAGTAGCCAAATGAGTAAGCGAAATGAGTGTTGTTTATTACTACATGTCTTTGTAGGAAAAATGAAATTCACACTTGGATCTGTCCTGGTAAGGCTCAGTATTGTGGACAACTTGAGGTGGACATAATAGGAAATATTTTCAGAGGGTTAGTCGTAGTATTTCCGTGCAGGATAGAACTGTTTTCTTGTTTCTTCTCTTCCCATTGATATTGCTTGTTTGAGGTCTTGGATCTGGAATGGATGCTTCCCAGGCTTTACCAGTTCAATTGTACCAGGTAAAATTACCATAAAACAAATTATAGAAGCATATATTATCTTTCTAGTTCTTATATTGACAACCTTTTTTCATGGAGAAATAGTTAATTCTTACTGTTAAACAGGGTTTGACTGAGAAGTTCAAGGAAAAAGACAACCTTATCCGGCTCTGCAGCATTTACATATGAGGCCTTTTATGTTGGCAGTTTGACCCTTCCTCCGTAGCTTAAGAACTTGTTAACTTGTGTAAGAAAGCTTGACAAATTTTAAGAGTTAAATCCAATCAGCAGATTTTTTTTTTCATGAGCTTTGTATGTTTTCAACGTAATTAATGTAATGGCAACTGTAGAGGTGTTATTTTCTTTTTTGTGCAAGTTGCATTATTAAATATTAATCTTGTGCAAACTAAAGTATCAAGCCTGGAAATGCGTATATTATTATGTTTGGAATCCTTGAATTTATGGAGCTGTATATAAATCTTGATGCCAACAAGGCACCTGAAGGAAGTAGACAAAATATCAAGTAGAGAAAAGATCAACAAAAAGAATAACCACAGCTAACAAGTGCAGAAAATCTCATGCAACAAATCCTTTAGAAAAAAAAACACACACACTATCTAGCAGCTCCGCTCTATATCGGATTTTTGGAATAGAACACCGATATTTTGGAAGAAGTAAATTAATTGTAAGAGTTACTATCGATTCAACAAATAAGTGAACTGCTCATTCGGAATCTTACTTCAAGTAGATAAAAGTTCAGATCACGGTTTGAGGAAATTTATTTGTAAATAATACATTCAGATGCAAGAATAGCAATACAAATATAGATGTGCAGAAAAGACATTTTTTGACTTTTTTTGAGAATTCAAACCGGTGGGCATATATTACTGAAAAAAATTACACTACAATAATTGCTAGTTATAACTGGTAACTGTTTACCAGTATCAAAATTCCTACTCAAACAAATACAATTTTATAATTAAAGTTTTTTATGACAACTTATCAATACAAAAGAATATAACATTTGTACAAATATAATTAGCCACATTGTAAAATAGTTTCCACATCAAAACTTTGAAAATCTGACAAATAACAACAAAGTTAACCACATTGTAATTTAACCACGTCATTAACAAAACTTCATAACAGCAAAAAAAAAAAAACACAGTTGAAGAGAATCTTAATTCCTCATTCATCAAGTTATTACTAACATATTATTTTTGCAAATGATTTCTGGAATCAGAATATATCATATTACTTCAAATTTAACAAAAATGAGTAAAACACAAAATCAGCCTATGCTGTCACTTGCATCACTGTCATCTTCGCATGTCGCATCAAGAGAAACTTCTCTATATTATAAATCATGCCAAAACCACCCTGCATATAGAGAAAAGAAGAAAAAATCAGTGCCACTACGAAAAATGAATTTTACTAAAAAAATACTACCTTTACAGAGCTTCGAAGGAGATTTCAAGGAGAGAAGGGGGAGGAGGTGCAGCGTCGAGAGAGAGGAGCACGAGAAGCTCTGAATTTGGATCATGCTAGGAGTAGCAAATCCTGTAAAAAGATTATTGAATAAAATATCTATGTAAACTGATAAAAGGCAATCATATTTTTGTAGCTTGGCACCATGAATTATATTATATCTCGTGAACTTAATATGACGTAATGAGGTTGTCTAAATTATGTATCATTTCCATCTGATGCAGATACCTTCATAGCGCATTACAAAATATATATTAACCCACACGATACAATCAGTTCACTTCAAAATCTTCTCAAGTCCCCTTTGCAATTTGTATAATGTAATGCAAGCATCATAGGTCAATTATCATCTCCGATCAATGCCAACCATACAATAGATGAGGATTTCTAAAACCATGACCAAACCGGCATAAAAAATTGTGGGAGATGGAGGGACAGCTTACCAATTTCAGCAAACCCCGGCAGAGGAGAACGGTAGAGGATGGGGTCAATATGATTTGGGTATGGGCGATGGGGGACAAATACGCTGTTTAGGAGTTTGTCGCTGGAGAAGGAGAGGAGTGGGAGGAGCGGCAAGAAGGTGGCATCGAGAGAGGAGTTGAGAGTCGGCGATTTGGAATTAGCCTGAGCGATGGGAAAGAATACGCAAGAGGGAGAAGGGGTCGGGATTTGTGGGGTTTATTTTACTGGACAAGTCCAATTACTGGAGAGGTGTTTCCTTCAACTTGAGCGACAAAATTTGAATCTGATCAGATTGATCCGCACTACTTTTAAAACAGATCCAACGAACCAGAATGCGAATTAAAAGAGGCCTTTTAATTTGCAAAGTAGGATAGCATTACTATATATATATATATATATATATAGGATTTGGCTAATATGCTATGGGTAGCTAAGAGACCTCCCGTGCTACGGCTCAATATTCGACTTTTCAAAATTATAACGGTCGATCCGAACCGTTCATCTTGTTCTCCATATTAATATGTGTTTGGAGACCAAATTTTACATTTTTTGGAAATTTTTTACTATTTTTTTAGATTGATTGAATATCACTGTTTTTTATGGTCCAGATTTGTCTGAAAAACAGAGATTTTCAATAAATCTAAAAAAATAGTAAAAAATTTCCAAAAAATGTAAAATTTGGTCTCCAAGCACATATTAATATGGAGAACAAGATGAACGGTTCGGATCGACTGTTAGAATTTTGAAAAGTCGAATATTGAGCCGTAGCACGGGAGGCCTCTTAGCTACCCATAGCACCGTAGCCAAGTCCTATATATATATATATATATATATAATTCTATGGTAGTCTCATCATATATTTTCTTCATTTGTATACGCTTAAGCAATTGATGATCAAATTGTATGATATTTCATGCATAAAAATGGTGTAAAAGTGATAGTTAAAATATCTGTTGGTTAATTTCAAGTGGACCCCTAGTGCTGACTGAAACAAAATTAATGTGATTCGATTTGATTTGAGAGAAAAGAAGAGAAGGCCCGAATCTGATATTTGGCATATTGCTGTGTGTGTGAAAATTTACCTCGGAAATTGCAGCTTCAAACCCACGCAGAACGGATTTTGCGTGCATGAAACTTGGAAATCACCACCACAACAACTCTTAAAAAGTTAGCGGGAAACCCCACGCTATTCAACTTAAAATATCATTATCTAAATCAAAATGTGAACCGGGTGTAAGCATGATGACAAACATCTCTTTCTTTTTAACATTTAAATAGTATTTTTTTTAGTAATACATTTAAATAGTATTAGCTGCTGCAAAACGAATGAAGGAAAAGAGAAGCAAAGCGCTAAATTGCCTCCCCTTTTGGCAACGGATTTCCGAATTCTAATTGTTCCGACTAGTGGGGCCCACTTATCTACTAAGATTGCATGATGAATTCGTGGCGATCGCCACCCCAAAAGGATGGCATTTTCCTCTACTTTTTAGGAACCTTTGGGATAGTTCTTCCACTAGCTACTGTGGACCAATTAATGCTTGATTTAGGTCTCATGTTTTTTTTTTTTGGCTTTTGAACCTCTTTAAGCTCATGATTCAATTTAAATTCATCAGGACTCAGAAATCTGCAATCTGACGTGGCATACAAAGTAAAATAAAACTATTAATATATATATATTAAAAAAATCAATGGTTTAAAAACAACAATTTTATAAAATACTTAATAAATAGTAAAAAAATTCAAAAAAAAAGTATAAAATTTGATCAGCAAGTACGTTTAATATATTCATTATGTTTAATGGTTTGAATTAATTGTTTAGAATTTAAAAACTTTGAAAGTGTAGGGTATAATTCGGTGTCACAAAAAAAGTGTAAATAGATCCCTCCTCTCTCTATATATATATTAATTCAAAATCTACATATTAGACTATGCGAGCGCATACTGTGCTCTGTTGGCGATATTGTAACAAATAGTCTTAGTGTAATGAAATGTAATATAAGGTCATGAGAATGAGTTAAACTCTCAACCTTTGGATAACCAACAGTTCTAAGACTTTTTACTAGCCAACTGTACTACCTCTCCTTCCTCTTAAACTCATAATTTTAGATGTTTGATCTGTGTTGGGACCGGCCTCATGAAGCAAGACGCCACACATTATGTATTGTACGTTTTAGCCCGGGCCTCAACCGAGTTTTTTTTAATTCCAATTAGCGTCCATCGATCTTGCTTCTGAGCTCTGAGGTCAAAGATGATGAACTGCAAGTACATCCTGGTCAGAGAACACGCAGCAAGTGACAACCAGATCGACAGAAATTTGATTTTCATAAAAAGATGGTACTTTGTGTTGGGTGTAAAGGAGTTGTTAATGATGCATAGTTAAGGCGCTCAACACATCTTGTTTGACGCATCTCCTGCTTTTAAGGTAAGTGCTACTAATTTAGAGTGGCATGCATGCTTTTTAGAGTCACTTGAATGTCACCACTAGCTACCATAAAGTGACACCTGCATGCTTTACTGAGTTTCTGTCTTAATTCTTATCATAAAATTTGGAAATTAATTAGTATATATATCATTAATTTAAATTGCTCACAAGTTGTTTCTGTCACACTGGTTTACTGATGTACTTCCCTACTAGTATCTGTCAAATTTGTTTGAATCGGTTTCTGTGTGCACTTGATCAGTCCAAACCAGTTATACACTTATACTGGCAGTGAAGAGATTAAACAAAGTGCATGCATGCATATCTTAATCGGCTAATCATTTTCAATAGACCAACAAAGTGCATGCATGCATAACTTTCTTTTTAATCAATGGAATTGACAGTGTTCTCACTGTCCTTCAAAAAAAAAAATAGACCAACTAGTTTACATGGACAATGTTTGTTGTAGTGGAAATAAATCTGCTGCATGCGATTAATCTTTGGAATCGTAGGGTTCCTACAATTCTAAATTTCACTATCTATTTTTTGAAAGGTACAAATCTCAAGAGTAATTATTTTTTCAGCACGAATCTCAAAAAAAATAAAAAGATGTGAAATTGTTGGGTTCCTGCAATTCCAAAGAATCGCAGCATATTTATTTCCTGTTGTAGCAGACTAGCAGTAGGTATATAGTATGTAACGGAACTACGCGAGGCATAGTGGAGCAACTAATAGACAATAATTTTCAGAAATTCTTTTACTTCATGAGCGAGGGATGTAAAAATAAAGGGTGCTATATATGCATCCTGTATTTTTTTTTTAGTAAAAATAAAGATCTAAGTCCTTATTTGATATTATTGAATGCTAAAATATTTATAGGTTTCGAAATGAAACATGTTACAATTTAAAAACGAGCAGCTCAACATTTTGTGCCTGTTTGTCTATGAAAAGTAAAAAAAAAAAAAAATTAAAAAGACAAGTAAAAATTTGAAATTTAAAACACTAAAAAAGTAAAATTAAAACAAAGAATTAAAACTCCTCTAAGCTTATTGAATGATTTGTTATTGGTTTTGCACTTTCTCAACCGGTCTTTCTAATGTTTTAGTCTCATCTCTGAAGATTCTAGAACATCTTTCCCTCCAACAAACAAACATAGTAATCAGCAGAATCTCCCTTATTTTTAATCTTACTCTTTTGCTAACAATCCAGTTTGGGACTTCCATCTCCTTAAAAATCACCCTCCAATTTTCCTGTTGTTAATCCCATAGACCTTATAACAGCTTCATATAGAATCACAGTAAATGTGCATTCTGTAAACAAATGTTTTATTGTTTCACCTTCTTTTCTGCATTGAACACACATACTTGGTAAATTCTAACATCTTTTCATTAAGTTCTTTGCTGTCAATATTTTCCTGTAAAACAGGAGCCATGCAAAAATCTTCATTCTTAGAGGCACTTTCATCTTCCATACTCTTTGTATGTGTACCATGAAGGTTTGTTGGTTTTTTAAGCATCCTGTATTGAATTGGAAGTTTTCCATTTTTTATCCTTCAAAATTGTTTTTCACAACAATTGATATTATTAGAATCTCTCACAAAATAAAATTTACATGACACTTACTTATACAGTCTCTTCAATCTTAATTGTCTGGTCCTGTCCTTGTGTAAATTATACTAGAATTTTGATCTTCATTTCACAAAATATTTTGATTTTTTTCTAATTGATATCATAAAGTTTTTTTTTTCTTGATGGTTGCCGTCAACAAATATATTGATTAAAGAGGATGAGGTACAATTTATACATGGCATAGAACACTCCCACGCAACTAACTGTCTCTTTTGCTAACAATCCAGTTTGCCTAATCACCTTATAATCTCTAAACAGATGATCTCTAGTTTCCATGTCATTTGACGGGCACAGATGGCAACCTGTCCCGACATTGCATCCTCTGGACAGTAGTACCTGTTGAGCTAAGATCTTATTATCCCACATTAACCAAATGAAGATTCTTACCTTCATTGGAACTTTGATTTTCCATAGAGTCTTGTAGATTGGTGAGACATAACCCGTGTGATGCATAATGGCATGAAATCATAAGTTGAATAACTTTTGATAAGCACAAGACTCGTAGGCGACTATGGGACTATTCCACATGCATTGTCATTTTCTTTGGAACATCCAAAGAAAGATATAGAAGGATTTGAATGGACTTCGAGATCAATTTATGAGGATATACCGGAGGTAATTTCAGAGGATGCACAGCCATGTGGGCATCCGCGCATCGCTAGCTAGCTAGTGTCTTCCATGTATTTTCTTTCCTCTTTTATAATTAACATGTAATTTTCTTTTCATGATTTAATAAAATGTTTAGAGTAGGCTAGAGGTTATTATAAAACAAATTAACACTAGAAACTATAGGCGTTCTATTTGCAAATAGAATGAAATTCTTCAAGTGATTAATTATATTTCGACGAATATTGGATTAAGTACAGATATTAAGTATGCTACTTTGCTTGCTCTGTTTCATATATATATATATAGAGAGAGAGAGAGAGAGAGAGAGAGAGATGGGCTATGGTGCATTGCAATGCATGGGTTTGTGCATTGGACCATAAATCTAAAATTAAAAATTCAAATGACCGATCCAAACCGTTCATCTTGTTCTCCATATTAATATGTCCTTGGAGACCAAATTTTACATTTTTCTGAATTTTTTTACTATTTATTAAGTATTTTACAAAATTGTTGATCCAATAGTGGCTACTGATTTTACTGTTTTGTTAAGCCACCGTTGGATCAACAATTTTGTAAAATACTTAATAAATAGTAAAAAAATTCAGAAAAATGTAAAATTTGGTCTCCAAGCACATATTGATATGGAGAACAAGATGAACGGTTTGGATCGGTCATTTGAATTTTGAATTTTAGATTTATGGTCCAATGTACAAACCCCTCCATGCATTGCAATACACCATAGCCCATCTCTCTCTCTCTCTCTCTCTCTCTCTCTCTCTCTCTCTCTATATATATATATATAGATAGACAGAGAGAGAGAGAGAGTTGGATTATAGTGAGTTCCAAAGTAAGAGTTTTGTTTTGTTTTGTTTTATTTCACGTCCATATTTTCAATATTTGAAACTTCAAAGAGATGATCTGAACTACTCAACATGATCTAGATCTCCATATTGAAATGGACTAGGAGACCAAATTTACATTTTTTTTCAAAATTGTTTACTAACTTTTTAGAATATTTCAAAATCATTGTTTTTTATGTTCTAGAATCCGTCCAAAAAACTATTTTCTTATCTAAAAAAATAGTAATTTTTTTAAAAAAAATGTAAAATTCACTCTCCAAGTACCTTTCAATATGGATATCATGTTGAGAGGTTCGGATCGACTATTTGGTCTTTGAAAACAGAGATATATGAGCGTGATGAAGTAAAACAAGATCCTTACTTCTGAACTCACCATATATAGCCCATTTATATTTACACACACACACACACACATATATGGATTTGGCTACGGTGCTATGGCTCAATATTTGAGTTTTCAAAATCCTAACGGTCGATCCTAACCGTTCATCTTGTTCTCCATATTAATATGTGTTTGGAGACCAAATTTTATATTTTTTGAAAAAATTTTACTATTTTTTTAGATTTATTGAAAATCGTTGTTTTTCAGACAAATCTGGACCATAAAAAACAGCGATATTCAATAAATCTAAAAAAATAATAAATAATTTCCAAAAAATGTAAAATTTGGTCTCCAAACATATATTAATATAGAGAACAAGATGAATGGTTCGAATCGACCGTTAGGATTTTGAAAACTCGAATATTGAGCCATAGCACCGTAGCTAAATCCATATATATATATATATATAGAGAGAGAGAGAGAGAGAGAGAGAGAGAGAGTAAGGCTTGGGTGCTATGGATAGCATAAGGCCATTATTCATGCTATGGCCTCAAAAATTTATCGTATAAATTTCAAATTTCGATTTAAATAGCTCAGTAAATTGGTTATATAATGAACTTGTAGAATATCAGTTTTTATTATTTTTGAAAATTTTATAATATATTTTATAATTTATGAAAGATGGTAAAAAAATAATTTAAAAAAAATGAAAATTGTTAATATTTTAGGATATATATATATATATATATATATATATATATGATCAATCGTTCTAGTGGGATTTGTTCTAAATATATGGAGCAATTGAAAAATGATATAACCGTATAGTCAAAGCTTGGAAAAGCAAAACTTAATACAAGAATCTGTCTTCTTTCGTATAGACGTAGCGCTTGACATGAGAATCCCTGTCTTTTTCTAAACTATCCCCTCAGAAGCTACTAATCTTCTACTTTTGTTATATACACAAAATTAACTGTTCAAAAAGTCAGAATTATTCATCACTCAAATCAACTATGTTTAATTAATGTTCTTTGATTGTTGATACCATTGCTTATAGTAGCGACTGGCACAAGGTGACAAACACATTTCAGATTATAATAAATGCAATTCAACAACCACCTTCTGTTGTGTGAGATATTGATCAGAAATATAAATATATTAAACTCAACAGTAGATACAAAAAGACATGGAATAAGACAACATGCTATCAGACACGATGGCACTTAGATATGCATGAACCGCCATAATTAAATTAGACCTAAGGATGTCTCTGCTGCTCTTTTTCCAAGATTTTTTGAACAGTGGCAGCTTTTCTGCATGTCTCCTTCCACCACTTTTTTCATTCTCATTTTTATTTCCTTTTTTTATATCTTTTTGTCTCCCTTGATCAGCCACCACACACCGAAATCTTGCACCACTCACATATCATTCCACCTTTATATAAGAGAAACCCATCATCTATTGATTTCAGCAGCTGCAGCCCCTGAAACAAAAGCCCACTAGAAACCAAAAGAGAAGCTGCAAGTAGTAGTCTTTTCAACTAAATTTGGCTACTTTCTTTCAACAACATCTCTCTAGATAGATATATAATCCATATATTACATAAATACAGTCATAAAAGGTAATTACTACATAGAGATAGAGATAGATGGAGATGGAAGGGGAGGCTGGGGTGGTGGTATCGGGTGGGTTTAATGCGGGTCGGGTCGGAGTTAAGTGCGGCAGGTGGAATCCGACAACCGAACAAGTCAAAGTGTTAATGGATCTTTTTAGAGCAGGGTTGAGAACCCCTAGCACGGAGCAAATTCAAAGGATATCAAACCATTTGAGTTTCTATGGCAAAGTTGAGAGCAAGAATGTGTTCTACTGGTTTCAGAACCACAAAGCTAGAGAACGACACCACAAGAAGCGTCGTCGTGGGTCCTCGCCAGATGACGAGGCCGAGCACCAGTTTGTTATCTCTCCTGATTGCAAGCGGGAGGCCAAGTTGAACCACCGATCTCTCTCTTGTAAGTTAATTATCATGTGTTCTAAGACATTCATGCATGCACACATATATATATATATGCATACGCATGTCTATCTTCTTTTTGAAATGAAAGTCTCGTGCTATTTTTGTATATTAATATAGTTGTTTGTAATATATATAGGTTTTTCAGAGGTGGAGGAGCGAGTAACATGGCTGGAGAGACCGTGTAGAGATATAGAGACACTAGAGCTGTTTCCATTAAAGGCGTACGATTTAGAGATTGAGAAGGTGAGGAGCACAAGAACTACAACAACTACTGAGATCAAGGAGCTCTCTTTCTTTGATCCTCCGTTAGAGTTACGGTTAAGTTTTCTATAGTAGATTATCGTCGGTTTGTATTTGATCTTATTTCATTAATAGTTAATGTGTTCTTGCATGAAGAATCTTTGACGGAGAGATTTCTCTCATAATTAATTATTTCTATTTAACTATTTATGTTTCGTCATCAGTATCTTTGTCTCTCTCTCGGGTTGTTTTATGTATTAATTAATGCATGGTACGACCTACAGTAGGAACACATGACAAAGCGTACTATGCCTGTCAGAGATTAATTCAAATTTCTTTTCCACGATGGTTTCGCTCAGATTCGTCTCTCAATTTCTTATTTTATTTGTTTTGTTTCTGACTAACTTTTCCTTTGTCAACGACCTTTATGTACTTTTAATTTGCAGGAGACTTCAAATTTTGCAGATGAAATTTAGCCCGTGTGATCTTAATTTGCTGCCATGAAAGATGGTCTAATTTTGAACGGTTAGAAATTTGGTCTTAATAATTGCTAATTATTTTTTAGAAATTAAGATTTCTAAAGTTCTAACTCTCATATTTTTGAAATTAATTTTAGAGTTTTTATTAAATCACGTCAACAATAAGTTAAAAAAAAAATTGAGTTAATTATTTGAATTTATAAACAGTTTCTTAATAAGAAACTTTTATGCATAGTTTTTAAATAAGAAATTCTCTCACATTTTTAAAACTGAATTAAAAACTACATAGACTTTTATAATATGAGGAATGTAGATACTTAAGCTTTATGTGGATAAATTAATGCATTGCTTGATGCGATTATAAAATTTGAAATATGATTTGCAGCCATATTATCCTGATTATATATTAATTATAAATTAATAAATGCATGCCCAGACACATCACAGGCACCCGGAAGACATACACAATTATAAATAAGAATCATATTAATGTTGAGTATATTAATCATGAAAAAAAACCGGTAGCAGAAGGATTCCGGTATGCAAAAATTATAATTTTTTATCAATAATTCAAAATTAATAATAATTCAAATTGTTAATTGTATTTTTCACAAAGAATGTGTTTGTATAAAGAGACTAAATAAGAGTTATATAAATGTTTCTCATTTACAACCTGATTAGCTGTACACTGTAATTCATGCAGAGGATTAAAATAGTTATGTTCTAATAAGAGTTATATTAATTACATCTTAGATACATCAAACACATATCTTTGTAGGAGCCATCTGATGAAGTGTGTGCTTAACGTAATTTGTCATGAAAAAAAAAAACCATGAATACACGCAGGGAACAGAGCTAGACTTTCAAGTTATGGGGGTCAAATATGAATAGGGATCAGTTATATAAAATTTAATGCTGCGAATAAAGATCAATATTACCGTATCTATAGCATTTTACCCTATAATATATAAAAATAGTGTATAATTACAAAAAAAAAAAAATTCAAAATATATGGGGGTCAATTGACCCCCAATATTCATTGAATGTAGCTCCGCCTCTGAATACACGAATACAAAAGCATCGACCAATTAATCAACATATTATGCAAACAACTATATATTACAATTAAAGAATGTATTTCATTTTTATTTACAACAGCAAATGATTACTTCATTGTACAGATGGACTACTTAATTATGCTCGATTATTTAAAATATGAATTGTGAAAAATAATATATATCTAATACGTACAAAGCAAATGCCATAATGAATATTGATTATAGTATATAATTAAAACTATGCAGTGCTTTTAAAATATGATTTGCAGCGATATTATCCTGATTATATATTAATTATAAACTAATAAATGCATGCATGCCCACACACATCACACCCGGAAGACATACACAATTATAAATAAGAACCATATTAATGTTGAGTATATAATTAATCAGGAAAAAAAACGGTAGCAGCAGGATTCCGGTATGTAAAAATTATAAATTTTTTTATCAATAATTCAAATTGTTAATTGTATTTTTCACAAAGAATGTGTCCGTATAAACTTCATGATAATCGAGTTTAATTCTCATATACAATATTAAGAGACTAAATTAATAAGAGCTATATAAATGTTTCTCATTTACAACCTGATTAATTAGTTGTACACTGTAATTCATGCAGATAATTAAAATAGTTTTGTTCTAATAAGAGTTATATTAATTACATCTTTTAGATATATCAAACACATATTTTTTTTGGAGCCATCTGATTAAGTGTGTGCTTAACCTAATTTGTCGTGAGCCAAACTTTCAAGTTATGGACGTTAAATATGAATGGGAATCAGTTATATAAAAATTTCATACTGCGAATGGAGGTCAATATTACCGTATTTATAGCATTTTACCCTATAATATATAGAAAATCATGTATAAATATAAAAAATAAAATAAAATAAATGAGAATCAATTGACTCTCATTTCTTGATTGTAGCTCCATTTCTGAATACACGAATACAAAGCAAGACCGATCGATAAAGGCAATCAAGATATTATGCAAAACAACTATTACAAAGAATATATTTCATTTTGCATTTACAACAGCAAATGATTACTTCATTACAGATAAACTACTTAATATACTCGATTATTTAAAATATGAATTGTGAAAAATAATATATATCCAATAGAAAGCAAATGCCATAATGAATATTAATTTTAGCAAATACAAAAAAGAACTTAGAGCCCTGAGTTTTAGATTGCCACAAATTATCACAAGCTAGCTAGCTTTTGTCAAAATTCAAAACTCAATCAATGAAATATTTTGAATTCGTAATCTACAAGATCAATATAATAGTCCATATATATCGAAAATATCAACAGACAAATTTTACTGCATTCATCTTTGACGATTCTTGAACAAAACAAATTCAGACAAATTATAGAATAATTAATCTAATGCATATCTTATGATGACGACGAAGATTTAAATAACTCGGTAGTAAAATTTTATTTGTTATAATTAAAAAAAAAATGATGATTTGGTACAATATATGGCACCAGAATATATCTCAATTAGATAAAATATTATCAACTTTATTACTTTTAAGTACTCACAATTTAACTTTTATTTTTCTTGCTTTTGATCTTCAAAATATTTAGTTGAGTTCGTACAGGTAGTGCGAGAGTATTTTTTACAATTAAAATTTTTAAATAGAATAGATAGAACTAGGTGTATGTTCAAACGGTTCGGTTTATTTGGTTTTCAATCGAATCGAACAATTTCGGTTTAAATTGTTCGGTTTTTCGGTTTAAATGGATCGGTTCAGTTGAATTTTTGGATATTTCGATTTAAATGGATCGGTTCTGTTTAGACTTTCAAAACCGATTAAACTGAACTGACCGAATTATATTGGTTCAAGTATGGTTTATATTTTGTTTGGTTCAATCATTGCTTCCTTTCTTTCATTTTAGTTTAAATATTTTAAAATATCTACATATTTTGTATGGAGTTGAACAACTTGTATATGAAAATGTGTAATTTTCATTAATAATAGCACCAAAAGATTTCGGTTTGTTCGGTTCAGTTCTTAATCGAAAAAAAATTGATTTGATTATTTTAATTTGATTTTAACCGTACCGACTGTTTGAATACCCCTAGATAGAACAAATTTTTCCAAACAACATATCAGCACTTGCATTTGAACCCAATTTCCAATGAATCAAAATTGAAGAACATCAATTGCAAATGGGTCCAAGTCCAACAAAGAAACTGAGCCCATTAATAGGATCCCCCACCGAGCCCAATCATTACTGTTTAGTCCATTCAATGAAACAACCGTATTCATATTTCCTGAGTTAACTTAAATTTTGTGTTTTGATCGTGATCGTCGGATATTTTTCATTTAGAGGGATCCCGTGAATTCTACGTCCAGCCGGATTAGTCCGGATTCTGATCAGACCGTCCGTGTCTAAACTCAAAATTTGAGTTACTTTAGAGGATCTGTACTCCACCCGTATTTAGTCTCTGTTAGGGTCTGGATTCGTTTGAAGTAACTCAAATTTTAAGTTTTAATTCGGATCGTCCGATCAGAATCGGGACCACTTTTGTTCGAAGTGGAATCCACCGGAGTTTTTTAATATTCGTGCAAGAGAAAATCGGACGGTCCATATTGAAACTGAAAAATAGAGGTACTTTAGGGCAACCGAATTCGTCTCTCTATTGCTCCTTCCTCAAGCATCCTCTTTTACAGTATACAGCTCTACTACAATTTAGAGCAATAATCAGGAACAAGAGCTCTTCCAGAGAACCCTAGCAAAAAGGCAGAACGGTTGAGAGAGAAGAGAGAGGGGAGGGGGAGCAATGGATGTGATAAAAGCGCAACAAGTTTCTTCGAGATCGATCGAGAAGGTTGTAGTTCACCCATTGGTACTTCTCAGCATTGTAGATAACTACAATAGGGTTGCGAGTGTTTCACGCAAGAGGGTTGTTGGTGTGCTCCTCGGTTCCATCCACCGTGGCACCGTCGACGTCACTAACAGCTATGCAGGTTTTCTGGTCTTTGCTTTCCTTTAGTTAAAGGGTTTGCTTTTGGTTATTCAGGTTTAATTAATTAGAATTTATCTGTCTTGGAATTTCATAACTAGTTCAAAGTAATTAATTTTACCAAAGAATTGTCTTGGCAACATAACAATTGCACAAACAGTTAGCTTTGTTCATTCAGTGGTTTCAGTGTTGCCTACTTCTCAATTGACATGTAAATTGTACGATAATTTCTGGTGATGCTATTGTAGTTCCCTTTGAGGAAGATGACAAAGACCCAAGCATATGGTTCCTTGATCATAATTACCATGAAGCAATGTTTGGCATGTTCAAAAGAATTAATGGTATGTACTCTAATATCTTTTGTTGGCCCCTCTTACTGTTATAATTCACCTGTTGATCTCAAGGTGGATCATTATTTTTGTACTCCTACTAGCCAAGGAGCATGTTGTTGGATGGTACAGCACTGGCCCCAAGCTCCGGGAAAATGATTTGAGTGTTCATTCTTTGTTTACTCAGTAAGACTATAAAAAACCTGTTCTTTGTTCTTTTTCTTATATGAAAGTTATATAAATGCTGGACTGGCTTGGTATTTTTCCTGTACAATACGAGCCAGCCATGGTTGCTCTTTTGATGGATTTATTGGCAGGAAATTAATTTTTGTAGACTTGATAGTCTTGCCAGCCCATAGCAGTTTTTGGCCAACCTGCTTCAAACAATAATGGACAGAGAAACTTATCCTACCCTGTGCTCCAGAAGTTGGTACATAAGGTGAGGGGAGGGGTGACCTGACCTGACCAATCCCTGTTTACTTGCTAGAACCTAAATTTTGAGGGGGAGAGGAGGTGAACTCTATATACAAACTATTCAAATTTTTAACACTCAAATCGGGGTGTAGTGGAGGTAAACTCTTTATGTTACCCCTCTCCCCTCCCTTTCCCTTCCTTTGTCTGGAGCATGGTGGTAGCTGATAAAATTTTTGGTGGACATCATTTAGGGCAGCTGGTGGGTTATTGGCAAAATAGACCCACTTAACCAAACTGGCGAAAAATGAAGCTCTAGAGCTTTGTTATTGTTTTTTTCAACTTTGGGTAGTTCCTAGGATATAATGTTGTGAAATCATGTAGATATGTGCCAAATCCAGTCTTGGTGATTATTGATGTGCAACCAAAGGAACTGGGAATACCAACTAAAGCATACTATGCTATTGAAGAAGTCAAAGAGGTAAAGCACCCCCTTTGTGACCCAATTACCCTCTTACAACATGATGTAAATTCAAATAATCAATTTGAGATTTTTTTTTTTCACAGAATGCAACTCAGAAATCTCAGAAGATATTTGTTCATGTGCCTACGGAGATTGCTGCACATGAAGTTGAAGAAATCGGTATGTTACTTCTTTTGTTGTTATTTTTATTTTTGTATTTTTTTGGTTTAGGCCTTAACTGTGTCATAATTCTGAAAAGGCATAGGCTTGAATTATACAAGCACCTTTCTTGCTACAGTAATCCATGCCTGTCATTTATACATAAGGGATAGAGCACCTTTCTTCCCTCTACAGATATTTGTATGAATTGGCAATACAGAACTATTCTAATAATTTTTTTATATCAATATTATTCTTTTTTGGCATTTATACATAAGGTTGATTAACTTTCAATTTGCTTGAGACCTATTTACCCGCTATTTTGTTAGTTATCCCAAATAAATTGGAGCGAGCACCTTTTGTTCTTAATTGCTTTAGTGTTAGATGTATGTTACTGCCTAGGTGGATGCTTTAGACATAAATTTTGTTTTGTAATTGGTAATTTATGCAGGAGTGGAGCACTTGCTGAGAGATGTGAAGGACACGACAATCAGCACTCTTGCAACGGAGGTAAATAGCAGTAGCTGTCAATCTTGCGGGATTTTTTATTTATTTAGAAATAAAAAAATAATTTCTTTTGGAAAGGGAAGGGATCTTTTTTATTTTCAAAAAATGGATGACACCTTACACCGCACCATTGGTTTGGTGCAACATTTTTCTGTCCCAGCCACGCACCCAACAAATAAGAAAAATGCTTATGCTGCACCAATGTGTAAGCTATTTTTTGAAAATAAAAAAGGTCCCTTCCCTTTGCAGCATAAAGAATTTTTTGTTTCTAAATAAAAAATGTGTGAACTTAATGTTACTTGATATGTATTTATTGAAGGTTACAAGCAAGTTGACAGCATTAAAGGGACTGGATGCAAGGCTAAGAGAGATACATAGCTATCTGGAACTTGTCATTGATGGCAAACTCCCTCTCAATCATGAGATTTTGTACCATTTGCAGGTACACAATGAAAATCTTGTATTTCTGGTAGAAAGATGTTACAAGTTTGTAATTATCTGTACTTGGGAAGAAGAATCAAAATTTCTTATGTGTATGCAGTTGTTCATCATTGGCATAGAGCACATTTGCTTGCTGATGAAAACTGGAAAAAAAAAATCAACATTCTATATACTTCAAAAAGAGATATTTTTTTCACTTTTAAGACCTTTCGGAACATCTTGTATGTGCATGGGATGCTTTACAAAAAAAAAATGTCCAATGTGCTCACCAAACTAGTTTGAAAGATGCTAAACGAACCCTCCTTTCTCAATCCTAATTAGAAAGGAGGGTTATTTGGCATTTCATACATATATGAAGTTAGGAAGGATAACAACTGTCATGTTGGGTCAGGTTTTGCCAGATCCGGGTCAGGTTTTGCCAGATCCAGGTCCGATTTGATCTGATGTCAATATGGACTGTGGCCTGGCTGGCCTGGTACAGCCTTGGTTTGATGGAATTTGAAGGAAAAAGGGGTGTTCCTCATGGTGAGAATTGCTAATTTGTTTGCCAAGAAGGCACATGTCCAAAGCTTTTGTTGTTTACTCTGTTTGTGGGCCCACACACGCATATGAATACTGCATTACTAAATCAATGGTTCGAGCACAGGCGTATGGGTTGACTGGGTCAGCTATTGAGTGGAGCTGGGACTGGTCGGATTAAAGTTGACATACTGGGGGTGTATGAATTATTAAAATTATAGGGAACAAAAGAGATTTTGGAGTTTTCAATGCTCTGTGTGGAATTATGATGTTTTGCTAACAAGTCAAAAGTACCTTCAGGGACTATCTTATGTTGTATACGTATGAGACGTACTAGTGCTTGAGATCAAAAGTATGGATGGACAGCATTATTAGTAAATCCTCTTGCAAATCATAATATAATAACATGTTCTCTGTTTTTTATTTCCTTTTTGACAGGATATTTTTAATTTACTACCAAATCTAAATGTGAATGAGTTGATCAAGGCTTTTTCAGGTGATACATCTGTGCTATGCTAACCTAAATTAAAATTGCTGCCTGGTTGGTTTAGCTTTAACTGTATGCTGATTCAATCAATATGGTCTTCATTGTACTGCAGTGAAAACAAATGATATGATGTTGGTGATTTATCTTTCTTCACTTATTCGGAGTGTTATTGCACTTCACAACCTCATCAACAACAAGGTTAAACTTATTCTTGTTCATTTTTTGTGTAGATAAAAAACTTGAAAGAACAAATAAATAAAGTAATAATTAGAAAAGATCCTTCACTACTTCACTAATATGTGTTAAGTTATTAGCTTCAAGTATTAGTTAGCTGGCTGTTAATCTCTTTCTCTCTCTCTGTCCTTTTTTTTATTTTTATTTTCTCTTTTGAAATTGTTGGCAGTGGCTGCCAAACTATTGTATTGATACCAAGTCCACATTACATCGTTTGTCCAGTTTACAACACATCAGCTATTGTAGTACGATCTCTCTCTCTGTCCACAAAATAAAATTGAGAATGCAATAGAAGGAACACTGCTTAAAGTAAAAATAGTGCATAAACCTTTGAATAATTGATTCTTTTGGTAATTAATAACTAGATATTTATGATTTTTAAATGGCAGATGTTAAATAAGGAACACGAAAAGTTGGAAGACTCTCAGGCTTCAGGTCCCACAGCTGCTGCAATTTAAAGTTTTAAATGTTTCCATTGTGCTATGCAAAGTGTACTGAACTGTGGTCAGGCATCACACTTTTTTTTTTCTCTTTTCTTTTAACTAGATACATAGTGGCATTTTAGTACATCATGTTAAGTAAATGTATCATTGGTTTTCTTTTAGTCTTGAAGTAGATGTATTACCTTCTCCCTGTAATCCATTTTGGTGCCTTTTCGGCTGAGTATTCAGGGGCTCGTTGTGTATTTGACTATTCCATACGATACTCTTGCAAGGTGGTCTAGTTTGCTTTAAGCTGTGTCTCCGAGCAATTGCTACTTTCCAAATTTCATCTGGGGGTGATTTTTTATTAAAAAAATGCTTCATTGCACTACCTAATTAACTTAAAATTACATATTATATGAGCTAGCGTATGTATGTCAACTGATGGTTTGCTGCACACTTGCTACTCAAGCATGCAGATGTGTACTTCTCAAGTTATTAGTACAGTATTGCTCATGCTTTCTTTTCTTTTTCTTTTTCTTTTGAAAAAAAGAAAGTTCAAGGGTCATTTCATTAATGAAACACAAATTCTTACATAGCATTTACCATGCTAACCATCTGAACTTCAAAAGGCATGTACAAAAAGGAGCATATCTGATAACCTATGTAGGGATATAGTTTCAACCTACATGATTTCTTTTACTAAATGCAAATAAGAATTTTTTTTTTTTTATATTATAACATAACGTTAGTATAGAGTGCTTGTCCAAAATGTTGTCTTCTCTTGAAATGATGCGACCCTTCTTCAATCTGCATCTATCAGACATAAGACACTCATCATGATCAGGAAAGCTTGTTCCTTGTGTTGTAAAAACTGTGTAGCAAATTGCAGAATATCATCTATTGATTCCCATTCTGTAAACACACTTAGGCATGCCCTCATCCAAAACCAAATGGTTTGCACTAATTGACATTTTAACATTAAGTAATTCACACTTTCAGGTGCCCCACAAAATTGGCAGGCCTTCTCCAATCTATCCCTTTTACTAAGATTCACTATTGCTCATGCTATGTGATTAATAAATTAGAATTATAGAAATCAAGGAAATGATTGAATTTGACGAATATGAATTGGAGGATTAACACACGGTCCATAGACACAGCATATATATTTAGAAAATGAAAACAAGACGAGCATATATGGCATATCTCAAGCTACACAAAATGTCAAAGTAAAACAAAAGGTTAAAAAAAAAAAAAAAAACTACTCGTACTTCCTAGACGAGGAGTTCATAAAGGCAATGCAGTCTTCAACAGCTTCGCTTTGGTGAGAATCTCTTGCTGGTGCAAATTTCTGATGAGCAGAGTCTCTGTTATCTTTACCAGTATCTCTTCTCGAGATGAAACAAAATGTCCTTGTCATTTTTGCCCGTACAATCCTAAGTATTTTCACAGCCGAGTGACGAGCATTCCTCAGTAGATGACATGGGCAGTAGCCAGCTGATTTAGGTACCTCCTTCCGGCCGTTGGCACTCTTTGTTTTTTCATTGTATTTGTACGTATGAAACGTAACAGTTCTCTTACTTGCATCCGGGCTGATATGGATCGCTCGCTGGTTCCGCCTTGTTGCCGTCTTACTTGTATCGGGGCTGATATGACTCACCCGCCGGTTCCGTCTTGTTGACATCCTCTATCTCAAAGATAAGCACTAAAGATTGTCTCTTTTGAGGTCTTTAATGATAGCTAGTGCACTGCACTTCCTAAGCATATAGAGCACATCATATTTGTATAGGACTCCACTGCTTGTTTCACAAAAATAGTTGCAGCTATGCGCCAAAACATAAAGTAAAAGTGAAAAAGAAGAGATAAAAGAGAGAAGTGAGAGAAAAAAAGAGAGTACCATGTTCATTTCTCAGTAATGGAGGGACCATACGCATAATACGCATATTCTTGTAAAACAGTAGCCACACTACTGGAATCGCGAAAGCAACAATTGAATTTTAAGCTCTACAAATAGTAAGGTTCTACTTCTATGCATCTATCCATATTTTAGTATGATATTATTTTATATATTTTCTTCTTCTTTTTTGGAAAAATATATAAAATAGACCCCCCCCCCCCCCCCCCAGTTTTCATTGAGAGGCGGACCTGGACCCAGAGTTGACTAGGAGGTAGTCGCCTTCCTTCTGGATTTCGAGTTTTAGTGGTAATCTATCGGTACCGATCGACTTTGTCCCTCCTTAGAAATTTTTTTATCCCTCTGGATGTTTGATTTGTAATTCAGATTAAATTTAGTGTTAAAATCAAAATAAATTAATTATGATTGTTAATTAAAATTATAAGTTCAAACATAAAAAATATAAGTCAGAGAATTGAAAAATATAAATCAAAATTTTTTTTTTTTTATCGAGTACCTAATTAGTTAATGGGTTTAAATTTGATAAGTTATTTAAATCTGATTCGATAAGTTATTTAAACCTGATTCGATAAGTTATTTAAACTTGATTCGATAATTTTTTGCCCTCCCCTAACGAAAATTCTGAGTCCGCCCCTGTTTCCATTAGGAACTCGTTGTTTGTACAGAAGAACCATCAATTGCATCACAAATCAATGTCAAAATCTAAAAATCCTTAAAAAACCCAATCCTTTAGCATGCTTAATTATATATCTCACCCTTACACGTAAAACATCTTCGACCCGAACACAGCCGAACTTACGAAAGGATGAAACTTTTGTATTGAATTTATTTTGACTTAGTAAAGATGGGCCTGAAAATCTACATAATGATACTATTTCAAGTGAGGCTACAGTACTATGGCTCTATATCTTCATTCTCAAAGTTTAAGTAGTTTATACGAATCGCTCAACATGATTTTCATATGAAAATATATCTGGAGATCAAATTTACATTTTTCAAAATTTTTTTACTATTAGATGGATAAAAAATCACTTGATCTAAATATTTTGGACTATTCGAGAGTAATTTTTTTTAATATAAAATTTAATAACTAAATGTCTTTTTATACAAAGATCATGTTGACTGGTTCCAATAACCGTTTGAATATTGAAAACAGAGATATAGAGTCAAAGTATGGACCGATTGGAGCTATGCATAGTACCATAGCAACACTCATTTCATAATCCGAATTTGCTGTAATTCGTGACCAATGTACAGTGACCATGAAATCCCTGCAATTTGAATCCAGCTGTCAAGCTGTTTCGAGATGTGTGCATGTTAAAAACAGTTGTTTCGAGATTCATTCTCGAAAACAATTCGACAGTTAAATTCAGAAATACAGGAATTTCATAGTACTGTTCACTAAATTCGGAATTGCAGCAGATTTATTTTCCTCGTTACAAGATATCAACCTCACAAAGTAAAAAAGATATCTTTTCTTGTACTCTACAGTTAGCTAGTATCCTTCCAAAGTTTCTGAGACTTACTATGAAGTAGTCAAAATATTGAGACTTACTATTAAGTAGTCAAAATATATATTATGAGAGGCTCTGGTTGGTTTTTTTTTTAACAGAATTGAAAGTGATGTGTGATCACAGAATGGAAGCTAGAGGGAGGCAAAGGGTCTGGTGGGCCAGGTTAAGCGCGTATTTCGAGGTAAAAAATAGATTCCTCGGCCTGAAATAAATGGGCCTAAGAGGGCCCAAATTCTGTACATCTACAGACTACAGGATTGAAATGGACTACGCATGGAATTGGAAGGATCATCTAGGTTGGCGAGGAGACAATGTGGGCCCATCTGACAGACACTGCCCCGTTCTGTTTAGGGTAATTTGACCGCCGGTCCCAGCTTCTGTTTTCAGTTTTAACCCTATTTTTAACTTTCTTTTATTTCGTACTGATGTGAAAAATCACTATTTCGATAAAATACAAAATTTGGTGTTTCAAGATGGCACATAATTTTGTTGGAAGTGGAGCCAAAAGTGAGTGCTTATGTTTTCTTGTGTGGGAGTAGATTATATGGAGCAAAGCTAGGTGTGATATGCTCACTAAGAAAGTTTGGTGAGCGCAACTTCAAAAGTATATCGAATTGGCTTTAAATGACGAATTCAAACTGTTGAAATTTATATAGTTCATGAGTGATGCATGTACATACAAAATTTTAAAAGTTCCGTATTTATTTGCTAAAAAGTTAAGCGGTTAAAGAAATAATAAAAATGAATATATAAAACAGCTCATAAAATGTTTATTTATTTGACTCCTTAATCTTGTAGCAAATGAATTCAAAACTTTTAAAATTTTACATGTACATGCATTACAAATGAAGTTCATGAATTTTAACATTTGGATTCATCGTTGAAGCCGATCCGATATACTTTTGAAGTTGTGCTCACCAAACCCTCTTAGTGAGCACATCACACCCTAGCTTTGCTTGATTACGTGTTCGATTGTTGTTGATTTAAACAAAAGTTTGAATCTGTGCTATAACAAATTTTAGAGTTATATGAACAGTTATAATTTATGTTGGACAATTTGATATCTGATAAAATATAATTTTTATAAACACACTTTATACACTTTTGATACGATTTCCATAAATTAATTTGTACGAGGGAGACTATATTGAGGAACTGGAACTAGGGAAAAAGTACCAATTTAGAGCAAGTTTGATTGGGTATAGAGTGTGTGTGTTGTGGGGAAGAGGGTGTATAGAGTGGAAAAAAATGGCACAGTGGAGCCGGCTTTATTATGGAATGGCACGGTTACGGTACGGCACATGTATCGGTTACATGCTATTATTTGCGTGTCGCATGCTGTGATTATTTTTAGAAAAGTTAGCACCGCACGCGAAATATCTAGTTATTACACGGTACAGCACATGATCACGTGTAATTATGACCGTTAGATTTTGATCAAATGGTGAATTTTAAATAAACTAATCTAAATTATAATGAAATGGTTACGCGAGTTACGTTTAGGCACAGCGTGACTCACATGGCGTGACTATTCGTGTGCCATGATCATTCCTTAACTTTTCAATCACAACACAGCACAGCACGTGAAAAATTAACTCAATAACGGCACGAGTCCAAAATCACATCATATTAGTCATGGCACAAGTCATCTACTATAACAAAAAAAACTTCTGTAAATGGCGGGGGCGGCCATTTGCCTGATTCTTTGCCTCTCCCACCACTGATTTTGTCATTTGTGCATAAATATAAGTCATGTTTATCTTCTATCAGTTATGTTAATTTAGAATTTTTTTTTTTGGTGAATGTAATTTGTTTCGTAATATTTTGTCTTGGATTTGTTTTTTCTCTTGTATGTTCACTGCTCAAACTTTTAGCCATAAAGGCATTGCAACAATTTTAAACGAACTTTTTTTTTGAGAATCTTGGCAGATGTTGCCAATGTTTGCATTAATTAAAACGTTTTACAACTTGCATCCTTTCTAAACAATAATTTTCCAAATCAAAGATACATAACATAACCTAACGCAACAATAGTTTATTCATCATTCAGATCATATTCAGTCAGTAATAGTGAATTACACTGCTTCCATATCGTTCATGTTGCACACAGGAACCAAACCAGCAAGGTCCGAATCTTTACCTTTCTTCTGGTTCTGGTATTTTCTTCATGTACGTTTGGATGACATAGGAATAACTGTTATTCCTGACGAGCTATTTTTAACACAACACGTTTGGATGAAAAAAGACGCTATTCTTAACAAAGGAATAGCTCGGGTTAGCTGCTATTATGTTATTCCTATGAAATGTTGGGTTAGCGGCTATTCCGAACCCAGAAATAACCGCTATTCCGAGTTATTCCTTGATTCATTCAAACGCACCTAGTATCCAAACTTCCTATACTGAGTTACCCAGCACAATTTACCTTTTTTCCGTTTCAATCTATAAATCATTAGAAGGAAATGGAATCACAATGATCTTGCTATATTGAGATATCATCTGTGTGTTTATTTGTTTCTACTTCAGAAATGGCGCCTTTATATTTGATGCACTGGTGCAGCCACTGCTGGCTTTTCTCAAAATACATATATATATATTTGATGCACTGGTCAAGACTTAATCTTTCAATTTTGTTCAACATCGGCGTCATTGTTCAACAGATAATTATTGCATAAATAGATCTGGGTGTGGTCTCACCGATTTGAGTTATTTTTTTCCAATCTCCTTCAATAATAATTTGTGTTTATCCCACCGATTTCCTTGTACATCGGTTTGCGTAGTCAAAAGTTTTTCACTGATACCCTATTATTTTCATTGGTATTTTCGGGTGCGTTATTTAGGATGTTAATGACTAGCTTTAAATGTAGGGGTGTCACGCGTACGATACTGGTCGGATGGTGGGGGTGCAGATTTTACCGATTTTTTTATTTATATAAAAAAAAATAATTAAATTTCAAAAAATAACTGAAGCTGAACGGGATTTCGAAATCTACCCAAACCGGAAAAAAAATTTCTGGTAATTCAGTCCAAAACCAGAAAAAAAATTTCTGGTTTCAACATTCCAAAACAGCGGCTAAAAAAAAAAAAAAAGAGAGAGAAACCGTAAAAAAAATTTCCGGTTTCAACATTTTTTTCTTTTTCAGATTTTTTTTATTTAAATAGAAATATTTATAAATTATTTATTTTTTGTATTGAAATATTAAAAATATTTAATATATTTATTTGAAAATATATGGAATACTATATACTATATAATTTGATTTATTAGAAAGACTGCTACAAATAACCCGGATCAACATTTTTCATGCCGGATTTTTTGCGGCTGTAAGAAAAATTAATATATTTCTTTATGAGTTATTGGAAAAAAAAATAAAAATGCTTGAATTCTGAGTTATTGATCCCGGTTTAAAAGTCACTTCTATCTAATACAGAAAATATTGTGATCCTTCTAGTACATTTAATTTATAAAAAGTTGTATCTATTTTGAGAATTCTTTTAATAATAATCATTAAATAACTTAAATTTTTTTTTTCAAAAATAGATACCACTTTTTAAAAATTAAATATACTAGAAAGATGACAATATTTTTTGTATCTACTTATAAGTGACTTTTGAACCGGGATCAATAACTGAGAATCCAAATATTTTTATTTTTTTCAAATAACACATAAATAAATATATTAATTTTTCTTACAGCAACAAAAAATCCGGCATGAATAATATTGATCCGGATTATTTGTAGCAGTCTTTCTGATAAATTAAATTATATAGTATTCCATCTATTTTCAAAGAAATATATTAAATATTTCTAATATTTTAATACAAAAAATAAATAAATTATAAATATTTCTATTTAAATAAAACAAATCTAAAAAAAGAAAAAAAATGTTCAAACCGGAAAAAAAATTTACGGTTTCTCTCTGTTTTTTTTTGGTAGGTGCTGTTTTGGAATGTTGAAACCGGAAAAAATATTTCTGGTTTTGGACTGAATTACCGGAAAAAAAATTTCCAGTTTGGGTAGATTTCGATATCCCGTTCAGCTTCGGTTATTTTTTAAAATTTAATTATTTTTTTGAATATAAATAAAAAAATCGGCAGATTTTAACACCTACAAATTTAATCCGCACAGATCTTAGTGAGAGAAATCTTTTTTTTTAGACCAAACCGTCCTTTATTTGAAAAGGAAATAATAAAGTTGAATTTATAACATAAATTAACAAATTATCTTAACCTGCCAGCATTAATTACAAAATTATCTGGATTCCAAAATTATATTCTAAATATATAAAATAACAGTCATTACCGAATATAATTCAAAAGAAAAAATTAAGAATGATAGCTATAACACATAAATGCATATATACTACCTATTTCATAGCATAAAAGCTCCATAAAACTATAATACTATTAGTAGGTATTCATAAAAATTCATACAAATTCAAACTATAAATTAGTAACTTAACAAACAAAACATAAAAGATAGAAAAACAAAATTAAATTAAAAGCATACTATCTAAATAAAAATCACTACTCCTAAAAACACTATTTTAACAACACAAATTCAAATAGAATGTCTGATACACAAATTATTATTACTCTAACAATATAACTAAAAACATAAAAAATAGAAAAATCATTTAAATTAAGTATAGTACGTAGCAATTAAAGTATTCGTTTTCATTCACCGCTTCATTGACTTGAGAGTTTGATTATTGTTGGCACATAGCTTGTGTTTTTTAATGCTTCCACAAGTTCACATTTAGAAGGATCTCGCTTGGTAGAACTTCTTGTTCTTTGTTATTTTGGTTGCCAAAGCCTGCACTTGTTGCGTGTATCACAATATTTCTTTATCCGTCTTTTTATCTCTAATTTTAAAAGAACAATCGATCCGACGTGTTTTCGATATCTTTTCTCTTTCGTCTAATTAAATGCACATCATGTGATATACAATATTGATAATCTCTGTCACATTATAAAATCACATATTTCTATGATCTCGAATTATAAATAGATAAACTTATCATTTAGTTGAGTAAAACGGTCAAACATTATTAAGTATATCTTCACGAGTTTCGTACCTGAAATTGAATAATTCAAAAAAATTTCAACCTCATGTTCTGCCAACTCATCGATATTCATCAAGTAAACAAAAGAATATATAAAATATAATTAACTTTTCTTATTTGAATGAAAATCTAATATGTAATTTTATTATTGCAGTAATAAATTTTGAATTACCGATATTGGAAATTGAGAATTTAAATAAAATTGACATCTGAGTTGAATTAGAGTTGAAAATCTGAAGATTTCAACTAATTTTGCTCAACCGTACAGGTAAAGAACTTATAATTTTTCTTCTAAGAAATAAATGTCGGTGGGGTCCACACCATTTGAAATCTAACTTTATTATTTCCTTTCCGAACAAAGGACAGTTTGGTCCATAAAAAAAGATTTCTCTCACCATAGATCTGTACAAATTAAATTTGTAGCTGTTAAAATCGGTGCCCTCGGATAGTGGCATTTTTATATCTATATCCGTTATGATAATGAAAAAATTCTTTATTCTTATCTATCTTTTCGAAAACAGTATGGATCGGGTAAACAAATAAAAAAGTCCCATGGATATCTTGATTTGTGTTTTCAATAAAATATTTTTTCAAACAAGAAAAAAAAGTAAAAATAATAATGAATACAACTAATTTGTATTATGAAAATTTAATAAAATACAAATTTTATTGTATCATGTATCATCTTCATACAAATATATATCTATATATATAATTTTATTTTTAAAAATTATTTTATACACAGGTAAAATAACAAAAAAAAATCGTTATCTATACTCAATAAGTTAACGAAAAAAAATCTTAACCTTCCTAGTGTTTCTGAATACAATACGGATTGGATAAACGGATAAATGGGTGCGATTGACACTCCTATTTAAATGTTATCTTGTGCAAATTTGAGATGTTAAACACACCAAAATTTTAGGTTCTTCATCTTGGCCCATTTAGTTGCATATGATGTTTAATTATACAAAGCCCAGAGGCAAACGATCCAAAATAACATCTCTATTTGAGCATGTCACTCCTTTTATTCCGTTGCTTATTAAATCGAGACCCATGGCCATCGGCTGAGTCTATTCAAGATTCGTGCAAATTATTTTAAGATTTATTTGAATCAAGTGTGTCTGAATCAGTGTTGTAAAAAACATCCGTTTAGGCTAATTAATCTTCCGATTATTCGTTGGCGGTAGCTAAACCATTATATATTTTCTCGATCAATTGTTTGGCGGTACCATGTCCGTCAGATAACCGCATACCGTTATTTACAACACTGGTGTGAATATTGATCCGTCGTCTCTACTCGTCTCCACTCCTTCAACCTCAGGGATCCCAACTTCGATTCAATATACGGCGAGTCCTATTTGGACGACAGTATCAAATGGGTTGACGCATTATAGTGCTTAAAAGTTAAAAGTGTGCCACGATTGATGATCTCTGGGGCGGTACCATTTAGTTATAGTTCTGATATATGGAACAAGTGCAAGTGCTATGCCTCTTTTGATGATGAGGAGAGCGATGGAGGTTTCAGTATAAAGTATAAACAACTCTGAGAAAATATTTGAGGGGAACAATGAGCCTATAAATCTTATGGCTTTCTTAACAAGCTTCGCCATGTTATGGCTTTCTTCATTTGAAATTTTCCGATGAGTACCACATGGTACACTACTCTTTTACAAATACACTTGATATAATTTCGATAGATTAATTTGTAGGAGAGAGACAATATTTAGCCATCAGTCAAACTTTTAGCCATAAAGGCATAGCAATAATTTCAAACCAAATTCTTTTTTCCCATTTCAAACTATCAAATATGGTATGGAATACAATAGCACCTTTGTATTTGATACATCGGTCTCTCATTGTTCTGCTATTCTTTCCTGCAAATGGGCTATTCTGCTATTCTCTCATGGTACACTAAGCTGGGTTTTGTTGGGTCCCTTACTCATTCCTCTTGTTTCTTTTTTTATTTTCTGTTATTTGTAATAACTAAAGTTTGTAGGGTCTTATTTGTAAAATTTGTAAAAACTCTAATAAATCTCAGAAAACAGAAAATGGGAGTTGCTTTTTTTTTCGACAAAACTTGATCTATCTCCTCTTTGATTTTCTCTCTTTGAAACCGTTGTTTTTCTCTACAACTGGTATCAGAGCACGGGTTCTCTCTGCTACACTGAAGTGGACCGCGCCAACACCGTCTCTCTCCGTTTTTTTTTCTGTTAAGTGGACCGCGCCAAGACTGTGACCTCACCCTCTCGCATTTTCTCCCTGGACCGCGCCAAGACCAGAGACCTTGCTCTCTCTCGCGTTTTCTCCCTGGACCACGCCAACACCAGCTTTTGGTGCACCGCGTCAACACCAAGGGTAGCAATATGTATTCTCCTGTGCTGCAGTCTACTATCTGGTAATTTTTTTTGGGTTTGTGTACTGTTAAGCAGTGATCAAAAACTTGTATGAACCATCTGAGAATTTACCAGTAAGTTTCTGTGCAATGGAGGAGAGTAATAGTGGTACTATGATCAAACTTACTTCGTCCAACTATTCTATTTGGAAGTCTCGTATGGAGGATTTGTTGTATTGTAAGAATGCTTATGAACCCCTTACGGGTACAAAACTCGATGGTACCTCTGATGCAGCTTGGAAAATTTCAAATCGAAAGACAATTGTCATAATTAGACAATGGGTTGATGATTCCGTGTATCACCATATTTCAACCGAAACCGAGGCTAAAATTTTGTGGGAGAAACTTGAGGGTTTGTATGAGCGCAAGACAGCTCAAAATAAGGCCTTTTATATTAGAAAGTTGGTTAATATGAAATATCAAGAAGGGTCTTCGGTGTCGGATCATTTGAGTCAATTTCAAGATTGTGTAAACCGTTTGTCTACCATGAAAATGGTTTTGGATGAAGAGTTACAAGCCTTAATTTTGTTGAGTTTTCTACCTGATAGTTGGGAAACTTTGGTGGTGTCTTTGAGTAACTCGGCACCGGATGGTGTTGTGACCCTAGCCATGGTAAAAGATAGCATGCTCAATGAGGAGTTGAGGCGTAAGGAGTTAGGGATCACTAGTGAGTCTTCGGCTCTTGTTACCGAAAATCGGGGTAGAAGTACTCATAGAAACTCTCATTATGATGACAAGCGGGATAAGTCAAAGAAGTGGTCAAAGTCTAGAAAGGAAATTATTTGTTATTATTGCAAGAAGCCCGGTCATATGAAGAATGAGTGTCGGAAATTGAAAGCCAAGAATGATGGTCTTAAGAGAGATCAATCTAGGGGTAAAGGCGCTGATGATGAGAAGGTGCATACCACCGCCATTGCTTCCGATGGAGAAGTATTCATTGCTTGTGATGAAGGTTTTGTAAATTTCACTAGTCAAGACTCCACTTGGGTAATGGACTTCGCGGCCTCATTTCATGTCACATCTAGATGTGACTTGTTTACTTCCTACAAGGAGGGTAATTATGGTGTTGTAAGAATGGGAAATAACGGAGTTTGTAAAATCTCCGGAATTGGAGATGTATGTGTGGAGACTAGTTTGGGATGCAAGCTTATTCTCAAGGATGTTCGGCATGTGCCGGATATGAGACTTCACTTGATTTCGATTGGTGCCCTTGATAATGATGGATACCAAAGTTACTTCTTTGGAGGAAGATGAAAATTATTGAGAGGACATTTAGTTGTTGCTCGTGGTTCCAAATCCAGTTCGCTTTATGTGACTCAAGTAAAGGTATGTGGTGAGGTGAATGTCTCGGAATGTAACTCAACCGATTTATGACACTTGCGGTTGGGTCACATGAGTGAAAAAGGCATTGAGATTCTTTCCAAGAAAAATTATGTGCCTTGTGATGGCACCTCTCTCACTTCTTGTATACATTGTTTGGCGGGCAAACAACATCGTATAAACTTTAAAAGAAATCCGACAAGAAAGAAATCGGATTTGTTGGAGTTGGTGCATAACGATCTTTGTTCAATGGGAGATAGAACCATTGGTGGTGCTCTTTATTTTGTGACCTTTGTGGATGATCATTCTAGAAAATTATGGGCATATTCCCTTAAGACAAAGGATCAAGTGTTGGATGTGTTCAAGCAATGGGTTGTGGAGGTTGAAAGAGAAACCGGAAAGAAGTTGAAGTGTGTCCGGTCGGATAATGGAGGAGAATACCGTGGTCCCTTTGAGACATTTTGCAAGACCAATGGTATTAAACTTGAGAGATCCGTACCTAAAACACCACAACAAAATGGTATAGCCGAAAGGATGAACCGCACCATTTGTGAGAGAATTCGATGTATGCTCTCTTATTCTAAACTTTCAAAAGGTTTTTGGGGTGAAGCTTTGAACACCGCGGTGCACTTGATTAATCGTTCTCCTTCACATGCGTTAGACGGTGATATACCAAAAAGGGTTTGGAAAGGTAAAGACATATCCTATGATTATCTTAAAGTGTTCGGTTGTAAGTGTTAGTTTGTAATAATCTAGAAGTCAATAATACGATAAGTTAATCATAAAGCTTTGTTCATGAATTGAATGTTTATTTATATATCATTTTGTTGCCTTGAGTATTATTGCATTTGTGGATCATTTCGAGTTCATGACTGAAATTGTGAAACTCCATAATATAGATAATATATACTCTTAAAAGGTCACTGACCAAGGTAATTAGCAGGAACACTAATTACCGCTATAAGGTTAGTATGTGGATTAAAAGATGGTTAAGTTTTACAAACCACCTGACACGAGATGTCATTTTAATCACATAGATACATGTTCTAGGAACATGGTATTTGACAGACCCCGAATGAAACATTAAATAGAATTGTGTTCGTGTCATTTATGTTTTCATTCAGTGTCAAAGTTCTACAGTATGAGGTATTTATCGTTCCCACTAAGAAATATATATGAGTGAGTGTTATCTAACGCTGTCCGTAAAAAGCAGCCATAACGGTAGCATTTCCATATGTATAACTTAGCTGAGGAAGTGATAGTCTACCAAGAATACTACTTGTCCCTCGTATCTCTATACGAGCTATAGCATCACTGGGCCCCTTGGTAGAGTTAGATTATCTGCATGCAGTATAATTACAAGAGTAATCATATTTGATAATCTACTCAAGATCAAGAAAAGATACAGTTAACAAGGATGACACATATCTACCTTAAAACTGATCTGATAGCTATGAGACGAAGAACTGACACAAGTAAATTGTTTACTGGATCGTGATATTGTACAGTACAGCATCATCTGTGTAATTGGATGGTCATGATGTGTTGCCAGACGCCACCCATGACTAACAGAAGTTAAAACAGTTTTAACTCTGTTTACCAACATAACACAGATCCTATTGGGTCACACCATATAGGAGCTACTCGGAGAATCTTACTGATTAATTATAAATTGATTATAATTAATATTAAGATGGTTATAATTAATTATACGTGATATAATTAAATTATAAATGTCATTTAGAATGACAAGCAGAAACAACGGTTAATTTATAAACGTACACGTTACGTTGTATAAAAGTTACCGAACAACAACCGAAAAGAAATATAATTGTATATGACAATTATATATATTTGATTTGGATTTTAATTTGTTAATTATGGATTTGAATTATGGGTTTAAAAGCCCAAAATAATCAAAGCCTTAATTAAAATTAAAGGCCCAAAGTCAAAGCCCAAAATCAAAGCCTTTTACTATTCATGCCTTAATGGGCCAAGGGCAAAATGGTCATTTCACACCTATGCCACCTTGCATGACACCTTAGGGGTGTAGAAACATGGAGAAGAGTGTGGAAGGGTGTGGAAGGGGTATTTTGGTCTTTTCACATATTAAAGGATGAGGTGTCAAGGGCTTTTGGTAAATAGATTTGTTTTGAGGGGTATTTTGGTCTTTTGCGAACCTCCTCAAAACACTATAAATAGAGGGGTGAGGGTAGAGAGAAAATTTGCTAATTCACATGTTAATCTGATTACTTTGTTAATCGATTTTTCTCTCTTCCCTGATTTCGGTTATTACGAGATTCGGAAAAATATATTTTTGCAAACTCTGCGGTATTTCGTGTTTTGCTTTTTAAGTGAAACTGAACAACTTGGAGTCTTAAATATATTTAATCTGTCCCTATTTCGGTGAATAGTGTTTCTGCAGAATTCCGCAGTTTACGGTATTTCTGGCAGAAGAAGTAAATCGCTCTCCGATTAGTCCTGGTGGATAACCAATAGAGGTATCACACGTGTGATACTGCGAGTCGATTCCATCCCTGGTGAGGCTCTACTCGCTCGGTCTGCATTCCAACTAAGATTTGGAATCAAGGTATAAACTGTTATATTAATCTATTTAATTTGTAAATAGATTTAATGCTTTAGGAAATCAATTATGGAGTAGATCTGTAAATAGGATTAAACGAATCTTCTTGATTCATTTAATCCGTAGCTTAAGTTAGATGTAAAAATTTTTGTTTTACTCTTTCCGCAGTTTAAGCTAATTAAATGGGTTTGAACCGTTCCTCGAAACCCAACAGTGGTATCAGAGCACAAGGCTCTCCCGCTGATTGATTTTCTAAAGTTATAACTTATGCAAATAAGGTGCATGTACCGCGTATCGGTTTAAATTCTTACATTTGCAGCACAAGTCCAAAACCGATTAGAAATGAGATTTTCTTGGTTCGGTTTTTCCGACTAAGAAAGTTAAATTAGATTTACGCTTTCTTTATGCTTTCTTTATATTTTCGTTTTCAAAAACTTTTGATCGCGTTAAAGTTCATCGAAGAATGTGATGAAGCAATAAAGTACCTTAGTAAGAGCTGTCATTTCCACACCGTAAAAGAGATGGTTCTGTCTAGGAAAGATTGAGTCTAAGCGGTCCTTGTGACCCCGATCTTTCCTGGGAGCCCCTTTTACACGTCCTAATGGCTGGCCGAAAAGGAACTTTGTCACGTTACCAAATTGCTTTAACGCTTTTGAAATGGCAAAATTTAGTGTAAATCTTTCGCCTTTTTGAAAACCTTCGGAAAATAAAGTTCATCGAAGAATGTGATGAAGCAATAAAGTACCTTAGTAAGAACTGTCATTTCCACACCGTAAAAGAGATGGTTCTGTCTAGGAAAGATTGAGTCTAAGCGGTCCTCGTGACCCCAATCTTTCCTGGGGGCCCCTTTTACATGTCCTAATGACTGGCCCAAAAGGAACTTTGTCACGTTACCAAATTGCTTTATGGAACGAAAAGAATATTTGTTTTAAAAACATGTAAACTGTTTATATGCTTTAAAACGGTATAGAATAAAGAACTGAGCATAACTGCAAAATAAAGAATTAGGAACTGATAAATAAATATACCTGACTTGGTCCCGTATATAAGTAAATTAGATTTACTGCTTTGATATGAACTGAATAAATTAGATTTATCGCTTTCATGGAACCGTGAAAGAACGTGATGTCAAAGAAAGATTTGTGAAGGAACTCACCGTTGTCTTTCTGGCAGACGACTTTCACGTGTCCGCTAGAATGTCTAATGTCAGTTGCAAGAACTGACTGCTTAACAAAAGCTAAGTATATGAAAGAGATACTGCTAAAAGAAAAGAAAGTAATGGGGATCATATTCGGTATTCTTTCTAGACTTCCTTTCCACGACTGCTTAATGAAGCATATGAAAGAGGTCTCTTTAAATACGAATAAAATCACATTAGTCGTTCTTTCTGGCACGCTAAGAATAGAAAGTAATGGAGATCATATTCGGTATCCTTTCTAGACTTCCTTTCCACGACTGCTTAATGAAGCATATGAAAGAGGTCTCTTTAGATACGAATAAAATCACATTAGTCGTTCTTTCTGGCACGTTAAGGATAGAAAAATGCGATCACATTTCGTACTCTAGACTTCCTTTCCACGACTGCTTAATGAAGCATATGAAAGAGGTCGCTTAAAGATACGAATAGAATCACATTAATTATTCTTCCTGACATATCCCTTTTAGAAACTACTGGCACTGTTAAGCATAAACACCAACCCATTAAATATTAAGTAGTATGCCCTTCCCACTCTATCCTCCTCAAACCATTGTTCATTGGTTGATGATTAAACTACTCAGTAGACATCGCCTTTTACCTTTGGTGGTCGAGGGTTATGTCCGACATATCAAACCAAATAGAGTGAGGTTACTTACCAATGATTTCCAAAACAGTTTTGGGCTTGGGGCAAAGTCTTCGTTAAATACACGTGATGTTTTAACGAAACCAAGAATCACAAAGAGGTGTGATTAGCAAGTTTGCTTACCTAAGATAACTGATAGCCATGATATGCATACACTGCCTTGGTTATTGGTGAAAATAGGGATCTTGGTCCTACTGCAAAACGGGAATAGAACAAATTTGCAGTGGGAGTTTTATCATTAGAATAAAACATTACATGAACAAAGCTAAAATCTTTACATTTTAAACATTGTAGTAATATGGCTAAAGAAACATCCTTCTCTCTACGCTCCCTGCTCGAGAAACAAACACTGAAAGAGGACGGATCCAATTTCACTGATTGGTTCCGTACTCTCACCATTGTACTAAGACGTGAAAAGAAAGAATATGTCTTAAACTCACCTGTCCCTGCTGAGCCAGGAACAAATGGCAAACCAGAGGATATCACTAAGTACAACAAGCACAAAGAGGATGAGCTTGATGTACAAGGTCTCGTAGTAAGTATTATGGGTCCTGAATTGCAGCGCCGATTCATGGATACCAAAACTTATATCATATGCGATCAGCTCAAGAACATGTTTCAAGAGCAAGCGCGTATCGAGAGATTTAAAGTGACAAAATCTCTACTTGGTCACAGGTTGGCCGAGGGAGGCTCTATGGGAACTCACATGCTCCGTATGACGAGCGATGTTGAGCAGCTCGAGAAGCTGAATGCTCCGATAAGCAAGGAATTTGCTACGGACATTATCCTGCACTCACTTCCTCCAAGCTTTTCGGGATTCATCATGAATTTCCATATGCTTGGTATGGATAAAAGTTTGCAAGAGCTCCAAGGGATGCTTCGGATCGCTGATGGGGACATGAAGAAAAAGTCTTCTGTTCTCATGATCCAAGCTGGTGGGAAAAAGATAAAGAAAGCCCCAAAGAAGGTGGCTCCCAAGTATCAAGGCAAAGGGAAAAAGATTCTTAAACCGAATCCTCCCAAGATAAAGGTTGCTGCTTCCTCTGAATGCTATTACTGCAATAGCAAGGGTCATTGGAAGAGGAACTGCCTGAAGTACCTAGCGGATCTGAAGTCTGGAAAGGTTTCCAAGGCTTCAACCTCAGGTATTTTTGTTATTGAAGTTAACGTTGCTACCTCTATAAATGATTGGGTATTGGATACTGGATCATGTGCTCATATTTGTTCAAATATGCAAGTACTAAAGAATAGAAGGAAGCTACGTAACAAGGAGATACAACTCCAAGTTGGAAACGGAGCACGAGTTGCAGCCGTAACAGCTGGTAGTATAGAGTTGTATTTGCCCAGCGGGCTTGTAATGGAATTAGAAAATGTATATTTTGTTCCTAGCATTTCCAGAAACATCATTTCAATCTCATGTTTAGAGATGAATGGTTTCTCTTTTGTGATAAAGGACAATAGATGTTCTATATACAAAGATGAATTATATTATGGATCTTCTTATATGATGAATGGTCTTTATATACTGGAAATGAATAAACCCGTGTTTAACATAAATAACAAACGACTCAAAGCATCACATGAAAGCACGACTTACATGTGGCATTGTCGCCTTGGTCATATAAATGAGAAACGCATCAAGAAGTTACATAAAAATGGACTTCTTGGTAAATTTGATCTGGAATCAATTGACACATGCGAATCTTGTATACGAGGTAAAATGACCAAAGCGCCTTTCTCCAAAAAGGGCGAAAGGGCAAGTGACTTGTTAAGTCTTATACACACGGATGTATGTGGACCTATGAGTACTTGCACAAGAAATGGTTTTTCTTACTTTATCACGTTTACTGATGATTACAGTAGATACGGTTATGTCTACTTGATGAGACATAAGTCTGAATCCTTTGACAAGTTCAAAGAATTCAAGACTGAAGTAGAAAATCAATTGAACAAAAGTATTAAGGCTCTACGTTCTGACCGTGGAGGCGAATACTTGAGTTTTGAGTTTAAAGAGTACTTAAAAGAATGTGGGATAGTCTCACAACTCACACCTCCAGGGACACCACAATGGAATGGTGTTTCTGAGAGACGGAATCGAACTCTACTGGATATGGTTCGTTCCATGATGAGTGTAGCCACTCTGCCGAAATCCTTCTGGGGGCACGCACTAGAAACTGCTGCACGAACAATAAACATGGTTTCATCCAAGTCAGTAGAAAAGACTCCATACGAGTTATGGTTTGGGAAAATCCCAACTATGTCTTATCTTAAAATTTGGGGTTGCGAAGTATTTGTCAAACGTCCGACGTCTGGCAAACTTGATCCCAAAGCTGACAAATGCTTCTTCGTAGGGTATCCTAAGGAAACGAAAGGATATTACTTCTATTACCAATCCGAGAACAAAATAGTTGTTGCTCGTCATGGTATATTTTTGGAGAACGAGTTTCTCGCAAAAGGAAGTAGTGGGAGTAATGTAATACTTGAAGAAATTCAAGATACATCACATAATACAATATCTGAACCAGATCAGATTAACCCACCTCTTGATACTTCGGCTGATGAGCATCTGGAAGTTCCAAATCCACAAGTAGCTGTGGATGAGGTTCTAGTCCCGAGCTCAAGTACTTCAACGCAAGTTGAAGTAGAACTGGATCCGCAGACAGTTGTGGATCAAGTTCAACAGCCCGAAGAACGAGTACTACGTAGGTCAACAAGAGTAGTCCATGCACCTGAAAGGTACTTGGGACTGCACGAGATCTCAGCCTATGACACTGAAGATCCTTTGACCTATGCGGAAGCATTGGATAGGCCCGACTCTGATAAATGGCTGGAGGCCATGAGATCCGAAATACAGTCCATGTATGACAATACGGTCTGGAACCTAGTTGTACCACCTGATGGGATAAAACCCATAGCTAACAAATGGGTTTTCAAAATGAAAACAGACATGGATGGTAAGATGACTGTATACAAAGCACGGCTAGTAGCGAAAGGTTTCAAACAGATTCTCGGTGTAGATTATGATGAAACTTTTTCGCCCGTGGCTATGTTTAAGTCAATTCGGATACTCCTAGCAATTGCCGCATTTCATGATTATGAAATATGGCAAATGGATGTCAAAACCGCCTTCTTAAATGGAAATTTAGAAGAGGATGTGTACATGACACAGCCTGAGGGTTTTGAGGATTCAAAGAATGCTGGGAAAGTGTGCAAGCTTCTTAAATCCATTTATGGACTGAAGCAAGCATCACGGAGTTGGAATCTTCGATTTGACGAAGAAGTCAAAAAGCTTGACTTCGTCAGATGCGAAGAAGAACCATGTGTATACAGAAAGACTAGTGGGAGTGCCATCGCTTTTCTTATCCTATATGTAGATGACATACTACTAATGGGAAATGATATTCCTCTTTTGCAACAAGCCAAGTCTTCGTTGAAGAAAGTCTTTTCAATGAAAGACTTGGGCGAGGCTGTCTATATACTAGGCATAAAGATCTATCGAGATAGATCAAATAGACTTATAGGTTTAAGTCAAAGCACGTACATTGACAAAGTGCTGAATCAGTTCAGCATGCAGGATTCTAAGAGAGGATTCCTGCCAATGTCTCATAGTGTTCAGCTAAGCAAGACTCAGTGTCCTTCGACAACTGATGAGCGAAGCATCATGAGTAGAGTACCATACGCTTCGGCTATTGGCTCTATCATGTACGCCATGTTGTGCACTCGCCCTGATGTCTCGTACGCTTTGAGTGTGACGAGTAGATATCAAGCTAATCCAGGCCAAGAGCACTGGATTGCTGCAAAGAATATCCTTAAGTACTTAAGAAGAACTAAGGATATGTTTCTCGTCTACGGTGGTGATTCCGAGCTTGTGATTAATGGTTACACTGACGCCAGTTTCCAAACTGACCATGATGACTCGAGATCACAGTCTGGGTATGTGTTCATACTCAACGGTGGTGCTGTGAGCTGGAAGAGTTCAAAGCAAGAGACTACAGCAGACTCAACCACCGAAGCAGAGTACATAGCTGCATCCGAGGCAGCTAAAGAAGGTTTCTGGATCAAGAAGTTCCTTAGTGAACTTGGAGTGGTTCCCAGTGTTCAAGGCCCTGTGGACCTCTACTGTGACAACAATGGAGCTATAGCTCAGGCCAAAGAACCAAGATCGCACTCGAAATCCAAGCATGTTCTACGGCGTTTTCACCTGATACGAGAGATCGTAAATAGAGGTGATGTAAAGATATGTAGAGTTGACACAGTCAGCAACACAGCTGATCCACTCACGAAACCTCTTCCTCAAGCCAAGCACCAGATGCATATTGCCTCTATGGGTCTGAGACACATAGGAGACTGGCTATGAGTTTTTTCTTTAGATCTACGAGATTTTTAGAAATACTAGAGATTTGTATAAGTAGAGCCTACGATGATTGGCTCCTAGCTTAAGTGGGAGATTGTTAGTTTGTAATAATCTAGAAGTCAATAATACGATAAGTTAATCATAAAGCTTTGTTCATGAATTGAATGTTTATTTATATATCATTTTGTTGCCTTGAGTATTATTGCATTTGTGGATCATTTCGAGTTCATGACTGAAATTGTGAAACTCCATAATATAGATAATATATACTCTTAAAAGGTCACTGACCAAGGTAATTAGCAGGAACACTAATTACCGCTATAAGGTTAGTATGTGGATTAAAAGATGGTTAAGTTTTACAAACCACCTGACACGAGATGTCATTTTAATCACATAGATACATGTTCTAGGAACATGGTATTTGACAGACCCCGAATGAAACATTAAATAGAATTGTGTTCGTGTCATTTATGTTTTCATTCAGTGTCAAAGTTCTACAGTATGAGGTATTTATCGTTCCCACTAAGAAATATATATGAGTGAGTGTTATCTAACGCTGTCCGTAAAAAGCAGCCATAACGGTAGCATTTCCATATGTATAACTTAGCTGAGGAAGTGATAGTCTACCAAGAATACTACTTGTCCCTCGTATCTCTATACGAGCTATAGCATCACTGGGCCCCTTGGTAGAGTTAGATTATCTGCATGCAGTATAATTACAAGAGTAATCATATTTGATAATCTACTCAAGATCAAGAAAAGATACAGTTAACAAGGATGACACATATCTACCTTAAAACTGATCTGATAGCTATGAGACAGAAGAACTGACACAAGTAAATTGTTTACTGGATCGTGATATTGTACAGTACAGCATCATCTGTGTAATTGGATGGTCATGATGTGTTGCCAGACGCCACCCATGACTAACAGAAGTTAAAACAGTTTTAACTCTGTTTACCAACATAACACAGATCCTATTGGGTCACACCATATAGGAGCTACTCGGAGAATCTTACTGATTAATTATAAATTGATTATAATTAATATTAAGATGGTTATAATTAATTATACGTGATATAATTAAATTATAAATGTCATTTAGAATGACAAGCAGAAACAACGGTTAATTTATAAACGTACACGTTACGTTGTATAAAAGTTACCGAACAACAACCGAAAAGAAATATAATTGTATATGACAATTATATATATTTGATTTGGATTTTAATTTGTTAATTATGGATTTGAATTATGGGTTTAAAAGCCCAAAATAATCAAAGCCTTAATTAAAATTAAAGGCCCAAAGTCAAAGCCCAAAATCAAAGCCTTTTACTATTCATGCCTTAATGGGCCAAGGGCAAAATGGTCATTTCACACCTATGCCACCTTGCATGACACCTTAGGGGTGTAGAAACATGGAGAAGAGTGTGGAAGGGTGTGGAAGGGGTATTTTGGTCTTTTCACATATTAAAGGATGAGGTGTCAAGGGCTTTTGGTAAATAGATTTGTTTTGAGGGGTATTTTGGTCTTTTGCGAACCTCCTCAAAACACTATAAATAGAGGGGTGAGGGTAGAGAGAAAATTTGCTAATTCACATGTTAATCTGATTACTTTGTTAATCGGTTTTTCTCTCTTCCCTGATTTCGGTTATTACGAGATTCGGAAAAATATATTTTTGCAAACTCTGCGGTATTTCGTGTTTTGCTTTTTAAGTGAAACTGAACAACTTGGAGTCTTAAATATATTTAATCTGTCCCTATTTCGGTGAATAGTGTTTCTGCAGAATTCCGCGGTTTACGGTATTTCTGGCAGAAGAAGTAAATCGCTCTCCGATTAGTCCTGGTGGATAACCAATAGAGGTATCACACGTGTGATACTGCGAGTCGATTCCATCCCTGGTGAGGCTCTACTCGCTCGGTCTGCATTCCAACTAAGATTTGGAATCAAGGTATAAACTGTTATATTAATCTATTTAATTTGTAAATAGATTTAATGCTTTAGGAAATCAATTATGGAGTAGATCTGTAAATAGGATTAAACGAATCTTCTTGATTCATTTAATCCGTAGCTTAAGTTAGATGTAAAAATTTTTGTTTTACTCTTTCCGCAGCTTAAGCTAATTAAATGGGTTTGAACCGTTCCTCGAAACCCAACAGTAAGGCTTTTGTGCACATACCCAAGGATGAAAGGTCAAAGCTTGATAGCAAGACCAAAGAGTGTATTTTTTTGGGGTATGGAAATGGTGAATTCGGATATAGGTTGTGGGATCCTATTGAGAAGAAGTTAGTGAGAAGTCGAGATGTGGTTTTCTTTGAGGAAGAAACCATTGAGAATGTGCAAAATCTCGACAAGGCCAAAATCTCTTCAAGAAACTTTGTTGATTTAACTCCTATCTCAACCAACAACCTAAATACCGAAACAAATCAGCCAATTTCAAGTCAACCAACCGAAACTAATGACCCACAAGAGGAGGAGAATGAACCCAAAATTACTATCCCTTCAAATGAGGCTTCTCAAGTGCAAGAATTAAGAAGGTCAACTCGAGATAGGCGGGCTAATACAAGGTACTCATCTAATGAATTTGCTTTGCTTGTAGATAATAGTGAGCCCGAATGTTTTCAAGAAGCCATGGTGTCGGAGCACAAGGATAAGTGGTTGGAAGTCATGCAAGATGAGATGAAATCTTTGCATGGGAACAACACATTTGAATTAGTGAAATTGCCAAGAGGCAAAAAGGTGCTCAAGAACAAGTGGGTGTATCGGGTTAAATTTGAGGGTCAAGAGGCAAAATCGAGGTACAATGCTCGGTTAGTTGTGAAGGAATTTGATCAAAAGAAGGGAGTTGATTTCGAAGAAATCTTCTCGCCCGTTGTTAAGATGTCCTCAATTCGGGTGGTGCTTGGGTTGGCCGCTAGCTTGAATTTAGAGGTGGAACAACTAGATGTCAAGACCGCATTCCTCCATGGTGATTTGGAGGAGAAGCTCTACATGGAGCAACCCGAGGGTTTTGAGAAGAAGGGGCAAGATCACTTGGTATGCAAGTTGAGGAGGAGCCTTTATGGCTTGAAACAAGCGCCTCGAAATTGGTACAAGAGGTTTGAATCTTTTATGTGTGACAACAAATTTGAGAAAACTAATTCCGATAATTGTGTTTTTGTGAAAAAGTATTATAGTGGTGATTTTATTTTCCTCTTGCTCTATGTTGACGACATGTTGGTCGTTGGAAGTGATTTGACAAAAATCAAAGCATTGAAAGAGAGGCTTGGGAATGAATTTGCCATGAAAGACTTGGGTGCGGCAAGGCAAATTCTTGGGATGAGAATCACTAGAGACCGTAAGGATCGGAAGCTTTGGTTGTCATAAGAGAAGTACATCGAGAAGGTACTTCAAAGATTCAACATGAACAAGTGTAAACCGGTAACATCTCCTCTTGCTAGTCACTTTAAATTATCTCATGATGGCTGTCCCAAAGATGAAAATGAGAAGAATGAGATGAGAAATGTGCCATATGCCTCAGTTGTAGGCTCTTTGATGTATGCAATGGTGTGCACGCGACCGGATATTGCTCATGCGGTTGGTATGGTGAGTCGTTTTCTTTCTAATCCGGGTAAGGTGCATTGGAATGCCGTTAAGTGGATTCTCCGGTATTTAAGGGGCACAACCACTTATTGCATTTGTTTTGGTGGCACAAACAATCCGGTATTGGAGGCATATACGAATGCCGATTGGGCCGGTGACATAGACTCGAGGAAGTCTACATCCGGTTATTTGATTTGTTTTGGAAACGGAGCTGTGTCATGGCAATCTAAGTTGCAAAAGTGTGTAGCACTCTCTACTACCGAAGCCGAGTACATAGCCATTACGGAAGCATGCAAGGAGTTAATTTGGATGAAAAAGTTCTTGCATGAGTTGGGTGTTCGGCAAGAGAGGTATGTATTATTTTGTGATAGTCAAAGTGCGATTCACTTGAGCAAGAATCCGATGTTTCACTCTCGCTCTAAACACATTGAGTTGAGGTATCATTGGATACGTGATGTTCTTGAGAGCAAGGAATTGGTGTTGGAGAAAATCCACACGAGTGAGAATGGTTCGAATATGTTGACAAAGTCGATATCGTCATTGAAGCTAGAAGTTTGTTGTGAGAAGGCGGGTTTGGTTGGAGGACACGCTCCATGAGTCGGGAGGAGGAGTTTGTTGGGTCCCTTACTCATTCCTCTTGTTTCCTTTTTTATTTTCTGTTATTTGTAATAACTAAAGTTTGTAGGGTCTTATTTGTAAAATTTGTAAAGACTCTAATAAATCTCAGAAAACAGAAAATGGGAGTTGCTTTTTTTCCCGACAAAACTTGATCTATCTCCTCTTTGATTTTCTCTCTTTGAAACCGTTGTTTTTCTCTACAGGTTTGCAGAAAGATTGAGATTAAAAAAAAAAAATGGGCCTGGATCAATAACAATGCCTAAATTCTGCAAACAAAAAATGAAAAGGGCTTCATGGTCTTGGTCCAGGCCTCCACAAAATCGTTAGTTATCAGTTGTACATTACTTTGCATTACAATTCAAGATGAATTGAAAATTGAAATATGGAATCGGAAAATCTAATTTCTATTATATATGCTTCATGCTTGTCTCAAACAAATCAGGACCACGCATATAATTCAATATGCGCATGCTTTAAAACAGGTGGTGAACTTCACTAGCAAGTAGCAACAATACCAGTACATATCTTCTACTCATTAATTATTTTCTCAAATAAAAAACAAGCCACTAAATGCTAATTAATTTACGGAAGATAATATAAACATTCCTCTCAGAGTCTCAGTATCAGTAATCAGAGACAAACCCCATGAACTCCTCATCTAACAGCAATGCTGCCATGGTTTCAGGAGCAAGACACATTTCTATATCAGCACTCCCATCACCTTCTCTACCAGGAAATGCCGACATCTTACCGTCAAATTTATTCGCCTTCCCGCTTCTGACTGCCAGTGGCTGGCCCCACCCAAAGTCGTTTCCTTCATACATTGGAAACCTATTTGAGCTGCCCATATTGATTACAGCACCATCAGGATTGCCTAAGGGGAAACACTTTGGTGCAACCTCCCAATCTGCCACGACCTGTCTAATTGCCGTGTCATTGTGAGCCTTCACACTAGCATTTAACAGCCCAGCTACCCACCTGAGATCCTTACCGGTGACTTCCTCCACTTTCGCCCTTGTCGGTGTGCTCTGAATTGCATTGCCAAAATAGTTTGGTGATACACATGGTTCTATACGGTGCCGACAATTTACTGCCATACGAAAGGTTGTTATGTAATCGCTGGGAAGCCACTGCCTTGCACGTGTAACTGCTTGCCAGATGAGAGCACACAAAGATTGGAATGTGGAGATTTCGCTTCCTTTTGTGTTGATTTTCATATCATGTATTTGTTTTCCCCAAATCTCGGCCTCTTGACCTGATACCACTGCGAGCTTCTGATTGTTTTGCCCACGATTGGCCTTTGATTTGAGCAGCCGCATGGCATCGAGACTGAAATGGAATATCCTTTCTCTAACTGGTGCATCAACTGGAAAGGTGACCTCTGGCCCTGCACTGGTGGCAAAACAAAGCACTGCGTTGGAATTTCCAAAGTAGTTGCGGCGAAAATCAGGAGGATTGGGGGAACCGCCACGGCAAAGTTCAGCCCATGTATTGAAGAAATGCCAAAAGGAAGTGCCATCAACCACTGCATGATTTACAGCACAACCAATAAAGACAGCACCATCGCCGAGTTCGGTAAACTGGAATGCGGCAAGCGGACGAAAATGACCCTGGTAGCTGATCGTGCGGTCCATGGGGAACAGATTGTTGATCGGTTTGGGCGTGTCAGACGAAGGCAGCAGGAGAGACGAGAGGGAGAGATTCGGGGCAGTTGCATGGTAGAAATCCACACCAGCATCATTGCAAGAGATAAAGATGCGGTCATCGGGATACGTAGTGAAGCGACCGGCAAAGGCGGGGATGATGGTCAGTGCTCGGGAAAGAGAGGAAACCAAGAGGGATAACAAAGAGGGAATTGGGATGTTGGGCTTGGGATAAAAGAGACCCTTTTGGATATAGTGGCAGGAGAGCATGGGTAGGTCAGAAACAGAGAGCTTGAGGTCAGCCATGGTGGATGGGGAATCGGGCAAAACTGTACGCTTGGAAAGAATTATTACAGAGGAAGAGTCAATTGGAAAGGCAAACTCAGGAGCCATCTTTTTTTTTGGATAAGTTAATTTTGTTGCTACTGTCTTTGTTTGTGGTCGTGTGCTGTGAGGAAAGGAAAGCAGAGATATTTATAGGCAGGAGGAGGCCAGTGCGGATTCATGCACCTAAAGAAGAGCCACTAATGGGTTGACAATTGACAACCGATCCGATTGATTATTAAGTAAACTAAATATAACAAGGTCAACATTGTTTGTGACACCCACCACTTTGCTCCTTGACTTCAGGAGTAACTGCTATATACTCTGGATGCCATTTGCCACGAGTGCTCGGCCAGCACACAAATATATATTTTATTCAAAACAGAACCAGTGATTCAGATTTATCAGACCTGATCACCTGACCGATGCATGATTGAATTAAGGTTTACAATGTTAAAGGAATAAAACCCAATACATACCTGAAACATGAATGTTGTTGTTTGCTTATATTGGTAGGTATCTATAATCTTATAGAATATTTTAAATGGTTTGGAAAGAATGTTTTGTAGCTTGCATGTTGTTATCTTAAATCTAAAGACAATCTTCTACCATAATTAAATTAATTACCATTTGAATATAGTCATAATGTATATTGAAATCTACTTTGAACCTTTTATAAGCTGACTTTTGAGAAAACAAAAAAAAATGTATATATTATATATTAAGTGAATTAGAAATCCCTTGGTGGATAGCAATTATTAATTTGTCAACGATGATGGTGATAATGAATGAATGAATGAATTAATTAATTATGACATAAATAAAGAAATATGATAGGGAAATTAGTGGTTTCTCACAGTGCCAGCCTATGGCAATTGCCATAAAAAGAGCACAGGTGTGCTTCTGGAGAGCAGCATGACGTGCCTCTTTTGTTGAGTGCCACGCTTCTGTCTCTTCTGACAAATTAAGAGCCATATCGCAAGCTTGCAACGGCTCAATAGTGTGTCATGATTCCCAGTTTCCCACGCAACATTAATAAATAATTAGTTTGGTACATTTCTCCCAAAAAAAAAAATTTTAATCAAATAAAATAAATATAAAAAAAAAATATACATCAATGGCTGTGGTATGGAGCGGATTCGGAGCGGATATAGCATTATCCATATCTGTTTTTCAATAAACGGATGCGAATAAAGATACAAATAATAAACAGATATCAAAATTTAAAATCAAATATGTCTTAAACAGATACAGATATAGAGCGAATAATCTATGAATATGGATTCAAATACGGACACGAAATAAATAATTAACTTGTACATACAAATAAAAATATGATAAATAAAAAGTTATAATTAACTAATAAAAAATAATATAAAAAACAAAAAAATTGTCTTGTTGTTATCTTGAAACAAGATCTAAAACTAATATAACAGAGACTAAAAAAGACTAACGGACTAAAAAATCTTTAATAAAAAATAATAGAGAGTGAAGAAAAATAACATTTTTAATACTATTACTTGTGAACTTGATAAAAACAAAACAACATTGTTAATATTTGTATCCATAAATCAAGCATACATAGTGCCTAAGTTAGTCATCTACGATCTTACCATATACTGGATGTAGTTGACCTAATTCTTAGTTATATGGTTGCTATAATTTCGTCGAGAAGGAGATTAATATCCTTAATTGTTGGTCAATTTTATAAAGAGATTGGAGATTAGTAAGCTATTCAATTAATTAGAAAGTCAAAGGTCAGTGTGCATGTTTAGCAACAAAACCGATCGAACTCATGTATACGATTCATGAACCCACCTCCCATGTCAGAGTACAGTTAATCCAGCTGGACACCCTGTCAAGTGCCAACTGTGCATAGCCGCCCAATCTCATCCTCATTTATTTCCAAATATAAATGAATCCCTCCTAATATTTTTTTTTTCCCTTTTTTGTTGTTGTTTAAGTGCTTTATAAATTACTACGCTTAGTATAAGAGCTTTATGTAATATGAGTAAAGGTATAGGATAAGATTAATTCATCCAAATAGTTTATGAGTTCATCATAAAAATTTATAAATTTTGTAGCTTTTTTTTTTAAAACCAAGAGGTATAAACACCAACAATAAGTATTTCTTTTTTTCTTTGTTTCCCTTATTTTAGAAAGCTTTTTTCAATCTCTTCAACATACGTCAAAAAAACAATCACGAAAACTTATAAATCTAGTAAATACACTTAACATTTAACAATTACAATTCACCATTTGAACTTAATTCAGTATATTTTTACATTAAATTCACAAATTTTCATAGAGAGTTTTAAACTCACCTAAATTTTAGCCTATTACCATAACTACAAAAAAGAAAAAGAAAAAAAATTCAATTTAAGCTCCCTACTTATCTAACTGAGCTCTGAATTAGTTTATCCTATTATCAGAATTCAGTCTAAATAATTAATTATATTAGGAGAATGAGCTGTAAAATAAGTATTTTATTTATTTTGCAGTCCAATTATCACATTTAATTTATTATACGCCGCCCTCATTCCAATTTGGTCTAAAATATTATTAGTTGTCCTGCAATTGACTCTTAATTAAGGAAAATTAATTACCCCACTCGTGTGGGCTAATTAAGAAATAAATGAAACATTACAGCTACCTCAATTTGCATTGGGTTCTGAAATATATACATTAAATAAGTAAGAAAAAAGGGTCGGTTGTATTATTTATTATATATTTTTCTTTTGCAGCGCCTACAGGCAGTCATTAGTTGGCAAGCTCAGATCCCAGTAAGTAATAGTACCATGTTGTAAATTAATTATTAATTAAATAATTAAGTCAAAGAGGATTCTTTTGTCTCAAACATGCCATATAATCATATAATTAAAGAATGAATTATTACCTAAGGTTTCTCATATCATATGTAGTAACATGAATCTAATTCACTAGCTCCAAAGTTGTGAAGGTGGGCTGAATTTATATGGGTCGGTGATGCAACTTGGTTCTTCTCTCTCTGATCTTTCCATGCATGCATGAAACCCGTAACCATTATACATGAATTCGTATCCCCTCAGGTTACCTGAGTAGAATTTAATCGGATGGTCCGAAAATGAATTGGCACGCATCTCAAAGCAAAAATAATCCTGCCCCCTCTGTCATCCCAAAATCCTGACCGGCTGAGAGTAAATTTGAGCTGTCTGTTTCAATTGTGTTGAGTCCAGTGTTTTAAAAATCGGTCTATCAGATCGAATATTTATATTCGGTTGGAATCCGAATAGAAAATTAGTACCGATCGCCGATCGTCTCTCCTCAGTCCACCGAATACCGATCATCTCTCCTCCGTCAGGCCCAGCCCCTCTTTTCTCAGTTCTCTGACTTCTCTCAAATACAAAAGGCAAGCCAAATAATTATATTTTATATTTTCTTCTTTCAAGTATTACCTTCATTTGTTGATTATTTAAGGGGTTAGAAGTAAATTTTGGTGTGCAAGGAATTATCTGATATGCATCGGCATCAACTCTTGTATAGTTGATGCAGTGAATTTTCTGAGGAAAATCATTATCAAAGGGGCTAAAGAAAAATCACATGTCGTAGCTTGTGCTTCTTATTTCCCTTGCTGAATTCATGAGATGCCAATTTTAGGATGCTTGTGCTTCTTACTTCCCTTCCCAGCTATGCTTGTTTAATTTTAGGATGTAAATTAATCGGTGTTATCTAATTTTTGGTGTGCAAGGAAGTCTCACTTAATTAGTCACTCTTTATGTTAGAGTATGTGTAGTTAAATTTTGTGTATTAAACTTGTTCCTGAAATGTCTATTTTGTTACTTTATGATTGAAGTGTGATACGTACTGTATTTAGCTGTATTTGTGTGAAGGTCATGTAATTGGTTGTGGATTAAGTGGAGTAAATTATTTACTTCATCTTTAAGGAGTCAAACAAGGAGTAACATTTGAGTTAATCTGAATTAAGTTACTCTATTTCTCTAGGTGGAGCAACTTACTCCACTTGTGAGTCCCGCGGTTAGAGTAATATCATATTATAATTTTCTCTTTCTTCATGATTATTTTAATCTATCTTAACTCAAAGTAAGAAATTTAATCCAAATTAACTTTATTCCACAACCAAACATGACCGAAGTGTGATACTTACTGTACTTGTCCCTAAAAGCTACCACTTAATTTTAAGATGTATTTTAAAATCCGCATATATAAATTCGAATAGAAATCTATTTATGCAGCCGCATACCGTATATGCAATATGCGGTGTCTTTCCGAATACCACATAATAACCGGTTTTTAAAACACTGGTTGAGTCAGGTACATGGGAGGATACGGATCCATTATACATTACATGTTTGTCTTCCCTAATTGAAACAAAATAAATTAATTAGGTTTTTTTTTTTAAAAAAACATTTAATTTAGAGGAAGGAAAAAGAGGAATAAATTAAAATAATATTTTCCGTGTTATTTTGCTATCATTATTATTTAAAAAAAAAAAAAAACTAAGGTCAAAAGATGTATGTCCTCAATTTTATAATAGTGGATAAGAATTGGACCTTCCAGCTTTTTGCTTTCTGTGCTTGGAGAAAAGGCGCAAGCACTAGAATTTTTTTTAAAAACTATAAATAAAATATAATATTTTACTAATTTGATTGCTTTAGTTTTTACATAAATCATAAGAATCGAAATGTTATTTTAGGCCGAAATTTTTTTTAGACGAGAATGTCATTTTGGTCCGAGTTGTTTTCACAAGTTTTATCATAATTTTTTTATCGAAATATGTGAAAATAGCTCGAACCGAAATAATATTTCAGTCCCAACAAAAAAATGGATTGAAATGACATTTCGGTTCTTATGATTTTTGTAAAAATCAAAGCAATCAAGTTGGTTTGGTAAAATATTATTATTTTTTATTTATGGTTTTTAAAAAAAAATCCAAGCACTACGTATACTGCTGCGTTGTTGTACTGTACGAATTAATTCTTGATGGAATGTTGAATAATTTGATAGATTGCCCAGAATAAATTACTAATATTGTTTATCAATCAATTTCCAGAATAAAAACGCATTATATATAGCTTTGATTACATGGTAAATTGTTCTAATTACAAACTAATCATGTGTAATTTAAAAAAAAAATTATCTTCAGCTCTCTAATAGCGAATTCAGATCCTCTCCGGTACCGTAACAGGGAATCATTTACAATTACAGAATCTGGATTGTTTTTTTAACTTGGCATGAATCTCAAAGTCCAATAATACTGCCCTTGTATTAGTCCGAATCTCAAAGCGATTAGGAGTAAATCTCAAACCGTAAAATAAAGAGAATCTTTTATAAAAATGGGGCCTCTGTCAGAAGAAAGAAGAAAACCATAGCTGTCTCTAGCATCTCCTTCCTTCCATCTCGCGCCGCAAACCTCCTCAGCCCCGTCCATCATCTTCCTCCCATCTCTCCGCCGGCAAGCCTTCTCAGTCCCATTCTCGTCTCCTGGGGGGAGCGGGAGATCTGCACCGATAACCCTCTCCTCTTTCTCCTCTTCTTCTCTACATTCTCCATTTCCTCCACCGCCCTCTTTCACTCTCGTTCACCTCTCTTTCTCTTCAAAAAATCCTAGCCGCCAGCAAGCGCTACTCATTTCTGCCCCCTACCCCAGCACCTATCCATCGGGAGAAGAGAAAGTTAACAACAATAGCCCTAGTCATCATCTCTCTTGTCTATCGGCACTTTCTCTTCCTTCACTATTGTTGGGAGAACTAAGGACAGTTGGCGGCAATAGTCCTCGTCGTCGGCTCTCATCTCTCTTTGCACTCCCACCACCGCGGCATTCTGCCTTCTCCACCCGCAACCCAATAGAAAAAAAGAAGAAAAACAAAATGTCTCATTTCCTTTGGTCGCTAGCCAGTCAATATTGAAGATTATCGGTGTCTAGCACTAAAGGATATAGTTTGTTTCTTTTGTTGTTTTAGTTGTTTGTGTTGTTAGATGTTGACGTTTAGATGTTGATGTTTTTAGATGTTAATGTAGTTTGAATGATGTTTTGGATGTAGAACGATTGATGTATTTTACGTTTAAATTAATAAAAATTATACGACTGTCAAGGTTAAAAAATAAAAAAAAATCTTTTATAAAAACGGAGAGGATACTTGTCCCTCTTAACGGCTTCGTAACTAATACAGTTGCTCCCATCCTTGTCGCCTCCAGTTCAAAATCATCGTTCCCACCAGTTGTCCTCAATCATACCAAGCCTCAATTTTAGACTATCCTCTCTTCGCTCTCTCCTTCTCTTCATTTAACATGACAGACATGTCCCCACTTGTCAGTGACTTCTCTTCCCCTTATCTCACCTGCATACCTGCTTGGACAAGTCAAATTAATGGCCCGTAATACCTACTCCGCAATTAAACTCCTAATTGTGTTTTCCATGCCACCTATTGAAATTGCCTATAACATACTATAAAACTTTTAGAGTTAATTATCTTATTTAATTTTGTCTTTGTCATGACCTGACTCGATCAATAAAATGTTTATATTATAAGTATTTTTGACTTTGTATCCTAGTCTTCACCAGGTTCACCTCATATGGTCTTTAAAAGGCGTATGAGATGGATGTGATTGCTTTCAAATAGTACCAACCTAACCCCCACCACACAAACACTAAGAAAAAGAAAGAGATGATCTCAAGGGACATGTGAATAACGATAGTAGTGCTGTTAGCTATCAGGGGTGTCAATCCATGGGTATAGAATAGGGATGAAAAGGGAGCCGGATTATCCGATTTGAATCTGTTCCGTATCCGTTAAGTCCAGAGCGGATAATTTATGAATTCGGATTCAAATAATTTCTTAATATTCATAATATATATGGATTCGGATAAATTCGGCTACCCGTAAATGGAACGGATATCTGAATATATTTGAATTCATCCGGGAACCCGCAAACCTGCTGACACTCTTATTTGAAAATATTCAAAAGTGTAGTTGGCGTGAATTGAGAACCATAGCACATAGCCACGAATAATAACAGAGGCTATTTATTCTTTTATTTTTCCTTTTCCTTCAACTTCATCTATTCATCGTTCTTCTCCCTTCCAAACCTTTTATTTATTTCTGATTTGTTTTTCATTTTCATCATATTTTCTTTCTGTTATATATTATCTAATCTAACAAATATTGTATCTTTATATTATTTTTGTATTCCTCATATTATTTGTATATAAGGTTTATGTGACTCAATTATTCTATAATTATTTGTTTGTATCTGTATTAGTGGATCATCTATTATGTATCCGGATCTGTTTAAGGTGGATTTTGTTTTAAATTTTTGACATCTGTTTACTATTTGTATCCGCTAATTGAAAGATAGATACAGATATGGTATCAGCATTATCCGCTCCGAATCCACTTCGTTTTCACCTCTAGTATAGAAGCATATTCATACTCTACCCAATTAATTTTAATTAAATTGTTTTTTTCATAAAGCAATAAAATTTAAAAATACGAATATTTCTTTGGACAAATTCAATTATTTAACTAAATAACAAGATATGCAAATTAAAATAATGTGTTTAAAATGTGTTTGTAAACACAGGTTTATATGTTTGCAACAAATTTTTCAATGTTTGTAAACACAAGTTTATATGCTTTAAAATGTATTTGTAAACATAGGTTTATATGCACAAATTTTCATTGCTTTGTTTATGTTGTTTTCTTGCCAGTATATATTGGTTTACTTGCTTTACACACATATTTATATACTTTAAAATGTGTTTGAAGAATAAGCTTTAAAATGTGTTTGTAAACACATGTTTATATATTTGTAAACACATATTTTTCAATGTTTGTAAACACAGGTTTATATGCACAAATTTTCAATGCTTTGTTTATGTTGTTTGCTTGCCAGTACATATTGGTTTACATGCTTTACTTGTTCACATGTACTGTTCCTGGCACATTCTGCACAAATGAAGAAAATTTGTGCTGGGGGACGCCCTCGAGGATTAGTACAAATTTAGAGGTGTAAATTTCGTGCTCGGGGATGCGCTTGGAGATTGGTTCCAGTTTAGATCTGTAAATTTTTGCTCGGGGACGAATTCGGGTATTCGTTTTTGTTTTTAAAAATGAAAATTTAACTCATTTACAATGAAAGTTAAACACTTGAACGCAGCAGATTAAACGCTTTCCTTTATATGTTTAAATTATACGATTATTTCGCTGCATTTGGCAGTGCTTTTGTTAAATTTGTTTAACATAGCGTTTTTCTCTTCATACAGCGAAATTCTATACAATAAAGAAAGATTGGTAATGTTATTGCGCTGTATAAAGTAAACCTAATCTTTTTGTCGCCGATATTCTAGAAGGTTGGGGGACGCGCACGGGTACTTTATTTGAGGTACAATTATCAGCTTCCAAAAAAATATACTAAATTACAAGTACATCACTAATTATTGTTCAAACATTATTACATAATTGTCTTATATAATTATAGATAACAGATACCAAATAGTCTTTATTCATATCCTTATCCGTTTAGTAATATAATATGCAAAATTCCAATTGGCTCGTGGGAATTCCAATGGCTCATGGGAATAACGATAGTAGTGCTCCTAGCTACCTAGCTAGCAATCTAATATGCAGAATTTCAATTGGTTCATCTGAATAACGATAGCAGTGCTGCAGCAAACTATCTTGCAGGTTCGACGAACATAAATTTTGACTCCATAATAGCGTTGATTGGTCTTTCCTTGATCGTCCTCATTCAATGTTTCTAAGCTCAAAATTCTTCACTGGATGGAGATAGATCATGATTTAACGAGTCTATGTACACGGGCCGATTCAGAATTTCAAAAAAATCGAATTGGATTTAAACCTATTAATTAATTAGGTAATCGATCAAAAACAATACTTTGACTTATATCTCACTTGTAATTTCAGATGCTTTAACTTATTATTATAATTATCAATTATAATTCAAGAAATTTATTTTGATTTTAACAGTAAATTTAACTCAAATTACAAATCAAACATTCAGAGGGGGGCAAAAAAATTTCCAGGAGGCAAAGTCGATCAGTACCGATAGATCATCACTAAAACTCAAAATTATGGGAGGCTGGCTGTGTTACATGCTGGGTCCGCCTCTGTCTATCTATCTAAGGATCTAAAAAAGTCATATCGTGACTGAATATGTCATGGTACGTCACAGTTCTATTAAGATATGGCACGATACATGTGTCGGACACATGTTGTGATAGGTGTGTTCCGTGTCATAATCATTTACGTGATGCGATCTGATGACTCGAAATGAGACTACTAACTTTTAGTATATATAAATATATACTCAGTTACCCTAATGCTACTCCGTCGGATTACAAGCGCATAATCCTACCGTGTAGTAGTGTCAGGTGTCAATCCACAGGGATAGATCTTAGTAGTTTAACAATAACAATACTAGTCTAGGTTCTTCGAGTTTGTTTGGGTTGCGTGAATACTAATTTAAATAAAATAAATAATAATAATAGGTGCAAGTTGATTTTACAATTTACTCTTGCGAATTTATAGGTGGAGATGCTAATTGTTGTAAACCAAGTTTAGGGAGCCTCCAAGGTTTTAGACGAATTCCTTCTAATTAACTCAATACAATATTTATTGTACTCATGTCTACCTGTATACGGCATTGTCACTGTCGCATACGGCCTCGCCTACAGCCTTTTGTCTGCCGTATGCGATATAGACCACCCCGCATAGCAGAGCTGCATACCGGTACTATTATTCCCCACGGATTACTTGGGTTCGGTTCTATGCGTATTTGAAAGGTTCTCCGACTCTAAGGTCGGCTTGTGGAGGACAATTTTGATTATCACAGGATATAATGTAATTAAACTACTCACACCAATCTAATTAATTATATTCCCCTAGTACTCGCTAAGCAATAACCCTAAACCCTATTCATTACAAGTAATAAATAAATTCCTAATTAAACCTTGAGATGATATCTAATCTATATCCTGCCAAGAGAGCCCATTGGGTTCGAACCCTAGCCTTTGAACTGCAGCCAGGCCTCGTTAGTCGAAGTGTTTATAGTAATTACATGTACCACCTCCCACACCGAGGTACAATGACTTATAACACCTATTGGTATGTGGAGGACACTGGATCATCTGTAAACAGAACTATGTATGCAAGGACATATTTCAATAGCATTCTAAGTATAACGAAATCTCAAATAGACATAAAAGAAAAAATAAATATTATAGTAAAGAGCAATTAGAATTCATTACATCCATCCCTAGAGGGGAGGAGCTTAACTACTCAAAGCCATGACAATAAAAGAAGTAATAAAAGAAAGACATAACCTAGAACCTAGAACATCTCTTCCTTAGAAGACTCATTCTTCTTCCGCCTTGGACTTCAAGTGCCTCTTCTTCTCCACGACTCCAAATATTTCACACAATATTCTGCTCTAAACTATGGACTTACACAACTAAAACACGCACACTAATTCCTATTACAATAAGGGTTTATATAGCCTAGCCTAAGGGTGAGGAGTCATGGAGATCATGGGTGCCAAATATAACATAAAATGCTATATTTGGAGCGCTAAACTTAGACTTCAAGGCGAGGCAAGGCCTGCCACATCTAGAAACGCGTCCTTCTAGAAGGTTGTTGTCCAACGGTAGAGATTTAATCCAAACTAGACAGTCCATGGATTCAATCTGTGTGCCCCTGCGACATAGGCATTTATGCCGTATGCAACATAGCTGAGGCCGTAGGGCACTGTACTTAGCCAATTTTCAATGAATTTCGCTATGTTGCATGTTGCACACTTCGTGTGAGGTGTTTGCATACTCCATGTGTTGCCCTATTTTGACGCATTCTTCATAATTGGCCTAAATATGACATTTTTGCTCCGTTTTTGGCCTAAATTCGCAACTTTCTCCAAAACCTACCAAAATAGCCTAAAAACAAGTTTGCGGTGAATAATTCGGGAAAATTGGTACTTTGTATACGTTTTTCCACCATTTTCCGTACTAAAAGGTAGTGATTTTCGCTATATGTTTTGGCGTTATCACAATCATCTTTTGAAAATTTAACACGACACAGCACGCAAAAGATCTAATCACGACATGTTACGTAGTCATGTGAGTCATGCGCAATTAGGACTGTTAAATTTTAATTAAATGGTGACATTTAAATAAATTGACTTAAATTATGAAAATTAGTTAAATATGAAATATCATCCTTTCAAATTAAATCACGTCACGTAAAATTCTAACTTGATCACGACACGGCACGTATTTAGATTCCCATATCTATCCCTCTATTTTCTAATCTTAGTATCTCGTTCTTGTACCAATTCAATTCAATCTCTAGCTAGAGAATTGATTCCCTCTCTTTTCTTTAATTTCAAAGCCTCTTTAGTGAGTATGAAAGATAATTTGATATTTTTTTCGGAGATAATTACACACACACACACACACATATATAGGACCAAATGCTAGATGAATGGATGAAATGGTGCCTGCAGTCTAGGGGTGTCAATAGTACCTTTTTTTAACCGTTTATCTGACTCATATCGTATTCTATATGACAAATATAGTTAAGATTTTATTTTCATTAGCTTATCAGGTATAGGTATGGATAAGAACTTTTTCATTAACCAAATGGGTAAGGGTATGGATAATGACTATTTCGTGCCCGTTACCCTATAGGATAATTATAAAATATAAATATATATATTCAATTCAATTTCCAACCTACTTAAATATATATATTTGTCTTGGAATTGATTGCATATTTATTTTTATTTTTTTATTAAAAATGCAATTACATACATATGAAATGAATGGAGTTTTTATGTTTAATTTGCAAAATATAATCAAACTAATTATTATATTAGTATTATCCGTTATCATCTGCTATTGTTTTGTTATTCGATAATATTAACGGGTAAAGATATGATAAGGTAAAGTCAATTTTTAACAAGTATGGGTATGAATAGAGTATGAATAAAATCAATTTTAATAAGTATGAGTATGAAAATGCATTCATCTGATCCGTACCGTATCCATTGACACCCCTACTGTAGTCCCTCGTTCATTATAAGGCGCATGACCTAAAACACTTCTTCAAGCTTTAGGAAATAGTGTTCGTTGTGTAGCGCAACTTATCATGCGTTATATAATACAATTTTAGAAATCTACGCATTAAGTAATGCATCTTGGCCCCAATGGGTACAATAATGCACACTAATTAACCAATACATCTTAGAAAGTTTGTTTTTTGTATTTATTTTATCCGATCCACTTGATCTTAATCTAAATCTGTTTAGATATATATGATCTCAATATCCAAATTTTCATCATGGAGAATAAATGAAAAACATAAGAATGTAATTCATGAGTTGAGAAAGCTGAAAAGTAATATATATTTTTGAGAAATTTAGATATATACCCATCATAACTTGATCAATTAGATATTTTCCCATTCAAAATTTAAAATTAGTTATTCCCCCATCTAAACATAACATATTTATTAATATATCCATCATTGATTTTTTCCACTAAAGTATACATATTAATGATGATTAAAAGTTAAAATGACAATTTTAACCTCCTTTCAAAATTCTGTATGCTCAGTCCTCCGTCTTTCTCCATTTTATTTATGTTCTCTCATCTATCTCCTCACCCAATCGACCACAAGTAAGCAACAAACCTTACCTTGTTGAATATCTTTAATAGCATCTGATATAGCATTTCACTTAGTGCACGTGTCGCATATTGCTATTTCTGGCAATGGCGTGGGTCTACTGGATGGCTTGTTAAGACCTTGCTTTTGACTTGATTGCTTAAGACTAGCTGGTACTGAGTTTAAATGGTTTGATCTGGCAATGGCCTCTAAGAGAAATATGAAACAATAATTATTTAAGAGGAGCTGGAAGTAGAAAGGGAAACGTCTTGAAGCATGTCGTAATGACTTTGTAAAACCAATAATTTGATCGATCCAAGGTTAGAATAAAAAGTTTGACTCAAGGAGTTATAAAAAGTTAAAGCTGATGATTAGGGTGTGTTGGTCAGCTGAGATTCTTTGTTTAACATTGCACAAATTGTGGATTCACAAAATTATGGAATGGTACAATTGTTGAGGAACAATCTCCCAATTCGCCTAATTGGTGGTCATTCTAAAATTGAGAGTTGCAGTAATAATTGCTCACTATAGAGGAAAATTCAAGTAGTGAAGTAATTTATTGGGCTATTCTCTTATCTTTTAAAAGAAAATGAAACTAATAGCAGATGAGAGAAGAGGAGATGGAGGATTTAGCTATATAAATTTTTTGAGGGGAGAGGAGATGACACAGAAGATAAGATACGGTGAGGAGAGAGAGAGTACCCAATTTTAAAAGGGGTTAAAATTGTCATTTTAATTTTCAATCACTATTAATATGCATTGTTTAGTGAAAAAATTCTGAAATGGGTATATTAATAAAATAAGTGAGTTTAGATGGGAAAATAACTAAATTTCAAATTTTAATGGGAAAATATCTAATTGAAGAAGTTGTGATGGGTATATATCTAAATTTCTCTATATTTTTTATGTTACAGTAAGGTGGTGCAAATGGATATGTATTCGCTATTTTTCTAACAAGAAAAGTAGCTTGCTGCTCTTCTTTTCTCTCTATATCTCTCTTTAAAAAAGAGGAAAGAGAGAAAGAGAACCACGTGAGAGAGAGGAGAAGAGAGATAGAGAGAATAGTAGAGGAAGAGGAGGAATTTGAATAGCACCAGAACCTATTCCGATGCAAATACATGTGTTTCATATAGCATAACAGATATAAAATATTCTTTACCTATATCTAATAATATGCAAAATTCGAATTGGCTCATGGGAATAATGATAGTAGTGCTCCTAGCTACCTACCTAGCAATCTTAAATTAATGCGTTTGGATGCACTAGAGAATAGCGAGAATAGCTACTGTTGAGAATAGTAAATTAAAAATAGCGAGAACAGCTACTATTTAAGAATAGCGCTAACTCAAAGCTATTCGGAAGTTGTTTGGATTGAACATTTAGAATAGCTAATGTAGGGATTGAGGGTTTGAGAGAGTTCATTTGTTATTCCATGTTTCTGTAGGAATAGCGAGAACAGCGAGAACAGCGAGAACAGCGCTATTCTCGCTGTTCCTGAGTACGTTTGGATGGATGAGAATAGCGCTGTTCTCGCTGTTCTCGCTATTCTCGCTATTCTCGCTGCATCCAAACATAGTATGCAGAATTCCATTATGTTCATGTGAATAACGATAGTAGTGCTGCAGCAAACTATCGTGCAGGTTCGACGAATATTAATTTTGACTCCATAAAAGCGTTGATTGATCTTTCCTTGATCGTCCTCATTCAATGTTTCAAAGCTCAAAATTCTTCACTGGATGGAGATGGATCATGATTTAACGAGTCTATCTATCTAGGAGCATCTACAATATTTTTAAAACACAACTAAGTTTCTAAATAATCGTTAATTATTTTTTTAAAATTTGAAGGTATCTAAAATTTTTAACTCTCACATCTTTGAAATTAATTTTATAGTTTTTATTAAGCCATGCTAGTAACAAATTAAAAAGAAGAAATAATTTGAGCCAATAATTTAATCAGCATGGAGTTTATAAACAGTTTCTTAATAAAAAATTTTACTATGAAGAGGAATCAAGTTACAATAATTTTTGAGTTACAACAAGTTACAACCACCATTTTCTACATTTTCAAAGTTCAAATCGTCGATCCAAACCATTCAACATGATCTCCACAATAAAATGTGCGTCGAGATCAAATTTATATTTTTTGGATTTTTTTTACTATTTATTAAGATGGGTACACAATTCAATGGTCTAAATTTGACTAGTTTTTGTACCCATCTTAATAAATAGTAAAAAAAAATTTAAAAATGTAAAATTTGGTCTCCAAGCACATTTTATTGTAAATATTACATCTAACGGTTTGGATCAATGATTTAGACTTTGAATCCGGTAATTTATAGTCCAATGCACAAAAATGCCTATGCGTTACAATGTATGGTAGCCTTACTTTATATCTATCTATTTATCTATCTATCTATCCATATATATATATATATATATGAGGAGGGTTCAAATGCCTCCATGTTTTTGTGCCTCCATCATGCCTTCATCTCTCTCTATTATTTTCAAAGTTCAAACAGTCGATCCGAACCGCTGAACCTAACCTCCATACTAAAATATGTTTGGAGACCAAATTTTATATTTTTAGGAATTCTTTTACTATTTTTTTAGATAGGTACAAAATCAGTAAATCTGAACCATCTAAAAACAGTATTTTTGTACCTATCTAAAAAACTAGTAAAAAAATTCCTAAAAGTATAAAATTTGGTCTCCAAACATATTTTAGTATGGAGGTTAGGTTGAGCAGTTCGGATCGACTGTTTGAACTTTGAAAATGATGGAGGCATGATGGAGGCACAAAAACATGGAGGCATTTGAACCCTCCTATATATATATATATATATATATATATATATATGTAGGACTTGGCTACGGTGCTATGGGTTGCATAGAGGCCTCCCGTGCTACGGCTCAATATTCGAGTTTTCAAAATGCTAACGGTCGATCCGAACCGTTCATCTTGTTCTCCATATTAATATGTGTTTGGAGACCAAATTTTACATTTTTTGGAAATTTTTTACTATTTTTTTAGATTTATTGAAAATCGTTGTTTTTCAGACAAATCTGGACCATAAAAAACAGCCATATTCAATAAATCTAAAAAAATAGTAAACAATTTCCAAAAAATGTAAAATTTGGTCTCCAAACACATATTACTATGGAGAACAAGATGAACGGTTCAGATCGACCGTTAAGATTTTGAAAACTCGAATATTGAACCGTAGCACGGGAGGCCTCTATGCAACCCATAGCATATTAGCCAAATCCTATATATGTATATATAGATGGGCTACGGTGACTTGCGAAGTAAAGTGACTATTTTACTTCACGCTCATATTTTGCGATTTTAAAGTTCAAAACCTTGATCCGAACCGTTCATCTTGTTCTCCATATTGAAATGTGCTTGGAGACCAAATTTTACATTTTTTAGAATTTTTTTACTATTTATTAAGCAATTTTGAAAGTCGCTGATCTGATGGTCCAGAAAATTTTACTGTTCACAGCAAAACAACAATTTTCAAAAATGCTTAATAAATAGTAAAAAATTTCCAAAAAAATGTAAAATTTGGTCTCCAAGCACATTTCAATATGGATTAAATATCTAACGGTTCGGATCGGTCGTTTGGACTTTCAAAATAAAAATACGGCGTGAAGTAGAAACGCGTTTTACTTCGCAACTCACCGTAGCTCATCTCATATATATATATATATATAGCTGAAAAATAATTTTTTTTATGTTAGAGTAAAGTGGAGCAAATACATGTGTTTCACGTGAGTTATATTTTTTAAATATGTGAAGTGATGTAATATAATGTCACAAATATGATGTAACATGGAGAAAATGCACCGTATTGTTCTTACACCCCATGACACATCAGATTTTGAATTGTTGATTGGAAAAATAAAAGGTCATAAAATAGTGGAAATTTTGAATAAATATTTTAGAGTATGGCTAATATAACATCAGTGTCATTTTAGTTTATATAACACCAACTCCAAAATCTATCAAATCGGGTTCAAATGGTGAATCCAAACTGTTCAAACCAATTTACTTTATGAGTGATGCGTTTACATACAAACTTTTTATATTTTCGAGTTATTTTAGTATCAAATCAAGTGACAAAAAAATTGAAAAATGAATGTATTAAAATTAACTTAAAAACTCAAACATTTGACCGCTTGACTTGATGCCAAATAAACTCAAAAACTTATAAATTTTACATGTAAACGCACAACTAATGAAGTAGATTGGTTTGAACGGTTTGGATTCACCATTTGAACTCGATTTGATAGGTTTTGAAGTTGGTGTTATATAGACTGAAATAGCACTGATGTTATATTAGCCATACTCAATATTTTATATTGAAAAATAACATGTTGGAAAAATTAATTATTTTATATTTTTTATAAATTGGCAATTTCCAAAAAAAAAAAAATCTAAATCTAAGGAATACTATCACGCATATATGTCTATTCGTGTGATGTTACTACTGCCTATATGTGACCACATATCATTTTAATCATGTGTCGCATGGTGTGCCGGGATGTGTTAAGGTATCGATTTGTGTGATGTTTTGTGTCGTGCCCTTTTTTTTTGTCGATAAAAAGCACATACACTTATGCTGAAAAAATATGTTATTATTGACGAGAGTAAATATGCTTTCTGCTAATAGTATCTTTGTGAATATTTTTATCGGTAATAATGATACACTCAAGAATAATATTATCTAGTCAATGTACTCTCATGAGTAGTCAATTTTTATCCTCACGGATAGTGACTTATTTTTGTATTTATTGTCATGTGTCGTGTCGTTATGTAATAAAATCATATGTGCATGCTTTTTTTGTTCATAATTTGCAATTACAAAACATGGCAGTGTTCAGTATGTAATTTAATATAATATATCGACCTTTTAAAATGCATAGTGCAAAAGTTAGGAGCTGTTTGAAGCTTAAATTAATTAGTACAATTAATTGGAGAAAGTATTCAACAATAACTAGTTCAAACTTTACAGAGACAATAATTTCTCAATCATTCGTGCTGCGGATGTGAAAATTAATATTTATTCTACACTCAAAATTTTGATACGACGGTATGAATTCTAAACTCAAAATTTATTTTAATTATCTAGAGGATATATATATATATATATATATATAGCCACTCCGTGTCCGAATCGGATTCATTTTGCTCGGAAATAAATCCGTGGGGGACACGTACCAGTCGGTCTCAAGCAGCAATGAATTAGCAATTCATCCTTTTTGCATAGTGACAAGTGGATTATTTTACTTCGGTTTGACGAGGTTAAAAGTTCATAATTCGAGAATAATTCGAGAATAATTCGAGAATGATTCGGAATTATTTGGACCAGAGATCTCAATCCTGCAAGATAGCAAAAAAAAACAAAACAAAATGTTCTGGGAAAAATTCGGAAAAAATTCGAATAATTTGGAAAATTCGGAAAAAATTCGTGAAATTCGCAAATTATTCGGGTTTAATTCAGTCAAAGTTCGGTCAACCGAATAATTCGGTGTTCAGTTGAGCATCACAAAAAAAACGAATATTCATGTTTAATTCGGTTTTAATTCGTGAAACTTGTGACTATACTCTGGACTCTGGAATTATTTTACCCGTTTCACATTGACCTTCTCTGTTTCATCCACATACAACCGGAAAAAAAGTTCAGTCAAAAAGCAGGATTGATATTGCGAAGGAATTGCGAAACAATTTCACTAGTCCAGGTGTCCTTTTTTAACTGGCAGAATGGAGCCATCATATATCTTCTTTTATATGCATCGAACATCACAATGAGTATGTCTTGTCTATGTATCTTAGCATTCAAATATTTTAGGAAATATTGATCTTCCACTAACCACACACTAGATACGAATCCACTGAACGTCTGAACCTCTATGATTCAAAAAGAGCGGACCACCTGTAAAGCAAACAATATATAATAAAATACAAAATTAGTCGTTTGTGCCACCTAGGAAGGCAACTAAAATGTGCTCCTAGGGAAATATGAAATTAACCTCTCGTGCGCACTGCTTCAATTTATCTAGCAATCATTATTGGGTGCTAAGTGTTCTACAGGGAAACACATATTGGATGTTTTAAAAAAAAATAAGGATCTAGCTCATATTGAGCACATATTGGATGTTAAATATGAGTTTTTAACTGAAAAATAAGCAAACATTGTTTTGAATGTGTAGCAACGAGGGTGTGTAAATATGTGCGTGAATTAGGGGTGAAAACGGATCGGATACGGAGGGGATAGTGTTAAAATTATATTCATATCCGTTTTTCTATTTTTCATATATGGATCGGATATTTATTAAAAAATATAAAATGTTATAAAAAATACCGAAGTTCATAACGTTTTTCTAGTTATAATAGTAAATTATATAATTTCTTCATTATATATATATATATATTAAAGTATATGATATATATTTACTATTTAAATATAGATAATTAAAACATAAAATCATATTTATATCCATATCCACATCAGATATTATCCATAATGTTTCGCCCTTTTAGAATTTACATACTATATTACTATCACAAAAGAATCAAATTAAAAAGAAAAAAACGTGTACCAGTAAAAGGTCACGAGGAAAAGTAACCGATTGATTCCGACAAAGAGAGCAGCTGGGATGTTAATAATGTTATCCAATAGAAATGCTATTTCTGACAAGGAGAGCTTTTTTTATTCAAGACAAGGAGAGCTAGCAAGCCTGACTGTGACAGCCCCATACTGGTAAAATCTTATCAGTTGAAGAGACACTGTTCCTCTGTTCCCTAAAAAAATATATATATATAAAATCAAAGGTATATATCAAACTAATGCTATTACAGAAAGAAAAGTATATAAAAGGAAAAAGAAATTAGAGAGAAGACGTGTCGATCACCTAATGGTGGATCAGATCTAAATGATTCGTGCATTTCTCTGCGCTTCGACACCTCATACTCATAGTATGACCTTTAAATGGCAAGAAATACCAAATCGAATCTACTGTGGATCGTTCTAATTGAATGAATGACTAAAGTCCGCCCGATACTTTGATTTTTTTTCTTCTTCATTTGGCTCTATTATCGATTTCTGTTTTTTTCTTAGCTATGTAGGTTAATTCCCTTTTTAATATTATTTTTTCGTCAAAATTTTAAACTAATTACCTTTGATTCTGACCACTTACTAGAAGATCCTTGAACTATCTTCTAAAAACACATATTTAACATGCAAACCGAATAAAAAGTTTTTATATCTATAATATCAAGTCTTTACAATGACTACGTACATAATCCATGTTCATGCTTTGTGAGTAGAACTAAGGTGTTTTTAAGTTCATCAAACTTCTTGGTAAACTCAAGTCTAAAACTCATCAAATCGTCTTCAAACGATGAATCCGAACAATTGAAATCCGTCTACCTTATGAGTGATGTGTCTACATGTAAGAATTTTAGATTTTCGAATTTATTTGGTATAAAGTCAAGCAGTCAAAATTAGAAGGTTCGTAAATTAATTTTAATGTATTCATTTTTTTTTATTTTTTTTTACCACTTGACTCTATGCAAAATTAGTTTAAAAATTCAAAATCTTTGCAGATAAATGTATCATTCATAAGGTATACGGATTTCAACGGTTTGGATTCATCATTTAAAGCCGATCCGATGAGTTTTAGACTTGAGTTCACAAATAATATGGTGAACTTAAGAACACCCTAGTACAACTCCATACTTTGTATACTTACTACATCAAATCTTAAGATTAAACATATAAGGCTTTTATATGATTACATCAAGTCTATATGCTTTCAATGTCGCTAGGCTTTTAAGGGATTTTGATTTGAATCAACATTTTGCCACTACATTTTATGTATGGTTCAACTTATATACTATGTAGACTTCTCAAAATATGTTATTATGGTTTTAGTACCTTTTGGTATTAAGACTTACATATATTGAACATATTTTTTTAAGTAAAGGTTGGAAGTGAAACCGCATAACTATTTAATATTTATAAGAGATTCTTTTATTTGGGAATGATTTTATACAAATGATATGATTGATGATTCACGCGAGCCATCTAGAATGTCGGATATTAATGATATGCTGAATAATGAAGATTACGGAAGATCATAGAGAACGAGATCATGAAGATTATGAAAATCACACTTTACCATTTTGTTTTATCATTTTTAATTTAAATCCAAAAGTATGGTAAAGTAAATCTGAGGTTGTGATCTCCTAAGTCTAGCTGTTATAAAGCTGGAAGTCTAATTCAAACTTTGCAATAGGAGAAGGGATCCACTTACAACATTTGAAAGTTACAACAATTCGATTTTCTAATTTTTGGAGTCCAAACAGTCGATCCAAATTGTTCAATATGATATCTATATTAAAATATGCTTGGAGATCAAATTTTATATTTTTTTTGAATTTTTTTTTACTATTTATTAAGTATTTAAAAAAAATAATTTTTTTCAGTGGTCCAAAATTGTCTAAAAATAGCAGTTTTGTAAAATACTTAATAAATAGTAAAAACATTAAAAAATATATAAAATTTGACCTTCAAGCATATTTTAATATAGATATCATGTTTAACGGTTTGGATTCACTATTTAAACTTTAAAAATTGCAAAATCAAATTGTTGTAAGATCTTGTAACTTTCAAATATTGCAGTAGCAGCCTATCCTAAATATAATTAGAAGTTTCTAAGTGTCATTTCATGAATATAAATATACAATTTAACTTAATATATACACATAACCCAAAGTGGAGGAACATTTGAACTGGATGTGATATTTTTAAAAGCGTGTTGTGCATAGTCATTAATATTACAAGTTCGATTAGCTACGTATAATATTTGTAGGCAAATAGAAACATAGTCATTTAACCTTATCTACATAGTCATTATTGCAATTGTATTCATTTTTTTAATCTCAATTAAATTGCTTCATCTAAATATATATTAATCTTTTGGAAGTAAGTGGCCGACATAAGGATAATTAAGGAGCCACCATTTGTATTACAAATAGAAACATAGTTAGTTTTGTCCCAACCCCCCAAAATATCTAAAGAAAATAGTAGTATTAATATATCTAATCCAGAGCATCGATCACTCATTAAATAACAATAGTACTATTAAAATATCTAATAGGACATGTACTTCCTCTTCAATGGTTTTTCACGGAGAGCCTTCAAGTAAGCTTTTCAATCTATTCATGATATAATCTGTATCTACAAGAATGAAATAATGAAATAGTATCCACGAGGAATACTGTCAGTATACCCTCGTGAATACTTCCATAGCTAATAGAAGAAATATTTTTTTGTCGATATACCCTCGTAGTTTTTTGTTCTCGCAGATACTGTGGGATTCTTATAGTCTTTTGAGAATTACACTTAGTATATATACTAGTTAAGCTAGGCACTGCACTATATATGTGAAAGTTACAAAACTTTAACACTCATATCATTTCAGGAAAAAAAAAAAAAAAACTTTGCTCTAAATACTAACATGCTCTTCTTCTTTTTTTACTTTAATTAACTATTTAACATGCAACCAGAAACTACTTTCTACACAGCCTGTCCCAAGTCAAGAAAAAAAAAATGAGGAGAGTTCGTGATAGACTTGACGAGCCAAAAGTAAAAAACAAAAACAAAAAAAAGACAACAACCTCTTTATAGAAATGAAACCCTAACAAATTGGACAAGAATAGTACTAGAATGGATGACCTCCTGGGAAGTCTCTGTGCTGCTGATTCCGATTGAGCTTCATTTCTAGCCTACTCCAACTTATTTGGAAATTATAAAGGCTTTGAAGAAGAAAAAGCTATCTAAGCATTTTGAAGTTATTGTTTCATACCACAGAGATAGTTATTTCTGATGCAATAGTTATTCCCGACGGAATAATAACGTGAGTACCCACGCTGTTAAGCAATTATATTCACGATGTTAAAACATATTTTAGAAGTATATTGTAATTAATGGAAAAATTAGAAAATATAACTCAGAAAAACATACGAGGCGAATTTTTAGAATTTTTTAAAAAAAATTCTACATAGTCAACTGTTGTTCCATTAGTTTTTAAGTGCAAAAGGACCATATGTAATAATTTGTTTATAAAATCACTTTTCTAAAATGATATAACTATACTTTGGTCTTCATATATTATCTAATATCTTTTTTTCGAATAGGAATTTCTCCAATTAAAACTCAATTTGTTACTAAAATCAGCATTGATATTTGTGTTAACTAAAAAGAATATGTGAATATCCAACAGAGTAAAAAAAAATGACTATTATTGAGAATAAACTAACATAAATTACTATTTTAGAGAAAAGTATCTGGGAAGAAAATTTCAGTTACGCATGCAAAAAAGTAACTATTATCAAGAAAAGTATCTGCGAGAAAATTTCTCCTCATGCAACAGCAATTACACCAGCAATATTCTATTTTTTTAAACACAAAAAATGCATGTGGGTACCTAGAAATTATTGATCATGGACCTCTACATCCACTATTTAATTTGATTTGCCAATGTGAAAAATATGGATTACATATTTAATTAGAATATTATTAAATCCGACAATAGCTAAGGTGCCTATCAACTTCGTACTATGCTTTTTTATATAATACTGCAAAGAATAAGAACCACAAGCAATCTTAATAGAACGATATATAGAATAACAGAAACAATATGTCGCTTTCCAAAACAAAATTTCGCGGAATTTAACAAATAACCGTAAGCCATAAATCACCAAGCAAAAACCGCCACGTGCTCTTGCTCATTTGAAAAAAAAAATTCTATTTTTTTTGGTTAAATTTAAAAATAAAAAATTTCCAAAACTTGAAGTGAAATAAAGCGGAAGGGTAACGAGATAATTTTTATATTTAGCCTTTAACTTAGAAAATTTGGATTTGCCAAAGTTGGAGGTGGATTACACAGATGAAAGTTCATAAAAAATAAAACTATTTTTTTTATTATTTCAAAAAAAATGGAAAACCTATCAAATGACAAATATACATTAGAAGCCTATGTAATAAGTATTATTGATATTAGTGGTTTGCTAACGGGTTACCCGTGACCCGTTCTGGGTTACCCGTTAGGGGTAACGGGTAGGACGGGTAAAGGGGTAGGTCGGGTACGGGTAAAACCCGTAACGGGTAGACGGGTAATTTTCCCAAAACCTCTATCCGGTCCGTTTATTACCCGTACCCATTGCAGGTTGACGGGTCCGGTCCGCCCGTTTTTTTTTTTTTTTTTTTTCCTGTTTTTTTCAAAAAATTCAAATTTTTTTGAACTGAAACGGGTCGGGTACGGGTAACGGGTAACGGGTACGGGTATGCGGGTATGCGGGTAGGCGGGTAGGCGGGTACGGGTTGGCGGGTAGACGGGTACGGGTACAACGGGTTTTTAAAAAAAATATGTTGTCTGGTCCGTTTATTACCCGTACCCGTCTACCCATCTACCCGTTTGTACTCGGGCAACGGGTACGGGTACCACGGGTAACGGGTACGGGCCGGGCAAAACGGGTTCAATCCCTAACGGGTTTAGCAAACCTCTAATTGATATCATCAAATCACTTGAATTACTCTTAATGCAAATAAAAAACCTTTGCGCTTGACAACTATCCAATGGTTGGAAAAACCCAACCCGATCGAACCGTGGACCTCCTCTGAACCGCTCCAACTCTAGTTAGACCCTCGGACCAATCTGGACTAACTCTAGGGTTAGCAATGGTTTGGACCGGTTTTTGGAACTAGACCCTCGTAAACCCGACCCACTCAAATCCCTGACCCGACTAGCCCCGACCCGTCCCCCGAAACCCCTAGAACCCCCCCCCCTCCCGAAACACCCCAAAACCCCAACCCTGACCCGGACCGACCCATGCTAATTTTGAATCAAGAGTCTAGCATGGATTTTGTCCAACTCTCTCAAATAAGACCCATCGGATCCGATCCAGCCAAACCCGTAGACCTGCCGGATCCGAGAACCGCGGGACCCGTGACCCAAACGGGTTTGGACCGAGGGGACCCGACCCGACCCGACCCGTTTTCACAACACTACAACTACCACAGCACTAATAGCAACGTCGGCCTTTTATCATTAAAAAGGTCTATTCATCGATACATATTCATATCAACGTCGGCCTCTTATCATTAAAATCAAGCAAAAGAAATAGGTGCAATCTAATAATATGGTTGAAATTAATCTAAGATTATTTAAGAATGGAAAACCACCCTAAATTTGTTTTGTACAGGACTACAGGACTATCCCACGAGGCTAGTGAGCAAAGGGACAAACACCAACCGTTCTTTTCAAAAAGGACAAACCGACTTGGCATTATGGGCCATGCAACAGGTTGTTTTAACTGGGACGGATACAATCAATGTGCCCACTTTGCTCCTTATTAGGTGTTGCTAATGTATGGTTTGGTTATCTGAAATCTAATGTTGTATATATATAAAACAAGGCGGTTAGCAGCAGTTGGAATTGGACCATTGGCGGCTTCAATTTGTGTGGATATAAACTATGCACGGGTGGATTCTGACTATCCATCTAAACTGATGAACTGCATCAGGACACTTTGTTTTTCCATTTATATATATATATATATATATATGATACAAACAACAAGAACCCAGGAATTATAAGGACATAAAATAGACCTTTTACCAGTAACTGCTACTATGTTGGAATTTTCTGTGAAAACAGAAACGCCAACTATATAACTTACTAGAAGCATGGAATTAGTTTTACCTTGGACTGTCAAACAAGAGTACAACATGAGTAAGATGAAGTAATGACAGAGTAAGTTAAATCCCATTTTCAAACTGATTAAATGACTTATATTATAGACATTAATTTAAACCTGACTTAAGCTACCAAATGAGAGAAAAAACAATTTAATCCTTCTTAAATTTAAGTAGCAACCAAACATCACCAAACAGAAAAAAAGGATTTACAAAATGCATTTTCAATGTACATAACCACCATAGATCAATTAAACACTCCAAATTGAATATTAACAAGCTTAAAAAATAAATATACCAAATTCACTATTATGTAGTAAATACACATAGTGAGTGTGTTCTGAGATTTCTCCAAATACTAAGCAACGCTTTTCTGACAATAATTAATCATCATATAAAGAAAAATACCAAGCTCAATTCATCAACATTGCATGTGCAAACTCTTGTGTAAGTAGAAATAAGTAACAGCTGCTAAAACTAGCCTAATCCGACAAGCTCAGGGACCATTCACACATCGAATCACTTTTCAAGCAAACGAGATCGAGTAAAAAGCATGATAAACTCCAAATCTAAGATGAAATATCTTGTCCCCTGGAATCTCACTATCAATTTATCTTTACCTCGAACTACATCAACACTGCATCTATCTCTATCTACAACCGGCCCATTACCAACCAACACGCACACCTAGCCAGCATCTGTTTCACTCTACACCTCTTTTCTATAAGGAAAGACACAGGCCCATGAATATTCCCTACTTTCAACTTTGTAAAATGAAGTCAACTCATTGTGCATTTGTAATAGTCAACTCATGATCATCAGATAATATGATGGTCCCAGGACCCCAACAAGACGAACACAAAAAAGGTACAATCAGGGATTCCACTCACTATGAATTAGAGTTTTGACTATTTGGGGTTTGTTTTTCTATACCATGGGTCCATCAAAAATTTCAACCAAGTCATGAACTCAATGCATGAAAAATTTATCATATGTAAACAACAAGAATTTCAAGGGGTGTGTACTGGTACAAAGTCCTTGTTCTCACGAAACTCAAATCTTAAATAGTAGTGGCTAAGAAACATTACATTAATAAAGCATTAAGCAAACAACCACATAAATCATAGGAGCCCTCACAAATAAAGATAAAAATAAAAATAAAAGGCAAACAAAAGGTGCAAGTGCATCTGCATTGCCACCCCATATCATTTGTCTACTGAAACTTTATTGGAAGATTAGGACAAAATTAAACATATCTTCACAACCCAACAAAGAACTTACATGATGGTATCACCGACGACTTGAGGAACTGTGAGGTACAGGACTGCTTCACTGCGTACCATCCAGACACCCAACATGGATGCCCTCAATCTAATAAAACCAGTGTTTTAATATTCGGTTCTTATTTGGTATTCGGAAAGCCACCGAATACCGAATATACAGTATGCGGCCGAATATTCAGATTTTTATTCGGATTTATATATTCGGATTTTCAAATGAAAAATCATAGGCATTAACTCTAATAAACATAGATAAACATAAATAAAATATAACACAAGTTAGAACAATTTAACAACCCTCAGTACAAATTACAAAACTACAAATAAGCATAAATAAAACATAAGTTCAAATTTAAATAAATGAAATTATAACTTATTCAGTTCTTATTCGGTGCTTATTCAGATTCTTATTCTCTATTCGGAAATATTCGGTTCTTATTCGGATTCTTATTCTCTATTCAGAGATATTCGGTTCATATTCGGAAATATTCGGTTCTTATTCGGATTCTTATTCTCTATTCGGAAATATTCGACCGAATAGATAATATGTGGAAAAATATATTCGGCCGAATATTCGAAACCGAATATTGGACCGAATACTCATTTCCTATTCGGTTTCCAACCGAATACGAATATTCGGCCGAATAGACCGAATATTAAAACAATGAATAAAACAATGTACTCCTTGGTTACCTAATATCTCATCCAATTTAGTAGCTACGATGGTCCCTAACATCCTCAATGTAATCCCAATATGTACTTTTGTTGAAATATGTATTAAAGAGTAGAACTAGGGTGTTCTTAAGTTCACCAAGCCTCTTGGTGAACTCAAGTCTAAAACTCATCGAATCGGCTTTAAATGACGAATCCGAACCGTTAAACCCGTCTACCTTGCAAGTGATGTATCTACATGTGAAAATTTTAAACATTTAAATTAATTTAGTATAACGTCAAGCGGTGAAAATTAGAAAGATAATAAATTAATTTTAGTGCATTCATTTTTTAAACCTTTTTGACCACTTGACTCTATGCAAAATTAATTTCAAAATTAAAATTTTTTACATGTAGACGCATTACTCATAAGGTAGGTAGGTATTAACGGTTAGATTCGTCGTTTGAAGCCGATTCGATTGGTTTTAGACTTGAGTTCACCAAGAGGCTTGGTGAACTTAAGAACACCCTAGTTCTACTCATGTATTAAATATAGAAAATGATAATTGACGGGATTTAATTATCATTACAAGAGTAATCATGAGGCAATAGAAACACATGAACAAGCAAAAGTGTAAGACATAACCATTACAAGCTACAGCAAGCTGGGTATTTTAAGATACATTTATCATTATAAATGATAAATATTTTAAGATACGACACCTTAACTTTGGGGATTTACAATTACATGACAGTATATCCATTACAAGCTGGATATTTTATAATACATTTATCATTATAAATGACAAATATCTGCACTCGATTGACTATAAATGAAACCTATATACGGATGCACAACATTGACACAATTAAAATTTTAAAACCAGAATAATGAAACCTTGATAACTTCTTTAGTAGTCTGCACGGTACTCGCTGTAACTATCCCTGGTGCGGAGATCACTCTGCACTTTTCCCGCAATCTTCTCCTCTTCATATTTGATCCCCTCTTCGTATTTGATCCCTTCTTCAAATGTCATTGCTCCAAATGCCCCAACAACTGCACCTACTGCTGGTCCAGTACCAACCCCAAATTTGCCACTACTACTAGTTCTGTCGTCATAAGATGACTGCCGGGAAGTATAATCCACAGGAGCAGATGGCCCGCCAGATCCAGCTGGACGGTTGTAGTATGATCTTGCTGGAGCTGGTACAGGGACTGGTCCAGGCTGCGATACCGCAGCAGGAGGGGCCGAGTAATATGGAGTAGTAGTAGAATAGTAACCAGAATAGTGGTCCGAATAAGGGGGATAAAGGTACTGGGATGGTCGAGGAGGGATAGCATGGGAGTAAGGCATTACATGCTGTGGTGTAGGCGGTGGTGGAGGTGAGTAGGATTGATAAGCATCACGAGGGACTGAATAGTAAAAATTTGCTGGAGGTTGAGGAGGGTATTGGTAATTTGGCTCCGGCAGTGGTGCTGGTCTTTCACAAATGGAAAGCTTGATTCTTACCTTGCCCTGGGGGCGGCCAGACGGGCGGCTGAGCTCAATTGTCTTGATCAAACAGGAAGAATCAAAAGAAAGAAAATTATCCGGATCGATCAGGTCTTTAAGAGGGATCCGAGATGATCCGACCAAGGGTTTCGGGGTTTCCGAGGGTTTGGAATGGAAAATATCAAGGGTTAAGAGGAGGGAAGGGTCCTGAGGAGAGAAGGGGACAGGGAGGGGAAGGGTGAGGCGTTCGTTCCAGACAGGACGGGTTGAACCGGAATCGTCGGGTTTAGTGGCGAACCGGCGGTCGGGATGGAGGTAAGCAACAGCGTAGGGTTTGAGGTCGCCGTGGCGCCAGTTGACGTTTTTGAGGTGCTTGGCTGAGACCACGGTTACTTCTAGATCGTAGGATCTCGATGAGGCGGTGGCAGGTGGCTGAAGACGAGGAGGGGAGGCGGTGGCCATGGCTGGAAAACCGGTGATTTGGTTGATCGATTTCACCTGGAGGGACCCACACGTTCTCTCTTTCTTTGATTTTATGATTTATCCTTTTCTCTTTTTTCTTTTTTATTAGGGCACTTAAAAAGTGTAAAAATAATGGAAATTTAATAATCAAAATTACGGTGTTTGGGCTAAACGGGCTTTAGTTAGTAGGCTTGTTAAAATACGGGCTTTGATGTTCATGGGTCATAGTTGATAAATCTATACTAGAGCAACATCTATTGCGACTAGTTTTTATCAATTCAATACGAATTAAACATGGCCCAAAACTCAATGATGTATCGTAATATGTAACTTAATGACTTGCGAGCATGCACGGTGCAAAACTCAAAGTAGATTTGGACCTATCTGGGCTTAGCTGCACTATTTAGTAGTCTGTCTTGATGACGACCAAGTAACCGATTTATCATTTATTGCAGGGCGAAGAAATTAATAAAATTTAAAACATAAGCTTTACTACAACAAATTTTTTTAAATTGATTTATTAAATTGCATATATAAAGAAAATTTAAATATCTCTATTTTTTGTGTATCCACCATCTCTCAATTCTTAAAATATTAATAACTCAAAATTTAAATCATAAATGTCAAAATAAAATTATTAGATGTGATCTATGTTATTTTATCTAAGCAAGAGTAAAAGATTTTTTCAATTGACGGTTTGAGATTAACTCCCATCCGTTTTGGGATTCGAGCTTATGCAGGGACAGTATTATTGGACTTTGAGATTCGTGTCAAGTTAAAAAGAACGGTTCAGATCCAGTAATTGTAAAAGATTCCCTATTACGGTATCGGGAAGGATCTGAATTTGTCCTTTACCCAACCGGGAAGAAAAAGCATAGAGGATCTGAATTCCCTATTACTAGCAACACATGGACGTATGATTTGTCAAGTGAAGTGCCGATTGCGTATCCTCTGCATTAACTCAAAACATAATCTTTTGAGTAAATAAATATCAACCGTTTGATTTTAAACGGAGACAATCCGGCTCAATATAGGGGCTCTTTAATATTAGTGCAGATCAGTCCGTGCGAATCTTAAAATATATCGGACGGTTTAGATTCATTAACTCAAAAGATTTCCTTTTGAGATAATGCAGAGGATATGAATTCATGTGCAACTCCAAACGAATTTGTATCCTCTGAGATATCTCAAACTTTGCGTGACTTATGGAAAATCTCAACCGTTTAAATACGTTCTGCACGAATCTCAAATCACACATAATACTGACCCCACATCACCCCCGAATAGGAACCGGACACGTCGGTCACGCAAAAGTGGAGATATCTCAGAGGATACGCACTCCTGCAAACCAGTAGTTCAGGGAAATTTTCCATCTCAACTATCAAGCGCAGGACTTCGGAGGCGCAAAAATGGCGACGGAGGCCCCATTGTACAAGGACCCGACTCAGCCAGTGGAGGCGAGAGTGAAAGACCTCCTCTCCCGTATGACCCTCCAAGAGAAGGCCGCACAGATGGCGCAAATCGAACGGCAGGTCGCCACTCCTGCCACTCTGACAGATCTCTCCATCGGGAGTGTGCTCAGCGCCGGTGGAAGCGAGCCTCGGTATCGGGCCACCGCCGAGGAATGGGCTGACATGGTGGATCAAATGCAAAAGTGGGCGCTTGCGTCAAGGCTCGGTATACCCATCATCTACGGTTCAGACGCTGTTCATGGACATAACAATCTATTTGGTGCCACTATTTTCCCTCATAACGTTGGCCTTGGCGCTGCCAGGTTTTTCTTTTGCTCAATTCGTTGTATCTTTTTTTTTGTGTGTGTTTATATATATAATTGTGTTCTCTATATGGCCACTCCCAATTAGATTTGTAAATAACTCAATTTCCTGGGAATTAGACTGAAATTTGCACGTTTTCTAGTTTTTACTGCTCATAAGTATGCGCTTTTGAATAAAACCTGTGAAAGACAGAGGATAAAAAAAAAAGTGACATAGTTTTTTATACAAACTTTGGTTGAATACAGAAAATAAAAAAAATGAGGGCTGATGTACCTGATGCTAGTGCACATCTGGAAATTGGAGATAAGTGGATCCTTCCCAAATATATACAGAAAGGAAAAAAAAAAAAAAAATTGAAGGAATATCGGGGTAACTTGCAATTATATTGGGTGAAACAGATAAATTGAAAATTTTCTAACATCTGAGGGGGGCAATGCAAATTGCCTTGTGGATTTTAGGGATAAAGAGCTGGCATGTAGGATTGGAGAGGCAACTGCACTAGAAGTTAGAGCCAGTGGCATCCAGTGGACTTTTGCTCCTTGTGTTGCAGTAAGTAATGGTCCATAGTTATCTAATTAACTTATCCATCATCCAGTAAAATTCGACAAGTCGTGTATAATTATCGGAGTTTTATACAAACAGGTCTGTAGAGACCTGAGATGGGGAAGATGTTTTGAGTGCTACAGTGAGGAACCAGAGATAGTCCACATGATGACCTCCATTGTATCGGGTTTGCAAGGATCCCCTCCTGAGGGTCATCACTCCGGCTACCCCTTTCTTGCTGGAGAGTATGTTGTTGCAACCCTTGGAATTTTATTTAGTTCGTTGCTAGTTTATTGGAATATACATTCAATTATTACCTTAATCTTTTGAAGAACAAATAAGCAACCAAATGCCTGGTTGTAAGAAATTTAACCAACCTGGCAAACCACCAAGTTTGAACAAAGCAGAAAAAAAGTAAATAAAAAACTAGTCACCTAAAACCATCTAAAAACTAACCCCAATCCAAGACAACAAAGTACAAATCAAATTTGCTTGGCCTAGCATTAGCAACTACCCCCTACCAGTAAGACAGGTATCAGTTCCAACCCAAGCAAGCACCACCCTAAGGATGTGCTCCACAACTTAATCATTAAAGTAAAAGAAGGGGAGGGGAGATGAAATGGGCTGTGACCCTGACCAGAGAGTATACTTGCTCCACAAAAAAAATATTCGGGGGTAAAGACGAGGGGAGAGGAGGGGAACGGAGGTAAACGTTGTATAGAAAATAAACAAAAATCTCTCACCCCCAAATCGGGGTGTAGCCGAGGTGAACTCCACACAATCTCCTTCCATCCCCTTCCCTCTCCACACATTTGTTCTGCCGCACACCCTAAAAGATCATCATCAATACTAATAAAGGCAAACAAGTTGCCAAAACATCCAAACCTCAATAGTCATGACTACCAAAATATCAGTACATGACCGAGTCTTCAACAAGGAGCACCTCAAAACAAAGTGAATTCAAGAAAAACTGCTTTAGACAGATCAATCATCTGGCATGTCTTCATCAGTTTCTCTGACTCACTTTGTACCCCTGTCCGAAACAAAAGAGAGATGAAATAGCAATAGAGACAGCTTTTAAATTAAAATTAGAACAATCATAAAAAGTATTGTTGTGTTTATAAAGCCAGACTAGCCAGGGTGCTGATTTTAACACAACAGTTACAAAAAATTTAAGTGTATAGACAACTTTGTCCCTACTTTATTGTTGCTACAGCTTGCCTATTTGATTATGCAATCTGCACTTTCTTTATTTTAATGCTTATGATTCACTTTATTTCCATAATCCAAACATCTCTATCTAGAAACATTACTTTCCTAGAGAACAGAAGACAAAAATTAAAACTCATTATTAAAGAGATGGAAAATCAATCTACCAATCAATAAAAAGAAAACTAATAATTAAATTAACAGATAATAAATTGTAGATTTAATTATTTAAAAATTATCAGATTTAAAGATATATTTATCTTAGTATTTAGTTAAATTATATAATTTACAGTTAACAAAAAATACTGCCAACATAGTCGATCTGAACTATGTAACATGATCTTTCATTTGAATATGTACTTGTAGATGAAATTAAAAAAAAAAATTATTTTTGTACTATTATTTTTTAAAGGTAGAAAATCATTTGATCTAAAGATTCTAAACAATTCAATAGTGATTTTCTACCTATCTAACAAATAGTTAAAAAAATTTTAAAAATGTAAAAGTTAGTCCTAAAAAAAAGTCGAAGTGCTAATGGGAGCATATTATTTAAAATTTTGGTTGGGTAACATGCTAAATAATTTTTTCTTCTTTTCACTTTATAGTTAACTATTTCTTCTACCAGAAAAGATAAGGTGAACGGAAGATAACAAATTTAGAAACTCATATTTAAGAAGCTTGTTAATTGAAAAAAAGAAACAAATGGAAGCTCGATTGAAAAATTAATTGAGGGATAAAATTATCTGTCCAATAAAATATTTAAAGCAAGTTGTGTTAATAATACTTTTTGTGGTGTGAATATCAGCACCCGACTAGCCACAGGCAGCATGAAGTTGTCGAGTTTAGTATCTTAAGAAGATCAATAGCTGAATCTGAGAATCCGAGATAATTTTTTTTCTTTTGTTTTATCTTATTATTTTAGTTAGTTGTAGTATGCTACGTTACCATTAATATGTAGAACCTTACAATTATAGTCTCAGCAAAAAGATAAAAAAGATGACCATGACAAGGTTTGGAGGGAGGCTATGATACTTTGCATAGCGCGAATTGGTCCGTACTATGGATCAATATCTTCATTTTCAAGTTCAAAAAGTAGATCTGAACTGTTCAACATGATCTTCATATAAAAATGTACCTATAGACTAAATCTTACATTTTTTTTAGTAATGATCTTAGATAGATAGAAAATCACTAATCTTCAAATAGGACCGCTCCAGTCTGCTGACTGGTGCACTTACACACACCTAGTGTGCATCTCCCATATTCTGGCTTCTAATACAGGTTATAAATGCGTCTACATTCCAAGAGACGAGAACGTACAGGCCCATAACCTGGCAAATGTGGCACGAACCGTGCAATTTTCATATACTGGTTTCACATATCCACATTTCTCGTCTGTTTAAACCTCAGCTTGCTTTTGTTGTACATTGCTGAGTTTTCTCCAAATTCTACTTGCTTGTATTAATTACATGCCTGTACTTGCTTGTATTATATTTTATGATGAAATGAATATGACTATGGGCTTCAAATCAAAAAAAGAAAAAATCACTACTTTTGAATGGTCTAGAATTTTCTTTTTTGAATGGGAGGGTTGGGGTCAAGCCACCCAACACCCTTTCCAAACCCCTGTTATTATTACAAAGGATTTTTCCCATCCGGGTTTTCGAACCCATGACCTCCAATATCAGAGGACATGTGCCTTTGCCACTAGATCAAAAACTGGTTCTTAAATGTTCTAGAATTTTTAGATCAATAAATCTTTTACCTATAAAAAAAATTGTAAAAAAATTGTAGAAAAATGTAAAATTTGATTTACAAGTACATTTTCATATGGAGATAATGTTGAACGGTTCGAATCGTCTATTTTGACTTTGAAAACGAGATATCGATCCATAGAACGAACCAATTTGCATTGCAGTATGCATAGTACCACAGCCTCACTCGAAGTTTTGCATATTAGTTGGTTTTATTTGCTGTCTTAGCCTGATCTTCTAAGTCAATCTACGCACATCCAAAAACAGTTTCTAAACTTGTTTTTTAATAAAATTTGCATTTCCTCAATTGGAAAGTGCATTTTTAGCTAACATCAGAACTTGAATTGTAGGAGGAATGTGATTGCTTGTGCCAAGCATTTTGTTGGTGATGGTGGCACACATAAAGGAAAAAATGAGGGAAATACAATTTGTTCATATGAGGAGTTGGAGAAAATTCACATGAGCCCCTATCCTGATTGTTTCGATCAGGGTGTATGTACTGTCATGGCCTCTTACTCTAGCTGGAATGGTGAACCCCTCCATTCAAGTCGTTTTCTCATTACTGATGTTCTGAAAAACAAGCTTGGTTTTAAGGTAATTTCTACCTTCTCTGTAAAAAATTCTCATTCTGGTTTTCTTGGACTCATACTCTCACTCAACATGGTCTATATATTGAACAGTTATTTAGACTGTTACAGACCAGAAATACTAAAATTCAGAAGTATGTGGGAAAGATTAGGAGATATAAATCTTATGAGATTTTAATCTGAGAATAATACATATGAGAAAATCTAATACCAAAAAACAATACAACAAGAAAGAAAGAGGTATCTGGTGTTCTGTTTTTCCATAAAGCACACAAACATTGATGAACTCCACTGGGCTAACCCGTAAGTGGTTCTAGAATCCATGATAACAACTTGCATTTGTCATCAGTGTTTTTTCCTTATTATTTTGTAAAATTTTCCATGGATAAAAGAAATTATTATTTCAGGGTTTGGTAGTATCTGACTGGGAAGGGATAGATAGGCTCTGCCAGCCCCAAGGATCAAACTACCGCTACTGCATCTCTGCTTCAATCAATGCTGGAATAGACATGGTAGAACTAATTGCATGCAAAAAATCCTACTGAATTTAATTTCTTGTTTCTTTCGGTTTCTGATGAGGGATTATAGATAATGATTCCTTTCAGATATGACAAGTTTCTTGAAGATCTGACATCGCTAGTTGAATCTGGGGAGATACCGATGTTGCGAATAGATGATGCCGTGGAGAGAATACTGAGGGTCAAGTTTGTTTCTGGAATTTTTGAACAACCTTTCTCAGATCGTTCTCTTCTTGATATAGTTGGTTGCAAGGTAAGTTCTCTTCTCTTGTGCTATTGTGCTGCGCTCTTTTCAGAGAAGTGATTGAATTTAAAAACTTTTTTCCTCTGCAGAAGCATAGGTTACTGGCTAGGGAGGCTGTTCGCAAGTCCTTGGTTTTGTTAAAAAACGGAAAAGACCCAAAGAAGCCATTTCTTCCTTTGAAGAAAAATGCGAAAAGAATTTTAATTGCTGGAACTCATGCTGATGATATTGGCTATCAGTGTGGTGGCTGGACTATCACCTGGCACGGTGATTCTGGTAGAATTACGACTGGTATGCACTCTCTTTTACCATCTACTTATTTATATAAACCTCCTAAGAGGCTTTCCACAAGACGCATTTTGGCTGGTACTGCTCTGTCTTTGCAAAATAATTTGAAACTGTAGTATACAAGTATCCCCAATTACACATTCATACTGCATTAAGCATCATGTAATTCAAATATGCAAGCATCATACAAGTTTCAACTGTATGAAGTTAGCCAGACTCTGTCCCTCTTTTTCTTAACAAAGACTCCAACAGTGCCATTTTAACCCAAGCGAGCCTAACAGCAACCAAGTCTATCAAGTACTAACAAACAAAAAAAATAACATAAATGAAAGTAAAAATACAAAAACCAAGCCATTAATAAAATTGACAACTGACAATTTATCTAGTCATGGCCCACCTTACTACCACTATCAAACTTTGGTATATCTTAATCTGTGAACTAATCCTTGTTGCACAAAATATCATTCTAGACTTTTAGACAAGCTAGCTTGAACATGCACAATTCGTTGGTTTTTCTCTTTGTTAGCTCAAAAACCAGCACAATATATGTGGCTTAAACATAAAAGTTTTTTTTGTTAAATTTTAGCCAGTTGGTTGTCATTCACATTCATCGTAAAATTGTATAGGTTTTCTCTTGAGATCCCTGATTTGGGGGTATCTTGCAATATTATGTGCTAGTTTGCTAAATTGATAGTTCCCCCCCTACTCATTGGTACCTCGTGCTCTACCATAGGTGTCTGTATGCCTTTAATTGTTGATTCTAGGAGCCACTTGCATGTTGTACATATTTTCACAAATTAGTATGGTCACTCGTTGATCCACCAATATTATGTGCTAGTTTGCTAAATTGATAGTTCCCCCCCTACTCATTGGTCCCTCGTGCTCTACCATAGGTGTCTGTATGCCTTTAATTGTTGATTCTAGGAGCCACTTGCATGTTGTACATATTTTCACAAATTAGTATGGTCACTCGTTGATCCACCAATGGGAAAGGCATCTTGGGTAGGTTTTACGCAATTTATTTGGTTCTCAAGTTTGGACCACATTCATCAAACTTTCTCCTTTTGGTTTATTAAAATTGCACAACTTCCCAAGCTGGCCAGACACTCGATATTGATTTCCAAAATGGGCAGTGGATTCTTGTTGGCCTTGGATACAAACTGTGCATATTTAGAAACTATGACCTTTAACAGAATTAAATGCTTTTACTAAAACAAGAAATTAATCAATAAATATCTTGGCAGGGACAAGTATACTAGAGGCAATAAGGGAAATTGTAGGAGAGGAAACGGAGGTGGTGCATGAGCCCTACCCAACTGCCTCAACCCTTCTAGCACTGCACCAACAGGGGTCATTCTCCTATGCAGTAGTGGTGGTTGGAGAGGTCCCCTACGCTGAGTTTTTAGGAGACCGAACTGACCTCTCCATCCCGTTTAATGGCCATGATACAATCTCTCTCATAGCTGGCACCATCCCCACTGTTGTACTTCTTGTTTCTGGAAGGCCTTTGGTCATAGAACCACAGTTGCTTGAGAAGATCGAAGCTTTGGTTGCTGTTTGGTTACCTGGTAGTGAGGGTGGCGGTGTGGCCGATTGTTTGTTTGGAGATTATGATTTTCATGGGGTGTTGCCAGTGAGCTGGTTTAGGTCGGTTGATCAGCTGCCATTAAAGTCTGGATCAGGTGCTAGCTATGATCCATTATATCCCATTGGATTCGGGCTTAGGATGTTTGATTAGAAGCCTTGATTCTCTCTAATCTTCTTATATAATAATTGATATTCATCTACTGTATTTCCGGTTGGAGACCGGTAAGATGGCTCAAGTTAATAAATACTCTCCTTTTGAGTTGTGACAAAGTGAATAATATATTTATCTTTGAAGTTACTGTTTCATTTACATGTATCAATCCACCATACTATAACATATTAAAGTGAGAATTATTACGGAAGGTTGTTCAGTAAAAGAATCTATTTACAAACCCGGTGAATGCCAGTTATTTGAAAGATAAAATTAAGCAACTCTCATTTGTTTTTAATAGTAAGAGTTATTTTGCACCGCTTTAATATTTATATGGATTAAGTGCACACTAAGCATGAAGCGAATCAGATGTAAGGGAGGAGGCATCCATCGGATATACTTCTAATTTAACTTGTAGCTTTTGTTTCTTAGAGGTTTTAGTGTTTAGATTAATGTTATTTAAAAAGAAGACATGCTCTCTTTAAGCATTGTTACATTTTAATTGTGTACCATCATTGTTTGATCCGCAACCTTTGGAAGAAGAGAACAGTTGCCAATTGAAGAGAGGGAATCTTCAAGGATAGTTGCTTCGAAAGGCTTTAAGCGATGCAAAGTGAGCTCTTCAGTCTCCACACTTCCTTGAATCTTTGAACTTTCCCTTTCACTGATCAAATTCATCTTCTTTAAAGATTTTTCTTTTTTCCAAGGATGTGACACAATATGCTAACAGAGGGACAGCCACACTTGTTGTTTGTGCCCACTAAAACAAAGCAAAGGAACTAAGCATCTTTTCTCTCTACCTCTAGAAATCACCCAATCATATACCCCATTTGCAAGACTCGAATCAGAACCCATTTGATATGTCTACTATAAAGTACTGGGTGTGACTGTATCTATGGTCTACTAGTCTTACAAAAATCAATTTCCTCAAATCAAAGCTCCCCAAAGAATAAAGTTATAAATCAAGAAATGGCTTTCAAGTGCAACTTGCAAGGGGGGGCTAACTCTAAAAAGGATGCATCATTGTCTTTCCAAAAGTGTGGCATTTATGTCATTTGTGAATCAAGATTACTAAACAAGGATGACCAGTTTGTTGGTACCGAGATTATCGCCTCATGGTACCGGCATGATTTTTCTTTGTAGTAGATTCAGAAAAATTATATATTGCCTGATTATGGGGGGTACATGCATTTACTTGAAAGAAAATAAAATAAAATAAAAACATAGAAAAAAGGGATGACTTCTTTGTTGAACAAGATTCAATTAAATTAGGTTACTGTTTTTTATAATCCAATTGTAATTGGGACCACAGCAAATAATAATTCGGCAAGTGAGCTGTCTAGGTACCATCTTCTCTCTCTGTCTCTGATGCTTGAAGACACAGCAGCACCGTGTGCACTGTACGGTTGCAGCTGCCACACACAACAGCAGTAAAGGCTAAAGACCCCAAAACTAATATATTATCAATAGATTCATACTCATCTAATCATCTTGCTTTTTTTTTCTATTTACACACAAGCCCTTGTGGATTTTTTTTTTTTTCTGATACAGTAGTTATGTATCAGTATTGAGTACTTGTTTTCAACTTATATCCATGAAAAAAACATAAATAAGAAAGAAAAAACATGTTTAGATGCAACAACAACATGCAAATGTAAGAACATGGAGGGCTTGTTTGCAAGATATAATTCAAAATTAGAAAGTAAATGCATAGATTGTTCCTGCCGTCAATTGAGAGACAGACTACTGAGACATGTTAAAAGAAATGCCAAAGGAACAAACAGCAGGAGAATACTATTATTTATTGAACGACAGTGATATATATGCTCCATTTTTACTGCAGAAAGATGGATAAAAAGCATAGGATGTGAGAAGAGATACGGTTGTGTCTGTCAGTTTGTAATATATTAGCACGAATTTTAAAGGAATCTTGTGCATTACAAGTTCAGGCCGGTAGGGGTGTTCAAACGGTCGGTTCGGTTTAAACCAAACTAAATTTGTCAAACCAAACTAAAACCGAACCGATTAAAATTCAACCGAACCGACCGAATTAAAATGTCAAACCGAACTAAAAACGAACCGATTAAACCGAACTAAACTTCGGTTTGTTCGGTTGAACCGAATAGAGAAATTCAATCTCAAAAAATCAAAACTCAATACATAAGCCAATACATTAATAATTTCATAGAAATGAAAATTACGATACCATTACACACATGGTTCAATTTAATACAAATATATTGATGTTCTAAAATATTCAAAATTCTAGATCAATATTTATTCTTGATTTTTTAGTCCAAAATAAATGAAAGAACCAAAATAATACTTGAATTATTATATGACTGATCGGTTCGGTTTATTCGGTTTTGAGAAATTAAAACCAAACCGAATCATTTAAACCGAATTACTTCATAAAATTAATCAAACCAAACCATTTGAACAGAACAACTGAACCATTTAAACCGAAATTCTCCGGTTTGGTTCAAAACCAAATAAACCAAACCATTTGAACACCCCTACGGGCCAGATTGGTTCGGATTTTGATTGGATGGTCCGGATTCAGACTCAGACAGTGAGTTTGTAAACGGTCCGGATTCGAACTCAGACAGTGAGTTTGTAATATATTAGCACGAATCTTAAAGGAATCTTGTGCAATTAAAAAGTTGAGCAAGATTGGTTCGGATATTGATCGGACGGTCCGGATTCAAACTCATACAGTGAGGTAATGCAGAGGATCCTAACTCATTTGGGTCTGAGGGGAGAATATGTTTGGTATATTGGCCAGAAAAGCAATTCCGGTACAAGGGCTAAGCAACAGAATTGTTAGTTAGTTACTCCGAGATTAAAGAGACACTGGCTTTGGATTGCATGGGTCTGAGTCAGATTCCATTGCCTTTTTGCATGGATCCGTGCAATTTCTTTTGTTACCATGCTAACTTTTCTTTGAATTTTAATTTTCAAAAAAGGTTCAGTTTGCCCATTCATCGAATATTTTTTGTGCATCCTAAATACCATATTTTTATAATTTTTGAACCAACCACTATGAGAAACCCCCAAGCAACAATTTATAACTATACACTAATTAGAAAATCAGAAACTAAATTAATGATGAGAAAAAAAAATGAAAATTTTTACTGTGTGATAAATCGAGCTAAGATGGAGTTGCTCCCTCATCAAAAAAACCCTAGCTGCTTTGCTCTTTTATCTCAAGTGAAAAGAGAGAGAGAAAAAACCCTAGCTGCCGCCGTTGTCGTCGCCGCTCCTCCTCACTCTTCTACACCTCTTCATTTCGTCTCTCACCTCTTCTAGTTCTCACCTCCGATATAGCGATACCTTTCTCTCTCTCTCGTTTTCATCTCCTTGAACGAAGACAAGAATGAGAGAGAGGAGAGGGAGCTGAGAGCACGGTATCGTCGAATTTCGAAGCGTAGAGCCTTTACTACCTTCATCATCTCGATCAGAACACAGCGGTGAATAAATTTAGTTGTCGGAGCACTGTAGCCGGACGAAAGCAGATCCGGTCGTGGAACGAGATGGAGAAAGAGGTAATAGGGTGTTTAAGAGTATATATGTAGTTTTAGGTGATTAGAGGAATTTACGAGATTTCATGAGAATAAATGAGTTTAGATTTAAGGAGAAACATTTGACTCGTTGTAAGTTTTTTTTTTAATTAATAAAATTATTAGTAGACATTTAAAACAACTAATCTTTAACAAAAAAATCCAACTAAGACAAATCTACAAGAGAGCAACAACACCAAATTCAAGTGATTCGGTCGAAACCTACTTCACTGAAAGGTAGCGAACCGACGAACTTTACTATTCAATGAAATAGATACAAGATTTAGTGCACAATCGCTAAATTCAAATAATCATTCAACCTCTCAACCTTCATTGCTTGCCCTATATTCTAGCTACACATGTATGAGCAAACTTGCAAGTTTAGTTTTGGATCGTTAATTAATAGATATATAAGTAGAATAAATAAAGAAGCATGAGATATATATAAAGAGAAGGGTTTGCCTCCATTTTTTGTGTCTCCATCATGTTTTCATTTTTAAAAGAGTGAGTCTATGGTACTATGCATATTACAATTTGGCACCGTGCTACGGCTCTATATTCGAGTTTTCAAATCCTAACGGTCGATCAGAATCGTTCATCTTGTTCTCCATATTAATATGTGTTTGGAGACCAAATTTTATATTTTTTGAAATTTTTTTACTATTTTTTGAAATTTATTGAAAATCACTGTTTTTGGATGGTCCAAAATTTTCAGATCAAGTTATTTTCTAAATATCTAAAAAAATAGTAATTTTTTTTTTAAAATCTAAAATTTGGTCTCCAAACACATATTAATATGGAGAACAAGATGAACGGTTCGGATTGACCGTTATGATTTGAAAACTCGAATATAGAACTATAGCACGGTGCCAAATCGTAATATGCATAGTACCATAGACTCACTCTTTTTAAAAACTTTAATAACTTAAAATCTAAAACTTACAAGTCAAAATAAAACTGTTGGATATGATCCGCATCATTTTATCAATGCACGTGTAAAAAATTATGACATTCCAAATTTATTTTGGTTGTCATCAAGAGCTTGTAAAAAATATACTAATGTGAATAATTTCGAGACGTTAATTTTTCAATTTATTGATTCACATAAAAACAATATTGAAATGTGATAATTTATGAGCACGTAGAGAAAATAACATAGATCACATTCAACGGTTTTATTTTTACTTTTAAATTTTAGATTTTGAACTATTAAAGTTTTTAAAAATGAAAGCAAAGACATTTGAATCCTACTCATATATAAAAAAGACTATTTGAATTTATGAATTTTTACATGAGAAACAGTCAAAGACAATATATCATTGAATATGAAATAGTTTGAACGAAATGGATAAGAGATTGTCTACAGAAAGCGAGTCATTTGTTTGTTAAATTTCATCCCTATCTTTTTGCAACAGTATGAAGCACTATACTATTTGGCTTCGTTTTAAGTTGGATAAACACAAAAGTGTCAACGGGTTCATCCCTCATCTCCGTATAGGCGAATTCATACCAGCTAAGGTAACATAATATTTATGTTTAGATCCAGACCATCCGATCAAAATCTTGCACGAATATTAAAGGGATCAAGTGCATTCTAGAATATTTCCGCTACCGCAGAGGATTTAGAAGATTGAAGCATGTGACGTGTTGGTGTGTAAGTGGATATCCGACTCATCTCCGACTAACCATCTTTTTTTTTATATATATAAAATAATATGGCAAGGAGGTTTTTCAACCAATACAAATCAAGCACCAACTGCATAGTGGGCTTGTCTGGAAATGGTGCCATGCCTAATTGGAGCATATATCAAAGCAACCTTTTCTGTTTCAAGGTTTCACCTTCATAAATTTATTTGGTGTGATTGGTAAAAAGTTAAAATGTGCGTTCAATAAATGCCTCCATATGCAATTATTCATGGAAAACCAAAAATCCCAATCCCAACAAATAAAGAAAAATAAAAATTCTGACCATAGCAAAGGACAGGACAGCACAGCAGAGAAAACAAAATGGTTAAATTACATGTCAAGGACAGCACAACAGAGAACAAATTTGTGAAATTATATGCGCACAAATCAAGCTAATTAACAAAAGGGTCAATGATCCATGACCAATGATGAAATATCTCTAAATATGGAGAGTTTGAGACTAATTTAACAACAAACTAAAAATCAAGTTCAAAAAAAATATACAGGACCACACTAAACTAGCTAACTACATTCAATTAAACATAAACAGCAAATTCCCAATGTTAAAATTGAGGCTCCATTTTCTTCATCATCTCGAGTAATACTTAATTCTCCTTCAATTTTCCCCAAAATGTATTTTGCTAATATGAATTATGTACAACAGTAGAGAACATGTGAAAAAGAATCCCAATCCCCCCCATCACATCTTTTGAAATTCCCTTCTTAGATTCATATGCATATTCATCAATTCTTTTTTTTTTAACCAAAGAGAATATCATATTGTGAGATCAAGCACACCCAATAGTTCCTTCTTCCATCTTACCTCGGTCAATTTTTGTGATGACCCATCATTCAAAACTTTGATTTAAACACGAGGGAGGTGATGGCTCTGCATTTGCATAATCATAGCACCATACGAATTATTAGGCTCTGATTTAATTCCATTATAAGAAGATATTCCATATGGTGATTGTTGCACAAATTGCTGAGGCTTGAACCCACCAATTCCTTCGTTTGGTTGCTTCGAGTCGACTATAACTGAAAAATGGTCCGAAACAGCTATCGCTGCGGTGCTCGATTGAGAAGTAACGGAAGGTGCAGACGGGGACTGGGCCCGCTCGTCATCCGGCAAATTGACAGTTGTTATGTCGTGAATGCTCGACCGCCTCTTATCCTTCCCTCCCGAGTTAAGCCTTATGAAGTACTTCTGTGCATGACTAGCTACTTGGGTCGGGGTTCGACTCGTCACATAATTTCGAGAGATGTTCCTCCAATCGCCTCGCCCGTATTTCTTCAAACCCAATAAAAACCTCCTAAAATAAATTCACATAACCAATCAAATATTTAAAATTTTAATTCAATATACATGCTAAAATTCATAGGACCAAAAAGGAAAAAAAAAAAAAAAAATTAAGCACTGACTTGTGTTCTTCTTCAGTCCAAGGGACACCTTTCTTCCTCTCTTGCTCGGCGCCTCTGCTGCCGCCTCTCTTACCACCGACACAATAACCGGGTTTGAATCCTTGACTCTCCCAGTCGAGAGTGAACCCGCCTGATGAAGAGTTGTAGTACTGAGGGAAGGGGACGAGGCCCATTTCGATGTAACTGACATCGCTCTCTAGCTCTTTGTAATGAGCTGCCACATCTCCAGCAGTTTTGCCAGGGATCAAGAGGGCAACTTTCTCCCAGCGATTCGGTGTCTCACGGTCGTATCGAGCCAGAGCATCCTCGAACGCCTTGTTCTCCTCCGGGGTCCACGCCATGCTGTTGCGCCTCGGTGGCACTAACCAGCTCTGGTTAGTGAAGTGGGTCCCGCCTGGTGGTAGCACCTCCATCCACGGTCGTATAGAGCTCTAGATGGGATAAGGAAGGAAATTTTTCTTTGCTTTTTTCTTTTTTTTTAAAGAAGTGAAGAAATCAGTGGCACGGAAATGAAGGAGAGATCCAAGGAGCCAATAGAGAGAAATATGGGGAGAAGAAAGAAAGGAGAAGGGGAGCGGGTTGCGTTGGAGGTGGATCTAGTACTAATAGTGCTTCTATTGCGAGGCAAATTCTGCACTGGGCACTGTATTTTATTCCCCTTTTCCACCGTTTGGAGCTTCTTATATTAAATAGGGGCAAAAATAAATAAAGGCAGCAAGGGAGAAGTTGTTCTTCTGTGACCTCTGATTGGGCCTTGGTGGAGTTTGTGCCCTCTCAACCATGGGAAAGCCTTTGAAATTCTGACCCCTCTCCTCCCCTTCCTCTCCAGTCACTTAAGTCACTGGAGGCTTCCTTTCTATTTGTTACAAGATCATTACCACCAACACTGTTGCGACATTTGAAGTACTGTTGTTTAAAAATATATAGGATTATATATGTTATTGATGAATTTTCAAAAAGACCAAATTTTGTGATATTTTTTTATTTGTCATACATGTGTATGGACTGTACGGTCATTTTTTATTTTAGATGTTATAGATAGCATAAGCTTCTCCGTGCTACGATTTTTAAAACCTATCGTATGAATTTCAAATTTCAATCTAAGTAGCTCAGTAAATTGATTATATGATGAACTTGTAGGATATTGATTCTTACTATTTTTTGAAAAGTTTTTTACTACTTTTTATTATTTATGAAAGATGACAAAAAATGACTTAAAAATTAAAAAAAAATGTCAATATTTTAAGTTGTTTTTTTTTCATCTTTCATAAATCATAAAAATAATAAAAATTGATATTCTACAAGTTTATTATATAACCAATTTACTGAGCTATTTAGACCGAAATTTGAAGTTTATACGATAGATTTTTGAGGTCGTAGCACGGATAGTCTTATGCTATCCATAGCACCTAAGTTTTACTCGTATTTTATAATAGTAGAAGTGATGTTATTATATATTTATGTTGCTATGTGTAAATTTAAATTTTGTAAAACAAAACAAAAAAAATTATAAGTTGTTTTGATATTAGGTTTATTGGACCCTATACCATGCTTAAACATTTGAACTTCAAATATCTAATTTGTCACTAAATATCACTATAAGCAATTTAAAATCTTGTATAGAAGATTTACCTTATATGACTGTATAATTGCTATCTGTACATCTTGAATGAGTTTAATTATTTTTGTATTCTATAAATATTTTAATAAAACTGGGTGGTTTGAATTAATTCAAAAGTCCATTTCCATTATATTATAATAACGGTGCAAATTAAAGCAGATAAAATCATCTGAATAAATAATTTTTGGATACAGGAAAGTTGACCATCTTTAACAATTAAAAAATGGACATAACGTGGCATGTGATTTAAAGTACGCAAACCAGCATAAATAACAAGATATGAAATTTTTTTAAAAAAAATACGATCATAATTAATTATTTGTCATATTTTAGTAAGTTAATTTTCACGTCTGCTCCACTGCTACAAACAACTCATGTGTATTATTATATCTTAAAACTATAATAAGTTAATAACCAAAGTACTTGGATGATTATTCTTTTGAAAACTCGGTAGTACTTGGATGATTATAATGTGTATTATTATATCTTAAAACTATAATAACCAAAGTACTTGGATGATTATTTTTTTGAAAACTTGATAGTACTTGGATGATTATTATTTTGTGAAGAATAATATGAACATAACTAGAGCTGTACGGACTGCAGGCGATATCATGAGCCGAAGGGTTTCTCCTGATTTTCTATGTTTTTATTTTTTTAATTAAATAAACAAATAATTTATCATTTCCTCTGTTGTGTTGTGTACAGGCTGGAGAAAATAAACAAAAGTGGTTCTTTCAAAGAGGTCCAATAATAAGTACAATGGAATAAATTTATTGGTTTAGTTGTCCTATTCTTTTTCTGTGCTCTGTTTTGTTAACTCGGATGTATGGATGTGTTTTTGAAATTATGCAAAACAAATTTTTAATAGTAGCTGCACAGAGCACAAAATTGAGGAGATCTTCTCCGGTATTGTTTTTGATGGAGATTGTTGATAAATTAATTAAAATTCATAAAAAGCTCTTAGCTTGTGATTCAATTGAGTTCAATTCGAAAAAAAATCGGTTCTGAATGACTTAAACCAATTCATTTCTGAAACGAATCAAATCCAGTTCGGTTCGAATCGAACTCGAATTGAGTCTGACTCGGTTCAAAACTCTTTTTTTTAGTTTTAAATACTGCTTCAATTTTGATCTAGCTAGTTCGGTTCAAAACTGGTTCGAATCACACGAAATCAAACTCGAATTTTTCTTGTTAGTTTGAAACCGTACTTCAATTTCAAACCAATTTGGTCCGAAATTGGTTCAAACTCGAACTCAAACTGAGTTAATTTCGATTCGCTTCGATTCGTTTTTGCAGTCCTGGCCATGAGGGTCATTAATATAGTCCAGATAGCTTTACACCTTATTTATATAAGTTATAAACAATATTAACATCAACAATATTTTCCAAAAAAAAAAAAAACAATATTAATATCAACGATATTTTCCAACTTTTCACTGCAAAAGCAGTAAAAGCTGCAAAGCATATATGTTTCTGTTTTAATTTTAGCAAAAGATTTTTTCACATAAGATATTTACATATTCCTTCTTGGCACTTTTGAAATTAGAAGGTTATATTATACAAACAAGTGGGCAACTTGTTTCAAAATTAGGAAAGCTAAAGCATTGCTTCCACAGGAGGTTATTCAATTTCAAGGGCCCTTTACGGAAAGTCCTGATTCTCCATTGCACCACTTGTGTAGTATTCCGTGTTGCGAGTCAGTCTCCCGTTAAAATCAAGACCCGTTATATTAATAAATGGAAAAAATGTCTCATAGTATATATGGATTCTCATAAAAATATAGGAAAGAAAGTGGCGGTATCCATCCGCATGTCCTGACGAATAGCAAGTCACAAGCTTTCACATTCGAATCCAAAAAAGAGTGCCATTTGCAAATAATGGCACCGTCGCTGACATGTACCCCCAACAAAAAAACAAAAACCCTCCCCTTCTCGCTTTGGATCTCGCGCAAAACCTCTGATTAAGAAAATTACCATTTATGATGGTGAAAATTAATGCTAACCTAGGAACCTCACCTCAGTTCATCTAAATTAAGACCTTCTGATGGTTTGCTTGATTGATGTCTGATCTCGTTATAATAATAAAAAAAATTGGAGTCAAAGAAATTCTTCACGACACTTGAGCAGATATATTTCATTTTCTAAGGTTGTTTGTGTAATTTGGCACAGCTTTTTAAAAAAAATATATATTTGGAAATGGAGTTGCGTCTTTGAGCTTTTCTTTCTGGAATTGATAAAGGGAAAAAAATTGTATACCCCATCACGTTGCGGTCCCTGTTCGATGTGACCAACTACCACCCACTCTTCCCCCTTCTCCCACTGCAGCTAAATTGGTGTAGATATTAGTGTAGCGAGTCGAATTTTACAAGTAAGAATAGTGACAAATGAATTATTCGGGTTCGGTTTGGCGAGATCAAAAGTTCGTGATTCGGAATTATCCGGATCAGAGATCTCACTCCTGCAAGAGAGCAAAAAAAAATGTCCTCCGAAAAATTCAGGAAAAATTCGCGAATAATTCGTAAAATTCGGAAAAAGTTTGTAAAATTCGCAAATTATTCAGATTTAATTCGGTCAAAGTTCGATCAACCGAATAATTCGGCTTTCGGCTCGGTATCACTAAAAAATGAATTACTTGGGTATAATTTAGGTTTAATTTGCGAATCTTATGACTATTACTAAGAATAGTGACAAATGAATTGTTCGGGTTCGGTTCGGCGAGATCAAAAGTTCGTAATTCGGGAATAATTCGGAATTATCCGGACCAGTGATCTCAGTCCTACAAGAGAGCAAAAAAAACACAAAACAAAATGTCCTGCTAAAAATTTAGAAAAAAATCGCAAATAATTCAGGAAATTCGGGAAAAGTTCACAAAACTCACGAATTATTCGGATTTAATTCAGTCAAAGTTTGGTCAACCGAATAATTCGACGTTCGGTTCGGCATCACTAAAAAAAATGAATTATTCCGATTTAATTCGGGTTTAATTCGCGAATCTTGTGACTATGAAGAAAGACTAATTGTGCAGGATTTAAGTTGAGATTTTCCACAAAATATCTTGTCTCATTCCGATACATGCTGATCAGCTAATTTGTCATTTTATTAACGACGTGTCGAGTCTTAATTGAGTTCTGACTTGAAGCAGCTACCTAACCAACTTCAGATTCCACTTATTAAATTTTTAATCGATGATTAATTAATTTTTAAACGCTCACCTTGAACAAAAAGCGATGTACTTTTGGAACCAAGTCATGTCCCCCAAAAATTGTTAATCATGAGTTCATGTTGTTTATTTAAATAATAGAAGCATGATGATATGATTAGGGAAAAATAATATGGTTATTGTTCTTCTAACATATAAATTATTCTAGTTAGTTATGGTGACTTTGCATGTGTCAAAGCCAAGAGACACTTCACCATTTTATTTATCAAGTCAAACTATCATAGCTGGATTCATAGGAGAGCTTAATTGGTGGGTTATCATTATTTTAAATTTTGGATTATTATATTCCACCTGATTGATTTATTATTGGCTAGGTTCTAGAATAATATTTCTACATTAGTTCATTGATTGTGTTTGCTAACTCATCAAGCTTCACAATTAATATGTTAGTTGATTTTCAGTTGAAATTATTTCATTTGTTCCCAAAATGCGTTCAAGATTTTCTGTGGTTAAGTCACCATACATCTATCTATTATTTAAGCCCATAAAAAATGCTAATATTTCAAGGGTTAGAATGTATTTTTTTTTCGTACCCCAATTATGTCTCACATTATTATCTCTGTTTTCAAAGTTTAAATAGCCGATCCGGACCGCTCAATATGATCTCCATATTAAAATGTATGTTGAGACCAAATTTATATTTTTTTTTGAATTTTTTTTAAAAGGGATGTACAAATTAAATTTTTCATAAGATTTTGGACAATCCGAAAATAATTATTTTGTACTTATCTAAAAAATAGTAACTTTTTTTTTCAAAAAAATACGAAATTTGGTCTCAACTACGTTTTAATATAGAGATCACGATGAGTGATTCAAATCAACTGTTTGGACTTTGAAAATGAAGATAAGGACGTGGCATAGTTAGGACACAAAAACAATGAGGACATGTTCAGTAATGGAAATTTTTATGGGAATATAATTTGAATACCATTGTCATTTAACCCATGGTAAATTTTAAGATATAGGTATTCGGCAAGCTGCAAGTGTATGGAAAATTTGTTAGGATGTTGGTTTGTTTTGTTTTTTTTTTCCTTTTTACAATTTTTTTTTTGTAAAGATGTAATGCTAAAGTCAAAATTAAGTGCATTAATACTAATTATTAATTCAGATTAATTTAATTATACATATAATATTCCACAAAAAGTTGCTAAACGTATATGGCAAGATTATGTTAGTCATCGTAATTGGAACTTAAAAATGAGTCTTTGTATTTTGTACAATTTAAATTTTATATACTTTTAAATTATTTTTTGTTTAAGTATTTTCATTTTATATCTGAACAATTATTGTATGTTAAAATTATATTTAAAGTTATTATTATTTTTTTATAATTTTTATATTAAGTCTTACTTGTTGAATTATTTTTATTTTTGCATGATACATACCCATAGGCATATTTGAACACCTAATTATTTTTTGTTTTGTTCAACACTTAGTTTGATATTAATTACTTAAAATCTATTAGAAATTTAATTGAGAAACAAAACAAAAAAATAATTTATGGTGCTTTAAGACTGAAAAATAATTAGAATTGAAAAGTAACTAGCTCTTAATATCTAATTTAAATAAATCTACAACACCTCGCAATTGAAACAAATCTACAGCTACATGAGGTGCCGAACACACCCTAAAGCATTTTAATTTTTTTTTTTTTAAGGATCATGGCAGATGCTGCGGGTTTTTTTTAAGCATTTTAATCCTACGGTTTTTTTTATTACAATTTTTGTTTTTAACAAATTTAGGGATAATTATATCCTTAGCATTTACAATAATTAACTGATCCTACCTATAATCTGAAGTAGTCACATCATATAACATATATACCACCGAGCATAATTACTGTGCAAACTGGGTGGACTTATCATTTCCTTTAATGCCGCTCTCCCGACAAACTCCGCTAATTTAAAGCATATTTGATACAGAACGACAGTTAAAAGTAATTCAAGATATCACCCGCCAGAACAATGCACAATGCACCAAAAGTTGTATTATAAAATCGCAACCCTTGGTGCTTCTTTTCACTTTGCTGTCGAAACAGAGGCCCTTATTACATTAATTATATTTTTTTTTCTCTCTTCTCACATAGTCACATGCCATATGCTCAGATCTCGAAAAGGTGATTGGTTCCTCAAACCTAGCTGTTGCTTATAAGAGAGAGAGAGAGAGAGAGATTGATTTAATAGAAGGCCCTTTTTTCCTTTGGACCTTACCTCCGCACGCACAACTTATACAAATGATTATTGAATAAACTACAGAAGTATTTAAGAAAATAAAGTATGCAGAAGACAAAATTAATTTATATTATAAGGATTTTCAGCTGACAGGTGGTGCGTGTAAATGTGTGAATTTGGATTAGGAAAGGTAACCCACGAGGTCAGATTAGATTTGAACCGTTAAACATGAATTTGTATATTTGATATAGTGTAAAGAAAATATTTTCTGTGTCAAATGTAACAAGTTTGAAATCTTAATTAGAGATTTATTATAAATATTAAATAGTTGAGTTATTTGACTCCAATTTTATCAAACAAAAATTAAATAAATTTTAAAGTGAACTCTTTAATATTTCAAACAAGCCCAAATTCCTTTTGTCTCCGCTTTGACTAAATTAAATGTGCAACATGATTCTAATCATTTCTCACATTTTTATTTTCATTTTCATTTTAAAATTTTAAAAGTTAAACAATTTACTCAATATGATCTTCGTATTAAATTCAATTTGCTTGGAGATCAAATTTTATATTATTTTTACTATTTTTTAAATAGTTACAAAATTATTGTTTTTAAAAAGATTATGGACCTATTTAAAAAAAAATAATGATTATGTACATATCTAAAAAAAAATTGAATATATTTTAAAAACAATGATTTTGTACCTATCTAAAAAAAATAGTAAATATCTTTTAAAAAATAAAAAAAATTGATCTCTGAATATATTTTAATATGAATATCATATTAAGCAGTTTAGATTGACTGTTTGGACTTTGAAAATATCGATATAGATGTCAGGCATGATTAGAACACGCAAACAAAAACAATGGAGCATATAAACCCTACTCTTTGTCATAATTCGTTTTTGTATGATTAATGGGAGTTTTAAATTTGCAAGATAATTTCGGCGCAATATTAGAAATAACTAAAGAGTGAGTTTTCTCATCAAATAAAAACTAATGGGAATATAAAACAATATATAGAAATTTTTTGTTTCAAAGTTGAAGGTTTGATATTCAGAGTTTTCAGGGATATATATAGAAAGATGGACTGTATAGAATGATAAATTAATCATCATTGCACACTGGATGCATATAATTAATAAAATTAGTGTACTATTAAGCTTATTAAGTTTTTTGATGAATTTAATTTATTGAATTGGTTTCAAATGGTAAAGTGAAATAATTAAAATTGGTCTACTTTATTAGTAATGTATTTACATACAAAATTTATATATATTCAAATTAATTTAGTACAAAGTCAAATAGTAAAAAATATAATAAAAATAATTACATTAAGATAATTTATAAGTCTTCTTTTTATCACTTGATACTCTACTAAATAAATTTGAAATTTTATAAATTTTGACTCGTGAAGTAGAACAATTTTGATAATTTGAGTTTGTCGTTTGAAATCAATCCAATATAACACAATATATGATACTTGATATATATATGTAATTTTAGAAATGTGACTTGTAACAAATTTGATTTTTCCATCACCATCACATTAAACGATTTTCTTGGAGGTGAAGTGAAGACTTTAATTCGACTCTGCATTCTCTGCGAAGATTTCAAGAAAAGAAAAGTGAAGATTATAATCGAGTCAAATTCATAATTTATTATATCGAAATAGAAAATAAATCTGTTGTAATTCTCGGAGAATTACAGACCCTGTAATTCTGATCCCAACCGTTGGTCTTTTTCGAGATGTGTGCATGAAAACTTATTTTTTTTAGAATGTTTTCAAAATCCGCACACGGAAAAGTTTGAACAGTTGATATGAAAATTTCAAGATCATGTAATTCCTTAGCAGATTCGGACTCATCGAAATAACAAAAAAAATATTATTTTTACGATATAAAGGAAATTTATCTCAAAAACAATATAAAGGAGATAATAAATGATGCACAGTAGAATTAATTACTCTCCCTTAATTTCCTTTTGAGAAAATGACTGACCCGCTGACTTGTGTTGCTTTCTTTTCAAACAAAAAAGAAATGTCAAACCTCAATACCATACAACTTGATTTATTTCCTGGGTTATTTATGTTCGTGTTTTATTTTGTTGGTTTTTTCTCTTTTACTTTTTTTTTGGGTTAAAAGTCCGTAATTGTATTGATTTAAAAAAAGTTACATAGCAGTTGTTAGACTATCACATTATATTAGACAACGAGTGTCTTTAAAAGCATTCAGCTGTAAACAAAATAAACACACAGGATATATGTATCCATCATGTGGACACAAATTTGATTATCCTTGATATATTGTAATTATAGGAGCCTATTAATTGTTTCTATTGTGTGCATATTTGTCTTGATTCTTCTATTTTACCTTTTAGGTTTGAATAGGCACTAAGCTAGCCTGAACTTAATTAATTTTGGTTTTGTAGGTAAAGTAGACCTCTATTGCGATCCTAAATTCAGGTGGAAGCCTTGTATTATAAAAGAGACTTAAATAGAGCCCTTTTGCAATGGTGCAAATTTAGGCTGGTGCACTGCAATCCACTAAGTATTAAAAGAATTGTAAAGGCACAAAAGAGGCGACAACAGAGGGCACATGGAGAAGCCACTACATATAAATTATATGAATCAGGACATAAGAAAGTACACCGCATGCAACCCAAAAACAAATCAAATGCAAACAGCCATAGATTCCCTACCAGCTCCAATAGATCTCTGCATGGTTAAATGGTGACATTTCCTGAGTTGCTTCTTCCAACTAAACAAAACATCCAAGAAAGAAAAAGAAGACTCACTAGATTGAATTGAATTGAATTTAAAAAAAATTTAAAATTAAAAAACCTATTTAGACCATTAGGTATTGGTCCCAAACAAGTAGAGGAGGATTAACTATGAACTTACACTCAATTCAAGAGATTCCACTATTGGGTAATTGGGTCCATCCCCCATAATACTTGTTCATATAATTCATATATAGGTCACTGACATGTGGGCCCTAAATATATATAATTAATGAAATGTAACTGGCATAGTACCTTTTAACATGTTTGGTTCAAGAAAATTGTAGGAGAGAAACCAGACTATATTAGAGATGGGACCACCACTAAGATTTAGTATATTCAAAAGAACCCTCATTGTAAGAGGTTGTGTGTTGCACACAGAGGGGTGAGAGGTGGGTGGGAGGGGGGGGGGGGGGGGGGGGGGGTCCAGACTATAACTAGAGTCACTGTCTCTCTCTCTCTCTTCAGGGAAGGTTGTGGGCTCATCTAGAGTGGTTTGCATCTAATTTCATGATAATTTGTACCTTATGTGATTGAAAAATTAATAGAATATTCTTTTTTAGTATAAAAGTATCTGTTTTTTCATGAAGTACTTGACAAATCATTAATCCAAATTCCAAATTGATAGAATAATTAAAGAGCACTATAAAGAAATAGGCTCCATGAATCAGGATATTAAACTTTAATATTCACAAATTAAGGTCATTATATCTTTTATGATCATTAAATTATGTATGCTTCAAACAAATAAATAATTAAAGGGTATTCTTTGTTACATAACCAGGGATGGCTATCCATAAAATTCAATGCTGGTAAACAGCAACTGAATTTCAGGTGTTGCTAGTTAATTGAGAACAAAGGAAGTATGTATTAATAAAGCATAAATGTGCAGCCCAATAATAGACTTCTGGGTCTCCTATTCTCTCTCTAGAAAACTTCTGGGTCTCCTATTCTTTGAAATAAGAGATGATGGGCTAAGCTCTAAGGAGCTTCATAAAGCATGAGCCTTTCTATGCTTCACATCCTTCCCTGAAAGCGTCACGGGCGATGACGTTTTCAAAGTCCAAACAGTCAATCCAAATATCTCAACATAATCTCTGTATAAAAATGTGTCTGGTGACCAAATTTTTATATTTTTATATTATTTTTACTATTATTTTTCTATATTTTTCAATAGATAGAAATTATTATTTTTGAATGGTCTAGAATCTTTTGGAAAAAAAAATGATTTTCTACCTATCTTAAAAAAATAGTAATTTTTTCAAAAATATAAAATTTAGTCTCCATGCACATTTTAATATAGAAATCAATTAGTTTGGATTCACTGTTTAGTGTTTAGCCTTTAAAAATGAAAATTAAAAAATATAAAGCCCAAGAAGGCCCATTTATAAAGCATAGAAAGCCCATATATAGATAGATACCCATTAACGGTACTCAGGGATAAGTGCGTCATTTAAAGTTAAATAAAACACAAATGGATATTGTTGCTTGTAGGAAAAAAACATCACCACCCCACAAATATCCTCCTTCAAATAGAACACAAAAGCACCAAAATCCTCCATTTCTACTCTGCATAGAAGCAAAATTAAAAGCAAATAAGAAAAAAACATGATCAGTCTCAATTCAATTCAGAGCTGTCACTCACCTCCGCACCGAGCAAAAACTGGTTTCTCCAAAGGGAAGAGACGCCTTATTTGTACATGCAGTTCAAGGGATGAGAGCACAGACTCCGCCTCACCAGTTGGTGGGGATCGGAGAAAGCAAGAAATACTAGCACAAATCGCGATGCTTCAGGCGCAAAAGGTCCGGGTGGTCGATTTCATAGATGACCGAACCAAGGACCTCACCAAATTTGGAGAGGATTACAATGAAGAGCTTGAGGAGATTGGCAAGAATGTGCTAAGCAACCTCGACGAAACCAGTGGCCAGGTCAGTCAGTACCTTTGCTCAATTTCCGGTTAAAGATGTTAACGCAAGAGTTTTGGCTTCATGCTGTGTACGAACCATATACAACGTTGTTTTGATTCTATAGTACGTGTGCTGCATGAAGTAAAACCACTCTGTTAAATTCATTCCCCAAATTTCCTCTGTTCTTTGTTCTTTTTATTATAGTTGGTACTGAGAACTGATAATCCATAATATTGCATTAGACATGATAGATAGGTTTTTGTTTAGAGGTTCAGTGTGAACAAATACCAACACCTTTTTCATACTTCATGTTGGAACTGTGTCATTTGGGTTTTGGATAGCTGTGATTAGGGGTGTTCAAACGGTCGGTTCAGTTGAAACCGAACTAAAATAACTAAATTAAACTTTTTTTCGGTTTTTAAAAATAGAACCGAACAAAACCGATTAAGAACCAAACCAAACAAACCGAAGTAAATTTTGATTTGTTCGGTTCAAATCGAAGTAAACCTATCGGTGCCATTATTAATAAAAATTAAACATGTTCATATATAAGTTGTTCAATTCCCTACAAAATATATAGATGTTTTTAAATATTTAAACTAAAATGAAAGAAATGAAGCAATTATTGAACCAAACAAAATATAAACCATACTTGAATCAATATAATTCGGTCGGTTCGGTTTAGTCAATTTTGAAAAATTTAAACCAAACCAAACCATTTAAACCGAAATAATTCAAAAATTCAACTGAATCGATCCATTTAAACCAAAAAACTGAACCATTTAAACCGAAATTTTTCGGTTCAGTTGAAAACCGAACAAACCGAACCGTTTGAACACCCCTAGCTGTGATGTAATATAATTTTTAAAAAAATTAGACCACTTAAAGGCTGAAATTGGCGTTGATCAAGGACAATATATAAACCGTTAAGCTTAAATTACATCATTATATGTTTATAAATATCCCATTTTAACTTATATTATAGGTGTCCGGAGAGAAGAAAATCAATTATGTCCTTTATTTCATTTTCAGTCACTATTTGTTTGTTTTTTCAAATTAGTTGTTGCCTCCAAAGCCATACGCAAAGCTAGGGCTGCAAACGAATCGAATCGAACCGAATCGAATTTATTCTAGTTTGAGTTTGGTTTGAATTAACTAAGTTTAGTTTGAATTAATTTCGAATCGAATTTTTTACGAACTCAATTTCGAATCTTTTACAAACTTTTTTACGATAAGAAATAGTGATCGTAGTCGCCGAAAGTGAGAGGTAAAAGTCATTTAGGGTTTTAGAACTGAGAGCGATGGTTGCGGCTTACGAGTTCTGACTTATGGCTGGACAGTCTTATATTTTAACTTTTAAGTCATCAACGAATATAAGTCATTAGCAGAAAATCACTTTACTTTGAGATTTGAACTATAATAGTTTGTGAACCTATTTCGAACGAATCAGGTCCAGTTTGAATTTGATTTGAATTAATTTTGAACTATTTCGAATCGAATTTTTTACGAACTTTTTTGAATCAAACTTGAATCGAATCACGAACTACGATTTTTTTGTGCATTTGTATATTTGTTGAGGAGAATAAAAAAAAGGATGTTTCAAATAAAAATTAGAATTTTGCATATATTGACCCAGACTGTGCAAAATAAACGACAATTGATTATAATAATTTGTTTTGAAATTCTTATAAAATAATTTGTTTTGCTTGTGATGGCAGATAATGGAGAGACTAGATGGCCGAATGCAAGAATTTGACGAGGCGGCAGAGATCAGATGGAAGGAGATCGAGGAAAATGAAATGATGTTGAAGGAATTTGAGAAAGGAATTGAGAAAGGTCGCAATGAAGGTTTATTCTTCAAAAGTTTAAAAGACAAGAAATCTGAAATTGAACCCGAGGCAAAAATGGCAGCGAAGGCGGAGGCTGAGAAGATTAAAGAAATTAGTAAAGAGAAAGCTGGATCTAAATTCCGAAGAAACATATACCGTGCACTCATGGCAATATTGGCAATCGCAATTGGTGATGGTATATTTGCTGCGCCGGGTGGTGAAGTCGAATGGCGGAAGGTTGCAGCATTGGGGCTGATTCTCATTGGTTTGGTTGCACAAATAATATATGAACAAGACTTCTCTTCAAATTCTCAAGACAATGACAAGTGAAATTCTCTTCAAATTAATGTTAACAGAATTTAGTCAGTTATTAGATTTAAAAGTTCTTAATGTGTATAATTATAACATGTACAGTTCAGTTTCAGTCCAGTCTATATAATTCAGAAATGGATAATGCTCTGTTGTTGATGGCATCGATATCATCACTGGTATTAATGTAAATGACGGCTGTAGTGCTGTACAGGCGATCCAGCAACCCAAAACAATGGGTTTCACTGATTTTCCGGTTGTTTGCTGTATCGGTGAGCTACTTTGGCCAAAACCTGTACCACTTACTAGCGGATCCAGAATTTTGATCGGATAGTCACAAAATATTTATTAAATTATAATTGTTTTTTCTCGTGACAAATTGGAGCGGAGTAATTGATAGGGATACGACACGACCGGATACGTCACAGCATGACATGGTTCCATCACAGCACGTATGCCGGTTACGTGCCGTGACCATCCACGTGACGTGACCATCTTTGAAAAATTTGGCACGGCAAGGCACGTAACCCATCACGGCATGACACATGGTCACGTGTAATAAGGACCGTTAGATCTTAATCGAATAGTGAATCTTAAATAAACTAATCTAAATTCTGAAAAAATATTTTTAAACATGACAAACGTGACCGGTTATGGCGTGATTAATGTGTTGTGACCAAAGGTTTGAATAGCGTTTATCGCATCACAATGAAACAACTAAAAAAATGACGCTATGCCCATGTAGTGCCGCTATAGCATAGCATCAATGGCGCTATAACTTTTATGGTCCAAAAATGCTATAGCAGCACTATAGCGTCGTTATAGCGCACTATTTAGGACTCTAGTTGTGACCATTTACGTGCCATAACCATCCTTCCAAATTTGATCACGACGCGTGATCCAAATTACGACTTGACTAGTTACGGCACGGTACATATTTATATCCTTAGTAGTGGACATCTTTTTTCTCCTAACAAATCAACGATTCTTCTAAGTGGAATAGCTAATCGGATTGTGTTTTTTTTTTTTTTTTTTTCTTTTATGCAAATCAATATGGGGTAACTTACTTTTCCATGCAATTTTCATCTACTGGACTGTAAATTAAATTTAAGGAGAGACATTATATCCATCCAAGAGTAGATACAAGTATAATATACTACTAGATCTAAAAAAAAGTTGGAATCAATGAGTAGGCAACTGCCTACTCTCGACTCTTCATGGGTCCGCCAGTGCCAGAAAGCAGTAACAATATAGCATATTTAGGAAACGGTATTTACAACAGCAGTTCTGTTATTCTGCTATAGAGCTAGTAGAAAATAATATGTACCACTTACTGTCTTAAGAATGTTGTTTATGTAATGTTAAAAGAATAGAAAAAACAGAAGAAAAAAATTCTGCTAATATTATTTAGCTAAGTTTAAAAGAATTCATTTTATGTTACAAATTGCATTTAAAATAGGCTTCAATTTTAAAATCACATTGTTATAATAAAAGGTTGTGCTTATGTTAAGAAAATCATTCAATTAATTATAAAATATTTATTCTGAATTGGAAAAAAAAATATCTAAAGTATTATTCAAATTAAAAGAGTCGCTCTAAGCTAAAGAAAATTATTTAAGGTCCAGAAGATTTGTTTCTAACTGAAAAGAAATGTTTTCAAGCTAAAATTTTGATTTTCAATCGTTGTCGGATTATTTCATCACGAAACATTGCAAATAATTTTTTCTAGGCACAAATTCACGAGTTCTAATGATTGTCACATCATGTAAATCAAATTTTGTACATCAAAATAATTTTCACAATTCTTAAATCATTTTTTCATCCTGAATAAATTTTCAGTACAACAAAATTATTAGTTTCAACATGTTATTTGAAGAATCTCACAAGACAAGTACAAAAGTAATGTTAGAACAAATTTGTTGAACTAGTTCCGCTTGTCACTTCCAAATCCAATTTTTTTATTTATACCATATTAAAAAAAAAAAACATGTTTTGGAGAGATTTCAAAAAATATCAGGGCCTCTAAGCCAATTTTCAACTTCATTCTTGGAGGGGCATAGATTGGCTTGGCAGCCTCTCAAAAAACCAAAATTACACTGTAATATTAAATATATTTAGATTTTTGAGAGGCCCTCAAACTAATCTGCGTCTCTCTAAGAATGGGGTCACAAATTGGCTTAGAGACCCTGGTATTTTTCGAAATTCCCATAATTTAAGGGTTTTTTTTTTTTACATATGGTATAAATACAAATTTCAGCTTCCAAACAATTAACCTGGTGAGCGGAAAACACTATTCATAGCCTTCTCTCTCAAACAATTTCTTACGAAGCGAACGTTTTGATCGAATTTTTAAACCATAAGTTATTTTTAAGAATCAAAATTAATACAACATATTTTCACTGAATTCTATTTTTGTAAATAGCTTATTGCTAATTGGACTTCTTACAAAACTTGCTGGTATTCTTAGAGAAATTAAATTGTGATAAAGGCAATAAGACAATCTATTATGTCGGTTAAAAATCAACCTCATGAGGTATACTTTATATTAAACAAGGTTATTTCATTTCGTTAAATCAATTTGTGAAAAGAACTATGTTTAAAACTATTAACTTGCATCTGAAAATTCATTTTTGGAAAATCTCTATATTTTGTGTCCACTTTAGTAGGCTATACATACTTTTTAATAAATAATGTTCTACTTCGCATTCAGTTTAAATCAAGATTATAAATAGCAATGCTATAGCATTTTTGGATCATAAAAATTATGATGCTATAGCACGTTATAGCGCGCTATAGTAGCACTAAATGGACATGCATAGCGCTATTTTTTTAACCGTTTCACTATAACACAATAAACGCTATTTAAACCTTTGATTTAAATAAATAAATTGCGGTGATGCATTTAACGCTCGAAACTATGAGCAAGAAAGTTATAAGAATGCATTGCGTTTAGTGTGTTCCCTCTCAGAATTAAGCAAAATATCTGAAATAATGATAAGGACCGGTACTTAATTAGTTAATCTTTTTTTTCAAATTCTGGATTATATCAACATACTACACTCAATGAGGTGTTTCTAGTCTATAAACTGCATTTTTTGTATTAATCATCATAAGAAAATTTTATAGTTAGTACCATAATTGTGGTACCGGTCTTAGAAACAATGTAAAAGATTTTCGTTATATCAATGAAAATCAGTGGGATTAATCCCGCTTGTATAACAAAAAAGAAATCATCATAAGAAAATTTTGGTCTTTTTTTCCTCTATTCCTCTTTACACAAGCAAGAGACTATTGTTCAGCATATGTAGAAGACTGCTTGCAGTGATCCAAATCTGTTCCTGTTCTTGGGAATAAGAGGACCACCCACTTCTCCTTTTCTCTCTGTATTTCTCTTCAAAAGCAACAGTGAATGAGGTCTGCTATGCTAAAAAAGTGGAGTCCACTGAAGTCATTAAAGAGCCTAAGTCTTTTATATAAATACTTAGTTGATCTATATAAACATCTGATTCATCTATATAAACATCTAAAAAAAGAAATAAATTTGAATCCCTGCTTGCAGTAACAAGTTCAGATACAAAGGCTTCTCCATTAGAAAAGAAGACATAATATATGATGACATTTAAAAATGAAAAGAAAAGCTAAAATGTTCATCAATATGTTTGCATATCAAATAACACGTACTCTCTTCTACATTAAGCATTCATTATATAAATAAATCAGATTTTATTTGTTATGCATGTCAAACTAATGTGAGCTTGCATTCAAAGCTACAGTTTATTTTGAGAAATAACTATAATAGTAATCTTTGTCTTTTTTTTTAAAACCATAATAAATCACAGGTACAATCTGTTTTAAGAACAACGGGCATAATTTGATCCTATCAATATTACTTTCAGAGGAAACTCCGATCTATTAGAATTATTTTAAAAATACACAATCTTTAGCTTTATTTTGTCATAAATTAATCAGTGTTTAATTAAGCATATATATGTTCTATTCATTTCAAAATTGAACTTTAAAATGACATACGTAGCATGCAAACCAGGAACGGAACTATACTTTCAAACTATGGGAGTCAAATGTGAATGAATGTCAATCATATAGGGTCAATCTTACAGTATTCATAATATTTTACTCTGAACTATAAAAAAGATTGTATATATGTATATAATTTTTAAAATTAAATAAGAGTCAGTTGATCTCCATTCATATAGTGTAATTAACTCCGCCTCTGATGCCAACAACAAAATCTTTGTTTCTTTAATTAGAAGTCATTGTTTTAATAGTTTTGACTTGGTAAATTTGTTTTAATAGATTTTTTTTGTTCTCTCTTCTTGATTTTTCAGCGCAAAAAGAGTCTCTCTCACTCCGATCAGGAGCGAAGGCAGTGTATCACAGGATGCCTACTTCATATGGACTTAATTTTGGACCGGGCTATTTTTTGGATTTGCCTAGCTCAGAACTTTTAATTTGCCTACCCCAGAGCCCAGATTAATAAAAAAGGGGAAATTTCATATATATTCCTCAAAGTTTTAATATTATATATGTATTCCTCCAAAATCAGTAATTATATATTTATCTTTGAAAATTGGACAAACTCACATATTTGCTCAATCTAACTCTATAACATATCAAATATCTCCAAAAATAATTAAATAATATTTTTTAAAACTTTAAAATTTATTTTACAATATTAATTAACAATATGTTGACCATTATGCCCTTCGATCTCTTTAATCTGCCTGAGCTCTTTTCTCGGTAAGGCATCAAACCTTTCCCGCCTCTCTCCAAACACGTCAAATCACAAATTTCTCCCCACCTTCTCTAGTCGCCTCCCCTCTCGTAGATTTATGCCGCCCCTTGCTGCTTTAATTTTCTATTTACGTATGGAGAGAGAGGCTGGAGATTTGGTGCATTACAGAGAAGAGAACTTCGACGGACTAAAGAGACAAAAATGAAGAGCATAATAGTCAACATATTATTAATTAATACTGTAAAACAATTTTTCTAAGTTTTAAAAAATATTATTTAATTATTTTTGGAGATATTTGATATGCTATAGAGTTAGATTGGACAAATATGTGAGTTTGTATGATTTTTAAGGATAAATATGTAATTATTGATTTTAGAGGGATAAATATGTAATATTGAAACTTTTGAGGGATGTACATGAAATTGCCCCAAATGCTATATAAGTAACCCTCCGTTAGCAGAGAGATAGTAGTAGAGCAGCCAGGGTAAAACGCGATAAAGGAAAAAAATTGGAGGACCGTCGCCTCCGCCTGCGCCTGCTCCTGCGCGAGGAAGAAGGATCGCCTCGCCTCCTGTGCCTGCCTCTTCCCACCTCCGCCTGTGCCAGCCCGCCTCTACTGCTGTAGTGTTCGGTAAATCCCCTTCTTCTGTAATACGGGAGTTTAGGTCTAACCGAATTTCCTCGATTTCTCGCAAAATTGCTTGAATTTTGACTGAATTTCCTGACCTGAACTTTGATTTGATTTGAAGTATATTTCTCGTAAATTTCCTGACCCTGCTTGGATTTGAAGTGTATTTCCTGACCGAATTAGATTTGCAAACCGTGATTTACATGATTCGTGTGTTTTAATTGCTTGGATTTTGACCAATACTGAACAATGAATTTAAACATTTGCAAGAATAACCAAAATAAAGGGCCGTAACTTAAAACCTGAGATGCATTCTCGGGGCAGTATCTGTCTATATTGCAAATAACTCTCTGAACATGAGATGAATTAGTCTATATTCTACACTGTATAGAGATGAACTAGATTGAATTAATTATTTGAGAGAGAATTGTGGTTAGGGTTCTGAATTATTTGAGAGCTTTCATGGGTACTGATTATGGTTAGGGTTCTGAATTGTTTGAATTGTTTAAATTGCTTGAATAGCTTAAATTGTTTAAATGAGGACTAAGCTCATTTTCTTGTTTTCATGTGGACCAATTAGTAAGGTAACTATATATTTTTGTAACTATATTTGTCTATATATTATATTAATTTTTTTTTGGCAATTATATATTTCTGCCTACCCCTAACAAAATTCCTAGCTTCGCCACTGACTCCGACCAATCAAACGAAACGAAGATGAAGAGGAAAGGAGCGCCGGTTCCATGCCTCGAAAGAGAGGAGGAAGTAGGACAGAACAAGAAGGCCAAGAGATTGACAGACGAATTTGTCGCAGCGCAAGAAGTGAAGGTAGCGAAGAGGGACGAGTTTGGAGGTAGTATCCTCACAGATCGTGCCTTCTCCGATCTTCCTCTTTCCCAGCCCACTTTGAAGGCACTTGATGAAATGGGTTTCAAAACCATGACTGAGGTGAGAATAATCAATAATCTCTCTCTTTCTCTCTCTTCTTTCATATTTAATTTGGTATTCGTAATTTATAATTTATAGCCCTTCCTAGCTTCCCTTCATGGTTACCTTTATTTATTTTATATTATATTGCCTCTCTAAAGTAGTGTTATTATTTTTTAATTGTCATCCTTCTGGATTTTAATATTATTTTAATCACAGAGAATAGAACATTCTATAGCAAGTGGATCATTGCAAGTGGACCTTAATAAAATACTCATTAATTAATTAGTTCATTATCATCCTCGTTAATATTAAATTTTCCGAAATTAGAGTCTCAGCCTCAGCCTCGGTTAAATTGATTGGGTTTCTTTCAGATCCAAGCAAGGACCATACCCCTTATGTTGGAGGGGAGAGATGTAATTGGTGCAGCACAGACCGGTTCTGGCAAGACTCTTGCTTTTTTGGTCCCAGCAATAGAGATGATGCATTTTGCCCGGTGCCTTCCCAGGAACGGAACGAAAATCATTGTTATTAGTCCCACACGGGAGCTTGCTATGCAGGTATTGAAATTGTCTGTGAAGCACAGTGGTTTTAGCAAGATTTTAATTTTTAGCGAGACGAAATTGCTTGACATAATTTAAATTCTGATTTCATGTTGCAAATAATGAACTCTTCTCTTTTGTAGACACATGCTGTTGCAAAGAGTCTTTTGAAGCACCACACACAAACACTTGGACTTGTAGTTGGTGGTGTTCCAATAGGAAAAGAAGCTCAGCAACTTGTAAAGGGGGTAAATTTGCTGGTAGCGACTCCCGGTCGACTCCTTGACCACCTAAAGAAAACAAACAACTTCATCTACAAAAATTTGGAGGTAAAAACCATGATGCCTTCATATCCCTTTTTTTCTTTTTTAGTATCGAAGAAAAAAATTTAATTTTAACTAAAATTAATAAGTTGCTCACAAAGTGCATGTTTCTTTTGATTTTGTTGTAGTGCCTCATAATCGATGAAGCTGATCGGATGCTAGGTCTAAACTTTAAGGATGAAATGGGGGAGATACTTAAGCGCCTTCCAATGGTAGACTTAATTATTGTTAGCACTTAATTATTTACTCCAATTAGGCTAAACATTTTTTTTATACACTCAAATCTCGACTTCTGACATAGACAGTAAGAGAAAAGATCCTCTTGTCAATTTAACAGAGTCCTTTTGAAGCTGTTGTTGAATGCTTAATAGGATCGGAATATATCCTTCTTGTAATAACTACTATATATGCCACAAATAATTTAAATGCTAAAAGATTATTTTCCATGGAAATTGGAATGATGAAAACTTCTCTGATAATATACTTGATTTTCACTTGATGTGCAGAAGAGGCATACTATATTATTTAGTGCAACACAGAGTACGGAGGTACTTGTTTTTTTTTTCTTCTTAATATTATTTTTGCCTTTTTTAGTTCATTATCCTTGCCTACTTAATGTTGAGTACTTGCAGTTTATTATCTTTCCTAGCTGCTATTGTTGGCTTCTGATTTAACCAAAATCTCTCAGGTTTTTGAGTTTGCAAAGTTGTCATTTAAGAAAAGGGCAGAAGAGAATATTCATGAGGCTGCTCAACCAAAACCTGTTTACATTGGAGTCGATGACAAAAAACCCAAGGTAAGGAATTAACTTGTGGTTCATGACCCATTCATTTTAGAGACGCACCGACCGAGATGGAGATGCCATATGACAATTTTTTTTAATATTTTGTAGGCAACTGTTTCTGGGCTAAAACAATACTGTTGTATTGTGGAGAGTGAAGAGAAGTTTCTGTCGCTTTATAATTTTCTCAAGAAACAACGGTCCAAAAAGACAATGGTATTCTTTTCAACCCGTGAGGCGGTCAAATTTTATTCCGAACTTCTTGGTTACATAAACATGGAGTGCTTTCACATGGTTGGCACTCTAAAACAGAGTGCCCGGAATTCTAATTTGCGTGGATTCACTCAAGCCAAGAGCGGTATTTTTCTGTGCACTGATGTGGCCGCTCGTGGAATTGATATCCCCTCTGTGGTTTGTTCCATTCCTCATTTCTCTTTATCCTTCAATTTATTCTTGGGAATCCTTGCTTTTTAATTGCACTGCTTTAATTCTTGTATAAATGCTCACATATCCTTTCAGGACTGGGTGGTGCAATATGATGCTCCTTAAAAACCTGAGGTTTGACTTTCTTTTAATTTTCTTTTGAATCATTAAACTTTGTTTGTTTGGTCGGGTGAATATGATTTTGACTTGATTTGGTGCTCTCAGATGTATATCCATAGGGTTGGTCGAACAGCTCTACTATTACACTCCTTGTACACTCCTTGTACAAATGGTTTGAAGATGTATATCCATAGGAAAGGCTTCACCTACAATTATAGTATGGTTTGATGCTCTCACTGTACACTCCTTGTACAAATGGTTAGATTTTGGAGGCATAAAAAACTCTTACTTCAATACCATTTGGAAAGCAAAAATCCAACTCAAAATTAAGGTTTTTCTATGGTTACTAAAATAGGATAGGATACTTACAAAATCAAATTTAATTCATAGAGGATGGCAAGGAGATCCAACTTGCCTTTTCTGTGGAGCAGTAGAAACCTCTAACCATTTATTCATCACTTGCCCATATACAAAATCCATTTGGTTATGGATAGCAAACCACAATGGATTCACTTTTAATTGCGAAACAGTAGAAGATCTTTGATTAATTGACAGTTGCATTCCCCTTAAGGATAAATTATTAGTTGAATTGGTTAGAGCAACCACTTTATGGTCCATTTGGTTAACTAGAAATAAAGTATGCTTTGAAAATGCAACTATACCTCATCTAACTAGCTTAGGCTCTTATATTATCTCTTTAGCTTCCTACTGGTGTAAAACTCGAAATGATGATACTTACTTTAAATTAACATTAATTCTGCCTATGGATGTTTCTAACTTGAATCAGGGAGGCAGTCTGACAATTCTGTCGGTTTCAGATACCCAAGAAGAGCACCTTTCAGGGGATACAGGGGACGCAGATCTTGGGTACGGGGTAATGGATCTTTCGGAGTATCTGGTAGCCAGACTGGATCCCGAGGTGTCTAATTCAGGGTCTGCATCAACACCTTCTAATGATTCCTATATGGATTGCAGTTCTAATTCAACAGACTCTATTCACTTCTAGACATTTAGAGATCAGAAGCTTTACGTTCTTAATATCAGCTTTTGTGTGTGTAATATGTCTCCTGATGAATCAGTTTATGTGTTAGTATTACCTATCATATGTAGTGTTTTGTTTCTGAACTTTGGAGTATGTCCTCCACACATTTTGTATGAACAATGTTTACCGTTTCTATAAGAAACAGGTGGTATTAACCACTTTTATCAAAAAAAAAAAAAAAGAGCGCTGCTACTCCACCCTTCAATATACTTCTCAAGTTAAAAAAGAAATAAAGATTTCTTTCATCTAATCCCCCAAACCTACAAAGTGAAAATGTGTTGGATTTGGCAAGCTGATACGCAAAGATCCAGAGAGATATTTTCAGAAGATTGGCATCTATCACTATCTTTTATATTTGTTATGTTTAGCTATGTATAGGTGGTTAATATTTAGTTACTATATCTGAATGATTGTCACTATCTTTTATATTTATTATGTTTAGCTATGTATAGGTGGTCAATATTTAGTTATTATATCTGAATGATTGTTGCTGTTTTTCTTTTAGCATAGATATAATAACAGAGGTGCGTCTCTGGTAATAATCAAGATACATAGAAAAACCTTGCCTGTAATATTAAGCTTGATTAATAAAATATGGGAGGGAGGGAGATTCAAAGAGTTTGGTATTCTCTGTATTATTAATTTGTGACAAAATGTAATATATTAATTATTATCTTATCAAAATATTACTCGAGGTTAAATTTGACTATTACGGATTGCAGGGTCCGTCATATGGCATGCATATGCTTGCTTTTTGTAATTCCTAATTTGCCTCGGTTTTGCGCATAAATTAGCTTTTATCTTTATTGCATGGCGCTAATTAGATGAAGAGGAAAGGAGCATGCAATTCGACCAATCAAACCAATCAAGGCCAAGATGCAAATTAGGATCGGGCCAATCAAGGCCAAGATTGCATCATCACTTTGATTGGTCGGATTGCATCATGGCAAATTAGGATATAATTTCTGATGCTATAACTTATAATTAATATTATTAATTATAATTTAAGAAATTTATTTTGATTTTAATACTAAATTCAACTTGAATTTACAAATAATGGGGCGTAATTGTATGCTAAAGCAATTTACTGCATCATCACTTTAGAATGTACGGGCTAGGGAGTACGGTCTGCCGGGTTTAATTAAATTTGTTGGTTGAATTGCATGCCCAGCCCGATCTAATAATGAACCGAACAAAAATAGTCTTGTCGATATTAAGATAAAATTTGCTTTTATCTTTATTCCGTTTGATTGGTTGAATTGCATCATCACTTTATAATGTTACGAAACAATTCCTGACCAACATAACTCTCTGACTCCCCATATTAGATATCCTTGGTAGTGTTCGGCAAGGGTAGCTTAGGCTTCTTTAGAGCTCCTTAGTGCTCTAAGAAGTCTTAAGCTTGTCAAATACTTGCTCATTTGCAAAGCTTAAAACCAATTTCTTAAGCCTCCTTTTGCCCACTTTCTTAAGCTTGTCCCAATTTTTAAGCCATCATTCTACATGGCTTAAGGCATTAAGCCTCCTTAAGAAAGCTAAAGACTCACTTTCTTAAATTTATCTTTGCCAAACACCTCTTCCTTAGTGGAGCTTAAAATTTAAGCCAAACCAAGTTGCCGAACACCCTCCTTAAGCTTAGCTGCGGCTGCTTTTCAAATGATGCTTTGAAATTACAGAATGAAACTTGACAATTATTTTTATCTACATTCTTTTTGTCTTGTCGATATATTAATGCTGCAAATTATAAATTTGTTTAAGCAATTTTTTTGCTATAACAAGAATATGTTTTAACAACAGAATTAATTATATAGGTGAAATAAGACCAGAATTTATTATATAGTTTGTGACATCACATACATGCAAGGCGCTGGTGTTTTGGAGCAATGCGTACGATGCGGTAACTTTGTTCAGAACAAAACATGAATATATTGAGGGTCTGGGTGGATAGGAGAATTTGTACTTCCAGGATGTAGGGGAAAATAAACTTTTTTGTAGTTAAGTCCCTTCAACTCTGTTTTTTATTTATAAAATTGGATCTCTTATTTTAAGTTTATTAATTCATAACAATTGTTAAAATTATTGTCGAATTAAAATATATATTATGTGGATCGATTATATTCCTTTTTAAATTTATCCATCCTTTAAATGCATTTCAAAATTAATTCTGCTTAGATGAGATCATTAACTCTGGCTTGATTAGATCACACTATTTCCATAACATTTAAACATATATAATATGTATGGTACAGTTGAAAATGTTATTAAATTAATTTCTAGTGAGCTATTAGAGAAAATCAATAAACAATATATATAGTCGACTTAAATGTATGGTATAGTTTGTATTGATTATCCGCATTAGAAAAGATCTCAAGTTGATACTGACTCTGCAACTGAAATTTTTAAGATTTACTTAATTTGTTCTTACCGCAACACCTAATATATTAGGCTAGAGTAGTTTGTTTTTCAACTGTGTGCTTATTTACAGGAGGCCAAAGTTTCAATCATCACACAGAAGATTGACATATAGAACAAAGACATTACCCCTGCAATGCAAGCTCTCTTGGTATGAATATATTCATGTTGACATACTTTGCACAAATACTAAAGCACAGTACTTTACTCGCACACGCAAGCATTGCTCAAGATCTTCTATGGAAGATTATTTTTGCCAATCTCGCTAGTTGAAGCCCCCAAATTTTACTTTACAAATCAATTTAGAATTTAGTTCTGGATTTTTCAACTAATTAAAATAAATGGTTCGGTTTTGCACAGACTATTACATTGGTAGTAATGCTTATAATCTGACCATAATAGCTTCACCTATCATTAGAATTTTGTTAGAAGAAATAATTTTTAAGTGCTTTTATTCTCATACTTGCTTTTCAGGAGAAAATTGTTGGCGAGAACTACTATCTGTGTCAATCTGCAAAGAATGCATACAAAACGTGCATTGAAGCATACAACTCGCAACAAATCAAGTCAGTCTTTAATGTGCACACACTAAATCTGAAGGTAATTTTTTTTTTTTTTGTGCTTTTGAACAATTTGTGGTGTACTTGTTTGTTGTGTGGAAACTTCAAAAACTTGCTTATGTAGTAAATAATGAGTAGTTCTTTTTTTTTTTTGAATTATTTGTTTGTATATGAGATGTTTAATTAATTGTTGTGCCGGTAGGGAGTTGCAAAATCATTTTGCTTCAGCTCACCACCAAAAGTGAATGTTAATCTGGAAAGCCGCCCCTCGATATCTAGGAATAGGCGAGAAAGGAACCGAAGCCATCATGGCATGAGCTTTAACAACGGAGAATTTTACAAACTACCCCACTTCCGAAAAAGTTCAAACAAAATACCCTCTCATTAAATTTCTTGACAAAATGCCCCTGTGGGACCCATCAACATCAAAATTTCCCCTCCTCTCATATTACTTCCATCATTCCCTTCTTTCCTTCATGTCTCTTCGCCTCTCTCAATTTTGCTCTGTCTACTCTTCAAAACCGTCTCTCTTTTTTGCACACAAATTTATGCATACAAGTTTTAACCGTTAAAAATTGAATTACATTCTTGGGAGAGGACGAATTCTTTGTTGAAAGCTTTTCAAACAGGGGCGTGATAGCTTTTGTAGTTTCTTATTCAAACTGCACACTCTTAATAAAATTTAGAAGAACAACATAACCCAAGAAGGCACGGGTTGAAAATGAAAAACTAATTGACGAGTTAATCAATGAGGAGCTTAGAGAAATGTGAGACCGAAAAAAGGCGAGTGTGCTTCGAAAGAATTTGTCAATTCTAGATTTCTCTTTTTATCTATTTAGGGTCGCAGTATTAATTTCTGACACAATACACAAAGCTTCATGATTTTTGTGTTGATAATGTTGGAGTCTTAGTACCAGAAATTATGGTAACCCTTGTTTCTGTCTAGCTTAAATATGTACTTAATGGTTCAAATTGAAACACAACAGAGAAAATTTGTAGCTCTCGAATCAGAATGTAATGGTGTCATATTCATTCAAATGCAAAAGGCGAAAGGGGACCCAAGCCCTGAAAAATAGTTCAACATATGATGAATTCGGCCTATTCAACAAAAAACACATGTCAAAGTTATATATCTATAGCATGTCAATAAAGTTTTGGTACTTGAGTTTTTGGTCCTTTACCGAAAGCTCCTGTTTGAAAAGCATTTTCCAGAGTATTCGTCCTCTCCCAAGAAGGTAATTCAATTTTTTTACTGTTAAAAACTCATATACAAAAATTTGTGGGGAAAAGCGAGAAGGTTTTGAAGAACGAACAAAACAAATATTTGGGAGAGGCGAAGAGACAGGAAGGAAATAAGGGAAGGATGGAAGTAATATGAGATGTCGATGGGCTCCACAAGGGCATTTTGTCAAGAAATTTAATGAGAGGATATTTTGTTTGAAAATTTCCGGAAGTGGGGTAGTTTGTAAAATTCCCCTTTAACAACCCTTGTGGGAATATGGGTGTCAACAACAGGCAGAGCAGCATGTAATTATTCTAGCTTTCTTTGTTTTATGTGTGTAATTACTGTAGCTAAATTTAGGAAGACGATCTTTGTTAAAAATTGAGATCGAATTTAAAGAAAAATAATTTCATTGATTGATTGATCATGCTCTTATAATGCTTATAGAGAAATTTATTTTACTAATGAGCCATTGGAACTACATTGAGTTCCTGAGTTGGTACAGACTACAAAGATCGAGGCTTTGAGGCCTTCTCCCATTTTTTTTTCTTTTTTTTGGCAAGTATCGGAATATAGGGAAGCAAGTTTGTGGGGTGTATTTGGTAAAAGTTGCATTGGGTTTGTTAAGTGTCTTCAGTCTTGCATATCCAAATATCCAATTATGTCTATTTTGTTATTAATCTTTAACATTGTTGCTACCGTTAACATGCAGTGTCATTTCTGTGAACTACGTACACTGCTCTTCGTCTATATTCTTATACCACCTGTTATTACTTATTAGTCTTTGCTTTTCATCTAAATGCATGAGAATTAATATCACTAATCTCGGACTTGTGCTGCTGTTCTCATTTTGGTTACAATCCAGAATAGCTAGCGTTCATTTAGTGCTTTAACTGATCAACATTTTGTAGGAATAGTTAATTGACACACTTTGGATTAGATCTATTACATATTATACAATACAAATAAATATTTACGCTTTTCCAAATAACATACGATTAACATTTTCTCACAATATTCAAATTAGCACTTGCACTATCACTAGGGGTGGGTTCAAACGTATTGGATAGTAAAAAATCATATCCGTATCTGCATTTATTTTTGGGATTCGGGTACAAATCAGATATTAGACGGATACGCATAGGATATCCATAGAAATATACATTTTTTTTCATAATATATATTAACCTATATGATATATATCTACTATTCGAATACGGATAACTAAAATTTCCGCATGAATATTCGGATGTTGGATACCTGTATCTAATTTTCGGATACAGACGGATAATATCCGATCTGTTTGCCCCCTTAACTATCACACACTAACTCATGTAACACAATCATTATACTTATTCTCCGACAATCCAAATGCACCTTTTTATTATGATGAACTTTAGTCCCCTATTTTTCAAGTCCAAACATATTCCTGCAAACATACACGAGCTGAATATTGTGGTGGCAGATACAGTTGGGTTTTTGATCAGCAAATTCGAGTTTTTGGTAGCACATGAAAGGAAGGAATTCAGATCCAATGCAATACCTGACTGAGATCTGAGTCGTCAGTTTTAACCAGACACGAATCTCAAAACTGACCCTTCCTTATATTTACATAGGCTCCGAATTCCAATCGCTTAGTTGGAAGCTCATTGGACTAAACCAGAGAGGATACCGATTCGAAAGGAAGGCCCTCACATGTGTAAAAAAAGATAGATAAAATGACAGGATGTTCTTCTAATTATGAACATCATAACTCTATTTGTACCATTTGTTTTGAATATAGAAATATTCTTCTTGCCAATAAATGACAGATCAAAACATGTCTGTATGGCCCATATCACATGAGGCCGCCTTTTTGCGTTTGTAAGACTATAAATCCGGCCCGGCCCGGCCCTTATTTTGCTACATTTAATTGTGAGGAGTACAATTAAGTGTACAACTGAGTCTGACAAAATAATATTTGTTATTTAATTAACGGTTACTCTTCTGTAAGTGCATTTGTCGTTGGGACTTTATTTCCCGTTAGTCAGCTCATACCCATTTAATGTGTCAATTGCGCATGCTCGCTTTTCCCTTGATCAAATCAAACATCGTGCCAAATATTAGGAACTGAAATGGGGATCAAACGTAATTAATCAAGTAATTAATTGACCTAAGGTTTCTTGCATATTGCCCGACCTTTGTATTTAATATATATATATGAGAAAGCTGTTATAAAATAAAGATGAACAAGCATAAAGAAGAATAAACAGATAGAGAGAAAAAAAATGACAATCTCTTTATTAATACATTTCTCATATGCGTACAATACAATATTACAAAGGCTTTATTTATAGGTCACAAATTGTGAATAAATGAGAAAATGAATTCCAATAGTAGTGAGATATGAATTCCAATAGTAGTGAGGGTAGTGGAGAATTAATGTTGGGAGTTATGGACATCCGCATTAATAATTTATTCATAACACTTTCCCTTGGATGTCCATTACCTAAGAATATGCCTCATTAAAACCTAACTAGGAAAAACTCTATGGGATAAAAACCTAGTGAAGAAAAAAAAGTACAATATTCTTCTAAATACGCAACTACAGTCTTACTAGAAAAATCCAATGGGAAAAACCATGGTTAAGGAAAATATAGTGCATATTAACTCCCCCTCATGACAGCATCAATCAAGATCTTTAAGTTAGCAAACTCCAATATTACGAACTAGCTTTTCGAATATTGCAGTAGGAGCGCCTAGTGAATAAATCTGCTGAATTTTTCACTTAAATGGATTTACTGAATATTAATAACATTATTCTTTTGGAGATCATGTGTGAAAAAGAATTTTGATGAAATATGTTTTGTTCTATCTCATTTAATGTATCATTCATTTCATTGAGCAATACATACAATATTATATTCATATATGATCTTCGGGATCATTTCTCTAAAAGACAATCTACATGTCTAACGAATGTGTTGAATCACAGATCTTAACCAAACACATACTTGACTTGCTTTTGTGTATTGCTAAATTTTCTCATAAGTAGCGAAATATATGTTTAATTATATGTCAATATCTTCGCGTGGGAGAAGAACTGTATCTTGCTAATAAATTTACTATAAATGATATATCATGTATTGTATGCCCATCAAAATAAGTGCTCATACTGCACTAAGATATGGTACTTCAGGACCAAATAATTTTTCATCATTTTCTCGAGGTCTAAATGATCTTTATTCACATCTAATGATCATACAACTATCGGAGTGCTTAATGAATGTTATTTATCCATATAAAATTATTTCAGCACTCTTGCAATTTAATTTTCTTGATGCATAAAAATATCATTTTTAAATATTCGATTTGCAATCCAATGCAAAATTTTGTTCTTCTAAGATCTTTCATCTCAAATTCTTCATTTAAATAATTTATTCTTTTGGAAGCTCTTCAGGAGTTTCAATGATACTTAGATCGTTAACATAAACTGCAATTATAACAAAATCATTTCTATATCTTTTCATGAAAATACATGGACAGCTCGTATCATTCTTATATCCATTTTTCAATAAAATATTCACTTAAACGATTATAGCATATGCGGTATACCCCTCAAAAACTTCAAAATTGCGTATTTCTTCCTCTAAACTTTCAAATCTCACAAAATTTTCTATTTTATTGTCTTTTCTATTAATTTTTTTTTATAAAATACCCTTTTTATCCTTTTCAAAAACATAAAGAAATGTAGGTTGTTTAAAGAAAATGTCGATCTTATAAGATACCTACTATACCCTTTATCTATTATATCCATTTTGACCTCGAAAACCGATCAAATATAAGACTGACATTTTTCTTAAACAAGTTATAATATTTTGTATGCTTTTAATAAAGGGTGGAAAGGGTATTTATAAATTTAAAATGAGTTTTAATATGATTATAATATTTTGTATGCTTTTAATAAAGGGTGGAATGGATATTTATAAATTTAAAATGAGTTTTAATATGAAAGACAACATAATGAGTAAATTGGTGAGTTTTAGGAAGTTTTGAGGGGAAATACGTGATTTTGAAGTTTTTGAGGGGTATACGTGAAATTACCCCAAAAAAATTTAGGCAGGTCCGTTTGAGAATTTTTTAGATGATCGTTTACCTAATTTAAATACGCATGTTTCACAATTTTATAGCACTATGTTGCGGATCAGATTTTGTATTGGAACTTCGTCAAACTAAACAGTGAAATGAGAATTTTAGATCTCACTTATTTCACCAAATATAATTTAATTGAACTGAACCAAGATAGAATAAGCCGATTTTTAGACCAATCTAAATTGACCTAAATTGACCCATCTCTCCAGGTGATTTAATTTTATTTGAATATAAAATCTAACTTTTCATTATTTTTATTTTTAATCATTTTTCAAAGAATATAAAATAAGCCACTAATTTTAATTTCAATTAAGCATAAAAGAACATAAAACTTTATTAATTATAGAATAAATATTTTTTTAAATAACATAACTTCTTAAATTAACAAAATATGCAATCTAAAAAATAATTATATAAAATACTTTTTGAAATTGTACTACAAATAAATAGTTTTTTTATTCACCAACCTAACATATTTTTGATAAATAAATTAGTATTCATATAAATTTAATTAAACAAGATTCACTAAATGCAATGTGGATCTCTAAGATATAGAATTAATTTGTACATAATTCATTTTCTTGTACAATTTATTTCAATCAAAATGAAGAATAACTTTATTATTAATATTACAAATTTTGTAAGACAAAATAATTTACAATATCAAATCATGCCTTAAGCCACCAAATTATTATCAAACAAAAAATAAGACATCAACAAAATATGAATAATTTAGATCAGTCTAAATTGAAATAAACAAGTAACTATAATCCACAACCAAACACCACATTGTTCTTTCTAATCGCCAGTGGACACTGATTATTAAGTTATTACAAAAAATAATAAAAGACGGTTCAAGTGAATTTTTGAGCCTCCTCAAAATTCTCTATGCTACTCTGTATATGACAACTGGTGCGGTCAGTTGAGAATATACATTGAGTTGACTCATTACATGGGTACAACACGATAATATTTCATATAAAATTCCTCCTTCGATACAGGTGGCCGAATCGTATTGTATTACGCTGAGGTATTAATCAGAGTTTAATCCCCTTTTAGAATCCAATCAACTGCAGCATTTATATGACAAACCGATAATTCTCCCAACAGGCGCCATTACTATCGCTACCAAAATCTTCCAAAAAAAAGGGCGCGTAAAGCATATACGGTTTGCCGCCTCTCAACGAGACCTGGTTCGGGTCAGAGCATCGGCCTCTCCATGGCCGGTGCACTTGACCCCATCTTGCAAAACAACCAATCACAAGATATCTCCTCACCCGATCGCCACCATCACGAAGGGGAAAGAGAAGGTTACTACGAGAGGAAGCTTCTAGAAGCTCTGGTCGACGAGATCTTCAGTGAGAAGATGGGTAATGGTGGCTCCGATTCGCCACAACTGGAAGCGAAAAAGAGAAAGAGGGAACTGGAGGAGACAGTGAAGTGGCTCAGAGGCGCAGCGGTTAACCCTGTGGACCCGACCTACGTGATTCGCGAGCGCGAGCAGGAGGTCTTGAAGATGAGGCGAGAGATGTTCCTCAAGTGGGATGGTATCTCGAATCTCGAGGACCTCCCCAACTTTGCTTCTCTGGTAAGCACAGTCGTGTACTTCAATAGAAACCCTAGTTGCTTTGGTTCACCATCTTTTGGTTGGTTTTCTCCTAGTAACCATTTCGTTTCTTTTATTTATGCTGCTATCGGCCAATTAGATAATACTTTAATAAGAATTTTGTTGTTTGATTTCCCACATTTGGTTAACTGTTTGAGTACCACAGCTTAAAGCAGACACTGGAGCAACTGAATGTGATTATTAGTTAAGATGTGTCCTACTCTATACCTTTTCAGTGTTCTGAATTTAGCTAAATACAGTTAACAGGAGATATATTCTTCTCTATTTTTATTCTTTATGATTTTCAATTTTTACTTTACAAAAAGTTATATTTGAAAACTCAAAAGGCCCATTAAAAAAGTTAAAGCTAAATTGAACAAAAAATTACCATTGTGTTACATGCAAAAAAGTCAAAAGGTTCAGTTGGACATGGCACAGGGATCCCCTTCGATGAGCGATCGAATATCTCTGGGGTGGGAAGGTTGTAAGGTTGTGCGCCTGTGAGTTAGTGGGCATGTCTATGGGTTTGGATTAAAAAACTAAATATATATAGGAAATCCTGAATACTCTAAGATGGCCCGGACTTCTAAACTTAGACCATTCAGTAATGAAAGACCTCAATTGAATAAATTGTGTATCAGTCCCCCAAAGATGGCCCCTCTCTAACGAAGGCGAAAAAGAGAAAGAGGAAACTGGAGAAGACAGTGAAGTGGCTCAGAGGCACAGCGCTTAACCCTGTAGACCCAACCTACGTGATTCACGAGTGCGAACAGGAGGTCTTGAAGATGAGGCGAGAGATGTACCTCAAGATGGAGGATGTTGCGAATCTCGAGGACCTTCCGAGCTTTGCTCCTCTGGTAAGAACTGTCTTGTACTTGAATAGAAACACTAGTTGCTTTAGTTCCCCAAATTAGATAAGAGACTTTATTAATGAGAACTTTTGTTGTTTGGTTTCCCACATTTTATAGCTGTTCGAGTACTACTAATTCTCAAGTGAAACTAGTTGAGCTTTCCCTAAATTCTAGGTCATTGGAGCAACTGAATGTGATTAGTTAAGATGTGTGCTACTCTATTTCAGTGTTCTGGATTTTGCTAAATAGTAAATACAGTTAACAGGAGATATATTCTTGTCTCTATTTTTATGTTTTACAATTTTGAATTTTTACTTGAGGAAAAAAGTTATTTTTTGAAAACTCAAAAGGCCAATTTAAAAAGTCAAAGCTAAATTGAAGAAGAATTCACCATTGCGCATTTGCGCTACATGCAAAAAGTCAAAAGTTCAGTTGGACGTGACATAAATATCCCCTACTGGGGAATGAGATCGAATATTACTGGGGTGGGAAGGGAGTGTGTGTGTGTGTGCGAGTACTCAAAATTAGGAAATCCCAAATAGTGCACCAGTCCCCCGAAGACAACCTTCCTCTAATGGGGCGGGGGGAGGGGGGGGGGGGCTTGTTGATTTTTTTTTTAATCTGGACTTTTAAAAAATGGTTTGTGGTTTTGAGTTTCAAAAGTTTTTTATTTTTCTAATTTGTGTTATCATGTTTTATGTTTCCAATCATAAAAGTTTTGAATGAAGCTAGTTCGAGCTTAAAGCTCAGCATTAACTTCTAAAACCATTCGATTGGCGTGTCAAACTTTTACATTACAACTTCTTTCATTTTTTAATTTTTTTTGTGTAATATCAAGATGTTGATATTTATTGAAAAATGAAAGCACCAAAATAAATTCCTTTTAAACCTCTTGATATTTTACAAAATGAACTAGGAAATAAAAAATTTGGAGTGTAAATGCAATGGTTTCTCAAATAGATGAAGATTAATGGTTCGTCATTTGAAATCAATTTTGTGATTTATAAAGTTAGGCTCACAAAATCCTTGTTGAGCTTGAACTCGTACTAGCTTTTAAAAGGTTTCCATTCACTTGTTTCTTCAATTTCAACGACCTAACTTTTACTTTAGAAAGTACAGAGCTTAATATTCAGGAGTGCTTTTTTACAGTTTCACTTCAGATTGCAACACATTATAATTCAAACCCCCACCAGAATTATAAAACAGGAAGCATCAAAACAAAGATATGTGGGTCCCAATATCAGTTACTTATTACAACTCTCTCTGGAATGGTTTAAACTTCAACTTTAGATCTTCATTTGCAATATCATGTGCATTTTATTACATATCTCCAAATTTATTATAGTTTGAGGTTACTTTGGAGCCAGTTGTGAGCAAAATTTTGTAACGCAACAGATTGTATTTTTAATCTTTTGCCAAGTATAATTTCTGCTTAAATTTTTATGGGAAATAATTCGGCGAGGCTATGTTTAGTACATCCAATGATAGTCTAATTCAAATTTCAGAAAACTGGTTCGAGTCAAATCTAAATAATCGGCACTATATTAAGCTCTTCTTGTTTTATTCTCAGGAGTTGTTTACTATCCATTTGTTGTTTGGGTTGGACTTGGTTTTTGTTTAGTTGGATCTACCTAGTTTCATGCCCAGGGGTGCTACCGAGTTGGGTCAGGCTAGGATATTGTCATGCTCGTTCGCTTCTTTTAAAGCATTCAATTTGCAAGTTTTATTACATTATTTCTCCCTTTTTTTCAGAAGAAAAGGAAGAAGGCCTGGCACTACTCTGATGAGCAATACAAGGGGAAAAGAAGGTCAGAGCGTATTGCGAGGAACTTCAACATCACAGCAGCACGTCTTGCTATCCTACGCAAGCGCATTGGGGTCGGTGACCTATTTCAAGCCGATGTTCCTGACTGGCTGGGCCCACCCTCTGACGAGGACCTGGCAAACTATAGAAATGATTCTGACACTTCAAGGTGGTTGGGCACCCACTTGTGGCCACAGAAATCTGTCACCACACAAACCAGGGCCCCTCAAAATTTGTCCCGACATGTAAACGATAAACTGATGCCTAATTACTGTCGGTGCATTGCCCGAGGAACTGTTGAATGTGTCAGGTATCATGTTAATGTGGCACGGAGCCAGCTCAAATCTGAGTTGGGTCAGACTTTTCGGGCTCTAGGGTTCGACTTTATGGGGGAGGGCGTTGAAAAGGTTTTGACACGTGAACAACAGATGCTGTTTTATTCGCTGGAAAGAGGGATAACTCCCTTGTCAGGGCCTAAGGGTTTCTGGAGCACAGCCTCTAATCATTTAGGGACAAAGGAGAGGAGGCATCTGGTGCGTTATTTCTTTAATGTGTATCTGTTGAGAAGGGTCGGGAACCAGAGTCGCCTGGGGCCTGCAAGCACTATTGACAGCGATGAAGACGACATGGATGATGATGAGGATGTAGAACAAGTCTGTTATGATTCACAAAAGGGTAGTTCTGTAATTGTCCAGGCTTCACGTTACGTTTCATCTGATAGGTAAATGTATCGGTCCTCATTTTTGTTTTGTGATTATGTTTGATCCTTATAAGCAGCTTTTTAGAGTATTGGATTGCCTTCTCTCATCTATATTACATTTCCTTTTGGTTAGTTTGAGTTGGGATGACATAACAACCTCTTGACTTGAATACTTGATAGTCTCCTCTCTTTTTTTTTCCTCTTTTGAGAGCTTAGTAGGCCAGTGCTTAGCATCAAATTTGTGTTGTAATAGTTAACTTGACAAACACACGCAATTATCAACTACATCAGGAGATTCAAAGTTATGTGGATGGGTTTCTTTATTTTATCTTGTCGTTTAGATAGCCTACTTTTTAAATTATCCAAGTGATTTGTACTTCATTTGTTTTTCATTGCATCTGCATTTCCTGTCTATTAATGAGCACACTTCTAGCTGCTCTTTTTTATTCTTTCAGTTCACATTCTAAGATGAATGATATTTCTATACTAAATTACCATTGAGATCACTAGACAAAATCCCCTTGTGGCAAATTGGTCAGAGTTGACTTTGATTTGTCATTTGAAAGCCGCTAAAATTTTCTTCTATCCCAATCAGTCCCTTTTGTGTCTCCTCACTCCCCAAAGAAATTGGGTGAACACTTATCTCTATATCCACTTCTTCATTATCGAACACCTAGATATGGTAATTGTGCTGTTTTGTTGGGTTTGAGATAGGGTTGTCTCTGGTAACGATCATTTCAGGTCCAGACTGATTTGTGCTTGGGTTGGGTGGTTTCAGGGCTTAGGTTGTTTGTATATCGCCTTGATATCATTGATTCTGGAGTAATGCTTGAGTGTTTTGGGGGTTTATGTTGCATTGAACTTGAGCCGGTCAGTTTTGAGTTTCAGCTCTAGATCAATTTGGGTTTAGGTTTAGTTGAGTTTTGGGTCATTTGCAAAAGTATCAGGTCAGGTCAGATTCGGGAGTTTTCTGGGTTGGGTCAACTTTCTGTGTCTACACACACCTCTTTCTCTTTTATGCCAACCAGTGGAAGTGTGAAAGGACTGGAAACCATAACAGACAATATGAGTGATGGAGTGGCTGGAAGAATAAGAGAAATCTGCGAGAGGTAATGGATAAATGAAAAAAAGAAAGAGAAATGAAGTGATATGGAAAGAATTTTTAATTCCATTTGTTTGTTGGGCGGAAGGGAAACAGACAGACTTGATTGGAACAAAATAACAAATAGAACCTTGAATCCTACAGCATAGTTTGCTGAATTCTGGATTCTTACCAACTGCTAATATGTTCTTGTATGTAGCCTTTTTTGGTGTTACTTTTTTCTTGAAATTTATTTACTATTTAATTTAAATTGTTTCAGGATGCAGTCAAGAAAGGAGAGGTTGTGAGCTTTTGCTGATAAAAGAAAACCCACGTATGTCATCTTATTCTACCTTGATTTACAGTACCCGTTAGGCTGGTGTCTAGTCTCATTTTTGTATAGTCTAAAATGGATGGCTCCTTGCTCTTCTCCTGCTTTTTTTATTAGAGATGATTTCAGAGGTTGGTTGACAGATTGACAGGAAAGATTATGGTAAATCATAGGTTTCTTTTTATTCATTCTGTGAAGAAAGATGAAACAGTATCAACTATCAATAGAGTTTTGTGCTTCAGAGCAATGTTGAAGCAAACTTTTGTGTTTTCAAATGCTGGTGATGTGTCATGAATTGCAATATGAAAGTACACTTGTAGGCCTAAATTTGGTGGAAGTATTTTTTTTTTTTGTCTGCACAAGCAAAATTGTGGGCCCAAGACAACAGTTATAGTGTACATTTAGCACAACATAGCGCCTTGCTGGGGTTTAAAGTGTTGCAAATTTAATGGGCTGTTATTTTTTACAGTTGCAATATCACAGTACTTTCTGTACCTTCATGCAATCTATTCAAGTTCTGTGCAAGTGCATGTATTGTCTGTATATTTTCATCTTTGCATTAAATTCTTCACGAGGGGTTTGTGTTCTTGGGCCGGCCTTTGTATGATTGAGTTTAATACTTAGAATGAAGAGGATCTCTCTCTCATTCTCTTCTTCATTTATTTTGTACCAGCTTTGTATATAACTAGACAAGTGCTGATACACATGTCAATCTACTGTCAAGGACTGCGCAATGCTATTTTGGGCTGTGCTGTACAATAATGCACACATAGCCCAGTAGTTACTGTTACAGTGTCTCGTCCTGTGCTTTTAATATATAATCAGAAGCACGAAGCACTAAATGAGGCTGCTCTGGAAAAAAGCAACGACAGCTTACATTGTGGTTTAATTAAATCACTGTGCCCAGCTTTGTATGAAGCATGAGATGGTTTGTGAAAGTTAAAACACGAGATGAACTCAACTGTTTCTGTATTCTGTTTTCAATAAAAAAAAATATATTATAAAGTAAAAGATGGATCCACTGTGGATCCAGTATCTTAGTCTGATAGCTGCAATGCAATCTCAGTGTTTATATTACTAAATTTGTGTTGTGGAGTAATTTGAGTAATGGTAACGATCAAAATTGGGAGTTTAATATTTTTATATAGAATTTGTTGTTTCTCACCCTCCCTTGTAATTTGGCCATCATGACAGGGAGAAAAATATAAATGATATAATAACATAAAAATAATACACTTTGATTTATTTCACAATCCTCTTAATAGAAACGGAAGTTTGAAATTACAGTGCTGTAATCATTTAATTTTCACACTATTATTTTTTACCAATTTGAGTTTTAAGAGTTATTTTGCTACTAATTTTTTAAAATTTGAGACAGTTTAATCCAAAAATTATTTTCGCTCCCATTTAATATAAAAAAATAGCTCTCCTAACTGCACATTGTACCAATAACAGATGATGATACCTTGATGACGAGGATATCATTGCAACAGTAAAAAATAATAAGAAAAAAACCAGAAATTTCCTTATTAATGTCAAGCTCGGTATAAGATGGATTTGATCGTAAAGTAAAGTTGGTTGTGAAAATACTGGTTGGAAATCGTCAGAGAAGCTCTGACACGCACCGAATTGGCAATGCCAATGCCAAGTATTGATAATTTGAAAAGGTAGCATCAACGCATAGTATCAAAGAAAATCACAGAATTTCGATTTCCAAAGAAAAAAGGTTTTTTTTTTTTTTTTCCTCCCTCTCAACTTTGCCATGAAAATTCACACGTACAAAAAATAATACCACATGAGAGAAAAAGCAAAAAATAAAGCTGGCATGGCATCTCTCTCTTTGCTTTCTCCCACATCGAACACCTTTGAAATGATTTCCAAGCAATCCAATCCTCCTTTTTTCATACAAAAATGAAAAGAAAAAAAGAAAAAGAAAATGCTGATACAAAATTTGGGGCCCTCTTGGTTTGAACTCCCGAGGCATGCTCTGAATCGTGCATGCAGCAGTATTTCTTTCTCATTTGTTGTTTTTAGCATGATAGATCCTCTCCAGTTCTCAAAAGACCATGAGCATCTTCTAACCTCTCAAGTAATCAATTTTATGTCATCCATCCATCAGCATTAATAGCTTCCAAATTTAACTGTTCAATCAGATTTTATTTGGATTGGTTCAGACAAGAACTATTAATTGGTTCAAACATGCAGTAATCCAGTACCATCTATTATTTATGTAGAATCTTCTGTAATTGTTTTGGCTTCTTTTTTTTTGAGTAAAGATTGGAAGTCATTCGAGCCAACTATTTAATATCCACTAAGGATTGTTCTTTGTGAGTTTCAAACCTGCAACTTCTTATACGGTCATATGGAGAGCATTGTCTTTGTCATTAGACCAAAGACTGGTTCTCATTACTTTGACTTTTTATTGGTGTAAGGTCTGTTTAGATAATTTTTATTTTAAATTATCATTGATTATGCATTTCGGTGTTTCTCATTTGACTCAGATAGGTACTCTGATAGTACTCTCGGATACAGATTCACATGACATAGCAAGCTCTCTTATGGATTCAAACGTGGACCCTTCTCTTGGTTTAGGAGAGTCGGGTGACAGAGATACCTATGATGCCATTAATGAGGCAGTTGGATTATTGTCTCCTGATTGGTATTTACTTGATTCTAGCTCATCTTCCACTAATGTGATTGCTATTAGTAATTGATTTTAGCGTTATTAGAGATATTAGTTCAATTCTTTTTTCTGGTATGTTACTATGTTTTGTAGATGATCGATACTAATTGGTTGATATTCCACTGGTTCTATATACTTGAATATTCAGTGCTGTGCACTATTTCGTATGAACTACATTGTTTCGTAATGAAATAAGTAGAAATCCACTTTTGCCAAAAAAAAAAAAAAATGAACCGAACTAATAAAACTATAACCCAAACTATATTTTGAAGAAATAGAATAGAGGAATATATATTGTTTGAATGAAAGAAAGAAATTAGAAGAAGGTTTACTAGTAAGAATTCGTATGCTCTGCATTAACTCAAAAGAGAATCTTTTCGGTTAATAATTTATGATCATCCGATCTGTTTTAAAATTCGTACAGACTAGATCCACACTAATATTAAAGAGTCCCCATATCATAAGCAGAGACCGAATTAACTCCGTTTAAATCAGACGGTTAATATTTATTAGTAAAGCGCCTAGGCAGGTTGCTCCTTTTACTGCAGGGGCTACATGCTTTGTACCCATTAGAAAACAAAAACAGCATCACTTTCCTCGGGATTCCCCAAACATGGCATGGGATTGGGATTTGCAACCTATCAAATATCAATACAAAAATGTGTTTGTGGAATTGTGGGAGTGTCTTTTAAGACCAGAGTAATAATCATCCCTTGATCCAAATCAAACACTTTAATTTCTGATCTAACCAAGAACAGATTTCGCTTTGATCTATCCGATTCCGATCTAAAGCTATTGATCCGTCGTACACTTCAGATCTGCATTCAGATAATTAAATTTCAATTATTCCAACCCTTTTTCTTCTTTTCGAATATATATATATTTTTTTAACATGAATTACCAAATTTTATCAATTGTCACGGGAATCTGGTGATCTCTTCATACTCCTTAATAAATGATCCAAGTGCATTTCTTATTTTATTCTTGTTTAGAAATTTAATATTCAAATGTCTGGAAAGCTTTTGAATTTTTTTTTTTAAATTAGATGGAATTTCACTAGATGTAGCAGTGTTTTAACCCCATATTAATTACATATTTGTTCGAAAATTGTTGAAACTGTACTGTGAGGTTCTAATGATGTGTGGTTCCATCTATTTTATGAAGAAAAAAAAAACAATCAATTTCTTTTCGAAAATAAATTTGGTTTTTTAATTTCTAAAAATGAAAAATCCAAAACGAAAGATCCAAGTGTTAATGAAAGGAGAATAAACAAAAGGGAGAATCGGGATTGTACTAATGGTACGGTTTCACGAGATGTAGCAGTGTTTTTCAGACGTTAAATCTCATTTTAACTACATATTTGTTCGAAAACCACTGAAATTGTACTATTGGTGAGGTTCCATCTATTTTTTGAAGAAAAATAATAATCAATTTCTTTTCAAAAATAAATTTGATTTTTTAATTTCTAAAATAATAAAATCCAAAAAGAAAAATCCAAAGTGTTAATGAAAGGAGAATAAACAAAAGGAAGAAAGTACAAATGATTAAAAATTATTTGGCAAGCTCAAGAAGGGACAAATTGAGGCAACAATGAAGTGCCTATATAGTGTTTATTAATTAATTAAGCATCTAATAAATCTCCTAGGTTTTGTAGACAGACCATCTTTAGTTAGTACTTTAAATATTATTTATATAAAAAATGTGATCTAATGGAGACAAACAAACCTGAATCAAATGCCCTTTTGTTGTCTTCTCCGTGATGGATATAAATTTACAGATAGATCAAAATCATGGTTGGTTGCACTTTAGTGTTAAAAAACAAATTGAGAATATGGAGAATATCTGAATATGCCAGAAAAAGCAATGGAAACAAAGAAAAGAGGATAAAAAAGAAGGCCCGGAGAAAGTGAAAGTTCATTCTCTCTTCTCAATAAAGCTTCCAAGAGAAATTAATACTTTGACCATCTAATCTCATACACATCAATTAGAAATTAACATATTACAAAGGTGCCTTCTTATAAGGCTGCTTTTCAAAATGCATCATTGCATTTGCAAATCATCTCACCTCCTCTAGTTCTAGCATGGATTTTTGTACAAATAATAGTATTATAAACATATATATGAATGTATAAAATATTGATTTATGTAGTATACAAAGATACTAGTATTTTGGTATGTATTAAAGTGCATTTTTTTATGTCTTAATTCTGATTTTACTTTTGATAATTTGTTTAATAATAATTATAATAATAGCTGAGCGTGATATATATATATATATATATATATATATATATATATATATGAGGAGGGCTACTCTACATATATAAGTACACGGGGGCATATGCTTATAAGTCATTTTTGCATTTTCAAAGTCCAAATAGTCGATCTAAAGTGCTTAATATGTTCTCCATATTAAAATGTGCTTGGAGACCAAATTTTACATTTTTTGGATTTTTCACTATTTTTTTAGAATTTTTCAAAACTATTATTTTTCATAATTTTAATAGCATGTTGAAACATTGTTTTGAAAAATTCTAAAAGAATAGTAAAAAAATTTCAAAAAAATGTAAAATTTGGTATCCAAGCACATTTTATTATGGAGAACATATTTAGCACTTCAGATTGACTATTTGAACTTTTAAAACACAAAAATAACTTATAAATATATGTTCTCACATGTTTATATAAGTAGAGTAGCCGATTCCTCTTTCTATAGAATGCACATCCTCTCTATTATTTCATAAGAGAATCTTTTACAATTAGTAGATTCGGACCGTTCTATTTAACTTGGAATGAATCTCAAAGTCCAATAATATTGTCTCTTGCGCTAGACCGAATCCCAAACCAAATAAGATTTAATCTCAAACCATAAAATAAGAATAATCCTCTACAGTGCCTGAAAGGATACAAATCACTCTCTATATGTATATATATCACTTGCTCTATGTGGCACAAAAAAGTTATTGTATTTCAACTATGTCATCAAAATTGAAATATGATAGAAGCACAAATAGAGGTGTAAACGGAGTGAATTTGGAGCGGATAATGTTAACACTAAATCCACATTCACATTTTAATGGGTAGATACGAATACGAATATCAATAGTAAACAAATGTCAAAATATAATCACTTTAACTAAATACAGATACAGAATAGATAATCCGCAATATATATTCGAATACGGATGCAAAATGAATAATTGTCAAGATAATTAAGTTACACGAACTTTAAGATACAAATATTAATTAAAACTTAAAGAAAAAAAATCTGAGTGTCATGAACTTTGGAATAGAGAAGAGAACAAAAGATAAAGAAACAAAAAAAATAAAGGGAAGCATATCCTGTCCGGAACTTATCAAATGGAATTTTAATAACCTGTCTAGATATAAACTACTACTAAAAGCACAACAAATTTAAATTTACTTTAATCTGAGCTACATTAAAAATGCAAATTAATAAGCCTATCCAATAAGCATTAAACTCTTGTATAGAAAATTAGTATAAGATGCCACTTGGGTGATTGGATATTTGGATGTCACGTGGGTGATAAAATAAAAGAGAAATTGTTGTCCGGTTCGGATGAGACTAGTTTATCCCACAAGAGATGGAGATTGAATGGTATTAGTATATAAGCTTTAACTGCAAACAGCACAATGTTTATAAATTTTTTGAGTAAATATTGAAATTCAAGTTATCTAACTATTTAATATTCACAATTAATTTTTACACGAAAAATGTTATCTTTGTCACTAAATCAAAGGCAACATCCTCTGGTACATTGTTTAATTCGTAGCTTAATTCTATAATATGCAAAGGATGTAATTTATTTTGACAAAATTTCAGGAATGAGAAAATCTAAAAAATGAGCAATCTTGATCGCTGATAATCCGGAATTTGCTATAATTATTCACAAACAGAGTTTAAAATAGTATACCAACATAAAATTTATATTATTCTTTTAATGAAAAATAATTAATCCTGACCAAAGGGATGTCCAACCTAAATTGAAATTTCTATCAATTTAAAATGTTAGATTTGATTTATCATCTCTACTACTTAAAAAAAATATCACCAGTAAACTTAAGTAATTGAAGAATAAATTTTAGCATATAAAACAAGTTCCATTTTCCTCTTAAATTTTTTGTATTAGTGAGCATGACGTCATTTTCTTTTTTATCCTTTCCAAACTTGTCTTAAAATAAAAAAAAAAAAATGCATCATTAGTCATATTAAAGATAATAAAGCACCATGATAGATGGGAAATTTGGTTGATACTTTTTCCTTGCATGATTACCTATGAAATAATTGTCTTCCTGAGGGGATGTGAAATAATTGTCTCCCAGGTACCTGACTCAGTCAACACAATTGAAATGGACGGTCCAGATTTATTCTCAGCTGGTGCAAGCTCGGGATGACGCGGGGGGCATTATTATTCGTGCTTTGAGATTCATGCCAAGTTAAAAAGAACAATTTTGAACCGTCCGATTCAATTGTACTCAGTCAGGTAACCTGAGGGGATGTGAATTCCTTCCTCTGCCTCCGTCATGCTATGTTAGATGTTATTCTCTTGCCAAGCACTGTGTAGCACAGTGGCTGAGGCATATGCCTCCATGTGGGAGTTCTTAGGTTTCATCCTTGTTAGCAGGATTTAGAGAGTGTGTGTGCCTACGGGCTAATGTAAAAAAAAAAAAATGTTATTATCTTGGATTTTGGTGAAACAAAATATGTGATGGGAAGTGTGGTTTGAATTTGTCGCTTTAGATTGTGCTTCAGACGGAGAGACGTGGAGGAAAGGAAAGGGAGAATCACTGTGCGGGGATGAGTCTCACCACAGACCGTTCCTGCTCGACGGTTTTACTTGCTCCATAAGAGAAGAACCAGAGAGGGAACGATGATGAACGAGAACTGTCCGGAGGGAAAAAAAAAGCTCAGCATTGTGTTGATTTTGACGACAATCATCATCCTCAAACCGGGGTGTAAAATAACTATGCGGAGGTGAGTCTCCCCTCTGATCTCTCCTCTTCTTCCCTTTAATGAGGAGCTTCGCCCTCCGTTGTGGAGCGCAGGCTTAGAGATATTAACAACATGGCCGGCCCTGGTGTTGGACAGCCAGGGCGACCGCCCCGAGCCCCAAGATCCAAGGGGCCCCAAAAAAGAAAATGTTTGTATATATATAAAAATATAAAAAATAATAATTTGTACATATTAAAAATAAATAAAATATTAAGGCTCAAATTTTTGTATGTATAAAGGGCTCAAATTTTTCTATTTATAAAGGGCTCAAAAATTAATTTGTATATATTAAAAATAAATAAAATATTAAGGCTCAAATTTTGTATGTATAAAGGGTTCAAATTTTTCTATAAATATGTATGATTTATTGACACATCAATAAAAAATCAGACAGGTTAATTGCTTCCATAAGTACTTCAACACCATATGCTTATAAGTCGTTTTTGTGTTTTAAAACTCTAAATAGTCGATCCAAACCGTTCAACATGATATCTATATTAAAACGTGCTTGGAGATCAAATTTTACATTTTTTTTTACTATTTTTAAGGTAGGTAGAAAATCATTATTTTTTATGGCTCAGAATCTTCTAAATCATTTTCTACCTATTTTAAAAAATAGTAAAAAAGTTTAAAAAAAATGTAAAATTTGGTCTCCAAGCACGTATTAATATGGATATCATATTGAATGTTTGGATCGACTGTTTGGACTTTGAAAATACAAAAATGACTTGATAGGCATGTGGAAGTGTATTAGCCGGTTTTATAAAAAAATTGTATATATAAATGATCCAAAATTTTCTTCCACTCCAGGTCCCAAAATCTTGAGGACCAGCCCTGATTAACAACGTAGTTTTGAATTCATATATCGTATGGGTCATATGCTTTGTCATCTTGATTTTATTATTTGTACGTTGTAACTAAAATAGCTCTGTCGAGATTTTTAATTTGCTGATGTGCGTTATTTGAAGAAAATGTACCATTTGCGCTGGTAATTTTAGATTCATTCCTTGTGTTTTGATAACTTAAATTTTAAAAACGGAGGTACTAAATCAATTTCAAACATCAAAGAAGTGTGTGTGTGTGTAAGCCACCGTAGAATAGAAAGACCAATTTGCTTTTATATCTACTATAGAAAGGAATTTGAAAGTATATTAGGTGATTTGATTTTCAACTCATGATTTAAACAATATAAAAATATAAAATAAATATATGTGCATTGATATAATAGACAAGTGTAGTTTGCAATGTACATAAAAAAGTTTCTAAAATTGTCTAGCAAATTTGTTCAAGTAATTATCATGTCTGAAATTCAAATCATGACCCAAAATGCAAATATTGGGCGTGCGGCTTCATTTTCATAATTTCATCAATGTGCATTTTTTTTATAAGCATTATAGCCTCCAGATTTGAATGATAGAAATAAAATTACCCAGCAAAAAAATGAATCTATAATAACTGTTTGCAACGGTCAGAGCTCATGTTATGCAATTATTTTCCTAAAATTGGTTCTCTGCAACTGCAAATGTGAGAAGAAAATGGTGCTAAGAAAAATTCATCATGACATGGGATGATGAATTTATGAACGATAGGACATAAGGACACTTTCTAGCTGTATAAAGGCCTAAAGTGTAAGGTCTTCCTTTTATCAATTAATTATTTTTTCACAACTGCCTTTTTATTATCTATTTATTAATCAAAAGAGAACGCACATTGCGTTTTGTTTTCGTTTTTCCGAAGTTTAAAAGGAAGAACATCTGCTTATGTTTTTTTTTTTTTTTAAATAATTAATCAGAGTAAAAAACATTGGCGTGCTATTGATGTTTATGCAATGATATATTAATACAATTAGGAGTGGAGCTAGACTTTTGAATAATGAGAGTTAAACACATATGAGATCAATTATATACAAATTTTCGAACTATGAAGGTCAATTAAAGAAAAAATTTATGCGGAGAATAACAGTCAATTTTATCGTACCATGACATTTCACGATAAATTATATAAAAAAATAAATATAGATATAGAAATTTCAAAATTAAATGGCAGTCAATTGATCCCATTGGATCTTCTTAGATCCGCCATTGAATAATGATACATCAATGCACCACTGTTAGAATTAATCATGCTATGAAAACATCTGTGCGTTATCAATATTTTTGCAATAATATATTGATGCACTGTTTTTAAAACTTTAAACAACTATAACTTCTGATAAAAAAAAAACTCCAATTTCAACACATGACCCCAAATTCAAAAAGCTAGTAAAGATATATGCAACGTGATGTCCATAGCATAGACCGAAAATCATACGGTCAAAATAAATAAAAAAAAAAACACCGTTTAGTGCCTCAAAACTTTAATTGAAGTTTCTAATCCTCGGTAACCATACATTTTTCTTTTATTTCAAACATAAACGATCTACTTGAAAAAATTTAATTTGACAATAATCAACATTCTAAAAATTAAGTACTAATATTTCATTTTTCTGAATAAAAATTACTATGCTCACACAGACATTATATGCGCACTTTTGAGAGGTGACATACATACAATACATGTATTTCAGAAAAAAAAAAATGACATACAAACTTTTCCGAAATTTTTATAAATATCCAAATCAAATAATAAATTACGGAATCTACCCTATTTTGCAATGAAATTCGAAAAATACCCAATCCGGTTATCCAATAACCGGATTTCATATAAATGTCCGGTTACCCACTCCCCGGATTCAAAAAAACAAATCCGGTTAATCATTAACCGGATTTGTGCATTTTGCCTTTTTTTTTTTTCAAAACTGAGATTTTTTTTATTTTTATTTTTTGTATTAAAATATTAGAAATGTTGAATATATTTATTTGAAAATAGATGGAATACAATATAATTTGATTTATTAGAAAGACTGTAACAAATAACCCGGATCAATATTTTTCAGATCGGATTTTTCGCGGCTGTAAGAAAAATTAATATATTTCCTTATGTGTTATTGGAAAAAAATAAAAATAATTAGATTCTGAGTTATTGATCCCGATTCAAAAGTCACTTCTAGGTAATCCAAAAAATATTGTGATCCTTCTAGTACATTTAATTTATAAAAAGTTGTATCTATTTTTGAAAAAAATCAAAAATTTTAATTTATTTAATTATTGTTTTTCAAAAAGAATTCTCATAATAGATACAACTTTTTATAAATTAAATGTACTAGAAAGGTCACAATATTTTATGGATTACCTAGAAGTGACTTTTGAACCGGGATCAATAATTCAGAATCTAATTATTTTTATTTTTTTCCAATAACACATAAATAAATATATTAAGTTTTTTTACAGCCGCGAAAAATCCGATCTGAAAAATATTGATCCGGGTTATTTGTTGCAGTCTTTCTAATAAATCAAATTATATTGTATTTCATCTATTTTCAAAGAAATATATTCAACATTTCTAATATTTTAATACAAAAAAAATTCTGTTTTCAAAAAAAAAAAAAAAAAGGCAAAATGCACAAATCCGGTTAACCATTAACCGGATTTGTTTTTTTTGAGTCCAGGGAGTGGGTAACCTGACATTTGTATCAAATCCGGTTATTGGATAACCGGATTGGGTATTTTTCGAATTTCATTGCAAAACATGATAGATTCCGTAATTTGTTATTTGATTTGGATATTTATAAAAATTTCAGAAACTTTTCTCATAAAAAAAAAATCTTTACCGTCTATATAGCAGTCTTTCCAGTTTTCAATTTTTCAATTTTTCAATCTTTGCATTACTTTTTCTAGCAATTAATATTATAATTTTTTTAATTGAATAACAATAAATCATTATATGTGCAAATTATAATAAATAAACTCAAGAATTGTAAAAATATATTATTTATATTTACATACTGACTCTTAAAATTACCAGCATAAAAAATCTCAACAAACATGTTTATTTATTTTTATATATATCGGATTGAAGCTCTCATTTGTTTAATGCAAACAATTCCTCATTAACGGCCTTAAATCTCCCCATTTCACACGTCCACACCTGTTTTTCTCCTGGCACGCCAAGTAATTACAAAAACTGCCTTAACCTATCGTTACCTAGTTATACTGATTGCCTAGTTAGCTAACAAAAAAAGTCAATTAATGCGTCTATTTTGACTATTTTAAAAGAAAATTGGTACTCTTTGTCAGTTCACCACTTCATCTCACTTCCCAAGTGTGCCGTATCAACTCTCAACTAGCACCTTGCTTGGATGGAGAGTAGAGGAAGGGAGGAAATGGAAAGAAAAGAAAATTTTAATCGTGTTTAGTTGATAAAATTATATCAGAAGTGAAGGGTATAGGAGGTGAAATGTTTAATTTTATATCATTGTAATCGTTAGAATTGATTTTCTTTTCAATTTGGGATATAATAGATGGAAATTTTTTTGTTGCAAATATTTTTAGAAGAAGTAATACAAATGTCCAAGTTTATATCTTACGTATATAATTCTCATACAAATTTTTTGTCGCAATCTTACAACAATCACCAAAATTTTCATTAACTTCTAAATATTAATCAACCAAATAAGAAATAAGACAGAAAAAAAATTAAATCTATTTTTTCTTATTAATCATCCAAACACAAAGAGATTAAATATGTTAATCTTTATTTTTATTCTATTGCATTCTCTTCTATTGTTCCCCCTTCTTTCCCTTAGGTTGTGCACCACAAACGCTGAGTTCAGAGGAAGGGTAAGGAAGAGCTCCAACGTCATTCCTCTCGCTACAATAGATTCTACACTTCAAATCGGGGGTTACGGATTTTGAAACTTTGCACAGCAATTTACTCTCGTCACAGTAGCGCGTTCCTCTCCTTCCCTCTCTGATTACCTTCCTCTGAAGCAAGATCGCAATGTGGACAACCCGCTATCTTCTCCTCTTCCTTTCGTTTCTATTTATTTTCTTTAATGAAGGGATTCACAGTCTTACTCTCCATCTAAACAGTATGTAGAGAAAGAAAAGAAAAACTAATAATAATATTCTACTGTACAGTGTACGCGACATATACCCACCCACAGGTGTGTAGTGTACTTTTGTACGCCTCGCTGAAAAGAAAGCGAGAAAGAAAGTTACGGACGGGAAGGAACTCCGAGGCCGTGACCCCGTGACGCTCCCTTTTTCTTTTCTTCGTATATTATTCCTTTTCACCAAAAAAAAATTCTTCCCCCTTCCTTCCTCTCTCCACCCTTTCATATTTCCCTCTTCCCCTTTTTCCAAAAACCCCATCAATCCCAACTATAACTTAGCACTAGACACAATAACATAACAACATGCCCAGATGAGAAGAGAAGAAATCCCATTCATCATTACCGTTTACTACCATTAACTCTATACACAGCATTACTACTTACCTTTACAAAGACGACGAGTAAAGAGCTGCAACTGCAAGTGTACTTGCAGTAACTGCAGTTGCAACAACTCGACCAAACCAAACAAACCCACATTGCGATGAGTCTCCCTATAGACTCTATCCAGCCACCAATCCCTCCTGTCCGACCAAACCATCACCTTGCCACCACCTGTGAGCTCCACCCGGAGGAAACCGTCACCGGCTTCTGTGTCTCTTGCCTCCGGGAACGACTCTCGGGTCTTGAATCAAGTAACTCCACATGCGCTCCTGGTCGTAAGTCCACTTCCGCTCTGAAATCCCTCTTTCCTAAACTACCCTCTTCCAACTCGTTTCTCCGTCCAGACCTTCGCCGGTGCAAATCCTTCTCGTACCGTCGGGGCGGCGACAAGGGTGACCCGTTTGAGCCGCAACGCCACTCGTGCGATGTGAGGGGAAGGAATACGCTGTGGTCCCTGTTTCACCAGGACGATCGCGAAAGAGTGCGCGATGGCACGGGAATTGATGCATTCCCCGCTTCTTCATCGGCAGCTGTGGTGGCATTGTCTGGTGAGATATTACCAGAGAAGTCTGGTAGCCTTGTTTTCTCGCGCATGAGTTTTACTGAGACACAAGAAGAGGGGAGGGAAGAAATAGGGGAAGAAGAGTATTGTGATGCCGATGACGGGGACGAAATCAGGCCTGTGGTGGAGCCCGTACTAATTTACGGTACCTCAGGTGAAATCGAAGATTCAGTAAATGTACCAGTTCCAGAGGATTTACAAGAGAGGTTAGATAATGCAATGCCAATGAAAGATCACATAGACCAGGAATCACAACAGAAAAAACCATCGGCCAAAGACTTGAAGGAGATTGCAGGGAGCTTCTGGCTTGCCGCATCAGTATTTAGCAAAAAATGGCAAAAGTGGCGGCGCAAGCAGAAGCTCAAGAAGCAATGTAGCAGCAAGGCGGCTGCAGCTGCCATGCCGCTGCCTCCAGAAAACCTCACAAAACCCTCGTTCTTGCGGTTACGGCGGAGACGGTCCCGTGAATCAGAGTTTATTTCAGGTGAGATGCTGGGTCGAAGGTCTTGCGACACTGACCCGAGATTCTCTCTTGATGTGGGTAGGATGTCAGTTGATGACCCGACCTTTTCATGGGATGAGCCGCGTGCTTCTTGGGATGGGTACTTGATCGGTGGCGGTCGGTCGGTGCTTTCTCGTCCCCTTCCCATGCTTTCTGTTCTAGAAAATGCTCCAATCCCTCCTGTACCACGATCAGATGGTCTAATTCCTGTTGAAGAGGATTGCGCCAGTGGTACCGCACCCGGTGGACTCAATCAAACTCGCGATTACTATGTCAATTCATCTGACCGTCAAAGGAGAAGCTTCGAGAGGTCCAGTTCTGTTCGAAGACCCTCATTTGGTCTTGAAAATAATGATAGTAAGCCCATGGCAGTTGATGCCAAGGTTTCATCTCCTGCGGGTGGGTCTGAGTTCTACCATTTTCTAGACCGTGATTTTGTTTGCACTAATTCATTCAAGGATGACATGTCATTTAACTTTGAATCTTCATTTCGGGACCCCCGCAAAGCTAACCCGGCAAAGAAAGCAAGGCGATGGGGCAAGGCATGGGGTATACTGGCATTTATTCACCGAAGAGGTAACAATAGAGAAGGAAATGGTTTAGCTGACAGGTCATTATCAGAGTGTAATGGTGCTAGGATAATGAGAAGCAATAGTAGGGGTAGCATCAGTTCCAGGAGCTCATTTAGCGGTAATGGTAGCTTTGGTAGCTCGAGGAAGCATGGAATGGAGAGGAATGGACTGGAGAGGAACCGGAGTGCGAGATACTCACCGGGTCGGATTGACAACGGCATGCTGCGGTTTTATCTGACACCTATGAGGAATAGCCGGCGTAACGGCATAGCAGGAAAGGGTAGACATGTCAATTCTCATTTGTTCACTAGGAGTATTATTGGCCTGTCTTGAGGTACACAATAGAATTGGTCAGGAAGTGGGGAAATAGGTTACTCATGTTCTTCTTCCTTTTCATTATATTATCAATACTATGCATTCTAGCTGTTCTTTTTAATTTTGTTTGGGGGTGGTATTGGTTTGGTAACAAGTATAAGAAATTAATTTGGTGGTTTAGTACTTGGTGAATGTCTTTCCATTGTCTTAGTACTGCTTTACTAAATTCTAAAATATGTGCTGCTATTAGAATTAGCGTAGTAGCCATTATTGTGAATAAACTTATCTCGTAGTATTCTAGTTTGAATTACTGTGCTCAATTGGAGAGTAGAATTAGGGTTTTCTTAGGTTCACCAAGCCCCTTGGTGAATTCAAGTCTACAATCCATCGAATCGGCTTCAAATAATGAATCCGAACCGTTGAAACACGAGTGATGCGTCTACATGTGAAAATTTTAAACATTCAAATTAATTTAGTATAAAGTTAAGCGGTTAAAATTAGAAGGTTAATAAATTTTACATGTAGACACAGTACTCGTAAGGTAAATGGGTTTCAACAGTTTAGATTCGTCATTTAAAATCAATTCGATGGATTTTAGATTTGAGTTCACCAAGATCTTAGTGAACTCAAGAACACCATAGTTCTACTCAATTGGAAGATACTGTTTGCATTTGAATTATAAAGCAAACGAATATATATGAAAAGGTCAAAATTTTTAACTGGATAGTCAAATTAATTTTATAATTGTTTACAAATACCAAAACAAATCCTTGTAGTTTCTGTAGCAGATACCAAATCAAGTCCGGGGACTGGAAAGGAAGAATTAACACAGATGAGCTTTTTTTTCTTTTTACTAGCTTTGAGTGGTCATGTCAAAACTTTGCACCTCGTAAGCCGTTAAAGCCTTTTTATAGAATGGCTTTATATTCTCTTGGTCCCTCATTTCTCTCTTTCTCAACTGAGAAAGGAGCAGTGAAACCGCACTCTCTTCTCATTTTATTTGAAACTGATTTGTGTGTATGTATGTATGTATATATAACATGGGCCCTTAGACGAAACATGACATGTTTGTTGAATGCGTTGTTTTGTTGTCTCAGCACAAGAAGGGTTATTACTTATTAGTTAGGGGAACAAAACAGAGCAGACAGCATTTGGTCCCATTTAAGTTTAAAGAAAAATCAAATCGGCATATCAAGTTCCCTACCAAACAACAATTTGATGGGTTTGTATTTCTGTCTCTCTCCTGATTCCTCAACTCAAGTATGTAAAAGACCCCACTAAAGTTTTGTAATTACGCACTTGGATCTAGTAGGTTGCATAGAATGAAAATGATAGATAGGCTCAAATATTATTGGATACAAAATAATGTGTTTTGTGAGTAGTGGTGAGTAAATTCAATTTTGAAATAAAATAGAGTTCAATTATTTACCCCATATCATATATTTAGATCAGCTACCAAGTGTGAGGGTTCATATATTATTCTTTTTTATGTATTCACTATACTTTTATTTTTCAAAATAATATCTGAATATCTTGAACTAAAATATCAAAAAATTAGGCTCGTAGGAATGATTAACATCACCACAGGCGAGTGCATAAAATATTATACCAATTGTCTTTATATTGATTAAAATTAAGAATTTATACAATTTATGAATTATTACATATGATTCGTTTTTATTATAACTTATTAAGAATTTATTGAGTAGTGTGTGGTATCTAAATATTCATTATATTATGGATTTGGAAGGATGATATAAGCAAAAGCTGAGCTATTCTGTTGTCCAACTGTCTCTTTCTGATAGTCACAAATGAAAGGAAAGAAAGCGAAACCTAAGAGAGAATAATGGCTGGTACGGTTCGGTTAGCATCACCAAATTTTGAGTGGTACCAAGTTTTTTGTTTGAATCTGCATGCACTGCAGTGAGAGACAGTCATGGCAACCCTGCCATCTACAGCTGATGCGAATTTATTTCATGTTTTCTAACCATCCATGCTTTTCAGCCTTTAACGGTTTAACCTTTTAACTTTCGGTAAATTTTTCTTGGCTGTTCTCCCCCACCCTTATTCTAAATAAATTCACAATTAAATATCATCAGTAAAAAAGTTTGCTAGATGCTAGTTGCAATTGACCCAAGTTGGATAACTTCATTTATGACCAGTCCATCGCTCCTATCCAATATTTTTTAATTGAATAAATTCATCTCAGGTAAATTTCCCAAATTAACCCAGTATAAAAGTGTTCCTAATTCATTTTTTTAAATAGTGTTCATAAAAATTATTTTAAAGAATGTTCCCAGAAATCAATATCTACAAATGTGGATAAATTCACTAACAGTTTTGTTTAAACAAAAGTTGTTGAGCTGAGAAGGCCTCGGCCCATTTGAGTAATGGGCTTAATGTAACTCTGTAGGCCTATTACAGTAATGGGCCTAAAGCATGATCTAAACACAGACTCAGGTAGCAGCCTTTCGTTCAAGGATCCACATCTATGGAATCTGACAATATGATCAGATCAATGTATAGTCCCCTCTCATAACGGCTCTAAACAAGTATAAAATATTATAATTTTTATATAAATACAATCGAGATGATATAGAATACATCTAACCTTTGTTCTTTTCAGTAAAAATTAAAGATAAAATTATCTAACTATTTAATATTTACAAAAAATTATTATATTTAAATTTTGAACATGCGATCTTTCACACAAAATATTACTTTTATTACTAAAGATTTCTCACACGAAAAACATTACCTTTATTGCTAGAGATCAAATACTGATTCTTTTTTTTTGAAAACTTGGTAGTAGCTACCAAGGTTCGTGAGGGGGAATCGAACTCTCGACCTTTGGGTATAACAACTCTAAGACATTTTCCTAGCCAATTGTGCTACCTCCCCTTTCTCGATCAAATACTGATTCTTAACACCAATTATTGTGTTCATAATACAACATAGAATTCGTATCCTCTACATTAACTCAAAAAAGAATCTTTTGAGTTAATGCATCTAGACCGTCCAATAAGCTTTAAGATTCGTGCAAATTAAATCCGCACTAATATTTTTTTTTTTTTGAAAAATAGTGGTATATATCACCGATTTCATTGAGGTCATAATCCGCACTAATATTAAAGAACCCTGTGTTATAAGTCAGGATCGAATAAACTCTATTTACAGATAACCAATATGTATTAACTCAAAAAATGCTCATTTGAGTTAATGCAGATGTTGCGTTCTTCAATCAGCTTCTTCATTCTGTATTTATAAATTGTTTCAGTTATTGAACACTTAATTATTTTTTAACACATGCGGCTAAACACTAGATGGGGCTGTTCGGCTGAGGTTCCTTAAGACTCCTCAAAGGTCCTTAGGCCCTTAATCCGAATAAATCCTGCCGAACAGTCCTTCCTTAGCAGAGATTTAGATGCGCTCCTTAGCCTTGATTCTTAATCCTCCCTCCCTCTTCCTTAAGAAATCAGTCTCCTTAGAGGTTCCTTAGAGGCATTTTTAGATATTGTTTAGACAGTTTTACCCTTGATTCGTACCGCTCCTTAAGAGAAATTATTTTCTTTATTGTTTCTTGTTTCCTCTCCCACTTATGGAGACACAGAACCCTAGACACGAAAATAAAATATTTCTCCTCACTTCAGGCAATATTGAATTGAAATTTACGTTAACTGACGAAAGTGTTGTTCTCTCCCCACCACGAGGAGTCATTAGAGATCCGGATTGCTCATTGTTTTCTCCACTTTTCTCGACTCACCGCTTCCCTCAGCTCATGGCACCATCCCCTCAACCCTCCGCCGCCCACTTGGAAACCATTGCACAAGACCAACCTCCAGGCTGCACCAACTCCATACATCACCATATGGAAACCACACAATACCAACTTCCATGGACCGCACAGGAGCAAACTTCATCTCGTGTGTGTGCTGGTAGACGACGCCAACTCCCCTCTGTTTTTTCTCTTGTAATTTGTTTTATGATACGATTTACTAGTGCTTTCTCAAAAAATACCAATTGGACTTTGCTTTACATACATGATATATATGAACTTGTAACTTTACAATATTGATTTTGTTTGATTTCATTGCCGAATCTGGTCGGGAGTTTTATAGTATTGATTAATTGTTAATTTTGGTTGATTTTACAATATTTATGAACTTGAAATTTTACCAGATACAGAAAGTTTTTGAGTATACGATGAGCTTTGTTTAATTTTACTTATTTTGATTGATTTATGAATTGGGAAGAAAACAATGTGTCTATTATATTATTTTTTTCACCAGATTTCAATTTGGTTAATTAATTTGTCTAATTTAAATTTGTGACTGAAATATGTTGTGGAAAAGACAATGAATTAATTAATGCCTCATAACAATCTAGGCATATTGGTCTTTGACTAAAAATAAAGTTTAATCCTCCTTCAATCTTAATCTCTCAATTGCCGAACACATGTTCCTTAAGAGAGCTTAAGCTCTTAATCCTCGGTCCCTTAATCCTACCTGCCGAACAGCCCCGATATGATCTTGCCAGATAGTTGTGTTATTTATTTAAAAATACAAGGCAAGAAGGAAAAACAAAATACTCCAATAACTTTGAGAAGAATTTTACGCACCCTTAAAAAATGTCAAAATTACGTATTCTACCTCTAAAATTCATCATATATCAATTAATCCTTGTAAATTTTAAGAGGAATTTCATTTCACGTATACCCCTCAAAAACATCAAAATTATACATTTCTCTCTCTAAATTTTAAAATTACATATTTGTCCCTCTAAACTTTTAAAACTGACATAATTACTCATTTTATTGTCTTTTATATTAAAACTCATTCTAAATTTATAAAATATCTATTTTAACCCTCACCAAAATTATTAAACACCCAATCGAACTCAAATTTGAATCTAAAGGGTTCCTCTACCGTCCGATTCGTGAGCATCACAATAAAATTATTGTGTGTTTGCTTCAAGATTTGTGCTAATCTAATTCGCACGGATCTCAAAGTAATTTTGATTAGCGTGCATCACATTAAGATCTGTGCACATTGCTTCAATATTTGTGTGATCGCTTCAAGATTCATGTTGATCTAAGGCTCATAGATCTTAAAGCAATTCAGATAATAAAGGAACCTTTAGATTCAAATTGGAGTCAGATGAGCGTTTTGTATTTTTTAATAAAAGGATAAAATAGTATTTTATAAATTTAGAATATGTTTTAATATAAAAGACAATAAAATGGGTTAATATGTGAGATTTGGAAGTTTAGAGGAAAAAATATTTAATTTTAAATTTAGAGGAGGAAATACGTAATTTTGAAGATTTTGAGGGGTATACCTGAAATTCCCCCATTTTAAAAGGTCGCAAATTTAGAGCCTGTTCGGCTGCTCTTGGGATCATGGAAATTAGTTAGATTTTTGATCCATTGCGATAAAATTCCCCACGTCCGTTCGGATGACCAATTTATTTCTCCTTCTTCCCATTTTATTTCCTATTTTGGTTCCTATATCAGTTCAATTGGTTGGTAAAAAAAAGATCAACTCAGACTTCATTTATATATTTGTACTCTCCCTCCCCTCTTCATCTAATTCACATGTGATCTTGAAATTGCAGATTCATGATATATATATCTTGTCTGCTTCTATTTTATTCTTGTTTGTGGGACTAAATGAAAAAAAGCATTAAGACCGGATTGTACCATCTTTTTTAAATTAATCAATAACGAAGTTGCAGGAAAAAAATGAAAAGTTATGACTATCAGTTTAATTATATATCTTTGAAACAATAACTATTCCAGCTAACATATTAATCAATAACGATTTCATCTAACAAATTTTGAATATCTAATTATAACCTAAGAATTGAACAAAAAATAATAATTTCTAAAGTAACTTTGATCCAAACTTAAAAAAAAAATACTGAAAATAAAGTGCTTAATTCAAAAATGTGTTGAAGCAACCTTATAAAGTAATAGGTTTTGTTATGAATTACACTAATAATTATTAATAAGAATAAGTGTATTGATATCAAGCATTTTAGAAATAAAAAATAGAATTTCTCACAACTAATTCCACTGTACAACCGAACACCCATTTCAACATTCTTATAATTAATTCCGTTTGTATCCGTATCTGTGGGTTCCCGCTTTTTTAAAAGTGGATTCCCATCCCCATCAAATCCCATCCCTTGTAATCCCGTGACAAACGAACAGCCCTTAGCTTATTCTTTGATGAAATTTTTGTTTGAGATTCGTGCCGGGAGAGGAGTTCCTCAGGAATTCGTATCCTCTGAGATATCACATATTTTGCGTGACTTTTTGGAAAATCTCAACTGTTGCATTACATTCTGCACGAATCTCAAAGCTAAAATAATACTGGCCCCCGACGTCACCCCCGAATAGGCACTGGACACGTCGGTCACACAAAACATGAGATATCTCAGAGGATACGCACGCAGTTGCTCAGTCTCGGTACTCTGCTTGTGACTTGCGAGTTGCGAGTCGAGCTCCTCCGACTGTAAAGCATGGCTTCTCTTCTCCACCTCTCCCCCTTTTCTCCCCTCCCTCCTCCCCGATCCTCTCTAAACCGAAACCCCTCTTTCCCACTCCATTACCAAATCCGCAAAACCTCTCCGACTAAGCAACCAACATGTAGACTCCGTTACGACCGTTTCCATTCACCAATTAGGTCTTATCCAAAGCCAGTGTCATCTTCGTTAGTGCCGGATGACGCGGGAGGCGAGATACAGAGCCCCAATTTCTTTGAATTCGTTACCTCAGAGAGGGTAAAGGTGGTCGCCATGCTTGGCCTGGCACTTGCTCTGTGTAATGCCGATCGAGTCGTTATGTCAGTAGCTATCGTGCCTATTTCTAAGGCGCATGGATGGAGCCAGTCGTTCGCTGGAATTGTTCAGGTGCTTTATTTTTTCTTTATCATCACTTTAGTTATGAAATTAGGCAAGTGCCTTTGATCCTCAGTTGTGATTATTAGCTTATAAGCGATTAAGGATTAGTAATTTCATCTCCACCTTTAATGATGCAGTAAAAGTTTACAGAATCTGATGTAATGGAAATTGCTTCAGATATCACTACTTCAGAAAACGAAAATAAAAGAAGAGCATAAGAATTATTGGGGGCCTGTGCTGCTGGTTCCAAATGGATTACTCCACTTTATTTTGTATGAGCACAGCTCTCAATTTCAGTCTTGTCAATAATTAGGTCATTTTGGCGATTACTAGTCCTTTTATTTTTGGAAAAAAATGCATTTTATTGCCCACCAATTAAATCATTAGAAACAATTAAATACAATTATCGAGGACAGCATTTCAACTAGTTAGCATGAGAGCATATAAGTAACCCAAGGTATCAATATCCACACTCTACTACTGCTAACTGGTACTGCACAAAATATGCATCATCTGGAGCCAGACTTTTAAGTTATGGTAGTCAGAAGTGAATGGGGGTCAATCATATAAAATTTTCTTGCTGCTAATTGGGGTCAATTTTACACTATCCATAGCATTTTACTCTAAACTATATATAAAATAAGGCACACGTACAAGAGTTTTGAAAAAAAAAAAAAAAAACGGGGGTCAATCAACCCCCCATTCCAGCCACTGGTACAGACCAGCTGCTAATAAAACCAAAAAATTATGAAACTGTTGCTCAATTAATTTCCAAAATACTTGCATGTCTCAATTATTGAACTGTTGCTCAACACATAATAAAATTGCATCCTTGGGAAATGTCTAATCCCAACTCTTTAAAATTACTAGGAATTAAAGAAGAAACATTTGGAACATTTAGTCTAAAGCATAACCATTTAACTATCCTGTTCTAACAAATTTCCAAAAGACTAATTTATTTTGACATGGTGGCCTAACTCGGAGAGAATGGTATTAAGATGGTGGTTATACAAATCAGAGCTGAATGACAAATTTAACGGAAGTTTGTAGTCTAATATATTCTAAGGGACCTGATCCTTTTAGATTTACTTATCACTTGAAACTAAGCATGCATGCCTAACACCGGTAAATATTTGCATAAACAACTGTTATTTTTCTGAGACTTATTCATGTATCATGGATGCACACAGAACAGTCGTCATTTCTTTGGGGGTATCTAGTATCTCCTGTTGTAGGAGGAGCGCTAGTGGATTACTATGGCGGCAAGCGAGTCATGGCATATGGGGTTGCTTTATGGTCCTTGGCCACTTTTCTTACACCTTGGGCTGCTGAGTCGTCCCTACCAGCGTTACTTGCCATGAGAGCGCTCTTGGGTATAGCCGAAGGTGTTGCTTTGCCTAGCATGAACAACATGGTTTTAAGGTCTATCTGCATGCCCCTTGTCTACTTTCCCCTAAGGGTTTCAATTTTGTTTTGTCAACCACTTTCCCGAGTCTTATGACCAACTTAAATATTTCATCCCAATTATTTTCTTAATATAAAATCCTAGCTCCCTGCTTTATTTGAAACGTGTATTCATTCATTTATTATTTAGTTTTCTTTTGCTATCTAGGAAATAGTAAAAGCATGGACGGAACTAGAAAATTTAGATTGGGTTGGGGTGGGGTGGGGGGGGTGGGGGGGTTGAAACATAAAATGTATAATATGTGAAAAATATATAATGTGTGGTCACTCAAATTTGAACCCAGTTCTCCCCAACCACTAAATGGAATTCTTAACATTTCATGAGGGGGCTGAATTGTATATAAACTTAAAAAAAAAAATTAAATAAATTAAATTTCAATATACATGATTTAAAATTTTGAAATCATGGGGGTGGCTAGCACCCCTTGGACTATATGTAGATGTGCCCATAAACTTTTTTTTATAAAGGGGCTTATTTGTGCAAGTTTGTTGGTGCTGCTGAAGAACTAAGTGCCCTTTTCTTCATTATATTCTTTTATTAATTAACTATCTAGTGCATTCCAATATTGTGATAGAAAAAACTGCACATTTTCTTATAGATGGTTTCCTCAAACAGAGCGGTCAGGAGCTGTCGGTTTGGCAATGGCCGGCTTTCAACTCGGCAGTGCAATCGGGCTCCTTCTTTCTCCTATAATCATGTCGCGGGCTGGTGTCTATGGGCCTTTTGTAATATTTGGTCTATTTGGTTTTCTTTGGGTCTTGGTTTGGATCTCAGTTGCATCAACCACTCCTCAGAAACACACTCAGATATCACAATATGAGCTTGAGTACATCACCAAGGGTCAAAAAATGACCAGTCAAGATGGACCCGTGAAAAGATCAAAGGCTATCCCTCCATTTAATAAGCTACTCTCTAAATGGCCCACATGGGCTCTAATATCTGCTAATGCTATGCACAGCTGGGTAAGTTCTCCTGATTCCTCGATTTATATTTTTTTTGTTTTCTGCTTCTTCAATTCACAATTTTAGACAGTATTTCTGATTACTTATTTTATTTCCAGGGCTATTTTGTTATTCTTTCTTGGATGCCGGTTTACTTTAATACAGTAAGTCAAGCTTGTCAGTTGTTTTCCCTTGACTGAAAATTCCAACTTTTTTCCTCTTTATTTTAACAAAATATTTATTATTTTTGTGGTAGATATATGGGGTAAACCTCAGGGAAGCTGCATGGTTTAGTGCACTTCCTTGGGTCATGATGGCGGTTCTGGGTTACGTTGCGGGTGCTTGGTCAGATATGATGATAAAAAATGGAATCAGTGTCACTTCTACTCGAAAAATCATGCAGGTAATTAGGGATCATTATATTTGAGTGTTGAATCGGTCATAATTTTTCCCTTTTATACATATTTGACTGTTCAAAAAAGCATATCACCATAATTGCTTAATGTGTTCTTAAATACATTAGATTTGTGTAGTGCTAGTTCGAGATGTTAAATTCTTATTAGAGTGAAACTGATTTGGCTAATAGGTACATTATATTAGACATACATTATTAGTGATGCAAACAGTGCTTATTATTATTTGAATGTGAGAAATACATTTACTTGGTTTCTTCACCAGTGAAATTGTTATTGGACAATATATAACTTAACTAATCAATTCAAAAACCCCTTTGCTGAGGATCATGCCCAACACAATTATTTAAGCAACGCTCTTTCCTTAAATATAAATTATTAGTCGGCATTTCGCCCACTAACCTTCAAAAAATAATGTTGGGGTTTATGAAAAAAAGGAGATGTGGCCCTTTATTAGAAAAAGAAAGAAAAAAAAAATCCTATGCTATTTATATACACAGACTCCTAAAAATAAGTTCAAAATTCACGACTTAAGTCTAGATCAAGGTTGTACAATTTGTATTTTTGACTTCCATATTGTAATTTTTTAACCGTTTGAACTTCTGTCTGTCGCAGTCGATCGGGTTTGTGGGTCCAGGTGTAGCACTTATTGGCCTCAACACAGCTAAAAGTCCAGTCATTGCTTCAGCCTGGCTTACCATTGCCGTTAGCTTGAAATCCTTTGGCCACTCAGGTTTTCTTGTGAATTTTCAGGTCTCTCACTCTTTCCTGATCCTATCGACTTCTAAATTAATGGGGGATTTTTCATGCATATCCCTCAAAAATTGAAATTATGTATCTCCCCCCCGGCCCCCAAAGTTCGTAATAGCATATTTACCCTTCTAAATTTAAAGAACTCACAAATTTACCTAATTTATTGCTTTTTTTCTATTAAAACTCATTTTGAATTCATAAATTTCTCATTTTACCCTTTGTTAAAATGGGTACTTTATAAGCTTAAAATGAGTTTTTAATAGAAAAGTCAATAATTTGGGTAAATTTGTGAGTTTTTGAAATTTAGAAGGGTAAATATGATATTTTTGAATTTTAGAGGGGAAATGTGTAACTTCAAAGTTTTTTTTTTTGATGGTTGGCGGCGAAGTGCCGCCAACAGCTTGATTGGTATTAATAAAAAGAGTGATATTTACAAAGGTTTTTTGCCAAAGAAAATGAAAATGAAAAAGAAAAAGAAAAAGAAAAAGAAAAAGAAAAAGAAAAAGAAAAGCAAAGCCCAACTAACTGGCTCCTATTGCCTCCAGCATGTTACAATAGTCACCTCCGTGTCCCAAACTACCCCTATCACCCCTTTTAAATATTCTGAATCCAGAATGGAACATCGAGTGCTGTATCATTTATTAAACTGATCACCGGCTTCTGCTTATTTGAGAAGAACCTTCTGTTCCTTTCCTTCCATAAAGCCCAAGTTCCCGCCGCCCACACGACGTTGTGCAACATATGAATCCTTTTCGTTTGATTCTTTTGCTTTAGGATCCAAGTTTCTGTGATCCCTCCTCTATCTTGGATCCTGATATTGAAATGCGCCAAGAACCCCCCCCCCCCCAAAAAAAAAAAAGAAAAATTACGCGCATAGGGACAGCTCCACATGATATACGTCGTTGTTTCGATGGTTGTCGAACTGCACAGCTGGCATGCTGGCTTTACCAAGCAACCTCGGAACTGCAGTATCTCCTGGGTTAGGATTTTATTCCTTCTCATTAGCCATACAAAAATGCGTACCTTCATTGGAGCTCTCAACTTCCAAAGGATCTTGTAATCCGAAGAGAGAATGCCCCTCTGGTGTAAGGTGTGATATGCCGATGCACACGTGAACTGGTGCGACGAATTCCACCTCCAAACCAGTCCGTTGTCCCTCCGGACCGATGCCAACTTCAAAGTTTTTGAAGGATATACATGAAATTCCCCCAAAAATAATTGATTATTGAGCTCTCTTTACCCTAGTTTTTACAAATTAGACACTAATAGCTTGTACTATTGCAGGAGATTGCCCCACAGTACGCTGGCGTCTTGCATGGTAATATTTGTTAACCGTGAACAACTATTTGCAATTTCAACAGGGGAGCTATTATCTGTGTTATACTTATATAGTTGCTGTGATGATTTTTTTTACAGGTATGTCAAATACTGCTGGTACATTGGCCGCCATATTAGGCACCGTTGGAGCTGGTTTCTTTGTTGAGCGAATGGGTTCTTTTCGCGGATTTTTAATGTTCACCTCTTTTCTGTACTTTTTAAGTGCACTTTTCTGGAATATATTTGCGACTGGAGAATTTGTTGATTTTGACGGGTCTCCTTGATAAATTTTTTTTCATATTGTGTACAATTGTATGATTGAAACGTCATATCACTGTAAGGAATTGCTAGTTTCAGTTGAGAATAATATGAATCGACCCTGTTACGATGTAACAGTTGTGCAATTACATTTTGTTTTTAGAATAGGAAAAAACTTAATCTGACAACTAAATGGAGCAGCTGCATGTTTCGTGAGTTTGTTTTAACAACTAAATTTTCTGCATTGGGATTGAACTAAATGCACAGAATAATTAAGATCAGCTTTAGCTTCAACAATTATGTCTAATAGTGGATCCTTCAGGTTTAGTAATTCAGGTCCAAATATATAAATATTTATAGTTTGTTTGTGAACGATGGGGTTCGAAACGAGTCTGGATCAGAAGTATTTATGAATATTTTTTTCTTAAAAATTGCAAAATTCCTATATTTTTTTCCCTAAACAATTTATTATAATATGAACAAAAATAATTTTCTAAATCAAAGTTATATTGTTGATCGTAACATTATAATCCAACACAAGAATTAAATTACAATTATAACTCTTGACTTAAATTATAATGTGTTGATCTTTTGATCAAGTTTTAAATCAAATTGTTACTTATAAATAATTTTTGGAAACTATGTCAGTCTTTCTCCAATATAACATTCTCATGTTTTATATATTATCATTAATTAGTTCATAAAAATGTATGTTAGAATTTGTGTATTGAGTAGGGTTTAAAATATGTTGGATAGATAAATTAAAAATATGTTAGAATTTGTATATTGGGTGGGGTTATAAATTCATTAATTAAAAATATGAATTATATACAAAATTTTAATATTTAGAAAGAATAAATTACATACAAATTTAAAATCGTACGTAATTCGTCTTTTTCGACATCGAAATCTATGCCCACATTAAGGCAATATTATGAATTATATAATAGCTAGAATAGTAAAATTGACATTTGTCTTATTAGGATAGATTGTTTTAATAAGACAAACAAGTTTGGTTTCCTATTCTAGCTATTATAACTCAACCAAACATTGAATAGTTTGTTCCGAATAATATTCTATTCTCAATCCAACCAAACATACCCTTAATAGTTGTGCAAGAGGTTGGGTCATCGTTAGGTGATCGTTTTACGAGTTATATTTCTTCTAATTCATGCTCTTGGGCCACCGATTATAAATTTTTTCCAGTATTTCTAGCTACATAGCCACCCAAAGGCGGAGGCATGTGGACACAATGGGATCAATTGATCTCTATTTTTTTTTTTCAAAAATTGATTATAAAGCACAATTTTGTTATATAATTTATAATAAAATGATACGGGTATTCCAAAATTGACCTCTGTATTTTTAAGAAAATGTTATATGAATGACCCCATAATTTTTGAATCAATTAATTAGAAACTTCTAACATTTTAAAACTTTTTTAATCAAAATAATTGCTCACATGTGATATTATGTCTCTCTCCCAAATTAATTGAGAATACCAAAGACAACTTACATGTGACATTGATTTTTTTTTTTTTTTTGTTTGTTTGTTTGTTTGTACGTAGTTAACATTTTGACCCCAATTCACTGAATATCTGTCTCCGCCCCGGAAGTCGCCTATGACTTGCTATTAATAGGAATAAACGATATCCTCGTAACAGAACATAGCTCTTGTTTCTACAAAAACCAAACTAAAAACCAAGAAAGAAAATCTCAGCCATAGTTCAAGCTAGTTCAAGCTATGGCTGAGATTTTCTAGAGGTTCTGTTACCAGAACAGGAATAGGTTAGTTTCAATTCAATAAAGTAGTTGTAAAGATCTATGTGGCTGTAACTATGAAACATTTCAAAAAAAAAAAAATCAAGAAAGACTAGGAAGAAACATTTTTCGTCAACAAATCTGGTGGTAGTTGCCATATTTGCCTATTTGTTTGACAATTCCAAATTGCTGACGATTTCATTGATATTTAAAGCGCCTCATTAATTTTTCCACTGAAGAATGAAGATGGATGGATGATGAAGAGAAGCATCTGGCGAGAGCTGCTCGGAATCTGTTACTTTTGCTTTGACCCTAGTCGTCGTTGCTGAAACTGACAGTGCCTCTTTAATATTCGTGCTAAAGTATATCAGACGATTCACATCTAAAATCAAAATTTGAGTAACTTTAGGTGCTATGAATTCTGTCATTGTTCGTTGTGGAGTTTCATTAATTCAGATGGTAAGGTATCAAATCTTGTCAGGTTAGATCTGAATTATTTAAGTTTGTACGAATTGAGAATCAATAATTGATCTAATGATAAAAACATTGACTTCTAGATCTATATAGTAGGTCACAATTCACAAGTTTAAAATCCAATTAGAATGTTCTTTTTGTAAATATTAATCTAATTAAATCACTTAATCTCCAACTTTCCGCAAGAACATTTTTACAAAGTTTTTAAAGCACTGTATTTGTTAAAATAAGATTAATTTTTTTTTACTAGGGGTGTCAACAGGTACGGTGCAGATTAGGTGAAGGCATTTTCATACCCGTACCCGTAATGATAACGGAAAAAAATCTTTACTCTTATCCGTCTTTTTAAATACGATACGGATCGATAAACGGATAAAATGGTGTTATTGACATCTTGCAATCATATTTTATCAAAATTTAATCAATATCTATCTAAACCTAAACCGTAAATAACATATACCTGCATCCTGCAATCATATTTTTCGAAATTTTGATTAATATTTTATTTGTTACCACGCCAGTTAAACAAATAGGATTATAAATCCTTTCGGAATAGCGCACTATTTCCGGTTTGTCGGACTGCTGCACGAGGAACGTGGTAGGTAGATTGATTGATCTCTGATTAATTTAACCAAACAAACAAATCGTAGTTATTGACCAAAAGTTGATGAAGATTCATTAACAGATTAGATTTGGCTTCATGCAGCGCATGAATCATATGAAACGCTGTTCTGATTATAGTCCCGCTGCGAATTCGTATCCTCTGCGTGAACTAAAAAAAAAAAATCTTTCGAGTTAATAAATCTACACCGTTCGATCCGCTTTAAATCCCGTGTGGACTGGATACACACTAATATTAAAGAGCTCCTAAATTATAAACTGTGATCGGATTGACTCTGTTTAAAATCAGACGTTCTAGATGCGTCAACTCAAAAATGCTCTTTTGAGTTAATGCAGACGACGCGGACTCGCTGTTCCTTGTGCTGCATCAAAACCAAAACTGCTCTGTTAATAGTTTTACCCAAAAGTGGTTGCCGAAACTTTTCCAATTCACCACCGTGAAACCTACGGGTCTTTTCGCAAAAAAAAAAAAAAAAAAAATTCACCATGGTGACCGTTTCCTCTGAGGTAACAGAATAGTTGAGTTTATATGCACACCGTCCAATCAGAATTTGGACTAATCTGGTCCGAGGTTGAATGCATGAATACTTTAATATTCGTGCCAAAACAGATCGAATGCTCCGGATCTGAACTCAAAATTTCTGTTACCTCAGGTGAAATAAATTCGATCAAACTTGGCCAATTCACCTCCCCTGCTCCCTCCTTCCTCTTTGATCGTCCACCTACCCCTCTAATAAAGAAACTTTTATAACCTTTTTAAATACAAATGCCCGTCATTAATTATTAGGCTCTTTCTTTTGCGAACCTAACATCACCTAACCAACTAAATTCCATTCCTGCTCGCCATGGCAGCGATCTCTCGCTGTCTGGCCAATGGATCACTCTCCCTATTATCTCCACCAAACAAGCATCATAGATCAAGACTTCGGATCCTGTCCGGTGTAGTCAGATCATCATCTACTGATTCAAATAAGCTGAATTTATCCTGTAATGATCTCAAAAAGCGGAACTCAGGTAGCTTGAGTCTAGATGAGAGGTGGCGGGATAGAAGAAGAGAAGATGAAGGTAGAAGAAAGGAAACTGGAAAGGTCCAGTGCAGTGCAGGATTGGAGGGGATCGGAGGAAGAGTGGCGCGGGAAAGAGGTGGCGTGGTAATTTCGGAGAGGACAAAGGTGGTGGCGATGATGGCGCTGGTGATGTTGCTCTGTAACGCAGACCGTGTGGTCATGTCTGTGGCCGTCGTGCCACTCGCTGCACAGTACGGCTGGTCCAGTTCCTTCGTAGGCATAGTACAGGTTTGTACCTTTTTCCTCTGTTACATTTCCAACTGGTGCCTGGTGGGGTCTGACTCTGACATGTGGGCCCATTAGCACCAGACGTGCCTTGATAAGAGAGAACCGGATTCAATTTTGTTTGCTTGGTCAGACAGTCCGACTCACCTACTTGACACTTTTTTAATTATTCAATCGGGCGCCAGATGAGATAGCTGCTTAAAAACATTTAAATATATATCCACCAAACTAATATGACTAAATGAGCACTCAGACTATTCCAACTTAAATTAACTTTTGAAAACTATCAACCGACTTTGTTGAATTTTTAATTTTTTATACTCATTATTTTAACTTTTTATAATGCATATTTATCTTAACAAAAATGCATATTATTGTTTTAATTTTCACAAATTATTGTTCCAAGTATACTTAAAAGAATACTCATATGAACAAAATGACTGGAATTTTTTTTAAAAAACCATAAGAACCGAGATGTCATTTCAGTCCCTCTTTTCTTTTATTTTGGGACCGAATTGTCATTTCGGTCCCAATCGTTTTCACAGATTTCTAGAAAAAAATACATTGAAAAATTGTGAAAATCCCTGGGATTAAATTGCCATTTTGGTCCCAAAAAAAATATTTGGAACCGAAATAGCATTTTAGTTCTTATAGTTTTAAAAAAAAGTAATCATGTTGGTTTCATAATTTTTTTTTATTATTATGGTTTATTAAAAAATTTAAATGACTGTCGCCTTAATCGAAATAAATGCTTGTCTATTCATAGGATAAGGACTATGAAAGTAACTAATAATTATAATAATCTTTGTTCACTTATTCATTGAATTAGTTGTTGCACATTAATTATGTCAATGGTTCTGGATAACCATTAGGCTCTATTTTAGAAATGCAATTATGAATAAAATGATAAGAAGATCATTTATATCTTCTTCAATTATTTTGACAGAAGAATAAAAAATAATAAAATATCCGCCCTTTATATATTACCGAATATATCCTCAAGATTATAATCGTTTTTTTTTTATCTCCTACTTCTCATCTTCAGGTTTATAAAAATAGCCAACTGAAAACTGTTATTTGCCTCTAAACCTCTATGTTCAAATGAAAACTTTATATAGTTCATGAAAGTAAATATTATGCATCATAGTTCATATTTAAAATTTTGGTGATTATGTAATTATGATAATTAATTAAAAAAACGATTAGCAGCATTAGTTGCTGAATTTGGCGTTCAAAATATTGCATCATTATTCATAATTCAAATTATAATTTTGGTAATTATGCAAAACATAGGACTTGTTAATCGGAAAATTGCTTAGTAATTGATCTCGGAGGCTTATTAATTATGTACAACCGCAAAATATTCTCGCATATATTTGAATTTCTAGTCAACCGTCAACCATTGATAGTTTGATACTGAGCCTGACTGGTCTATAATTTTTTTCAAAAAAACATTTTGGATTTTTTTTTGGAAGTTGGCTTATCTAAAATTATCTTCAAGTATCTTCAGAAATTTTTATTTTCAGAAAGATGAATAATTTGTGTTTATAGAAGAAACTTTTAGACATTTTTAAGGATCAATTATTGATTCAGTTTCTTAGAATTTGTACATTAAACATTTTTTGTGACTCAAGATCGAGATGTGCATATAAATTTGAAGTAATCAAATTAATAATTTAGCTTTTTAGAAATGTCTAAAGAAATCGAATTAATGGTATTGTTCTTCGGTGTATCGAAAAAGTTTCCATCTTTCTGTTTTCCGACAAATATTTAATATATCTTTTAAAAAAAAAATTTAGCTCTGTTTCCGAACCTTTTTTTATCATTTTTTATCAAGTGACAACTGACAACCACATATTTCCTTTGTTGCCAACCTATGTAATAAAGAATAAACATGAGTAATTTGAGAACTCTCAATCAATTAAATCCGGAGCTCATACATTTAAAACATGACTAGTTTGTTGTGCTATTGAAGTACATCAAAAGGTCACATAATTAACAGTTAAAATTAAGTTTTGAGATTTTCATTTATAATTAATTTGGGGTGTCAATACAGTCATCATTTCTATGGGGGTATGTGATATCATCCATGGTTGGAGGAACCTTGGCTGACCGATATGGAGGGAAGCGTATGATGGCAGGTGCTGCTGCACTTTGGTCACTTGCCACATTTCTCACACCATGGGCAGCTCATCGATCCACAGCAGCGCTACTTGCGGTGCGCGCGCTTTTTGGCCTTGCCGAAGGGGTTGCCTTCCCTACAATGAGCACCTTCTTGCCTAGGTAATTAACTAACTAATTCCTTTTCTTGTTTCATTTCCTTGTTGCAGTTTGAGCAAAAATTTCAGACTTGTTGACTGGTGGCAAAACAAAGGGAAAAATTGGAGTACCTTAAAAATATTTCATAATATGATTTCTATATAATAAGACAAATGCTTTAATTTTAGGATCTTGTTCCATTTCAGTTGCCTCAAGTATGAAAACAGTTGTGATTTTTTTTCTAAAAACAGTTAAGTATAAAAATTGCTACTAAGTTCCCTTGCTCTCTCTTGATCCAATACAATAGTCATTCATTTTGTGCAGGTGGTTCCCTACGCATGAACGTGCCACTGCCGTGGGCTTATCAATGGCAGGTTTTCACCTAGGAAATGTAGTAAGTTTCCTGGCGACACCGATCATAATGTCGCATGTAGGTATCAATGGCACTTTTGCCTTCTTCGCATCCCTCGGTTATGCGTGGTTGTGCATCTGGCTGTTATTCATTTCAAACGAGCCTCATGACAACCCCCGCATTAGTCAAGCTGAGTTGCAGCTAATTCAAGCTGGGCGCACGGAACCGAAATCCAAATTAAATAAGTTTCCATCTCTTAAACTTCTGATGTCGAAGAAACCGATGTGGGCTATTGTTGTTGCTAATGTTGTCAATAATTGGGTATATTTTCTAACAGATTCTTTGACTCAATTTGTGCAAATCTTTTTCACCATTTTGATTCTTTTGATTTATAAGGCTGATGTCTTATACTCTTATTGCATGAAATCATTTATGATCTGAAAACTAATTGTTACCATGTTTTATTTTACAGGGTTACTTTGTGCTTCTTTCATGGATGCCTGTGTACTTTAAAACTGTGAGAATCAAAATGCTCATTTTATCGCTCTCAAGATTAAATAACTCATGTATTTATTTTGATAAATATGTGACTTTGTATTATTTTTTGCAATAGGTTTATGATGTGAACCTAAAGCAGGCAGCATGGTTCAGTGCCATACCATGGGCAGTCATGGCCTTGTCAGGTTATGTGGCAGGAGCTTCGGCAGATTTCCTTATCAAATCTGGCTTCTCTGTAACACGAGTTCGCAAAATTGTTCAAGTAACTATTTTTTTCTTTCAAGAAAACCTAAATAAAAATATTATTGTCATTATTATATATTACTAAAATGAGCTTAAGTGACAGTTAGGTTTCGTTTCTGTGTGTTGCAGTCAATTGGTTTCGTGGGACCTGGTGTTTCTCTGCTGTGTTTAAGTTTTGCAAAAACACCGGCAGTGGCAGCGCTACTCATGACTATAGCCTTGAGTTTGAGTTCGTTCAGCCAGGCGGGATACTTCTGTAATGTACAAGTGAGTGCATCTTGTCCTCTTAATTCTCTCTTCTCTAGCTTAGTTCCATCTAAGGGGGAATTTCATGTTCTCTTTTCTCTAAATTTTAAGTACTCACTAGTTTATTTAATTTATTAATTTTTTTTATTAAAACTAATTTTAAATTTATTGAGTGCCCATTATATCCTTTAACTCCTTTTATCCTTTATTTGAAATAAAATATGTAGTCATCGGTTTTCGAGGATCATTTATCTACTTGTGATGCATACATAGTGGCATCCTGATCCTGGTGTATGCTTGTGTGTGCGTCACAAGTAAGAAAATAAAACATTTGTTCTCAAAACCGACCAATTAAAAGACTAAATATTTCTCTAAAACATGTTGCATTTTTTATTTTTTTTAAAATAAAGGTAAAATAGGTGCTTTATAAATTTAAGGGTTTTAATAAAAAAAAGTAAATAATTTAGATCAATTTGTAAGTTTTTGAAATTTAGAAGAGTAAATATGATATTGTCCTTGTACTATCATGAACTTTAGAGGGCGAAATAAGTAATTTTGAGGTTTTTGAGGGGTATACATAAAATCCCCCCTCCATCAGATTGACAGTAAATTATCATCCTTGTATAACTAGCTAGTGTATTAATATTATGACTAAAAATAAATGATAACCTACTAATCATTTGACAATTGCCATCTCTGAACAGGATGTTGCTCCTAAATATGCGGGTACTTTGCACGGTATGTTCAAACTGTAATTCACTAAATTGGTTTATATGTTTTTATTGCTTGCTAATTTGGATTCTGGTAAATATTTCTGATGTTATTGTATTTGTAATGAACAGGAATGACAAATGGAATTGGTACAGTCGCTGCTATAATAAGCACAATCGGTACCGGGTATTTTGTACAGTGGCTAGGATCATTCCAGGCTTTTTTGACACTTACTGCTGTTTTGTACTTCAGTGCAACTGTATACTATAATCTCTATGCCACTGGAGATCTCATTTTCGACTGAGATTCTTTCATTACTGTTTCTTTTTGAAGACTAGATTATAATATTAATCCATCCCTCGTAAGGGGAGGAGTTAATTAAGTAAATAATAATTCCTCATACTGTGTTTTTTTTTTAATTATTCGAGCATTAAATAGCTTTTATTTATTGGTGGTTCACTGAATTTATTGCAATAGCAGTAGAGGAAAATTTTGGTTGGTGCAGGATTGAATATGGTTCTCCAATTCTAATAAAAAAGCTATTATATCTTTTAACCATATTAATTTTCTCATGAGTCCTCATTTGTTACATAATATGTGAAAAATAAGCGACTTAATACTTTTTCGTGTCTTACATAATATGTGAAAAAACAAAGACCACTAGAAATTGAATCTAAGACTTCACAATCATCAAATGAGTTTCTAACCACTAAGCTACAAACACACATTTGTTATTTTAACAGGGACTAGACTATATACAAACTTAAAAAAAAAAAAAACAAAAATTCAATTAAATTTTACTATACATGATTAAGATTTTTAAAATCATGAGAGTAGCTTAACTGATATACACATAGATTCGTCCTAGCCGCGGATCTCGCTTGTAAGAAAATTGGCAAATTAGAACTCACACCAAGGGGTGTTAATGATATTCTTTTATCCGTTTATCCGATCGTAGTGTATTCAATAAGACATCATTTTTCTTGTTAACTTATTGGATATGTGTATGGATAATAATTTTATTTCGTTAACTCATAAGATAAGAATATGAGTAAGAATTATTTCATACTCATTACTCCATAAAATAATTAATAAATACAAAATTATGTCTAATGATTTTTTTATTTGTACATATAAATATATAATATTATTATTATTATTATTAAATTGATTTATACAACATTTTATATAAAAATTGATTTATTCAACATTTATATAGTTTTTTAATTAGTAATTTATAAAGAAAATTAATCTATACAACATTTCACTTAATTATTAATTTATATCTTTGAAAATAATGTGATAAAAAATTATAAATGAAATAAAAAATTCTATTTTTTTTATATTTAGTGATATTAAGTGTATTTAATATATATTTATTTGTTATATTTTTCAATTAAAATATATATACTATCAATTTATTCAACAATTATCGTGCCGACTGAAATCGTTTCTCTTACTTCGGCTGCTTCCGATCACAAACCTGACACGAATTCTATTTCTATTTCCTGTTTCAGAGGTTGTCTCCGTTCGGATCAGACCCTTTAACTTCTTCAGCGAAAGCAATTCTTGCTTTTGGAATGAAATCTGCTGAAATCCCTGAGGATTTCAGGGACCCTGAAATTCAAAATCCAACCATCTAAATTTTGTTATACACGAATCTCAAAGCAGACAGTTTTTTATGCACAAATCTCAAAACATATAAATGGTTGAATTCAGAATTTCAGGCTCCCTGAAATCCCTGAGAATTCCCGCAGATTTGTTTCCGAAACCCTCCCTTCGTATCAGAGATCCAAGACGAGAGATCTCGCCACTGGTACCATGGTGCTCTTTGCCACCGCCTCTCCGACCAAATCAGTCGCAATCCCTTCTCTCCTCCTCCTCTCCGCTGCGTCGGGAGCTCTTCTCCTCTTTTTTCTTCTCCCTTCTCTCTCCCCCTCTTCTTCCTCCTGCTCCTGCTCCTGCCCCACCACCTCCACCATGACCACTGTAACCACCCCAGCGACCTCTTCTTCCCTTAAATCAATCCCCACCTTGACAACTCAAGATGACGTACATTGGCTCAAAAACTTGCTGGTGCGAAATTCATTGGATGTGGCGCCTTTGTCTCAAGCCGAGTGGCACACGCTTCGGAAAGGGATCAACCCTCGCACACGCGCACAGCAACTTAAAGACCTCTTAAAGTATTTTTTTTTAATCTCCTTGCATATAGTATAATTTAAACTTCTGATTTTATTTACATTGGAGTTGGCACCTGTGTTTGGGTTTTGAGATTTTAGGAGGAAATTTAGAGGTGCTTCCCATATGGTTCTCAATTCATGCCTAGCTTTTCATTCAAAGCAAAGTTTAAGGTTTAAGTTTTTCATCACCGGTGAAATTCCTCCCTCTAAAGGTGATTCACGCACCTAAATGATTTTGTACAGACCAACTGCCCCTAATTATGTTAAACTGCCCTTAATTATGTTAAGTTCACAGTGTGCAGTGCAACATGTTGCTAATAAATCAAATTAAATAATCCCAATGGTCAATGGTCAACTATTAGTCTAGTTTTGGCAAGCCCAGTGCAGCCTGTGTACTGTTGGTATACTTTACAATCTGTAACTACCAGCAGAAATTCAAATGTTATATATCCTTTCAGTGAATTTTCTCCTATTTACAGTTTCCATGGAATAGCGCACTACAAGGGCTTAGAAGGAGAGAATCACACAGCTCTGCCTTGCCCAGGTGAACTTTTAGTGGAGGAGCACCATAGCAATTATGGCGAGCCATGGGCTGGCGGCCGAGACATCTTTGAATTTCTTGCATCAGCCACCAACCTTTCCCCGTCTGACATGGTCTTGGAGATTGGCTGTGGAACCCTGCGTGTGGGCCTCCACTTCATACAGTATGTTGCTGTTTGGCCTATTTTCATCTTTAGCTTTTTGAAAATTTACTTGATTCTGCACCTCATTTGCAAAATCTTTCAAATATATATATCTGTAATAACTACAATTTTTGTTGGATTATGTGCATAGTAATCCACAAGACATCCATCTAAATAATTTTGGCTCTGGGATCCTGCTCTCAGCAACATTTCTTTTGGCATTCTCGAACCCAAATTGAACTAATTGAAGCAGAGAGAGTTTCAATGCCATTATCAACGTATTGGATTATATGAAAACCTTTGGGGTTTAACATCGTTGGCAAATTACCCATAGAATGTTTTAACCACCTATCAATTCATTGGCTCAGGTCTTGATCAGTATATTGTTATTATTGATTCAGATATCTCAATTAGTATATTGCTCTTTTTTATATCCATATTGCTCATTTTTGGTAAGGAGAGTTCTGCGATCAACATGTTTTTGTAACTGATCTTTCAGTGGATAAAAAGCACCTCGAGGATGATCACCAACAGCTATGTTTTTGTTATACTTCTTTTGTTACCTGGGAATGAACCAAATTCATAAGAACTTAGTTGCACTTTAATCAAAGATGTTTTCTTTTTGTCTTGGTGGTGCTCAAGAATGACCATCAGATTCTGAAGACCAATATTTTGCAATTTTATTTCGACAAAGTAAAATGCTGATGTTGCATAGCTCTATCAGTGTGGCCATCGCAGGGGCTCATTATTACCTACTGAAAAATAAAACAAAAGGGTGCCAAGTGTTTATGCCAGAACAGAACAGCAGGGATAATTGACTCAATAATATCACTTCTTTCCTGATAGCTGAATTTATCCCTACACTGGTTGCAGTATATTGGTATGGTGCTTCCACAGGCCACTGAAAATCAGTAGATGCAAATATGAGAAATTCCTGGTGCTATCCGCTAGCATTTGGATGCAATTTGGAAATGAACTTTCTTGTGCGAGTGATATTTTGTAATGTCTATGATTTGTGTTAACAGGTACCTTGATCCAAACCATTTCCACTGCTTAGAGCGCGATAAACTCTCACTGATGGCAGCATTAAGATATGAGCTCCCCTCGCGTGGTCTTTTGTACAAACGACCTCTTATAATAAAGGGGGAAGATATGGATTTTACCAAGTTTGGAGAAGGGGTCTTATATGACCTTATATATGCTAGTGCGGTTTTTCTTCACATACCTGATGATCTAGTTTGGGTTGGCATAGAGAGGTTAGCAGCTCGGTTGAAACCTGGTAAGGGTCGCATTTTTGTTACGCACAACATAAAGTTTTGTAGGAGATTGGGTGAAGAAGAGTGCACTAGACGGCTAAAAAATTTTGGTTTAAAATATGTGGGACTACAAACTCATGATAGCCTTTTGTTCAACCATTATGAAACCTGGTATGAGTTTAGAAGCTCAAGAGTGTAGACTTTTTGTTCTTGCAAATCAAAAGAAATATATCCCGTTGAAGGAAGCTTTCGAAAAGGGAGAATGAATTCTTCGGATAATTGATGTTGGGATTTTTGACAGGGAGCATGAGGATACCCAAAATTAGGGATGTATTAGCAGTTTTTTCTCTCAGATCTTTGTAGATTCATGGCTTTTTGTTTCTATTGAAATATTTTGTTGTTTTAGCAACCTTAGCTTTGTAAACAATGGCTTTTTAATTAATTTATAACCGTTGGATGGTTGACAAAACATGTTACGAGCATTGACTCAAGGGACAAAAGAGCATGAAGTGTTTCAAGAGAGAAGAACAAGGAGGCAAAAGGTTGACCATAGATGTCATGATTTCAAATTTTCAAAAAGTTCGAGGGAAAAGTGGTCAAATCACAATTTAGAGAGCGTGAAGGTGCTCGAAGCACCTCGAGTCACCAACAAAAAAAATATAATTATAAAATAGTAAATTTAGAAAATCAAGTTAAAGAATAAGATATTGTTGGGTAGAAACTTAATTTCTCTAATGATAAAAGTACGAGAGTAAATGCATTTGATATTTGTAGGTAATTTAAGGTGTTGGATTTCTAAAGTATATATTAGAATGTGAAAGTCATGCCCCTTGGTTGATGCTTTATTGTATGAATTGAATGCTATTCACATGTTAGATAAATAAATGAGAGGTCGTACTATGATATGTATAAAAATGAGTAAGGCTATGGTAATACGCGCAGTGCAGATGGGTAAGTACTACGTATTAATATATTCATTTTTTAAATTTAAAATAGTCGATATGAACTGTTCGATCAGATCTTCATATGAAAATAAATTTGCAGATGAGATCTCCCCCACAGTTACAAATTACAATCTCTACCTTCACCATTCCACCCATCTCAATTCTTTTAGATGTCACCCCCACACCAATACTTCTCTCTTGTCTCTATTTTCTCGAACGGAGAAGAGAATGAGAGAAAGAAGAGAGCCGAAAACGTGATATTATCGAACCAAATTTAAAAAAATCGAAAATTGAGAGGCAAAACGCAAAAGAGTCAGAATAAGGATGAATTAGTTATATTGTTATTTATAAAAAAAATTATTTGAATTTTGAACATACAATATTTTATATATGAAGAATATCAGTCATTAGACTAAATATTAATTTTCGTTTCCATTGGTTTGAATCATCTATTTTAGATCAAACGATTCACAATAACTCAAAAAGTTTTACAATGAACAAATCAAATTGTATATATAAGAACTCTCCAATGACTTCTGCACAATATGCAAATGAGTAGCCGAACCCTAATAAATGAGCTTTGTTTTATTTAGAGTGCAATTCATCCTATCAACATTTTTTTTAATTTATTAATAAATTTCACATAATTTAAAGAATAATTATTTCTGTACCCGCACTACAGTACCCGCGCTACAATAACTGCATTTAGAGGAACAATATATTATGGTCCCACTAATTATATTGTGTCCACTAATTATTATTCTAAAACGATATTATATAGTCTCAACTAATTATTATTCTAAAATCCTAGCAGCACCCTTTCAAAGCCTCGGTACTAATTCTGCGTCAACATTTCTCTAACAAAAATAGTTGACCTCATAAAAATAAATACTGCAGTGCATAGATATAAATACTTTCAATACTTAGATATTGATACTTTCAGTGTCATATGTAAAAAGAGAAGGGATCCAATTACAAGATTATGACAGTTTAGGTCCCCACAAGCAGTAATGTAAAAATTACAACATTATTTACTATATAGATATAAATACTTGTGTTCTTTGAACTATATACTTCAAGATTTGACTATTAATATTAAAAAAAAGTTATACATCTGGAACGATTGCAGTCCCCACAAGCAATTATGGCAGCTTAGGTGCGGGTACGATGTCAGAAATTTCAAAAAGAGGTGCGGATACGATTATTTAAAAATAATTAATTTATCATTTACATTGTTTACTATATAGATATAAATACTTGTGTTCTTTCAACTATATACTTCAAGATTTGACTATTAATATTTTAAAATAAAGTTACAGATCTAGAACAGTTGCGGTCCCCACAAGCAATTATGGCAGTTTAGGTGCGGGTACGACATTAGAAATTTAAAAAAAAGTGCGGGTACAATTATTTAAAAATAATTAATTTATCATTTACATTGTTTACTATATAGATATAAATACTTGTGTTCTTTGGACTACATACTTCAAGATTTGACTATTAATATTAAAAAAAAAGTTACAGATCTGAAGTGCAGTTATGGTAGTTTGGTCCCCACAAACAGTTATATATGACAGTTTAGGTGCGGGTACTGTAGCGCGGGTACTCATATCAGCTTCCTAATTTAAATAGAGGCATATAGACGCTTGTTGTTTGGATTACAAATCACAATTGCCAAATTTTCCCTACAATAAGATCTCAAGTGAAAATTGTAAGAGAAAAATAGAAACAAAGAGAAAAGAAAATTTTTACACCAATCCATCATCAACAACATGTAAACCACTTTTTAACCCATTGATTAATATCCTTAATAATTTTTTTTTATTTCTTTCTTTACACAATGTCTAAAAATTCTTTTGAAGTTGTATCCTATTCCCACTCATGAAAATAAGATTCTTTAAGGGCATGTTTGGTTGTCAGGCGGAAACGGAAATGGGCTTGAGTTTGAGTCAAATTTGAATGGCCGAAACACTGTGCGCAAGGAAAAAATAAAATTACTCTTAGTGATTTTTTTTTCCCACGGACATAGTGACAGCTGAACAGAACCTAATATCGAGAATTGACCCATAAAAAAAAAAAAATTAATAGCAATTCAGAAAGCCTTTGTAAAAATAAATTTAAGACAAATAATGAGTTGTTTCGTTTTAAATAGTAGAGAAATAGCAATCACTTAATGTTGCTAGATGGGCAGTGGTCTTTGATTTTACGTCAATGCTAGGTTTGTTGTTTGATATACTTTGTGTTGATAATGGTTGTAATAATGAGAATGTTCCAGTAGATTTTTTCGAATTATATTCAAATTATTTTCAAATCACGAATGTTTTACTTCGCTGAACCGAATCTGAATAATTCATTTGTCACTATGCCAGTAACTAGTTGAGGATGCCGGATATGTATTACTAAGGAATGTATATCCTTTACATTAACTCAAAAGAGAATCTTTTGAATTAATGAATCTCAACCGTCTGATTTTAAACGTGCCAATCCAGCTCCTGCTTAGAAGACCTTTAGTATCAGTGCGGATCTAGTCTGCACAAATCTTAAAACAGATCGGATGGTTGAAATTCATTAACAAAGAAAATATTTTCAATTCAGTGTGTTAGTAAACAGATGGGCTGTCAGCCTTTTTTTCTCAAAACATCAAAATTGATAGAACCATAGCCCAATTTACTTATTCTCAAATTTTAACATTCAACTTTCTAAGGATTGAATTTGTTATTGACTACTATTATTTGTTAGAAATTTGGGCACTTTTTATTTTCACACTCTGATCAAAATAAAAACTAACCAATTGAACAGAAAAGAAAAGAGATGAAAATAATTGATTATGTGTTGAATTTATTGATCCGTATTTGTCGATAAAATGCAAAAAAATTGTATACACTCATTTTAATAAACTATTCATATTGCCTAAAAATGCAAACCGACAACTAGGACTAAAAATAAATGATAACCTACTAATCATTTGACAATTGCCTTCTCTGAGCAGGATGTTGCTTTTATTTGTTGGTGATATACTGAATTTATTAATTGCAATAGTAGTAGAGGAAATTTTGGTTGGTGCAGGATTGAATACGGTTCTCCAACTCTAATAAAAAAGCTATTATATCTTTTAAACATATTCATTTTCTCATGAGCCCTGATTTGCCAAAATTTTTATTAATAGGAAATTAATTAAATAAATATCCATAATGAAGAACAAATATGAGTTTTTCGAGATATAGGGAAAACCTGATAGTTTATAACGTCATCTGGACGTTATAGACTATCACGGCCAGGATTAGCGATACTAATCACCACAGTTATTAATTAATTAAAAAATTTCTGGTCGTGATTGATAATCGCGTCCATATTGATATGGGAAAAGGATGCATGCCTGGACGTAATTATCAATCACAGCCATGAATTTTTTATTTTTTATTTAGTTAATTAATAAGTTCGGTCATTAATTTATCGCTAATTTTGGCCGTGATAGTCTATAACGTCCAGAGGACATTATACACTATCACCTTTTTCCTATATCTAAAAAAAACTCATATTCGTTCTCCATTATAGATATTTATTTAATTAATTTCCTATTAATAAAATTTTCGGCCTGATTTGCTATTTAGGTTGACTTTTACGTGTCTTATATGGCCACAGGCAGGGGTAGAACTAAAGAAAATGAATAGGGGAGACTAAACTGTAAAATACATAGTATGTAAGAAAAAAAAATAATGAGACCACTAGAAATTGAATCCAAAACTTCACAAATATCAAATGAATTTCTAACCATTAGACTACAAACACCCATTTATTATTTTAATAAGGACTAAACTATATATAAACATAAAAAAAAAACAAATATTCAATTAAAACTATACATGATTAAGATTTTTAAAATCATGAGGATGATTTAGCACCCCCTGACTTACATATAGATTGGCTTTGGCCATGGACCCCGCTTGTAAGAAAATTGGCAAATCAGAACTCCCACCAAGGGGTGTTAATGATATTCATTTATTTGATCTGTAGTGCATTCAATAAGACGTATCATTTCTCTAGTTAACTTAATTATCGGATATGTGTATGAATCATAATTTTATTTCATTAACTCATAAGGTAAAAATATGAGTAAGAATTATTTCATACTCGTTACTCCATAAGATAACTACTAAATACAAAATAATGTGTAATGATTTTTTATTTGTACGTATAAATATATAATAATAGTAATAATAATAATAATAATAATAATATTATTATTATTATTATTATTATTAGAATTTTATTTATTTATACAACATTTGATATAAATTTTTAATCTAGTAATGTATGGTAAAAAATGATTTATTCAAAATTTATATAGTTTTTTTAATTAGTAATTTATAAAGAAAATTAATCTATAAAACATTTTATTTAATTATTAATTTATATATTTGAAAATAATTTGATAAGAAATTATAAATGAAATAAAAAGTTCTATTTTTTATATTTAGTGATATTAAGTGCATTTAATATATATTTATTTGTTATAGTTTTGGATTAAAATATATATACTATCAATTTATTCAACAATTATCGTTATTTGTATCCATTATCTTAAGAGATAAAGGCAGAATATATATGAGTAAGATAATATTTAATAATAAAAATAAAATACAAATTAAAACTAATTTTATATAAATATTAAATATAAATATAAAAAGCAATTCCATCCAACTCGTACTATATCCTGTGACACTGACACCCCTACTCCCACCATGTCAGCTGCTCTAATTTGTGTATTCCATACTGTAATCCAAATATTGCTCGAGAACTAAAAAAAAAAAAAAAAATGTTGCTAGAGAATCCAGCTGTAGCCTGTAGACAGCAAAGCTGAATTGGAAGAAAAGAAATAGTCACCTAAGAGAAACTTTTCTTTAAAGTTAAGTTAGGTACACTTAGAAAAAACCAGAGAAATCAGTGTTACTTTTTAATTATTACGAAGAACACGTTACTTGGTGCCACCGACCTAACCACAAATAAATATGTTTGACATCATTTGCATTTAAATTATAGATAAATAGTGTCTTTGACTTTTCAGCCGAGATTTAAAATAAAATGTCAAGCCATACGAGAAAAGGTTTTAAATGCCTAATTAAATCGATGTTTGTTTAATTGGAATGAATTTGTCTCGTTTTTGCATTTGCATTGGGACAATGGAAATTTTTTAACCATAAAAAATTATTAAATTCAGATGAACATAAATAGAAAAAGGGGAGTGCTATTCTAAACGCACCAATTGCAATAGCTAGTGCTGAGAGAATTTTTTTTCTCTTTATTCCTGTTTTACCCTCCCTACACTTTCTTTCTTTGATTGACTCAATTAATGCATATGTTTTTTCTTCGAAAGGAAAAGAAAAAGAAGTTATGTAGACTCCTGTTTCGTTTTTTTTTTTTGGTAAGTTCTTATCTTTGAATATTTACAGGATCTCTTTCTTTTCTTAAAATAACAGTAAAATTTCACAAAAATCTTGTTGCCCGTCTCAATACAGTCTCGGTTCTTCTAGTGTATTGTTTGTTGTTTGAATAATTATACTAATCCCCCCCACCCCTGTTCCCCCATTTATCCCCGCACTCTCTCTCTTCCTTAACTGCCATAAATTCCCTTACTTATTTCGCTAAAAATTTCCATTTATCCCCGCATTAAATTAGACTGTCATTTAATACCAATCCCCGCATTAATTATGCTTTCCTCTAATAACAATTTCCGCATTAATTATTCATTTAAAAATAATTCTCGCACTAATTATACTGTTATCTAATAACAATCCCCGTTAATAAATGTTTATTTGTTATTTCTGAGAAGTGTTTATCCATGTAACATAAAGTATTTATCCATATAACATAAAATATTTATCATTATGTCTGAGAGTATTTATCATTGATGTTTACTGTAAGTTGCAATTATGTTTGAGAAGTATTTATCTATGTAACATAAAGTATTTATCCATGTAACATAAAATATTTATCATTATGCATGAGAGTATTTATCATTATGTCTAAGAGTATTTATCATTGATGTTTTACTGTAAGTGCAATTATGTTTGAGAAGTATTTATCTATGTAACATAGAGTATTTATCATTATGTCTTAGAGTTTTTATCATTGATGTTTTACTGAAAATTGCAATTATGTCTGAGAAGTATTTATCTATGTAACATAAAGTATTTATTCATGTAATATAAAGTATTTATCATTATGTGTGAGAAGTATTTATCATTGGGTGAGGGGATTGTTTATTTAATGGTCCCCAGTTGTGCGGGGATAACTGACAAATATTTATGAGGGAATTGTTTATTTAATGGTCCCCAGTTGTGCGGGGACAATTAAAAAAAAAAGAAAATTTTGTGTGGGGACAATTAATGGATTGATTTATTCAGTCATAAATAGAGATCATTGCATAGGGATTAATACTTTGATGCTTCAAGTTAAATACTAACAGTTTCTGCGGAGTATTAATGATTTGAGCGGTCCCCCCATGACTTTTTTGGCAGTTTGTGCGGGGTTTTTTGCAGGGTTGAGACTGCGGGAATTGTTATCAGGATCCTTGTTATTTAGGTACTTTCAGAATTTCAAACAAGAATACATCTCTCATGATTTTTTCTGAAAAAGAAGGGGAGCCTGGGAGAATTCTGATTTGAAAAACACATCACTTTGTTTTTTCTTTTTAATTTGATTGTTCCAATATATTATTGATTTTTTTAGTTTGTTTTCCTCTAGTTTGTTATAATTTCAGAAGCCGTTGATTATTGGTTATCATGTCTTGAATCAAAATTAGACCTTCCTGTTACCTACAATAATGTCAAAATACTTGTATTTAATGAAAAATTATAACAAACATCAAATGAATTCATAACATACATCAATTTTTTTTTAAATATTAACAGCAGCTGCCAATAGGATAATCTTAAAATTAACTAATAACATCCGTACATCAGTTTCCTCTTCCTGTACCACTCGGTACCAGATACTAGTGCCTAATTACCAAAAAGACCCCTTACAATATCAACTGAGCTTAAGAGAAAAAAAAACATCAAAAAACAACCATGTGGTAAACAACACTGCAGTTGACCCAGTACCGGATTCGTCAGTATGCAGGTGTCCTGCACTTTTACCATAATCCCCCTCAAGAAATACAAAATCACATAACATCCAAAAAAATAAAGCCAAGTGACAAAATAAACTAAAGAGAAAAATTATTCCCACATAACCTCCAAATTAAAGCCAAGTGACAAAATCCATAATCTACAAACGAAAAAAAAACCTATTCAAATAAAAAATAAAGGCCAACAAATTCAATTATTACATGTTCACATAGCTTATTTGTTAATTTATTCCCACATATCAGAACTTACATTTAAATCAAATAAATTTGCATCTCCATGTGTATGATTTTCATGATCAATTCCTTTATTCAAACCGCACTGACGGGAAGCTTCGACAAACTCAAAACCAGAAGGATCACGTCGCGTAGAACTTACCGCCTTTCTCTTGTTATTTGGCTTTGGTGGACGGCCTTTGGGAGGCCGGGTGTTAGGATCGAAGAGCACATCAGATTGATTTAGGAGTTCTTTTATCCTTTCATGAGTGGTCTCTTTTTTAGAAGTCGGCCATTCTTGATACTTAATGCGAAGTTCTTCGAGCATGACACTAAGGCCATCATCATGGCCATCGTTGTGTGTAGCCACATTAGCACTCAATGTCCTTCCATCAATTCGCCACTGTGAGTGTATCAAGTCAAGAATCAGTGGTTCATTTCTCCAATTAATCATTTTGTGAGCACATAGAAGATCCATAGTTTTTGTAAATTGCCCACTGCAAACCGCATTCATAATACCCAACTTTGCCTTCATGTGTTGTTTGCGTAACTCTTTTAGAGCACAAATAGACACACGATAAACAACATTTTTATAAAATGAAGTACTGCAACTGTGAAGAAGATTCATCTTTTCCCTCGAAAGCTTTGTCTATAAGAAATTTTTTGGCAACAACAAACTAAGTGATTATAAAGTTACATAAATAAACTTTTGAAATTAGAATATAAGATATGTGTTGATAGTACCTTAATTTCATTGAATTCATTTTCAATTATGAGACACATTTTGCTCCGCACTTCATAAAGATTGCCGGTTGAAACTTGTAAATATTTCTTAAGTTTGACATGTGCTGATTCTGCTCGTGAAGATGCACGGTTGCCGATGTGCGAGTATTCATCAGTCCATGCACCAACAAACTTATCTTTCAATGGTAGCCACACATTTTCAATATACTCTAATGCTTTCTTTTTCTCCACGTAGATTGATTCAAATTCTTTCAAATGTTCGTTATATTCAAGCTCAGTTAAAGAATACATTACCTTTTTTCAAGAACTCGGAAAACCAACCAAAATATCTTCGGTTTCAAAATATTTTTTACACTTTGTCAATATATTTTTCTCTATATGCCACACACAGAGTATATGTTTGCACTCCGAAAAAACAATTTTAATTGCATTTATTAATGCAAACTCTCTGTCAGTTATTATTACACAAGGTTGTTTATCACCCATAATGTTACTAAACATTTTTAATGCCCATATGTAATCCTCGTCCCTCTCTCCTTTCAGAAAAGCAAAACTCGAATAAAAGGAAGTGTTGAAACTTGAAATTCCTATGACATCCAGTAATGACATTTTGTACATATTGGTTTTATAGGTACAATCCATAATAAAGATATTAGGAAAGTTTTGGGTTAACTTTACCGACAATAAAGAACTTGCCTTTGATCTAGTGGCAAAGGCACATGGCTCTCATGTGGGAGGTCATGGGCTCGAAACCCACAAGTGGGGAAATCTTCTATAATATACATAGGAGTTTGAAAATGTGTTGGGTGGCTTGACCCTCAACCCATGATTTCAAAAAAAAAAAAAAACTTTACCGACAATGGATGAGCAAAAAATAGATGAGTGAGATGACCTTATTTACTTAAAATGTCGTATGTGAAACCGCCTTGGGAAAGCTCTTCCAAGAGAGCTTGAATGACTGAATGACCCGCTAGATTATCTTTGCAAATCTTTGTTTTTGCATTGTAAATGGTTTTTGAGATTGCAGGAAGCTTGGGGTTAGTTTGCCGAAGAGAAGAAATAATCTGCCTTGGCGGTATTCCAGATTTGCTCATATGTTCAACCCTTCTTATTTCTTCTTGTGAAAGCCTACAGCATACAGGGTGTCCGGTTACATCAACCGAAGCTTCATGATTGTGTAAGTAGTTCTTTATTTCTATCATCCATGACCCATTATCTTGTCGTTTTCCCTTAATCTTAAATGGACAATTTGTTAAACGGCTCGTGGTTGTTCTTTTTCTTTGTTCCATCGAAACATTGCGTTGGTCTCGATAACAACTACCTCTATCACACCCCAAAACTACATACTTATCTTTTCTTGAGCCACGAATTGATAAACCATAGCCTCTTTCTGAGAAAAAACCGCGCGTTCCCTTTATGAGCTCATCATAACTCTCAAAGCTCAACCCCATTAACTCAAGCTTTTCATTCTCTATGCCATCATTATTGACCGGCTCGTTAAGATTCATCTGTTAATAAAATGCAAAGTCATTCATAATCATGAATAAATTGTGGCTTTCAATTACCAAATAAAAAATAAAAGGTGCAACTCAATTTTCAGTTTCCAGTGTACCAGTATAGTGGAATCCTTTTAAGGTAGCTTATGGTTCAAGCACTGTTGATTTCTAAATGATATTGTTTTGCTTTCTTTTCCATTACTGTTTCTATGGTTTCGTTTTTACCAGTATAGGCTTTACTGCTCTGAGTATTCTTAGAGGATGTATATAGGGGTGAGAGTAGTAGAGACATGCTGATTAGACTCATGCAAGATTTAATTTTTCTATTTTATGATGTTAATACAACTCTGAAAGCCTCAAAAGAATAAAAAGACATTTCATCAAACACTTTTAATAAAAAAAAATATGCCACCATAATGGCATTTCATCGAACACCTTAATGGTGTCCAATTATTGTTAGCTATGAATAATTCATATTTTAAATGAAAGGAATCAAACATACAATGTAATCATCTTATTTTACGAATTTGAGATAAAAAATCATTTATAAGCTAAATTCAACAACAACAACAACAAAAATTATCAGCTTACCTCTTTTCTTTGGTTCTTGCTTGAAGTCTCAATTGTTGATAGAATGGTTGATAGCAATTTCAAAACCTGCTTCCTTCTTGTTTGATTTCTTGATATCCTCTTCAGCATCAAAATGAGGATACAATAGATTCATCAATATTATATAATTTGATCTCATTCCGAGTTTCTCCCCTATAAATTCTACAATTGTATTAATTTCCATTTTAGTGGTTGAAGAATTGAACATTAGATTGATCAATCGGAAAGAGAGAATCTGCACAGTGCGTTAATTAAGCGGTTTTATTTTTGGAATGACTCAATACAAGAGAGAGAGGATCAGCCTTAATTGAAGAAAGAGAGTGTAGGGAGGGTAAAACAAGAATAAAGAGAATTTTTTTTTTCTCAGCGCTAGCTATTACAACTGGTGCATGTAGAATAGCACTCCTCATAGAAAAAATGTCTTGTTTTTAACAAATATAGAAAGATATGATTCATTGTGTTTGATTCAAAATATATAGATCTGATTTAATGATTCAGATTAAAATATTATAGTTTTCTGAAACCATATGTGAAACAGAGCTGGATTCTTCTCTAATTCCATATCCAAACTAAAAAAAGAAAGAAAACAAGATGAATCTGAATCATTGAGTCTGATCCGTAATATTTAAATTGAACTCAATGAATTAGTTCTTTTTATATTTGTTAAAAAAGAGATATTTTTTTATTTTCGTACATTTAATTTTAATAATTTCTACGGATAAAAAAAAAATTTCCTGGACAAGTCACCGTAAGCATACGGTCGAGTAGACCGAGTCCATTGACGTGCTCATTTCATTGACCATGAAGCCCTCCACTATTATAAAACAAAACTAATCATTCATTCTAGTAAACCTTCTAACATGCAAAAAAATAAAAAAAATGCACACCTCACGAATTTGAAAAAAAAGGGATAAATTAAGAACGGATATAACCCTAAGATATCTATAAATTGTGTATGTTTCCTTAAAATTCACAATATCATATTTACCCTTCTAAATTTTAAAAATACACAAACTCACCCAATTTATTGTATTTTTTTTATTAAAATTCATTTAAAATGTATAAAATTCTCATTTACTATTTTATAAAAAAAAAAAAATGTAGCAAGTGTAAAATTCCCAATTCGTCAGTTTGTGAGAGCAAATATTTATTTCTCTACTTCTACGGTATACACAACGACATTTTAGGTATACTTTTGTATATACATAACAAGTAGAAAAATGAATTATCTTCACAAACCGAATAATTAGAAGACAGAATACATCTTATACATGCTATATATATATATTATTATTTTTTTAAATGCTAACAAATAAGTTTTATAAATTTCAAATGAGTTTTAATAAAATAAAAAACAATAAATTTGATAAATTTTTGAATTTTTAAAATTTTAAATTGTAAATGAGGAGGGTTCAAATGCCTCCATTTTTTTTGTAATTCTATCATGTCTTAATTTTTAAGAACTTTAATAACTCAAAATTTAAAATTTAAAAATTAATATAAAACTGTTGAATATGATCTGTATTTCATATTATGAATTTTAAAAGAACAAGTAAGTAATTACGAGATTTTTAAGGGATATACATGAATTCCTCCAGTTAAGAAAGAAAAGTCCACTTGACAACCGAAATAAATTCCATTATTTGAGCAATCCTTCCTGGCAACTGGCATTTAAGCAGTCTTCTCCCCTACAACCTACTCCTACTCGTGCCTTAAAAACGCAAGGCAGCAGCAATTGATTTACAAGACCTCCATTTGTGACTTGAAATTGCTTTGATTCCCACATCTACATGAAGAAAAGAAGCAAGACGACCTCTAGCTATAGTGGTAGCGAGAATAACTCTGGTACCAGCCACGGGCTGTACCAGTCGAGTGCTTCCAGAAATTCCACTTATACTGAGAGGTCGAATTATACAGCTGGATCGGTACAATCTCATCGGAGCAAGTCTAGAGTAAAGAACAAATCTTTTCCAAGATCATTGACTGTTGTCTTCTCTTCATGCTTCATCCCCAGAAGCGGTAATACAAAAGGAGATGATGATTATGATGATGATGATGATGCCATGGTTGAGGAGTCTGATGCTTCTTTTGCTTCCGGTAAGTTCAAATTATTTCATTGCCAAGCCGCAAGCATTTCGCTGGTTTGGTGCATGTGTGGGATTTTGGTTAATAAATTAAAAAACATGCATTAGATTTCTTAGAAAATCATAAGTAGAAATTGGAGAGGCAGAAGATTATATACGAGATGTTAACATTAAAGAAGAATTTCAGCTGTTAATAGGCATCAATTTTTGAATTTGAGAGCAATCTTCAATGGTCTGTTTATAGGAACTTATCTCTGATTTTAATTTTCCCCCAATCCCAATTCAATATTTTTATGATTTCCGTTTCATTCATGGTGCCTTGTTTTATAAAATGGGAAGTGCACATGATTCTTAAGCTTTCTTATTTCTCACATTCATCAAAATTACAGTTTCAAAAAAATCAATAGGAAGCAGTAGTAATGCTTCCCAGTTTAGACGAAGAGATTCTGACAGCAATATTTCTCTACGAGAACTACCGACACAATTCTCCATCAGAGATATTTATAGGGCTACTGCTAATTTCAGTACTGAAAACCAAATTGGTCAAGGAGGTTTTGGTTCCGTCTACAAGGGAAAACTCAGAAATGGTTCTCTCATTGCCATTAAGCGTGCGAAAAAGGTAACAACAAAAGTTTCACTCTTAATCTTAATTTGAGAACAAAAACCGGCTTTGGAAATTGGAACTGCATTGATCCTGCCTTTTGAACTGCCTTTTTAAATTTTAAATAGTCAAACTGTTAAACATGATCTCCTTATGAAAATATACTTGTAGATCAAATTTTACATTTTTTAGAATCTTTTTACTATTATTTTAATTTTAATTTTGATAAAAGGCTTTTTAAGCCCGTTTCATTGAAGAAACATAAACCAGATACTTTTACTATTATTTTTAGATAGGTAGAAAATCACTTGATCTAAAAGATTCTAGACCGTTCAAAACTAATTTTCTACCTATGTAAAAAAAACAGTAAAAAAGGTTCTGAAGAATGTAAAATGTAGTCTGCAAGTACATTTTCATATGGAGATCATGTTGAATGATTCAGATCGACTGTTCGAACTTTGAAAATGATAATATCATTCCATAATACGGACCAATATGCGCTATGCATAGTACTACAGCCTCATTCTTGAGATAAAGCATATACTGTTGCAGTCCTGAAACTGTTGTTTCTTTTTTATGATAAACTAATATTTGTACAATCCATAGATGTGAATGGAATATTAAAATGTTTATACCAAATTATGTTGAATTGGCAGAATATGCATGACAAGGAACTATCTGCAGAGTTCAGGAGTGAAATAGAGACACTTTCCAAAATTGAGCATTCCAACTTGGTCAGGTTTCTCGGCTACTTGGAGCACGAAGACGAGCGCCTAATTATTATTGAGTACGTCACTAATGGATCTCTGAGAGAACACCTTGATGGTAGAAACCATTTCCTCGACTCTTTAACTTTCTTTTGGTCTGCAAATAAATACTTTGTTTTAAGTAATATTGTGGTTTAAGGTACTATTATGGATTTAAACATGAATGAAGAGAGAGAATCTCTCAATTGAGGACTTAACAGCGGACAGTGTGTAATTGCAGGCATTCGTGGAGATGTATTAGAGATTTTGCCACGTCTCAACATAGCTACTGACATAGCTCATGCGGTCGCATATTTGCATGAATATACAGGTTCTTGTTTCCTAATTTATATTCACAATACGCAACACTTTTCTTATCAAACACTCACATTGTTACATTATTCACTATTCTTCTTACTTTTTGAAGGTTGGAGGGCAAAATTCCTTCCAAAATAAATCCATAGTAATAATATAAAAAGGTTTACAATAAAAGAACTTCACAGAGAATAAAAGAAAAGAAAAGTAAAAGTCAATAACGAAAAGCAAGATCCAAATTTAATGTCGCATTCACTATTCTACATTATTCTTTTGACTTTGGAGAAGTTTTTATGCATGCTTGCTCTTTATTCAAGTGGCTTTGGACCACCAAAAAGTGGATTTACAATAAGGGCCTTCTGCACCAAAAAAAAAAAAAATCTAGAAAAATACTAGATAATTATTTTCTGAGCACTTATTATATTCCTTGTATATGTAGATCACCCAATAATCCACCGCGACATAAAGGCTTCAAATATTCTTCTAACAGACACGCTTCGTGCCAAGGTGGCTGACTTTGGATTCGCCCGATTGACACCTGACGACCCAGATGCCACTCATATATCGACCCAGGTTAAAGGTACTGCAGGATACGTGGATCCCGAGTACCTGCGCACGTACCAATTAACTGAAAAAAGCGATGTCTACTCCTTTGGGGTTCTTCTTGTAGAACTTGTAACTGGCCGCAGGCCTATTGAGCGTGGAAAAGACCAGAGTGAGAGAATGACTACCAAGTGGGTAAGAGGCTACTAACTGCTAAGTTCCATTTTTCATTTTTTTTTTCCTTTTTTGATAAAAATGATATCAAGTGTCGCTGCTTACATAGTTTAGCTGGACAATAATAAAATTCGCCCAGATACCTGACTCAAACAAATTACAAACGGACGTCCTAGATTAGTTCTTTTAACTTGGTAAGAATCTCAAAACAAACCCCCATAGTTTCTGTAGGCACTGGATTGACTTTGGCCTGGCTGGGATTAATCTGGGCTGTCCGGTTGTAATATGCTTGTGTCAGGTACCTGGGAGGATACAGATTCATAATAATTATAAGTAGGGAATTTCTGTGCAACAACTTGAGTTAATGGCATCTAATTTATCTATCAGTAAATATGAAAATTGGTGGAGTGAGGCTATGGTACTATGCATAGCCAGGTTAGTTTGTACTACGAATCAATATTGTTGTTTTTTAAGTTCAAATAGTTGACCTAAACCATTCAATATGATTGTCATATGACAATATACTTGAAATCTTGCATACTATATTTTTTGGAACTTTTTTACTATTTTTTAGCTAGGTAGAAAATCACCACTTTTGAGTGGTCAAGAATATTTAGATAAGTGGTTTTCTACCTATCTAAAAAAATTCTAAAAAATTCTAAAAATGTAAAATTTGATCTACAAGTACATTTTCGTATGAATATCATGTTAAATGATTCGGATCGATTGTTTGAACTTTGAAAATGGACATATTAATCCATAGTATGGACTAATATGCACTTTGCATAGTACCGTAGCCTCACTCAAATTGGTGTTCTTTAATCCAGGTTCAACTATTTTGTTTTGAAAGTTTGGCCATTTCCTTTGCGATGCTGAGTCAGTTTTCTCGAAAATTTAGCATATTCCTCAAAGAAACATGCACATTAAATTACAAGAAGTTTATGCATTTCAGATCACTTTGAGCACATAAAATATTACATATTTGACCCTCAAATATTTTCTACATCTCCATGTGGCCTTGTTAGTTGTGAAACCATCTTACCAGTTTATAATAAGCATCATACTCGGTCAATTGGTTCATATATGTACCAAAGCAGACCTTGTGGATTTGAAAAATGGAAATTACTAATGGAGAAATAGAATAAAATGACAAGAGTGAGGCTATGGTACTATGCATATCACACATTGGTCCATACTTTGGATCAATATTTCCTTTTACAAAGTCCAAATAGTTGATTTGAACCGTTCAACATGATCAACATATGAAAATGTACTTGTAGGTCAAATTTTTCATTTTTTAGAATTTTTTTACTATTTTTTTAGATAGGTAGAAAATCACTTGATTTAAAATTTCTAGACCATTCAAAAATAGTGATTTTGTATCTATCTAAAAAATAGTAAAATAATTCTAAAAAATGTAAAATTGTCTGCAAGTACTTTTTATATGGAGATCATATTGAACGGTTCAGATTGATAGTTTGAACTTTGAAAATAAAAATATTGATCCAAAATATGGACCAATGTGCGCTATGCATGGTACCATAGCCTCACTCAAATGACAAAATAATATCTTCAAGTTATTGAATGAACTTCAATTTTTAACACAGGCAGTGAAAAAATACAAGGAAGGGGATGTGGTTATAGCAATGGATGTAAAACTAAGGCGGAACCCGGCATCAGTGGCAGCGGTGGAGAAGATGATGAAGCTAGCAGACGAGTGCCTGCATCCATCTAGAAAATCACGGCCGTCCATGCAGAAATGTGCAGAGGATTTATGGGTCATCCGTCGAGACTTCCAACAGCAACAACAACAACAACAACAACAAAGAAAATCAGAATTTTCAGATAGTTCAAATAAAAATACCACGAGTTCACTCAAGGAATCCTTTCCAGGATTGAGGGAGGAATGATTTTAATTTTATGATGGGGATGGGATCCCAAATTTGATATATTTTTGTGTGTATATGTTGCCTTTTTTCCTTTTTTTTTTCTTCAGTGTGCAGTGAAATACTGACAGGATAGATTGAATACTGTTACTTTTCTTGTTTTATGGAAAAAGATTTGTAAATTTTAGATCAAAGTGGTAAGTGTACAAATTTTGCATGATAGTCTCATTATTAGAAGAAAAGCAATCAGTATAACAGAATCCAGGTGTACAGTTTACGGCAACAGAATCAAAGTCTAATAGGCTGTTACCAGTTGGTTAGCAATATTGTTAGGATTGATTAACTAGTCAAAGCAGGTGGTTAGAGAGGTTAACAGTTGTTGTTAGTTTGTTAACAGAATGTAAATCAGCTTTAAATAGCAGAGAACTGCGTGCAAACAAATCACAACGAGAAATACAACTTCATTCAAATCTCTCTCTTCTCTTTCTGTGTACTATTCTATCGTTATGGTATCAGAGCATTTCTGATCCATTCTCATTACATCTCAAGATTCTTTGACTTCCCATCCTACCTCTACCCAATCGATCACTACAGAACCAGTCACACACATTACCATTCCCCTTTCTACTAAACTCGATCACAAACTTCAGGTACCTGGAAATCACAAATCGAATCAATTGTTAATAGATTCGGTTTAGCACAATACCTTGATGCAGCATCTCCACAAATGGTTAAGACTCAAGAGCATAGACGGACTCAAATGAGATGTGATTATGTAATTATTTTAAATATTAAGTATATTTTCATAATATTTTTGAGAAAAGCATAGAAATAAAAGCATATTTGGAGAAAAAAATTAAGATGAGACATAAATTTGTAATTTTTTTAATATTAAATATATTTCATAATTTTTATCTAAAAATAAAATATATACGAGCATATTTGTGAATTTTCTTTGAATCAGATTCAGATGTACAAGTGCCCTCCACTGGCCCCGCCTCTAATTTTTCGGTTAAAAAGGCTTGCGCCCAGTTTCATTAATCAAAACGAAACCCACATGTTTGAGTTACAAGGCATAGCCTACAAAAGAGGATATATGCTCCTTTTTGCCTGCTGCTATATCTAACAATTAAGATAACTACCCAGTTCAGAAATCTAACACATCATAACAAAATAAGGCAACTACAGCAGCCATGCACATAACCACATTATATAGAAGGAAGGTGCTGCTTGCATAGCAAGCTAAACTACTCAAAAAGTTGAAGTCCTCTGTGTTGTCTAGGTAGAGCTGTCTTGTTGATGGAAGGACATGCTCTCCTCTTCACCCGGCAGCATTACTCTGAGAGGTATGGCATCCAGTATGCTATCTTGAGGAATCCACTGCTGTGTTTCTTCCTCCATCTGAGTCTTTTGAGCTTTGTGGGTACCTGTCCAATAATGAATCAAAGAAACTATAAGAAAAATAACATTCTTAGCTGTCTTAGGGGTGGCTGATAGGCCTAAATTATATACATATCTGATCTGATTTTTATCACGAAATAACATCAAATATCTTGTATTTTGAATATAAAGTGAATAAAATACATCTAGGATCAAGTTACTGCTTTTGTTTGATTTTAATTTGCAGAAAATGAAAAGAAATGAATAAAACCGAAGAAAAATGCTTAGTGCGGACGCACGGTTTACGATACGGCCGTACTAAGTGCTTAGATGGATTTCTGAACGTGCGCCAATTTTAAAAATGTATAATAAGTTATTCATCAAAATCCGTGCGGACGCACGGATTTCGATGCGGCCGAAATCTGGACGGAAAAACCGAGCGCACACCAGTGCGGACGCACTGTAGCACTATAGCTAGCCGTTAGCCAAAAATGGAGTCTGAACTTAAAACGGTCATAACTTTTGACTCGTAACTCCGATTTAGGCTTGTGACCACTTTTTGGAAAGCTGGAGAGAATATCTATAACATGAGAAACTAAAAAAAGAAATTTTGTCCAGTGCGGACGCACTCATTACTTAGACGAATTTTCAGCATCTCAGAAAAAAAGTCTGAGCCTAGTGCGGATGCACTCACCTCCAGTGTGGCCCGGGGCACCCGCACTGGACCCTCAGAAAGCCAAATTTACACAGTTTCAACACGGTTTCTATTTTTGGCACTTCATGGACGCGTTTTACAGCTAAATATGGACAAGGCAACCTGGGAAATGATCCGAATATAGCACCCACTCACCCCACTTCCTAGCCTCTTAATTGGGCATAGCCCTTGGCTATAAAAGAGGAGGTTCATTCCCATTCAAGGGATCATCCATTCCCCTCTCTCTCTCCCTTAGTGCATGTCCATTTCCATCAAATATAGCGATAAATCTGCGGTAATTTCTGGAGTTCCTGAAGCTTTTCTAGGAAGGAGAAGAAGGTCCAAGCAAGATTTCGACAAGATTGAGGATTTTGATCCAATAAAGGATGTAATCATTTCTTTATATTATTTCTTCTTATCTTTGCCAACTTTTGTAATGGATCTCTCCATGAGGGAGTAAATCTCTCTCTAGGGGTTTAGGTCAATGCATGAACTTGTTTAATTCTATTTTATTCGGTCATTTGTTTTTATTATGATTATTTTATGGGATTTGATTGTTAATTTCTGTGATTTATCATTTGTGTTGATTACATAGTTTAGTACTCGAAATCGCGGTAGTCCCGCTTTGGAATCGCTTTGTTATGCAAAGGATCCAAAGAAGTAGGATGAGAGGAGAGTACCAAATTATGAGCACAAATATCTTAGGTTTTGGGTTAGAAGCGACCGTACTTTGATACCTATAACCGGAACTATAGAAATTAAAGGTTAGGGTTTGGTGAAGAACGACCGTGAAGTCAAACCCCTACTTAGGACACCTAGATTGAATAAGTATTGATACGTATTTTGTGTAAACGTGATTGTTAAATATCCCTTTAGGATGGTGACAGCACCTAAAATTCGAGGAAGATTAACCCAACCTACCAAAATACTTGTGTCAATAATTAGTCAATATAGGCTAACAAGAGCTCAATGAGTCTAGATAATTAGGGTGAAGAACGACCGTGAAGTCTGAAATTATCCAGGCACGTTATTAATTCACGACCGTGACCCTTTTTAACACTTTAGGTTAGAAACCTCATCAAATCATACATGAATTCAAACAAATACCGAATAGATAGAGTTAGCAAGGGATTGTAGACCGAATGCCCCTAGATCTCCTAAACTAGAAAGCAAACAAATATTTCTTTCATTAATTTACTTTTATTGTTTAAAACTCTCTATTCGGGTATTGAACTCAAATTTAGGAATTGTTAGAACAAACCCCCCCAATTTACTTTTATTGCACTTTACTTTATTTTATTTTCTGAAATTTATTACTAAAGTTTAAGCATAGTAATTAAACATACTCTCTGTGGATCGATACCCGACAATATACTACAAGGTAGGATTGTATACTTGCAATCCGAACCAAAAAGTGTATTTAAGGATAAAAGGTACATCTAATTGTACTGAAGCTTTTTACCATACCCTTTGGACGTAACAGTGGCATTTTGAAAGCATACTTCATTCCTATGCTTTCAAATAGTCCAGCATGCTGCACTAAAGACCAGAAGAAAGGTATCTCTTACTTGACCATTCAAGGACAAGGCAAATTTTAAAACTTTTTTCATAGTGGTCCAATTGGAGTAGTATAATTGGTTATTGCCTAACCAAAATCAGACCTGGACAATGAGAGGGCAGTGTAAAAACAAATGGGACACAGTTTCAATATGAGAGCAAAACACACAAGTAACATCTCCTTTTCATTCCCTTTTCCTCAAATTATTTTTAGTAAGAATTTTGTTATGAAAGGTAAGCAACATAAATAGTTTTGATAAATGGACTTGACACTAAATTCCCCTATGGTTATTTTGTTATTTTTAGGAAGAGACCACCAGATCATAGGATGGTCAGAAATAATTCCTATATAGTTGAGTAATTGATAAATGGACTTGACACTAAATTCCCCTGATGATGTCCATCTCCAAGATAACTTGTCTAAAGAGTGTGTAAAAGAAATACGACTCAGTATATATGGTAATTGGATCCATTTCTGGAGCATAATTCCAGCAATGACATCTGCAAACAAAACTGCCTGCCCCTGTGAAGAGATAACATATGAGAAGAGAATATTTTTGTTTAGGCAGTTAGAATATAATTGAGAAAACCTGATAGCAAGAGAACAATTTTCAAACCACATATCTTCCCAAAATTTAACATTAGAGGAGCTACCAGGGGTATACTACATACTGCATGAACTGATAGGCCTAAATTATATACATATTCGATCTGATTTTTATCACAAAATAACATCAAATATCTTGTATTTTGAATATAAAGTGAATAGAATGCACTTATGATCAAGTTACTGTGTTTGCTTGGTTTTAACTTGCAGGAAATGAAGAAAAATGCTCAATGCGGACACACGGTTTGCGATATGGCTGCAATAAGTACTTAGATAGATTTCTGAACGCGTGCCAATTTTAAAAAGGTATAAGAAGCTATTCGTCAAAATCCGTGCGGACGCACGGATTCCGATGCAGATAAAATCTGGACGCACAGGAAAAATCCGAACCCAGTGCGGACGCACTGTAGCACTGTAGCAGAACGCATAACTGGAGCCTGATCTTAAAATAGCCATAACTTTTGACTCGTAACTCCAATTTAGGCTTGCGACCACTTTTTGGAAAGCTAGGAAGAAAATCTACAACATGAGAAACTAAAAAAGGAAAATTGGTGTCAGTTGGACGCACTAAACTCGCAGAAAGCCAAAATTACACGGTTTCTATTTTTGGCGCACCAAGGACACGTTTTTACAGCCAAATGTGGACAAGACAATCCTGGAAAACAATCCAAATATAGCACCCACTAACTCCACTTTCTAGCCTCTTAATTGGGCATGGTTCTTGACTATAAAAGAGGAAGTTCATTTCCATACAAGGGAACATCATCATCCATCATCCAACATCATCCATCAATCATCCATCCATTATCTCATTCTATCCCTCCACACACACAATACTTAGCGATAAATTCTAAAGTAATGAAAACTTTTCTAGGAAGGAGAAGAAGGAGATTCGAGCAAGAAGTCGGCAGGATTGAGGGTTTTGATCAAATAAAGGGTGTAATCATTTCTTTATTTTATTTCTTCTTACTTTTGCCAACTTTTGTAATGGATCTCTCTCTAGGAGTTTAGGTCAATGCATGAACTTGTTTAATTCTATCTTATTCGGTTATTTGTTTTTATTATGATTGCTTTATGGGATTTGATTGTTAATTTCTGTGATTTAATAATTTGTGTTAATTACATAGTTAGTACTTGAATTGTAGTATCCCGTTTTGGATTCGAAAGAACCAAAATTGACTGTGATCAATAGGATAGTACCAAATTATGAATGCAAATACCCTAGGTTTAGATTAAGATTGTAACCAATTTAATCTAAGCCGAAACTATAGAAATTAAGGTTAGGGACTTGGTGAAGAACCTAACCGTGAAGTCAAACCCTAATTAGGACATCTCAATTCGGATCGGGTATTGGTATGATGGACTTAATTGTGAAGTACCAATATTTGAGGAGATGAGAGACTAATAAGAGCTCAATGGGTCTAGGTAGCTAGGGTGAGGGACTTAATCGAGAAGTCCGAGTTACCTAGGCATGTTATTAATTTACGAAAGTAACCCTTAATAACATATTAGGTTAGAAACCTCGTCAAATCATACATGAATTCAAACAAATACCGAATTAATAGAGTTAGCAAGAAATTGTAGACCAAAGACCCCTAGATCTCATTTACTTGAAAGCAAACCAATATTTTTTTCCTTTATTTACTTTAATTGTTTTTATCTCTTTAGGGTATTGAACCCAAACTTAGGATTAATTAGAACAAAACCCCCCCAATTTACTTTTATTGCACTTTACTTTCCTTTTATTTTCTGAAATTAATTAGTAAAGTTTAAACTAAGTATTTATCATACTCCCTGTGGATCGATACCCGACAATATACTACTTTGATAGGATTGTATACTTGCAATCTGAACCAAAAGCGTATTTAGGGTTTAAAAGGTACATCTAATTGTACTGAAGCTTTTTACCATACCCTTTGGACGTATCATGAACCTAAAGAGTCTAGTTGCATAATTGCTTTCTAGAAAAAAGGACGGTTGTTGACTGTATCTATGTTCATCATTGATGTGTTGGATTAAGGTTTTCCAGTTACTATGATAGTCTAGATTCTTATATTTCCACCACCATTTGAGTAATAATGATCTATTCATATCTCTAAGGTCCAGAATCCCCAAACCACCATACTGTTTGGACATACATACTCGTTGCCAATTCATTAAAGAGTACTTTTTCCTAGATCTATTAGTGCCCTGCCATAAAAATCGACATCTTATTTTGTCTATTTCATGAATGACTGTAATAGGCACTTTATATAGAGAAAAAGCATACATGGGGACCGCTAACAGTACAGAGTTGATAAGTGTGTGTCTACCTCCAATGAAAAGAAGTTGCCATTTTCAATTTTTGCTATCAAAAATTGCTAATCTAAAACTGAAAGCTTTTTATCATGTAGAGGGATGCCTAAGTACTTAATAGGGAAGGAAGCAGTTTTGCATTTGAATAGTTGTGCCATATTATCTAAAGAAACCTGATTAAGAGCAAACATCTATGTTTTATCTAAATTAATTTTAATCCCTAAGTCTACCTCGAAAGCTTGCATTGCCCGCTAGGCAGCTTCAACTATTTCATACTTAGCTTCTAGAAAACAGTTGGTTATTATGGTATGATTTGGAAAACAGTTAGGGCCTAAGCCTTGAATTACATTGACAACCTTTCCTTTATTGAAAATTCTGCTAAGGGTATCAGAAGCTAGAATAAAAAGAAAAAGGGGGAAAGGGATCCCCCTGCCTAACTCCCCTTTTGCAATAAAAATATGGTGTTAGCTCCCCATTGACATTTATGCAAGATTGTGAGCTTAGGAGCCAACTCTTAATCCATTGGATCCACCTAGATCCAAAACCTCTACTATGTAATACCTCAGGTGATTACTTCTTCATGATTATGTTGTTTACAGAAATGAATAATTTCCTGACTTACTACTACATTATCAAGTATATACCTATTGAGGAAAGTCACTTGACTGTCATCAATTAGTCTATTCATTACTAATCCCAGTCTATGAGTCAAAATTTTAGAAAGTAATTTGAAACTACAATTAACAAGACTTATAGGTCTAAATTTATTCATCGTTTGGGCATCTAGTTCTTTAGGGATTAAGTAAATAATGAATTTATTTAATTTGTCTAGGTATAATGAATGATCATAAAAGTGATGGTAAAGAGTTAAGGCTCCGCCTCTAATTAGGAGGACTATTTTCAATTACTTAAAATTAAGATTTTTTTTTCAAGCAGATGAAAAACGCGAGGAATTTATTAACTCGGTAAATAGTTTACACGTAGAAATTTCGTAGTTAATAATAAGGAAAATTTCCAGTGTACCCATCTAAAATTTTGAAACAACCAATTTCCCCATCAAAACACCTTAATATCCAATATACCCATACAAATTTAACATCATTTCTTCTATCTCCTTTCAACTATTTAACATTTGATTTATTTATTTTCAAAATTAAGTTGACTAATATGCCCTCTAAATTTAAATGGACATGTCCATTATTTTTTTAATGTCATCTTCATCCCTTCTTCCCCAAAATCCATCTCTCCTCACCATCTCTACATTCGACCCTTCTTATTGACTGTAAAAATCACTGATAGCCAATCACTGGACATTTTCAGTCCGAAATAATTGGCCACTGTTAGTTAGGCAGTTAACTACTTTCTGTTAGGAAGAATTGTAATTACAGCTATACTTGTATGCTTGGTTATTGCTTTTATATATATATGATGTGTAACTACAAACAGAGAGTTTAATACAATGATTCATTATTCAAGAATCTATCTTCTTTCTTCCTAAATTGCTTCTGGTTTCAATCACTTCTCCCAATCCTCTAATTTCGCCCCGTTTAGTAACTTTGGATATTTAAATAAGAAAAATCCAAATAACAAAGAAAAATTAGAAAAAATCTCAAACCGTAGCATCTTCGCTGAAGCCTTTGGTCCCCTAGAGAAATGGTAGTGACTTAAAAATTTTCAAACTAGAAGATTTAGGCATAAGAATCACCATGCCTTCAACGATTCACCTATGTTCGTAACTTTCGAGATATATTTTCTTTTATCTTATTTACAATTTCCATGGCATTTGTGAAACAAAACAAATTGAGCAGAGAGATAATGTAATGTTGGCAGATTTTGAGTGCATGTTAGCATCTAGGTACCAGTATCTCTACAATCAATGGTCGGCATGATTTTTATTTTCTGATTTTTAGACCAAGATGAATCATTTAGATTTTTCCATTTGAATATCCAAAGTTATTGACAGAGGTGGAACTTGAGAATTGGAAATTAAAGGGAACAAGAACAGAAACAAAGCGTGGGTATGGTGAGAAAGAGAGATGGATTTCATGGAAGAAGTGATGAAGATGACATTCACAAATAATGAATATCTCCATTTAAAATTAGAAGGCATATTAGTCAATTTAATTTTTAAAATAAATAAATAAAATGTTAAATAGTTAAAAGGGGATAGAAGAAAGGATGTTATATTTGTATGGATATATTGAATATTGTTGTGTTTTGATGGAGAAATTGGTCATTTCAAAATTTTAGATGATACACTAGAAATGTTCCTTAGTAATCCTATCCTTCGTCGTTTTTTTTGTCCTTTTCGTAATCCTTGTAGAGATTTTGATCGCTAACATTAACATCATCATATTGTGGGGCCCAATGCCCTGCAAAAATACAGATTGCGACATCGTAAATTTGACGGTCATAGTGGTGGCTGCACTTTTACGTAGGTCCGGGACTCCGCCTGGATCTCCAGCGGCTATTTCTTTATGGCTAATACATGCTGCAACTTCCTAAATCTAATGGTTGGGACCGAGTTAATACATAGTTCAGTTTCAGACTGAATCTGGTTCGGTTCCAATCTCACTTATAGAATTGTAAAAGAAGTTTCTTTTCAATAATTTGATTTTTTATTTCTAAAATTAAAAAAATTACTCACACTAGTCTCCATGGGGCGTATGATTTGAGCCGTTTTGAGAATGACGGATCAAAATGATCCCGAATCTGAGGGCTAAAATCAAACCCTGTTAGAAATACTGGAGTTAGCAAACACGCCACAGTAAATCTGGATCTCACGAGTCCCACGTGGCGAGGTCCCGACTGTCCTCGTTCGTTCTTTTCTTATTTTAACCATTTTATTTTCTATCGGTACCTTTTTCTTGTCTTCATTTCCATTTTCTCACTTTGTCGTTCCCGCGGCGGGCCACTCGTTTCACTCCGCTAAAAATATCTCTCCGAAAGCTTGCATTTTCCGAGTCCGCATCATCTGCATTAACTCAAAAGAGTGTCTTTTGAGTTAACGCACCTCGACCGTTTGATATTAAACGGAGCCAATCCGACGACAACTTATAATTCAGAAACCCTTTAATATTAGTGTAGATCTAATCGGCACGGATCTTAAAACGGATCGGACGGTCCAGATGCATTATCTCAAAAATTCTTTTTTTGAGTTAGTGCAGAGGATACAAATGCGCATTTTCCTCCTCCGAACTCTTCCTTCCTTTCGATTCCTTCCCTCCCAAATCCTAACAGCTCTTTATAAATATCTTCTCGTAAAACTCGTTCCCCCGTTCAATTAATAAAGCATCTCGGATCTCTCGTTCTCTTCACGGGACACTAGTGAGCACCTCTATCCCTTTTTCCCCTTCTTACTTTATCCCAATTCTCACCTGCATTTTATCTTATCTGTTTCTCTTATCAAATTTCATCCCTATTTAGTTCATGGCAAAGCCGGAGGAATCCAATGGCCAGCTCAAATTTGTCGGCGGTGATACGAAAGGTGAGGCAGTTCCATGCGCCAGGGAAGGGTCAGAGATTGCGTCCAACATCGTGTATCATGCACAGTATACTCCGCATTTCTACCCTCTCAGATTCGATTTAGAACATGCATTCTATGCTGCTGCTCAGAGTGTGCGTGACTACCTGGTTCAAGTAAGCCTTAATTTCTACGATTACGAACTTAATTTGTGGAGTTTATTTGATTTTCAGATGCTGATGATTGAATTTCGCATTTGCTTTTGCAGAGATGGAACAGCACATACCTCAAATTCCACAAGGATGATCCTAAGCAGACCTATTATCTCTCAATGGAGTATCTTCAAGGACGTGCTTTAACCAATGCGATTGGAAATCTTGGTATCACTGATGGATATGCTGAAGCATTGAAGTCATTTGGGCATGAACTTGAAGATATCGTTGAGCAGGTAGCTTATGTTTGTCAAGTTATATTGTTTTCTTAAGTTTGGAATTAATCTATGGTGTGTTTTGTTCATAATATCTCATTACTTAAATTATTTTACTTAAATCAAGTTATACTGAATGGAAAAACAGTTCAAAAGTTGACCACAAAATTGGATATGTACTATAACCAGAACCAAAGTTACTTAATCATTTAAGGATTTTAATTATTATCTTTTCTTCTTTCTATGACAGAGTTTACCATGTTGAATTTATGGACCCGAGATAATTTTACATTTTGCTATATATTTAATGGTTACTTACAACAACATCCATTGCATTGTGGCTTGCAGGAGAAAGATGCAGCTTTAGGAAATGGAGGCTTGGGTAGGCTTGCATCATGCTTTCTTGATTCAATGGCAACCCTTAATTTGCCGGCTTGGGGATATGGCTTGCGTTACAGGTAAATTTTTCTTCTCTCTCTCTCTCTCTCTAATAGCTTTTTAACAGGAGGTGACAGCATTGGGTAATTTATTTATTGAATGTGACGTAGGTATGGTTTGTTCAAGCAACGGATTACAGCAGAGGGCCAGGAAGAAGTTGCTGAAGATTGGCTAGAGGTACCTTTTGCATTGTGGTCCCTTGTATTGTATTAAATTCTTTCTATCTCTTTTTTGTGCTAAGTCATTTTTTTTTCTATGTTTAATTTTACAGAAATTCAGTCCATGGGAGATTGTCAGACATGACATAGTGTACCCAGTTAGGTTTTTTGGCCATGTTGAGATCAATCCTGATGGATCGTGAGTATAAAATTTCATTGATAAGTAGAATGTCATTCTAGGAAACAAAGATTTGAAGCTGTTTATAATATAATGTGTACTGCAAATTTCCCTCTTTCTATGGATATAAATCATATAATCACCCTCTATTGTATGTTGCGCAGTATGGAGGGGAATCCTGCTTCTGAATTGCGATACTTATTTTCTGTATATTTCCCTTCTGTAGGCGTAAATGGATGGGAGGAGAATTATTGACTGCACTAGCATATGATGTGCCAATTCCTGGGTTTAATACAAAGAATACGAATAGTTTGCGCTTGTGGGAGGCAAAGGCTAGTGCTGAGGATTTTAATTTGTTTCTGTTCAATGATGGCAAGTACGAGGATGCTGCTTATTTCCACTCTAGAGCTCAGCAGGTGTCTATACCATTTTTTAAATTGATATAATTTTAGATAATATTTTCAGTAGTTATATATTTTGTATCAAGCAATAGACATGAAGTCTTAAAGCTTCTTGTTCCATTTCATAGCTTATTTTCCAATAAATACTCATTTTACTGACAAATGGTGACGGACTATGTATTTTAGATTTGTGCTGTTCTTTATCCTGGTGATTCTACTGAAAATGGGAAGATATTGCGCTTGAAACAACAGTTTTTCCTCTGCAGCGCATCATTGCAGGTTCTTAAATCTCTACTTCAGAATTCAGATATATTAACCCTGTAGAAAATAACTAGTTTGCAATTGATCTTTTCATCTTAAAAGGCCCTTTGAATTTTGTTGAATTATGTTTTTCCAAAAATATTGTTAAAGTGAGTATATCTCTATCTGCAGGATATAATTTATAGGTTTAAGGAGAGGAGAGTTGCAGGTAATTGGAGCGACTTCTCCAGTAAGGTTGCTGTTCAGTTGAATGACACTCATCCAACTCTAGCAATTCCTGAGCTAATGCGCTTGCTCATGGATAATGAGGGACTTGACTGGGACAATGCTTGGGATCTCACCACAAAGTAGCCTATTTCATGCTTCATTTAATTAATGTTTTATAGGTACAAATGCAATGGAGTTAGCATTTTTCTTTTCTTAATTTATTATTGCAGGACTTTTGCATACACAAACCACACTGTACTCCCAGAAGCACTGGAGAAATGGTCCCAAGACATAATGAGGAAGCTTCTGCCTCGTCATTTTGAAATTATTGAAGAAATTGATAAGAGGGTATTTATTACTATACCTAAATCTTACTGTTGGTGTTCATGGTCCAATTTGACTAACTCTCTCTTTCTTTCTCTCCAGTTCAAGGAGATGATACATACTACTAGGAAGGATATGGCGGAAAAGCTATCGGGTATGCAGATTTTAGATAACTCGAATCCGCAAAAGCCTGTTGTGCGCATGGCAAACCTGTGTGTCGTATCTTCCCATACCGTAAGCTTACCACTGCTAAAAGAGTCAAGTCTCATTCCACGATGATATGAAACCAAAATTGAAATTTAATCAATCTAAACAACTTTAATGTTTGTGATAGGTGAATGGAGTTGCACAGTTGCACAGTGATATCCTGAAATCAGAGTTATTTGCAGATTACGTATCGATATGGCCGACCAAATTTCAGAATAAAACAAATGGTATCACACCTAGGAGGTGGCTGCTCTTCTGTAACCCTGAGCTTAGTCAAATTATCACAAAATGGCTTAAGACTGATGAATGGATCACTAATCTCGACCTCCTCACCGGCCTTCGTGAGGTATGCTCTTCTTAATCCTTTCTTTTTTGTGATCTTCTCAGAATTGCCTTTTTTCTTTTTCTTTTTCCTTTTGTTGCACCCATGGGAAACCATGTAGTTTGTACTCAGGTAAGATGACAATTATTATTTAGAACACTATATGCGAGCTTCTCTGAGGAAATATAACATAATTATGTGTGGTTGGTTCTGTGTAAAAAAAGAATTGAGGGTTGTACAACATGAATGAGATAGCACGTAACCAATCCATTAGTTAGTTTTGTGTATTTTTAGTATGATTTTACCTAACATTATTTATATCTCAGGCCTGCATCCCAGAACTTTACTAATGTTATTGATAAATTCTTTTATAACAGTTTGCAGATAATGAAGATCTCCAAGAAGAGTGGGCAAAAGCGAAGTTAGCTAGCAAAAAGCGGCTTGTGCAGTATGTTTATAATGCAACTGGTGTATCCATTGACCCAGACAGTCTCTTTGATATACAGGTCAAGCGTATTCATGAGTATAAAAGACAGCTGCTTAATATATTGGGTGCTGTATATAGATACAAGAAGCTCAAGGTAATAATTTCCATTTTTTCGAGCACTAGTTTGTGAAAAATGTTTACTGTTCGCATTTACTTCATTATATCTTGTCATATTTTATTTTTTGTAAGTTTCACTGTAACAAAGTGTGATAATTTGATCAACTTATATAGTTGTTCAGTGCTGTACTGCGCCACGCCGTGCTTTAAATTTTTAATCATGTATACTGAAATTTAATTGAATTGTCGTTTTTTTAGTTTTTATATAGTTTAGCCCCCCCTCATAAAATGGTAAAATATTAAGTGTACCTGTAGCCTATTGGTTTGAATTCTACTTGGTGGTTGTGGAGACCATGGGTTCAAAAATCCTGCACATTCTGCATTTTACGTTTGAGCCCCCCCCCCCCCCCCCCAAAATAAAATAAAATAAAATAAAATAAAAAATCTACTTCCACCGCTGGCAGCTGGCTACCACGTTAGTAGTCTGGTACAAACCACCCTTGACAATTCGAACAACTGGTTTTGTTTCTAAATGGCCTGGTGAAATATTTGTAACTTGTGTAGGAAATGAGTGAGACAGAGAGGCAGAGCGTGACTCCTCGTACTGTAATGTTTGGAGGAAAGGCATTTGCGACCTATACCAATGCAAAGCTCATTGTCAAGCTGGTCAATGATGTTGGTTCTGTAGTAAACAATGACCCAGAAACCAACAAATACCTCAAGGTATCTGATTTTAATACCAGTTTTGTCTATCTTATACCTAGCATTCCTGTAAAGGCAGGTATACTGATGACATCTGCAATGTGTATCAGGTCGTGTTCATTCCAAACTACAATGTATCTGTGGCAGAAGTTCTGATACCAGGTAGTGAGCTGTCTCAGCACATCAGTACCGCTGGCATGGAGGCAAGTGGTACTAGCAATATGAAATTCGCTCTCAACGGATGCCTTATAATTGGTACCTTGGATGGCGCAAATGTTGAAATTAGAGAGGAGATTGGAGAAGAGAACTTCTTTCTCTTTGGTGCCAAGGCTGATGAGGTCCCTCGTCTGCGCAAAGAGAGAGAAATGGGAATGGTAAGTGCAAACTTCAGCCCTCCATTTCCTGCCCAAAAATTTAGTAAAGCTGAAATCAGCAATGCAATAATTCTGTTAGTTTTGAAAGGTTTTCTACCAGTATCATCAAAACACGAAAAAATTCTTTCAGATAAACAATCCAAAAGATAGCACCTCAAAGTCAATTTATAATGGCCAGTAACAGCCCCCATAAATTACTGCATATTCCTTAAAGAGCACCAATTCACATTAATACCCTCCATTTGGTTTGTGATTTAATCAAGCTTGTTATAGCCAATCAAATTATGTTGAAGTTAGTAGGAAAGCATTGCAACCAAGTTTCATCGTCTGGCCTCATGCATAAGATATTAGCATTTCTGCACAAAGCAAAAAGGCTTAGGATAAGTAGGTGCTGACGCAGAGTCATGGGCCCATGTAGCATACCTTGAATCATATGAATTCACCAGTTCCTACTACAAAATATATATTCTGCCTTAATAATACAGCTAACACCCAAAAAGCCCGTCCAAAATGAATAGGTTTTGCCAAGTGGTATATGATTTACATTTAGCATAATGATTATTTCCAATTACGTTTTAGGCAGGTCCCTAAAATTTCCACCACCATTTGGCAAGGATTGATTCATCATAAAGATGTTTAAAGACCTCATACCATAATTGAGTAAAGCATATTACCTCTTTTCCCCCATGTACCCCTTGTGAAACAATTCTACATCTAAGACTACCTAGTTTTTTTTTTTTAATCTTACAAGGCAACTTACATAGCAAGGTTATATAATGGACAGCTGATTATAAAGTTGAGTAAAACTAATCTCCCCCGGAGAGATCAATTTTTTCCTTCAGTTTTGCAATTTCCCCCCTCCGTCAACTAACGGCATCCAATCTTTAGTAAAAACATTTTAACATGCAAAGGTACCCAGGATACTCAATTGGCAGCTCATTTTACATCCTAAAATGTCTGCAAATGTTCACTTCCATTAGTTTATTAGATTTGAAGACACTATTTTACTTGGAAAAGTTAATTTTCATACTTGAAAGGCCCTGAAATCCATACAGAGCCCACTTAACTGTAAACCATGTATGATTCTGCTTTCAAAAATACGACTGTCTTTGTCTGTTCGTGAATTTAAATAAATTAGTTATGCATCCAAGTATAAGTAGAGGATATGCATCTAGGTCCCAAGACATGAATATTATTTGTTTATTACTTAACCTGCATACGAGAGTTCTAATATTGTTGAGTTTCAATTAATACAGTTTAAGCCAGACCCCCGTTTTGAAGAGGCGATAGAATATATAAAGGTTGGCACATTTGGTTCATATAACTATTCCGATCTCTTGAGCTCATTGGAGGGTGACTCAGGCTATGGACGAGGGGATTACTTCCTCGTTGGGTATGACTTCCCTGGCTATCTCGATGCCCAGTCTCGGGTTGATGAAGCTTACAAGTAAGACGTAGAAAAAAATACTCTTTCCTCGCAGATGTTATCACAAAATACTTTTTCTTGTTGTGCTCTTGTAAATACTAAGAGTTGAGATTAAGATAATTCCCATATGCCCATTCGCAGCATCTGCCAAGTTTCTTGAAAATAGATAATTCCCATCTGAGATGATGGGGAGATTGTATACTTTTCAGGGGCAGATTCAGTGTGGATGAATGGGGGCCAATTGACCTTCATTTTCAAAATTTATGTGCTTCTACATGATTTTCTATACAGTTTAAAGTAAAATGTTATAGGTACTGTAAAATTGACCTCCATACTCAGCAAGAAAATTTTATATTATTGACCCCCAATGTGTGTACATCCCCATAGCTTCAAAATCTGGCTCCGCCCCTGATACTTCTGTCACTGTGCCTTGTGCTCTTGAGGTTCACAATAAATGGCTAAACTCCCCTGATCCTTTATTGTTCAATGGAAGAAAAAGCAACTGTATTTTGGCTTATTGTAGATAAATTAGGAGCAAAAACGAGCTGGGTGATTTTCTTGATTTAGTCTGGCATATGGTTCTTATACGCTGTGGCATCTATATTTTTCAGGGTTGGCCAGATTAGTCAGGAAATCAGTCCTTATTGAAACAATCTATACTCCTTTTTCATGGGTGTGTCTTTGTTGTATTTTGATTGCAGGGACAGGAAGCGGTGGCTGAAGATGTCGATTTTAAGCACCGCTGGTAGTGGCAAGTTTAGCAGCGATCGCACAATTGCTCAGTATGCTAAAGAAATTTGGGGAATTCAGGAGTGTCGTGTTCCGTAATTTCTTCAATGAGTGCCGAACCTCAAGTGGAGAAGCTGTTAGCTCCTTGAGATTCTAAACCTCTGTTAGTATTTCCGTACCAATCTTATGCAATGGCATATAGTATTGATAATAAAATAATGTGTTCATAGCTCTCAGTCACTGTTATAATAAACAATGTCGGCTGATGTAGCCGATACTAGCTTGTCAGCTTGTGTTAAAAACCATTTCATACTGAATTTCAGTGCTTAGTTTTGATGGAAGCCTGCCTTCATTCTGAAAAGACAAAATACAATACTGATCAGTGTTTATGCTGTACAATTTTTTTTTGTGAATACGTCTGTGAAAAGGGTCAGGAGAGGTGAAAACTATAATGTTCTTTTTATATTGCAAGCTCAGATATGTTATTGCTCCATCAGGTGTACCTGACTCCTGACTAGCATTATAGCAGGGTTCACTATTTATTTAAAAAAAATCATCCCTATTAATAATTTAACATGTATAAATCGAGTCTGCTTTGCTATCATAAAATTTATGTTCTGCTGCGCACTTATTGAAGCTTTTCTATAAACAATTTATATTACCGTTTAATTTTTTAGGGAGAACATATTTTTCTAATTTGATTTGACAAACTACGCACAATTTATGGCAGACATCACTTCCATTGTAGTTTTACTAAAACAAATGCAATCAAAATACATTTCTTTTTCTCCAATTGGCATTGGATTCATGCTGCTTCTTCACTAACTTAATATTTTATAATAGTTAGTGTATTACCATTTCCTTTAATTTCGGATTCAAATAGTATTTACATTATTCTGAATAACACACTCTTTTCACACTATTCGGGTTATCACCGTTTTCTATTCTCATATTAAATATTACTGTCACACTAACCCAAAATAACATTATTTTTGTGTACTATATATTTTTTTACGATCCGATCGCTCCTCAATCTTGATCCGTACTTTATGTTACCTCGATACTTCATATATAATCCTGTACCCGTATCGGTATCCGATACCCTTATCCATACAACATAGTCAGTACCTAATGGTTAAAATTAAATCCAAGTACTTCAACTAATAAGCTAATGAAAGTTAGAGTTAGGCTGGGGTGCTATGGATAGCATAGTGGCCTCCCGTGCTACGGCTCAATATTCAAGTTTTCAAAATTCAAACGGTCGATCCGAACCGTTCATCTTATTCTCCATATTAATATCTGCTTGGAGACCAAATTTTATAATTTTCTGAATTTTTTTACTATTTATTAAGCCACTTTGAAAATCGCTAATCCAACGGTTTTACTGTTTTGTGCAGCCACCGTTGGATCAACAATTTTGTAAAATACTTAATAAATAGTAAAAAAATTCAGAAAAATGTAAAATTTGGTCTCCAAGCAGATATTAATATGGAGAATAAGATGAACGGTTCGGATTGACCTTTTGGATTTTGAAAACTCAAATATTGAGCCGTAGCATAGGGACCTCTATGCTATCCATAGCACCCCAGCCTAACTCTGAAAGTTATATAATAAAGACTTGTTTTAATTTCATGCAACATACGGACAATGGTCAAAACAGCATTATAAAGAATTTTTTTGCTCACTAATGAGGTTGATTTATTAATTATTATGAGACAACATCTGACCTGACCTACCCAACGATAGAGCGATAATGCAATTCATAAGTTTTTGTACCTTTCATTTACAAGCAGAAAAAAAAAATCACTAAATAAAGCTTACCCAAAAACATCTTACTAATTTTTTTTTTTTTTTTTGGATTTTGATTGTGTTATTATTTTTATATTTTTCGTCCGAGGTGGTATAACATTTCTGTGTTATTAAACAATAACTATTGGATTTTTAAAGTATTATAATCAAGTTAACTTACCTACACAGCTACACGCCTACACTACTATCTTCACCATACGCAATTGAAGGTTTCTGGGCTATATTATTATTTTTTGGGAGGTTTTTATTATTCACATTTTTATAATTATTTTATATATTTGTGAAAGATGTAGTATTATTGTGAAAACTCCAAATATTTTTGTTGTTTTCAAAATAATATTTATATCCCCGTTTATAAAAAAATGACATAGATAATAAATGATTATAAAAATGTTTTCACAATTTGGAAACAGTTTTGAAAACAAGTGAATGTTAGTTTTTTTTTATAAAACCAAATTTTCAAAACAATTTGGAAACATTTGTAAAATAACAGTCCAAGTCAATGTTAGGAAAAACTAACATTGACTTGGACAAGTAATTTTTATAAGAAAATTGAAAACAACCAGGAAAGAAAACTAAAGTCAACATATAGCATCACCGTCACTAAAACCTTAAAGTACACTTGTATCAATTCAATCAAACAAGTACTTGTACTAAACAGTAATTTTGCCAATATACTATCAGCTCTCACTCCTGTTAGGCTTGCTTGAAATTGGGATTACCTGTGCCAAAGAAAAAATGGTGTCAACAAACCATGTTTTATGCTAATTATGGTTGCATCAATTGACAATTAGAACAAGCGCCATGCTGTACCGTCTCAGAAGAAGGGACCCAATCGTTGGTTGCAGGATTGCTCTTATAGAACACATGGTTCACGCCGTTTGTGTAGGAGAGAGTTTGTGCATCAAAAGCAGGCCCGTTTGGCTTCTCCACTTTAATAAAACCTGTTCCGGTCTGCAAAGATGATGCATTGGATGGATTTCAAGATTTGCAATAATGGAATATACGTAACTTACCATAGTTTGCTATCTGAACTTAGATGCTTCATTTAGGTTGTTAATCCTAAAAGAAGAATAAAGAGTGAAAGAAATATAAAGCAATGTTTGATTGGAATTCTAATAGGAGTAGGGTCAATAAACGTGAATACTATCTTTTTTGGGATAGATAAATGTTAATTATTAATCTGATGTAATTTTCAAATACTCGAATTCTCAAATTGGATTAACTAAATTAAAAAAAAATTAAAAAACTTCCTTCCCAGTTTTCCCATACCCTTATCTTTACCTCTCTTTCGCTTTACTTTTGACTAATCAATCAATAACAAACTGTAAAATGCTGCCTACCAAAAGTTTAAAACTGCTTTTCTTAAGGAAAAAGTTGGATTTTGCTACAGTTTGAAAAGTTCAGAAGTTGTTTGCCAAATAAAGGGAAAGAAAAAGACAATTCTAGGACAATTCTAAGAACATATTTAGGGCTCAACAAATAGCCTGAACCAAATCAATTAGAATTCAATCATCGAGAACCAACCAAAATCTTGCCAGGTCGAGCATCTAAACAACTGGTATTTCCATAGTACTCAGTATAATTGGAACACTAGGCGTTTAATAATACCTAAACAGTTCGAGTATATGAAAGCTCACTTGACTGTGGCCTATTATTCATGAAAAATAATTTTATCTATGCAAAATAAATTCATGTACCGTATGATGTTGTTTATCCATACAATTGATCTCGTCGTAGTATCCCGTCTCCACATACTCCTCCACAACCTCCCTTCCATCCACCACCAACCCCTACAGTTAAACCCCACAAATACACTTCGGTCAACTAATCAACTAATTAAAACAATTGAGAGAAACTCAAAACTGGTTTAGAGAAAACCTGGGGATCAGATTCAAGGCGGCGAAATTTATCTAACTCGGGAATCGAACCCGGGTCTGACGATACGATGAAATCCGATTGTTCATCAAACGGGTCGCTTCGTGGCGGTTTGGAGGGGCGTTTTGGCGCGACCTTTTCAAAATAGTCCCTCACCTCTGCCTCTATTCTCACAGCTTCCTCTGGCGGTACGCTCTGGTCGCTCCGATCTGGTCGTCGTGCCATCTGATACGCAATTTTTAGTTACGTAATTTTGATCTCTCTCCTGCTTCTCTCTCAAAAGAGTTCAAGATGGAAATTTTAAAATACGGAATTTGGTTTGGTGAAAGAGATAGATCGCCTTATTTTACTGGGACTGGGCCCTGGGACCATGACGAGTGATTCTCTAAAGTAGTTTAAATATATTTTTTTGAATTATAACCGTCCGATCAGAGTCAGAGCCAATCTGACCCTATATAGAACTCACGGGACTCTTTAATATTCGTGAAGATTCTGATCGAACGGTCAGGATCTAAAAAAAATTTAAGTTACTTTAGGGGATCCGAGTTCGGCCACGCGTAATGACGGAGGAGATCGGGAACAAACGGAATCATTGTTCATACTACACTTTTGTGAAGAAATTTGTAGCGAGTCATTGTACAAGAACTTATATCTCTTAAATGTTAACAGCACAGTGACTCGCCACATAATGTATACACTACTGATCGTGAGGACGAAAATTACGGTCGATTTAGCAAAAGGTGGCAGGATCTTATCCGAACCATGTTGACAGAGAGAAAATTAATGAAATCAAGTATAAATGAATAATCTTTAGATTAGACTAGACTAATCTAGAAAAGCACCATACACGACTACTTTTCTCGCTAGCTGGTCTGACTTTGGGTCCCATCTCTGTGGAATATTTGGGCCTATTTGCACACCTAACAATCGACAGTGTGCTCCACTAACACTAGGCTTTTCAATTAATATATTTGTAAAGGCCCGTACAAGAACTATGACAACTGGACAAAGCCCCAAAAAAATTGAGCAAATTATATTGACAAGTTTGACAACCACCGCAATACAAAAATATATAGATATATATATATATATATATAGATGGGCTATGGTGCATTGCAATGCATAGGCCATGGTGTGCATTGGACCATAAATCACCGATTCAAAGTCCAAATGACCGATCCAAACCGTTCATCTTGTTCTCCATATTAATATTTGCTTGGAGACCAAATTTTATATTTTTTGAAATTTTTTTACTATTTATTAAGCCACTTTGAAAATCGCTGATCCAACGGTGACTGTTTGGAACAGTAAAATCAGAAGCCACCGTTGGATCAGCGATTTTCAAAGTGGCTTAATAAATAGTAAAAAAATTCCAAAAAATATAAAATTTGGTCTCCAAGCACATATTAATATGGAGAACAAGATGAACGCTTTGGATCGGTCATTTGGACTTTGAATCGGTGATTTATGGTCCAATGCACACCATGGCCTATGCATTGCAATGCACCATAGCCCATCTCTCTCTCTCTCTATATATATATATATATATTTTTATCAAAAGTTATACAATTTGAAAAATAATTAACATGTGACATTGAAAGGTTTTATAATATTTAAGTAATGACAAAATAATAATATTCAAAGAGGAGGGATCAAGTTACAACACTTGAAAGTTACAACATCATTTTTTTTCATTTTCAAAGTCCAAATCGTCGATCCAAACCGTTAGATATTCAATCTATATTAAAATGTGCATGCAGACCAAATTTTACATTTTTTTAAATTTTTTTGCTATTTATTAAGATGGGTACAAAATCGCTGTTTTTATTAAAATTCTGCACCATTAAAAAACAGCAATTTTGTACCCATCTTAATAAATAGCAAAAAAATTTCAAAAAATGTAAAATTTGGTCTGTAAGCACATTTTAATATAGATTGAATATCTAACGGTTTGGATCGACGATTTGGACTTTGAAAATGAAAAAAAATGATGTTGTAACTTTGTTGTAACTTTCAAGTGTTGTAACTTGATCCCTCCTCATATTCAAATTACACAAAAAAAAATAATACACAGCCTTTTTAAATGATAAGTACGGAAGAGGCGAAGAGTTGACTATTCTGTCAAGGAGACGAATGTGTCATGTGTGCAGTACTGCAGTGTGCGTGCTGAGGCCAACGATTTCCAAATGGGAAGTGCTACATTGAACGCATCAATTGTAATTTTGAGAGCTCAAATAAAATTTTCTCTATAAATACCTATTATACTCTTATACTCTCTCTTCTTTATCTATCACAATTAATATAAAAGTTAATTAAGGAAGAAAGTAATAAAGGAAACAACCATCCCTTACTCTTTCTCCCTCACTCCATCCCTTTCTCTCTTTTATGGAGTTGCTGGCACTTGAGCAAATTGGATGAGCTAAAATTTATATTTTGCTAGATTCTAAATATTAATTTTAATTTAGAATTTCATGCTACCCAGGATGTGGTTAGGCCAAGCAAGCAGAAGATTCATAAGACTAGAATACATGAAAGAAAAAAAGAACTTGATACTAATGCACTTTTCTATGGTGGCTGCTTCAGAATAAATTTTAAGTTTCCAAAAAAACAATTTGCTTGAATATACCAAGCTAAATTTCGTTTGTTTAGAGAAGTTGAGAGCAGAGCCTTCATCTTTGAGGTACAATTTTTTTAAATGACTTGTTTTATTATTAAAGGAGCATTATTTTTAATTACTTGTTTTAATATGAAGTAATACATTTTAGAAAAGATACATAGAGCTGCATAGCACCTCTGCCAGATATCCTTTCATAATTTAAAAAAAATGAAGGAAATTATAGATTAAAGAATCTTGGGACTCGTGAGAATTGATTTTCAAATTAATGATGCAGAGCAGCATACACTGCAATGATAGGGAGCAGTATTGATGCGTGTACAACAAAAGTGAAGTGCATCAAGGTATAACATATTGCATAATAAATTCAAACCACACCAACTTGCATCTACAATTTCTAAAACAACATTTGATTCCTTTTAGTCAAATTTAATATTTTAAAAAATTACGCTATTGGCAATAACTAGCTAAATTGGTTGAACTGAAATTTAAATTTTGATGGATTCTAAATTTATATTTTGCTGACATTTTAATTTTATAGAACTCAGTGCCTCTTCTTCTCACTACCATCTGGCCATCCCTGTGTTTGTGCCCGCATCTCCATGGGAGAGAAAAAGGGATGGAGGAAGAAAGAGAGTTGCTAGTTGTTTCCTTTATTGATTTTTTTTCTTTATTAACTATTGTATTAATTGTGACAGACGGAATTGCCACATATAAAGAAAAGAGTAAAAGGGTATAATTGGTATTTAGAGAGAAAAGTTCCTCTCAGCTCTCAATATATCAATTGATGCACTCAATATAGCACTCCCCTTTCCAAATGGGTTTTTAGATTGGGAGGGTAATAATAGTCTAACTAATTACTGTTGTAATTAGGCTTGTAACAGAATTGGTTAAGAATGTTAGTTAGTTAATTAGAACCGTGATGTAATCTTCCTTTATAAGATTTTTTTTATAAACCATAATTAAAAAAAAGAATTTTATAAAATCAACATGATTACTTCTTTTTACAAAAACCATAAGAACTGAAATGCTATTTCAGTCCGACCTTTTTTTCTCCGGACTGAAATAACAATTTAGTCTGAGATAGTTTTATAGGTTTTCATACCAGCAACCACAAAAAATCTGAAAATCTCTCTGGACCGAATGGTCATTTCAGTCCCACTAATTTTTTTTAAACCCGAAATAGTTTTTCTCTCTAGAAAAAAAAAGTTCAAACTACCATTTAAGTTCTTTAATTTTTTGTAAAAAAAAAAATTTTGTGTTGGTTTCATAAAGTTCTTTTTTTTTAAATTATGATTTTTTTAATAAGCTGTCAAGTACTATGTGTACAATCAATCAAGAAAATACAAGATTCATTCTCTCATCTCTATCTCTCTCTGTTACAATTCTTCTTCTCTATACAAATTATAATAATGAGATTTACAGTAATAAAAAAATAAGATCAAAATTTGTGTCTGTAAATTACAGTTTCAACTTTCATGATGCAATGAAACAAATATCTCTGTGACTGTTTTAAAAAAAAAAACAGAGAAACAAAGATCGGACTCAAAACTTAGGGTTTTGATAGCCGTCATTCTTCCTTCTTTTCTTCAGCTCAACTTTATTTTTTTTTACTTCTTGTAGTTTTCATCTCCGACACAACACCTCTCCTCTCTTTTAGTTCTACCTTTTCGAGCTGAGAGAAGAATGACAGAGGGGGGAGAAATCGGAGCCAATCAGAGCTAAAAATGCAGTATTGTCGGAGTTCGGAGCATAGAATTTCCATCTTGATTGGAGAGCGACGGTGAGTAGATCCAGCCGTTGTCAAAGTGCGGCGGCTGTCGAAGAAGCGGATCCGGTTGTGGAACGAGATGACGATTAAAGTATTGCGATGATCAACATCTCTATCGAAGCATGACGGTAGGTAGATTCGATTACCCTCAAAGTGCGGTGGCGATCGAAGAAACAAATCCAGTTGTGAAGAGAGATAAGGATTATAATATTTTGTAAAAATAAAATAGTTAATTTAGAAATTACAGCCATTTGATCCATTGTAAATATATTTTTTATCAATAAAATTTGTTAGTTGATATTTAAAGCGACTAATCTTATAAATAAATATATTTTTTTATTTTAAGGTTAGTTGATGCCGCTAACGGAATAATTTTATAGAAAAAAAAGGTCAATTTACAAGTGCATATAATAACTGAAAGTAAAACCCTATTACACGAACCCCCTATTGGGTTTATTTATTAAAATCAGATTCTAAGACAGCACAATATTCTCTCGCACAGTCCCCTTTCCATGTTATGCATAGCTCATGTTCCGTTATGCATCCAATTGTTTATATAAGTTTGATTGCCAATATATTATTTCATCACTACTTTGCAGCAAGTACCAACTATCAGAGAAAACCCAGTAATTCTAAATCGTTTGGAAAATAAAATATCAAACCTTAGCATTTAATTATACAAAGATGTCAGAATTTCAACACTCTTCTGGCAAAAGAAAAAAAAAGAAATAAAGATAAGCAACAGAATTCGGTAGTATATTCAAGCGAGCAGTGGCAGGGGAGAGAAATTGGATAAATATATCGACAGATCTATATTTACTTCACACAGCGCAAGATCAATAAAGAATATGAAAAAGTATAAAATGATGCTCTGTTTGAAGCTATATCTACTCTGTCAATAATTTTCCAGAGAAATTGGCGAATTGATATAACCTGAGGTAACAGAAATTTAGAGTTTATATATAAACCGTCCGATGGTCTTTCGCGAATTCCATCTCGTCAGATCTAAAACTCAAATATTATGTTACCTCAGAGGATGCTGACTCGAAATTGGCTCCTATATAGCTAGCTCCTAAGCACTCCCCGAGGCTAGCCGCTATCGTACTCCACCCCACCTCCTTGAACACGTATCCTCTGCATTAACTCAAAAGAAATCTTTTGAGTTAATACATTTCGGCCGTCTGATTTTAACACGGGATCCTTTACTATTAGTGCGGATCTAGTCCACACGAATTTTAAAGAATATCGGATGGTGAAGATGCATTAACTAAAAAGATTCTCTTTTGAGTTAATGCAGAGGAGACGAATTGCCTGACCTTCGTCTCATTGCCTCTTATATTCCCACTACCGTCTCTCTCTCTCTCTCTCTCTCTCTCTTTTTGAAGGTTAGTGGCTGACTCTCTCTCTCTCTCTCACTCCCAAAAATCCGAAACCCCTCTCTTGTTTCTTCCCTTCTCGTTAAAGGTTTAATTCCTCTTGTCTGATCGCAAAAACAAGAATGGAAGGACCAAGCAATGGAGGGCTCCTGTACCACGAGGTACAAGAGGGTAAGTTGTGCGCCGTGCACTGCGTGAACACCGTCTTGCAAGGCCCCTATTTCTCCGAGCTCGATCTCGCCGCGCTTGCCTCCGATCTCGACAAACAAGAGCGCCAGGTCCTGATGCAAGGTGGGGACCTCCAATCAGAGCAAGGTGATTTCCTGTCGGACGGGTCCCACAATGTCTCTTTGGAGGGCAATTTCAGCATTCAGGTCTGAATTTTTCTCCGTTGTTTTGATTCTTGATTTCTTTTTCTTTTTTGTGAATCTTCTGTTCAGTTAACCTTTCGTAGGTACAAGAATTGTGCTTCGGGATGAATTATTGTATTTCCATTGTTGATATGTAATTTGCTTGTGATCTATAATTCTTTTTCTACTTCTTTTAAGAAGCAACAATAATCGTAATCAGTCAATTCATGGCTTGTATACTATCGTTAACAAAAATAAAAATGTAGTTTTTGTCAACAAGAAACCTCTAATGAATAGCTAAGTCAACCAAGAAATATAATTTTACTGGTTAACAAATAAGGATGCAATGATTTAAACAAAAAAAAAAAGTGTTTTACAGGTATAATTTTCCAAGAAAATATGTGTATATGTTTTTACTATCTTTTAAATTAACTAAAATCCCTACTGAATTGCTGGTGTTGTCAGTCTCAAGAATTAATTTTTATAATGTACTTTATTAGACAGTGACCAGCATAAAACTTTTGATAAAATTAGGTCATGACATTGATTAGTATATTCAAGGAAAGAAATGGAAGGAGCTGGAATGGAAAAAGCATATATTCTTTCCTTGTGTGCGAAAGATTGCTCCAGACTGTTCTCTATCAATTTCATCATCGTCACGCACTTTTCAAATTAATTGCAATTACACCTTCCTTATATGCAATAATCTGTACTACCACATGCATGCATTTATGTAGTGCTGCTTCAGAGTTTTCTGTCACGTACATTTATGTAACAATATGCCGGTCTTCTTTGCACCAAGAGCAGTGAATTATGCATGTTAATGAAGTATTCAATACATCCTACTTTCTTTTGTCTGATAAAATTAGGTTGTTATGTTGTTTAGTATTTTCAATTAAAGAACTAAAGGGAGCAAGAATTATAAGGCGCTTATTCTTGTGCATTTAAGATTGCTTCCCTGGATATGATTGTACAAGATTCATTGGACATTATGTTGCCATTGATATATCAAGTAAATTTCTGGTTCATTTTCCATGAGAAGGCTGTGGCAGAAATATATAAAATTAGGTGCAATCACAACTATCTTATATAAAATGAGCTGTACTGCTAAACTCCTTTCATGCATCTGTGTAACACTGCTTCTAAAGCTTGTTGTCATATTCATCAAGCAACATATGCTGCTTTTACTGTACTTTCTTTACTCCAAACGTGGTAAATTATTTACGACATGCCATTATACTATGTCAATTTCTGTTAAAACAAGTGACTATCTCATACTGTAATCCCGGTATAGGCTTTGTAAAGAAGATACAAGATACAAAGAAGAGATTGAATTGTGTTTGTTGTATTTGCATTGTTGTTTCACTATTACAATCATAGTCTATCTATAGACCATACAAGGCTGTAATAACTACCTAACAGAAAATTGTTACAACTGAATCTGTACATTCATTTGACTTTAGTCAACTCTTAGTCTAATTCTCTATTACCTGTGCCCCATGTATCCTTAACTATCAAAATGAAAAATAAATTGGCAGGTGTTGCAGAAGGCATTGGAGGTGTGGGACCTGGAGGCGGTGCCGCTGGATGCGCCGGCACAGGAAGAGTCAGTGTATGACCCGGCAGAGCGGGAGACTGCATTCATATGCCACCAGGAGAACCACTGGTTTTGCATCCGAAAGGTCAACGGGGAGTGGTACAACTTCAACAGCCTCTATCCTGCCCCTGAGCACCTCTCCAAGTTCTACCTCTCAGCCTACATCGACTCCCTCAAGGCCTCTGGCTGGACCATCTTCACCGTCAAAGGTTCCTCTTTATTTTGTTCCTTCATTTTTTTTCTTCTTATTTTCTTTTCTTTTTATTCTTTTCCTTCCTTGTTTTATCAATTTCGATAGTTTGCTTCCATAACAGTAGTATACGACCTGAAAATATACCTCATATGTGTGCTATTTGTAAAAATTTAGGATTCCATGTATGAGCATGACACTGCTGTTTACAGCTTAGATACCCTTGCTTGCATTGTGTATACAAAAGGCTCCTGCATTTGTTATATTCTTTGCATTATTTTAAAAACAATTTGGGTGTAGGTGCATAAATCTCGTACTTGTTTTAGAAAGAAATTAGTAGAGGAAGGTTTTTAGGTGATATCAGCTATTTTTTGTAGGTAGCTGTTGTTTTCTCTGCTTATCAGCATTAGGAGTAACACTTGCACAAGTTATTTTGTTTAAATCTTCTGTACTATAGGCTCAATGTTTTTTTTCTTCCTAGAATTAGACTACCCAGCAACCATGTAGTGTGAAATATGTCTCCACTAATCCACATCTTCACTGTTTCTCTCCGCATTAAACAATTAGGTGATAGTTTCCATTCCTATTAGGGGTGATATCTGTTAATCTTTAATTGCTAATTATGCTGTTCAAAAGACTTCTAACAGAAAATTGCTAATTGTGCTGTTCAAATATATGATAAAACCTAACAGAGAAAACCTAGTGCAGGTAATTTTCCCAAGGAGTGCAATTTATCTGCGGAAGCAGGGAGCGGGTTTGGGCAATGGCTGATGCCTGATGATGCAAAGAATATAACCGCCTCGTGCAACAAACAGCAAACGACTCGAACCCGAACTGCAGATATTGAAAAGCAGGAAATGGACATGCTCCTTGCAACAACAGAGGATGAGGACCTCAATGCAGCCATACTCGCTAGCTTGATGGATGCCAACAACAACAATCCAAGGGATGGGACCCACTTGTCAGGAACAGGTGAGGGTAGCGGCACAGTGGGGTCCGAGGACCCTGCGTCAGAAGCCGTTGAGGGTAGTATTAGACATGACAGAGACAATATTGAGGAGGGATATGCCTCAAGCGACCCTAAACCCCGATATGACCATTAAAATTGAAGATGATCCCATTATTCATGGTTAATTTCTTCTTCTTTTTTTCTTTCACAAGAGATAGGTTGCTTATTTTTATGGTCAAGCCTGTAGCTAGTTTTCTATACCGTGCTCAGATAATGCATATGATTGCATAGAACTTGCATGGCATTGCTAATAATGCGGATGATTTTCTTTGTCTTTTCCATTCATTCTTTCATAGGGATTTGGATGTACATAGATGTTAATTGATTGTTCTAATTCTGAGGATATTTTTGCTTGTTGCTGGAAATATACCTTGGTGATTGATGAAAACAAGTTTAAGTTTGACATCTGACAGTAATAATGAGATCCAACATGCTAAATTGCTAATGATATAAGAGTTCTTCTCATTTTTTTAGATTATCGAAATCTCGTATGCTTAAACAAAAGTCGCAGCTGATAAATTAGCATGTTTTACCAAACAAATGTTTATTGGGTTTTTTTCTTTTTTACTTGGGTTCCTATCAACTAATTGACTAGTGGATCCCCAAATACGATTTGGATCTTTAATATTTCATATTTCATATTTAATAAGCCACAACAGCCAACAGGAGACTTATTTAATACACGGAATTCAGAGAAATACATGTATAATATTTCCCTAGTTTATATCTGACCAGATTACCAGTTTGTATTTTTGGGTGTAAAAAAGTGCTTTCATTTTTCCACTACATCAGGTTTTCTTCTTGACAGTAAATTCTCACTTTTCTCCTTTTGTTCGCCATTAGTGCCTCACCAATGAATGACTGAACACATCATCTCATATCATTTTTTGATGATCCATCGTATAAATTCCTCTCCAATGAATGTCAATTCTAAAAGCGGTAATCAGCAGTACACAATCTCATTCTTTACTTTATCGTCTGTTAGTTAGGATCTGTTCATCTTTTCTAAATTAAATTCGGTCTATATTTTATTTTATGGATTGATATCATACATGCTTTACAACGCATCTGATCAAACATTCATCATATTTGTATCAAAGGTGTTGCTTCTCTTGATTACAATTCTGTTCCTCTGGAACAAAACTGCTAGAACACTTATTCAGCGATTCTTTTCTTCACTGTTTGCGTATGTTTGACGGGTTAATTTATTCATGTTTGGATTTAATTTTGGATGAAATGTTTCTTCGGGTCACTGCCGCTGGTACCAAAGATGAACATCTCGCAAGAAACGATCGACCAATTGGCAACTGAGGTATGTGCATTTTTTAATAAAGTTCTTTTAGGACCGACTTTAAGAGTTTATGCACTTTCCAGCATATTTTTCGGTTGGACGAACAACTGGACATGGGCTTATAATGGGCCTTCTAATTTTGGGCCTTATATCAATTCATTATTTATTTTTTTCATGATGTTTACAAAACATACGAGGAAGCAAAAATTTTGGGGAGAGTTAGGTGCTATGGATAGCATAGTGGCCTCTATGCTACGGCTCAATATTCGAGTTTTCAAAATCCAAATGGTCGATCCGAACTGTTCATCTTATTCTCCATATTAATATCTGCTTGGAGACCAAATTTTACATTTTTCTGAATTTTTTTACTATTTATTAAGTATTTTACAAAATTGTTGATCCAACGGTGGCTGCACAAAACAGTAAAACCGTTGGATTAGCGATTTTCAAAGTGGCTTAATAAATAGTACAAAAATTCAGAAAATTATAAAATTTGGTCTCCAAGCAGATATTAATATGGAGAATAAGATGAACGGTTCGGATCGACCGTTTGGATTTTGAAAACTTGAATATTGAGCCGTAGCATAGAGGCCACTATGCTATCTATAGCACCCCAGCCTAACTCTTTTGGGGACACAGCAAAAGAAGAAAATGTTTGTGAAAGGTGTTCCTGTGGTTTTGAATTTTTTTTTTTAGAAACCATAAATAAATAAATATATTTAACCAAACCAACTTGATTGCTTTGTTTTTTACAAAATCCATAAAAACCAAGATGCCATTTCGGTCCCATTTTTTTTTAGGACCGAAATGATAATTCAGTCCGAGACATTTTCACAGATTTTGAGAAAAAAATACTTTAAAAAATTGTGAAAATATCTCGGACCGAAATAAAATTTCAGTTCTTATAGGTTTTGTAAAAAAAAAAAAAGTAATCAAGTTGGTTTCATAATTTTTTTTTTTATTATGGTTTATAAAAAAATTCTGTGGTTTTAGCGGATTTTAGATAAATCACGAGGGATTGGGATTGATGTGATGTAACAACATATACAGGCGCATGTATATTCATATCCTACTAGTACCAAAGTACAAGCTAGGGCTTTGATGTTTGCTAGTTGCTAAAGTTTGTATATATTTGGAAGTTAGCTGTCATGTTTTTCTTATGAACTCAAATTGAAAATGAAAGCATATAGAGTATGGGTTAAACTCAGCTATTAAAATTGGAGCTGCCTAGCTAGAAAATGATATTATGCCTAGAAAAAAAAAACATAATTTATAGAGCCGTTCATGACAAGAAATTCAGTTGTGAGTTGTAGGTTGTGACTAGGGATTTATAGTGTGTGCTATAGGTGGTAAGTAGTTATCATTCCAATGAGGATTTTATATAGGCAGTAGGTACTCATTTTTTGTCTACCACCAACTTCAAATGCAATACTGTGATAGAGAATTAGAGATGTATACCTACTTGTTGTTCCAAGAGCAATTTAAGGTAGGTTCAAGGGTGTTAAATTGTCAATATATTACTAGAATTTAATTTCTTGAGAATTCTTGAGGAGGTTTGCTTAAGAAAATTAGATCAATTTGGATAACAAAGTTATTTGATAATATGAAATGATGAAATTTGATACAATTTTGAATAAAGATCCGGATTCAAATAAATAAAAATTAGGTTATCTCATAACATACTCACCTAATGGCTAATGGTAACCATAGTAACAAATGAATTATTTGGGTTCGGTTTGGCGAAGTCAAAAATTCGTGATTCGGGAATAATTTGGAAATAATTCGGGAATGATTCAGAATTATTCAAATCAGATATCTCAGTCTTGCAAGAGAGCAAAAAAATATTTAGGAAAAATTCGCGAATAATTCATAAAATTCGAAAAAAAATCGTAAAATTCGCCAATTATTTGGATTTAATTCGGTTAAAGTTTAGTTAACCGAATAATTCGACGTTCAGTTCGGCATCACCAAAAAACGAATTATTCGGATTTAATTCGCCAATCTGACTATGATGGTAACAGTGTCCATGCTGAGAAGGTCACCCCAAACTCCGTGTACTCTATTCCAAATAAAATAATCAATTAATTGATTGATTGTCTCAATTAAAAGTAAATTAATCAAATCATTTTAGTGCTTAGTGCTTAAGACTTAAAAAGTAAATGTCTTGGCCGAACATAAAACGAGTCAAACGTCAACGTCAACGTCACCTTTCAGAAATCAAACAATATCATCTCCAGTCGTCAATACTACAGGAATTTGAAAAGGACATCTCCAGTGATAGCGTATCTTCCGGAGAATTCTTAAATATTACCGATACTATTTGCTGGTTGACTATTTAATATTTATATTCCGATTGAAACTATATTTTACATTAATTCTCATTATACATAATTTTGTGTACAAGGATTTTCTTCATTGCTGCATCTTTTTGTACCCCGTTAAATTTTTATAATTTTTCACTGTTCATCTCAGAATTTTTAATTTAGAAATAAAATATTGTTTTTTGCTAGAAAGGAAAAGAGTCGGGTAGGTTTTCAAAAATTTGCAAACCTTTTTAATGTACTAAAAAATCATTAATTAGTTGCATTTTATTTTATTCCCTTACAATTTTATATGTTGGAACTAACAATCTTATATATTTTTTATTTGAATAATAAACATCACTATCATAAAATTTCAGCCATCTCACTTTCAAAATGTCTCTCCAGTCTATTTACAAAATTTTGTTGATTCTGCCACAAGCCCACAACCCTTTTGACCTAATTACCAAAAAAAAAAAAAAAAAAAGCTTCCAAGCTATCACAGTCTTTTTTACGTGTGCCGACTTGAAACATTTAATATTGAGTGTTCCCAAAATATCACTTTGTGTAACGAATCATGGCAGCGACCAACAAATATATTTGATCTTAAGTTCTACACACAACTTAGCGGACCCCACTCCCAGTGAACTGGAATTTTAGCAACAATACAGAGGTTGATGCAGAATTAAAGCTGATCCGACACGGACATGTGGACACTTTAATATCTCTCCTCCTTATTAAGGAGCTTAATGTCTAGATTCTGCAAGGGTTCTGATTTTTTTTTTTTTTTTTATAATGATGCTCAGCCGTTGAATTTTCAAATTGCACATAGATGAAATTTTCAAATTATGAGCTTCAACACTTAAGTATGCATTGGTCGCGCCACATATGGTCCCAGTGCTGTGCCGCATATGATCCCAGTGTCCGTAGACCGCGCCTCTGAACCACACACGGCACCTGCGGACCGAGCGTGTCCACCGCGCACCCTTTTTCTTTTTTTTTCTGCTGAAGGCGGGATTCGAACCCAGTTGGGTTCTGTTGGTGCCAAAATTCTTACTACTACACTAGAGTTCACATGTGTTATCTTTTAGATAAATATAGTATTTAACTATTTTTCTCTACAAATTTGATTTAAATTATCTCTCCTCCTTATTAAGGAGTTTAATGTTTTCTACTACATAATTTGCTCCCGTTGCTGTGCGCGGGCACGATTACTAGTAGTTAAGAGTGGAGCTCCAGTGGTCGTTGTTTCTATTTTTGTATTTTTTTTCGTTAAAATTTATATAGAATTAAAAATTGTGAATTTAGCGTAGTGATACAAGTCCTATCTTTTCTTGAGAGATAGATTTGAGAATAGCATCTAAAAGATACCTAAATTTATTCAGAGGTGGAGTCAGACTTTCAAACTATAAGAATTAAACATAAATGTATGTCAAGTATATTAAATTTTTCTACTACGAATGAGAATTAATTTCACACTATCCATAATATTTTAGTTTAAATTATATTATAAATAATATATTAATTAAAAATTAAAAAATAGAGATCAATTAACCTCATTCGTTATAAGTAGATTTGTCTCTTATTGTACTGATATCTTTAATATAAATGGGAATTATAAAAGTTGAAGAAAATACTCGATTTTTAGAAAGAATGAACAACAACCCTCTAGTTATATTTCAACCATATAAAAGAAATCAACGGTCAAAAGTGTAATTTCTTGTTTTGTTTTTTGGAATGACTTAGGTGTAAATTTAGGTACCTCAGTAATCATGAGGTCTCCGTTGATCACCATTATTATTATTTTTTTTATATATTTAGCAAATGGTAGTCAACTAGATCTAAGATCATCTACATTTTTAGTATTATTAGAGTTTTTAATATGATGTGGCAATTTTTAATCTTTGTCAAATATCTGAGAGAATTTCTTATTTAGAAATTATACAGTAAATTTTTTTACTAAGAAATTGTTTATAAACTTCATGCTGGCTAAATAATTAGCTCAAATTATTAATAAATTATTTATAAACTTCGTCAATTTTTAGAAAGAATGAACAATAACTCTCTAGTTAAATTTCAACCATAGGAAAGAAATCAACGATCAAAAGTTTTTATCAAGTGTAATTTCTTGTTTTGTTTTTTGGAATGACTACCTCAGTAATTATTAGGGGTGTCAACAGGTACGATAAGAGTTAGGTGAAAGTATTTTTATATCTGTATCCATTACAAATTGTTCTTACTCGTACTCTTTCTTTATCCGCTACGAATTACCTTATTCCCACCCTATTCTTATCCGTTATAGATGTCAGATAACGAAACGATAATGGATAAATAACAGATAATGCTATTACAATAAAAAAAATCATTATTTATTAGATAATACATTAAAACATTCATTTCACAAATATATATACATGTTTTATATGTCTAAATTTTATCGGAATTTGCTGAAATTTATTTACATGATTTAATAGTTAATTAAGTGTAACACAACTATCAAGAATAATTAGAGAATTAATATTCATTGCTCATTAATATATATAATATATATAATTTTTTAAATAATTACTCGCACGGATACATAATAGGCTTTATCTCTACTCTTACCTGTTTAGATAACGAAAAAAAATCTTTACCCGTATCTGATAAGTTTACGAAAAAAAAAATCTTATCCGTACCCGTTTTATCGAATACGTATAAATTGAATCGGATAAACAGATAAAAAAGGTGTCATTGTCACCCTAACGTTCATCACCATTTTTTTTTTCTTTTTCTTTCTTACATTTAGCAACCGGTAGTCAACTTGACCTAATCATCAGTCAACACTCCAAGTCTCCGATTGATTAATTCTTTCTTACCAATTCTACATTTCTATTTTAAACAAATTCACCCACCCAAATCTTGTCAACAGTGTCTAGAGAATTGCACTTATTAATGTCTGGAGAATTTTAACAGTGTACTTTTTCAAAGCTAATTGCATTTTTCTGCACTGTAATTGCCGCTAAAAAAATGCACTGGTAAGAATGGTTATTTTATAATATTGTGAGAAATAAAGTATGCCTACGGGCTTTGATGAAAAATATATATATATATATATATATAGAGTAAAACTAGCGTGTGACATGCTCACCAAGAAAGTTTGGTGAGCATAACTCCAAAAGTATATCGGATCGACGTCAAATGTCAAATCCAAACCGTTGAAATCCATGTACTTCATGAGTGATGCATATACATGCAAAATTTTGAAAGTTTCGAGTTTATTTGCTACACGGTCAAGTGGTCAAAGAAATAATAAAAATTGAATATATAAAATAACTTATAATAAAATGTTCATTTCTTTGACCACTTGACCGTGTAGCAAATAAACTCGAAACTTTCAAAATTTTGCATATATATGCATCATTCATGAAGTACATGGATTTCAACGGTTTGGATTTGACATTTGACGTCGATCCGATATACTTTTGGAGTTATGCTCACCAAACTTTCTTGGTGAGCATGTCACACGCTAGTTTTACTCATATATATATATATCGCAATATAGGTAATGGAAACAGAGTAGGTTCGATGGGCATCGGACCTACTTTGGTTCCAACAGGTTCAATCATCGTCGGATTGGCTTTAGGATTCGCGTCAGAACTTTTGCGTATGCTTTAATATTCGTGCGCACAAATCCTGAAACAAATTAGACGGTATATCTACCCATCGGAACCAAACTAGGTCCGATGGGCATCGGACCTACACCTTTCTCATAGGTAATAAGGGTGTGATATGTTTATCAAGAGAGTTTGGTGAGTACAATTCTAAAAGTATATCGAATTGGTTTGAAACGACGAATCCAAACCATTGAAATCCATGTATTTTATTAGTGATGCATGTACATGCAAAATTTTGAAAGTTTCGAATTTATTTGCTATAAAGTCAAGCGGTCAAAGAAATGATGAAAAATAAATATATAAAAAACAACTTATAAAATATTTATTTCTTTGACCGCTTGACTTTATAGCAAATGAATTCGAAACTTTCAAAATTTTACATGTACATACATCACTCATGAAGTACATGAATTTCAACAGTTCAGATTTTTCGTAAATGTAACGTTTCATACGGATAACATTGCTCTTTATTACTGGACTAATTAAATACAAATTAAATTGTGTGTTTTTTTTTGTTAACCAATACATTAAGTTAAATAAACAATAATTCAAAATACTTTGTTCTTCATAATTAAGAGAAAATTCAATTATTAATATTCTGTGAACTGTATATTTTAATTTTATTTTTGTACAACAAATATCAAACTGGAAATAGAATGAGTCTGAGGTGAACCATAAGACTTTCGGACTTAATTTAATTATAAAGGTCTCACTTTAAGATTCGCGCAACTTATATCGAATGATTCGGATCTAATCTAATTCTTGTCTGATCCGAATTCGTCACAGGCGTGGCCTTGTGGGTTGGTGGTGAAGAAAACGGAGGCTGTTGGAAGGCAATCATCAGTCAACACGTTTTCAAAATTCCAAAATTCCAAAAGTAATTAATGATCATGTACGATCAAATTAAATTATGCAAATGCTCTTAGTCTGAGCCTCTGAGGTAGTTGGAAAATAAAACTTTTCAGCTATCCTAGGGGATTGAATTTAAAAAAAAAAAAAAAAAAAAACGAACAGAGAGAGAATTAAGCCATGAAACTTGTCATCTCCCACTTAACAATCTCTAATTGTCGGTGCGGTTTCCACTGATTTTGTATCAATTTTTGAATAATTTGGACTCAAAAATCCAAAAATAAATTAACATGTTTTAATCTATGAAGTGACTCGTAGCTAATGTTTTTTTTTTATATAAACCATAATTTAAAAAAAAAAATTATGAAACTAACATGATTACTTTTTTTTACAAAAATCATAAGATTTGAATGTCATTTCGGTCCGAAATTTTATTTTTGGGAACCAAAATGGCAATTTGGTCCCATAAAAATGGCATCTCGGTTCTTATGATTTTTGTAAAAAAACAAAGCAATCAAGTTGTTTGGTAAATTTTTTTATTTTTTATTTATGGTTTCTAAAAAAAACTCATAGCTAATACCTGTATAAATTGAAACTAGTTAGGTCAACAAAGATGAAAGGGAAGATTTTCCTTGAAAAAAAATGGTAGAATTCGAGACGTGTTGGATTAAAATCAATGAAAATATCGGATTTCTTTTAAGTATACATCAGCCACATAAGGTAAAACTTTACTATTATATAGTCAGATTTTTATGAGGATAGATAATATTTATTATTAATTTTCTTTTTGTATTATATATCTTTTTTTTTAATATATTATTATATTCTCATTGGAAGCAAAATTGGTAAGTTTATTATGAAATCGGAATCGAGAGAATCAGTAGAAATCGGATAAATCAGAGAAAACTCGAATTTTTTATAAAAGATATGTCAAGATAAAAAAAAAATTGATATAAACTATTAAAATATTAAATTTTACTTTGAACATAATCAATAGTCTTAATTGTTAACTTTTAATTTTTTTTAACGGTCACGTCAGTAGTTTTTATTGCAGAAGAGAAGAGTCAATATAACAATGAAATTAACAGAATTAATTGTTGGCCTTCTATAATATTTTCTTGCAAAGAACATGGCAAGGCGCAAACTTGAAAAGTTGGTCTATAACTCGCTACATCTTCGGTGATACAAACCAAGTAACAAAAGATAATCTCCGAAAGTTGTCTGGATTTGGACCGTTTGGTTTCCATTGGAAAATTACAACAAAAAAAAAAAAGGAAAAAAAGGAAAAAAGGAAAGATAACGCCTATCAATAACAAAATGTCGTTTTAGATTGTAAAATGGGTCCAAATATGAACAGACGACACAATTGGAAAGATCCACATATGGTCGACGCATGATCAAAGAGAAATCCAAAAGACCAAAAGCAAGTCGTTTTTATCAAACTCATACCTCAAGCTTGGGGCACCTAGAGAGTAACCCATGCTTATCTTATTTGCCATTGATGTGATTAACATATCAAGCGTAATTAATTACGAGTTGTTACTATTAAGAATTAATGCAATGTATATTAAAAGTTTAATTGGGAAAACCATCCTTTAATCTCATTGTTGTAAAAAAAACGGCCGTTTAGGCCGATCAATCAACCGATTAATCGTTGGTGGTGATCAAACCATTACGGGTTTTTCCGACTAATCAGACAATTATAATTTCCGATTATAACCGATTATTTCCAATTATTTTCGATTAATTGTTTAACGGTACCATATCCATCTGACGAGTACATACCGTTATTTACAACACTGGTCTTTATTATAGTGGTAAAAGACATGAAGATTTTTTTTAAATATGAATGTTAAAAATTTAATCAAGTTTAATTACATTCTTCAGCGGGAGGTCGTCATGAAGATCGTGAATTTGAAATATGAATGAAGAGAATTTTTATGAATATTAGAATTTAATTAAAAGGCTATACTTTCATTTTTCAGAAAAAAAAGAGAGTCTAATACAATTTTATATAAAAATGTATTGTTAAGTGTATGTCTTATATTATATTAAATCTAAATCAAATTTCAATAGAAACTAAATAAGAGCTTCAATTTTGGATATAATGTAGAACAGTGAGTTTAGTGAAAGTGACACAAGCTTTCAGCTCTTTTTGAAAATACGCGGATTTAATTTTCAAAGATAGCATCTAAAAAATGCTGAGGTGTTAAGGAGCGCTATGATAAAAATAAAAATAAAAAATTGGATAGAATGCACTTGCACTTACATACTTATAATGAAAAAAAAAAAAATCTAACAGTGCATGTTAATAAAAATAAATGTTATCAAAATTTATTTATTTTATATACACGACTGACTCATACAAAAGCTAAAATAAAAGTATGAAAACGCATGTCATGTTTTTTTTTTGTTTATATGGTACGAAAGTTTATTTATTGGCTTGGTTTATTATAAATGAATTAAATCGTTTTCTTTCAGATTTTAGTGATAATGGTATCTTCATTGAAAGCTATAATAAATATTTCCATATAAAGATAGTTACGCATTAATTCAAGATTTTTTAGCCATATCACATCAGTGATGACTTTGTCCATTTGAGTTTATTCTCTCTCCTCTTTTGCTTTAATCACATGATTCATTTAAAAAGATGTGTATTTAGTGTATCCAATGTGCAATGTAAGCTCTAATGAAAGGAACCAAACCTTCTGCCCTTGCATCGTCGTCGGCAGAAAATTTATATCTCTAGAGTCACTGACAGATAAGTCCGGATAGATTTTGAGATAAAACTATATTTAATATTTAAATGTTAAAATTTACTTCGATCCACGTGTCAGTAACTTTAGAGGCAGAAATTTTTTATCCACAGAAGGGCAGGTGATATGATTCCCTAAAGAAATACAACTCTTTTGTGTTCCTCTGAATGAACTACCATGCTACAATATTATTTTTATATTATTCATGTTTTAAACGTTTAAGAAAATAATTGTTCTCATTATTTATTGAATTTGGAACTTATTTGTATAGAAATTGTTCTATTCTAAAAATTGGATTTTTTTAATAGATATTTTTTTCAGAACAAAGACCAAAAACAATTCTAATAAACATAATTTTCAGATTTAGAATAACATACTAAGTTTATAACAAGAAGGTTTTAAAGATTTTTGTATAGATCTTTAATTTTGAATTAAAATAAGTATGATATATATTTCATGATGTATTTGTTGAAGGTGATAGTATGCACTAAGCATCAAAAAAAAATTGATGGCTATCCCTATCTAGCTAATTGTGGAACCTAAAAAGGGTTCATTGGTAACAGGACCACTATATCACTAGAAAAATTAATGGTGCAAAAATAGATGCGACAAGCTTGTTTAAATATACAATCTCCGATTTTATTATTATATATTATATATATAAAAATGTACTGAGGATAAAAAAAATTAAGAATGGTTCCGAGTATACTTAGAGAATCAAAACAATTATGGACAAAATGATAGTTTTTTTTTTAAGAGAAATATTGATAAAATTATGTTTCTTAATTAAATGATGATGATGATGATGATGATATCAATAGGAACTACAAGAATGATATACTTGTAATTATTGGCGTAGTATTAATAAATATTTTTTTAAAGTGATAGTGATTCTAATTTAGATATAGTTTGTAGTCTTGCTCCACCAACCAATATCAATAATAGTGTCCCTACTTTCATGTTAATTTAAGCGTCACATTCCAATTTCCAAGCTTAAACTTTTATAGTATATTTCTCTCTGTGTAACCATAAAGCGCAATATATATTCTCTTAAATATATTAGATCTATACAAAACATGCTATATAATAAGAGGAGGGATCCACTTATATTTTTTTGGTGACACCGAATTATATTGCACATTTTTAAAGTCTTTAAATGTCAAATAATCAATCTGAACTGTTCAACGTGATTGATATATTAAAATGTGCTTGCAAATCAAATTATATATATATTTTTTGAATTTTTTTACTATTTATTAAGATGAGTACAAAAATTCAATAGCTTGAAAACAATGATTTTGTAAAATAATTAATAAATAGTAAAAAATAAAAAAAAAATGTAAAATTTGAGATGCAAGCACATTTCAATATACATCATGTTGAATGATTTGAATTTTAAAGACTTTGAAAATGTAAGATGTAATCGGATGTCACAAAAAACAATGTAAGTGGATCTCTCCTCCATATAAATACAACTAGAAATGTTTTTGGGTGCATTTGTGAATATGCAAAGCGTAGCTCTAAGAGATATATTGCATTAATATTTATTGGTAGAACCCAACAGCTTGTGATGACAGATGGATGCCCACACCCTAGTAAACCTTCAAAAAGATCAACAAGCAGCCTAGTAGTGCGTGCTTCCAATAATTAAGCATTAATTAATTATATATATCATGCATCAAACCATGATTTGTTATAACTTGTACATAACGTGAATCATGACAGTAACATGTATATATATAAATAGAAAGCTAGCATTGATGTATAAACTATCGTGCTGGAGAGGCGAAGCGTCGCTCCTCTCTATATCTAATTCTGGAGGGAGAAACGGTTACCAAAAATATATATATATATATAAGAAAATAAAAGTTGAAAAAGAAATACTAGGAGAGAGAAAAGAGAGAGAGAACCTTATTTCACCGTTTGTTTCCCGGGCTTTTCTCTCCCTCATCCATCTCTTTCTCTCCTCTCCCCCAAAAAAACTACCTAACCACCTCCCGTTAAAAAAAAAAAAAACGGATTAGTTTCCTTTCAAGGCCTTGAGAAAACCGGTACATGGCATCAATTGCTGGCGGCACCACGCCGATCACGCGCCGACGACTCACCGATTGTGAGAAATTGTGTCAGTCATCAGAGGAAGCTGAGGACAATTCAAATCATCAGGATTACTACGGCTATGCACCGTGCGCTTTCTTTAAAGAAAAACCTTGCAAGTGGAGAATTGTTTCATTAGCAAATTTGACCGATTGGATGAGGGGTATGGTGGTGGTGCTACTTTCTCTCCTTGTGTTAATGAGCTTTTTGTTGTGTTCATACCGGATTGGCAGATTTGGTTTCGGTGTTGATAAAGGGAAATTTGTTAGGAAGGTAGGGATTGGAGATCGAGTCGCGCATAGTTCCAGTTGGATGAAGGAGGAGAACTTGACCAGACCTGTCAGGAGACCCGAACCGCCGGTATGCATATATACACCTATATATATGACAGTTCATTGCATGGTGTTCAGTTTGATTCTAATGTCATATAAATTCAGAACAAGCTTAAATTATATGTGATTAATTGTTTCATATGTTATATTATTATGTGGGTCCCATCTTTTTGTGAAGTTCATTGGTAGGTTTGCATAGTAAACTATATTATATATTGCAATATGTGATATTATTATGTGGGTCCCATCTTTTTGTGAAGTTTCATGGATGGTAAAAGCTACTTATCATAGGATGGTTTCAGTGTGTGTTGTTGTAAATATGAATGTCAGCATAAATTGCAACAGTGGTAAGTGTTATAGAAGAACCAAACTTGATGTGGTTGTCACTATGGACGAGTTTAATTAAGCCTATTGTGATCTTGTCATCTTGACTAAGCATTAGATCATCATTCAACCAGTGAAGTATTGTGCACCAGCTTATGATTAGATTCCAGTTGGAATTAATATATATTTTTATGCCTTACTTTATCAGTAAAATTTGAAATCAACTATATATGATCCTATTTCTAGATAATTAAAGTAGTAATCTTGATGAAGTTCTCTAAAAAGCTATTATACTTAATAAGCAAAAGAGATAAGGTTATCAGTAGTATACTTCTACTTTTGGCATATATTCATTTAAACAACAGTATATTTAAAATATATAGTGCACACAGAAAGCATGACCCTTTTGAGTAATATATGGAAACCTGTAAAATAGTAATCATATATTTGCTTTTCTTTTGAGAAGTACCTAGCTGAAGTTAGTTACTTGGTTATTGTGGACTTTGCTTATTCAAGAGGTACTGGTGAAGCTGATTTTTCTCTTAAAAGAGAAAGTACATTTTTAGAACTATAAGCAAAGGGATCTCATTATTGTTAATTTATATATCTAGAAGCTTTTTTTAGATACCACCTGGTGCTTCAAGTTCATAGCAAAAAAAAAAAAAAACGGGGGGGGGGGGGCATAATTAATTGGAGTGGGTCCCACTTTTTAAGCACAACATCAGGAGATAATAGGATAGGGGTTCAGTGGTTCTGTACCAGGAGATATGGATAAAGGAAAATTAATTACCTTAACAAAGACACATTTTATATATTTAAAAGGACTTCTAATTAATGAAAATCAGCTCTTATGATTGGTTATACTTATTCAACGTTTCATGAAATAAATTAGTAAAATATTTGCTGACAATGAGACCCGAAGCAAATTCTCTCTGTTCAACAGATAGCATTCAATTTACAACTTCAGAAAAAAGGAGGGATTACAGTGTTTGGCTGTTTGCATAGAAGAAATTAATCTAGAAATTAAAATCAGCATTTAATTTTGATAGAGTCAAGGCAAAAATGTTTGATAGAGAATCCTATTGAAGATTTAATTGCATCAAAAATGTTTGATAGAGAATCCTATTGAGATTTAATTGCATAACTGACAAATGCTTTCTATGACAGGTACTTGAGATTTGGATGAAACCAAATCCTGATGGTTACAGCAAATGCATCGAACATCCAAAAATTAAACACAGTAGGCTATTTTCCCCTCTTTATTCCCTGAAAATGTTTGTTTTTTCTTAAGCAATAATTAAATTCAGATTAGTTCTTTCATGCATTAACTTGACATTGTATTGGCTAATCACACTCCAGGAACGAGTAATAATGCAACTCTTGGCTATTTGATGATTCATGCTAATGGGGGCTTGAACCAGATGCGAATGGGAGTATGCACTAATTCCCTTCATGTCTTTTTTTCACGCAACATTTAATTGAATTTTGGGTCAAATTTGAAATCTCTCACAATTTTCTTTTGTATACACAGATTAGTGACATGGTTGCCATAGCAAAGCTAATGAATGCTACACTTGTCATCCCAACATTGGACCATGACTCCTTCTGGACCGACCCAAGGCATGTGTGGAAGTCTCATAATATCAGTAAATTTGCTTTAAGAGAAAAATTAAAGATAGAAAATAATATTATCCACGATAAATTGTTGCAGTGAATTCAAAGATATATTTGATTTGAAGCACTTCATTGAAGTTTTAAAGGATGACATTAACATCATAGAATCTATTCCATCAGCCTTAACACGAATTAGGCCTCTAGTGCGAGCCCCTACCTCATGGTCTAGGGTCAGTGCATTGATCTCTGTTTTTTCTTTATTTATTTGAAGTTTCTAACATAATCTAGATTCTGACTTCTTATTATACAGGCCTCTTATTATAGGAACTTTGCAAAAACCTTGAAGAAATACAAAGTGGTTAAGTTTACCCACACTGATGCGCGGATAGGTAACAATGGACTTGCTCCTTCAATCCAACGGTTGAGATGTCGTGCCAATTACGAGGCACTGAGGTATAAGGAAGAGATTGAAGTGCTGGGGAGGACATTAGTTGATAGGCTAAGAAATGGCACCAATCATTACATTGCACTTCATTTAAGGTTGGTGAATTGTCTCAACATATCAGGGGTCAAAATGTAAAAAGCGGAAAAATTTCAGAAATTTTTAATTTTAAGAATTTCTACTAAACATATCATTTATGAAGAATCACTTCAAGATATCCTTTCAATCGTGTGGTTAGCCCAAATCCAAATCATGCCACTAATTTTCATCAAAAATTTCAAAATTCACCCCAAAGGCATACCTGACCGGTAGAATGAGATCCTAACCATTTATTTCAATATGGCACGAATCTCAAAAAAATGAATTCAGGTATCCGTGCATCTAACAACTATTAACTTTATCCACACAGACCAAACTACAGTGGTAAGAAAACAAATCAAGCTCGTATCTTTTGTACATAGTATATGGATGATACCAAACTTTCCTGCTATACTACCAGTAGAGGTCATACCTCTAGTACAAAAATATGCTGTTCCGTCCTACATAGTGCTATCCCTTTTTTCCCCTGCGCATGTATCATCGAGAATGAGTATAGTACCTACCAGTTGGTACGTATTGGTACAATAACAGACCAAGGTGAACGGAAATTTAAATTAATTATATGAAAGCCAGCTTTAATAGGAAAAAATAATATAAAATGACAGGTATGAGAAGGACATGTTGTCATTTACGGGGTGCAGCCATAACCTGACAGAGGAAGAAGGTGAGGAGTTAAGAGAGATGCGGTACCAGGTGCACCACTGGAAAGAAAAAGAGATTAACAGCAAAGAAAGGCGGTTGCAAGGCGGCTGCCCCATGACGCCGCGAGAAGCTGCTGTTTTTCTCAAGGCCATGGGGTACCCTTCAGATACAAATATTTACATAGTGGCAGGTGAAATTTACGGATCCAATAGCATGGATGTATTGAAATCTGAGTATCCAAATATTTACACCCATTATAGTCTGGCCACAACAGCTCAGCTGGAACCCCTTGAACTGTACCAGAACCGACTTGCAGCTCTGGATTATATAGTGGCACTTGAGAGCGATGTGTTTGTGTATACCTATGATGGCAATATGGCCAAGGCAGTGCAGGGTCATAGACGATTTGAAGGGTTTAAAAAGACAATTAACCCCGACAGGTATAATATATTTACATTTGTTTGATCTTTTATCATTTGAAGAAAATAACTATTTTCAACTCACAATGGACAATTTTTGTATCATATTTTTTCCAGGCAACAGTTTGTTCAGCTGATCGACAAATTAGATAGTGGCATCATAACATGGGAAAAATTTCAAAGCAAAGTGAAGATAGATCATAAAGACAGGCAAGGCGGGCCATATGAGAGAAAACCCGGATTTACGCCCAGACAAGAGGAGTATTTCTATGCAAATCCTTTACCAGGTTGCTTGTGTAAAAGATTACACACAAACAAGTGAAACTTGTTCTTTCTTTTTTGAATTAGGAAGGAAAAGAAAATTAGTTGTAAAGATAAACAGTGCATTGGGGCATAAGTTGACAGATTTTATGTGGATATCAGTTGAAAATAGTCTTATGCGTTATAGGGGCTCAAGGAGGGCCAATTACAGTTTTTTCCAAAATATAGTTGTTTATAGATGTAATTAGGTAGTTTTTATACTTCTGTTTATTTTTTTTTTTTCAATTTTCAATTTTGCTTACTTTGGCTAAACTACCCATTTTCCCACTGTGTATTATCAAATGTTGATAGCCTTATTTACTTTATCTTTGTTTCAAAATGGTTACTTCAAATTACAATTTTATTATGGTAGATCCAGGACCTTTAGATTTTAGTTTATTTAAATTATATAAAAAAATGCATAAATTATCGAGTGACAGATATGCAAAAATCAAATATGTATGTTGTACCATAACACTGCACATGCCCCCAATGGAATCCAAATACTAATCATCCCACCACTACCTAATACACTATCTAAAGAAATCAAGACGAAAAGAAACAGAATTGAAGCAGAAAAACCAAGGCCCAAATAAAAATTCACAACAGGAAGGTATATAGACCTGTTCCTTCAAATTGCCTTTCCAGAAAGTCTTGGTTCTTGTAAATTTCTGGCAAAATCAATAACTTTCACATCACCGCGGCTACAATTGCATCTCTGTATCCTGACCGGCCAACGTTGTGTGAGAAGCACATCCTCTGTACTAATCACAAACCCATCAAACTCCTGTGTAGTAATGAATCCTAAAAGTGCCATGAGTCATGATTAGAAGCATTATTATTACACCAAACCGGTGCCAGGTCATCCTTGGTATACCAGTAGTTGTCACTGTTGTAAATTTTCGTCAGTGTAAATGACTCAGCATTGTGGGGGGGGGGGGGGGGGGGGGGGAACAGTTTGTTTTCTGACAAAGTGTGTGTCATCTAACAGGAACTCATGCCCATGATGTGAGACCTCGATTATGTTTGATTCGAGCCATGCCGGCTTGCTGATATCGAGGGTCCTGTCCTGAGATTTCTACATAGGTTAGGATCAAAGAATATATCACCCCAAAAACTTTTTGAGATATTGATGGCCTTGAAAAGTGTCGAGTGCATTGGAATTTGTAGAATTTTCGAGTTGAATCGTGGCCTACAAGTTTTAACAGGGCAGCTTATGTGAATAGAGAGGAAATATACATTAAAAAAATTAAAGCAACTCTCTCTCTCTCCCCCCTCCCTCCTTACTGTTGGAATTTCGGGTAGGTTATAGTGCAACAATTCGAAACAGTTCAAGATTTGTTCACTACCCGAAAACCAGAATCCAAGTATAAAACTAATTCTAGGATTAAAACAGAGTTTACCACTAGACGCGCAGCGGAATCTTCAAGTCTAGCAGTAGCCTTCTTCTCCTTTCCTTCGTGTCAGATCCACGCAACAGCCTAGCAATCACGCCTCTATCAGTATCCACACGAACAAAGCCAAAATCAACAATCAGTCGATATGCTAGTATCAATCTGAAAGCCCCGTCTTTCTCTCTTTCTTTCTCTCTTACGATTTCTGATATCTGTGGAACAGAATTTCTGGAACAAACAAAAACCGAACTGCTGCATGTATATTTATAATACTTATGCATCCATTCAGTTGCACCATCTGGATGCATCTCTTCAGAAAACGTGATCTGATCTGAGATCAGATCAGATCAGATCAAGAATTTGGGCCTAGCCCAATAAGACTTAATATATTAATTCAGCCCATATTATTTGGCCTGTAGAACACTTCTTACAGTCTCCCACTTGTTCTAATTCCAAATATTAATGCATCTAATACATTTGTCTGAAATTAATATATATATTAAATTTGATTTCAACCTTGTTCTTGTGTGTGACCCAATAGGTTCATATAATGTTGGCAGTGAGCTGAAAGTCCTTTTCGGCACACAAATCATAAGCGGTCCCTAGCAGGGCATTATGACTACCCAAATTATATGAATGTCAATATCCGACAAGTACCTCACAATTATTTATGTTAATCCCTTTATCACTTGATATCTTGATTGTACTCAAAGTAGGATATGTGTCAACTTTGTACAGTACAATCTTTGATTTCTCATACCAAAGTTAGATTGACTTTCATATGATTGACTATCAACCATATAGCACGGCCATGCATTTTTCAATCTATCTTTCTAAAGGGGCCCAGAGATATCATACTCTCAATACATGAGAGGGATAAATTCCATCTTGATCACTCACATTTCTTCACATGATTCATAATACACCCAATTACTACCTTTATAGTTACCTGGTTAGGGCTAACGTTTGATAGCATTAAAGTATACAATCCTCATTGAAGAAATCAATGATGATCTCAAGTCAAAGGATTCAACAAAATATTGTATAAAATAAACTTATGACACATAATAATCCATACAGTATTTTATAGCGGGTCTGTCCAATATCATGTTTATCAAACATGTATCCATGTGATTGCATTGGATATCCCATATCAATGATCCGTAAAACCTGATCATCCACAATCAATCCACATACCAGTCCATAAATTATTAGTGTTCTGACTAACAATAAAGACTAGGGACTATTTAGAATAATATTGCATTCCATTATAAAGTTTTACGATCCAATTCATCGAATTGATGATAAATAATAAGCAATAAATTATTCAAGGAACATTATATTGTTTTATTCATAAAACATAAACATACAAACAAACATCTAAATTATAAACCTCTGTAACACAATAATATTCACTAGAGCCAATCACTCATGTATCTAATACCTATAGCTCTAGTATGCATATCATGCTTAACTTGCGAAAGAGGTTTAGTCAAAGGATCTGTCACATTTGCATCCGTTGCTATCTTGCATATTTTAACATCACATCTATTCACAATCTCTCGAATAAGGTGAAAACGTCGAAGTATGTGTTTGGATTTTTTGGTGTGATCTTGGCTCTTTAGCCTGTGCGATTGCTCCATTATTATCACAATACAGATCCACTGGATTTTCAATACTTTTAATCACACCAAGTTCAATAATGAACTTTCTTATCCAAACAGCCTCTTTTGCTGCTTCTGAAGCAGCAATATATTCAGCTTCTGTTGTAGAATCGGCTACTGTCTCCTGCTTGGAACTCTTTCAACTTACAGCTCCTCCATTGAGACAAAATACAAATCCAGATTGCGATCTAAAATCATCTTTGTCAGTTTGGAAGCTTGCATTTGTATAACTAGATACAACAAGCTCTTCCTCACCTCCATAAACAAGAAATGTATCCTTAGTCTTTCTCAAGTACTTAAGGATATTTTTCACTGTTATCCAATGACCCTCACCTGGATCTGACTGGTATCTGCTTATGACACTCAAAGCATATGAAACATCGGGACGTGTACAAAGCATAGCATACATGATAGATCCAATTGCGGATACATATGTGATGTGAATTTTACTACACAAGTAATAAATCCTAATTTACCCTCAATTCGGTTGCAAGTGTACAACCTTGTCAAGTAGTACTTAGGGATCGTCTCCACAGGGACAATTCGGAATATTAAACCTAACCTGCTAATTTAATTTAGTAAAAAGAAATAAAAGGAATTTGTTTGTTTTTATGATGGTTTGGTTTGTTGCTGATCAAATTGAATTAACTAAATTCTAGGTCTAAATGTGGTTTTTAAGCAAGAATGAGAAATCAGGGTCTCTTAGGGTTCCTATCCACTAATGTCACGATTAATTGATTTATTAAGGTTGTTCTTATAATTATGAAGACACAGTCTAATGTTATCGGTATAAAGTGATATCTCTATGTTAATACCGTCTTTAAATTAGCATAAATGTTACCTCTCGGTACTTAGTTACACTAATCCAAAGTATATTAAGTTCTTAACTGTCCCAATTGGTATATAAAGTTATTCGTCACCTCTCGGTACTTGGTACAATTTTCTAACCTATCGGGTTAAGCCCGTATAAGATAAGCGCCGCATCTCGGTACTTAGCCTATCAAATACCCTATTCTTTATGGTCAGGACTAAATACTCAATTTCTCAATTGTAAATACCGAATCCTAGGGTTTCATGCAATTTCGATTAAGTTATCACAATCAAATAATATAAAGAAAAGATCATACCAAGGAACAAGTAAATATAATATAAAATCAACTAATCCATGACATAAGTTTCAAGTCTAACCCTAATCAACCCTAGAAATAACCTTAGCCAATCATGGCTGAAGCACACAAGATAAATAACAAGTAAAAGAGTTCTAAAAGAAAGAAATCAATGTAACCGCTCGAAGAATTCGCTATCTTCTTCTCCCTCTTTTAGTCTCTCCTTTTTCTCCCTATTCTCCTGTGCTTTTTCTCTCTTTCTAATGTCTAAAATTCGTCCCTAAAACAGTTATCCCTTTTTCAGAAAGTAAAAACAACTAATAATAGCAAAAATCTCGCTCTGGAACTGTTTATTGCGGGCCGCAATAACCTCTATTGCGGGCCGCAATAATAATACAAATTTTCTGTTCTGCAAATCAGTTCTGACTAGTTGGTTGCGGCCCGCAATAAATTAATTGCGGCCCGCAATAAAAGTGAAAATTCGCCAGACTTCGTGCTTTCTTGCTCCAGATAGCTCGTTTTCCTCCGTTAAGCTCCAAGCACTTGATTGCCTACAAAATAAACACAGCTAGGGCAGTAACTTGAACTTTTAAATATTTCTAACCTAATTAAATTCTAATTTCAACAAAACTCAGCTTAATTTACACAACAAACCCTAGGTTTCAACATATATCATTTTGGCTTATCAAATTCCCCCAAGCCTAGTCTTTGCTTGTCCCAAGCAAGTCTAAACCCTCACAGGGATTCCCGGGTTTTGTCTATATATTTTAAACCAAGTTATCTAAACTATCCTAAAGACTTGAAAATAAAATTGGTCAGTCAAGGCAATTTAGAGTTCAAACAATTTAATTCAAGGCATGAGGGTTTCAAAAAAAATAAAATTATGCGGGTTTCTTTCAATGATCTTCTTCACCTCACAAACGCACGTTTCGAATTTAATTAAGCAAGTTTATATCTATATGACACTTCAGAATTAGTTAATCCTAAATTTTTCTCCCCGTTCTACAAGTGACAACCAATTCCAGAAAATCCTTTAAAGATTAAATTTTTGTTAGGGGTGTAGACTGTGCCTGATGCTTTGACTTTTTTCACTTGTGCATCTGTCTGTTTTTGGCTCACTCATTTTTTTCACTCATTTTTATTTTATTATTATATATATATATATATATATATATATATATATTTTTTTTTTTTTTATTATTCTTATGCGGATGTATCTGTCCTAAGGACTTCAATCCAACATAACTCACTTTTTTCAGTCTACACCTTTGTTCAATTAAGTCCAATTAGAAAGGATTTCTGAGTCTCGCGCAAAGTCTCCTACGGGCACCAAGCCTTTCGGAAACTCTTGGCATTGCGCGTTTGAGACTTGATTTTCAACATGTAGAGAGGTTCTAATTTAAGACCACAGGTACCAAGGTGTCATAAAACATAAACTTACCAACTATTATTCCAACTTGCGCCATGTGGTTATACCATTTACTTACCCACTTAGATTTTGACATTCTCTCAAGACATTCAAATTTAATTGTTTTTCCCCTAAATAGCACAGAACTTACCATTTGTTTTTTTTTGTTTTTTTTGTTTTTATGCGAACAAACAAATAAAAATAAATAACCTAAGATACAATTCCTACAATTTTACCCCCCCCCCCCAAGCCTAAACATTGGCACCGGCTCGGTGCAATAAACAAGCTAATGAAAGGTAAAAAGATGAGATAAGAGAGACTCACAAAGAAATCAGGCTGGTGGAGGTGGTGGAGGAGGTGTAGCAGTCCCCTGAGAAGATGTACCAGTCGCTGATGGTGATGGACGCGTAGGTCGGCGGCGACGCGGTATCGGGTCAGCAGAAACAAAACCGGAGTCAGACATATGCCCGTAGATGCGGTCCGTCCGATAGAAGGTGGCATGCTGCTGCTCAGCTATCTCATCTACCGTCCCTGCAAGGTCCGTGTACTGGAAATGCATGCGCCCCATCTGATCGGTGAGCCGAGTCATGTCGGAATGAGAAGTGCTGAACTGACCCGTCATGTAGGTCTTCTGCTCAGTAAACTGCCCTCCTATGTGAGTACGGAGGTCTGCAATCTGTTGATCTACAGAGTTGAACTACTCCTCCACATAGTCGCGCAGCTTTGTGATATTGGTGTTCATGGTCTGCATAAACTCGAACATTTGTTGCGGAGTCACTTGGTCAGGACCGGGAGCCCAAAATGGAGGAGGAGGCTGAGGCTGCTTAGGTCCAGGGATCCCAAATGGATCAACAGCGGCTTGTGCGGCAGGATGTTGCGGTTGTGCCATATCAAGGGGCAGAATCCAAGTGGAGGGATCTGCCCTATCGACCGGTATCGGGAGAGGCACGGGAATCTGCCGACCGCTGGAGATGAAGAAGAAGGAGTTTCCGACGTGAGAGAAGATGCCAGCCGACTGAAGGTATGCCATGTCTATGAACTCGGTCTGCTTTTGGAGGCGATGGGCAGGGACTTTGAAAACTGGCCCGTCTGCAGGAATGGCCCCATGGTAGATGGCAAGACGGGTCACAAAGCCCCCGCAGGAGATCATACCGCCCAGAGTGGCATTTGTCCTCACGTTCAGTAGATTGTCAATGAAGAAGCTGCCAACGTGGGGTAATTTCTCGGGACTGGTCAGGGCATGGATCATGGCGTAGATGAAGTATGTCTCGCACTCGCCCATGGTGCCCACTGTCTCACCGCGTGCAAAGATGGTGAAGGCGAGAGCACGCTGGATGTAGCGAAACACCGGGTGGCTGATCTGACTGGCCTTGTATGTCCGCCTCGGACCACCAATCAGCTGGCAGGAGAAGTCATAGAAGCTGGAATCCGGCTCCCAATTTGGCACCGTCACGGCATCAGGCTGGTGAGGGAACCCCAGGAGGTTGCTGAGTTCCTCAATTGTGATCTGGTACTCTGCACCGTCCAGATAGTACTGCAATAAAACGTCATCCTCCATGTGCAGTGTAGACAAAAACTCATAGGTCAAGGTGCGGTATGCAGGAAATGGTCTGGTACAGTAGTCCCAGATACCAAGGGAAGACATGAGGGAATGAACCTCATCCAGAATACCCAACTGCTGAAGGGTAGGTATGTGAACGTATTTGGGCTGGACAACCTTTTTGGTCTTAAGAATCTGAAAATTTGCACGTGCTTGTGGATGCACAAACCTAAGACCATAGTCAGTGTCACGGTTTTCAGGCCACTGACTTTGAGGTAAAGTGGTCTAGTCAGGCCGGTCAGACATTTCGATATCACCAGACCCACTATTGGTACCGGCTCCTCCCCTATATTGTTTGGAACGCTTTGGGGGGGATGAAATCTTCCTCTGCCACCTCCTTACCCTTGCCCCTGGTTTTTGGTGGCATGGTTGGTGTTCAATTGGTTCAATTCAATTACAATTCACAATCAATTCAATTACCAATTTGGTCGGTTGAATCTCAATTCACAATTTTACCAATTTGATTCAATTGAAGTAATTTAAATTAGAGAGAGTTTGAGATACAACCAAATGTTTGCAATCAAACTGATGTGAAGTGATGGAGTCGAGTAGAGCAATCGAGAAGTCCAAACGCCGAGTGTTTGCTCCAAATTCCAGAAAAATTAGCCAAGTAATGCCTTCTGTGAGTTTAATTGCGGGCCGCAATAAACCTGGTTGCGGGCCGCAATATGGCTGTGGAGACTGCTGGATGCTCTGTGTTTGTCGTTGCGGGCCGCAATAAATGGAATTGCGGGCCGTAATGGTTGGTGTTTGTTCTGATTGATGTTTTGCGGGCCGCAATGGTTCCGGTTGCGGGCCGCAATAAGGGTTGCGGTGGAGAAATGGGGTTTCGGAGGAGGGTTTCTGCGGGTCGAAAAGGTGGTGGCTGCGGAGGGGTTAGGGTTAGCGGATCGGGTTAGGGAACAGTGAGAGAAAGTGATTGAGAGAGAGATTGATAGAGAGATGAGGGAGAAATGGATTGAGAGAGAGATTGATAGAGAGATGAGGGAGAAATGGATTGAGAGAGAGATGAGGGAGAGATGAGGAAGAGATGGCGGAGGGAGAAAGAAGAAGAAAAGGCGGAGGGAGAAAGAAGAAGAGAACAAAATTTTTTTTTTTTTTTTTTTTTTGCAGAAAAGCCCCCCCTTTTATCACAATTTTCGCGTCTGTTGGGCCTCCATTGCGGGCCGCAAGATTTTTTTTTTTTTTTTTGACTCTGACTACTTGGTTACGGCCCGCAATAAATTAATTGCGGGCCGCAATTTACTCAAAAATTAAAACTTAAGCTTCAGAATTCTCTGGTTGCTTCATTGCGGCCCGCAATAAATTAATTGCGGCCCGCAAAGAAGGCTGAAATCTTCTGAAACACCTAAATTAACCTATCTAAATGCAAATAAATTTTAAAGTACGAAATTTAAAAATGCAAAAAGGTAAATTGCTTGGGTTGCCTCCCAAGAAGCGCTCTTTTAGGGTCTTGAGCTTGACCATTCTTCCTTTTAGTTCATTTGTGCATCGGTAAGGGAGATGTTAATCTTCCCTTCAACCGGTTCTCCATGATGGTACACCTTGAGTCTCTGGCCATTTACTTTAAATGCGCCAGTTCGTTCGCTCCAAATTTCTACCGCCCCATGTTCAAACACGCGTTTCACCTGAAACGGGCCACTCCATTTGGACTTGAGTTTGCCTGCAAAGAGTTTAAAACGTGAATTGAACAATAAAACATAATCACCAATATTAAACTCCCTTCGTATGATGTGCTTGTCATGCCATTGTTTTGTCTTCTCCTTGTAGATTTTGGCATTCTCATACGCATTGAGACGGATCTCCTCAAGTTCGTGCAAGTCGAGGATGCGTTTTTGTCCGGCTTGGTGCATGTCGAAGTTGAGGGACTTGATAGCCCAGAATGCCCTATGCTCCAATTCGACTGGCAAATGACATGGCTTGCCATAGACAAGCTTGAAAGGGGTCATGCCAATTGGTGTCTTGTAGGCCGTGCGGTATGCCCAAAGTGCATCATCTAGCCTCAAACTCCAGTCTTTTCGGGTCAAGCCTACAGCAGTTTGGAGGATATGCTTAATCTCTCGGTTCGATACTTCAACTTGGCCACTTGTTTGTGGATGATACGGAGTCGCGACTTTGTGCCTTACACCATATTTCTCCATTAGGGCTTGAAAGGAGCGGTTGATGAAGTGAGAACCTCCATCACTGATCACTACCCTTGGAACACCGAATCTTGGAAAAATTATCTTTTGGAAAAGGCGCTTGACGGTCTTTGAGTCGGCCCCTGGGCTTGGTATCGCTTCTACCCATTTGGAGACATAATCCACTGCTACAAGGATGTATTTGTTGTTGCATGAACTCGGAAATGGTCCCATGAAGTCAATCCCCCACACATCGAACAATTCGACTTCTAGGATACTTTGTTGAGGCATCTCATGTCGCTTGGTGATATTTCCCAACCTTTGGCACTTGTCACAAGAGACGACAAATTGCCTTGTATCCTTAAAAAGAGTTGGCCAAAAGAAACCCGCTTGCAGGACTTTGGCGGCGGTCTTGTTGGTTGAGGCATGTCCTCAATATGGTGATGAATGACAATGGTGGAGAATTGATTGAACCTTATCCTGTGGAATGCAACGCCTATGAATCCCATCAACACCAAGCTTGAAAAGATATGGGTCATCCCAAAAATAGTGCTTGGTATCCGCAAAGAATTTCTTCCGTTGTTGGTATGTGAGGTAGGGTGGTAGAACTCCGCATGCAAGGAAATTGGCAATATCCGTGAACCATGGGTATTCGATTTTACCCACTTGGTAGAGCTGCTCATCGGCAAAAGAGTCATCAATGGGTAAGTCTTCATTTGGTTCAGGTTTTATGCGCGAAAGGTGGTCAGCTACAAGGTTCTCGGTACCCTTCTTGTCTCTAATCTCCAGGTCGAACTCTTGGAGTAAGAGAATCCAACGGATGAGACGGGGTTTGGCATCCTTTTTCGTGAGAAGATAGCGAACCGCGGCGTGATCCGTGTAGACTATCACCTTGGAACCAACTAGGTAAGGTCTAAACTTGTTGATGGCGAAGACCACTGCAAGTAGCTCCTTTTCGGTAGTGGTGTAATTGACTTGAGCCTCATCTAGAACTTTGCTTGCATAGTAGATGGTGCACGGCTTTTTGTCAATTCGTTGCCCTAGTACCGCTCCAATGGCGTAATCGCTCGCATCGCACATAATCTCGAAAGATTCGTTCCAATTTGGTGGTTGCAGGATGGGAACGGAGATCAATGCTTCCTTTAACTTATTAAAAGCATCTAGACACTCTTGGGTAAAATCAAATGGAGCATCTTTTAGCAAAAGATTAGTCAAGGGCTTGGCAATTTTAGAAAAGTCCTTGATGAACCTTCTATAAAACCCAGCGTGTCCTAGAATACTTCTAACCCCTTTAACATTTGTTGGTGGAGGCAATTTTTCAATTACCTCAATCTTTGCACGGTCAACCTCTAAACCCTTAGCAGAAATAACATGACCTAAAACAACACCCTCTTGTACCATAAAGTGACATTTTTCCCAATTCAAGACAAGGTTTACCTCTTCACATCTTTGTAGGACTTTAGATAGGTTTAACAAACATCCATCAAAAGTGGTACCATAAACCGAGAAGTCATCCATGAAAACTTCCATATACTTCTCAATTAGGTCAGAAAATATACCCATCATAGCCCTTTGAAATGTTGCAGGTGCATTGCACAAACCAAAGGGCATCCTACGATATGCAAAAGTACCGTATGGACAAGTGAAAGTGGTATTTTCTTGGTCATCAGGGTGAATTGGTATTTGAAAGAATCCACTATAACCATCAAGATAGCAAAAGAAAGAGTGCTTAGCTAGCCGTTCAAGCAGTCGATCAATGAACGGAAGAGGGAAATGATCCTTGCGCGTGCCGATATTTAGCTTTCGATAATCGATGCACATGCGCCATCCCGTCACGAGTCGTGTTGCAATCGGTTCGCCATTCTCCCCTTCTATCACGGTTGTCCCTCCCTTCTTTGGCACCACATGGATTGGGCTCACCCATTTGCTGTCGGAGATTGAATAGATGATGCCGGCATCAAGAAGTTTCTGAATCTCCTTCTGCACCACCTCACTAAGATTCGGGTTCAATCTTCGCTATCCTTCAATGGTTGGCTTGTGTCCTTCCTCCATGAGAATGCGGTGCATGCAGATAGAAGGGTTGATTCCTTTGAGGTCATCAATGGTGTATCCAATGGCCTTTCGGTGCATCCTCAAGATTTGTAGAAGTTGTGAGGTTTGGTCTTGGTTGAGGGATGCGTTGACAATAACGGGATAGGTTTGGTTTGGACCGAGGTATTCATATCGAAGGGTCGAAGGTAATGGCTTAAGTTCAACCTTGGGTGCATCCTTCGAGGGTTCGGCAAAGTTGGGAAGAGTTTCGGTAGTTGAAACCTGAAGAATTGGGCTCAGAATAGGCTTTTTGTCAATCTGGGAAGGGTTATTGCGGGCCGCAATAATTTCTGAATTCTGCAGAGTCTCTGTCTGGATTGGTTGCGGGCTGCAATAAATTTCATTGCGGGCCGCAATAAAGTCTACAGAACTTGTTTGGTCGAATTTTTCGCACTCCTGATCCATCCAGTATTCAAAGGAACCCTTCTCCAAGTTGTTTATGAGTTCCTCATCTATCAACCTATCAAGAATCTCAACACTAAACACGCTTTGATCGTTAGATGGATATCTCATCGATCTTTTGATGTCAAATGTCAATTTTTCTTCACCGATATTCATTGTTATGATTCCATCATGGACATAGATCACAGCTTTTGCTGTATTGAGAAATGGTCTACCCAACAAAAGTGGTGTATGAATATCCTCATCCATGTCTACCATAACAAAGTCAATTGGTACAAAGAATTTACCAATTTGGATTGGCAAGTCCTCTACCACTCCTAGGGGTAACTTGACCGATTGGTCGGCCAATTGGAGAGAAATTCTAGTTGGCTTAAGTTCCCCCACACCTAACCTATCATAAACCGACTTTGGCATAAGACTTACACTAGCTCCTAGATCACATAGTGCACGTTTGAATTGGACATTTCCTATCGAACATGGTATGAAAAATTTACCCGGATCATCAAACTTTTTGGGCAATTCATTCATTACCATGGCACTACCATTTGAGTCTAGGGACACCATTTGGACTTCTTCAAGTTTACGCCTATTTGAAAGGATATCCTTGAAAAATTTGGTGTAAACCGGCATTTGGGTCATTACCTCAGTCAATGGTAGGTTTACATGCAATTGTTTCAACAATTCAAGGAATTTAGCAAATTGCCTATCAGTTCTCTCATTCTTAAGCCTACCAGGAAAAGGTGCAAATTTATGAGAAGGTATGTAGAGAGGTACCTGTGCACTTACCTTTGGTGGCTCATCTTGAGATGGATTCGCTTGAATGGCAGGGTCGCTTGGTGCAATTGGTGTAGCTTCCTTTGAGGCGGAATCCTCGTGTGTGGAGATGTGCTCATCATTGCTTCTTGTCTCTTCACTTTGCGGCTGTACATAGGCATGCTTTGGCATAGGTGGATCCTCATATTGCGTACCGCTGCGAAGCATGTGCCTGACTGCCTTGACATCCCTGGGATTGTTCTCGGGTTTTGGTGGAAGGGAACCCGGTTGGCGGGAGGATTGGGTAGCTTGTTGTGCAACTTGGTTTTCAAGCATTTTGTTTTGGGTTGCCAACATGTCTACCTTTTTGGTCAATTCATCAAACTTTTGGTTTTGACTTGTCATAAATGCTTCCATCATCAATTCAAGATTGGATTTTGGTTGTGCATTAGAATTATACCCTTGGTTACCATAACCCTGATTTGGTTTATTAAAGTTTGAGTTACCTTGGGTATTTTGGTCATTTTGTCTCCATGAAAAGTTTGGATGATTTCTCCAACCGGGGTTGTAAGTATTTGAGTAAGGATTGTTATTTGGTTTGAAATTGCCTTGGTTAATGGCATTAACTTCCTCATGACTAACCTCATTACCTATACCACAATTGAGTGCTAAATGATTGGTCCCACCACAAATTGAACAAGGAAGAGAAGAAGGATAATTTACCGATTTTACGCTCATTTGATCAATCTTGCGATTTAAAGCGGCAATTTCTGCGGCCATGCTTGAATTCGAGTTCACCTCCTTCATTCCCCGTTGCAGGATGACCGGGGTCTCCCTAGGGTTGTGCCATTGGCTTTGGTTGAGAGCCATGTCATCAACCAACTTGTATCCATCAACAGCCCCTTTGTTCATGAGACTACCTCCAGCGGCTGCGTCTAGCATACCCTTGTCTTGTGGCAGAAGACTGTTGTAGAAGATTTGCAACAGGTTCCACCCCTCGATACCATGGTGAGGGCAGCACCTCTGCAGCTCTTGAAACCTCTCCCACGCTTCGCTCATGGTTTCATCTCCTCTTTGTCGGAAATTGTGGATTTGATGGCGCAAGGAGTTTGTTTTGGATGGTGGAAAGAACTTGTTGAGGAAAGCATTCGCCACCTTAGGCCAAGTGTTCATGTTCTCGGGCCGTTGTCCCCTTATCCAACCTTTAGCCTTGTCTGCAAGAGAAAAAGTGAAGGCCATCACTTTAAGATCATCAGGAGAAACAGTTTGTACCTTGATTGTACTGCAGATTTCTTCAAAGTTGGCTAAGTGTTGCGTGGCATCTTCATGAGGCAGACCATGGAAGAGATTTCGCTGCACCATGCTAACCCATGCAGGAGGAATTTGGTATTCCTCAGCATTGATAGTAGGTGCAGTGTACCCCAGGTGGATTTCCTCAGCCCTAGGTGCCGTAAAGTCTCTCAAAGGGCGGTTGGCATCGGCTGCTTCAAGATTTTCTCTCTCTTGGTTAGCTGCCCTCAACCGTTGAAGTTCATTAGCCATCCGATCCCTTTCTCTTTGGAGGTTTTGAAACCTAGCATCATCATTGCCGGACGACATGTCTAGCCGGCGTGGATTCAAGGGAAAGAAAGGTCCCCTTGTCGGGTGCTTGTTTCTTCTATGGTAAAAAAGATGAGTTGATCCTCTCCTCGAAAACCACTCTACCAAATCTGTGGCGTCCGGAGTTGGAGGTTCCTCTGCCAGATTTCAACCTAAATCAAAAGAGAAAGGAAATAAAAGAAAATTAAAAACAATTACCAACTAAATTACTTAGGTCCGAAATAATATTCACCGTTGTCCCCGGCAACGGCGCCAAAAACTTGATGTGAATTTTACTACACAAGTAATAAATTCTAATTTACCCTCAATTCGGTTGCAAGTGTACAACCTTGTCAAGTAGTACTTAGGGATCGTCTCCACAGGGACAATTCGGAATATTAAACCTAACCTACTAATTTAATTTAGTAAAAGGAAATAAAAGGAATTTGTTTGTTTTTATGATGGTTTGGTTTGTTGCTGATCAAATTGAATTAACTAAATTCTAGGTCTAAATGTGGTTTTTAAGCAAGAATGAGAAATCAGGGTCTCTTAGGGTTCCTATCCACTAATGTCACGATTAATTGATTTATTAAGGTTGTTCTTATAATTATGAAGGCACAGTCTAATGTTATCGGTATAAAGTGATATCTCTATGTTAATACCGTCTTTAAATTAGCATAAATGTCACCTCTCGGTACTTAGTTACACTAATCCAAAGTATATTAAGTTCTTAACTGTCCCAATTGGTATAGAAAGTTATTCGTCACCTCTCGGTACTTGGTACAATTTTCTAACCTATCGGGTTAAGCCCGTATAAGATAAGCGTCGCCTCTCGGTACTTAGCCTATCAAATACCCTATTCTTTATGGTCAGGACTAAATACTCAATTTCTCAATTGTAAATACCGAATCCTAGGGTTTCATGCAATTTCGATTAAGTTATCACAATCAAATAATATAAAGAAAAGATCATACCAAGGAACAAGTAAATATAATATAAAATCAACTAATCCATGACATAAGTTTCAAGTCTAACCCTAATCAACCCTGGAAATAACCTTAGCCAATCATGGCTGAAGCACACAAGAGAAATAACAAGTAAAAGAGTTCTAAAAGAAAGAAATCAATGTAACCGCTCGAAGAATTCGCTATCTTCTTCTCCCTCCTTTCGTCTCTCCTTTTTCTCCCTATTCTCCTGTGCTTTTTCTCTCTTTCTAATGTCTAAAATTCGTCCCTAAAACAGTTATCCCTTTTTCAGAAAGTAAAAACAACTAATAATAGCAAAAATCTCGCTCTGGAACTGTTTATTGCGGGCCACAATAACCTCCATTGCGGGCCGCAATAATAATACAAATTTTCTATTCTGCAAATCAGTTCTGACTAGTTGGTTGCGACCCGCAATAAATTAATTGCGACCCGCAATAAAAGTGAAAATTCGCCAGACTTCGTGCTTTCTTGCTCCAGATAGCTCGTTTTCCTCCGTTAAGCTCCAAGCACTTGATTGCCTACAAAATAAACACAGCTAGGGCGGTAACTTGAACTTTTAAATATTTCTAACCTAATTAAATTCTAATTTCAACAAAACTCAGCTTAATTTACACAACAAACCCTAGGTTTCAACATATATCATTTTGGCTTATCAATATGGAATCTTACTCATGCGGTCTCGCTCATCTTGTGTCGAAGGACACTGATTCTTGCAGAGACTTATGCCACTTGACATAGGTAAAGATCCTCTCTTTGAATCTTGCATGTTGAATCTTTTCAACACCTTGTCAATGTATGTACTTTGGCTCAATCCAATTAGCCTTTTTGATCTATTCCTATAGATCCTTATTCCCAATATGTAATTTGCTTCACCTAAATCTTTCATTGAAAAACTATTTTTCAACGAAGACTTTACTGATTGAAGCAATGGAATATTATTTCCAATCAACAGAATGTCATCCACATACAAGACAAGAAAAACAAGTGCCCTCCCACTAGTTTTTTTATAAACACAAGGTTCTTCTTCGTTCTTGATGAATCCAAATTCCTTGACTACTTCATCAAAACGAATATTCCAACTCCGAGATGCTTGTTTCAATCCATAAATAGATTTTCGAAGTTTGCATACTTTCCTAGCATTATTTGGATCAACAAAACCTTCGGGTTGTGTCATGTACACATCCTCATTTAAGTTTCCATTAAGGAAAGCAGTTTTGACATCCATTTACCAAATCTACAACAAAATAAATATGCAGAAATTTAGACTTAAGTTTATGTTTTTAGAAAAACCTTTTAACTAAAGTTTTACTCCCACTATGTGTTTTAATGTCCCATATAAAACCACATAGCGGACCAAGATCCATATTTCACCAAATTCAAGTGAGTTTTGGCATCACTGCTTGAATTTAGTTATTTAGGTAAGCACTCCCATGCTAATTACATCTAATATAACTCTTGGTTTGTTCGAGATGACATTCCATGTCCCGGCTCCTCAAACCTATGCCTCAAGGCCCAAAAACGTTTTGATAGCCTAGTTAAGTGAAACCAATTCTCTATATATAAGTATCCAACACTTACATCCTACCTCATTAAGATAACTAATGATACCTTGCTTTGGCAAGCCCATCAATTAGCGATCGAAACCTTGATAGGTTAGAGATTTTGGAAAGGCATAAAACTTAATTTTTCTTTAAGGGACTTTGTTATTTATTTTGAAAACATGCTATATAATAAACAATTAAATAATAACATGAGCCCAATTCATAAGTGAAATAGTATGATCCATGGCATGACAATCTCCATTGTAAGACTCCACTTGACAATAGCCACCATCCATCCTTCATGTAATCTTCTTTATTCTAACCAAAATAACTACTCTAATGGCAATAAAGAAAATACATACATGTCCTAATTTTAACGGTTCGCAGACCGTATAAATGATATATAATAAGCGACATGCAAGTCACTTTTAATTATATAATAAATTAATTCATGGGGCACCTTAGGCCGCATTTACACACATCATTCATTCATTTATTACAACATATACACACAAGGCAACGGGATCATACTATTCACATATTCCATAACTGCAAAACAAAGTTAGATATAGAATATAATTCTAAATATGGGCTCATGTATAAAGCAATACGAGGGGGTTTCCTTACCCCGTACATAATATCGGCGGTTATTTTTCTGTAATACAGTATATATTACTTAAACAATTTCTCTTCAGATTCATAAAATAATCATATATCAGAATCAGTCTAACTGATTCGGTTTTCATAAAACAGAACTTTCAGATTAATTTTAATTAACCTAAAATTCGAATCAATCCAACTAATTCAATTCTGCCAGAACAATCTAATTGTTATGATTATTTAATTATTCCTTAACCCACACATAAATCGCCAAATTAATTCGTATAATTTTAATCAATCCAATCGATTAAATTGATACGTTAATCTAATTAACAATCAGAAATCCATAATTAATTCTACACAAGTGGCTCTGATACCACTGTTGGGATTTCGGGTAGGTTATAGTGCAACAATTCGAAACAATTCAAGATTTGTTCACTACCCGAAAACCAGAATCCAAGTATAAAACTAATTCTAGGATTAAAACAGAGTTTACCACTAGACGCGCAGCGGAATCTTCAAGTCTAGCAGTAGCCTTCTTCTCCTTTCCTTCGTGTCAGATCCACGCAACAGCCTAGCAATCACTCCTCTATCAGTATCCACACGAACAAAGCCAAAATCAACAATCAGTCGATATGCTAGTATCAATCTGAAAGCCCCGTCTTTTTCTCTTTCTTTCTCTCTTACGAATTCTGATATCTGTGGAACAGAATTTCTGGAACAAACAAAAACCGAACTGTTGCATGTATATTTATAATACTTATGCATCCATTCAGTTGCACCATCTGGATGCATCTCTTCAGAAAACGTGATCTGATCTGAGATCAGATCAGATCAGATCAGATCAGATCAGATCAGATCAAGAATTTGGGCCTAGCCCAATAAGACTTAATATATTAATTCAGCCCATATTATTTGGCCTGTAGAACACTTCTTACACTTACTCCCTCGTTTTGTTTCTCAATGTTTGTTTGTTTCAGCTTTTACAGTGTTGTGATAGATATTTGTTTCATAATTACACATATTTGTTCCGTATGAGAAACTAAAATAGATAAAGAGGGATACGTTTCCTTTCTAATTTCTTCAATTCTTATCACAGACATCAATTGACAATAAGCATTATTTCAGTAAAATTTACCTAAGGAATTAGTACAAGGAGCGAGTTTATATAGGTTCTTTTTTTTCTTCATTAAGTGAAAATGAGCTCTATAAGGCTAAGATCGTAGCGAAGTATGATGCGCTCTTGACACAAACAGAAAAAAGAAAAAAAAAAAAAAAAAAAAAAAAGGGTAGAGAATTTTTAAAGATACCTGTTTTAGCATATCAATGGTGATATCAGACTTCACGAAGGAATCTTGTCACACTTTCTTACGGTACCAGCCACCAATTTTCTCCTGTCCGTTTCATCTGAGTCGTCTTGGAGGAGCTGCATAGGAAAGGGAAGGAGGGGGAAGAAAATGGATTGTATTTGGCAGGAAGCGAGAGACGGAGAGAGGATGGGGAGCATCCCTCAGGTACCGCAACTGGTAGAATGAGCTCCCAGCCAAACGATTGGATTCGAGCCTATAGTGTTTAGCTTTAAGATTCGTTCCAGATTGAAACTGACGACCCAGATCTCATTCTAACCGGTCAGGTATTTCACTGGATCAAATCTGAATTTGAGGATGGTCTTTTCGAGGGGAGTGCGTATTATCTCAACTTTTGCGTGACCGACGTGTCCGGTGCCTATTCGGGGTGATGTAGGGGGTCAGTATTATGTGTGCTTCAAGATTGGTGTAGAACCTATTTAAACGGTTAGGATTTTCCATAAAGTCACGCAAAGTTTGAGATATCTCAGAGGATACGAATTCTTTGGAGGGAGGGAAGCCATAGCCGGGCCGAGTTATGGGCTGAGGCGCGAGAGTTTTATTAGGCTTTTTGGGCTATAATGGGTTTGGATGAGGATCAGTTATCATATAAAACTAAAAATCTAAAACTAGGCGTTCGCTTTGCTCGGCTTATTTAACTTAACTAGCGCTTAAAGAATAGATTTGGGTAGCAAAAGATGAAAAGAGCATCAAAGTTACAGGGGAGCGATATTTGGACTTGGGTTTTTCTGAGCTGATCCTTTATCGCGTCGGCATCGTTCTCTACAACTGACCTCGCCAAGATCGAACCGAAGGCTCAATTCCGATCGCGGGATCTCCAGTCGCTACTAGGAGTCTTACACCGGTGAACTTTCAGTGAGTTCTCCATCTTTTCCCTTGAGATAAATGCGTTCTTGTAAGATCTGATCTGGAGATTCCTTTATCGATTCAAGATAGCATCGTGATTTGCCTGGCCTTTTGAATTAGCGATCGTCCCATTTTGATTTGAAAATTCTAAGTCAGTGCAATTAGTCATTTTCTTGTTCAATTAGGAAATTGATTTTCTTTTCGTTTGTTACATGTCGAGTAACAGATTATTGCATAGGCTAATTCTTTTTTCCTCGGGCATATTACCTTCCTTTCTGTTGGAATTTTGTAACTGGTAGATGTAATTTTTCCGATCTTTGCAAATTTTAAAGGAACAATAAAGATGAGCACCTTGATTCTCTTTCAATCAACTAACATCTCAACTTCATACTCGTTACAAAAGAGTGTGTATGTGTGTGTCAGTGTGTGTGTGTGTGTGTGTGTGTGTGTGTGTGTGTGTGTGTGATAATTGGATGCCATTTCAGTCATAATTTGGACTATAATTAGTCTTTTTTTGGTTGAGTTAATAAGGGCAGCGTTGTAACTTCTACATTTCAATACTTTGAGAGCAATTGAATCTAACAATTTCGTAGGGATGGGTTTGTGGACATTGCTGGAAGGATTCTTACTACTGGCAAATGCACTTGCTATACTTAATGAAGAGCGGTTTCTGGCACCAAGAGGTTGGAGCTTCTCTGTGGTATCAACAAGCGGTGGTGCCAAGTCCTTGAAAGGCCAGATCATCGGTCTCATATATGCTGCTCAGTACCTACGCGTTCCCTTGATTGTTCTCAATGCCATCACTATCTTTGTAAAACTCCTCTCTGGCTAATTTTTAAAAAAAAATTAGCTTTGTTTGATTGACAGTTTACAGTATCTTACATGTAGCAAATGTGAGATATTTGCATTCTGGTGGATTTTTGTTGGATACCAAATGTAGCTTGTTGTGGTTTTTTTCGGTTCTTTTTATTGAATTCAAGTTGGAGGTATTAGTGGCAAATTATGAGATATCATTCATCATATTTTTTTTATTATGGTAACTATGGTTTCATATTTGTTTCTTGGTTTTCTAACATGGCGTAGTGTATAGAAAAATGTTTATGTCAGACAGACTTGAAATTATATTTAATTGTGAGGATATCTAAAAGAGTTGGAAATATTTTTTTGACTGAGGATATCACACTTTGGCTATCAGCACTGTTATCAGATCTGATCTTTTGTCAAATGAACTCTTTTATCAGTTTGATGCGCTAAATCATAATATTTTTGGTCCTCATTCTGCTGTTGTGAATTTAATAGTAAATCAAGACTCAGATCAAACTTCTTAGTGTTACTTGATTTTAATTGGTGCAGGGAATTTAAGCACGAAAACATTTCTATCTCAGAACAGTTTAATCACAAATGACAAAACCAAGAGTAAGAAAAAAAGTAAAGAGGAGATTGATTACATGTACATTACTAAGAAGTTCAGAAGTAAGACAAAAGTAAAAAGGATCTTATGTTACATATCATTCTACTGGAATCATGATCTCATTGGTCCGAAACGGCGGGAGGGTCCATGGCGGGTTATACCTTGCGAGCAAGAAATCGCCTACTCCCTTATGCCCGTCTCTCTCTAAACTCTCTTTCACTTTCCTTACCTTCTCTTCCACCACTTTATCGGTTGCCACGCCACTGAATTTTACAACCGCGTACTTCTTCTCTCCCTCTTCCTTGATCACCACCCTCTCATCCGTCGGTTTCGGTGCATCGTCCACTTTTTGATATTTTGAAGGCAGCACAAACTGCATTGTTACCATACCGTCTCCTTTTGTGATAACGGGTGCAGTCATGGCAATCTTTTCGGGTTCTGGAGAGGTTTTTGTAATGACAGGTGCAGTCATGGCAATTTTTTCGGGCTTGGAGTTTTGGGGTTGCCCTAGTACACCTATGTAATTTGCCAGGATCATGAAGCCGCCGTCTTTGTCGCCTTTCAACTGTTTTGGGTCATATGTGACCTCTGCCACGACCGATGGGCTGTAGCGACGAATCTCGTAATCAGGGCATGAATGGAGAACTTCAAATTTCGGCGTCTCGACTGTGATTTTTCCGAGTATCATACCCATCTTTAAATTGAACCGGGAAACTCTTAAAGTGAATGATTTTGATGTTTAGGAGATGAATTAGGGGTATATTCATAAGTTCTATTCACTTGAGAACTATTTATAATCAGGTCAGGTTTCATTTGTGGTGGAGATAAGATAGCGAGGTGTGGCTTTGGTTGCTCCACGGATACTAATATTCTGTTATACTATTCTAGTGCTTTCTTCTTTGACAAGTCACAACTCTCAACTTTTTTATTTATTTTTTAATCTTAAAGTGGAAAGAAATGATACCTTTGTTTCGAAGTATTCTTTATACGGAAGTCGGGACTCGGGAGGGATCAGAAATAGGGTAATTTCATGTATATCTCTCAATATTACATATTTATCCCTCTAAAATTAATAATTATATAATTATCCTTAAAAATCATACAAACTAACATATTTATTTAATCTAAATCTATGACACTAACACATCAAATATTTCCAAAAATAATTAAATAATATTTTTTTAAACTAAAAATATATATTTTAAGAATTAATTAATAATATGTTGACTATTATGCTTTTCATTTTTATCTCTTTAGTCTGTCTAAGTTCTCTTCTCTCTAAAGCGTCAAACCTCCCGTCTCTCTCCAAATGAAAATAGAAAATAAAGCAGGGAGGGACGGCATAAATCTGTGAGAGGGGAGGCGACTAGAGAAGGCGGGAAGAAATATGTGATTTGGCGCGCTTGGAGAGAGAGGCGAGGGAGGAAGAGAAATCTGTGATTTGGCGCTTTACAGGGAAGAGAACTCAGACGGACTAAAAAGACCGAAGCGCATAATGGTTAACATATTATTAATTAATGTTTAAAAAAAATTAAAGTTTTAAAAAATATTACTTAATTATTTTTAGAGATATTTGATATGTTATAGAGTTAGATTGGGCAAATATGTGAGTTTGTACAATTTTCAATGATAAGTATGTAATTACTGATTTTGGAGGGATAAATACGTAATAATAAAACTTTTGAGGGATATATATGAAATTCCCCCTTTAATAATTATTTATAATGAGTTTTTAAATTAATTTAAATAAAGTTGAAAGTTAAAAAGTAAATATATGTATATAGATTTATACAATTTGAGTATTGATTGAATATTCATAAAAAAAAATCGTTAAATTTCGACGTTGAAAATTCAAATTATTCGATGAACAGTAAAATATACAGTATTAAAATTATAAATAATTTTCAATATTATTAGTTAATCTCTTCATTTAAATTATACTCTAAAATACTCCTCTAGTCCTCTTCTCTATCCTCTTGAACTAATTATCCACGTAAAAGAGTATCTACATCCCAACAACTCAAATGAGTTTCAAAATAACTGTTAACTGCATTATAAAAATTAAGATATTTAAAGTTTCTAACTTTCACATCTTTGAAATTAATTCTAGAGTTTTTATTAAACCACGTCAACAATAAATTCAAATGAGAAATAATTAAGTTAATTATTTAATCAGTATGGAATTTATAAAATAACTTTTTAATAAAAAAATTCTGCATAATTTTTAAATAAAAAAACTCTTTAATATTTCTGAAACTAAATTAAAAATGTCACATCATATTAAAAACTAAGAAAAATTTCCAATATGCCAGTCAAAACTTTTAAAATAGTCAATTTTCCCATGAAATCACCATAATATCTATTATCCCATCAAAATTTAATTTTCTTTCTTTCATTCCCTTTCACTAATTTAACTTTCTATTTAATTATTTTAAAACTTTAAATGACCATTATACCCTTTAACTTTAAACAGAGTGTCCTTCCAATTCTTTTGTTCTTCCGTCTTCTTCGTACTGAGATCTCCATGCTCTGAAAAGCCAACTCTGGCAATTGATGGAGTTCTCTCCGAATAGATATCAACCAATCCGTGAACTCAGTGTTGCACTAACAAGTCGACATGGATTTGGAGAGAGAAGATGTGAGAGTTGGGAGCAGGAAGAGTGTGTGTGTGAGAGAGAGAGAGAGAGAGAGAGAGAAAGAGAGAAAGAGAGAGAGAGATGGAGAATAAAGGCAGAGAAGCAGGTAAAGCATTGATATGGAGAAGAGATTTTAATAGTTGTTTGATGAGTACATATATTATATATGAGGTTCATGAGAAGAAGGAGAGGAAAAAAAATGAAGAAATGATAGTTTTTTTTTTAAATCTGATAGTTGCATGTGAATGTGTACATTTATTAATTTTTTTTTTATTCAAACCCGTAGGCATTCTTGAAAAGTAAAAATAGAGTTTCAAGTACATACTGCTAAGAAATTAAAATACGTAAAGCAAAAAATTAAACCTAGAATAATCTAAAAATATCCTAACGAGCCATTACTGGTAAAAATATCCTAACAAACTAGCTCCTTAGTAGTTTTTACCAGTAATGACTTGTTAATAGTGTTTATCCTAATCAAATTTTACACTTTTTCATAAGTCTTAATAGTGCTTTTAGGATTTTATTGAGGATGGTTCAAGTGTCTCCACCGTGTCTTCATTTTAAAACGTTAATAACTCAAAACTTAAATCATAAACTTGCAAAATAAAACAATTAGATATGATCTATATTATTTTCTCTCTGTGCTCATAAAAAATTATCACATTTCAGTTTTGTTTATATGTGAATCTATAAGTTAAAAAAATCAACGTTTAGAAATTATTCACATTAGTATTTTTTTTACAAACTCTTGATGATAACCAATACAGAGTTGAAATGTCATAATTTTTTTTACACATGCATAGATAAAATGATATATATCATATCTAACGGTTTGATGTTGACTTTTAAATTTTAAATTTTGAGTTATTGAAGATTTTAAAAATGGAGACATGATGGAGCAAAAAAATAGAGTCATTTGAACCCTCCTCAATTTTATTAGTTATTTTAATAATTTTTAGAAAGTCTATTTTACGGACAATTTTATTAGTTATTTTAATAATTTTTAGAAAGACTATTTTACGGAGACCGTGATATTTTCTCTAAATTCTATATCATTCTATTGTCGCAAGTTAAATTTAGTTAAGAATTTTGTAACTTTAAATTTACATTCTTACAATTATCATTACAAAATGACCCTCAATTAACTTGTTGCTATTGTCATGTCACTCTTGCAATTTGTTTTGGCAAACTGCCCGCCCGTAGGACATGTCATCAAAATTTGGCTCACACGAAGACAACAATGCACAAGGGCTTTGCGCGGTCCACAGAAAACTGAATTTTACGGTAAAATGGAAGACAACAGTCTCTCTCTAGCCAAGACCTTGCAAGAGAGAGACTGTTGTCTTCTGTGGTGCGTGAATTTTTCTTTTGACGTGGTCTTTCAGATAAAATTCGTGCACCACAGAAAACTGAATTCACATCCTTTGCGCCTTCGCGTACTGTAAAATAGAATCTTTTAGAATTATTGAATCCAAAACCGTTTTTTTTTTAACTTTGCACGAGTCTTAAAGCCCAAATAATACTGCTGTCTGTCTCAATCTTAAAGCGGCTGAGAGTAAATTTCAAACCGTAAAGTGAAGGAAATCTTTTACACATATTTAATAGAGGAACACAGAGATTATATTAAAAATATTAGTAAGTATAAATTATAGGAATTGATTAACAATATAGTGGTAGTAGATAGAAGATATTTTTAGTGAAATTATTTAGAATTAATCATAGTCAAACATATAAACAAACTTAATATCAATGTAATCAAACACATGAAATCAATATAAATTTTCTCCTTGATGAAATGTTATAATATTGAGGAGGATACTCTTTCAAGAAAATTACCGGAATGGGGATGAGATAGGAATCATATGTATACTCTTTAACTTTGCACAAATCTCAAAGCACAAATAATACTAGCCTTTGTCGCCATCTCGAATAGACATTATTTTTCAGATAATATGAAATCAAGGACTCCACCGTTTAATACTTAAAAGAATACTTGTCCCCGATAGGAAGACGTTGGGGACAGAAAATCTGAGCACCGTCATATTTTCTCTTTTTTTTTTATCATAATCTCTACTAATAAAAGGACCGTGATAATTTATCTTTTCTTTTATCGCAATTTCAATTAATAAATTTATTTGGTTAAGGAAACATAAGCGAACAAGCCAGCCAGAGTGCCACTGCCACCACTAAAAATTATACTAATTACGACATTGCCAGAGAGCGGATTCGGATCTCCTAAAATTAAATCGGAATCATTCGTTATGCTATGCCTTGACACAAATCTCATGTCAGCTTCCTCATAATTTCAAGAGTATTTTATAGCTCTGATCTAAACTAAACAAGAGGTAAAGAACACACATTTTAAATTTCAAGTTCGCGACGTCCTTTTTCAAAAAGGAATATCAAATTCTTCAGATACCAAGGACAACAATTTCTCGTAACAAAGGTCTTCTTGCAAAATATCAGGAATTAATAGGGTCCTTCATCCAATAACTAAGAAGAAAAGGGTTCAATTTGTATTAAACAAAATGAAAGGACAACAGTTCTAGCAACTGAAAAATTGTTTCACCCAACGAAGTAAATAGTAAATGAGTGAAGCTATGGTACTATGCATAGTGCTGATCGATCTGTACTACATGTCAATTTGTTCATTTTCAAAGTATAAATAATCGATTCTAACTACTCAATATGATCTTCATATCAAAACATACATGTAGATCAAATTTTATATATTATTTTTTAGATATATAAAAAATCACTACTTTCAAATAGCCCAAAATCTTTAGACCGAGTGATTTTCTACCTATTTACAAAATTGGTAAAAATATTATAAAAAACGAATATAAAATTTGGTCTACGAGTGCATTTTTATATGGAGATCATGTTAAATAGTTCGGATTGACTATTTCGACTTTAAAAATGAAAATATTAATTTGTAACAGAGATCGATCCACGCTATGCATAGTACCATAGCCTCACTCTAGCAGATTTATTGAAATGCAACTGCAACACCTTGCATTGGGCATTTGGGCCATTCATATAATCTTCTGGTACTAATTTCTTTTTTTATTAATTGCACCTCTTGAAAATTGTTCAATATTACACCAACTGGAGAATTTCTATGTGAACCTGTAATATGAGGCCCTTGATAATTCTTATTTAGCCCCTTAAAAATTTTCATGTAACAATTCTCAAATTCACTTTAGGTTACCTTTTCCTCATTTGAAGGAACATTTTTTAATTTTTTATCCAAATACTCAATTGCAACTGCAGCATGCAAGGCAGCACCTATAGATAAGCTTTTCTCATTAGCAAAAAAGTATGGGGAATGACATGAATGGACTTGGTCCACAGTCTCACTTCCTACACCAATACAGAACATGGCAGCTGGGATCTTCTGTGAAAAGAAACTGAAGTCCTCTGAACCCGTTATCGGGTCCATCAGCAAGACATTGGCCTCACCAAGCAGTCTCTCTCCTACTGCTTTTACGTGGTTGTACATCGATGCATGGTTTATCAATGGAGGGTATGGTATGAGTGTACTCTCCATGAAGTCTACACTTGCAGTACATTGATGTACAGATGCTTGCATCTCTATAATCTAAAAAAAAAAAATAAGTAGGTTATTTTAAAGGTCGATCCAAGATGATTGCATCTCTATAATCTGAGAAAAAAAAAATAAGTAGGTTATTTTAAAGGTCGATCCAAGATGATTGCATCTCTATAATCTGAAAAAAAAAAATAAGTAGGTTATTTTAAAGGTCGATCCAAACCGTTCAACATGGTCTCCATATGAATATGTACTTGTAAACAAAATTTTACATCTTTTAGAATTTTTACTATTTTTTAGATGGATAGAAAATCACTTGATTCGAAAATTCTGAACCATTCAAAAACAGTGATTTTCTATCCTTCTAAAAAAAATAGTAAAAGAATTCTAAATAATGTAAAATTTAGTTTTCAACTACATATTCATATTTAGACATGTTGAACAATTCGGATCGACCGTTATAATTTTAAAAACAAAAAAAAATTATCCATAGTACAGACCAATCCGCGCTATGCATAGTACCATAGCCTCATTCTTAATATTTTTACAAACTTCAGAAATTTGTAGTAAAACAATTTAAAAGACATTTCGTCTCAGATTATTACCTGATAGACTGGTATATAACTAAGAATTGATCTTGTTTAGTAATAATTCTCATTCCTACCTAGTCAATTAAGAATTTACCTTCTTCTTTTTTTTAATTATCATTGTCGTTCTTATCATAGTTAAAAATAAAAGGGATAAGTTATGGAATGGTACCTCTTTGATCCTCTGTTTAAGGTAGGAGAAACCTTCAGTTGAGAAGCTCCTAAATGTACCCCCAAAGGTAGCAGTCTCAGGAATTACATTGTATGCTCCTTCTCCTGCTTTCACAAACCCGACTGATACCACCTGAGCATGAAACACAGGTAAAGTTTAATACAATATGCTCCATATATATATATATATATATATAGGAATATGCTAGCATGCTATGCATAGCATAGAGCCCCTCCATGCAACGGCTCGGATTTCGAGTTTTCAAAATCCTAATGGTCGATCCAAACCGTTCATCTTGTTTTCCATATTAATATGTGTTTGGAGACCAAATTTTACATTTTTTGGAATTTTTTTACTATTTCTTTAGATTTATTGAAAATCCCGGTTTTCAACAAATCTGGACCATAAAAAAACAGCGATTTTTAATAAATCTAAAGAAATAGTAAAAAAATTCCAAAAAATGTAAAATTTGGTCCCCAAACACATATTAATATGGAGAACAAGATGAATGATTCGGATCGACCGTTAGGATTTTGAAAACTCAAAATCCGAGCCGTTGCATGGAGGGGCTCTATGCTATGCATAGCATGCTAGCATATTCCTATATATATATATATATTTGTAATAAGCCAAGTGATCAGTATAACAAACTTACTCTACTTTCAAGTGGGTCAGATTCTCTCGAAACAATTTGCTGCAAACCAAGGATTGCAAAAGAGGCCGCTATTATCGGGTCGATGGTATGATGGGGTCTAGACCCATGGCCACCCTTTCCCTTAATTGTAACATGAAACCTCCCCGAAGCCGCCGTCATTGGGCCCGGCTTTGACTTGATGGTGCCCGCAGGGATATCAGGTTCCACATGCATTGCGAACATGGCTTGCACGTCTTGCAAAGCGCCTTCTTTTATCATGTGGTATGCGCCAGCATGACCTTCCTCTGCTGGTTGAAAGAAGAGCTTCACTGTTCCCTTCATGATCCAAAAAGAAAACCAGGTAATGTTAAAATGATAATAATATAAAAAATACTTTCAAGTTTCAATAAGAAAACTTCAGAGACCAAAATTGTTGATTTTGATTTTTCTCCTATTAATAACAAAATCATAGGATTGTCAAAGGCTGTTGATCTGAGCAGCCATTAGAAGCAAGTGCCTCAGAACAGTTTTAATTAAACAATTGCCTGATTATTTAATCAGTTTTAACCAAATTGTTTCCAGATTGTAAGGACAGTAACATGCCATATCGTGTACTTGGACAGCATCACTGATAGGTTGGCCATAAATTCAGGGGCGGAACGGAAAATTGAGATGGGGGGGTATTTAAAGATGAAAAGTTTCAATTTATATTGAAAATTGAATTTGAGTAAGGGTATTTAAGATGGTATTGGAAATCATTTGAACTAATTTAGTTAAAATGGTATTCAACATAATTATATCATTCTGCTAAGATTAATTAACTAATACGAAAATCTAAGATAATATTATGGGTAGTAACAAGGTTGTACCTTGAGTTGATCCTTGTGTTGCTGGAGAAGGCGAGCGGCACCGAGAAGCATGGTAACATGTAAATCATGGCCACAAGCATGCATCTTCCCATCCACCTTGCTTTTATACTCCCATTCTACCATTTCCTTTATTCATTTATCAATTAAGAGAAGTTGTATCAATCAAATATATCAGCTTCCACATAATTTCAGGAGTGAGGCTATAGTACTATGCATAGTGCGGATTGGTCCGTACTATGGATCAATATATTTGTTTCCGAAGTTTAAATAATCGATCTAAACCGCTCAACATGATCTTGACTAAATTTTATTTTAGTTTTTTTACAATTTTTGTACTGTTTTTTTAAATAGGTAGAAAATCATTTCCATTTAAAAAATTGTAAAAAATGTAAAATTGAACGAGTATGTTTTCATACGAAGATCATGTTGAATGGATGGTTCAGATCAACTGTTTGGACTTTGGAAATAGAGATATTGATCCATAGTCCAAATCAATCCGTGCTATGCTTAGTACCATAGCCTCACTATAATTTCAGAGGAGTTTCTAGTTCTGATCTAAACTAAAAGAGAGAAAAAGAGAACAGCATTTTAAATTTCAAGTTCTTGATTTTTTTTTTCAGAAAGGAATTTCAAAATTATTCAGACACCATTATACCAAGGACATCAATTTCTCATAAACAAAGGTCGTTTTGCAAAATATTAGGAATAAACAGAGTCCTTCATGCAATAACGAAGAAGAAAAGGGTTCAACCTGTATTAACAAAAATGAAAGGACAACAGTGCTAGCAACTGAAAAGTTGTTTCACCCAAATAATTGCCTTTAGAATAGTGAGAAATTTTAGGGGCTTAAATGTAAGTTGTTTGCACTAAAAAGAAAAAAGTTGGACCAAACTGCAAAATGTACTACAATATGTTGGAAGCGTATCTCTGCGGAGTTTTTCTGTGCGGAGCTTTTAATCTTGTCCGTTCGTTTCGGATCGGACGGATCAGATTAAAAGTTCCACAAATTTTGAGAATTTTTTTTTTTAAATTCGGACAAGATCTGATCTGATCCGTCCGATTCGAAACGAACGAACCAGATTAAAAGTTCTGCACAGCTCCGCAGAGGATACGCTTCCACAGTATGTTACGAAGAGCAACCTGTAAAGGAAGCGCATCCATGTCGGCTCGGAGCCCAAAAACCGGGCCTGAACCGGACCCGATGGTCGCCACCAGACCGGTCTTGGCAACAGGCCACGTGTACTCAATCCCTAGCCGGTCTAGTTCGGACCGGATCAACTCGCTGGTTTTCACCTCCTGAAAAGCCAACTCTGGCCATTGATGGAGCTTTCTCCGAATAGATATCAACCAATCCGTGAACTCAGTTTTGCGCGCCAAGTCTAACAAGGAAGTCAACATGGATTTGGAGAGAGAAGATGTGTGAGTTGGGAGGAGGGAAGGAGACAATGAGAGAGAGAGAGAGAGAGGGGGGGGGAGAACAAAGGCAAAATAAACTGAAGAAGATAGTTTAATATTTAGTTTATTAAATTTACATCCAGTGCAATACCTGAGGTGCAATGATTAGATCCTGGACCGTTTATTTAACCTGACACGAATTCAAAGCGGAACCCATATTTTCCATAGGCACTGAATTAAAGTTTGGTCTTGACTGAGATTAATCTGGTCCGTCCATTTTTTATTGTACCCCACCAATACCTGAGGGGGGACACACACTCTGTGAATATGTTTGGATCTGTCAAGAGTAGAAGCTATTTGAGAATATGAGCTATTCGGAATAGCAATATACATTCAAACAATATTTTTGCTATTCGGAATAGTTAGAACAACCGTTATTCTTTATTCTTTGTAAATGTTGAAATAACTACTATTTGAAAGTGTGAAGAGAGAAAAATATTTTTTTATCGGATTTTCGTCAACATAGTTTCGAAATGACAAAATTAGCACTCATTTATGCTATCTCCACATTGTGACAATTCGTTTAAGACCACATTTACCTATATTTTCTCTTAATTAGCACCTTATTAACACTATGACTTCTCAGTTACAGCTATTTACTATTCCAAATGTACAATCCAAACAACATTTCTATTAATCCAAATAGTATCATTTTCACACTATTTTAAAAATCACTATTTTATCTCTATTCTCATTTACTATTCTCAAATTTCATTATTCTAGCTAGTTCTCTCATCCAAACTTACCCTATATTATGTGAATGCGTACATTAATTATGAATCATTAGGTTCGTGAGAGAACAAAAGAACAAGAAGAAATGGATAAATTTGTTTGTAAAGGCAGCAATTTTTATTATTTTTTGATAAAAGGGGCAATAAATTAGCTAAATTTTTGAGTATTTTAAATTTAGAAGGATAAGTTATTATAAAATTGAAATCGTTTTGTCGTATAAGTCATTATAGTAATTAATTATTGTTTTTTTGGGTAAATTAAGTACTTTGTTAATTTGAAATTTGAAATTGTAATTGGCAATTACAAACTAATTGTAAGTCAATCGATATGACAGTTTTAGATATATAGATTATTAATTAAACATGTTACAAAATTAATAATTATTTTACCTATATCCAGACAATTAAAATTGTAATAATTTAATCAGCTTTTACAATTACTTTACTAATGAGAAAAGAAATGTTTCAAAAAAAAAAACTTATGACAAAGCTCAATGATAAAGAAAATTTTGATTGGTTCTTATGCGCCCATTCTACCTTTTTCTTTATTTAATAAAGAGATGTTGTATCAATCATTGCAGTTTTCCTCATAATTTCAGAGTAATTAAAATCATTGATGGAGCTATCTCCTAATTAATGTCAACCAATTTGACATTAAAATCATTGATGGAGCTATCTCCTAATTAATGTCAACCAATTTGACATTAATTTGGAGAGAGAATAAGATTTGGGAGGAGGGAGAGAATTATATAAAGTTAGGTGCGGATACATAATTTCTATCGGGAGGGAGAGAGATAATAAATTTTTGAAAAATTTTCCACTGATGACCGATTTCAATTGGACCCGGAGGACAATCTAGAAGACATTGATGACATTGATATAGATGATCTCAATTTTGATGATCTCGATACAGAAGAGATGGCGGATCCGGATATCAGAAGGGATCCGATAATTGATGACGAGGTCTGATTTTGATTGCTTTGCCTCTAAGTGTTTGTTTTTTCATTGATTGTGCTTATTTCGTTTTTAATGATTTTTGCAAAATTTAAAATTTTCTCATGGAATTGTAGAGGTCTAGGCCTATTAGACAAATGTAATGTTGTTAGAGAGACAATCCGGTCCTCTAGATGTGATATCTGTATGCTTCAAGAAACCAAGTTAAATGAAATTTCATTAAGCTATGTGTTGAAGTTTTTACCTTCTTATTTTAAAACGGATTGTGTATATAACCTTGCTGATAACACGTCAGGGGGTATTTTAATTGCTTGGAAAAAAACATTTTACCTTAATCAAAAGCTGGTCAACCAATCACAGTACATCTGCACTACTGCTAAATCAGAAAACCGGTCTGGAATTCTGTTGTACAGTCGTGTATGGGCCAAGTGTTGATAGTGAAAAACCACAATTTATTGAGGAATTACGGTCTCTTACAAATTTAATTCAATGGCCGTGGATTGTGGCGGGAGATTTTAATTTGGTACGTTGGATGATTGATCGATCAGGGGGTATACGTGCATACCCTCTCATGGATCTCTTTAATGACTTCATTCAATCAGCGGCACTAGTAGACATTCCATTAAAGAACCGATCTTTCACGTGGTCTAATAAGAGACCACAGCCTTCTTTTTCTAAGATAGATAGAGCTCTAACTACACCCGAATGGCAAATTCATTTTCCTGTCATAACTTTAGAAATGCTGGTTTCAGATCATGCCCCTTTGATCTTGACTTTTAAAAACAATGCACCAAAGCCTAGATGTTTTAAGCTTGAATCATTCTGGTTCAAATATGAAATGCCTAAACAAATGGTGCAACTGTTGTGGGAAGGTCAGCCTGGCCGACCTCAAATGTGTGTTCAGAAATTCCATGAAAATACAGAAATTTTACATAGAGCATTGTCAGCATGGCATAAGGAGAATTTTTATGCAATGGAAAATAGACTAATATTTTGCAAAAGTGTTATCCTATTTTTTGATAGGATCGAGGAAAGAAGGCACTTGGCCAGATATGAATTCATGCTAAGATGCAAAGTCAAAGAGAAGGCCTATGAGTTGGCGAATAACATTGAGGAAAGATGGAGACAAAGGTCCCGTTGCAATTGGTTGCAACAAGGGGATAAAAATACACGTTTTTTTCATGCAAAAGCCTCGGGGAGAAATAGTACTAATAGGGTTCTCTCAATTCAGCATGGTGAAAATCTGATCACTCATCCTTTACAAATTCAGGGGGTATTTCTAAACCACCTAAGGCAGCAGCTGGGAACCTCCCTTCCAACCTTGGAATTTAACCCATCAGATCTCTATAATCAGAACATGGATTTATGGAGTTTAGATGATCCATTTACCCAAGCCGAGGTAGAGTGTGCAGTCAAAGACCTTGCCAAGAATAAGGCGTCGGGTCCGGATGGTATCCCGAATGAGTTTCTACAGATTTATTGGCCTCATCTGAAAGGACAAATCATGGCTATTGTTGAAGGGTTCTATAACAACCAAGTGCAATTAGAAGAGATTAATAAAGCAAATGTGGTTATGATTCCCAAGAAGGATTCCCCGGATTCGGTTACGGATTTTAGACCGATTAGTGTGATCAATGTCATTCCAAAATTGCTATCAAAGATTCTTGCTAATCGACTCAAAAACAAGATGCCGAACCTAATCTCTTGCAACAAACCGCATTCATACAAGGTAGGCAAATAACGGATAACTTTGTAGCTACAAGAGAGCTTCTGCAACACATAGCAAATACAAAAAAAATGGCAATCTTCCTAAAAATTGACTTTGCTAAGGCATTCGACTCGATAAATTGGGATTTTTTGCTACTTGTTATGCAAGCCAGGGGTTTTCCATCCAAATGGATGCAATGGATTAAGATCTTGTTGCAATCAGCCTCCTCAAGGATATTAATTAATGGAGGGTCATCGGATTATGTTACTCACAAGAGGGGACTTCGACAAGGCGATCCGTTATCACCCCTTCTATTTAACTTGGCGGCTGATGTATTTCAGCAAATGATCAAGGCCGTTAATACAACCCTACCCGAGGGTATTTCGAGAAAAATAAGAGAATCCATTCTCGCATTTCAATATGCGGATGACACGGCGGTAATTGCCAGGGCTGATGTACTCTCACTAATCTCCCTAAAATTGATCATTAGAATATTTGCCTCAATCTCGGGTCTGAAGGTAAATTTTGAGAAAAGCATCTTCGTGCCATTGAATGTTAGTCAGGAAGATATGCCTTGGGTTGAAGCAGTAGTGGGATGCACTAGATCGAACTTTCCGGTGCAATACTTGGGACTTCCACTAACTGTTAAGAGTCCCACCAGGGAGCTCTTCATGCCATTAATTGAGAGGGTGGAAAGAAAGTTAAGTGGATGGAAGGGGAAGCTAATCTCAAGAGGAGGAAGGCTACAGCTTGTACAATCGGTACTTTCTTCCATCCCGGTTTATCATATGATGTGCTTCCGATTGCCACAGTGGGTCATTCAACGTATCGATAAAATACGAAGATTGTTCCTATGGGGGTCTTCAACGAAGAACAGGAGGGCTATCTCACTAATTAATTGGGCAACAGCATGCAAGCCAAGGAAATGGGGAGGGCTTGGGATTTCTAATCTCAACATCACAAATATTTCATTACTATTAAGGTGGTGGTGGAAGTTATATGAGGAACCTAGTGGATTATGGACAATGGTTATTAACCAAATCCATAGGAGGCAGGTAAGAGATTGTCAGGTGAAATTTTGGTTAAAGGAAGGGTCATTTTTCTGGTATCAATTACAGAAGTTGACCAATTTATTCATTTGGAGTACTTCTTGGAAAATTGGGGATGGATCAGCCATATCATTTTGGTTTGATGCATGGGGGGATCAACCTACAAGACATATACTGACGGGGACTATAACAAGGCCATTTATTTCATTACAAGAGGCATGGCCAGAAAGGCATCGGCTTGATCCAGAGCTAGACAGTACCATTCGGGTAGAGTTTAGTACAGAGACTGATCAAATTAAATGGAATTGGAGCAAGGATACGTATTATTCAGCTAGCTCAGTTTATAGAGTGCTAAGTGGAGGAGGGTTAATTGGATGGCAGTTTAATTATCTTTGGAAGACCAAAATGCCCCCAACAGTGAAATTTTTTGCTTATATGCTATTACAGGGTAAGATACTCACAAGGGATGTGTTAATCAAACGTGGATTTAGGGTTGACCGGCATTGTGTTTTATGTGCTAACTGTCCGGTAGAATCACAGCTACACCTTCTATTTCTTTGTCCTGTGGCAGTGCATGTTTGGTTCAAAATCTCCTCTTTGCTTGGGAGAACCATATATAAATGTGCAGGTTCGGTACATGAAGTACTGGAAAATTCATGGGAAATGGTACATTCGCAAGGGGGTATGTCTCATAAAGAATGGTCGGTTCGATTTATATGCACGGCGTGGAATATATGGAAAGGTAGAAATGAGATAATTTTTAGGGGGATGGCAGCAAGGCCTGAATCTATCGCCTACCGGGCTTGGCAGGAAATGAAGATGTGGATTAAGTTCTGTTAAGCAAATAGCATGTAGATTGACTGCAGTTAAGCAAATAACATGGGGATGTTTAAATTTGTTTTCCTTTTTAATTTCCTTTTAATTCTTGGTCAAGTAGATGTGGCTATTGTTAATCAGTATACATTGTAGGTTGTAATTTTCGGATAATGTAATACATGGCAGCTGCTGCCAAGTTTTTCAAAAAAAAGAAAAATTTTCCACTAAAATAAAAAAGTCGAAATCTAGAGGGGGCAACTACCTTCCGTGGATAAATGTGGGTCCGCCCCGTTATAAAGTACAAAGGGAATTCATATCACCTAAAGTAACTCAAATTATGAGTATAGTTTCAAACCATTGGATTTGCTCTGGTGCGAATATTAAAGAGACCATGTGCATTTCACCTTGGCCGAATTGGTTCATAATCTAATTAGACAATCCGGATCCAGACTCAAAATTTGAGATACTTCGTAGCAGTTTTGTAAAACCCGTCCATTTAGATCGATTAATCGGTTGATTAGTTGTTGGCATTGACCAAATTATCATGATTTTTTCCGAGTAATCAGACGATTATTCCCAATTAATCGCTTAGCGGTACCTTATAGTCCGACGACCACATACCGTTATTTACAACACTGCTTCGTAGTATTCACTCATACAAAGGTAGGTAAATATATCAACAGAGTAGATTTGACTTCATGCAGCGTATCAATATATATTTTCATTTGATTATGTCGTTCCTATCAAGTTAAATCAGCTCCGTCCATATCTTTACCTTAGAAAGGCAGACAAGCAGGTAAGGCAACAAAGTGGAGAAGAAGGTTTAATAGTAACTTGATAGTGTACATTATACTAATGAGGTTTATACAGAGAGAGAAAGAAACAAGTTTATTTGGTGAAAAGTAAAAGTTGATGTGTTGGGACTTGATGAATTATTTGATTAGAGCACTTTCGTTTCAGAAATTTACCAAAGATGATTAATTTGTCATAGCAGTTATTATAGCAAATTAGCAATTACTTTTAATTAAATTTTATATTATGATTATTTTTTGCAATTGATTTTAATTTTAAATTTAATCCTAATTTTGTAATTTAAAATTTTACATTAAAATTGTACGTCGAATGATATTTTAGACAGATTATTAATTAAACAAGTTACAAAGCTAATAATTATTTTGCATTCAGACAATTAAAATTATAATCATCATATCAGATTTTACGATTATTTTCTTATTGAAATATCCCCATCGAGCAGCCCCACCCTCCCAGCTCCAAATCGCAACGAATTTGATTTGCTTTGATTCGAATCTGACGGACCAAATCACATATGATAGTGACAAGAGTGCTACGGTACTATACATAGTGCACTTTGGTTCATACTTCATACTACATATCTATATTTGTATTTTTAAAGTCTAAATAGTTAATTCAAACTGTTCTCCATGATCTTTATATAAAAATGTACTTAAAGACCAAATTTATGTTTCTTTGAATTTTTGTACAACATTTTTAGATAGGTAGAAAATCACTACTTTGGAATAGTCTAGAATCTTTAGATCAAGTGGTTTTGTACCAATTTAATAAAATAGTAGAAAAATGCTAAAAAATGTAAAACTTAGCATTCAAGTACATTTTCATACGGTGATTATGTTGATCGGAATGAATCGACCGTTTGAACTTTAAAAATAAAGATATACATCTATAGTACGGACCAAAATGCACTATATTACCGTATAGTCTCACTCTATTTCCAATACTTTAGCTACTCTTGATGTTTTCAAGATTCCTATTATATCACATTATATATATCTCCATTCCATTATTAAGCACGTTGGGTGTCCGATCCGCCAACGGCTACGGTTGAAAGATGAAACATCGGATTTAATCTCAACCCTCCAAGTACATTATTTGTCTTCTTTTGATTAAATACATTTGATTTATGTATAGAAGTCTAAATTTAGTTAAAAACATACTCACTATTAGTGTAATAATCTAGAAATCAATAATACGATAATTGATTATATATAAAGCTTTGTTCATGAATTGGATGATTAATATCATTTTGTTGCCTTGAGTATTATTGCATTTATGGATCATTTCGAGTTCATGACTGAAATTGTGAAACTCCATAATATAGATGATATATACTCTTAAAAGGTCACTGACCAAGGTAATTAGCAGGAACACTAATTACTGCTGTAAGGTTAGTATGTGGATTAAATGATGGTCAAGTTTTACAGACCATAGACAAGGAGTTGTCATTTTAATCACATAGATATATGTTCCAGGAACATGATATCTGACAGACCCCGAATGAAACATTATACGGAATTGTGTTCGTGTCATTAATGTTTTCATTCAGTGTTAAGTTCTAAAGTATGAGATATTCATCTTTCCTACTAAGAAATGTATATGTGTGATTGTTATCAAACGCTGTCGGTAAAATGCAGTTATAACGGTAGCTCTTCGGTATACATGGCTTAGCTGAGGTAGTGATGGTTTACCAAAAGTACTATTGTCCCTCGTATCTCTATACAAGCTATAGCATCACTGGGCCCCTTGATAGAGTAAGATTATCAGCGCGCGGTATGATTACAAGAGTAATCATATTTGATAATCTGCTCAAGATCAAGAAAAGATTAAGTTTACAAGGATGACACACACCTACCTTGAAACTAATCTGATAGCTATGAGACAGAAGAACAGACACAAGTAAATTGTTTACTGGATCGTGATATTGTACTGTACAGCATCATCTGTGTAATTGGATGGTCATGATGCGTTTTGCCAGATGCCTCTCATGATTATAGAAGTTAAAACAGTTTTAATTCTATTTACCAACATAACACAGATCCTATCGGGTCACACCATATAGGAGTTAATCGGAGAATCTTATTGTGATTGATTATAATTAATTATACGTGTTATAATTAAATTATAAATGTTATGTAAAAATAACAAGCAAAAATATTGGTTAATTTATAAACGTGTGTGACAGTTGTATAAAAGTTAACCGGTTAATTTATAAATGTGCAGGACACGTTGTATAAATTACCGAAACAACAACCGCAAGAAATATAATTGTTCAGAATAATTATATGAATATTATTTGTATTCGGGCCGAGGGCATTTTGGTCTTTTCACATGTCATCTAGACAATTGCTAAAACTCGAACGGGTATGACCCGTTTTACCCGACCCGTACCCGTTACCCGAGGTACCCGTACCCGTGCCCGGGTATAGGCGGGTAAACGGGTACACGGGTACGGGTTTGAGACGGACCGGACTCAAGGATTCGGAAAAAAAACCCGCCCAACCCGTACCCGTCTTACCCGTACCCGAAACTCGCCTACCCGCACCTGTTTTACCCGTACCCGCACCCGTTTACCCGACCAACTTTACCCGTTTACCCGTTTTTTTTAAATTCAAAATTCAAAATTATTTTGTCGCAAAAAAAAATAGTATTAAAAACAGAAAAAAAAAAAAAAACTAAAAAACAGAAAAAACAATATTAAAAAACGAAAAAAACAAAAAAATAAAATAAAATACCCGTACCCTACCCGCCCTACTCGACTACCCGTTACCCGAGACGGGCACGGGTTTGAAACGGGTAGGGTACACTCTTTTAAAAACCTACCCGACCTACCCGTACCCGTCTATCCGACTACCCGTCCTACCCGACTACCCGACCCGGGTATACCCGAGGTACCCATACCCTACCCGTTAGCAAACCACTATTGTCATCCTTATCCACATGACACGTCATCGATCTTATCCATATGACATGTCATCATCCTTATCCATTCAATGGCATATCTTGTAAATAGGCATATGTTGAGGGGTATTTTGGTTTTTTGCGAACCTCCTCAAAAGCCTATAAATAGAGGGGTGCATGTAGAGAGAAAAACCACTAATTCACTCGTATCGTTTCGTGTCGAAACGAATCGGTATTTTCTCTCTTTCTCGGTTTCTCTGCCAAATAGTGTTTCGGTTGAGAAAAGAAAGTTATACGTAGTTGACGTATAATCTTGCGGGTTGTTGTGAAGTATATTTACGGGATCGGTGAATAGTGTTTTCCCGAATTTCGCGGTATGTCAGTTTTGCTTACTTGTGAAACTGAGTAGCTGAAAATTCGTGTTTACGGGTTTTCGTCTTTTCCTCGTGAATAGTGTTTTTGCATAATTTCGCGGTTTACGGTATTTCTGGCAAAAGAAATAAACTGCTCTCTGGTTAGTCCTGGTGGATAACCTATAGAGGCACCATACGTTTGGTGCTCCGAGGAGAATCATTCCCGTGATGTAGCTCTACTCGCTCGGTCTGCATTCCAACTGTGATTTGGAAACAAGGTATAAATATGTTATATTAATCTATTTAATTGGTAAGTAGATTAAAGTTTTAGAAATCAATCATGGAGTAGATCTGTAAAAGGATTAAATTAGGTTTTGATGCCAAAGGAATACTGAAGGTGGACCGCCTTGGAAAGTTTCCTGACATAGCCCGTTTAATCCTTGGCTTAAGTTAGAAGTAAAATTTTTGTTTTACGTTCTTTCCGCAGTTTAAGCCTAAACGGGTTTTGGTTACCCCGAAACCCAACACTCACCACATGTACTGTCACACGATACATTACAATTAAAATTGAACAGACTCTAAAATTTAGCGATATATTTCTCTGTTTTCTTATTTCTTTGTTTCCATATTTCTCCTTTTCAATTGAGCAGACTCCACCTTCTATTTTCTTATTTCTTTGTTTCATTCTTCTTCGTTTCTATACAGATCACAATGGAAATCAATCTTTTTTTATTTTCTTATTTCTCTTTCTTTGTTTCTATATATATTGTTGTGGGCAATTTAAAATATATTTTCAATATAGAATATATCAATGTGTGTGTGTGTGTGTGTGCGTGTGTGTGTGTATATATATATATTCTAAATTGGAAACAAAGAAGAATATAAATTGGAACGTGTGTGTATATATTTCTCTTATAATGTGTGTGTGTATATATTCTATATATACAGGCGATATCACTTTTAATTATGTTTTTTTGACATCATATTATATGTCGATATTGTATTGTTGTACGATATTTGATATTAGATTCGAATCGAACTATTATTTGATACCATTGGTACTTAAAATTAAAGAATCATCACATCATCAAATTATTATCAAAGATTACGATTCAAGTTAATTAAAAAATACAAAATCATATAAATTCTCTGTTAACATATCTCTTAATTTTTCGATAATTATTATTTTCATTGTTATATTTTTTATAAACATATCTTTTTTCTTATAATATGTCCCCGTTGCAACGCACGTGCATGATACTAGTATATATATATATATATAGGGCACGGCTAATTTGCTGCCAGCAGCATTTTTGCCGGCGGTGTTACCGCCGTTTTTTTTTATTTTCTGATGTCCAAACAACAAATCCAAACCGTTAGATGTTTAATCTATACTATAATCTACTTGGAGACCAAATTTTATATTTTTTGGAATTTTTTTACTATTTATTAAGCTGGTTTGAAAACCGCTGATTTCAATGCTGCAAAAATTTACTGAAATCAGCAGTTTTCAAACCAGCTTAATAAATAGTAAAAAAATTCCAAAAAATGTAAAATGTGGTCTCCAAGTAGATTATAATATAGATTAAACATCTAACGGTTTGGATTTGTTGTTTGGACATCAGAAAATAAAAAAAATGGTGGCAGCACCGCCGGCAGAAATGCTACCAGTGGCAATTTAGCCATGCCCTATATATATATATATATATATATATAGTAGAATTAGGGTGCTCTTAAGCTCACCAAAGTTTTGGTGAGCTTAACTCTAAAACTAATTAAATTGATTTCAAATGACGAATCCGAACCGTTGAAACCCGCCTACCTTACGTGTGATGCATCTACATGTGAAATTTTTAAACATTCGAATTAATTTAGTATAAAGTCAAGCGGTCAAAAAACGTTCAAAAATGAATGCACTAAAATTAATTTATTAACCTTCTAATTTTGACCGCTTGACTTTATACTAAATTAATTCGAATGTTTAAAAATTTCACATGTAGATGCATCACACGTAAGGTATGCGGGTTTCAACGGTTCGGTTTCTTCATTTGAAATTGATTTGATGAGTTTTAGAGTTAAGCTTACCAAACCTTTGGTGAGCTTAAGAGCACCCTAGTTCTACTCATATATATATATAGAGAGAGAGAGACTAATGCGCATTTGAATGTATATGGGCCGAAATACATACGGTCCAAATTCGACTTTTCAAAATTCAAACGGTTGATCCCAATCGTTCATCTTATTCTCTATATTAATATGTGCTTGGAGACCAAATTTTACATTTTTATGAATTTGTTTACTATTTATTAAGTATTTTACAAAATTATTGATCCAACGGTGGCTGCTGATGTTACTGTTTTGTTAAGCCACCGTTGGATCAACAATTTTGTAAAATACTTAATAAATAGTAAAAAAATTCAGAGAAATATAAAATTTGGTCTCCAAGCACATATTAATATGGAGAACAAGATGAACAGTTCGGATCGACCGTTTGGATTTTGAAAAGTCGAGAACAAAATGCTTGTTGTAACTTGTTGTAACTTGACCCCTCCTCATAATATATATATATATATATATATTATGAGGAGGGGTCAAGTTACAACAATTTTTGAGTTACAACAAGTTACAACAAGCATTTTGTCCATTTTCAAAGTCCAAATTGTCGATCCAAACCGTTAGATGTGATCTCTACAATAAAATGTGCTTGGAGACCAAATTTTATATTTTTTGGATTTTTTTTACTATTTATTAAGATGGGTACAAAAACTAGTCAAATTCATACCATTGAATTTTGTACCCATCTTAATAAATAGTAAAAAAATTCCAAAAATATAAAATTTGGTCTCCAAGCACATTTTATTGTAGAGATCACATCTAACGGTTTGGATCGACAATTTGGACTTTGAAAATGAAAAAAATGCTTGTTGTAACTCAAAAATTGTTGTAACTTGATCCCTCCTCTCTCTCTCTCTATATATATATATATATATATATATGAGATGGGCTATGGTGCATTGCATTGCATGAACACCCTTGTGCATTGGACTATAAATCACACATTCAAAGTCCAAATGACGGATCCAAATTTTACATTTTAATCACCTTATTGATCTTTTGATCGAGTGAGGCTATGGTAATATGTATTTTACGGATTGGTCCATATTACTATGAATTCATATATTTATTTTCAAAAAGTTGATCCGGATAGTTAAACATGATCAACATATAAAATATGAGGAGGGTTTAAATGCACCCAAATTTTTGTGCACCCAAATGCACCCTATCCCTTTTCTCCGTTTTCAAAGTCCGAATAGTCAATCTGAACCGTTAGATGCGATCTATATATTAAGATGTGCTTGGAGACCAAATTTTACATTTTTTGGAATTTTTTTACTATTTATTAAGCCCCTTTGAAAATCGCTGATCCAATGGTCCAGAAAATATAAAATCAGCGATTTTCAAAGGGACTTAATAAATAGTAAAAAAATTCCAAAAAATATAAAATTTGGTCTCCAAGCACATCTTAATATATAGATCGCATCTAACGGTTCGAATTGACTATTCAGACTTTGAAAACGGAGAGAAAAGATTTGAAATATAGGGTGCATTTGGGTGCACAAAAATTTGAGTGCATTTGAACCCTCCTCATAAAATATACTTACAATATTTTAGAATTTATTTACTATTATTTTTAATAGATAAAAAAATCACTACTTTCAGATAGTCCAAATTTTTTTGACCTATCTAATAAAAAGTAAAAAAAAAAAATGGTATCAAAATGCATTTACATTTTCAGAAGATCATATTTAATGGTTTCTAAAAAAAAATGGTATCAAAATGCATTTACATTTTCAGAAGATCATATTTAATGGTTTCTAAAAAAAAAATGGTATCAAAATGCATTTACATTTTCAGAAGATCATATTTAATGGTTTGAAACAACTGTTTTGAATTTTGAAAATAAATATATTGATCCATAGCAAGAACGGATACGTAATATGCATATTACCATATCCTCACTCCTTTGAACTTGTACAAAACTACAAATAGGAAGCATAGGTTAAATATATTACTACCTTTAAAATTTATGTACATCCGACTCCGAATACATCTCGGGTTTGGTCATACATGTTCTGGTATATGCTGGGTTTGGGAAATGAAACACGGAACAAAAGAGAAAAGAAACCGAAAAGAAGTACAAATAGAAGGATAAAAAAAAAAGCTAAATGGTAAATTACTAAACTAAGAGTTGTATACAAGTACAAATGAAAACATGAACACATAAAAATATTATTATTCTCTGTTTAGGACCGATGGGGACTAAAAAACAAGTATTTATACAGTAAAACAAAGATATAATCTAATAACTGTGATTTGCTATAAATTCATCTGGATTAAAAGTAGTATAGGTACTACTGAACAATTTTGTTTTAAGAAAAAAGGGGGAACTTTTGATCTCCCATTGCATAAGAGATAATATTCTTCTTTAATGGCAGGATATATTGGGCTGCGTGAAAACCCGTTGCCCGTAAAATATTAAGAGGCCAGAAATCGACCGAGTAAGCCCTTTGAAAACCATCAAGAACTGCCATCATAGGTATGTTTGATGTCTTTCTCTGCCTCTCATATTTCTTCAGCAATGTTAGCTGTTACAAAGCAAATAGTGGGTTCAATTTTAAAAGAGGCAAACTCTTGTGCAACAATGCATAAATTTATATATTATATATGGGAAGTGATGCGACAGTACTATGCATATAGCGCATATTGATTCATACTACGGATAAAGTCCAAACGGTCGCCGTTCAACATGATACATATGAAAATGTACTTGTACACTGAAATTTACATTTTTTTTTTATTTTTTTACTATTTTTTTAGATAAGTATAAAATCACTTAATATAAAGATTCTAGATCATTAATAGTAGTGATTTTCTACCTGTATAAAAAAATTGTAAAAAAAATGTAAAATTTAGTTTTCATGTACATTTTCATATGGAGATCATGTTGAACGGTTCAGATTGACCGTTTGGACTTTAAAAACGAAGATATTAATCTATAGTACAGACCAATCTGCGCTATGCATGATACCATAGCCTCACTCTATATTATATATAGGTTTATATTGTAATTCCCTGTAGGTTTTTGCAAGGCACAGGATAAATTTGGGTACTACTAAATTATAAGAAATTTTTCTTAAACCCTTCCTTTATTCCTGGTTTGGTATCAGACCTTAGATAAGGAAAGAACATCATCTTCTGGTTATAGAAATAAAATTAGAAAAATGGAACTATATGCACAAGATATATTTGATATTTTCCAGATGGGCATATGAACTTCTTCGAGTAACATTACAGAGCAGATATAAATTTTAATTTTTCTTATGAAATATTATGAAAAGACGAATTAAATGCATGTTCAAAAATACTCCAGAAGGATACAGAAGATAAAAACATAATGTTTAACAAACTAGAATATTATAAAAGACTATGGTCTCATATATTAAAACATATACCTGGCTGATATCAGCACCGACTGAGACACCTTCAGCTAAAACCCTTGCCAGATCCGACACGTCACCAAACCCTAGATTCACACCTTGACCTGCTAGAGGGTGGACAGTATGAGCAGCATCACCCACTAGAACTACGTTTTTTACGGCATAGCTATTTGCATGTTTCAGCCCCAGAGGAAATGCCATTATATTTGACACCACCCCCAAAACCCTAGGCGGTACCTCAAATTTTTCTTTTGTGGACATCGCTGTACCAGCAATAGAGTCAAGTAAATTACTCAAGCTGTTCGACTCAGGGTGCGGCCCATAGCCATTATTCAATGCATGGTTCACAGAGTTTACAAATTTATCTTTGTCCATGGATTTATGCTGTGTAGCTTGGTCCGGGGACATGGTCCACACAATATTGCTGTAGTTGTCACCAATTGGGAGAAGCGCAATGGGGCCTGCAGGGAGAAACCTTTGCAATGCAAGATTGCGAATCTTATCAGTAAAATTTAATAAGCATTGAGTTTCATCGGTTAATACTTGATATAAAACAAATCTGCAAAATTTTCAACTAAGACCCCCAAAATTTTCTTGATATTTGCACATAAAATCCAATATCAAACTTAAGTGAATTGCTATATAACTGAAACAGGCATTAGGGTTGACCACAAATATGAGACATGCAAGGTTGCATTTGTAAATATTAAAAAATATTGAATTGCAAAATGGTTATGGTTACGTATGCGAGAAAATATGGTTACCAACATTTAACTAATACCATGTCATACAGAGAATCTAACTTTCAACTCAATAAATCTAGTTCCCTTTTGTATTCTGTGAATGCCTCTTTCTGTAAGCTCTTTTGAGTTTTATTGATGAATCAACATTTTGCTGCTTTATTTAGTTTTTATGAAGCGTGGACAATACATTTAACCTTTGCCATGCACAGTGATTTTGTGAAGAGTGTTCAACTGTGCAAATTATGGCACTCTGGGGGTAATTCCAGCCAGTAGTTTTTATACCAGCCGCTTCTCTGACACGCGAGTTTGACCCGTCAGCCCCCACCTGAAATTAAATATACGATGGATAGGTTAGGTGGAACTATTTTCATACACATCCCTTAGAAATTTACTAATAGTAGGTACGCTGATCCATGATTGATTGATTTCATTTGGGATTGCACTTTTAAGGACAACTTCAACTGTTTTGGATTTAGTTTTGTTTATTTGTTCATTTATTCATCAAATTATTTGTCAACAAAGGAAGAAACAGTAAGAGAAAGCATATAGTTAAAGGAAGAAACAAACGAACATACCACCAATTTTGCATGCAGAGTTTCTCCATCAGTCAAATTTAACTTTGCAAATTTACTGTGGTTTACTTCTGACGGTAGAGTCAGTGATACCAATCTAGTGGGGTGTATCATATTCTCAAAGCCTTCCTTCTTCTAATGCAAACAAATAGAAAGCAGTAATAATAATTAAAATTAGATAAATTAAATCTCCAGTGCACTTCTTAAATAATTTTTAATTCTACAAACAACCAAGATTGTATTTACATGGCATTAGAAGACCTGGCGAATATGGTAAATACTGTACAGTATTGTTCACCTCAAAGCTTGAATAACCTCCGATTTAGCAAAAATTGCATAAATTCAACCTCAGATGGGGAAACAAACCTCACAGTAAAAAAGTAGAAAAAACAATGATAGAAAAAAAAAAATTAAGGGAAAGAAATGGTTAAGACCTGTAAAGATAAAAGAAGAGAGTTGCAAAGCACTTTGTTCTCCACAACACACCTAAATCCGCATTGATATTAAAAAAAAAATTGAGCACTTTCAGAAAATCCAGAAAAAATAGAATGCAAGAATTGAAAATTCTGGATTTATGAAAAAGGAGAAGTTTCTAAATTACCCAAGGTATTCTTTTCCCACATCTCTAGCATTATATCTAGTGTACCCCAAACCAGTGTAATCCCACACCTGAAATATCAGTGTAGTTAAAATAATAAATACAATTATGTAGGCAAATAATGTGAGGATAATTGCATAATTTTTACAGAAGTATTAACCTGCATTTGGTCAAAGAAAGCATGCCTCTGGTGTAGAACATGCTCCCATGCATCAATCTCTGTTCAAGAATTAAATAATGTTCTTCAAATGAGTAGAGTGATTAGAGGTTACTAATACAACTTTGAAAATTACGTTCTTACCCTTGAAAAGGTTGATAGTAGCTGGAGTGACCGTACTAACTCTAGAATCGGGCATTTGATCCCTTTTTAAATAGCCTTTTGAAGCCAAGAAAGGGTTATCATCTATTACTGCTACCCTTAGATGCTTTGTCAAAGACATACTAGCTTGTTAAAATAAGAAAAAGAAAAAAAGGAAGGTAATTAGATTATATTCCTGTTCTCTTAGCAAACATTGACAGATGAGTGAGGCTACGGTACTATGCATAGCGCATATTGGACCATACCATCCTAAGACTTGCACGCACTAAGTCACTCTTTTTGCAGCATCTAGATGTGGTAGATATCGATTTTCATTTCCTTGATCAATATCTCCATTTTCAAAGTCCAAGCAATCAATCTGAACTGTTCAACTTGATCTCCATATGAAAATGTGAGACTATATTTTACATTTTCTAGAATTTTTTTACTACTTTTTTAGATAGATCGAAAATCACTTGATCTAAAGATTGTAGACCATTCAAAACTAGTGATTTTTAACATATCCAAAAAAATAGTAAAACAAGTACATATGAAATTTTCATATGAAAATTACATTGAACATTTTAGATCGACTATTTGGATTTTGAAAACGAAAATAATGATCCGCAGTACAGACCAATTTGCACTATACATTGTGCCATAGCCTCACTTCGTCTCATAATGACAGGTGCATTCTAACTTCTAATTCTCCACTGAGTCAATTTTACTTGGACTACCAATTCAAGACCCGATTTTCATTCGGTAGTCTATCGCTCAGCAAAGGTAACAGGTGCAGGTAGAAACCAGCCGGTACATAGATTACACACAAACTTAACAATGGTTCTTTGGACAAATATAAATATCAAACAGTGAATCTCATGAATTCAAATCACCCGAGGTAACATGTAATTTGTGAGTTCGAAACCAGTCCGTTCGTTATATACTAGCACGAATCTTAAAACGGCCCATGCATTACATGCTTGGATTCTGATCTGATGGTCCGGATTGAAATTTAAAAATTCATTTTCAGATGAGTAAGGTATTAAGCCAGCGGTACCATACCAGCTGGAACTGGTACAGACTGGTACTGAAGAACAGACAGACCTGGACCGGATTGGCTCGGATTCTGATCTGACGGTCCGGATTGAAATTTAAAAATACATTTTCAGATGAGTAAGGTATTAAGCCAGCGGTACAATACCAGCTGGAACAGTCCACAGACTGGTACTTTATAAAACAGAATTAAAGTGAAATTAAAAAAACCTACACAAAGAGGAAGCGAGAGCAAGCCCGACCATGCCTCCACCAACAATAGCCACATCACACTCTTCTTGATTTTTCTCAGTTTTCGCACCATCGCATTTCAATCCCTCTTCCTGCAACCACCACACGTAGTTTATATATGCAATTTGCACTACTTTTTCCAGACTACAGTGCAAAATATAAGCATAAATGCGAAAGAGAAAGAAAAGCGAAGCTCACAGAGGAGAGAATCCGAGACGAGTGTAAACCCCTACGCTGCGCAAAGAACAGCTCCCGTAGACCTGACCTCCGCAACATCAGTGTCGCGTACCTCATTCTTTCTTTCTCTCTGTTACTCCTGGTTTAACAAAAAATTGTACCGTGTCTAGGTATCGCCAGTTCAATTTCCGACGAAGGAGAGAGGCTGAAGTTTTGGTTGTTGTCGAGGAGGAAATCAGGCGAAGAGGTGTTAGTCGGTTAATGGGCCGAATTGGAAGTTAAAACCCGAATCCACTTCGACGTGTTGCAGTCTTCCAGTTAGATTAATTTATATTAAATAAAGATAAATCCTTTGAACAAACAATAAAGCGCCCGTGGCCTAATGGATAAGGCGTCTGACTTCTAATCAGGCGATTGTGGGTTCGAGTCCCACCGGGCGTGTTCATTTTTTTTTTTTTTTTTGGTTTTTTCTATTTCTTTTCTATTAATTATTCATCTATTCAAATAGGAGGAGGGTTCAAATACACTATCATTTTGGTGCTCCAATATACTCCATATCTGTTATCTCCATTTTCAAAGTCCGAACGGTCGATCCGAACCATTCAACGTGATCTTCATAATAAAATATGCTTGGAGACCAAATTTTATATTTTTACACTATTTTTTAAGATAGACACAAAATCAAATATTTAAGGAGATTCTGGATCATCCAATAAAGTCATATTGTACCTATCTAAAAAAATATAAAATTTGGTCTCCAAGCATATTTTATTATGAATATCATGTTGAACAGTTCGGATCAACTGTTCGAACTTCAAAAATGAAGATAACACATGTGGAGCATATTGGAGCATCAAAATGATGGTGCATTTGAACCCTCATCTTCAAATAGATGTCTAACCAAAATTTCCTTCCGCAAATTAAGCAACCATGAGACGTTAAAAAAGCTGAAGATAAATTGGATATAACAGATCATGTATTGCAAATTTGCAGTTATAGAAAAGGAAAATGGGAGCTACAGAAGAATCTCTGCTAGTAATACATTTAGTTTAAAATTTTGAAGAAAAGGACAATTTTTAATGATTTTGTTCAGAAAAATCATTTTCTCAGTTCAAGAGGCTATATATTTTTTTTATATTGGAATAGTCATTTTGTTAGTTAGGATTAGTCACTCAAATATATAATCTTCATATATCAAGTTTAAGAAAATGTCGGTTGTAAATTAATTAATATCAATGAAATTAAATCATATGTAGCAGAGTTGTCTAAAATACTTGCAGGAGGCTACATATATATATTAGAAAGTCATCACTAGTTAGCTTTATGATTAAGAGGGATTTGATCCTCTATTAAAAAAATAAAAAATATATATATTGCTCATATCAGATGGGGATTTCATTTTTAAAGTTAACATGTTCCTTTCACTTTCTGCTTTCAATAGTAAAAAAATATTCTTGAGAAAAGGATCATGGACTAAAAATATTGAACTTTTCATTTTTACTAGTTCAAAAACCAAATCAAGGATTTAAAATATTTGTTTTCTTCCCACCTGTTATGACAACCCGAAAAGGTATGTAAAGGAACTCATTAGAAAATTCATGAGAAAATAGTCAAAATACTGTGAATAAATAACAAAGATTGGATCAAATTCCTACGAGAATAAAATTTCTTTCCAGAGTAGGATCAGCAACTCAAATTAAAGCTATGAAACAAGTAGATGGAAAATTAAAATTGGAATCATAGAGTTAGAAGTCTTTTCACAATTTGCTTATGCCCTTGATAAAAATACTCGGAATATCAATTGGCAAGAGTTGCTCAAACAATCCCAATCAGAACCTTTAACAGTGGAAGATCAAATAGCTACTATTTATACAGGAACAAATTTTACTCTTTTAATTTACATAAAAATAATATATATATTTTCTCCTAAATTTTTAAATTAATTGAGCTTTGAATTAACTACAATTTTCTATTGTATACAGTAATATTTTTCCCAACCATTTCAGATTGATCTACAAACCAAACCACAAAGTAAACATGCAATATTTAAGTTGCTAAGTACAGTTAATATTCACTCAGATTTATTGAGAAAACGATGTCTACAGCTAATAAATCATATGATCGCTCATAAATATTTTCATGTAGATGTGTATTTTTTTAAGTTGCTAAGTGACCAATGATATTAATCCAACCTGCTTGGTGTGAGCATCAGAGTTGAGAGCAATTGTTGTATCTTTCAAAGTTCCTGTTGAGCTTCTAATGTCATGGGTTGCTTCTTAGCCTGTCTAAGTTTGAGCAATGATATTAATCCAACCTTCAATTTCTTCTCCTCTTGCAGTTCAAAAGCACTGAATCTGAAAACACCGTCATTCCTAAGCCAGGGTTCCAAGAGAGCTATGAGTTAACAGCATTGGCACAGATTGTTCCCTGTTGGAAGAATTCAATGTCAGTTGCGATTCTAACAATGACCATATTCCTTCCCGTGGATTATTTGTGATTCTCGAAATGGCAAAAAAATGAAAGCAATATAATAATTCCTTTGTGAAAGAGAAAATTCAGCCCGATTAGATTTTTCACAAATCAAATAATCTAGTTTCTTGACGGATTTCACATGATAAATTATAATTTATCATAACTTCTGTAAGGGGAGACAAAGCTCATAGACATTAAAAATTGCACGAATTTGTTATTATTATGCATATCAGATAACATAGGAATTGTTATGTCGGTGCTTAAGCATTCACTCGGCTAAGTATCAAATTTCGTACGAACAGCTTTATGATTACGCTTATCATATTCACACGGATCTTGATACGGATCGAACGTCTCTGATCAAATGGACCAAATTTAACGCCCCCACACCTTCCTTGCCAACTCATGAGTCGAGTTTGAGTTCGGTTCAGTGCGGTACTGGCTCGATTAGTTAACAAAGTGATTTGAATTATTGATTATATTTTGATTAATCTCCGTTAATATGTACTAGGGGTGTTCAAATGGTTCGGTTTATTTGGTTTTGAACCGAACCGGTAAGATTCGGTTTAAATGGTTCGGTTGTTCGGTTGAATTGATTCGGTTCGGTTGATTTTGTGACTTAGTTTGGTTTAAATGGTTCGGTTCGGTTTTGATTTCTCAAAACCGAACCGACCGATTTTATTGATAGGGTCAAGACTTCTAGTATTATTTTGGTTCATTAATCAAAACCGAAGTTTAAATTGGTTCATTAATCAAAACCAAAGTTTAAATTGAGTATTATAGATGTATTGAGTTTTGATTTTTGAGAAAGTTCGGTTCAACCGAACAAACCGAAGTTTAAATCGGTTTAAATGGTTCGGTTTTAATTCGGTTTGCTATTTTAGTTCGGTCGGTTCGGTTGGATTTTCAAACTTCGGTTTTAAGTTCGGTTTGATTATTTTAGTTCGGTTTAAACCGAACCGACCGTTTGAACACCCCTAATATGTACCACCTTTGGTCGAATCCATATCCTCTGAGGTAACAGAATATTTCTGTTCTGATCAAGACTGTACAATCGGAATCCGGGCCAATCCGGCCCGAGATGGAACGAACGGGACTGCTTTACTAGTCGTGGTGATTCCGATTGAACGGTCCAGATCCAAAAAGAATTGTTCTGTTACCTTAATCCACCACTCTTTTGTTCACTTCCCTCATCATCTCACTCTCTCGCATTGCTCCTCCCGATCGCAAAATCCACCCGACCACCGCAAACCCGCGACTGACCGGCGAGATCCGGCGCACCCGCTCTCCGCTGCTACCCGACCGCTGCTCGCATTGTGCCAACTCGTCACGCCGCGTTGTCCCAACCACGCGTCGCGCTGCGCCACCCTCCGCGTCTCACGGAGCCAGAACGGAGCCCCTAGCACGAGCCATCAGACCCCGACGGGTAAAAAGAAAGCAAGAGAGAGAGAGAGAAGAAAGTAAAAGAGGGAGGAATCGGAAGGGAGAATGAGGCGAACGTTGGATAGTGGTCTGGTACATACAATTTTTTATGTTTATTTGCAATGTGTCTTAGATATTTTGTGAGTAGTGAACGATAGGCAGTGCTATTCTGTGGTAATGTAGCTGTTATATGTAAAAATATCAAAGATTGATACCAGTGTGTACTAGCCTTTTATATTCGATTTCAGTGGAATCCGTTAGGAATGACCTCACTGTCATACAGAAAAAATTATTTGCAATGTTGGATAGTGGTCTCTTGATTTGTTTACATTTAAAAATGTAAATGAGGATAGTGTTGCCTTTAACTGATTTGTATGTGAAATCTGTGTTTATGTTACTCTGCAAGTACCAGTTCCTGTTCTTGTTGCTCCAAAACCTTGTATTGCATTTCTGCTTTGTAAATTTCTTTGCAAATAGGCATCTGACAAGGTTATGATATGGTATAAGCCATCCTTTTTTTTTATTGAAGTGAGGTGAAAAACCTGACAGATATCTATTGAAATCAAAGAGTTAAAAGGGATTAGATACCAAACATAGCATCTTTGCTGGTACAGGACATGTACCAGCATTCATCATTTCAAGTAATCTCTCTGAACTACTACTGATGCTTGAATTTTGAAACTTGATTGTTGTAGGAGGATGCAGAAGCGCAGGCACCTCTTTCTGGCAGTAAGTTTGAATTCTATGACACACTATCAGAAATCACTTTTAACAAAAAGAGATTTAAAAATCTCTACCTTTTTTTTTTCCTTGTGCTTATTTTCTCTCTCCCTTAGCCTATCTATCTAAATATATTGCAGGTGCTCCCATTGCAGTGACAACTTCACCCAAAAAAATAAGCTGGAAGTTAAAGTAATAGTTTTTCCTTACAAATATCATGTATAGAACCTTTTTTTGTAACGAGTTCAATTATGGTAAACATTAAATTTTTTTTTTTTTTTTTTTTGCAAATATCGAGTATCAAATTCAACTATTCTACTAACGCTTTGTGTTATTACTGTGGATAAAGTTCATGACAGTATTAGACCTTAAATAGTTTGATTTAACTGTAGTTCAAGCCAATAAACAAACTAAATATCAAAGACGCCCAAAAGAAAACTCTGACATGTGCCCTTGCTCAGTACCAGAGAGATCCATTATTGATTTTGAATGTTTATTAATTGTTAATTCTATCATTCCTTCAGGGCATTTGTGATATGTGCTCTGACTATTCTGACAAGTTCTCAGGCTATACTTATATATTGGTCAAAGCAATCAACAGCTAGTCCAAAAGATCCTACACAGGATGAGAAACATGCAAAGTACAAGTACAGTGTCACCACCTCAAATTTCTTGGTTAGTAAATTTATAATTTTCTTATGTAACTTTGAAATTTGGATTTCATATCTGGATTTCAGTTCAATGATTAGGAGTTCTTACCATGAACGGCACTTTGGCTTGGCACTAGGCATTATATCTGTTACCATACTTGAATTACTGCTATATATGTACTTATGCCTCTCTCTCGCTCTCTCTCTAGGTAGAGACAATGAAATGTGCCATGTCATTAGCAGTTCTTACCAGAATATGGAAAACTGAAGGCGTTTCCGAAGATAACAAGTTAAGTACAACATTTGATGAAGCAAAGCTGTATCCAATTCCTGCACTTCTCTATATGGCGAAAAATTTATTACAGGTGCTTATTTCTACCAGTGTTTATTGATGCCGTCTTCTGGTTCTGTACTGGTAGAATACTGGTGCAATTTTAACTGTTTCAATTTTTTTTTTGTTGATCTGGTCTTAACCTTTCAAGTATTCTTCAATTTCATAACTGAAAGTTTATTCTTGGATTACTAATCAATTAAAAAACATCAGTGGTTATTTGATAATATGTTTTGTTGCTTGTCAGTACTACATATTTTATTATGTGGAGGCTCCTGGGTACCAGATTCTGAAGAATCTTAACATCATAAGCACTGGCATCTTATACCGTATAATTCTCAAGAGAAAGTAAGCAACCACATTCTGACCTGGCTTGGTTTATATCCTGATTTTCTTATTTCTAAAAAATTTTAATCTGTCTAGCATAACCTGCCTAAATTTAAAGAGAAATATTTGGAAGCCATTGTCTTCAACAGACCAGCAATCAGGCTCTTTCAATAGGGGTGTTCTTTGGGTCAGTTCGGTTAAAACTGAATTAAAATAGTCAAATCTAAATTTTATTCGGTTTCAAAAATCTAACTAAACTAATCAAATATATTTTGTCAACAGAATAACAATCGAACCTAATAAGTGAAGTAAATTTCGGTTTGTTTGGTTGAACCAAAATAAGAGAGATTAAAGTGTAAAAGGTGAAAACTCAATACATACACAAATACATTTAATAATGATAGAAATAAATATCAAGATATCTATCAGTCGAACCAAAATAAGAGATTAAATCGAACCAAATATATAAAAAACTGAAGTAATTCAATTAAATATCGATTTGTTTGGTTGAACCAAAATAAGAGACATTAAACTGAACCAAATATAAAAAACCCGAAGTAATTAAAAAAATCAATCGATCCGAACCATTTAATCCAAAATTTGTCAGTTCGGTTGAAAACCAAATAAATCGGATTCAATAAACACCCCTAATTTCTGCCTGGAGCAGCTTGAATTTGAATCATTTTGAACCCAGGCATGACTGAACCTAATCTGATCAGACCAAAAGGTCAGGGTTGGTACCAACTACCAAAATGTGCTAGAACCGCTTCGTTTGGTTCTATACCAGTAATAATCCTTCTGGTTTCTTATTTCAGGCTAAGTAACATTCAATGGGCTGCTTTTCTTCTTTTATTTCTCGGCAGCACTAATGCCCAACTCCGGACTAATCCTACGTAAGCACTCTCAACTTGAAAATTCACTATTGGCATCATATTTCATGTCGACTCTTTTCTGGCAAGTCTGAAATTGTAAAAATAATGCCTTATATTTGTTCGGTTATGACTAAATTGCCCTTACCTTGTAAGCCAACACAAGGAATTCAAGCCAATATTGCCAAATTTTAATGGAAATATCCCTTTTTCAGCACAACCAAAAAAATTTGTGTATTTTTTTTTTCTTTTTCAAATATCTCTAAATGATACAAAATTGCAATTTTGTATAATTTTTTTTCTATGCTATATGAGCAGCTTAAATTTAATTGTTGCATCAAATGCAGTGCCAAGGAGGATATGTCAAATATATATGGTTGGGCTTATGCAATTGTGAGCGTCCTAACTATTTCTTGATTATACCTTTGTCTATTATTACAAAATTATGCCCAGATAACCTAACCACCACCTCAAATTTCAATTTATCAGATTATGGCACTCCTAAGTGGCCTTGCAGGGGTATACACTGAGGTTTGTTCTCTTACTATAGTTTACTTGTCTAACACTGCATAGGGATAGGGCTCAGGTTGGGCTATTATTTTATATTTTTTTTAATATGTATACTACATCCAAAGATATACACTGAGGCTTTCGTATGCATTAATATGTATACTTCACAAAGAATTATAATCAAGCACAAAATGTCGAGTTAAATCTTGACCCTGACCAACTAGCAGATATAATGTGATTTTTTAGTTTCTCATTTTCACTAGCAACCAGTTTTTGGTGTTTATCTCCAATACAGGCAATTATGAAGAAGCGGCTTTCGAGAAATATAAATGTGCAGAATTTCTGGCTGTATATCTTTGGCATGGCATTCAATTTCATCTGGATTTGGATTCATGATTTTGATGACATTCTGGAGAAGTAAATATCTTAGATATTGATATATAACTGCATTTGTTTTACGAATCACTATCTACTTTCATCTTATTTACATAACCTTTCTCTGAATTGTAAACAGAGGCTTCTTTCATGGCTATTCACTTATCACAGTTGCCATGATCATGAACCAAGCATTCAGGTTATTTTTCTTTGTTTAAAATTTCTTGGGAGGTCAGTGAACAAAAATTCATATCACCTGAGTTAACTCAAATTTTGAGTTTAGAGCCGTATGATCTGCTTTAGCACGAATATTAAAGGGCCCTGTGCATTCCATCTCGGGTCGGATGGCATCTGATTGGACAGTCCAAATCTAAACTCAAAATTTGAGTTACTTCAAAGGATCTAGACTCAGTGAACTATACCTAATGCCATTACTCGTACAGTCATACCTCAACAGATTTATCCCGAAATTCAAGTGCTTCTTTCCTCATTTCTATCTACTTCCGACTCCTCCATTGCCCCTTCCTATCTATAAAAGTAAAGTTCATTGGCTTTGAATTCACATCACCTGAGGTAACATAATTTTTGAGTTTGAATCCGGTCTGTTCGTTATATACCAGCATGAATCTTAAAGGGGCCCTGTGCATTACATGCTTGGGCCAGATTCACCCAGATTCTGATCAGACGGTCCGGATTGAAACTAAAAAATTCTGTTACCTCAGAGGATGTGGTCTCATTGGCTTCATGGGGACAGCTAAGTGAAAAGTCCTAAGAAAATTTTTCCTTTTTGTATTTGCTATTCTAGTTTTACTTTTCCAATATAGTGATTTCATTGAAATCAAATGTTAATAAATGCTAGTTAGTTTAAAATCATGATAATTTTTTTTTGTAGTGGGCTTGCTGTATCAGCTGTCATTAAATATGGTGACAATATTGTCAAGGTAAGATCCCTTAAAATTAAATTGCATGTAAAGAACATAATAGCATTGCTGCTTTATTTAATTATTTTGTTTTGACATAACTATTGCCACAACTTTCGAACTTGTAAAATTTTAATTATAGACCTTTGTCGTCTTTTCAAAGAAACCTAGCATAATTTTTATTGGTTTCATACTTAGAGGTCGTGAGCAACAGGGGCTAGTGTTATACTGTTTTGTTGTTTATGGGAGTCTATTCCCTTTGACGCTGTAAAATTCCTGTTGTGCTTATTTCTTTATGCAATAAAGCACCTGGCAGCCACTGCCTGGTTTCCTTCAAAAAGGAAGTTTAATATTACTAACTCCTAAATCACCCCCATGTATTCTTTGAAATCAGAAAACACTTTTGCAGTTTAGTTTTGACATTTTGGAATTTTGTCTATATTGTAAACAAATGCAGGTTTATTCTACCTCGGTTGCTATATTTCTGACGGCCTTTGTCTCCGTACATATGTTTGGGTTCACACTAACCCCGACCTTCTATATTGGTACCATGTAAGTATCTTTCTATTTTTTTCACATTTTTATACATATAATGTTAACAAAGCTATTTGAGTGAGGCTATGGTACTATGCATAGCGCGGATTGGACCGTACTATGGATCAATATTTTTGTTTTCAATATCCAAACAGTTGATATGAACCGTTCAACATGATCTCCATATGAAAATGTACTTGCAGAGTAAATTTTACATTTTTTATAGTTTTACTATTTATTTAGATAGGTAGAAAATCACTACTTTTGAATGGTCTATAATTTTTAGATCAAGTGATTTTCTACCTATCTAAAAAAATAGTAAAAATAATTCTAAAAAATGTAAAATTTGATTTACAAGTACATTTTCATATGGTGATCATGTTGAATGATTTCGATCGATTGTTTGGACTTTAAAACGGATATATTTATTCGTAGTACAAACTTAAACTGTTTGCAGTGTTCTTTTCTTGTTTTATATAAACAGAATTAATAATTATGGCAATATGCTGACATATTTCATAATACTTGCTTTCAGGATTGTTTCAATAGCTATATATCTACACTACGTAGGCAAACCGCAGCAACCACAGAAATAAATCAATTATCCAAACACAGTTTTCCTTTTGGCTCAGAGAGTATTGCAAAATAACCGCATTTGTCTTTTGTTCAAATTCTATGCTAGAGTTCTCCTGATTTATACAGATTAGAGGAATATGTTGGAAAGCAATTTGATGTAGATTTTGGTTGAGTGTACAATTTTTTTTTTTTTTAATTTGATGCGAGTTTTGGTATATGCAAATTCCTTTTCAACAACTTTGTACAAGATTTTTATTGAGCATCCTAATCAATCTATATCAAGTGTTAGTCGACAAAGATGACATGGCTGCAAAATATGAACGACATACAAAGCATTATGAAAGTTGAGGCAACATTTTTTCATTCAGTTTGATCCAACATAGGATTTAACTTCTAGTACTGAACCAGTCTCTTTTATCTTTTTTTCTGTTTTTATTTTATTTTATTTTTTTATTTGAGGTTCTGTAATATTTTTTTTCTTTTGGTTTGCAAATACATCATGCACAAGCCCAAAGGGAGAAAAAGGGATAGAAAGACGATCAGCCTGATTACCCTAATTGGCAGTTGCTAAACATCAGTAATTAAAACAGTACTGCTCAAAAAAGCCCCTGACAACAAATTTACAAATTAAGCAAAATACATGAATTTACAGAATACAAAAGCAGTACTTATCCTAAATATTTTAAATTTGCATGATCTCGATGCAACCTATCGCGACTTTGTACAACCCTCACCTCTTGCCCATCCTTCAACAAAGGCTCATGTGTTCTCTCTCTGTACACTCTGGTGAGCCATAGGTGAAACCCTAGAATGTCTGTGCTTGTGCTTAGGTCCCTCCTTGTGTACTCGAAGTGAGTCGTCATGTCTCGAACGGTAGTGATCTGCTCCAGTTCCAAATTCGGCATGCTTGTGAAGCAAATGGTGACCAGAATGGTCAGTTCTTTTCCTTTTATGTGCATGGGGAGAATTTGGCATAATATTCTTATGATGCTCATGATGATGATGATGGTCATGCCGGTGGGGGTGGTTATGATGCTTATGATGGTTTCTTTGAGGGGTTTTAACAGCTTTCTTGTGCTTTGAGTAGTACCTATTATTTTTGTCTCCTGACCCAAAGCGGTCTTCCCAGCAATCATAAATTGGGTCAAAAAGGCCCTTTTGATGTAGCAGCCATAATAGTACTATAACTACAAGACAAACGTGAATGAATTAGGAGCATGGATATCTAATATAAAGCCAACTGAACCATTAAGCACATATAAACGACCAGACCAACTGTACCCAAATCAGATTTACCAAAGACTTAGAAAGATAAAAGAATAAATTAAGAAGCTAATTGATGAGATGTACCAGTTGGTAGAATTGCTATGAATAATCCAAACAAGACGATCCAGCTTATGCATAGGTATTGCATGTGGCAACTGAGGTTAAAAAAACTCGAACATTTCCTCCTATTTCAAAATGATAAAAAAGTCTCATAGAATCAGTGATAAGGTTTAGCATAGGTTTAATTGCATTCAACCACCCTCAGTTTTTCAATTTTAACAAAAAACCTCCATATGATTAGTTAAGGGCACAGATTAGTACACCTAAAAAATTAAGATTGAGGGAGGAATGTGCAATCCAGCATTGTCTAGTTATGATGAAGCATTTCCAAAGTTATAAAATTAATAAAATTCAAAATTCACCTGCACGCTTTTCCGGTAAAGAAATCACCTAAACCGTTCCACATGGCATTCCAGAAATGTTTGATTGTCTCAAAGAAACCCTTTATGCCCTTCTTATCTTCAGTAGATACTACAACCTTCAAAATTATGAAAAACATAATTAATCATTCAATGGGCTAAAAGTGAAGAAGGATATTATTAGACATGAAAAGACATTGTATAAGCACATATATATAAATAAAAACCTGAGTGCCATTATCCAGAACAGTAGCCGTTGTAGTGAACTGGCACTCAGCCCGATCAACCTCAGCAAAGTTGGAAGCCTTTAAAATAGCTAGCAACCATTAAGAAAATCATCATCAGACAATATTCCACATACTTTTTGATTCACAAATCTGTTAATATATTTGACCTGAACATTGATACTTTGTTGCTTGATCAGTTGTTGGATAAAGATAGAAAGGTCGGGTGACAACCTCTTCAGGTTTCATTATAAAATATTGCTCCTGTAAAATTAAGAACAAATTGTGAAATTATTATTCAATTACAATTTCTATATTGAAAAGTTCTTTTAATAGAAAACAGTACCTCCATGTAACTAACGCCACTCATGCAGTCAAACTGAAAAGGAGAAATCATAACCAGTATTGATAGAAACAATAAATAGAAACTTTTCAGATCCAAATATTTAACACCTAAATAATTGCTAAAAGAATTTACCGTCAAGCTATAAGAAGCTTCAAGTTGGCCAGTATTTTTGGCTGTGACCGTAGCAGTTCCAAATTGTGTCAAGGCCTCAAATGTTGGTATATTGATGCTGATAATCTTACCAGGGCTCCTGAAATAATGCAAATTCAGTTACATTTATAAGTATCGCTGTATGATTTATATGTACATTTATTACAGCGCATGAAAGAATCCATTAGCAATTATTAATACCTTTGATAAACAAACTCAATGTCATCGGCACCTAACTCTACTACTAAATTTGTATTTAGAACCTCAGTAATACCAATAGAAAATGAGTGGGTCCCTGCATTCTGCATAGAATTGCAACAATTAACAAAAAAGTCAAAACAAATGAAAACATTCAAAAAAGAAAAAATAAACAGATAAGAGATGTTATATTAACAATAAACTTATTTTGACAATTATGACAACCAATAAAATGGTTATCACAATCAAAACAAATAGAAAGTTATATTTTTATTCTGTAGTTTAGGCAGGTTGTACATAAAATTTGGTGTAATTGGGAAACTGATTGACCACTTATTGAGGTACTAGAAAAATGAATGGTTCAATTTTATAGGAACTTGGGATGACTGGAGAAGTTTCAAATTACCCCAAATCTGATAAACAGCCTATCTAAACTACAAAAAAACATTCAAGATTTTTTTTTTTATGACAACTATAGTATTAGTTGTTTCAGTTGTAAAATAAGCTTGGTTGTCATATCCTTCACGATAGATAATGGATTGAGTTAGCCTAACCGGATGTTGGTTGATGCGTTCGAAACGACCCGCAACAACATACTGAGGTGGTTGATTCCTGCTTAGCCGATTTTGATCAGCCTGTTGGAAGTATAATTAACAATAATGTCAAATAACAAATAAACAGAAAAAAAAAATATAGGGCAAGACTCCACATCTATTTTATGGTACATTCTTTTAATACTTTTGACATTTGGCATCATCAGGATTGTGCAAATAAGAAAGAGCTTTGATTTGTCATTCACCATTCAAATAAGGTATTTGTCAGTATTGATCCATTTGGAAGTTGTAAGATCATTATTCAAAAGAGACATTAACAATAAAAAAAATTGAAATTTTCAAAGAAAGCTGAGTGACGTTCAAATTGACCAAAATTTTATACATGCCTTATTTAGATAATGATGGACAACACATCTACAATTCTTTTTGTTTGGACAATTTTTTGCCAAATATCAAATGGATGCACCATAAAAGATGGCTGCATAGTACAACTTCCCTAAAATATACATGTCAAAGGGAAAAACAGAATTTTTAAGATGTCATATTTTATGTTCTTTTGCAAATAACACCAATTGGTTTGGGATGCTTCAAATAATCAGTCATCCCCAACATTTTCAAAGAAAGCTAAATTTTGTACATGCCTTATTTAAATATTGATGGACAAGACATCTACAATTCTTTTTGTTTGGACAATTTTTGCCAAATATCAAATGGATGTACCATAAAAGATGGTTGCATAGTACAACTTCCCTAAAATATACATGTCAAAGGAAAAACATAATTTTTAAGACATCATATTTTTATGTTCTTTTTGCAAATAACACCAATTAGTTTGGGATGCTTCAAACAATTCGTCATCCCCAAATTTTTTGAGGTATTGACTCAACATTTAGATATAAAAGATAAAAAATGGGCAACTCATTAGATGTCTACAGTTTATTTATGATAAGACTTTTTTCCTTGAAATCCAAATAAATAAACAAAAGAGCATTATGTGATTCCTAGTTTACACATGCTAGTTAGAAACAGATTTGGTTAAATCAGGATAACAAACTTGGTTGCAATTCCTCATTTTTTAGTAACTCAACATTTGTTTAGCATTTGTTGTTATTTGCAAATACCAAAAATATATTGGGCGCTAGTCGTGTATATGAGAGAGATTAGTTTCTTTTCACATGTATAATGAATTAGTTATTGTCTGGTAGTTTGCAGAACCTATATTTCTCAATTAAGAAATAACTCTCTGACTTACTTCCCAAAAGTCCCACAGTTGATTGTGCAAACAACTCCACAAGGGAGACGTACAAAAATCAGGTTGCGTACTATAGGCCTCGTAGCCCACACCAATTTTGTTGCATTCAAGCCCGTCTAGAGTGAATCGAACCCTCTCCAATAACATCCATCTTGAGAAATCTGTTCCTAGGTCTTGGGGCTGCTCTGCATTCACATTCTTCAACAGATAATATAAATAATTAGACAGGCGATCATCTACTTGGACAGGAGAGCAGTAACTTAGCCTAAACTAGTGGTTCAGAAACATAACATCAAGTAAATAACTAAACATTCGGTATATATCAGGAAAAGCTCAAATAGCAAATGGAGAAAGATTTTCTTAAATAGTGGTACAGTGAAAATATTAGTGAGTTTGACTTGCAAAAGCCTCAAAGTAGTTACAAGACAAAATTAAAGATTGTTTTCTAGTTTTAATCATTTCATTGGCTGTAGATGCAAGGGGCCAAGACAAAAGGAGATTAGTTAGACTTAGAGATGTTAGGTCCATTCACAAACACAAAAAATATATGGGTATGAGTTTGAAAAACATTAAAGTGTCAAAACAAGCATAGACATATACATACCAATCGTGGGGTCACAAGGTAAAAGTCCTCAAAAGATGGGATGCTTGTATAGCCAGCAAAATCACCAACTAGATTTACTCGCAAGAAGTTGTCATCTGATATTACAGTTCTGTTCTCAGGACCAACATCTACCGCCTTGAACAATGAACAAAGAGCGAAAAAGTAATCACTTCTAAAATGCATAACAATGACATACTCAAGCATGAACTTGTCATGTGTGTCCAGCATTTATATATAGGAGGATACTTGTATCAGACTATTACTATACAGTTCCACCAATTAGCATCAACTCTTCCCAATTACAAAATTAAGCCTATTGTACCTAAGCTTGTAATCAAAGGCCCACAAATAAAGAGAAAAGAAAAAACTGAGACAAAAAGGACCTTTTGGGTTAAAAGGTAAAAAATTTATCAATGGATATCAGCTCCGAGTGAACCGGACCTCTCACTTAGCCTATATACTAAAATCCAATAACAGCTCATTTCACACTAGCATGATTAATAAAAAGGAGTTGTAGAGAGTACCGATATAGAAGAACCCTTCTTCACTTCTATCCTCACATTGAAGCCCAAAGATCTTTTTCCAATTCCAAAAACATGAAACCTTTTTAAGAAAGCATTTATCAGGCATTAACAAATAAGGGCAATGAGATTAGTCCATGATAATACAAACAAAGAAATTGATATCTAATGGTCATACCAATCACCTGGAAACCGAAGGCAATGAGCTGTATTTGGTTTTCCTTTGAGCAATTTATCAACTGTTTCAAAATAATGAAAATCAGTGGTAGATCATCTCTAACTGTGTAAGCGACATAAAAGATAAAAACAAACAAAATCTGGACTTACAAATGCTTCCACAAGACGTTGGTACTCGTCTTTGGGGACCACATGCACAGCAAATAGGCTACATCATTGAAGTTATTAACTAATATTTCACATCTCAAGTACCAATTAATTACAGCAACAGTGAAGCACATTAAAAAAAAAATCATTCCATCCAAATAAATAATTACCTGTGTGTGCTCAATTATGTGGCCACTTTCATCTCGCAACCTACAAATATTAAGAAAAGATAAGAACAAAATTATAAACAATAAACCAAAGAAAATTTCTCAATACTGGAACAAATAAATTAAAATGTCAATGTAAAAGATTAAATTAAACATACCTTTCACACATTTCAACCACATCAGAACTAGCATCTGGCTCACACTTACGAGTCTTCACATAGAACTCTTCTGGCTTGAAAGCCACATCCTGAAAAGGATAAATGCAAATATTATTAAGTTTCTGCATTGTACATGGAAAACTAACATATAAATATGCCAACATGTAAATTACTATTTACTGTACAAGTTATTCACAAAGGAATTTTTTTGCCAGCCATAACTGGCATGAAAATACTGCCACACTATACCCCTGGCCAGATTATATATATTTATCATCTTTATTTATACAACAAGTATGTTTGGTTCTTAATGGTCTAAATATAACATATAAAAAAGGAAAACAGAGACAAAAGTGAGAAAATCTTATACTACCCGAATGTATGTCAGTTCATAGAGAGCATAAGCTGCCGATTTGTTAATGGTGATTACAGGAGGAGATCGAATTGTTTGCATAGTTTGAGTGTCATTTTGTTCTACTTCAACCAGTTGAGCCACAATCGATGCCTCCCCTCCACTCTGCCAAATCCAAAAAAAATCTTTTTCCTCAAATTCTACAAACGATATTCAAAATTAGAAATTACTATTGGTTCCTTACGGATCCACTAGGCACAGCGATATTAAGCACGATTTTGTTCTCGCACTTGAGATTTTTGAATGGAGATTCGGAGTCTCTGATACAGCGCTCCAGCCTCGACTTGGCGAGTATCTCCACTGCTCTTGCGGTGGAGAAAAAGACGAACAGAATAATGGCAAAAGTCGCTACGCGAGAAAACATTTTGATCTGAACGGAAAGAAAATCGTTTCTTTCTCTCCTTTCTCTTTTGCGTGAAAGAAGTAACCACGATGAGCCTTTATCTCTCCTCTTCGTTTCGTCCCTCTTCAGAATCTAGGGTTTCGTTAGATGGTGTGCGAGAGGGGTTTGAGCAGAGGCTATGTGTGACATAGAAGAGGCGGCGAAGGGGGGTCAGGGGCACGGAGGGGAAAAGGGAGAGAGGCTAAGTAGTCTATTATGTTGGCGAGAGGGGAGAAGGTGTTGGCGAAGAGAGAAGAGGGAGTGGTGTTGGCGAACGAAGAGAGGAGAGGGAGAGAAGAGAGGAGAGGTCTACTGGAGAAGAGCGTTGGCGAAGAGAGGAGACGTCTACTAGAGGAAATTTTCTGTACTGTTCCAATTTTACCCATTAATCAATTAACGGTTCTAATTTGTGGGTCCATATTTGCTGCTGTAGCATCTGTCCATAGAAGCATCACTCAATTTGTTATGGTTACGAAACAATTTGTAAGAGATGATTTCTGTTATGTTGTTAGTGCGATATCATGTCCTAATATTAATGCTTTAACATTTAGTTTTGAGACAAATCGTTATTAGATGAGTATTGGTTCTCAATATTTATTTAATGGTGTGTGTGTGTGTGTGGGGGGGGGGGGGGGGGGGGGGGGGGGGGGGGGGGGGGGGGTCTGTACCACTCAAAATATATGAAATTACATATATTTATCCTCCAAAATTTATAATTACATATTTACCATTGAAAATTATAATAATTCACATGTTTATTCAATTAAATGAAAAATGATATTAATTAGGTTTAATTAATCTGAATTGGGACAATGACACAATCCGAAATTTTTAAATATACCATTTTATAAAAAATGTTAAACCAAAACACCAGTTCTGGCTGTTTTTTACAAAAATCGCATGGCCGCTTCTGAGGGAAGCGGCCACCAGGAGCTGGGCCGCTTCTGAGCGAAGCGGCCAATATATTGGGCCGGATTGAGGCCCAGCGGGGTGGCCGCTTTGGGGGGTAGCGGCCAGGGCCGCTTCCTGGGGTAGAGGGCACCCTGAATACATAAAAAAGGCAGACAGATTCATTTGACATTTGACGGAGAGAGATTCATTTGACGCACAGAGATCATATGCCACTAGTGCCGCTTCAGCTGTAAGTATTTTATTTTCTTTCTTTTTAAAAAAAAATTTAGTATTTATAATTAATTTAATTAATTTTTAAATTTAGGTTTTCTTATACTCATACCAAATGGCTGTTATGGTATCTATTTACACTGGTGGTGAGATTTTAACAGGCCCTAATGGGGTTTATTACAGTATCGGGCCTGTTTCTGTGATACCTGTAATCTCGGGTACTGATTTGTTGGTTCTGAAATCGATTATTTCTCAGAACCTCGGATTGAATCAGGATCGATATGACCTTGATATTCAGGCCAAAATTAGCATGCCCACTGGTTCAGGCCAAACTTGGTTCCAACTTTTTCCTGTTCAGAATGATGGAGTCTGGCAGGTACTGTACAACCAGACAATTAGTTTTTCTGGGGGTGGATACAAGATAATTGAACTCTTTGTGGAGATTAACCGAGTCCAGCGTCCTAACCCCCTTGCAAGGTTAATCCGGGGTGCTATTCGGGCTAATGCCTCAACCTCCTCAAGTCCAGTGTCCCAACCCCCTTTCCAGATTGACATGCCTGAAAGTAGTAATGCCCCAGTTCAGGAGGGCCGACGGTCTACTAGTCGGCCCTCCCGTCGGTCCCGAATCCCTTTGCCGATTGACATGCCTGAGAGTAGTCAAGCCCCAGTTCAGAGGGACCGACCGTCTAATAGTCAGCACTCCCATCGATCCCGAGCCCAGCCTTGTGATCCGGAGGAAATTGAGGAGACGGTGGATCCGGAAATACAAGAGGCAGAGGAAAATTGGGGGGATGTTGATCCTGATTGCATGAGCGATCACAGTGACACAGCAGATACGAGGCCTGTGCTCGGGCAGACAAAAAAATTCAAGGTTGATAAAGGGTTTCGGATAATGGGTCGGGGGGTTGAGCACCCGATTGCAGCTTTCAATGACCTGTCAGGTTTTCAGGAAGCAAATGTGGGGTTATTTGGTAGACATGCAGAGTTTGAAAATGAATTGTCAGAAGGACAAACCTATGATTCAAAGGAGGAAATGAAAGCTGCAATTTACAAGTTTCACATTCTTTGTAATAAAGAGATTAAGAATACGCACAGTGACAAACAACGGATTAGGTTCAAGTGCAAGGACCCCAGATGTGGTTGGTACATTAATGCAAGGGTCACTGGTTTTGGTACACAATGGAAAGTATCCAAGTGCCCAACAAAACATGTTTGTCATGCGGATGCCACAAGAATAGATCATGCACAGTTGACCGCTGCTATGGTTGCCGATTGCATCTCGGCGCACATGAGAAATGACGTAGATTTAAGTATCACTTCTGTTAGAATAGCTTGTGCACAAACGTACAACGGTCAGGTACCAGCGTACAATAAATTGTGGCGTGGAAGGGAGTTGGCAATTGCCCGCCAATTTGGTAGTTGGGAGGGGTCATATGCACTTATAGTCCCCTTATTGGAGGCAATTAAGCGAAAAAATCCAGGTACATTGTTTGATGTTACCTCATATCCAACTGGTGAGCCTGGACCTTACAGGTACTTTAATAGGGCGGCTTGGGCATTTGGACCATGCATAGAGGCTTTCCAACACCTGAGACCTGTCATCACTGTTGATGCTTGTTTCTTAGCAGGCCGGTACAAAAGTAAAATGTTGATTGCAACCGGGTACGATGCAGAAAATCAGCTCCTCCCGTTGGCTTTTTCATTGGTAGATACAGAGAATTTTGAAGATTGTGCATGGTTCATGCAATGGTTGAGGCGCAATGTAATTCGCTCCAGGTTTGTGTGTGTCATCACTGATAGGGGTAAGGGCATAAAAAAGGTGTTTCGACAGGATGATCTGGGATGGAATGAGGAAGATGAGGATGAGTGCGTTCACCGTCTTTGTGCTACTCACATAGCAGAAAATATGAAAAAGAATCATTGCAATGAAGAAGCAATCAAGTACTTCAGGATATGTGTGGCGAAGAGAAAGATGAGGAGATATGAGCAAGGAATGCAAGCAATGGGAGATGTATGTGATCGGGCTCTGAATTGGTTGGATGGTGTGGGTAAGTATCTAGATCAAGATGAGAACGAATGTCCTAAACCATGGAAGATATTCCAGGCGTTGGATGGGGGTTTCCGTTGGGGAATTATGACGACGAACGGGTCCGAGTCGCTCAATAATGTTTTTAGATCTTCTCGTAGGTTGCCGGTAGCAGCAATAATTGAGGACACGTTTTACAAATGTCAGCAATGGTTTGCTCAAAGGAGGGCAAAAGCGCAATTTGAAGCAAGCCAGGGTCAACAGTTCTCATGCCGTGTGCACGAGGTATGTTATTTTCATTAAATTATTTTATTTTTGTAATTTTTATTAATTTCAAGCAATGTATTTTTCCTAGTTGATTAACAAACGGTGCGGGAGGTCACAATCTATGACGACGCTCGGTGGATTTGGCAACTGGAACGAGTTTGAGATAACATCCACACAAGAGAAAGTTAATGCATACATGAAAGACGCTTCTGGCCGGTTTACCAAAGCGAATTATAAATACACGGTGGTAATCATGGATGAGAACACGGTTACATGCACATGCCAGAAGCCGCAATTAAACAGAATACCGTGTTCTCATGTTCTGGCAGTGTGTCGTCTCCGAGGCATTGACCCTGGAAGGTTTGTACATTACTACTACCACATACAAACACTTATCAACACATGGCTGGGTGAATGGCATGTGTATGACAATCAGTCTGATTGGCCGGAAAGTGAAGGCCCGATCCTTGTTCCAAATGACAAAAATATTACCTTGGGTCGAAGGAGAGTTAATAGGATTCCGATGTGGCTTGATTTACTTCATAATAGAAGGAGAGGACATCAGACTCGCCGGGATACACAAGAACAACAAAACAGAGCTGCTCGAGATGCACGAGGTAGTTAACTCATACATTTTTGTTATTCAATTTTCAAGTTGAGAAATAGGAGTAACAATACATTTTTGTTATTAAATTTTCAGGTTGAGAAAGAGGCAAGCAATGTATTTTTATCCGACGGTCAAGTTTAGATTTGTATTAACATGCAGACACCTATTTAGGCAAGCATTACTCGTTTATTGTATTAACATGCAGACACCTATTTAGGCGCACTATTATTGTTTGTTTTGATTTATTTGTGATTTATTTGTTGTTTTATTGTTTGTTTTACAAATCGTTACGTTCGGATTTACTATGACGAAAAATAATGAAAGATAAAAGCAAAATAGTACAATAAATAACAACATAAAAGAAAGATAAGCATCATGATATAACAAATCATAGTATATGACAACACTAGAGTAAAAAAAATACAAAAGCAAACGGTGCGCCGGCTGGAATGATACTATGAACGGTGCGTTTTTTATGTATTCAGGGTGCCCTCTACCCCAGGAAGCGGCCCTGGCCGCTACCCCCCAAAGCGGCCACCCCGCTGGGCCTCAATCCGGCCCAATATATTGGCCGCTTCGCTCAGAAGCGGCCCAGCTCCTGGTGGCCGCTTCCCTCAGAAGCGGCCATGCGAAATTTGGAAAATCCAGCCGAAAATGGTGTTTTGGTTTAACATTTTTTATAAAATGGTATATTTAAAAATATCGGTGACACAATTGCACAACTAACAACTAGTGGCCCGTCTACCTGCTTCATCCCTTCGCACAATCTCTCGCGTTGGTTTTATTGGTCGTGGCATTGTTACACTATGACACTAGCCATAACCACCAATTTTGGTATAATTGTTTGTCATGGAGCAACCTGAGGCAAATAAGCTCCTCTCTCAAGTGTTTGGATAATTGGATCTTATTGAATGCAGCATAGATAGCTTCAAAATCCTGAGTCGAAGTACCGTTTGCTTACATGTTCTTTGTGACCAATGTGGCCCCTTATTCTTATTTTTATTTTTTTAGTAGATGTGCTGACATTTGAAATTAGGTAAATAAAAATGTAAGATATAAGAAGCAAAGTACTTTGGAAGTTAGGAAGGGGAGGGAGGAAGGCGAAGGGCGTGTTTAATCACATGATCATCGTGTTTTATATATGAATAAATAAATTAATTTTGATTTTTAATTAATTGAATAAATATGTAAATTATTAAAATTTTAGATGGTGATACGTAATTATAGAATTTGGAAGAAAAAATAGGTAATTTCATAGTTTTGAGATATATATGAAATTCTCCCTAATTTTTTAAAGACATGGCGTTACTGTTATGATGCAGTACTTACATATATATCCAGCAATTATTCATTAATGCATAATGCAGATTCTATCAAAACTTCAAGTTCGGACAGTGAACAGCTGACTATTTACATAACAAGTCACCATGTTGCACCAAAAAAATTATCTTTACCTCATTTCTGAGAAAAAAAATTTCACAATACATAATTAATAGCATTAAAACAACATCGACCAAGTGTAGAAGAAAATTGACTACAAAATAATATTTTCGAGGCAAAAATACTTAATTTCAAGAACCATTGTATTTTATCATACAATGCGCAAATGTTTTCCAGGATTTGCATATGACACATCTTCACATCATCAAAAATTAATACTATATATCTTTACAGAATCATATTATATACTTTACACAGTGCTTTAAAAATAAACAGACATTATGAATTAAAGCCTATTATGTTTGTTCCCCAGTTCATATCTTCACGGATGATCAATAGCATGACTAATCAAAGATGTCTCATTGATGTCCAGAACACAAGTGAAAAAATAGCTATACAACAGAAAAACAAATTGCCAAAATGCAACTGGTGGCCAAAGATAATTCAACGACCATGACTTGGTAACCTGTTTTTTGTATGGTTTTACTTTTCTTTTTTCATTTGACATAGCCTATTTGTCTGCCTATGCACTGACCTTTTTTCCAACCCAGTACAATTGGTTATTTCTATTTTTCACGTGATACAAAGTACACAAAAAACAGCAAATGAAATGTGAAACTGTATTATATTGTAAAATTGCCAAAAGTAGAGTTTTGATAGAGAGATTAAAAGGTCTTATAATATGCCTCCTCTTTTTAATTCCTAAAGTGTTCCACCAAAATTTTCCCAAGTATGATATAAAATGAGAATCCCAGTAAAATAAAATAAAAGCAAGAAGATGCTAGTAATACCACATGACATAATTGCTGTACAGACAATTGAAAAATCAATTCAACAAGTAGAGCAAAACCAAAGCTAAAAACCTGATGTATCTTATGTCAATACAATAGCAAGTGAGTTTGTTCTTGTAGGCATTCAGAGGTTACTATTGCCAGTACAACTACAATGCTACCATATTTGGGACCCTTGAAATACCCGGTCTCTACAAAACTGATCCTACTTTTAACATCCATTGAAAATTGTATGTAAATATTTATCATAACTTGATGATGCGGAGCCTGCCATTGATGGAAACATTCCTTTTAGTGAATTTATGATGTAGTTATTTACATCAGTACCCACATCAGTAAAGTAGATGAATTGATATTTCCTCACAAGTGATATGGACGCTAGAAACATCATTTATATCAACATCAACTAAAAATAATGTTTAGATTCACTTCAGCATGCATGTTATGATGACATGGATGCTTCCTTTTCACTTTTTTTTTTAACTATAGGTCCAATCAGCTATGGATTGCAAACTTCTAAAGACCAAACACTAATTTCAAACAGTTTAGGGACCAAAATGGAAGCGACTTGAACATTGATGATCATTTGTGCAAAGTCACTCATTTTCTTTATATTGGGCAGTGAAAGCTGTCTTGACTTATCACTAGTCATTTAACTACTGATGCCTTCTTCTGAAGAAATAACAATTTATTTGGTTATATGGTGTCCATTGGTACCACAAAAGCCATGGATATCTGTCTTTCATATTTTTCAATGCTTCTTACAACATGTAATTAGAGGATAAATATACAAACAATATACTCAGCAATCTGACAACTCTAGTCAAGTAGCATATACCACAATCTACCCAAATATACCAGAAAATACATCATAACCTTACAGTTAAAAAATTATATTATTGGTTCAGTTCTCTTTACATGTGTAATTAGTGTAGGTTATAAGGATTTGTGCAAATTGTTTGCACTTATACACTAGCTTATTTGCTTCAACAGATTTTTTAAGTATACCCCCATGCACCCAATATGTAATTTATTGTGTCATCCCACTGAGAGGATCATTCCTCCAATTTGTAGGTCCTAAGATTTACATTAAATTCAGAGTGAATTGCAAAGAATGCTTTTTAAGTATTATCTACTTCCCTTTGCACTCTATAGATTATCCCTATGCCAGTATATTACCATTCACTGTGTATATCATTTTTCGGATCAAAATGAGAACCGCAGAATGCTAGACAAGTACCGTTCATGTAATTTACCATAAGTACAATAAAGAGTATCTAATATGTGTTAAAATGGTAAGTGGATGAGCTATATACAAGATAAGTAATCTAAAGAAAGCAAGGGATAAATTCAACGGTCTTACCCAAAGCGACAATTGTCAAACTGAGCAGTAACTGGAGTAGGATGGATTGAGTCCACTCGAGCAGTTTTCTATACTTTTTACATTCTGCTTCGACATAAAACAACAAACAAAAATACAATTCAAACTTCATGCTATGAAGTCCTTCCCAAAGTATTAATGAACTGTCCAAGAGAAGCTGAATAATGACTAGATACAAGATCAAAATGGGTCACTGTTTTAATTTGTCTCGGGTTAAAATATATCAAAATTATAGAAACTAAAAAACTCTATTAAATTATAAATGTTAAGCCTACCTCTATTTCATGACAGGTCAAATCTCAATCAGTGTAGTAATTATAACGTTAATTTATGAGACTATAGAGCACAGTACTCCTTCATTACCCATACAGTTACCATTAACGAGTCATACAAATTGCAATTTCCCAGAGTAGGGACACATATTTATTAATAATGAGTGCTTAGCCCATCATTCCAACTATTGCTACACTTGACTAAATGATCAAATGGAATTGCAGAAATGTTCTCACTACACTACCCAATCCCAATTGCTACTAAATTAAATTCCACTCCCACGATTTGCATCTGGATAAGTTCCAGTCTGGCCTCTTTAATACATTTTTTTTTCCAGTTCACTTATTTGCATTGTTTCATATTTAAGGATATACTACAGTGTTCATGTGACAACTCCTAAAAGGTCTTTGCCAATATGATTGTTTAAACTAATAGAAATAAAGAAACCAGATAACCCCTGAAATATTAGAGCACACATTACAAAATATATGATAACTAGAGTGATTCACATTCAAACATGAAATTAAAAGACATGCAACCATCCAATTAACAAATTGAATCAGCAATTAATGTATTACGTTAGCAGGTGAGCGAGAGATCTTCTGTAAATATTATCACATTTATCACATATTAGTAACCTTTATTTTCCTTCTTTGGAAATCTCCTCTCAACTTCTTATTGTTTACTGTTAACTGACAACCTTAACAACTAGGAATGTTAGTTCTAAAAAAGGAACAAACTCTACTGTTACCAAAGGTCAATATTTCAATTTCCCTCACCCCCCGCCCCCCACTCCCCTTTCCCCTCCTTTTAGAATTGAAGGTCAACATTTCTTCTATGTTGCACAAACAGTTTGGTACTCAATACGCCTCTCATGTCTTTTTTCCTTTATGGTGCGACCTTTGGAAGTTCATATTTAACCATATGAACAGCATCTCTAAAATAGATCCCTCCATTACCCCCGTCAGTAAAATGTATTGTGTTTTCAACCCACATATTTTATTGAAGTGCATCATACAGTTTCTAGGGGAGTTAGTTGTTTCACCACATCAATATTTCTCATATATTTGCAACAGAAACTTTCAGTTTTTTTCATGCATCCTTGTGCAACATAGATCTGTTTTTAGGATTCAAGAAAAAAACACCTCAAAATGGCAACCTAATTAACAATGACAGATGCAACTAAAGAAAGAGCTCTTATATAAATGCTGCATGTCCAACAAGTAACTACTGATGAAAAACAACAAAATTTGAAAGCAGGAGAGAATTAAGCTATTCTAAGACCATTTGATGAAAAGATGAAGAAAAGAGAAAGATAAGATAGCATATAACTGCAGACCATGAAGCAAAAAATAATAGAAGCAAGCACATGCATCTTCCTGCCAACCAAACTCTTGACTCTAGCCATCCACAGAACTGCAATCTGAAAAATAAAATCAAACAAGAATGATAAGTGATGATTCAATAGGAGCCCTAAAAGGTAAACTCAGTTTAAAAAAAGGATAAGATAGCATACCAAAAATGCCTATTTTTAAGTCATGGTATCCAACTCCACCTGATCAGAACCACCCTTCACATCAGCCACTTCATGCTCAACCATCCTATTCAAAAGAAAATAGAGTCCTTGCGAAAAACAATCCAAAAGAAGCATAGTTAGATAAAATACAAGTGTTACTTACAATTTAGGATTCTTGGAGACTTGTTGCTTGATGTTGACAATCATATCCAAAGCCATCATTTTGTGATCCTTAGACTGAGAATGAGAATCTAATCCCTCAGGAGTGCCACAATCTATCTTACATATGCGACACCATCCCCCCGTTAGAAACCTTCTCTTTCTTGAGCGCTCAATTGAACTACCTTTGCCACCAGGAAAAATCTAAAGATGGTAAAGAAAGTTATTCAATGCAATTTGCCAAAGGAAGTATTCAAATCCCTGCTTTCACAATGATCATAAAGTTCATGATTACAAGAAAAAAGGGAAATTTTAATACTTCAGTATATTGGATAAGTAAAATGAATGAGATTATGTGTTTTTCTCAAGTCTTTCCATTATCTGAGAATTCTCTTGCAGAAAATTATTTTTGTCCATTTCTCTCTTCTCTGCTCTTAATTTCTTTTATAGAATCCAAAATAGGACTTCAAATTGGTCATTTTCATAGTTTATTTTAAACCATCAACATAAGATTCTTTCTGCTTGTCTAGTTTGTTATTTTGCACTGTCCTAGTCTACAACCAAGTGATTTGTGTACATTTGAGCCATCCAAGTAGGGGCATGTACTTGATGATCTGGTAATTTGATTAAACTGTTAAGATGAAGCCTCAGCAATAAGACCTGACTCTGTTACCAAGAAATTAACAAAATGAAAGAGGTACAAAATCATAGCCACTTCGGGCCCTGCACCGTGTAGTACCAGACCTCAACAGTGAAAAATCACCAGGACTGAAATAATTTATACAGTCCCGAAAAAAAGGGTAAAGTTTACTTACTGCACCAATGTTTTCAGGAGGAGGTATGTGTCCAGGCCCGCCATACCTGCTGTATCCAACAGAGTCACCAAACCGCTTTGCACCAGAGCGGCCACCAGGTCTTGACCTCTCATAGTCTGCACCAAATTTGTTTGATGGTGCACCATCATACTCTTGTCTCCCAGGGCCTCTGAAGGATGGGGGCCCACGACCATATTCAGGACCACCTCTTCCGTAAAATTCAGGCTGACTAGAGGGATACGATGATCTTTCATACCTTGATAATCCCTCAAGTGGCGGCCTATGGTACGGCCTTAACCCCTCATCATACAAAGGGGCATGTGCCCCGTTCGATCGCATCATACCTGGCCCAGAAAATGGCGGCTCAAATGGTGACAGAGGTAGCCACCTCATGGGATCAAAAGCATCCGGTGGGGTCTGTGGACTAGTGCCCATGGATGGGCGCATAGAGGCCTCACCGTAAGGCCTTACACTACCATTGTAAGGCACACGAATCTGACCCAGCTCATGCGATGGGATGTCTGGTGAGTGTCCGTAAGGAGGATACCTCTCATGAGGTAATGTGGCTGGAGGTGTATTTCGGCTTGGAATGAGACCTACCTTGCTTGTTGCTTTATCATCGGATCCTCTTTCTTTCAGAAATTCTTTGAGTTTACCATTGGTTTCGTCAGTAAATGCAGGGTTTAATGAGCCAGAAGGAGATGGCTGGAATTGAGGTGGTGGTGGGGTGCCGTGGTTCAGTCCCATAGGAGGTATACCTGGCAGAGCTTGGCCATGCAGATAAGGCGCATGGGGGCCTGATCCCATTGGATGTAACTGTTGATGTACCGCCATTTGCTGAGGTGGAGGTCCATACGATGGAGGCCGGGCCATAGGATGCTGTGGGGGCGGCATATGCATGAGAGGCTGCTGAGCTGGGGTATGCTGGGATTGTGGATAAGATGAGTAACCTGTCACAGCAGATTGTGTCGGGTTATGGCCCTGCTGAGTAAGTTGCAGTTGTGAGTGTGGGGCAGGAAGTGGTTGGAGAGGAGGGTGCTGAGGAAGTGGTTGTAGTTGCGGTGGCTGGTGCTGGTGCTGCTGGTGCTGCTGGTGCTGCTGCTGCTGCTGAGGGGGCAGGTGTGGTTGTGGAGGTAGATTTTGAGGTGCTAACTGGGATTGGGGAGGTTGCATTGCTGGAGCTGCTTGAGGCTGAGGCTGCTGCGGGTACTGAGCATATGGGTCATACCCAGGGTATTGTTGGTAGTATTGCCGCTGGTACCACTGATCGGCTGCAGCTTGACTCGTAATCTCTGGAGTTGACGCTGGGACGGGAGCCCCGGTAGTGGCAGCAATAGCTGTTGGAGTAGCATATGCATTCTGTCCAGCAAATTGAGTTGCAGCTGCTGCTGCCTGAGACTGGGTGGGGTCCACAGTCTGACTCACTTGAGATGGCAACACCTGCACAATCCGAAGAGAATTAAGTACAATGACTTAAACTAGGATTTTTATTTCATTTTGTTTTTGACAATCGTTACTTACAGGGCAAACTTGTGCATGCTCCTGCACTTGACGGTGCATAATCTGAGTACCACACCGGTTACAGAGGACAGGAGAGTTACCATAGGCACATGTTGCACAGTGGACTATGCAATCAGATAAAGTGCCTTGCCATTGGCAACTACTCCTGTAATATAGACAGTGCACCTGAACCTTTCCGATAGCATCAGCAAGTGGCTTGTTCAGCTCCATCAGCGGCTGTACGCCAACAATTCATGAAACCAATTATAGAAGATTGCTTCAGAGACACTGATTTTGTAATTAAAAAAGCTACAAACCTTAGAATCAGCTTCGGTGACAAGATAGCCGTCATAAGGGCAGGCTTGGGTTGTAGCTGCAGTATGAGCAAGGCATGGTTTACAGTAGAGATGTGTGCATTGAGTTTGTAAGGCTTCGGTTGGATAGATCAGTGTACGACAAACAGGACAGAAATATTCGCCGGGAAGTGAATGAATGTTCGCGATGCATTCATTGTCAAAGCCCATTGATATAAGGCTTTAAAACGAGCTCCAGTAGCAATCAATTTCAGATCTGAATGAAGAGTATATAAAATTAGAGAAGATAAATGCAGAATTGAAACAATTACATTATAGAACCAAGCAAAACAGTACCTGCAATTCTGAGCAAGATTTAAAGGTACCAGTAAAGTTAAGTAATCAGCACATTTATTCCATGAGTAATCCAAAAAAAAAAATTCCCTAATTCCGTAGAGATTAGATATGAAGTTAAATCTAAATTATATCGAACCAATGTGTTACGCGATTGGGAAACCTATGAACCCATAATATCTAACGACATGTGGCGAAACTAAACCAAGGGCGACTGGTAATGTAAAAGAATAAACTAAACCCTAATTGCTTTGAGTTAAGATTAAACGGAGAGGAATCAAGGTTGAAGAACTGTACCCAATGACTTGCGATCGAGAGGCTCAAAACCCTACAGAGAGTAACAAGGCCAGTACCAGACTAGGGTTTTGGAGAGATTCTTTTTTCTGATAGATTGCTTACTTGTGTACAAGAGACTAATAGAGAGGGACGGTGAAAGGAGGAGCAGAGAATTAAAGAAAAAAAATTGAAGGAAAAAGGCCTTTTTCTATTTCGTCCAGTTTAATATTTTATTGAGATGGAATTATATGAGTAAAGTTGTAGTTGAATTCATTCAATTATTTAATATTTTTATTTTATAATAGAAGATTTTTGTATCTGAATTTTAAATTTATAACTTTTCACATGAAGACTATGTGATTTTGCTATTAAACTAAAAATTAGTCCTTGAGATAGAATTTTATAAATACTAAAATTCACAAATTAACTAATTTGCGGAATCTCATATTTTTTTTCACATGTGCTAAAAGAATTGTGAAAATGTGCTAAGTGCGTATTGAGTTGTAACGTAAAAATATTTGTGATTTTTTTTTATAAAATATTCAATAGCAATAAAATTAATAATAACTACTATATAGTTAAATAAAGTGATTATATAATTATATAACAATACTTATTAATTATTATTTTTAAGTATTTTTCTGTTTATAAAATTGTTATTTAATTAAGTGGCTCAAAACCATAGAAGCCAATAACAAAGTTAATACCGGAATAGGATTTTGGAGAGATCTTTGTGGTCATATTTAATTGTTGAGTCGACTTACTTCGGATTATATTGTTTATTTTAAATTAAAATAGGTTGAATTAATTATGCTTGGTTGAAGTTTAGTGGAGTAAATATATGAAAAGAGTGAAAATTATAAGATGAATGTTTTTTATTTTGAATTCATTATTATAGCTTTTGTTTGGGTGAAAAAATTATGCACTTTTTCGAATTTGATCCAATAATTAGGTGCGTGAAGTAATAAATAATATCAACACTTTAAATAATGTTTATCGCATCATATTGGAATGATCGGAAAAACGACGCTATTGTCATATTGTGCCGCTATAGCGTGCTATAATAGCGCCGATAATGCTATAGTTTTTATGGTCCGAAAACGCTATAGCATGCTATTTAGAACCCTGAATAATAGTATGTATATAGTGGTCAATTTTGGTGGTTTAATCACTTGAAATAATTTAAAACATCTACAATAGATGCGAAGTACTGTGAGTGATGTATGACAGTTGTTGCTTTGTATTTTCTAGCTTTTGTTTGCACAAAATTTGATGTATTCTATCTCGAAATTTTTAAAAATATTATTTTCGGAAAAAAAAAAACCAAAAAACCATCATTGTTGAGAAATTCCAAATCCACCATGGCCTCAACTAGGAAATGCAGCCTCTTTTATTGAAGGCCTCAACTAGGAGATGCAACCCCAGGAAGGGGGCCTTATCTAGGGAATGCGACCCCTCTTTTTTTTTTCAGATGAGGTTTTTTTATTTATTTGGGTTTTTGTTATTTGTTACGTTTTAATTGTTTTGATTTTTATTATGTTTCATTTGTTTTGGTTTCTGCAAATAACAACAAAGCTGATTTATTTTTGTTTTGAATGTCGTTTTGATGGGAAAAAAAATGAAGAGGCCATAAATAGAACAATATCATGCTAATGTTATCATTATTACAATAAAAGTATGTCTAACAAACACGAAATAAATAATATTCTTGAAAATACCTCGTGAAAAAAATTCAATACAACTAAAAATGTAATTGGTTAAATACCTCATCAAATAATAAAAACCTAAATAAATAAATAAATCTCATATGAAAAAAAAAGATCTCGATAATAATCCCCGCAGCTTCATCCCCGCAAAAAACCCCACATATACTGCCAAAAATAATCATGGAGGGGACCGCTCAATCATTAATACTCCGCAGAAACTGTTAGTATTTAACTTGAAACATCAAAGTATTTATCTTGAATTTTCAAAGTATTAATTCCTTTGCAATGATATCTATTTATGAAAGAATAAATTAATCCATTAGTTGTCCCCGCACAAAATTTTTTTTTTTTTGAATCATCCCCGCATAATTGGGGACCATTAAATAAACAATCCCCTCATAAATACTTGTCATTTTATCCCCGCACAAATTTTTTTTTTTCTGGATTGTTCTCGCACAACTAGAGACCATTAAATAAACAATCCCCTCACCCAATGATAAATACTTCTCAGACATAATGATAAATATTTTATGTTACATAGATAAATACTTTATGTTACATGGATAAATACTTCTCAGACATAATTGCAACTTTCAGTTAAACATCAATGATAAATACTTCTCAGACATAATGATAAATATTTTATGTTACATGGATAAATACTTCTTAGACATAATTGCAACTTACTGTAAAACATCTGTGACAATGATAAATACTTCTCATATATAATTCTTGGACTTGTCAATAAGTAATGTTTAATCAAATTAATGTATCATCATGTCAGGGACAATGATAAATACTTCTCAGACATAATGGTAAATACTTGTCAGAAACAATGATAAATACTTTTTTGAACTTTGTTCTTGGACTTGTCAATAAGTAATTGATGACACCAAAACATATAGCGAAAATCACTACTTTTAAGTACGAAAAATGGTGGAAAAGCGTATGCAAAGTACCCATTTTTCTAAATTATTCACCGCAAATGTGTTTTTAGGCTATTTTGGTAGGTTTCAGAGAAAGTTGCGAATTTAGGCCGAAAACGGAGCAAAAATATCATATTTAGGACAATTCCGAAGAAGGCGTCAAAATATGACAGCACGAAGTGCACAACATGCAACATGACAAAATTCACAGAAATTCGGCTAAGTACAGTGCCCTACGACCTCGGCTATGTCGCATGTGGCATAAAGACCTATGCCGCAGGGCACACGGATTGAATCTGTGGACTGTCTAGTTTGGATTAAATCTCAGCCGTTGGACAGCAACCTTCTAGAAGGACGAACCTGCAAATGTGGCAAGCTTTGCTTTGCTTTGAAGTCTACTTTTAGCACTCTAAATATAGCATTTTATGCTATATTTAGCACCCATGATCCCCATGTTCTCCATGATCTCCATGATCCTCACGATCCCCATAATCTCCATGTTCTCCATGACTCCACACGCCTTAGGCTAGGCTATATAAACCCCTCTTGTTTTTAGAATTAGTGTGCATGTTTTAGTTGTGCAAGCTTCTGATTGCGCTCCATCATAGTAGTCATATTCCCTAGTTGCTGAGTCATCCATGTGATATTCTGAGCCATGTTGTCACCTTGTGGTGGAGGCTGTGAGGGTTCAACCTGAGCAGAGGAGCCTGCTTCAGCATCATCTTGCTGTGGAGCTCTTGGATCCCAATACTGGTTGGGCAGTGCATTCTCTCCCCAAATCCATGAGTTAACGGGTAAGTCATTTGGAACCAAGTGAGGAATTCCAATAACTCCTTTTTCAACCCATCACAGACTGGTCAACTCCTCACACGGGTTCGAGGGAGAGTGTATTTCAAGATCTCCAGGTATGGGTATGTTGTTAAGGTCCAGGATCCTGTGAATCACATAAGCATACAGGAGGTTGTGTTGGTTGCTCATGAAGGCAGTTTTCATATGACGGATGATGATATAGGGAATGTTGAGTTGCAGTCCATCGAGGCAAATGAGGTGACGAAGATAGAACATACCATTGAACTATAGATTGGTTTTTATTCTAGCTTTTGGGATGAGCATGTTATTTATAAACATGCGAGCCAAGCGGTGAATAGAAGGAAAGAAGGTAACATATAGACTTCCGAGGGGTTGGTCTCGGTTGAACCACCTTCGGTAGTCAATCTCGGTGCTAATGGCCGGGGGTTCTAACAGCCATTTCTTGTGAACATACACTTCGGTACCGGAGTTTGGAAGGTTTAACCAAATGGACAGGTTTTCGAGGGACAGATGGATCAGTTTACCACAAATGTACATGGTGCAGGTAAAAGGTTCCTCAATCGGTTCAAAGTTGGCATAGAAAAGCCTGGTCAACATCTCAGTACACTGGGTATTACACTCAATCAGTGATCTCCACTGCCAATGATCTATATACTGGTCAATTCTTTCATCCTCAGGGTTAGTAAAATCTTGAGACTTGGTGAAATAATAACAATTAACTAGTTTTTGCTCCCCAATACCACCAACAAATTTCATGAAGGCTTCCTCACTCCTAAACAAATACTGGTTATCACTAGCAATGTTCCAATTTTCGAGTACAGGTGACGGTTCACAAGCCTGTTTGGTGATCCGACTTCTTGGTGCCATTGTCTTGAGAATTGCTGAGAGACTTACCAACTTGAAGTAGATGAGAGTAGAGAAATGTGATCGGATCGTCAATCCAACGGTCGGATCGTCAGAATTTTGAGGTCTTGAAATCTAGGGTTTCGGTGGAGAGAGAGAATGGCGACAGGATTTTGCAAATAGAGGGTAGAAATGAGTTGAGAAGAAGGAGAGGAGAATGGGTGTTTTCTCGGTCAATTTGGTGCTTCAAATGGCTCAGACGGCGGAGTGGAGGAGAAGAGAAACTGAGAAGAGAGGAAGAGATTGGGTTTAAGAAAAAAGGAAGAAAGGAAAAGAAAAGGGGCTTAAGTCGCGCCTCTCCGCTCGACCGTTATCACGGTCCATCTGTCGTTGTCACGGTCCCTTGAGATACTGTAACGCATGTGCATTAAATGCATTTAATACAAGAGTTTTGCATTTAACGGTCATCTACCGTTGTCACGGTACCATCACGCTGATTCTCTGTCTGATGAAGCGTGGTCATGACGCTAATTGCTAATTTTGGTATTCTTTTTACCATTATCATGGTATAGGCACCGTTATCATGGTACTTGAGGAATTTTGAACTCTTATTCTGTAATTATGTTCTATATGAACCGTGGTAACGCTTCAACTACCGTGATCACGGTAGAATTAAATATAGTTTATTTTCATTATTTTTGCATGTATAATTCATTTTTAGTGGTTGCTATGCCTTCTACCTATTTGATTTACTCTATTCAGATGTTTTCTAAGCCACACTAAGAAGAAGACTTTACTAATTAAAAACTGATGTTTTATTTAATTACTCATTAACTATTAAAAAATGAATTTAAATATGGCAAAGGCTTCTATGGACTAAGTTTCAACTGGGACTGTTCATTTTCGGTTAATCAAACGGTTCAGATTATTTTGCTACCATTATAGATTTTCACTTCAAATTTTCGTCGGGAGGGTAAAAAGGTAATTTGAGGTACCTCTCCTCTCCCGCGATCTCCTTCTCCTCATTTCAAAAAAACGGCGACGCGATCTCTCTCTCTCTGGCGACGCGATCTGCTAAACCTATACGGTAAATCCTAGACCGGATCGTAGAGATTCATTTTATTTTAAAATCGATTCTCTTCATCTCCTCTTTCATTTCTGTAGCCTCCATCCCAGCTAGGGTTTGAATGCGATTGTCCTAAAAATTGTGAATGGCGATTTGTGGATTGAATTTCGTGTTTTCTTATTTGATTATGGGGATTTGATAGGGTTTTGTCTGATTTGATGTGTACAATCTAGTTTTTATAATTATCTAGATTTTCCCTTTAATTTTTATTTCCCAAATTTATCTTTCATTAAATTTTTTTGTCCGAGAGCCTCAATTTTGCCTCAATTCATTCCTAGAAGCTGAGTTTGTAATTGATAATTTTTTCAGGTATATGAACTTTCTTGCTTCACAATTTTTAGTTGTCTGTAATAGTTTTCTGGTTGAATTTTTATTTCTCTGAAATTAGATAAAAACAAATTCAAGGCTATCATATTTCCATGATGTACTTTATTATTTATGCATTGATCAAAACCATCAAATAAATGTTGACTTCATTTTTCCATGATGTACCCTCAGCAATGCAACACTAGTTTTGATTTCTTTTTTTAATACTTAAAGCTCTTATGACTTTTTAGGTGTATTTTGAGTCTGATGAAGTGAATGCATGCATTGTTACATGTGGCGATTTGTGCCCTGGACTTAATACTGTCACTAGAGAAATTGTGTGCGGCTTTTATGACATGTATGGTGTCAGGAGAATCCTTGGCATTGAGGTATGCTATTATGTATTACATATTGTTATACTGAAATTGTTGGTGACAGAAACAATTCCACACCAGCAATGTAGTGTGGTTTCTGGATTGCAATCTCATTTAGGGAGACTGAGTAGGGTTAATTTGATTTTCCACAATTAAGTTATTGCATTTAGTTCAATTCCACTAACTAATTGGACTCGTGTTTGGATCAAGCCAAAATCGATTTGGAAATTGAAATAGCTTGTTGTTTTTAATTAGAAACCGAAATAGGTTTGGGTGTGTACCAGTCAGCTATTATTAAACTATTAGTATTAGGGTCCTAGGCCAATTGTTGACCTGAGGTCATGTACAATGCCTATACTTATCAATTGTTTAAAGTTTTGCTTTATCTTGGTTATAGGAGTTATTGGCCTTTTGTGAGAGAATTAGACAGTAAATACTGGCTTGTTTGATGCTGCCTTGTCAGAATGCCTGGAGAGAAGCCAGTATGTACAAACAACTTCTCACTTAAACTTGCTTGGTAAAAAAAAAGAAGGTGATATCAAGTGCAGTATATGTCAGGTATCACAATATTTGTTTATAATATTATTCGCAGATGACATTTATTGTCATTCTCATTCACAGAAAGCATGTGGTTTTATATAGTGGTTGCAATAAAGCACTAATTCTAAAAGAGATGAGGAACGGAACTACTGACAAAAAGTCTGATTTCAATTATTTTCCACTTTGATTATCCTTGGTACAATTCATGGATAATTTCAATTATTTTTAAATAAACTACTCCATTTGGTACCGATTCTAGAACACTGAGGCATAGAAAGGAAAAATCAATTGAATGAGAATATTTTTGTTGGCACGTACGGGAGTTATTAATGGGTTCAAATTTTGGACGATACAGTCATCTTTACTTTTTCTAACACCATACCAGTTTTTCTATCTACAAATCATTAATGCGAAGAAAGATTAATTAGAAAGATGAGAAGAGAGATTAATTAGACAAATGACTGCCTACATACGAATAACTGCTTATCAAGTATTTGAAATGCCTCTTTGTGATCTTAAACTTCTTTTTATTAATTTGCATGTCCCTTTCAGTTGTACCTCTATTAAATGGTTGATTCATAGGCTGGGTGTGGGGGCTAACTCCGGCCGTGCTTCCAGTGAAGAAAAGGTAGTATCAGTTGTTTAGACATGGCATAACTTCTTTTTTCAATCAGAATATATGGATGTTGGTTTTCATAATTGCAACAAGAGCAAACTCCCTAGTTTATTGGGAAATTCTGCATGACAGTAGAATTTCATGTTAATTTCATGTTGGATAAACATTTTCCAGGAGGCCAGGATGATGTAATACTATTTTCTGACAGTGATGAGGAACAGGAAGAGTCTGTGTCAGTTAAGAAGAGGAAGGTCAATGTGGGAGGGCCTACTCGTAGGCAGCATGTCAGGTGTCTTGCTGTCCCAGTCTGGTATTTTGCATGATATGGGTTTCGTTTTGTTATATACTGTTTCTTTTAATTTTCTGGTTAGTTCTGTACCTGTAGTTGAGACTGGTGCTCACCTAGTCAGGTAAGATATCAGTACTATAATATTAATATTATAGGTAGAGGCGAAGCTATGCATAGCGTACATTGTCCGTACTATGGATGCATATCTTCATTTTTAAAGTTCAAACAGATGATTGTGTTCCGCTCACATGATCTTCATATGATAAAGTGCTTGGTGACCAAATTTTACATTTTTTTTAGCATTTTTCTACTATATTTTAAGATAGGTACAAAGTCACTTGATCTAAAGATTCCAGACTATCCGAAAGTAGTGATTTCTACATATCTAAAAAAATAGTAAAAAAAGTTCTAAAAAATATAAAATTTGGTTACCAAACACTTTGTCATATGGAGATCATGATGAAAGGTTCGGATCAACTATTTAGACTTTGAAAATGAAGATATGAATTTGTAGTATGGACCAAAGTTCGCTATGCATAGTATCATAGCCTCACTCCAGTGTTTCTTTTAATTTTCTGGTTAGTTCTGTACCTGTAGTTGAGACTGGTGCTTAACCAGACAGTACGATATCGGTACTACAATATTATGGTATACAGTGGCAAAATAAAACACAGCTGTTACTGTACAGGTATGGTAGGATATATGTACTATATGTACCAGTCTGGTAGGATATCCTATTATTTCTTCAAGAGATCAGCATCACAAAGTAATTAAAATACAAAACCAAGCAAGACTAACAGCTTTCTGAATTCTTTGAAGTTTGTAGATGGAAATGGCGTGTAGTGTTGAAATGTCTCTTTGTGAAATCTTCATAGACAAATGAGAAGAAAGATTAAGAAAGCTTTGTCATAGGAGATGAATGCATGAAGTTTTGTGAAAGCTTTATATTGAACTTACCTAAATGAGTTAAAGAAGAAAGCTTGATCATTCTAGAAAGGTGATCTGTCGTCCGTTGGTCGATCGGGACCGTTGAAATCGAAAAGCACTTCATTTATTGTCTTCCAACCAATTTTGATAAAATTTTATTTTGATTTATCATTCCATCTAGTTGATCGAAAATTGAAGCATCGTATGACCGTGAGCACTTCTCGTTGGATTGAAGTTCATACATAATAAAATTTTCAAACTTTTATGTTGGTTATCTTCAATGTCATATCTTGATCATTTTAGATCAGATATTGAATGATTTTGTTGAAGATCGACCGTTGATTTTCCGTGTGAAAACGAACGGTCCGAAAAAGTTTTCTAAATTTAAAAGGACATATAATGTGTTTATCTGGTCCAATCTGACGGGCTTAAAAATTGAGGCCCGGCCCGTCCATGGGCTTTCCCATCATTTCTACACCTGCCTATGTCAATGAGTTGCCTTACTCTGCCCGGCCTACCTGGTCTCATCCAACAACAATTTACTGAATTAAGTAATACACTAAATTTTAATTTAACAGTAAAATACCATACAAATTAATACAAATAGTATACACAATTAAATTTCACAAAATACAAATTACCACTAAAATCCATAAAAATACAAACAGTACACAATCAAATTATATAAAATAGAATTTAACACTAAAATAGCATAGTTTAACACTAAATAACATAGTTTAAACACTAAAAAAGATTACACAAAGTATCTCCACTACTCTTGCGGTGGGGAGAAGGCTAACAGATGAGATGGAGAAAAAGACGAACAAAATGATGGCAAAAGTCGCAACTAAGTGAGAAAACATTTTGAACTAAACGGAAAGAAAGTCGATTCAGTCTTTTTCTCTCCTTTCTCTCGCTGTGGCAGTGGGGAGTTGAAGTGGAGGCTTGCGACCCAATTTTTTTTATTCATGGCATTAAATGTAGCAAGGACGGTATTCGAAACAACGGCCAGGTGCCCAGTAGGAAACACAGCGTCCATAGGGCGGACGATACGAAGGAACCCGATCAGCCCTGAACGGAAGGAAGCCGCCAGTGTGCAATTGGGTCCAGTTTTTAACTCTTTTGAAGCACACTGCTCACCGTAGTTGCGTCCTTTGCGCTATGAGGGGCGTGAAGCATTGGGGCGAATAGAATGGGAGAGGGCGCTTGGGCGGAAAAATTTTCTTTTGTTAAAAGGGGCTTGATGGTTGGATCTTGTCATTAATGGGCGCTGAACGAGATTCAGATCCAGTACAATGCTGACTAGGAATGGTCGGCCAATGCCACAGGTATTTTGTCAAATTCAGACCTAGTTAAAAACTAATGGCCGTCTGTCTGGTCCAATCTGACGGGCTTAAAAATTGAGGCCCGGCCCGTCCATGGGCTTTCCCATCATTTCTACACCTGCCAGTGCCTGCCTTCCTATGTAAATGGGCTGCCTTACCCTACCCGGCCCGCCTGGTCTCATCCAACAGCAATTTACACAATTATGTTATACATCAAATTTTAATTTAACAATAAAATACCATACAAATTAATACAAATATTATACACAATTAAATTACACAAAATGAAAATTACCACTAAAATCCATACAAATACAAACAGTACACAATCAAATTACACAAAATAGAATTTAAAACTAAAATAGCATAGTTTAACACTAAATAACATAGTTTAAACACTAAAAAAGATTACACAAAGTATCCCCACTGCTATTGCAGTGGGGAGAAGGCTAACAGATGAGATGGAGAAAAAGACGAACAAAATGATGACAAAAGTCGCTACTACGCGAGAAAACATTTTGAACTTAATTTGATCTGAACGGAAAGAAAATCGATTCAGTCTCTTTTTCTCCTTTCTTTCACTGTGGCAGTGGGGAGTGGAAGTGGAGGCTTGCGACCCGATTTTTTTATTCATGGCATTAAATGTAGCAAGGACGGTATTCGAAACAATTGCCAGGTGGTCGGTAGGAAACACAGCATCCACAGGGCGGACGGTACGAATGAACCCGGTCAACCCTAGACGGAAGGAAGTCGCCGGTGTGCAATTGGGTCTAGTTTTTAAATCTTCTGAAGCACACTGCTCAGCATAGTTGCGTCCTTTGCGCTGGGAGGGACGCGAAGCGTTGAGGCGAATAGAAGGGGGGCGGGCGCTTGGGTGAAAATTTTTCCTTTTGTTCAAAGGGGCTTGACGGTTGGATCCTGCCGTCAATGGTCACTGAACAAGATTCAAATCCAATGCAATGTTGATTAGGGATGGTGGGCCGTAGCCACAGGTATTTTGACAAATTTAGACCTGGTTAAAAATTAATGTCCCATCTGTCTGGTCCAATCTGACGGGCTTAAAAATTGAGGCCCGACCCGCCCATGGGTTTTCCCATTATTTCTACACCTGCCAGTGCCTGCCTGCCTATGTCAATGGGCTGCCTTACCCGGCCAGGCCCGCCTGGTCTCATCCAACAGCAATTTACACAATTAAGTTATACACCAAATTTTAATTTAACAATAAAATACCATACAAATTAATATACACAATTAAATTACACAAAATACAAATTACCACTAAAATCCATACAAATACAAACAGTACACAATCAAATTACACAAAATATAATATAACACTAAAATGGCATAGTTTAACACTAAATAACATAGTTTAAACACTAAAAAAGATTACACAAAGTATCTCCATTTCTCTTGCGGTGGGGAGAAGGCTAACAGATCAGATGGAGAAAAGGACGAACAAAATGTTGGCAAAAGTTGCTACTACGCAAGAAAACATTTTGAACTTAATTTGATCTGAATGGAAAGAAAATCGATTTAGTCTCTTTCTCTCATTTCTCTCGCTGTGGCAGTGGGGAGTGGAGGCTTGCGACCCGATTCATTGGTCGAAGAGCACTTCATTTAGTGTCTTCCAACCAATTTTGATAAAATTTTATTTTGATTTATCATTCCATCTAGTTGATCAAAAATTGAAGCATCGTATGGCCGTGAGCACTTCTCGTTGGATTGAAGTTCATACATAATAAAACTTTCAAACATATGTTGGTTATCTTCAATGTCATATCTTGATCATTTTAGATCAGATATTGAATGATTTTGTTGAAGATCGACCGTTGATTTTCCGCGTGAAAACGAACGGTCCGAAAAAGTTTTCTAAATTTAAAAGGACATATAATGCGTCTGTCTGGTCTAATCTGACGGGCTTAAAAATTGAGGCCCGGCCCGTCCATGGGCTTTCCCATCATTTCTACACCTGCCAGTGCCTGCCTTCCTATGTAAATGGGCTGCCTTACCCTGCCCGGCCCGCCTGGTCTCATCCAACAGCAATTTACACAATTATGTTATACATCAAATTTTAATTTAACAATAAAATACCATACAAATTAATACAAATATTATACACAATTAAATTTTACAAAATACAAATTACCACTAAAATCCATACAAATATAAACAGTACACAATCAAATTACACAAAATAGAATTTAAAACTAAAATAGCATAGTTTAACACTAAATAACATAGTTTAAACACTAAAAAAGATTACACAAAGTATCTCCACTGCTATTGCAGTGGGGAGAAGGCCAACATATGAGATGGAGAAAAAGACGAACAAAATGATGGAAAAAGTCGCTACTACGCGAGAAAACATTTTGAACTGAACGGAAGGAAAATCGATTCAGTCTCTTTTTTCTCCTTTCTCTCGCTGTGGCAGTGGGGAGTGGAAGTGGAGGCTTGCGACCCAATTTTTGTATTCATGGCATTAAATGTAGTAAGGACGGTATTCAAAACAACGACTAGGTGGCTGGTAGGAAACACAGCGTCCACAAGGCGGACGGTACGAAGGAACCCGGTCAGCCCTGGACGGAAGGAAGCCGTCGGTGTGCAACTGGGTCCTGTTTTTAACTCTTCTGAAGCACACTGCTCAGCTAGTTGCGTCCTTTGCGAAATCATATATACGATGAAACAACCATATGAATGCTAATATACAACCATATATACAATGAAACAACGAGCAAAAACATAGATAACCCTTGAGAAAATAAATATGAATGCTAATCTCGAATGAATCGTGGATGATAAAATGTCACGAACGGGGTTTCGAGATGGAGAAGACTTCCATCAGATCCCGGATGAAGAAGTTTTATAAATGCAAGTCCGAGAAGAGGAACGCGTTCGCCAGATCCCAGAAACGGACATACGTCCAACTCGAGTTAAAGAAAAAGAAGACTTTTGTCCAAGATGTCAGCAATACGAAAAACGTGACGACATGATCATATGCTTCGAATGTAAAGAAGCATTTCATCCTCCATGTATTACGAAATATCTACCACGAAATATGGATGATTCGAGATGGAGACACTTCATTTGCCCACCTTGTGCGTTAGAAAAATCCAAATGACTTAGGATGAAACGATGACGCAAACAACAATGGCATTCTGACTCTGAGTAGAATATTTACATTATGTTTTATAAAGATGTCGCATATTTTCTCTATCAAGTCGAAAGACAGCTCCTAATATGTAGCATGACTAATTTGAAATTAAAACATTATTTTTCCCGGGATGATTCTGAATCCTCTTTACTTCTAATTATTGTTATTGCTTAAGTCAAAAGCATCTACATGAGACACATTTTGACTTCGGGGGCTAATGATAGGGCCAAGTTTCTAAGGCCTTTTTAGCTCCAATATGGGTCATGAACAAGGCCAGAATTCAGACCTTGAATAAAGGCCAACCTGGATTCAAATGCACAAGTCTGTATTGGAGTCCAACTCGCTGAAACTCTATGCTGCCCAGAATAAGTGGGCCAGAAGAACAAGTCTACCCGGCTTTGAATGATAATAAACCACCTATCAGGCGACATAACCACTCGCGAGGTCGGTTATAACATAACCGCTCGTGAGGACGGTTATGACACGATTGCCTGTGAGATCGGTTACGACGTGGCCATGATACCACAATTACATAGCTGTCCCATGGATCTGTGTAACTCCTCTATCTGTGAGGCGGTTCATTAGACAGAGGGGAGACTATATAAAGCCTTTTTTTTACAAGAAAAATGGCGAACGATCTCAAGCAACACACTAACACTCTGAGGGATATTACACAGGTTAGAGTACAATATCTCCGAGATCACCCCTCAGTCTCCAAGGTCCGCACTCGACTCTCAAGACCTGAGGCCATTCATCCTTCTCCGGGGTCCTCCTCTGATCCCTGAGAACCAAGATCATCACCTGATCTTCAGCACTTAGTGATTTCTTAGCCTGCTACCTCTAGCAGGAAGAGCCCAGCCCAAGTCCATTTTAGCATACGGCCCGCTGTCCCGAGATAGCCCGTATCAACATGGACATCTCATAAAATACAATTTTCTTTCGATTACTCAAATTAGAAACTCTCCATCCCTTAACATTACTGCTTGATATGTGTTTGGTAAATTTTGTATGGATTGGATGCATCTCCCTTTTTAAAAAAGCCTAAGAAAAAAAAATTTCTTTGTATGTCATATTTCTATCGTTAGTTTTGCCAGCACTCGGTAAAATAACAAATATGCATGCAATATCAAAAGGTAAACAAAAATATCAATCTATATCAATTTTCTTTTTCAAAAATACATGCCATACGTGTAACATATATATAAACTTCTCAACTAAATTTCAAATGAATTATGTTTTATTTTTAAGAATAAGCTTACATGACACACAATTATGAATTTAACCACATACTATACCAAATTTATAGTTTTTTATCCTCTGTAAATTGACGTAATTGTAGTGTCTAGTGTGCATATAATTTTTGAAATTGTATCGACAAAGCTTAAAATATACAACGTAGGTATTAGGATTTGTCAAAACTCTCAATTTACAACATTATATGATGTACAGAGTCTGCATTAGGATTTGTTGAAATTTTCAATTTACAACATTATAGATGGGTTTGAATTGTAAAAGTAGTATCCTTTTTGAAATAGTGGTGTTTTGATTGCATTTTGATCCATAGTAACAACACTATTTCAAAAAATAATATCATTACAAATGATTCTAACATATCCTTTATAATTATTTTATAATAATATGTACTCTATAATGAAAATATGTATTACATATATTATGTATATATAGGGGTCTTCATTGGGTCTGGTTTATTCGGTTTTGAACTGAACCGAATTAGTTCAGTTCAAATGGTTCAGTTTTTTCGATTTAATGGTTCAGTTCGGTTTGCTTTTTAAAATCGAATTATAACTTCGGTTCGATTTGATTTGAAAATTTTCAAAACTGAAATAACCGAACCGAAACAATGTTAGTCAAGGAATATTAGGTAGATATCTTGATAATAAGATTTATTCAATTAACAAGATCCAAAGAAATGGATCACATAGAGGTGTTCCCCAACATTGTATTAAAAAACACACCACAAATGAAAGATAAGTCGAAAAATGGTAGTTATAAGATTCTAAAAAATGATCAATACTCAAAATCAACTAGAAATGTCAATAGGTCTTTATCCCTACACAATGCTCAAGAATCAAATAGATCGAATTCTAGCAAGTCACTTCACAAATTAAACTTCAACAAAATTTATTCGTCTAAATCCATAAATAAAACAAAATCAATATCGTGTCACTATTGTTGTCAACTAGGACATACCTTAATAGAATGTTGGTTTAGGAGAAAGAGCAACATGTCGAATGTTGTTTGGATGCCTAAGTCAATAATTAACTAGAACTTGTATAAACATCTCCCAAAAATACCTGAACAAGTGAAATGATTGAGGGAGAGATGAATCTAACATGTGTACTAGTATCCCTTGACTAGTATACATAAAACATATTATAATACACTTATATCTTTCACCTTATATATATTTAAAGAGTGATGCTTCTATGGACAGTTGCTACAGTAGCAAATATGGACCAACAAATTAGAACCGTTGATTGATTAATGGGTAAAATTGGAATATTACAGAAAATTTAATTTCCTCCAGTAGACTCTTCTCCTCTCTTCGCCAACACTTTTCTCCTCCAGTAAACCTCTTCGCCAACACCTCTCCCTCTCCTCTCTTCGCCAACATAATAGAATACTTACCCTCTCACCCTTTTCCCCTCCGTGCCCCCTGAACCCCCTTCGCCGCCTCTTCTATGTCACACACAGCCTCTCCTCAAACCCCTCTCGCACACCACTTAACGAAACCCTAGATTCTAAAGAGGGACGAAACGAAGAGGAGAGATAAAGGCTCATCGTCGTTACTTCTTTCACGCAAAAGAGAAAGGAGAGAAAGAAACTATTTTCTTTTCGTTCAAATTAAAATGTTTTCTCGCGTAGCGACTTTTGCCATTATTTTGTTCGTCTTATTCTCCACCACAAGAGCAGTGGAGATACTCCCCAAGTCAAGGTTGGAGCGCTGTATCAGAGACTCCGAATCCCCATTCAAAAATCTCAAGTGCGAGAACAAGATCGTGCTTAATATTGCTGTGCCTAGCGGATCCGTAAGGAACCAATAGTAATTTCTAATTTTGAATATTGTTTGTAGAATTTGAGGAAAAGGATTTTTTTGGATTTGGCAGAGTGGAGGGGAGGCATCGATTGCGGCTCAACTGGTTGAAGTAGAACGAAACGACACTCAAACTATGCAAACAATTCGATCTCCTCTTGTAATCACCATTAACAAATCGGCGGCTTATGCTCTCTATGAACTGACATACATTCGGGTAGTATAAGATTTTCTCACTTTTGTCTCTGTTTTCCTTTTTTATATGTTATATTTAGACCATTAAGAACCAAACATACTTGTTGTATAAATAAAGATGATAAATATATATAATCTGGCCAGGGGTATAGTGTGGCAGTATTTTCATGCCAGTTATGGCTGGCAAAAAAATTCCTTGGTGAATAACTTGCACAGTAAATAGTAATTTACATGTTGGCATATTTATATGTTAGTTTCCCATGTACAATGCAGAAACTTAATAATATTTGCATTTATCCTTTTCAGGATGTGGCTTTCAAGCCAGGAGAGTTATATGTGAAGACTCGTAAGTGTGAGCTAGATGCTAGTTCTGATGTGGTTGAAATGTGTGAAAGGTATATTTAATTTAATCTTTTACATTGACATTTTAATCTATTTGCTCCAGTATTGAGAAATTTTCTTTGGTTTATTGTTCATAATTTTGTTCTTATCTTTTCTTAATATTTGTAGGTTGCGAGATGAAAGTTGTCACATAATTGAGCACACACAGGTAATTATTTATTTGGATGGAATGATTTTTTTTTAATAATGTGCTTCACTGTTGCTGTAATTAATTGGTACTTGAGACGTGAAATATTAGTTAATAACTTCAATGATGTAGCCTATTTGCTGTACATGTGGTCCCCAAAGACGAGTACCAACGTCTTGTGGAAGCATTTGTAAGTCCAGATTTTGTTTGCTTTTATCCTTTATGTCGCTTACACAGTTAGAGATGATCTACCACTGATTTTGATTATTTTGAAACAATTGATAAATAGCTTAAAGGAAAACCAAATACAACTCATTGCCTTCGGTTTCCAGGTGATTGGTATGACCATTAGATTTCAATTTTTTTGTTTGTATTATCGTGGACTAATCTCATTGTCCTTATTTGTTAATGCCTGATAAATGGTTTCTTAAAAAGGTTTCATGTTTTTGGAATTGGAAAAAGATCTCTGGGCTTCAATGTGAGGATAGAAGTGAAGAAGGGTTCTTCTATATCGGTACTCTCTACAACTCCTTTTTACTAATAATGCTAGTGTGAAATGAGCTGTTATTGGATTTTAGTATATAGGCTAAGTGAGAGGTCCGGTTCACTCGGAGCTGATATCCATTGATAACCCAAAAGGTCATTTTTGTCTCAGTTTTTTCTTTTCTCTTTACTTGTGGGCCTTTGATTACAAGCTTAGGTACAATAGGCTCAATTTTGTAATTGGGAAGAGTTGATGCTAATTGGTGAAACCAGTGTTATAAAATGCGGTATGCGGAAGGTCACCGCATACCGCATATACGGTATACGGCCGCATATGCGGATTTTTATGCAGAATTATATATGCGGATTCTTTCATTAAAAATTAAATATTTAAATCATCTATATCAAATATATTAAATATTTGAGTCATCTATATCAAATATATTAAATATATTGAAATTCTTATAAACATATAAGTAATATTTCTCACCTTTTAATATTATATTGGATTATTTATATAGATCATCTATTCATACCGCATTTGCCACAGAGAAAACAAAACAATTGAGTCAAAAGGTAAAGCAAATCAAATTGTTGTTCGTGAAAACTTTTTTCTCTTGGGCCAATAGCGCCAAATTACATTTCCTATTTACATAAATGGGCCAGCTGCACATGAAGGTGAAATGGTGAATAGAAGCGCTCCCCTATTAACGGTATATAACTAATACGCTGGACTACTGGAGCGGAGCAAATAGTCCCACAATTATAAAACAAACAATTCAGAGTGCTGAAACTCCTATAAAACAAGATAGGGAGATGCTAGAACAATTACCTTGACATCCGGACTCAAATAATGGGTTTGGAGGTCATTTTTGGGCCCGAACTTAGATAACGGGTTTGAAAATTTTTGGATCTGAACTCAATAATGGGTTTGAATCAGTGGAACCGCATATTGGGATCGCATAATGAATTTTTATGCGGATTTCAACCGCAAACGCATATGCGCCGCATAGGTTCGCATTTTACAACACTGGGTGGAACTGTATAGTAATAGTCTGATACAAGTATCCTCCTTCGATATATAAATGCTGGACACACATGACAAGTCCATGCTTGAGTATGTCATTGTTATGCATTTTAGAAGTGATTACTTTTTCGCTCTTTGTTCATTGTTCAAGGCGGTAGATGTTGGTCCTGAGAACAGAACTGTAATATCAGATGACAACTTCTTGCGAGTAAATCTAGTTGGTGATTTTGCTGGCTATACAAGCATCCCATCTTTTGAGGACTTTTACCTTGTGACCCCACGATTGGTATGTATATGTCTATGCTTGTTTTGACACTTTAATGTTTTTCAAACTCATACCCATATATTTTTTGTGTTTGTGAATGGACCTAACATCTCTAAGTCTAACTAATCTCCTTTTGTCTTGGTTCCCTTGCATCTACAGCCAATGAAATGATTAAAACTAGAAAACAATCTTTAATTTTGTCTTGTAACTACTTTGAGGTTTTTGCAAGTCAAACTCACTAATATTTTCACTGTACCGCTATTTAAGAAAATCTTTCTCCATTTGCTATTTGAGCTTTTCCTGATATATACCGAATGTTTAGTTATTTACTTGATGTTATGTTTCTGAACCACTAGTTTAGGCTAAGTTACTGCTCTCCTGTCCAAGTAGATGATCGCCTGTCTAATTATTTATATTATCTGTTGAAGAATGTGAATGCAGAGCAGCCCCAAGACCTAGGAACAGATTTCTCAAGATGGATGTTATTGGAGAGGGTTCGATTCACTCTAGACGGTCTTGAATGCAACAAAATTGGTGTGGGCTACGAGGCCTATAGTACGCAACCTGATTTTTGTACGTCTCCCTTGTGGAGCTGTTTGCACAATCAACTGCGGGACTTTTGGGAAGTAAGTCAGAGAGTTATTTCTTAATTGAGAAATATAGGTTCTGCAAACTATCAGACAATAACTAGTTTATTATACATGTGAAAAGAAACTAATCTCTCTCATATACACGACTAGCGCCCAATATATTTTTGGTATTTGCAAATAACAACAAATGCTAAACAAATGTTGAGTTACTAAAAAATGAGGAATTGCAACCAAGTTTGTTATCCCGATTTAACCAAATCTGTTTCTAAATAGCATGTGTAAACTAGGAATCACATAATGCTCTTTTGTTTATTTATTTGGATTCCAAGGAAAAAAGTCTTATCATAAATAAACTGTAGACATCTAATGAGTTGCCCATTTTTTTATCTTTTATATCTAAATGTTGAGTCAATACCTCAAAAAATTTGGGGGTGACGGATTATTTGAAGCATCCCAAACTAATTGGTGTTATTTGCAAAAAGAACATAAAATATGATGTCTTAAAAATTCTGTTTTTCCTTTGACATGTATATTTTAGGGAAGTTGTACTATGCAACCATCTTTTATGGTACATCCATTTGATATTTGGCAAAATATTGTCCAAACTAAAAGAATTGTAGATGTCTTGTCCATCAATATTTAAATAAGGCATGTACAAAATTTAGCTTTCTTTGAAAATGTTGGGGATGACTGATTATTTGAAGCATCCCAAACCAATTGGTGTTATTTGCAAAAGAACATAAAATATGACATCTTAAAAATTCTGTTTTTCCCTTTGACATGTATATTTTAGGGAAGTTGTACTATACAGCCATCTTTTATGGTGAATCCATTTGATATTTGGCAAAAAATTGTCCAAACAAAAAGAATTGTAGATGTGTTGTCCATCATTATCTAAATAAGGCATGTATAAAATTTTGGTCAATTTGACCGTCACTTAGCTTTCTTTGAAAATTTCAATTTTTTTTATTGTTAATGTCTCTTTTAAATAATGATCTTACAACTTCCAAATGGATCAATACTGACATATACCTTATTTGAATGGTGAATGACAAATCAAAGCTCTTTCTTATTTGCACAATCCTGATGATGCCAAATGTCAAAAGTATTAAAAGGATGTACCATAAAATAGATGTGGAGTCTTGCCCTATATTTTTTTATGTTTATTTGTTATTTGACATTATTGTTAATTATACTTCCAACAGGCTGATGTACCGTCCGCCCTGTGGACATAGATTGTCACACCCCGAGACAACCCGCCACGTAATGATACGTAAGGCGTGTGCACATCACATACATTATCAATAATAAATACTCATGCAATATTTAAAAGTCAAACGAAGTCTTTTAACACCACAAGTAGTTCAAACACACAACATAAATTCCACATGAGATCAAGACAAACATGGCAAACAAACCGATAATTGCCATGTCAGTCAATGTATCCACTTCTAAAAAGAGAATTTAAAGTTTAACCAAATAAATTAAAAAGATGCTTGAGCTGTCAGCTCATCGACTTCCTGATCCGTATCCCTCCTATTCGTGCTCCTCGTCGGCTTCATCATTTCCTGGAACCCACATAAGTGGAAACGGGTGAGAGATCGAACAGTCTCTCAGTACGGGATTTAGTTCCAGTCCCGGAATTTGTCAAATTTACTTATTATTACAAATATAATATAATTATTATATCCTCACATGTTATGCAATATTTAAAACACACACACACACACACATACACTTCTTTAATTATCTTTCAAGTTTTCTATTAATCCATTTATTTGCCAATCCAGTGGGAAATCCATCCAACACCGAAAGAACGCCACTCCGCTGGGAAATCCATCCAACAACGGAAGACTTCTCACTAGACGGGGAATCCACCCTACGCTAGATATTGGCTGTCTCACTAGACGGGGAATCCACCCTACGCTAGGTCTTGATCTGTGACGGGAAATCCATCCAACGCCACGTTGACGAGGGGTCTAGTCGAACCTAGACCCAATGTATACATTCCAACATGCATTCAACACATGTTGGCCCCTTTCCTTTAGCATATCCGTTACCTTTTACGTTCGTCATTTAACACTACACGATATTATGCTCAACACACCCTACTTACAAGTCTCATGATCGATATGAAATAATCCTATTGTAATTCTAAACAAGCCAAAGGGATCGTTCGATTCAACATGCACAATTCCAAACAATTGAATAAATAATATGCATACAAAACGGTAAGTACAATTTGACAAGGTCCAGGAAACCCGTACCTGATTTCTGAGTAAGTTCCTGATCGTCTCTTACACCTCCTAAATCTTTAAATATCGAACCTAGTGAATAAACATACTTCTAATTAGAAATATTTACTTGTTCTCATATCCTAATATTCCTTAATACTAAGTATTACTATTTCGCATGTTATTAATCTCAACTCTTATAATATTGTGTATCATATACTTGGCATAGAATAATTTTATATGAAATTAATGAGAACGTATCTCAGTTATTTTTACGCTATTAATATTTATTTCTAACTTTAGATATAAGGAGATATCAAAACCTTAGTATCGCAAAATATTTCTATATAATAAAATTTCCAGAATTTATTATAATAATTTATGTATCAAATTATATTATATGATCAGGAATGAATGTTACTTTAAAAAAAAACATTTAATAATAAAGAATATTTTCATATTTTGATAAACCCAAAGATATACTTTATTAGTGATTTATATTTTCAAATTTTGATATCATAGAAGGAAGTAATTGTTAAATAAGGAATTTTCCAGATTTTGTAACGTAAGAAAAATACTGATCTCTAATATTAAATATCAGGTATTATTAAAATAGATACTAAAAATCATAAGGCAATTTTAAAATTCTAAATTTTTTTATATCCTGACTTATAACTAGTATCTACTAACAATATGTACTTGAATAATATCAAATTAGATATATTAAAAGGAAAATTTCATATTCAAGTTATAGTTCAGAAATTCTTGATAATAAATAAACTTCAGATTATAATTAAAGATCTAATTATTCATGTTTTCATACAAGTAATAACAAAATCTATTCTAACTAAATATAACAATATAACGTATTCTAATTAATTACTTTATGCACCAAAATAATGAGATCTTTTAATACCTTCGGTGCAGAAAATTTCCAACCAAATGGAAGACTTCAGAGGGTGCGGTTTGGGAGAGTCTTTTTGGACTGCTGTGAAAGGAATAAGATATGGCAGGGAGGAGGGTTGGCTTGATTTATAGGAAGGGCGGAATTATACGAGACAGAAGTTGGAAAGACACGGCTGTTTGAAAGGGTGCATAGTTGGTTACTAGTATCGTGCCCGTGCGTTGCGACGGGGACATTATAAAATTGAATAAAATATAAAAAGATTTTGGTTTGATATTCATACAAAATTAAGAAAAAAAAACAAAAGATAAGGCAAATAATAAACTAACAGTAAAAGAAAGAACAATAAATGAAAAAATGATCAAATATAACATGAAAAAAATTCTTGAAGTATCATTGCCATTGACCCTCTTCGATGTAGTCCAACATTTCTGAAATTGAATAAATAAAATATGAAAAAGTAGATTATAATTGTTCAAATTGAAAACATATAATAAAATTAGAAATGTTAAATTAATACGATACTTCAAGAATTGCAGCTTAAGTCTTGATCATTTATTAAAAAAAAATCTGAAATGTCAAATTGCAACTGTTAAAGTTAAATGCATTTAGGCATGTCTAATATAATAATCAAGACTATGTTTAATATAATGACCATGTAGTTATTAGTTATATACGAATCATGTCTAATATAATGATCAAGACTATGTTTGTGATGTAAAATATCACATATTCAGAATTTTATATATGAAAAAGAAGTAGGTTTGACTTTTTCTAAAAAAATTGTTCACGCACTTATTACAGATTTGAAACCGAACAAAAGATTTGAAACCAAAAAAAAAAAAAACGAACAAAAGATTTGAAAGGAAATTATAATTATTGCCGATTTTTAGGACAAATGAACTAATAGGAATTATCAAAATAGTTAGGATTTCGAAACTGGCCTGTAAATAAACTTAGCACTATCTAATTCTATAAAGCAACTACTCAATTTTCACCACTCAGGCGGATGAACTCCTTCCAAGGTAAAGATATTCTCACAATTACTACTACACGATAGATTATTAACTCGAGAAGTACTCCTGACAAGAGGCATCCAAGTTGACAAATATTGCGTGCTATGTGATGAGTGCGCATTAGAAACTTCCCACCACCTCTTCTTCCAGTGTAGTAATGCAAGAGCTGTGTGGGCATAATTTGTAGATATCATGCTGGAAATGGATCCTGTAAGTGAGACTTGGGAAGCATCAAGGCAAAATTACTGTACCAGTGTAATGAGAAAAAAAGAGGAGTGGGTAGTAAGATTCATGTCAGTTCTATGGTCGTTATGGAGACAACAGAATGAATTAATTTTTAGAGGGTACAAAGCTTTCATCTACGCTTGTTGCAAACAGAGCAGAAGAGGATGCGAGAATGTGGCTGAAAATTTATGCAAGGCGCAATGTACCAGTACCATGGGCTGGTATAGTGAGTGGTACAAGAAGTTCAAGTGCAAATGATGCTATTACATAATCTTTGTATTACTATAATTTAGTATTTGTTGTTGTATACAAGTTTATTAATGCATTTTTTTGGTAGTCACTACCAAGTTTTCAAAAACAACAACTCAATTTAACTAACAATTCTGAGGCCAATTTCCATCTTCTCAGCATCCAAACGGTCTGATATAACCTGACCTGGAACAGTACAAACTGACAGCGCAATTCCCATTGTCCCGACCAGCTCAGCTGCATGCTTTGCTTCTCCAGCAACCTCTATAAGCGACAGTCCTGCATCTGCAGCTGCTCCCTCAACCTGTCGAACAATTGACCAAAAGTTTAGACGGTGCAATAAACAAGAAAGGAGATCAAAACTTGCACACCTCCACTTTGTAACCCTCAGACTTCGATTCTTCAGCTGGCAAGCCAAAATTAAGACTATCTCCTGTGTAATTCTGATATATCCCTGTAACTAAATACCAGAAGAGCAGGGTAAAAAAATACAAACCTTAAGAGCCTCAAAAAACTTAATTGGCTGTATAACAGTTGAAATTTTTTCAAACCAAATAAAATATTACCATACCAAAATTTTTGGTGACATCTGGTGCCAGTATTTGTATGATCACTTTCCTATACAACAAGTCACAACATCACATTTCAAAAATAGATCATCAAAGATAAATGAAGAACTACTAACAATAACAACAATTAAGAAATAAATAAAAATCCACATGTTTTCTAAGCACGGACCTCAAGCTGTTTGTAGATTTTGATAAATAAGCATTGCAGGACCGTTTCTGCCCAGAAAGTTCTCTCCAACAAAAAAGAGCCACAAATTCAGAAGTATATACTGCATTGAAAATAATGGGATTTAGATAGAGCAACAAAACAAATATATCAAAGAAATGTGCAACACCCATAGATTTTATGCAAATAATGGGATTTAGATAGAGCAACTAAACAAATATATCAAAGAAATGTGCAACACCCATAGATTTACCATAAAAGATGACATCAGTTATTTCGAAGCATGTAATACAGTTCGCAATATGAATTCTCCCAATCCAGGCTTCTTTTTTCTAAAAAAATCCACATCTACATAAACAGAAGCACAAAGAAAGAAGCTCAGAATTGTATGTACATAACTAATACCCGAAACGTAATAAAATCAGTAAATCCATAGACAGATAGCAAATTTATTAAATCAATCAATTGAAATTCTATTAGAAGACAAAACAAATATCTACCTTTTATGTTTCCCAAGAGCGCAGATCTGCAATAGCAAAGAAGTAAAAAAGAAAAAAAAAAGAGTCAATGAGGCTCTTTTAATAATATATTCTATAAATACCTGAAATTTTTTGAATGAGTCATTTTGACTGTAAGGATGCACGCACAAGTACTTTCTGGTACAAATGGACATTCTATGACTAAATCCTTAATTAAGAAACATACCGACTGATTTGAGGCCCAGCACTCATAATAATGCATGCATGTATCTTTCAAGGGAGTTCTTCGCCATCTCTCTCCTTTTCTTAGTCTCATCATACTACAAAAGGCCAAAATATTAAAAATACAAGTTCACATCTAGAAATTAAATGAAATATCAACAATAAAAAAATAATTTACATACCACTCCTTCCTTCTTGGCTCTCTCATAGCTGTTGTAGGAATAAAATCCACCAGTTCTCTCTCTATGAGACTGCCATGAACCAAGACAACCTATTAAAGCAAACATTAGCTTTGTTATTACTTTACAGAGAATAACTTACAAACAGTCAAACCTAAAAGTTTCAGAAATTAATTAAAAAATCAAATTTGTACCAGCAAAACTAAAATCTACAAGGAGGGGTACGAGTCATGTACATGCATCCCTGATTCTTCTCTATTGGTCTTTTGCACTTTGGGCAGGGCCTTGAGTTTGCCAAAAATCCTAAACATCAAATAACAAATATTAACTATTAGTATTGAAAAAATTGTTAACAGTAAAATAGAAGCGAATATTAAAAGGGAATAATAAAGAAGTGATTCAGCAATTCATGTTCTCAGACTCAACACTATTCTTAATCAACCACTTAGTGTCAGTTTCACAATCCACAGGACGATGTGCCTTCTCAGTACACTGTAATATTATAATGGAAAACATAGTGACCAATTTAACCTTAAACAACATAATGTTACGGCACTTCCCTACCAGTCCATGCATAGCACATATTGGTCCGTACTATGGTAACAAACAAACCTAATTGAAGAGTTGTTGTAGTTTCTCATTTGTCAAATTTAAACAATATTGCTCAAAACCCATTGGGGCTCTTGTTAAAAAAACAGTAAAATACAAATAGATAAAAACTATACCACTTATCTCACATAAACAATTCGTCAAATTAAAAAAAAAAATATGCAGAAATAAAATTTAAAAAAGTTACAGGACTAACTCGACTGAGATCCGCTTTCTCCTTGGTTAAAGCCGTGACGTGTTCTCTCTTCTCCTTTAGCCGCTGCAAAATTTAACAAAATGAATCAGGTGTCTTCAAATAAAATAGAAAGAAATAAGGAAGTATCTATAGAAAGAAAAAAATAGGGAAAGAAGAAAATGTTTTGATTTGAGAGATAAGTGGTATCTATAGAAAGAAAAAAAATAGAAATAAGGAAGTGAAATAGGGAATAACCATCGGAAAGAAAGACATAGGAAAAGTGTTTTGATTTGAGAGAGAGAAACAGAGAAAGAAAGAAATAGAAAGTTCAAATTTCGGATCCGTCAACTGTTTTGATTTCCATTGCCGGTTTTTTTATTTTTACCCAAAAATATTATTATTTTAATTAAAATATTCAGCTTTTCGCCGGAATTTTAAAAATACCCAACCCGTGGAATTTTTCCACGGGTTGAAATTTGAATTCCCACCGTGGAAAAATTCCACGGGCCAGACCCAATTTTTTTTTTTTTTTTTTTTTTTTTTTTTTTTTTTTTTTTAAAACAGAAATTTGTATTTATTTTTTATTTTTTGTATTGAAATATTAGAAATATTGGATATATTTCTTTGAAAATAGATGGAATACAATATAATTTGATTTATTAGAAAGACTGCAACAAATAACCCGGATCAATATTTTTCAGATCAGATTTTTCGCGGCTGTAAGAAAAATTAATATATTTCTTTATGTGTTATTGGAAAAAAATAAAAATGCTTAGATTCCGAGTTATTGATCCCGGTTCAAAAGTCACTTCTATGTAATTTAGAAAATATTATAATCTTTCTAGTACATTTAATTTATTAAAAGTTTTATCTATTTTGAGAATTATTTTTGAATAATAATCATTAAATAAATTAAAGTTTTTGTTTTTTTTTCAAAATAGATATAACTTTTAATAAATTAAATGTACTAGAAAGATCATAATATTTTCTAGATTACATAGAAGTGACTTTTGAACCGAGATCAATAACTCGGAATCTAAGCATTTTTATTTTTTTCCAATAACACATAAAGAAATATATTAATTTTTCTTACAGCCGCGAAAAATCCGATCTGAAAAATATTGATCCGGGTTATTTGTTGCAGTCTTTCTAATAAATCAAATTATATTGTATTCCATCTATTTTCAAAGAAATATATCCAATATTTCTAATATTTCAATACAAAAAATAAAAAATAAATACAAATTTCTGTTTAAAAAAAAAAAAAAAAAAAAAAAAAAAGGTCTGGCCCGTGGAATTTTTCCACGGTGGGAATTCAAATTTCAACCCGTGGAAAAATTCCACGGGTTGGGTATTTTTAAAATTCTGGCGAAAAGCTGGATATTTTAATTAAAATAATAATATTTTTGGGTAAAAATAAAAAAATCGGTTTCCATTGCCATCGGAAGAAATGGAAACAAAGAAACAAAGAAACAAATTATGTCGTATCTAATTAGAAAGAGAGAAATAAGGAGAGAAGTAAATAAGGAAACAATACAGTACAGTACGTTTCAATTAAAATTAAATTTGAGAATATAATTTTTTGTGTGACAGTATGTGTGACGAGTATATTTTGAGTTAAATTTAGACTTCTACACATTATTCATATGCATTTAATCAAAAGAAGGTAGATTATCTAATTGGAGGGCTGAGATTGAATCCGAAATTTGAACTTTCAATCGTAGCCGTTGGCGGATCGGGCACCCAACGTGCTTAATAATAGAATGAAGATATTTTGAGTTGGTTATTTTGCTAGAGGGAGATATATGGACTACTGAAATCATTATTTTAATTTGAAGCTTTGCATATTCGGATGACCTATAATTAGAATTATATGGTGTTCTAATCCCTGCTGAATTTCGGACTACACAAATTATATTCAAGGTGTCTATTTGGTATTCTTATTTAATTAAGGAAAGAAGAAAGATATTTAAATCATTTTAATCGTACCTTAATATTGTATTTTGATTTAACGTGGCGTTACATAATTTATTGTTTTTAAAACTAAAATTTTCAATTAGATCGTACGTACCTAAAATTACATGACGTTACATAGATAAACAGAAAATCGGGTCGCAAGCCTCCACTTCCACTCTCCATTGCCACATTGAGAGAAAGGAGAGAAAGAGACTTAATCGATTTTCTTTCCGTTCAGATTAAAATAAGTTCAAAATGTTTTCTTGTGTAGTAGCGACTTTTGCCATTATTTTGTTCGTTCTTTTCTCCATCTCATCTGTTAGCCTTCTCCCCACCGCAAGAGCAGTGGAGATACTTTGTGTAATCTTTTTTAGTGTTTAAACTTTGTTATTTAGTATTAAACTATGCTATTTTAGTGTTAAATTTTATTTTGTGTAATTTAATTGTGTACTGTTTGTATTTGTATGAATTTTAGTGGTAATTTGTATTTTGTGTATACTATTTGTATTAATTTGTAAGGTATTTTATTGTTAAATTAAAATTTGGTGTATAACTTAATTGTGTAAATTGCTGTGCGATGAGACCAGGCGGGTCGGGCCGTGTAAGGTAGCCCATTGACATAGGCAGGTGTACAAATAATAGAAAAGCCCATGGGCGGGTCGGGCCTCAATTTTTAAGCCCGTCATATTAGACCAGACAGACGGGCCATTAGTTTTTAAGCAGGTCTGAATTTGACAAAATACCAGTGGCTTCGGCCCACCATCCCTAGTCAGCATTATATTGGATTTGAATATCGTTCAGCGCCCATTGACAATAAGATCCAACCGTCAAGCCCCTTTGAACAAAAGAAAAAAATTTCCGCCCAAGCGCCCTCCGCTCTTCTATTTGCCCCAATGCTTTGCGCCCCTCATAGCGCAAAGGACGCAACTACGTTGAGCAGTGTGCTTCAGAAGAGTTAAAAACTAGACCCAGTTGCACATCAACGGCTTCCTACCATCCAGGGCTGACCGGGTTCCTTCGTACCGTCCGCCTTGTGGACGCTGTGTTTCCTACCAATCACCTGGCCGTTGTTTCGAATACCGTCCTTGCTACATTTAATGCCATGAATAAAAAATCGGGTCGCAAGCCTCGACTTCCACTCCCCACTGCCACAGCGAGAGAAATGAGAGAAAGAGACTAAATCGATTTTCTTTCCATTCAGATCAAATTAAGTTCAAAATGTTTTCTTGCGTAGTAGCGACTTTTGCCATCATTTTGTTCGTCCTTTTCTCCATCTCATCTGTTAGCCTTCTCCCCACCGCAAGAGCAATGGAGATACTTTGTGTAATCTTTTTTAGTGTTTAAACTATGTTATTTAGTGTTAAACTATGCTATTTTAGTGTTATATTATATTTTGTGTAATTTGATTGTGTACTGTTTGTATTTGTATGGATTTTAGTGGTAATTTGTATTTTGTGTAATTTAATTGTGTATATTAATTTGTATGGTATTTTATTGTTAAATTAAAATTTGGTGTATAACTTAATTGTGTAAATTGTTGTTGGATGAGACCAGACGGGCCTGGCCGGGTAAGGCAGCCCATTGACATAGGCAGGCAGGCACTGGCAGGTGTAGAAATAATGGGAAAACCCATGGGCGGGTCGGGCCTCAATTTTTAAGCCCGTCAGATTGGACCAGACAGATGGGACATTAATTTTTAACCAGGTCTAAATTTGTCAAAATACCTGTGGCTACGGCCCACCATCCCTAATCAACATTGCATTGGATTTGAATCTCGTTCAGTGACCATTGACGGCAGGATCCAACCGTCAAGCCCCTTTGAACAAAAGGAAAAATTTTCACCCAAGCGCCCGCCCCCCTTCTATTCGCCTCAACGCTTCGCGTCCCTCCCAGCGCAAAGGACGCAACTATGCTGAGCAGTGTGCTTCAGAAGATTTAAAAACTAGACCCAATTGCACACCGGCGACTTCCTTCCGTCTAGGGTTGACCGGGTTCATTCGTACCGTCCGCCCTGTGGATGCTGTGTTTCCTACCGACCACCTGGCAATTGTTTCGAATACCGTCCTTGCTACATTTAATGCCATGAATAAAAAAATCGGGTCGCAAGCCTCCACTTCCACTCCCCACTGCCACAGTGAAAGAAAGGAGAAAAAGAGACTGAATCGATTTTCTTTCCGTTCAGATCAAATTAAGTTCAAAATGTTTTCTCGCGTAGTAGCGACTTTTGTCATCATTTTGTTCGTCTTTTTCTCCATCTCATATGTTAGCCTTCTCCCCACTGCAATAGCAGTGGAGATACTTTGTGTAATCTTTTTTAGTGTTTAAACTATGTTATTTAGTGTTAAACTATGCTATTTTAGTTTTAAATTCTATTTTGTGTAATTTGATTGTGTACTGTTTGTATTTGTATGGATTTTAGTGGTAATTTTCATTTTGTGTAATTTAATTGTGTATAATATTTGTATTAATTTGTATGGTATTTTATTGTTAAATTAAAATTTGATGTATAACATAATTGTGTAAATTGTTGTTGGATGAGACCAGGCGGGCCGGGCAGGGTAAGGCAGCCCATTTACATAGGAAGGCAGGCACTGGCAGGTGTAGAAATGATAGGAAACCCCATGGGCGGGCCGGGCCTCAATTTTTAAGCCCGTCAGATTGGACCAGACAGACGGCCATTAGTTTTTAACCAGGTTTGAATTTGACAAAATACTTGTGGCATTGGCCCACCATCCCTAGTTCAGCGCCCATTAATGACAAGATCCAACCATCAAGCCCCTTTTAACAAAAGAAAATTTTTCCGCCCAAGCGCCCTCTCCCATTCTATTTGCCCCAATGCTTCACGCCCCTCATAGCGCAAAGGACGCAACTACGGTGAGCAGTGTGCTTCAAAAGAGTTAAAAACTGGACCCAATTGTCTATGACAAAGCTTTCTTAATCTTTCTTCTCATTTGTCTATGAAGATTTCACAAAGAGGCATTTCAACACTACACGCCATTTTCATCTACAAACTTCAAAGAATTCAGAAAGCTGTTAGTCTTGCTTGGTTTTGTATTTTAATTGCTTTGTGATGCTGATCTCTTGAAGAAATAATAGGATATCCTACCAGACTGGTACATATAGTACATATATCCTACCATACCTGTACAGTAACAGCTGTGTTTTATTTTGCCACTGTATACCATAATATTGTAGTACCGATATCGTACTGTCTGGTTAAGCACCAGTCTCAACTACAGGTACAGAACTAACCAGAAAATTAAAAGAAACACTGGAGTGAGGCTATGATACTATGCATAGCGAACTTTGGTCCATACTACAAATTCATATCTTCATTTTCAAAGTCTAAATAGTTGATCCGAACCTTTCATCATGATCTCCATATGACAAAGTGTTTGGTAACCAAATTTTATATTTTTTAGAACTTTTTTTACTATTTTTTTAGATATGTAGAAATCACTACTTTCGGATAGTCTGGAATCTTTAGATCAAGTGACTTTGTACCTATCTTAAAATATAGTAGAAAAATGCTAAAAAAAATGTAAAATTTGGTCACCAAGCACTTTATCGTATGAAGATCATGTGAGCGGAACACATCATCTGTTTGAACTTTAAAAATGAAGATATGCATCCATAGTACGGACAATGTACGCTATGCATAGCTTCGCCTCTACCTATAATATTAATATTATAGTACTGATATCTTACCTGACTAGGTGAGCACCAGTCTCAACTACAGGTACAGAACTAACCAGAAAATTAAAAGAAACAGTATATAACAAAACGAAACCCATATCATGCAAAATACCAGACTGGGACAGCAAGACACCTGACATGCTGCCTACGAGTAGGCCCTCCCACATTGACCTTCCTCTTCTTAACTGACACAGACTCTTCCTGTTCCTCATCACTGTCAGAAAATAGTATTACATCATCCTGGCCTCCTGGAAAATGTTTATCCAACATGAAATTAACATGAAATTCTACTGTCATGCAGAATTTCCCAATAAACTAGGGAGTTTGCTCTTGTTGCAATTATGAAAACCAACATCCATATATTCTGATTGAAAAAAGAAGTTATGCCATGTCTAAACAACTGATACTACCTTTTCTTCACTGGAAGCACGGCCGGAGTTAGCCCCCACACCCAGCCTATGAATCAACCATTTAATAGAGGTACAACTGAAAGGGACATGCAAATTAATAAAAAGAAGTTTAAGATCACAAAGAGGCATTTCAAATACTTGATAAGCAGTTATTCGTATGTAGGCAGTCATTTGTCTAATTAATCTCTCTTCTCATCTTTCTAATTAATCTTTCTTCGCATTAATGATTTGTAGATAGAAAAACTGGTATGGTGTTAGAAAAAGTAAAGATGACTGTATCGTCCAAAATTTGAACCCATTAATAACTCCCGTACGTGCCAACAAAAATATTCTCATTCAATTGATTTTTCCTTTCTATGCCTCAGTGTTCTAGAATCGGTACCAAATGGAGTAGTTTATTTAAAAATAATTGAAATTATCCATGAATTGTACCAAGGATAATCAAAGTGGAAAATAATTGAAATCAGACTTTTTGTCAGTACTTCCGTTCCTCATCTCTTTTAGAATTAGTGCTTTATTGCAACCACTATATAAAACCACATGCTTTCTGTGAATGAGAATGACAATAAATGTCATATGCGAATAATATTATAAACAAATATTGTGATACCTGACATATACTGCACTTGATATCACCTTCTTCTTTTTTACCAAGCAAGTTTAAGTGAGAAGTTGTTTGTACATACTGGCTTCTCTCCAGGCATTCTGACAAGGCAGCATCAAACAAGCCAGTATTTACTGTCTAATTCTCTCACAAAAGGCCAATAACTCCTATAACCAAGATAAAGAAAAACTTTAAACAATTGATAAGTATAGGCATTGTACATGACCTCAGGTCAACAATTGGCCTAGGACCCTAATACTAATAGTTTAATAATAGCTGACTGGTACACACCCAAACCTATTTCGGTTTCTAATTAAAAACAACAAGCTATTTCAATTTCCAAATCGATTTTGGCTTGATCCAAACACGAGTCCAATTAGTTAGTGGAATTGAACTAAATGCAATAACTTAATTGTGGAAAATCAAATTAACCCTACTCAGTCTCCCTAAATGAGATTGCAATCCAGAAACCACACTACATTGCTGGTGTGGAATTGTTTCTGTCACCAACAATTTCAGTATAACAATATGTAATACATAATAGCATACCTCAATGCCAAGGATTCTCCTGACACCATACGTGTCATAAAAGCCGCACACAATTTCTCTAGTGACAGTATTAAGTCCAGGGCACAAATCGCCACATGTAACAATGCATGCATTCACTTCATCAGACTCAAAATACACCTAAAAAGTCATAAGAGCTTTAAGTATTAAAAAAAGAAATCAAAACTAGTGTTGCATTGCTGAGGGTACATCATGGAAAAATGAAGTCAACATTTATTTGATGGTTTTGATCAATGCATAAATAATAAAGTACATCATGGAAATATGATAGCCTTGAATTTGTTTTTATCTAATTTCAGAGAAATAAAAATTCAACCAGAAAACTATTACAGACAACTAAAAATTGTGAAGCAAGAAAGTTCATATACCTGAAAAAATTATCAATTACAAACTCAGCTTCTAGGAATGAATTGAGGCAAAATTGAGGCTCTCGGACAAAAAAATTTAATGAAAGATAAATTTGGGAAATAAAAATTAAAGGGAAAATCTAGATAATTATAAAAACTAGATTGTACACATCAAATCAGACAAAACCCTATCAAATCCCCATAATCAAATAAGAAAACACGAAATTCAATCCACAAATCGCCATTCACAATTTTTAGGACAATCGCATTCAAACCCTAGCTGGGATGGAGGCTACAGAAATGAAAGAGGAGATGAAGAGAATCGATTTTAAAATAAAATGAATCTCTACGATCCGGTCTAGGATTTACCGTATAGGTTTAGCAGATCGCGTCGCCAGAGAGAGAGAGATCGCGTCGCCGTTTTTTTGAAATGAGGAGAAGGAGATCGCGGGAGAGGAGAGGTACCTCAAATTACCTTTTTACCCTCCCGACGAAAATTTGAAGTGAAAATCTATAATGGTAGCAAAATAATCTGAACCGTTTGATTAACCGAAAATAAACAGTCCCAGTTGAAACTTAGTCCATAGAAGCCTTGGCCTAACAAATATATACCTTCGCTCCTTTGATAAGGCCGACCGCCCGAACAAAAATTAGTTTCGCGGAAGGCCCGGCCCGGCCCGGTTCTGCAACTTGAAAAGGGTTTTCGGCTCTTTGCTCTTCGCCGCCATCTTATACCCCTGGTTCTCCCAAGATGCCTAGGGTTTATTCTCCAATTTAGCCTCTGTTGAAGCGGGTCAGGAACAATGCCGGTGCTGACGTCGTCCGGTCGAGATCCCGAGGTACTTAAATCTGATATTTCCTAATGCATTTTTATAATCTCAGATCTGATGGTGCCGTATACTTCTTTGATAAGTAACAGCAGCTAGGTATTATTTTCTTAGCCCGGCTCTGGTATGTACTTAGTTGTTGATCTAACATTGTGCTTGAATCTTAGTTATCGAACTCGATACTTGATTCAAAAGCCTCATAGTGCCTTTAACGATCCGATTTTCAGGTCATTAATTTCTTGGATTTGCATTTTAAAACCTAATAGGACCAGTTACCAGTTCTCTTATATAGAGTAAAATATTTGATGATGCTAAAAAAATTATCAACAAATTATTTGGTGTGAATAGGCACTTTTAGGTAGCAGTTCTTTTTAAAATCTTGGCTGCTCTAGTGCAATTATTTACACTTGAGGCTGTATTGTTTTTCAGTGGAAGCTGCACGTGTTCAAGCTTGAATAGGAATTAAAGTGTGACGAATGATCAAGTAGCAGCAACAAACTTTGAGTATTGGACTGCAGAAACTATTGCGTTGCGTGATGGTGATCCCATGGTGTTATTGAGTGTATTTCCATTTGATACGAGGTAAAGATAGTTATTTCTTACATTTTTGTAGCATTTTGATGGCACGAGCGTGTTAAGGTTGATCTTGGATTTTTTTTTTCCTCAATGCTAGAAAGATTGTCAAGATAATTGATAATCATTGTTAGGAGTCCTCCAAGAGAGAATTTACTGTCATGTTTTTGAGACATTAACCATGTGATGTACCATTAAGTAAATGATATAGTATTGTTTTTTTTTATAATACACCATATAATATATAATTCGGGTTCTAAACATTGCTAACCCTTGCATCTCGAGGAAGTATTGTGCGAGGTAATACTCAATGTATGTATCAAAAGATTGGATTTTTAATCTCTTTTTATTGACATTTTGACCCTCTAGTAGATGTATGTTAATTGCAGTAATTCAAAATTAAAATTTAATTTTCATTAGATGTTTATAATGATTGGTTTTTAAAAAGTGAAATACATTGCAAATTTGATCCGAGTTTGTGGTTCTTATTGAGCAGTTTAAAATGGATACACGAACCCTTTCATTTTTATAAAAAATATAATTCAATAGCTTTGAGATTAACTGCAAACGAGTTGGTGATGTCATTTTGACAAAATCCAACATCTCTATATATTGAAACAATATTTCTATCATACCACAATTCCACAATTCCAAAGTTTGGAGAGAATTATCACTCATGTACACATTCACAATTTCTTGTTTGGAAAGTTTTTCATACCTTTCTGGATGTTTAAAATTTTTGAATTCAATATCATGTGTGCTGAGCAGTTGGAACAAAAGGATTTGTTTTTTTTTTGAGATTTCTTGGCTTAGGAAGCATCGTGCTTGAATAGATAGTCGGGTTGAATTTTTTAAGCTAAGAAATCTCAAACGATTCTGCAATGGGTCTTTTTTTCTCAAGACAACCGCAAGTCTAATTGCTCAATACATATGGTATTGAATTCAAGGATTTGAAGCAACGTGAGAAGTATGAAAAATTTCCAAATGAGAAATTGTGAATACTGGATACATTTGTGAAAATTCTTTTAGAACTTTGGAAATGTGGGATGATGTGGAAATGTTGTTTCAATGGATAAGGATGTTGGATTGTCAAAAAAACACTGCCAACTTATTTAAGGTTAATCTTGAAGTTATTTGAGTTTACCTTCTATAAAGGTGAAGAGACACTTGTATTTTTCACTATAGGGACCACAAGCTCATTTGCGATCATTTTGTGTAGTTCATTTTAAAAAAATTGATTCTTATAAACTTCTAATGAAAATTAAATACCTATTTTGGATTGTTATTACGAATAATATTTATTCACCTGAAGGTCGAAATGTGAATGAAAGCGAAATAAAAATCTGGTTTTCCGATATACATGTACAGTATTAACTCACACAATCATTTTTCGAGATGTAAGTATTAACAATGTTTGGTAATCAGAATTATATATCATGTGGTGTATGACAAAACAAAAGTAATAACCCAATATCATTTATTTTATTTTTTCACCAAATGTTTAAGGTCTCTAAAACTAATTGCGGTGGTAAAATCTCTCTCGGAGGTCTAATGATAGTGATTGTCAATTATTTTGAGTTAGTCCTTTGTGGCCTTTGAAAATATAAGAAAACTCTAGTATCGACTTCAACACACTCTTGTTGCCATCAAAATGTTACTAAAGTTTAAAAATTATCTTTATCTAGTCTCACATGAAGATCCGCTCAATGTATCCACACATGATACGCCACTATCACACAATACAAGAATCGGTTGCTTCAGTCCAGTAGTCAGAATCTGTCGCTGTTACTTCTAGAAAGGACACAACAAGAGTTACGATCGCAATCATCACAGCTGCAGGAGCAATCAGAAGGTGAACTTAACTGCTTTCTCAAGGGTCTCAACTCCCAAGAGGAAACACAACAGATGATTGCACAAGTAGTGATAAGTGTCAAACAAGTACAAATGGATGTCTCTATCCTGAGCATGTATGGCATGTTGCAGTTAGTGTACAATTTTTATATGACTGAAGACTACTCACCTAGCCCACCTCAGTCACCTGTCTCTAATTTTGTTTGATTGTTGCATTGGGGACAATTCAATGTTTTAAGTTTGGGGGAAATAGGAAATTGTATCTAAGATTTGCATTTATGGCATGAGTATTTGCACGATAGGTTAGTGTTATTGCATATATGGTTTGCATGGGAACCGCATATAGGGGTAAATTATGAGTGAAATTGCAAGAAAAAATTAGATAAATTTTTTTTGGGAAGGTAAAAAAATTTAGAAACAATTTGTGGTACTTTTAATAATTTTTGCTACCATCATGATGAATGAAATGGTTATTTTGATATATACTTGATTGATAAGTCTTATACAAATTCTTAAGGTTTAAGGGTATTAAAAAATTTCCATGTTTTGCCAAATTAACCTGGGAATATCAAATGGGGTGTTTTATAAATTAAAAGAATAGAATAGAAATTTGCGTTATTGATGAGTATGGATGAATATTTGTGGATGTGTGTATTCATGGTATATGTGTCAATAAGCTGTATCTTGCGAATTAAAGCTCAATTTTTTGTGCGCTAGTGTTTCTTGCATGGATTTTCGAATTAAGGGCTCACTTCTAATATACCGAGTATTTTTTTTTTTTTTTGAATAGAGTGGGGAGTGTCCCTGTTTCTTATAGAAACAATAGTTGTCCTTCAAAAGCCAAGGATTATATCCATTGATATAGAAGATCTAAACAACTGAAACAACTGTACTAAGTATCTTAAATAGAAGTAAGCCTAAGCCTTTTTTTGTTTTCAAAATTGTTGCTGGTGAAATACAAAGTTATGAGTTTTGACTAGCCTATATCCCTTGATAGTACTATTGGACATGGACTCGAAGGACAGAGTCAGCTCCCTGTTGGATTCAGACGTGGCTCCTTCTCCTGGTTTAGAAGGATTGGATCTAGATGGTTATCTGCATGACAGGGCGATATATGATACCATCGATGCAACAGTTTGATTATTGTCTTCTGATTTGTCTTTAGTTGATACTAGCTCTTCTTCCACTAGTGTGATTGATATTAGTGACATTTAGGGGATTCTCGTATTTAAGTATTTGTTTATAGTCCGACCAGAATACAAAGGGAAATTTTATAAACTACTATTTTTCTAAAAAAAATATCAAACAAAATACCCCTCCTTAAAATTTAAAAACAAAGCAGAGAAAATTAATGCCCACGAAAATCTGTATACTATGCATACAATATAAGTGTATAACTACATGTGTACAATAAATTATACGTAAGAAAGATATTATATTCCTGTATATATGTGTGGTTGCCCGCCTACCCGGTCTATAGATGAGTCAATATCCTCTTAGGTAACATGATATTTGTGTTTAGATCTGGACCGTCCAATGACAATCTGGACCAAAGTGTAATACACGGCTCCCTTTAATATTCAAGTCAATTCTGATCAAATTGTGTGGATCTAAACAAAAACATGAAACATTACGTTACCTTAGGTGATATGAATTCGCATATACTTAAGTGTGGCTTGTCGTGGTAGCCATGTTTATTAGCTGCATTCCAGGAACTATTATTATATATATTTTTAGCATGTACATAGATTGCATTCAAACATTAATTATTTTAGTATTTCTCGAGCAGCTTTTGCAAAACTGGGTTTCTTGGCTCCCACAAAAACATTTAATTAGGAAGCTGTCAAAAGACGAAAGACGAACTGAAAAAGTATTATTAGTGGCACGCACGGCGTAAACCTTTTATTCGTGCATTTTTTATTTATTATTATTGATTTAGGAGTGTTTGGTATTAAGCGCACTACGCAACAGTTGTTTTTTTCGTTTATATATTTTTATTCTATTAGAGTCACAAGATTTGTTATTAATTATACAAAATTCAATTTTCATTTTTTTTTCACAAGATTTGAAAAGTAATATATTGACGTTATAAATAAAAAAAAAAACTTGAGTTTGTCTCACGCATGATAGAAATTCAGAACTTTTATAATTTTCAAATGAATGTATTATTTCATTATTTTAGAATAGAAACAAGATCGCAGTTACTGTTTGTTAGTTTAAATTTTAAATTCTTAATGGAAAACGGTTGTGATCATGGGGACCAAAAACATAGACACTAGATTTTTCCTCTTTATTAATATAGTGCACGTTATGTTATGCATTTAATATAATTTTTATGAGAGAAAAAAATATTCAATTTTTTTAATGGAAGGAAGAACATTCATTCATCTATATTCATTTTGACACTGTGGTTCAAATAATATAAAAATGAATTATATTAAACAAAATTTGAATATTGTACGAGCTATTTCTCTATTTAAGTACCTCATGTCACAATTAGCAAACATCACCAGCCTCTTTCATTTCTTAACTCGCTTCCTACAAAATATAACAAGAGAAAAGAGAGAGAGATAGATCAAGGAATCAAAATTCTTAGAAGGCAGAATCAAATGGCTTCCTCTTCCCTGATTGTTTCTCTCTCTCTCCTTGTCTCCCTCTTTCTCGTCCTGCCCTTGGTGCACGGTACGACACATTTTAATTACAATTTTATTCAGGGGCGGAGCCAGACTTTCTAGCTATGAAGGTCAATCATATAAAATTTTATTACTGCGAATGGAGATCAATTTTACAGTATCCATAACATTTTACTCTAACTATATAGAAAATTTTACCTAAATACAAATTTTTTGAAATTAATAGAGGTCAATTGAACCCATTACAATATTCGCCTTTGATTTTACTGTTAAAATTCAGATCATGCACTTATTACATTTCTGTTTAGTATATAACATTATCAAAATAATGTTTTTGTCACAGGCAATGGAGCTGGTGTAATATGCGAGGAACTGCCGCAAGACCTGTGCGCATTCTCTATCTCGTCATCTGGAAGGCGTTGCGTGTTGGAGAGCTCCATGAGTAAAGGATCAATCAGGTACCAGTGCAGCACATCCGGTGTGGTGGTCACAAACTACATGGCAGATTGGATCGAGACCGATGAGTGCGTGAGTGCTTGTGGCCTGGACCGCAACACGGTCGGCATCTCCTCTGATTCTCTTCTTGAGAGGAATTTCAGGGAGAAGCTCTGCTCTACTGCTTGCTACCAGGGCTGCCCAAACATTGTCGATCTCTACTCGAACCTTTCCTCCGGTGAAGGTGAGAATTTTGTGCTGCACTTGATAAGTAACTGAAACAGAACTTTTTTTGTGTTCAAATTAAGTTTAGAAAATTACTTAGGCTGGACTTAATTTTAAATAAAATTATAGAAGTTCTCAATGCAGCTTGATTTTTTTTTTTTTTTGCTGATTTTCTGCTAATACCAGAAGATATTAACAAACATAATTTAAGTAATTTATATACGCACATAATTTTTTTTTTTTTGTTGAAACCTTTGCAGTAGTTGGCGCACATATTTTCTGCACTTCTCTCTTTGTTAACATACTTTTTCTTAACATAATGAATATTTGAAATCTCGCTGAGGAAAATAAATTAAGGCATGGCACGCACGAACGCATTCAGCCATTCAGGGGGTTTCAACCTTCAACTTTGAATAATAAAAAAAAAAAAAATAGAACGAATAAACCAGGGAGTTTCGTACCTGGTATTGGATCCTTTGGTTGGTACCAAGTCGGCCCAATTACACATTCTGATGTTCGTTCAATCTGCATAAAATTTCGTGCGCACTTAATTTGCACGAATTTTAAAAATAATTGTGCGAATCGTAATACGGATCAAATGGTTTTGCCCGGATATCAGACCAAATTCATCTGAATTAATTTGGAACATTGTTGGTTTCATTGGCCATAGAATGAATAAAATGAAGGCATTGCAATCCATACACAAGATTAATTAATTAATTAACTTGTTAATCAATGTATGATAGGTGTGTCTCTCACGGTAATGTGCAAGGCGGTACAGGGAAGCAGAGAGCGCATCTTGTTTGAATCCTTCTCTGGCGCTAAAGCTTTTGCTCCAGCTCCAGCTCCAAGACATCATTAATTATATCCTCTCAAATTAAGTATCCATATATAATATAATAATAATTATATTGATGTATCCGCGCGTGTGGCTTATCGGGGTTGGATATTCAATCGTTTTATTTTTGGATTGTTTCATAATATTTAATTTATTTAATTATTTGAAAGACAGAGATGGTTTCTTGCGATATAATTCTGATCATGCTTATATATAATATATGTTGATGATATTTTGGCTCTATGTTATTCCAATGTTTAAGAAGGCAAATATTTTTGTATTGAATATGCATATTGTTATAGAGGTTGCAAATTCTAAAATTAAATATCTGTTATTTATGAGAATAAATTTTTGAGAGGTTTAATATGTACTGATCATTTCATGTTTAAAAGAGATTATATATTCAATATTTTTGGAACCCTATATTGTGAGAAATGTCTTAACATTGAAATTAGTGGATATAATTTATTTTTATAACTTTAGTATCTTAGATCTTCAAACCAAAATGACTTTTTTACTACACTTTTTTGTTTTTATCATAAGAGAATGAAACTCGTTACAACAAAGAAAATTTATTTTTCTGACTCGTGTCAATGTACAACTCACAACATAAAATTGACGAAAATCTTTCTCTACACTACCCACAGCACAAACAAGTTGTTTAAAGAGCAAATTAATCAATATAACATATCTGATATCTTCTTCGTAGAACAACATAAAATCCCATTTTTGAAAAAAAAAAACAAAACAAAGAAATGGCGCATGCCTACTGATCGAATCAAGAGAAATTAATCTTCTTTACATTAAACCTATGGAAAAATTACTGGTGCGCATTCGGAGTGGCGAAAAACATACCTAATACGGTATGCCTGACCAGGAATGGAGATATCCATTCCGAATTTGCTAAAGCAAGCAATTGAGAGAATATTCACAAGCACGAGTCCAATAACTTCAATCTATAGTACCTCACGAGTAGCATCAAATCAATTTGAGTAACAACCACAAATCAATTTGAGTAACAACCACAAATCAAATTTGGTATATTTTCAAATCTTCCTCTTTGCAGAATTCTGATTTTGCGTATTTTCCAATTTCGCTAGATTTTCCATTTCCTGCACTTTTCTCCACAAGAAAGAAAAGAAAAAAACAATGCGCGTGTGGGCCCATTAATATCCTAGACGTAGCCCGCCCTTTTCTCAAATTTGTAGTTTTGGGCCCACTTACCAGAACAATTATACTGCATGAACTTCCTTTTCATATAAAAATGAAATAAAGAAACTTTTTCCCTGAAACTTGAAACGTTTTTCATCCGTCTATGACATATAAAATCACCATAAACAAGGTTGTCAAACATATCTTGTTATATATATATATATATATAGGAATATGCTAGCATGCTATGCATAGCATAGAGTCCCTCCATGCAACGTCTTGGATTTCGACTTTTCAAAATCCTAACGGTCAATCCGAACCGTTCATCTTGTTCTCCATATTAATATTTGTTTGGAGACCAAATTTTACAGTTTTTGGAATTTTTTTACTATTTCTTTAGATTTATTGAAAATCGCTGTTTTTTTATGGTCCAGATTTGCTGAAAACAGCGATTTTCAATAAATCTAAAGAAATAGTAAAAAAATTTCAAAAAATGTAAAATTTGGTCCCCAAACACATATTAATATGGAGAACAAGATGAACTGTTCGGATCGACCGTTACAATTTTCAAAAGTCGAAATCCAAGGCGTTGCATGGAGGGGCTCTATGCTATGCATAGCATGCTAGCATATTCCTATATATATATATATATATATATAGAGTACGGCTAACGCGCTTCCTCTAGCATATGGGCCGAAATGCTTCCGGTGGAAATTTGAAATTTCAAAATCCAAAAAGTCGATCTGAACCGTTCATCTCCTTCTTCATATTAATATCTGCTTGGAGATCAAATTTTACATTTTTCTGAAATTTTTTACTATTTATTAAGCCACTTTGAAAATCGCTGATCCAATGGTTTTACTGTTTTGTTAAGCCACCGTTGGATCAGCGATTTTCAAAGTGGCTTAATAAATAGTAAAAAATTTCAAAAAAATGTAAAATTTGATCTCCAAGCAGATATTAATATGAAGAAGGAGATGAACGGTTCAGATCGACTTTTTGGATTTTGAAATTTCAAATTTCCACCGGAAGCATTTCGGCCCATATGCTAGAGGAAGCGCGTTAGCCGTACTCTATATATATATATATATAGGATTTGGCTAATATGCTATGGGTTGCATAGAGGCCTCCCATGCTACGGCTCAATATTTTTTTTTTATATATATATATATATATATATATAGGGTCTGTCTAAATTGCTGCTGGCAACATTTCAGCAGAGGTGCTGCCGGGGCTATATTTAGCCGTGTGATGTCCAAACAACAAATCCAAATCGTTAGATGTTTAATCTATATTATAATCTACTTGGAGACCAAATTTTACATTTTTTGAAATTTTTTTTACTATATATTAAGCTGGTTTGAAAACCGCTGATTTCAGTAAATTTCTGCAGCATTGAAATCAATGGTTTTCAAACCAGCTTAATATATAGTAAAAAAATTCCAAAAAATGTAAAATTTGGTCTCCAAGTAGATTATAATATAGATTAAACATCTAACGGTTTGGATTTATTGTTTTGACATAACAAAATAAAAAAAAACAGCGGCAGCAAATTAGCCACAGCCGTATATATATATATATATATAGAGTACGGCTAACGCGCTTCCTCTAGCATATGGGCCGAAATGCTTCTGGTGGAAATTTGAAATTTCAAAATCCAAAAAGTCGATCTGAACCGTTCATCTTCTTCTCCATATTAATATCTGCTTGGAGACCAAATTTTACATTTTTCTGAAATATTTTACTATTTATTAAGCCATTTTGAAAATCGCTGATCCAACGGTAGCTTCTGATTTTTACTGTTTGGTAAGCCACCGTTGGATCAGCAATTTTCAAAGTGGCTTAATAAATAGTAAAAAATTTCAGAAAAATGTAAAATTTGGTCTCCAAGCAGATATTAATATGGAGAAGAAGATGAACGGTTCAGATCGACTTTTTGAATTTTGAAATTTCAAATTTCCACCGGAAGCATTTCGGCCCATATGCTAGAGGAAGCGCGTTAGCCGTACTCTATATATATATATATATATATATATATATATATATATATATATAGAGTACGGCTAACGCGCTTCCTCTAGCATATGGGCCGAAATGCTTCCGGTGAAAATTTGAAATTTGAAAATCCAAAAAGTCGATCTGAACCGTTCATCTCCTTCTCCATATTAATATCTGCTTGGAGACCAAATTTTACATTTTTCTGAATTTTTTTACTATTTATTAAGCCACTTTGAAAATCGCTGATCCAACGGTGGTTTAACAAAACAGTAAAACCATTGGATCAGCGATTTTCAAAGTAGCTTAATAAATAGTAAAAAAATTCAGAAAAATGTAAAATTTGGTCTCCAAGCAGATATTAATATGGAGAAAAAGATGAACGGTTCAGATCGACTTTTTGGATTTTCAAATTTCAAATTTCCACCGGAAGCATTTCGGCCCATATGCTAGAGGAAGCGCGTTAGCCGTACTCTATATATATATATATATATATATATATATATATATATATATATATATATATATATATATATATAATCTATATTTGTTATTGTTCTCACTCATAGTCACATAATCCTTTATTTTCATGTGTTAATGTAAACTTGTATCTTTGAGTTCAATTTATACTTTGATCAAGTAATTGAAAAATGAATGTATCTAGTAAATTATGATAGATTTATTTTAATGCATACATTTTTCGTCTACTTGATTTAGTATACAATGAAATTAAGAAATTATAAAATTTTAGGTGGACACATGCAGGGCCGGACCCAACACTATACGAGGGCAGCCACCTCCTGGATTTTGAGTTTTAGTGGTGATCTGTCGATACTGATCGACTTTGCCTCTCTCTGGAAATTTTTTTGCCCCCCTCTAAATGTTTGATTTGTAATTCGGGTTAAATTTAGTGTTAAAATCAAAATAAATTTCTTAAATTATGTTATAAGTTAAAGAATCAGAAATTACAAGTCAAAGCATTGAAAAATATAAGTCAAAGCATTATTTTTTTTTATCGAGTATCTAATTAGTTAATGGGTTTAAATCTGATTAGCTATTTAAACCCAATTCGATATTTGTTTGACCCCCGACGAAAATCCTAAATCCGCTCCTGTACACATGGCTCATAAATATGAAGTAGATCATGGTTTGTATTCGACATTTGGAATTCAAAACAAAAATGAGGTATTAGCATTTTGTGGTATTAGAATCCTGCTTGAAAGTATAAAAATGTTGTTACTATTTGAACAAAAGAATTTTTTATTGCCGATTATGACCACATGCTGATTAATATATATTTTTTTATATTATGAAGCAAGCACGTTGTATGAAATTAAACTGAGCTGAAACGACACGATAAGACAACAAAAATAAGTACTATATTATATTATATATAAAACAAGCATGATTTTGTTTTTTTCTAACAGCATCAATTAAATTATGCAATGCACAACCGCCGTGTTCTGAAGCACAACCTAGAGGCAGCTCACTACACGATATTAATGGGCCCACGTGCGCCATCATATATTGCATAATACAACTGATCTATAAAGTATAATTAATTGAATTTTTACCTACTATCTGATTTCTTTTAGTAAAAAAACAGAAAATAAATAAGAGTCAATTAATTAGTAGACTCACTAAACCGGAATTTACAAAAAGCTGATAAAGACTAATAAAACTTAAAAATAATATGAAAAAAATGCTTCATTAATTGTATGGAAAAAGAAGTGAAATTCATTTATTACAATTTCATGTCATCATGTTTTTGACAACAAATTAAGCAATACTTTTGTAAATGGCACATGCAATATACATATATACAAATGGCACGCACAATTGCACATCTCTTCAAACAAATTCAAACAAATACACACACTAATTAATTTTAACAATATAAGATATCTTTGAACTAGCTATCTTTTATATATATATTTTTTCCTTCATTGGAGCAAAAATCAATGCTTAATTTTCTTTTAGCACTTCGGATAATCTTCCGGTGGTGGAGGAATGACGTCGTCAGGCGTGGGCCCATTTTCGACCTTGAACGCCATGGCCAAACCAATTGGTAGATGAACATCAAGGTGACAATGCATAATCCATACACCTATAAACAAATACCAGAATATTAATCTGTGAACAGATTGGCAAATTGAAAGAGGTAAACATGAAATTATAGGATTAGTTCAAGTGTCTTTGTAACCTAAAGACACAAGTTTCAACAATTCCTTCCTTCTCTTCCTTTTATAGTATAAAACCATCCTTTCGGATTGGTTGGTTGTTTATTTTTTTCTTTAAAAAGTCTTTTTGAGGTTGGTCCTTTTTTTTGTTGGAAAATGATTCAATTAAATGGCACATATGCCCTGCTTATAACATTTTATTTATACAATCTATAATGAAGTGATCAGGAAAGCATTGCAAAATTCTTCATATAAATATATGCTCTGTTTTATTTTTCTGAAAGAAAATGAATGTGCGCCTTGATACATATAAATCATACCCCAGTATACAATTTAGAACTTTAATTAATCTCTTACGAGTTATACAACATAAACATAAATTAATTAATGAAAATTCATTTATAATATCAGTGTAATTAATATATGGTAAAAAGTCTCAGTGCTTACCTGGATTGTTTGCCACAAACCGGATAACGGCCCAACCACCTGCCGGCACAGCAATCGTGTTTCTCACCTGTGGATTTACCAAGTTATAACTCTTTTCCGCACTCGATTCATTGAAGTTACCGAGTCCCTGTGCCAGAACAAAGAAATTAAACCCGTGCAAGTGCAACGGGTGGTTTTCTGATCCGATAACAGCCGTGTTCTGAAGCACAACCTCCACTGTTGAATTATATTTGAGCTTCTTCACCTTTGTCCCTTTCGTAGTAAACATATTAGTAACCGCTGTAACGTTTGTGAAATCAAACATTGTCGACGGCTTGTCGGGGAAGTCTTCCGTGTAGACATCTGGTTCATTTCTGTGGAATGCATCGAGTAGCGACATCTTGGTAGGAAAGAGGAATGACACGTTGTTCATGCTCGCTGCAATTGAACCAATGGTGGCATTGCATTTTGTCTGGGATGGACTACAAGCGGTTAGACCGAACCCATATACGAGAAACATGTGTTCATCCACGTCCAATGGCACAGCCGGGCTGTTAGATCTTACAAGACCCGTTATATTTGTGTAAAAGCGATACGTTGTGTCGAAGTCAAATGACACAGGCATGACTGGCATGATGGGTGTGAGTTCATTATAGTTTGATGCCGACGAATTAGAAATGTATTCAACAATGCCACGTGTTGTGATGTTGGTAAAAGGTAGGGCATTATCACTTTCGTAAGGAGCAGCAGCAAGGTAATAGAGGCCAGGATCGGCATCTGCGATCATTAATGCATCTACCGTCTGACCGGGGGCTATGACAATTATGTCTGTTTCGTAGGGTTCGGTATATCCAGCATCAACGGCAACCACTGTGAAGTTGTGACTGGCAACCTTGAAGAAAAATTCGGTATTGAGCGCAGCGTTAATGATCCGAAGAAGATACGCCTTTCCCGATTCTACTTTCATCCTGTATGTCTCTGCATAATTAAACAATTGAAAACACAAGATGATCAAATTATATTGTAATAACCTAGAGGCACTTTAATTGGACCATGAAAAGTACTCTACATATGAAATTTGATCTCAAGTTAGAGAGAATTAAAAGTGTGTTTTTGTACATACGATCTTCGGAACAATTGTAGAGGTCGCCGGGTTTTCCATTGATGGTATATGCATCGGAGGCATTGGGGGCACCACCGGAGTTTAAAGCCTCATCTTCCACATCCACCACATTTGCATTCCACCACTCACCTACACACAACAACAAAACAAGTATAACATATCAAAATGAAAATTATGAAAATTATTAATTTGCTTTAATGAATTGTTTTGATACTTTATTTTAAAGCACATACATACATGTATACATACTGTAAATTAACTTGTCAGTAAGTAGATATTGTAGTACATGTATATACCTAATAGTATCGTCTCCTCTTTGTGTGGCTTAGGTTCGTAAGGATAGCCTTTAACTCCATGTCGTGGTCGAACGATCAGTGCACCATAAGCAGTCGCTCGAAGGAATGACACATGTGCATGCCACCATAAGGTACCTACCTGTTCAGTGACATTGTACCTATACGTGTACCTGTTACCGGGTTGGATCGGGCATTGGGTTACCATTGATGGCCCGTCGGCCCATGGAGTTAACCTTTGAAACATACCATGCCTATTAATGCATTCAAGAACATTCATCAGTTCTAAGCACATATAATTAATTGTATATATTTTAACTATAACATAATCAAGAAGCCATATATTTCAGTATTTACCAGTGTATGGAGATATTATAAGGTGATTGGTTGATAACATGGACAACTATTGTATCGCCTTGGTGTGCCTCTATCTTTGGTCCTGGAAGGTGGCCATTAATGGAGGTTATAACCCTTGTTTCACACAAACGTGTAATTGTCATGTTTTGTACCTAGAAATGGATTAAAACATTGCACATTAATCTCACTCCAGATCAAAATATATATAAAAATTATAACTTTTGTCAACCTTTTTGTAAGGTGCATCTATCAAGCAGCCTTAGTGTGCCTTACCAATATAAAAGTAATATTCTCTAGTTAGAAACTATATATATATAATTTGTGTGTGTGTGTGAGAGAGAGAGATTTGGTCAATTGATCTTTATTTAATTAAATAAATTATGTATGACTTCCGGTATAAAACAAAAAGGTGACTAATTGATGTAGTTGCAATAAATAATATAATCAAAGATGAAACATGAAATGATGAAAAATAATAAAAAATGATTTTGTAAGAATTTTATCACTAGTTCACAACATCTTCACTGGTGACTTGGTCATGAAGTTCTTTTATATATGAAAATATAGCTAGCTAGTGATTAGTTACTATGTCTAAGACTACCAATTTATTTGCTTCTAATTTGGAAAATGTGGGCTTGCCAAATTCAAAATTCTCACGCCACCACTTATAAAAAAAGAACTATATATTGAGATTGTTCATCCAACAAATTAATGTAAGGTACCAAATAAAAAAAAAAAGGTAAAATATACTAAAAATGTCATTTTTTTTAGGAATATTCCCTCAAAGAATGTGATCAGTACACACTGCCATGTTACCAATAAATGTGGATGTACAACTTGTGTGTGTGTGTGTGTGCGTGTGTGCATGTGAGAGAAATAAAAATAGAGAGGATTGTAATGGTACCAGTGACATTTTAATGGTTCTAATAGAAAAAATAAAAAATAAAAAAAATAAAAGAGAGAGGATGCATATATTACATGAAAAGTATGTTCGACTATGGCACCATCAGCAGCACTGAACCTGAAGAGAACAAAAAGAAATGCAAGAGCCACAAATTTCGCCATATATATTTATATATAGATAGCAATGAGGATATGTATAACACTAGTTAACAGCTAGCTAGCCTTCGAAACAGAACTAGTTTGAGAAGAAATTAAGAGAAACTTGTATATATGGGTTGTAGAAATAAGAGTTCATATATATATATATTTATATAGGTGTTAGAGCCAGCGGTTGATCTAAGTTTAAAATTGACATATTCAACGCGGGACAGATGTTTTGATTTATAAAATGCTAATTAATACAATTAGGTCTTTTCTTGGTTTCGTGAGAACTTCATTCTACTGTTGTTCGATGGTCATTTATTTATTTATTTATTTATTTATTATTATTATTATTATTATTATTATTATTATTATTATTATTATTATTATTGTTTGGTGTTTGATAATTGATGATCATGAACTTATGATTGGTTCATTAAAAAGAATTGGAGGCTGGCTGACATCATGTAGAAATGGGTATATAATATTATTGACCATGTAAACTTGAGATAAGTTGAAATATATACTATATTATATTATTAGAGTAAGGGTTGGATACTATGAATAGCATAAGGTCATCCGTGTTATGGTCTCAAAAACTTATCGTATAGACTTCAAACTTTGATTTATGTGGCTCAATAAATTGGTCATATAATAAATTTGTATAATACTAATTTTTAAATTTTTTTACTATTTTTTATGATTTATGAAAGATGTCAAAAAATAACCTAAAAATAAGAGAAAATTTTCAATGTTTTAGGCCATTTTTGCCATCTTTCATAATTCACAAAAAATAGTAAAAAAAGTTTGAAAAATAGTAAAAAATAGTATTCTATAAGTTTATTATATAATCAATTTATTGAGCTACTTAAATTGAAATTTAAAGTTTATACGATAGGTTATTAAGACCATAGCACGGATAATCTTATGCTATCCATATATAGCACCCAAGCCTTACTCATATTATTAACATCTAAATGCGTTCTTCATTTAAATGCTCAACAACAACAACAAGATTTAAATTCAGATAAAGTGGTTTGCATAAATGTTTACTCAAATGTGGATAATTTCCTTATGCTGTTTCATGTTTTCTTTATCAAAATGAATTCAAGATATTATAATATTTTACATACATATAGAAAAAATGGTTTAGATGGCACCTTAAGGTTATAATATGAGTAAGGCTACGCTACTTCGCGAATTAAACAGACTGCTTTAATTCGCGCTCATATCTCTAGTTTCGTAGTCCAAATAGCCGATCCAAACAGTTAGATGTTTAATCTATATTAAAATGTGCTTGGAGACCAAATTTTACATTTTTTGGGATTTTTTTACTATCTATAAAGATGGTTTGAAAATCGCTGTTTTTTAATGGTGCAGAATTTTAATAAAAACAACGATTTTCAAATCATCTTAATAAATAGTAACAAAATTTCAAAAAATGTAAAATTTGGTCTCCAAGCACATTTTAATATAGATTAAACATCTAACGGTTTGGATCGGCTATTTGGACTTCGAAACTAGAGATATGAGCACAAATTAAAACAACCCGTTTAATTTGCGAAGTAGCGTAGCCTTACTCTCTCTCTCTATATATATATATTAGTAAAGGTTAATTGGAGGTCAAGCCACCCATACAAATGATTGTTTCTTTAGGATTTCAAATCTGCGACCTTTCACACGGAGAGCATTGTCTTTGCTACTAGTCTAAAGACGGATTGGCAAGGTTTTATATATTTGTTATTGCACTTTAAATAAATTTCATTAATATAAATATTTAAATAATAGTTGCATGACAATTAGATGCATTATTTAAACCCTTCATACTTATATTTATCGGCAATTACTAAATTAAATTGGAGGTTGAAAGATAAATAAGATGATGTTTTATCTCTCTCTATATATACAAGCTAAATAATTCCAAAAGTTTGATGATAATTTGTTCTTCCTGGAATTAACCTTTATTTGAAGTGTTCATATAATTAATTGCTTAAAAAAATGTATTCATATCCAAAGCTCAACCACATCCTATATACTACTACGTAATTAAGTTCAATACTTCTCGATCGAATGTACTTATCATATATATATACATATAAGGTGCAACAACTCAACTTTAAAGTGCCAAAATTTATTGGGTTTCGTTATCTTGTCAAATGTTTTTCCAGAAGAACTGAAACATTATTCTCTCTTTAATCAAGTCTTGTTTGTTCAGATGGATGGAGTTTAGGTTAAGCTTTTATTAATTCCTGTTGGTTTGTGAACTCTATCAGTTCAGATTGTTCTAATGTATATAGCTTGAGCTCTAAGTAATAGATATCGCCTTTATTTTGTCAGCTAATTTTATGTATTTAAAATGCCAAAAGCAATAGATTGGGAATTTGTTTGGTGGATATATCACATGGGGCAATTAATTTCTTTCCTGTTGGTTTATTTTTCTCTCATTTAACATTATCTAGCTAGGCCGTTTTATATTAATTTTCCCATTAATTGGATTAATAATTAAGAAAAAGAAGCAGGCTTATAAAATTAATGACCTCAATTAATTAAAGTGATTATCCATTTAATGGAAAATTAATTAAGGAGAGATGGCTTACAATGGAAATTTAAGGAATATCTGATATTGGACTTTGGGTTTTTTGGACAAGATCGAATTGATTGATGATATTTTGTGTTCTCTTCTTTTGTTTGAACTGACAATCTATTAGTATATATCACTATCTATTGTAGGAAACTTTGTCATGTTTTTTTTAATCTAGCTAGGTTACTCTAGAACTTGTTGGTCATGTCTGGCAACAAAGCTTTAGCCTCCTTAGAGTAGCTTTAGCTTCCTTAGTTGCTTAAGCTAGCCGAACAACAATTCCTTAGACAAACTTAGAGCACCTTTCTTAAGTTTCCTTAGAGCAAATTCTTAAACCAATAAAAACTCAGGCTTAAAGAAAATTAAGTGTCTCCTTAGAGCTCCTCCTTAGCACCTTTATACACTTTAAGCTTCATTACTCTAAGCCTTTGTTAGCCGAACATCTCCTCCTTAGCACAGCTTAAACTCTTAAGCTGCAACACTCTAAGCTTCGTTGCCGAACATGACCGTTAGGGTTAAAGTTGCTTATGTGATGTTTTAGGCAATTACGTACCAGCTTGGTACCATATTTTGCTTGTAAAACAATATATATGTTTGGTTTCACTACTAGATTTTTGATTTTTTCCAAGAGTCTGAAAAGCCATTTGCAAGAGCATGAGGGCCCTTGGAATTAAAATGGGCTTTTCTGACACAGTAAACCATTTTCAAAGGCAAACCCTTGGAAAAAGAAACGCATGGAAATACTTCATGTGTGCCCATGGAAGTGTACCATTTACACCCTTGAAAAAAGTTTGGCATGACCTGCGACCCACAGAACAGATCAAATATTGTATTATATTGAAGGCTCATGGAAATACTAGGGCAAATGCTCATGGAAATATTTTTTTGATAAAATTTATATTATTTTATGGCTGGGCATATTGTTTCCAAGGGTTGAACCCTAGGAAATGTTTTGCTTAGTCTGTTTATATTATTTTATTGGGAATGTTCATGGAAATACTTCAGAAAATGCCATTGAAAATGTTTTATTGATTCAGTTTATATTATTATATAGTTGGTCATATTTTTTCCAACCGTTAGCCCTTGGAAATGGTTTGCTTAGTCTGTTTATATTATTTTATTGTGAATGTTCATGGAAAAACTTCAGAAAATGCCATTGGAAATGTTTTGGTTAGTCTATTTATATTATTTTATTGTGAATGTTCATGAAAATACTGCAGAAAATGCCATTGAAAATGTTTTATTGATTCAGTTTATAATATTTCCAAGGGATAGCTGTTGGAAATGTTTTGTTCCTGGAGACAGAAGCATATCTGTATATTTTATATCTCCCTTTGATTTGTCACAATTAAGCAAATTACAACAGCAAGCAAGTTATAATTGTGATAAACTGAAACATATGATTGAGAAGGCACAAATAATTTAGTTCTTGGAATAAGCAAATATATTTAAAACATATTACAAAACACAATATTGCTTAACCAATTAATATTCTTGATCCGATTGCTCGGAATAATCAGATTCATAATAATCTTCTTCATCATTGTGATACTCTTGCTCCATGTCTTCATCTTCCTCACCTACCTCTATGTTGTTTTCGTCCCTCGTCATTGATTGCGGTGCATTTGATGTTGTTGGCGGAATTAAAGTTGGATCGGTCACATATTCAAAATCGTTCGCTCCAAGGACAATTCTATCCCAATCAAATTCTCGTTGATTTGGTGCCGAGATTGGATTTTCCGTCCTTTCCTCTTGGTAAAATTCGATGTTTGCATCAGCGCCCTCATCACGAAACCTTGCTTTTGGGCTTGTTTTGATTGCCACCCACCATGGACGTCTTTCGGCTTTATTCGATGCATAAGGTAGGTAACACACTTGGGTTGCTTGAGCTGCTAGTACAAACGGCTCATAAGTTGCAAGGCGAGAAGTATGATTAACCTCCACAATTCCATGTTCTCGGTCCACCCTTACACCATTTAAAATGTCGAACCAATCACACCTAAAGATAACTACCCTATAGGCATCATATACTAGCTCAAAGACCTCTTGGAGAACACCATAGTAGTCGATTGGTACGTCATTTCCATCCCACTCTCCTTTGATGCAAACACCGCTACTTTGAGTAACCTTGTTTTGCCCATATGTTTGTGTGTGAAATCGATAACCGTTGACTTGGTACCCATCGTAGAAGTATGCTAGCTTGCTAGGTGTGACTCCTGCCATTCTTATGTACTCATTGCAATCTTCACGGGAATTTAGTACCTTCTTTCGTAACCAATCTGCGAACCCATCTTGACGAATTTTTGGCAAATCATCTGGGCTTGTGGCTACTCCAGTCATGAGCATACATGTATCAAACTCTCTACACAATCCAACATGTACATAAATTAGATGTTGGTAGGTTTTATAATAGATTCATTTGAAAGCATTAAAAGGAAATTAATAGTAGATATTGTACCCCAGGTACTTCTCTGAGATCTCTGGACAGTTGAGGACGACATAGGTGTGTGCAACCTTCCAATCCTCGTCACTGAGACGCCTCCGTCCTTTTGAACCAAAGGGACGACCCGGAGTATCGAATATCGATAGATGTACCCCTGAAGACTCTGTGTTAGATGTGTCTGCAAAATAGTGGGTGGAAAATGTACCAATTTCCTTGGCAATGGTAGCCTCCACAATTGAACCCTCAACTTGTGCCTTGTTTGTGACTCTCATCCTCTGTTCTTTCATACGCCTGTAATTGCATCAATGGTTTAGTGTTATTAGGTACATCTACTATTGTGGTTCAGAACTAGAAGCAATATGTAAGCTTAGTGTTTCCTTTATAATGAATAAAAAACAAACCTTTCACATGCAAACATCCATCGGGACGATACAGGCCCACCCATTCTAGCCTCATATGCTACATGCACCACAAGATGCTCCATTGAATCGAAGAAACCAGGCGGGAAAATCTTTTCCGCCTTGCACATTGTGACGATAATATCTGCTTCTAATTGCTCCAAACGGGATGCATCAAGCTCCTTGGCACAAATCTCTCTAAAGAAGGATGAAAACTCACATAAAACATCCCATACGGGATCCGAAACAAAGTCCCGAAATGCAATGGGGAGGAGACGCTCCATGAACACATGTAAATCATGGCTTTTTAGTCCGGCGAGGGTGCAAGTGGTTAGGTTAACACACCTATCCCAATTCGATGCGTAGCCATCGGGAAACCTTACTTGCTTGAGCCAGGTTAAAACAACCCTCCTTTGATCTAGATCGAGTGCGAATGGTGCCTTTGGTTTCTTAAACTTTCTTGGGTTTTCCTCGCACGGAATTAGGTGCTGATTGGGACGATCACAGTAAAGAGCTAAATCCTTTCGGGCTTTCTCATTATCCTTGGTTCGACCACTCATGTTTAAAAGCATGTATAATATATTTTCAGTAAAATTCTTCTCCAAATGCATCATATCCAGATTGTGTTGCAACATATTATCTTTCCAATATGGTAAACTCCAGAATATACTCCTCTTTTGCCAATGGTGGGTAACACCATAACCTGGAAGCTGTCCTACACCAGTTCCTTTACCCCATTTAATATCTGGAATCAAACACACTATGTCGAGCAGCTGCTCTCCCGTCAATCGCGGTGGTGGCCCATCGGTTTTGACTCTATCTTTTATGAAATTCTTCGTATCAAAACGGAATGGGTGGTCCGGAAGCAAGAAGCATCTATGAGTGTCGAACCAAACTGCTTTTCCACCAAAGGCGAGTTGAAAGGCCTTTGTCTTATCCAGGCAATAAAAACACCCCAACCGGCCTTTTGTACCCCACCCACATAGCATCTCATAAGCCGGGTAATCGCTTACCGTCCAAAGAAGTGTTGCATGCATCTCGAAATTTTCTCTTTTATAACCATCCCATGTCATCTCTCCTTGTAACCACAATTTTTTCAATTCATCGATTAATGGTTCGAGGAGAATGTCAATGTCTCGTCTCGGATGCTTTGGCCCCGGGATTACAAGCGTGAGTAACATGCTATCTTCTTTCATTATCATCCCAGGAGGTAGGTTATAAGGAAAAACAAATACCGGCCAACATGAATATGGAGCCGCGCTCGAGTTGAAGGGCATGAACCCATCTGTCGATAGCCCTAACCAAACATTTCTCACCTATTTTGCAAAATCATCATGTTTCCGAGCGAAATACTTCCAAGCCTCACCATCTGCCGGGTGCACCATAAACTCGGGTTTGTCGTGCACACCCTCCTTATGCCACCTCATATTGTGGGCAGATTTGGAGAACATGTACATCCTTTGCAGTCGTGGTGTGATAGGTAGATAATGAAGTATTTTTTGTGGAACGAGTTTTGCCTTCTTATTGGGTCCGGGAGGCTTATATCTTGGTTCGTGACAAACATCACACCATGTCTTGCCCTTGTTAGCTCTACTATAATAAAGCATGCAAAAATTTGGGCAGACATCTATTTTCTCATGAGCCATGCCCAATTCTTCAACTAAACGCTTGGATTGGTGAAAATTTTCCGGCATTTGTTCACCAGGAGGGAGGGTGCTTTTCATAAGATCCATGATAGCATCAAAACATTTTTGGCTTAATTGAAATTCCGACTTCAAAGCTATGGCGTGTGTCACAACCGACAAGACAGTGTGTTTCTCGCATTCCATTTCACCCATAGAGTTAAATTTCCAAAGCGGTGTATTGGATGATTGCATCATATCGAAGAATTTTTTGGCAGCTCCAGCAGGTCGTACCTCATTCCAATCGAAAGATGGACCAGCGGCATCCCTTACTATGTCACCCATTTGATCGGTGGCATTACTCGTTGGTGAATTTATTGGCATCGCTCCTGGATGTGGCTCCCCGTGTTTGTACCAGACCTCATATAGGTTGCAAAATCCAAACTCAAAAAGGTGTAGTTCAACGGTTTCCACATTTTTTACGAAGAGGTTGTCACATCTTTGACACGGACACGGTATGCAGGACTTTCCATTAACGTCGATGCTCACAATCGAGGGTTTAGACAATGCAACGTCGAGAAATTCGGTCACACCAGCAATGAAATCGGGTTGTAGACTACCATTTGTATTATGTCTGTACATCCATCCCCGATCAGTGGTCATTCTGTTAAATACAGGATATTTTTAAACAATTCAGATTTGGGTAAAAAATATTTGGGTAAAATAGATTTGGGCAATCACAGTAAACTGAAGGAGAGGAAGCTATAAATCACAGTGGCAATTCTCGAGTTAACCAAATCAAACCTCCCACAATTCACCCTAAAATCAAACCAGAAATTGTCTTGCAAGAAAATAAAATGCTTGAAAGAGAAATACCTACAGAGAATTCAAAAAACCCTTGTTAGCTCTTTTAGAGATCTGCCTTGAGAAGGTGAATGGAGCTCCAATTAATGAGATGAAGGGGGGAAGGTCCGTGAAGTGGGAGCTATTTGAGTTGGAGATGCTATAGGGGAGGAAAGGGCGACGGGAGAGAGAGCTATGGGGGAGGAAATGGTGACGGGCAAGGGAGCCTACCTGGGAGGAAATGGTGACGGGAGAGAGAGCTAGGTTTATATGGAAGGTATTTCTGTCGCTATACCAAGGCAAATAAGGACAACTGTTTTCTTAGTAATTTTAATTTATTGTGGCGTACCCAGAATGTACGCATAAAATATGTTAAATACAGGGCACATTACCACCCAACACACCCATCAGAATAAAACAAACAAATAAGTAATACAATATTTCACATTAATAACATATTAGTTCATCACGCTACATATCTTGTAAACACATCCTAAGTAAAACCAGTTCATTAATAAAAACACATCCTAAGTTAAACCAGTTCATAAATAAAGACTGTTCCTAAGTTCATAACAAAACATATCTTGTAAACACATCCTAAGTAAAACCAGTTCATTAATAAAAACACATCCTAAGTTAAACCAGTTCATAAATAAAGACTGTTCCTAAGTTCATAACAAAACACATCCTAAGTTAAACCAGCAAGTAAAAACATTAACCAGTTCATGTTTTCCATAGTCACATCCTTCAAGTACATTAAACTGTTCATCACACTGATTACATTATGGGTAATTCATCAGAAAACAGCAGAATTTGTTGGTTGCGGGTTGTCCCCCCCTCCAGAATTGGTGGTTGATGGTTGAGCATTTTTTCCCCTTCTTTATGCCCCCGACCTGGTTGCCGGTTCTCTCCCCCTCTAGAATTAGTGGTTGATGGTTGAGCCATTTCTTCCCCTTCGTTATGCCCCCGACTGGCCATGCCCGCACCGCATGAAGCCTGAAAAAATGAAAAACATAAATAGTCTATTTGTTGCTAGTGAACAGCATACAGAGAATAAATGTGAAGGTTATATGACACAAACAAAAAATGGACTTACATTAAAAGGTGGAGGTTTCATGTTTTGAGAAGCGAAGAAAACTACAAAACAGTCTCTTATGTACTTGTTCTGTCTTTTCATCTCGTCCAATTCATCTTGGTGGCGCTTCTCTTGAGCATCTAATGAAGCAGCAAAATCCTTACGATCAGCTGCTAGTAATGATGCCACCTCATCCGCCGTGTATCTCTTGGGATGTTCGGCGGCTGAGGTGGCGGTGCTCTTGGTAGGATGCTCAACAGAAGCCTCGACTGTCTCCAACACTCGGGTGGCTTTGCTCGTCCTTGACTTGTTGCCAAAGCCGTATAGCCGGCCTCGCTTGTCCTCCCCTTTGACAACTTCCTCCCATAATTCCTGCTCTTCCTTTTTATCACCCTCGGCTGCCTTTAGTTTTATGAAGCTTTCCTGCATTGGTTAAAAATATATGTGAAGTCCCAATTCATATGACAATAATTTTATTTAAAATATATGTGTAGGGATCTTTCTGCACTATGCATAGTGCCGTAATCCAACTCTGCATTGTTAAGGGAGATCAAAATTTGAACAACAGCACTATCCTAAAACTTAATCGAACAAAATCAGAACAGCAAATGGAGAACAAGAATCAGCTGGTAACCCTACACAATCAAACCTTAAGAAAACAACTAAAGAAGACTACCTGCAATTAAGGAAAAACTACAGATAACAAGTGACAAATTGAGGGGGGTTACCGCTTTTTCCTGTGCCCACGTGTTGACGTACACCTTTCCATGTGGAGTCTGCTTCGTGTGTGTTCTTTCAAAAACATCCAACAATCCAACCGACGAACCCTTCTCGGCTATCTGAAATTTGTCCAATTTAATTAGATGGCGGTGTTAGTAAATGAATAAAATTTACAAATATAACTTGTTTACTTAAATTGTAGGAAGCTTACCAGTGCTTGCTTGTGCCGATACGAACTCCTGGATCCCGTCACATGGTATACCATGGAAGGTATTTTTGTTCTGTTTTCTCGATTCTTGGCTGATATATGACCCCATTTTGGAGTGGACCAAATATCAACCAAGCCCTTCCATGCTTCTAAGTTCTTGCACCATGCTGGAGGATAATCTTTCCAAACCTTCTTATCCTCACTACGTTTCAGTGTTAACGCGGCTCTTGTTTCTGTCAATTCACGCTGATATGCTTCTGCTGCTATGTTCTCGAATACATCAAGACAGTGCCCGATATTTTCATTAGGCCCCCACGAATACCTCTGCATGAACTGTTGAAGGATTACTAGCCTCACCTTTGTAGGAAACATATTGTAGGACCTAAACGGGCCAGGGAGGTTCTCCAAAGTCAGAAGACGGATTGTGGTTATCACCTTTGTGCACATGGGACTGGAGGTGAACTCCCCTTGACCAACTGGTATTAAAACTGGTCGCTTCTCTGGTGGCGCAGGGTCACGACGCTTTGCAAGACCCCGCCCACACCGGATATCACATTTCCCCTCATTTCTCTTTCTTTTTTTACGGCCAGAAGGGTCCTGAGATGCTGACTCATCCAGCTCTTGCCCGCAGGCTGCCACTGCCTCGGGACACTCTCGGAGGGGCCGACGCCTGAAGCACCTCTTACTGCCATCGTCAACCGAGACATAAAAGTGTCCGCCACCCGACTGTCCATCCTTACCTTGGTCACCAGACCATTCAGGAGTTGACTGGTCAGTAACTTCCTGCTCATCCATGACTGGTGACTCTTCAGCATCAATGTCACGGGTTGATTCTGATTCTGTCTGAACCGGAGTAGGTGACCGGGAAGATCCCGGCCGAGGATCCGACCGTGGCTGGGTTGTCGGGGATGTCTCTGTCTGAACCGGTGTCTGGTCAGCTACCGCCCCGGTACTGGTCTGTGACAGGTCAACACCTGTCGGGGATGTCTCGGTCTGGGCCGTTGTCTGGTCAGCTAGTGCCCCGGTACTGGTCTGTGACACGTCAACACCTGTCTGAACCGGAGTAGGTGACCCCGGCTGAGGATGAGACTGGGATCTCGGGGATATCTCTGTCTGAACCGATGACTGGTGAGGGCCCCCGTGGGTGACGGGTAAGTCTCCCGGATATTTCTTTGTCTGGACACTTCTATCTTTACTCTTACCGGGACGTGGGCCCTTCCATATCTTGGCACCCGAACGTGTTAACACGTACCCGGAAGGAGACTTAGGCAGGGATTGGGTTGTCAGTGGGGGCTCTTCCATGTTGCCTGCGAAGTTTAACACATACGTTAATTTGGTAAGCAACTGTAACAAATTAACAAGTTTACCCAACCAATTAACCTAGCTTGCATCAACCCTTACATGCTTTTAAATGTTTCTTGAATTACACATCTTTTAGAAATAAAATGATTTTACACATCTTTTATATGTTTCTACGGTTAAGTGGCAATTTTGTGAAACACATCTTTTGTTAAGTTATAAAATAATATGGCAGTCATATTCAAATTTAGAACTAAACCTTAAACCTTAAACCTTCAAGGTTACTAAACCCTTCTGATCATGAAAATTCAAAAGTATATGTAAGCAAATCTAACTATCCAGTACTGGTCTGGTACTAAACCCTTACTAAACTTTCATTCCGATCAGACACGTTCTTTCCATAATCAGACCCTTACTAAACTTTACAACAGCAAGCAAATCAAAATTAACAACCCAGGAAATGTTATTCGATGTTCAGAACTAAACCTTACTATTAGAGCACTACAACTATCAAGAAAGCTACTTTATGAGAAAGGCACAACTATTTTTTCAGAAAGGTCCCTGAAAAAAACATTATTTACAAATACCATCAAAGCAACTGGTGATATTCTGAAATAGCATAAACCCTATATTGTAACACTAATTTGTTAAGAGAACACTCAAGATCCTGCAATAGTTGCCTACATTTATTTCGGCTTAAACCCTAAATTGAAAAATTCCCCAAACCAAATGGACAATCGACCAAAAGATAGTGTTGCCGAAACTGTATTTTTCAAACGATTACTTACACGGACGACGGGGTCCAGATGGCGGCGCCATGGTTTAACTCCAGGAGAGAGAGATTGAGAAGAGGGAACAATGCCGTGGACTGAGAAGAGGGGACTATAGCAGCGCTAGGGCTGACTGGCAAAGGGAGATGATCGGGTAACCTTTTGATGCAGTGTAAGAGGGAACAATGCGGTGGAACTCGAAGACGATCGGGTGTTCTGAGGAGGGGAGAGGGGGTGAAGAGGAGTTATTGGTGCCTTTTAGACTGCTTCCGTTTTTTCAAAAAAATTACAAGTCCTGCGCCTCTTACGAGTTCTGGAGTGCGTATCCTCTGAGATATCTCAATTTTTGCGTGACTGACGTGTCGGGTGCCTATTCGGGGGTGATGTAGGGTGTTAGTATTAAGTGTGATTTGAGATTCGTGTAGAACGCATTTAAACGGTTGGGATTTTCCATAAAGTCACGCAAAGTTTGAGATATCTCAGAGGATACGAATTCACGAGTTCTGAGTGCGCCTCTTCAGTGGATAACGGTGACAATACACAGGGTGAATATTGGGTGAACATGCAACTTAATCCCAACCCTTCTAATTTTAAATAGCGTGAATCTCAATGACATAAGTTTCTAAAATGCAAATCGTAACCACTTCTGACGGTTTTGATATTAACTATACATTCATGTTATTCCTTTGGATGAACAACAGATCAAACTCCAAAAAAGTGCGCATTAGTTAATAGCATTTACATACCTCACCAACGCGCCTGTTGTTGATCTAAGGTAACATGATCGGTGTTCTTAGCTCGTGACCTTCGGATTAGAATCGAGCACGAATATTAAAGAATCCAACGCCTCACCTTGTTACGGATATAATCATCATTTTTATTTTACCTCAGAGATTTTGAACAATTCAGATGCGGCTTCTGAAACAGAGGGATCCATTGATAATTGGGCACCCTTCATCACATATCACACGGCTTAGACATAATCAAGCCATCTGATAGTAAAAAGTTTACAGAAATAAATATGAAAAAATTTGTAAAAATGAAAAATTTGATTTTAACATCTTATATTTACATATCATAACAATATTTGTCATTTTTATACAAATTTATCATTTTTAGACTCTTTGAATTGAGCCAATAGTTGTGGACCGTTGATTTCCATACGAGCAATCAACGATCGATATGCCACGAAATCACATCTAATTTTTTTTTAAAATGATCAAGATATTACCAGGAACCTTAACAATTAATTTTTTTTGAAGTTCTAATAGTCATAGCCTTCAATCCGATGTATAATATTTGTAGCCCTACAATGTCATTATATTCCATCGCTTAGATGGATGTGCAAATGAACATCAAATTAGCTCGAACTCACCGACATTGAATTATATGCATCACTCTTTAGTTTGAACGGTTTCGATCGACCTACCGACGACGTTTGTCTTTGTTCCTTCACTACGTAATCCAACGAGAGTTGATGTTCTATGGTTGATCATGTAATGCACAAGCCATTGATGCGACATGCATTTACAACTATACAAATTTAATTGGTTAAATTTTTTTATAATGCTTTAAAATTGTTCTATTATTAATATTAATTAAAATTTACAATATCATTTTAATTAGACCATTTCCATAAATTTTAAGGTTGGTTCAGCTTTTAATTACTTAATTCCATGAGCATTATATTATTTAAAGGCTCCATACGTTGCAATTCATCAATATGACAGCCTATTAAAGTTTTCATATGGGCATATCAGTTAAAACTATATACAGCTCACTAGAGGTTTATTTTGAATTGTACTTGAGAGTTCTCTGTGCTGCACGATGCTGAATCCACTCTGTTAATTCCACCAACATTTCACTCATGCGGAATTAAAATCTCACCGGTACCTTACTAATCACCTTTCTACAGGTAGTTCATCTGAACCGTTTTTTATAACTTAGCAACAATCTCAAATTACCCAATCATACTGCCCCTAGGTTAACCAGAATCTCAAAGCATATGTAGGTCAATCTAAAACCGTAAAGCAAGGATAAACTTTTACAATACCAGGGAGGATTTGTCTTCAGCCGATACATTTTCATTTCCCCCCATCCCTGCGAGAGGATTTCGTCTTTCCCCCCAAAACACCCAAGTTATGTCGCCATGTATTTCCCCAATTTTGCGCCCTATACTTATATTCGGACCAGGTAGTGCACGAGTCTTCTTGTCACACCCCAGATTTTTACCATCCGGAGCGTGATTATATAAGCATCTTCACACCTTTCCTTGGCCCGTCAACCTACGTCGCCAACAGAAATGAAAAGAAGACAACAAAACGGAGTCAGCTACAAAGCTCAGTAACCGGTTATTTAACGACGCGCTTCTCTATAATTAGCTTAATTTAACAACCATTCAAATAGACCGGATTAATCCACACAAATTCACATCAAAGTATGCACGCATATTTAACTAGCAATAGCACGTCGGTCTAGGTTATCCATAAAACCAGTCACATCATATTCACACATGTGTAATCCCTGTCACAGGCGATTCCCACATTCTCATAACACAATTCCTTTAATCCGCCAATCCAATGGGAAATCCATCCAACATTGGAAGGCTGCCAACCCACTGGGAAATCCATCCAACAGTGAGAGGCCACAATCACATATCAAATTCCAACCTCAGACCCGCTATCCCGTTAAATATGCCATCATAATCCAATATGCAATACCAATATTCAAATCAACCATACAAAATGAAAACACAGATTATAGAGAAGTCCGGTTACCTTAGCGAATCACTAGCGATGTAGTATCAAATTTCCAATTAAATACATCAATTAAGCTCCATCAAATTGACTTCAACAGATCTTGGATAAACAACGAGAGGGAGAATGACAGTATATCAATAGATTCATCGGATTGAAATGGATTTTATTCATCAATTTTCTGGATTATTGGATGACTGATTGTTCTAATCATGGGTTGGTTAATCATAGTTGAAGAATAAGGGAAATAAATGCTACCACCATATCAATGAAGGAAAAATATATGGAGCGAAATAGGGGAAGAATTTTCTTTTCTATTCTGGAATGGTTAACGTATGAAGATAATATCTCAAATGATATAAAGGAAACATATATACATTAACTAACAAGGGCGCACCAACAGGCCTAATTAACTTCCCCCATGAAAAGGCGCATCTTTTCCATATTTGAAATATTTTATTTTTATAACTGATGATACACAGAGACAAAATATAAAAGTGGTTATTATAAATTCTCAGCGGTTACTCCTTTGTCATATTAAAATAAAATAACCGAAATATATATACTAATATGTATTTCTTCACTTAATTTATGTTTTGTTTTATTATTAAACAGTGAAGTATATATTATAATTAATATATTTTTAACGCAAATAATAATTACTAAATTTTTCGGGTTGTTACACTTCTGCCATTATCACATATCAACACCTCACTCTCTAAAACGATCTAGGGAGACGACATTTGTCTTCAATCGGAGACGACGACTGTAGGTTAAATACGACGGCCACCCATCTAGGGTTTGCTAATCAACCTCTCAAACGATCAACATTGGTGTTTGATTCTAGTTCACTCAAGGTACGATTAAGGTTAAGTCAGGGATTTCTTGTGTTAACTTAATTTTTTTACACAATTTTGTTTCTCTTAGGGTTCTATTGTTCTTTCCGTAATCATAATTTTTTTACACTTAACTGCCTCTTTTTAATCTCCACATAGATGGCTCCCAGAAAGACTGGTCTAACAAGAGCAACTTCTTCAAAGAGAGTGAAGAGAAGCCGTAAAACTTCTTTTCCACCACTCCAGGTTGCTGAGGCTTCAAATGCTGGCGCAGAAGGTGATAATGTAACAAGCGAACCCCCTCAGAAGAAGGGACGAGGCCCTGGCAACATCAGAAAATCAACTGAGATATTGGAAGACCGACCCATAATCTGGCCAATTGGGGATCGTGCGTTCACTTGCGAAGAGAACCCACAGGAAATAACAGCAGCAATAACCAGGTCACTCTTCCTAATTTTCACACTATTTTACGCTAAATGTTCTTCAGTTACAACATATTTTAAGATTGCATCATATCAAAATTTTATTTTTTGTTAGAATGTGCATATATATGAATATAAATAGCCACAGTGATACCATTGTGACTAATGACTCTTATCTAATTGTTTCATTACAAATAATTGTGCACGATTTAGGTCAGCTAACCCTTTTACCTAAGTGTATTTTTATTAGAACTGGCATGATGTAGGTCAAGTAAAAGGGTCAACACAATTTAGGTCAGCTAACCCTTTTATGAAAAATACTCTAGTTCCTTTCTCTGATAACCACCAGTTGTAAAGACCAATTACTATGAATGATTTAGGTCAGCTGTGCCAGTTCTTGTGTGTAATACAGGTATGTTTGCTAACCAGAGGTAATAGTGCACGGTTCCTTGCACAACTGGAAGTATTGCTCCAACTGAAAGTACTCCTTATTTTCTTGTGACATTTCATTTTACAAATATCACTTAGCGGGTAAAACAATGTCAGGTTTGTCCATTTTGCAAAACATCCACGTTGAACCTTTAAATTTTGTAAATAATCATTTTGGCCTCTAGTTGTTCTATTTACACAATAATTGATACTTGATACTTCACTTTTCTATTAATAGACTAGCGTTGAACCACATGCCCGAACCATTGAGAAGTTACCATGCCTTCCCTAAAAAGACGAAGGATAATATCGAGTTCTTATTTCTGGTACCCTTTCTCTTAAAATATTTGTATTCTTGGAATTAAAAAAAAAAAAAACTCAATTCCTACTTGTAAAAAACAAATCACACCTTTTACATACTCCTGCTATTACAAATGTATACATTGAATGGGACAAAAATTACAAATAACTGCAATTATGGACATGTGTCAGTTTGGGTCAATTTGTAATATGCTCATAATGGAACTGTCTCAGTTTGCAAACCAATAAGCAGTACATATTTACTTTTTACAGAAGAAATTTAGGTACAGAGAAGGTGAAAATAAAGACCGTTGTCGCAATGTGTTTGATGCCATAGCGGCAAAAAGATACACCGAGTCGCTGTATGAAGCGAGGGACTACCGTTTCAAGAAATTTGAAATGAACATACAGGCATGGAAGGATCCCGTTCCACATTGGTGCCTTGACCATCCCCACTGGCACCGTCTTTGTGATATCTTTGCAACGGAGGACTTCAAAGCAGTGAGTCAAACAAACAAGCTTAACCGCACAAAGACTGGACGCAAAATCTCTCACCATGGTGGATCTGCAAGCGCACACCAGCACTTCCAAAAACTGGTAAGCTTCATGAACAACTATGCAATTTGTTTTCTTTAGTAATTAAGGATACAACTGAATAACGACTGATGGTTTGTTTATTCCTTTTCATGTGGAGACAAAACTAAACAACGGAAAAGAGCCACCAATGAGGGCACTTTACATCCATCTTCATTGTGCTAAAGAAAATGGCAAATCACCAATTGTTGCCAAAATGGAAGCTGCCAATGCTGCCGCCGCTGCTACCGCTGCAGCTGCGACGTTGGAGTCTGGACCAGCAGGAGAGCATGATGCTAATGGGGTAATTGATCCAAGTAGGAACGAGGCTAACACACAGCTTGAAGCTCTGGAAATCGACTCCTTGAAGTTTACAAATGATAACACACAAGCAGTCTATGTAAGTGGTAATCTGTACATTTATTCACTGAAATTTCATACCTCAAAACATAATTTGGCACATAAATGTACCCTTACAAATGTTTTACGGTGTATGAATATTGTTGCCTATGGTCAATTTTACATCTATGGCTACTCAAAGTCATTTACCACAATCAGTTCAGTTCAAGACATGCTATTCTAATGTACATAAAGTTACCACAATCATGGTAGTTCACAAAATAGTAGACATATTAAACTGGATTGCCTCAAGTAAATAAATATTTGCAATTTGTGAAAAGTTGAATTTATGGAGTACTTTATTTTGTATTTGCAATTGCATTGTAAATAGATATTTTGCCTTAATTGGATTGTATATTCTTCTCACTTTGTATGTCATCTATGAGTTATATATTTGGGTTATAATTGAGGTAACATAGTAGATATTTTTAACAGAATTTAACAAGAATCCATGTTTATTGTATGTCGCAAATCATAGGAAAAAGTGAACAACATGATGGCTGATGAGGGCAATTCCAACATGGACGAGAGCAGTATGTTCTTCTCAGCTGTTGGCGGGTCAAGCCGTGGTAGAGTAAAAGGTTTTGGATGCATGCTTGACGATAAGGTGCAAAAGGAGAAAACCAGAAATAGGCTTAACCAAGAACCATATACTGCTTCGGGCTTGACAAATGCTGGAGAGGAGACAGACTTATCTCGCGTTGAATTACAAGGGCTCTTGGCTGAAAGTAATCGTCGTCAGGCCGAGGAAAGGATCGAGCGGAAAAATGAACTAGCACAATATGATTTCTACATCAAAAAATTATTCACCATGATGGGGTCACATATGCCCACTGAAGAGGTAATTAATACAAACTTTAAGGCTAATTTAGGGTTTAAAAGTTGATTGACTTATTGATAGATTCTAAAATGACAATTTGGTTAGAAGTTGCTACTTATTCATCATATCATCGATCTGATACCTGTGTTGTGAAGAAAAATTAAGGGCTGACCTCGTGATTGACGTAATTTCACAACAATTACATTTTTATTATTCTTTTGACTAACATACAATTTTATACACAGTTTATTGTAAGTGAATATTGTGTTGAAAATTGCATTCAACATTTAACTTCTCTTTGCTACGTACTGAGATATGGTGGCATAGTGGAATACTATACTAAACAAAAATTTTGTGCATTGTTTAACTTAGGCTCAACTACATGCCACTGTAACTCAGCAAACCATGACTGGGAATTTAACTGCTTTTCAGGTTACACTTGTTACTTAAGAATTTACAAATCAGACCCTACGATTTTCATGACCAAATTATAACACATTTACTTGCATTTTCAATGCTTAGGGTCCCGGTTCCAGCTCTCTACCATCTCATGAAGGAGCTTCACACATTCAGCCGGGGGCCTTACAGGTAAAGAGCTCTACAAGGGTACATTTATTTTTCTTGTAGGAACAAGCATCTAATTGAGGTTTCCTCTTTCTATTGTTATTAATGTCACTGGATAAAAGCAATAAAAGGTGAATTATAACCATTCAGCCATAGGTCTTACATGTTGGTAGCATAAATTTATTGTTATTAATGTCACTGTACCAAAACCTACCAATAACTATTATAAAATTAGACAAGGCATGCCTCAAATGTATTCGATATTAGATAGGGCATGCAAAATTTATTTTCATATACAATAACATATTTTCTTGTGTTTATATACTTAGGGTATGCCATGCCTTATACCACCAAATCAGGGAGGGCCTTTCACAACACTATTAAATCAAGCTCGAAACGATGAACATGCCACGGATGGAGCCGGGATGGAACAATGGTTCGGTCATGAGCCCAACTTCAATGTGAACCGGCCCTATTAGTGTGGAAAAGTGCGCCTTTTAGGATTTAATAGGTATCTTACTTCTTACAAATGATCAGCATGGTGTAACTTATTTTGTAACTTTTTAAGTTATTGTTACTTTTAGTTACAAAATAAGTTGCATTTAGTTAACAGTGGGTGGTATATTTTGGTATATATTCACAAGTGCAATATAGGCTTGTTTTTGTAAAGTGTTTTACACATATTTTGGTACAATGTATGATGAATATCACAAGTTCAATTATATGTTTTCTATTTATATATGTTTGTATTTGTGTTTGTAATTATTTGCTTAAATGGGAATTGGGGATATATAATAGTACCAGGTTGGTACAGGGTTGATTGCAGCATGGGGGTGAACTTTTACAGTACCAGTAAAAGATACATTTCCATGAGCATTCCCATGGAATAACGAAAAACAACTTGGAAATCCTCTGGTGGGACCCAGGTTCGTACCCTTGGAAACACTCCGGTGGGTTCCGCCTACACTCCCTTGGAAATACTCTGGTGGGACCCAGGATTGTTACCCTTGAAAATAATCCAGTGGGCTCCACCTTAACCACCATTGGAAATACTCAGTCGGCCCCACCTTAACCATCATTGGAAATACTCAGTGGGTCCCAGGTTCGACGCCCTTGGAAATAATCAAGTGGGCCCCGCATGATGCTCTTGGAAATAATATAGACATGGGCCGGGTGTCAAACTATTTCCAAGCGTCATTGTTCCGAGGGGATTCGGTTGGAAAAAGTCAAATAAAACTATTTCCAAGAGTAGCCCTTGGAAATGAACAATTTTTGGGTTATTTCCAAGGAAGCTTGTTGCGACGGTAGTTTTTCCAACGGTAACCATTGGAAATGACCTTTTTTGGGCTTTTTCCAACCGAATCCCGTTGGTACAAGCCCTTTTCGGACCCTTGGAAAAAGTCAGAAATCTAGTAGTGTTTCTAGTAATAAAATCGGTGGAGGTAGCTCCATTTTTATGAAAAAAAATAAAAACTAGATGTTAACGGCGAATTCAGAAAATATTATAATACAGTATAAAAGTTTAAACCATGACATAATTTTAAAATTATTTCTGATTATAAATATTTTCCGTACTTTCTGATTATAATATTTTGAACGGTTTGGATCAATTATTTGAACTTTAAAAATCACAAAATCGAATTGTTGTAAGATGTTGTAACTTACAATATTATAAGTGGATCCCTCCTCTTATATCATTAGGAGGAGGCACTTACAACATTTTATAACAATTCAGTTTTGTGATTTTTAAAGTCCAAACAGTCAATTTAAATCATTAAATATAATATCTATCTTAAAATGTGTTTGGAGATTAAAATTTAATTTTTTTTCTATTTTTTATTATTTATTAAATATTTTACAAAACTATTGTTTTTAAACAATTTTTAAAAGAAAAAGTTTTGTAAAATACTTAATAAATAATAAAAGATTGAAAAAAAAATATAAAATTTGTGTTTTAATATATATAGATAGAGAGAGAGAGAGAGAGATGGGCTATGGTGCATTGCAATGGATAGGCACCCTTGTGCATTGGACCATAAATCACCAATTCAAAGTCCAAATGACTGATCCAAGCCATTCATCTTGTTCTCCATATTAATATGTGCTTGGAGACCAAATTTTATATTTTTTGGAATTTTTTTACTATTTTTTTAGATTTATTGAAAATCTGGGTGAACAGTAAAAATTTCTGGACCACCGGATCATCGATTTTCAAAGTGACTTAATAAATAGTAAAAAAATTCCAAAAAATGTAAAATTTGGTCTCCAAGCACATATTAATATGGAGAACAAGATGAACGGTTTGGATCGATCATTTGGACTTTGAATCGGTGATTTATGGTCCAATGCACAAGGGTGCATATGCATTGCAATGCACCATAGCCCATCTCTCTCTCTCTATATATATATATATAGAGAGAGAGAGAGAGAGAGAGAGATGGGCTATTGTGCATTGCAATGCATGGAGGGGTTTGTGCATTAGACCATAAATCTAAAATTCAAAATCCAAATGGCCGATCCAAACCGTTCATCTTGTTCTCCATATTAATATGTGCTTGGAGACCAAATTTTACATTTTTCTGAATTTTTTTACTATTTATTAAGTATTTTACAAAATTATTGATCCAACGGTGGCTTAACAAAACAGTAAAATCAGCAGCCACCGTTGGATCAACAATTTTGTAAAATAGTAAAAAAATTCAGAAAAATGTAAAATTTGGTCTCCAAGCACATATTAATATGGAGAACAAGATGAACGGTTTGGATCGGCCATTTGGATTTTGAATTTTAGATTTATGGTCCAATGCACAAACCCCTCCATGCATTGCAATGCACCATAGCCCATCTCTCTATATATATATTATACAATTTAGATAGATTTTGTAAACTTTAAAAATTACAAAACCGATTTCTCTTCATAATATAAAGTTAGTTGACTCTATTAGACGTTATTGACTCTGTCGCCACCAACACCATTAAATTAAAGGGACTTTTTTATCGTATTTACAAAGGTAAAGTGAGGGAGGTGAGGTTTTTGACTCTTCAAGCTTTATAGGATGACCGATTGTAGATATTAAGGAGAATTTCGTGCACATTCTAATACTTCTCAAAATTTTCGATATTACACATTTTCCCCTTTAAAATTTATATTATCGTATTTATCTTTTTAAATTTCAACTACTCACTAATTTATCTAATTGATTTATTGACCTTTTTGGTTACAACTCATTTTCAATTTATAACGTACCCATTCTACTCTTTATTAATAAATAAAAGTATGAAGTTTGTGTAAAAAAATATTATGTCTTATAATTGATTGGTCAAAATTAATTAATTTAGACGACTAAATATTTCTCTACAACACGTTACATATTTTTTATTGTTTTCACAAAGAGTAAAATTGATATTTTATAAATTTAAAATAAATTTTAGTAGAAAAATTAATAAATTAGTGAGTTTTTAAATTTTAAAAGGGTGAATATGACATTATATAATTTAGAGGGGAGGATACGTAATTTTGAGGCTCTTGAAGGGGTATACATAAAATTGCCCCGCATTAGAATGTGCTCTGAAATTGAGGGTGAAAACTCTCATTAATGGAAGGGGAAGGAAGTGTTCGGGGGTGAAGCTCACCCCAAACAGTGATCTTTACACCTCGATTTGGGGATGAAGATTGTCGCCAAAAATCAGTACGCGTTCACCTCCGCACATTACGCATTTCACCTCCGCTTCCTCTCCGCTTCTTCTGTTCTGGAGCAGGTGAAATCTTCGGGCAGCTGCGGTTTGAGACACAGTTCCCATCCGCACAGTGTTTTTTTTTCTTCCTCTCCCTCCACGTAACCCTAATTGGAGCACAGCTTTAGTTGCGTCTCCAAATATAATAATAAATTTGGAATTTTTTCCACGAGATTTTTATGAATATAAGTTTTAAGAACTAAAATAAATTTTAGCAAATAATTTCAAAATAATTCGATTTTTTTTATCCATCTCTCATTTAAAAATTATATTTTCGTTAGAAGAGTAGTGGGATCAAGCCATACAATACTCTAATATTTATAAGATATTTTTGAATTTTTCACACATATAACATTTCCTTGTGTCATTAGATAGCTCAATCATGGTGGAGAGAGGTAAGTATGGGTGCAATTAAGATTTTAACAACCCTAAATAGATAGTTCAATCAAAGCAGCATGGTAGACCAGGATGCAATCAAGGTTCGAATTTCACCTCCTTTAAATTTTCTAATCTTGTTGTTGTAAATTTCATACGAATTTTTTGCGTTTGTTTGTTGCAAATTTCATACGATTTTCACTTTTCTTGATTTGAACCGAACAAATCAAACTAACTGAATAAAAATTTGGTTCGGTTCGGTTCGGTTGATAGACTAAATCGGTTCAATTCGGTTCTATTTATGAAAACCGAATAAAACTTTGATTTGTTTATTTTATTTCGGTTTCAACCAAAACAAAACGATGAACATCTCTAATTATATCTCTAACAACATGGTGATTCAGTGTTTTTAGATGCGGGCACATGGACCACATATGCATTACGCGGTCGGCTAATTTTTACTAGTTGCTTTCAAATTCGAAAAACCCAAAAAAGAATTACATTGAAAGCGATTTTAACCCATGACTCATTGGAGTGGTAAGGAGCACAAACTACTAGGTCAGAACAGACTTGTGTTATAAATTAGTTTTATTTTATTTAGATTCTTTTAACAACTCATATTATAGTAAAATCTCGTATGTACTTTTGCATTAAAATTTCCGTATTTAATATACAGTGGTATTTTGTATGTATGAGCAAAATCATCTACATCTCTCATGTACTTAATCTATTTATTAAATTAAAATTTTAGTAAGTTATTCGCATCTTTTTATTCGAATAAGATAAATTGTACATTTAGAATAATTTAATTTGCAAGGTTTCTTAATTAAATTTTTTATTGTAATACATTTATAAATCTGCCATATGTCAAAACTCTAAAATAATGCCTATATTTGACTTGTAGACATCTAGTTGATTGATTTTAGTATTTTTTTTTCCGCAAAAGAATTATGAAACATAATTTAAATGAAAAGGATGTGTGAAATTATGAAAAGGAAAGCTTGCATGCTCGTCATTATTTACTAATTTTATACTGACCATTAGGTGACAAAATCTCTTTCAGAATAAATTGTTTATTGTTACCATCATGTACTTCCTTTTTGTCTTTCCTTTTCCTCTCTCCATGGAATTGGCATCAGCTCATAGTGCAACTGTGCAAACAACACCCTCTACACATCATCAATACAGAAATTTTTATTTATACAATTTCAAAAACAAAACAAAAAAACTCCAAATTATGAGGAATTCCATATCTACTGGGGCCTCCAAACCAATTTGCAGCTTCATTCTTGGAGGCCGGGGATTGGTTTGGAGTCCCTCAAAACTTAAATATATTGAATATTATATCATATTTTTGGGCTTTTGGAGGACCGTCAAGTCAATTTGCGGCTCCATATTTGGGGGTGCAAATTAGTTTGGTGGCCCGGATAGATGTGGAATCTCTCAAAATCAGAGTGTTTTGATTTTATTTATTTATTTATTATGGTATAAATAAAAATTTCGGTTATCAATAGCATTATCATTATATTAATTAAACTATAAAATCAGCATATGTTTGTGAGTTTGAAATTTGTTAACCTTAATCTATATGCTTATTTGAGTTGTTTGTTTGATATAGAGGATTCTTTGGATGCTATTACTCATTTCTTTTTGTTAGGGTTTCTAATTTTTGTGTAGGTAGCGGACGTGGAGTCGGAGACGGAGTCAAATATATAATAGGATGGAATAAAAATTTTAAAGTAGAATATAATTGTATAATTATTTTAATAATAAATATTTTTTGTAATTTTTTGGAAAAAAAAATATGATAAAAGAAGTATATTTTGGAAGAAAAAAAAATTAGATCAAAAGTAGATGAGTACATTCTTCTGAGACCATGTGACTCTGCCATTAGCAAAAATATATCGCTTATCAGATCTAAACATGTATATATTACCAGAGTAATATATCAGCTCCATTTTGGAAATTCATAAAAACGCATGAAAACTTGTGAATTAATTAAACTAGCTAGCAAAACGAGATAAAATCATTCCGATTTAAAGTTGGAAATTTATAAATATTTTGAGATATGAAAAATGTAAAACATGGTTAAATGTATACCTAATTTTTTAATGATATTAAAAAGCTCTGGTACATTTAAAGAAATTGGGCCTTTGCACAGATTTTAATGATGCGTGGGAGACTTTGTAATGAAACACTACCCCTTTTTGGACAAACTTTTTATTATTTTATTGTACACTATCACAAGTAGGGCTGGCAACGAACCGAACCGAACCAAACCAAACCTAACCCAGGTTCGGGTTCGGATTCGAAATAATTTCGAACCAAACTGGTTCGAAATTAAATCTGATTTCAAACCTCATAGACCAGTTCGGGTTTGGTTCGGTACATATTCGAACTGGTTCGGTTTGGTTCGAAATAGGTTCGAAATGAGATCTGATTTTGAACAATCCATTAAACAAGTGCAAAAATAAACAGAAAATAGAAAGCTACAATCCATTGAACAATCCATTGAACAATTCATTGAACAATCCATTAAACAGCATACAATAGCACAACCAATCACATACAATAGTTCAAATGAAAAATAGACAGAAAATAGAAAGCTACCCGAAATAGAAAACCAATGCCATAATAGGTCTCAGTATCATGTGTATTATCATATGTGGCATCCTAAACTAGACACTGAACTCAAAAGAAGCAGTATCAAGGTTTCAGCCATGTCGATTATTTACATCATTGACCATAGGCAAAACACAATTACACCCATCCTAATATCCATAGCCAACAACTTACAGACATGCCAGCAAAACAGGTAAGGCATGACAGTAAAAGCACTTAACATAGTCAACACAGAGAGGAGCTACAGCCAACACAACATAGTCAACACAGCCAGCTTACAGAGAAGCACAACCAGCACAGCCAACACAACACAATTAACACAATCAACACAGCCAATACAACATAGTCAACACAGCCAACTGACAGAGAAGCACAACATAGCACATCCAACACAGCCAACACAGCCAAAACAACCAGCACAGCCAAAACAACCATTTAGATCAGCAGCCAAGCAAAGCTAGAACAAGAAAATAATATTTCAACCATTCATATCAAGAAAATAGTATTTCAGTTTGCTAAAAAAATAGTCAACACAACCAAAACAAAGAGTTAAGTACCTGTTGAGCATGCTGAAATATTGAGGTTCTCTAATCAGTTTTTTCCATCAGTATTTTCACTTCAAGGTTCTCCTCTTCTTTTGTTGCTTGATGGAAATATTAACAAAAACAAAAGATAAGTGTGAAAGCTATTTCAATAATCAAATAAATGAATAATAGATTTTGTAAGCCTCGTCTCTTACTTGTAAGGTGTGTAATGTGACAGTTGAGCTTGCTCTTATCCAATCACCTCCACAAACCAAAAGTTCGACCATATCTTTAGTTAGGAAACTTCTGTAGTCATCTAGTACACGACCTCCGGCACTAAAAGCCGACTCAGAAGCAACTGTTGATATTGGAATGCCAAGGACATCTCGAGCAAAATTGCTCAAAATTGAAACTTCACACAATTAACTTTCCATCACTCCAACACATCAAATTTCTCTCCTTGCCCCACGATAAGAACCCTTTCTTCTAAGTACACCTCAAGGTCTGTTTTTGGAGACTCTTCGGTTTGGTTTTCAATCACAAAATGAAAATAGTCATCCTCGGGTTGGGTATTATCTAAAGAGGTACCATCTAGAAGCAAGGTTGAAGAACTCGATACACTATTGGAAGCCACATATTCCCTTTCATATTTCTGAAAAAGCAATTCAACCTTGCTTCTAACCTCTTCAATACGAGCATCAACCTCATAACTTTGGTACAACTTTTTGAAACAAAATCCGATCAAATTCATTTTGAACCTTGGATCTAATATAGAAGCAATAGTCATTAAAAGACTAACTTCTCCCCAATACTTTTCAAACTTCACATACATGACTTGAGACATCTTACTCAAGAAATCATCTGACGAACTGTAAGCCTCACATATTGCCTTTTTAACCTTAAACACTTCATTAAAGAACAAATTTGAGGTGGGGTAGGCGGTTCCCGAAAAAAGGTTTGTCGCTTTAGTGAAAACATCAAGCAACTTCACTACCTTTTCGGTATTTGCCCACTCCAACTCCGTGGGCAGCCACTTAAAAGTTGAATCTCTCTTGGCATACCCTTCAAGCACAACCTTGTAATAAAGAGCCGATTGGAGCATGCGATGTGTTGAGTTCCACCTAGTTTTCACATCAAAACACAAGGATCGCCTAGTGGGTATGCCTAATTGGATAGCAATTTCTCCAAATTTGAACAATCTAGCCGGGGATTTTCTAAGGTACTTAACACCCTCCCTAATCTTGACAATGCAATCATTAATTCGGTCAAGTCCAACTTGCACTATCAAGTTCAATATGTGAGCACAACATCTCACATGAAAAAAAACAACCATTAAAATGCAACATGCCTGTTACCTCAAAGTTGGACTTCAAAATGAGCGCAACCTTATCATTATTGGATGCATTGTCTAGGGTAATTGTTCCAATTTTGTTTAAGATACCCCACTTTTTAAGAGACTTCAAAATGGCATCCGAGATTGCCTCACCAGTGTGAGGTGGTGCAAGCTCAATAAAACTAATGATTCTTTTTTGCAACTTCCAATTTGGATTTATGTAATGAGTGGTTATAACCATGTAACCAATGGTTTGATTTGAAGTCCAACAATCAGAAGTGAGTGATATCATTTTAGCATGCTTGAAAACATTTTTAATCTTCTCTTTTTCAGATACAAAAAACTTTATGCAATCATTTTTTATGGTGTTTCTAGTCACTCTTTGAAACAAGGGATTGTTGTACTTCATTAGAACATTAAACCAATGGTATTCAATAAACGAGAACGGCAATTCATGAGCCATGATCATCTTTGCAATAATCTCCCGACATTTCATGTGATCATAACCCCCGTTCCCTCTCACTACATCATACCCAACTTGGTTATTATTTGGGAATTTCAACGTACTCGATAGTGATATTCCTTTGACTCGTTTAATTTCAAAACAGGCTTTAACATGCTTTAAGAGGTGAGAAGTACTACCACTTAGGTTCACATTGTACCTTTTTTTGCATTGGGTACACTCTGCCTTTTGTATCTTCACTGTTGTCCCTTTGGGCCCTTTCAGATCCACATCAAACATTTTAAACCACTCCCACACTTCCGACTTTCTTTTGCATCCGACTTTCGAACCTTTTCCCTTAACCTTTTCTTCAGTTGGGTCAACCACCGTAGTCTCATCAACATCTATGAGAATTTTCTCACTGCCGTTGTCGGTATCTATAGTTTCACCTTCTTCCACCTCATTAGTGGGAGTATGAGAAGATTCAACCCGCGACATTCTATAAAAAAAATTAAGCAAATAAACAAAGATGCAAATCAGCAAGTATAATTAGGCAAATAGACAAGTTATGTATAATAGAAATGTATGTAAAAGATAAAATAGAAAGAATCCCCAACTAAATTACTAAAATTAATTATAAGAAACATACCTAAACTAATTTGCCAATCCGCAGCTAAAATAACAGATCCAACTCTACGCAGTTGAGAAGGGCGCAAATCTGCAAGAAAGGATTAAATATAACTCAAATTAAGAATCCAGTTCAGAGGATTAAATATAGCTCTGAAGCCCGTCTAATGCAGTATTGAAACCGAACGTGAGGTGTACTGCTGGCTTAGAGAGAGAGAGAGAGAGCAGTACTGTTGCGAGATGAGAGCAGTTGCGACTTGCGAGAGAGAGAGGAGCGACGGCCAAGTTAGCGTTTAGAGCGAGACGAGAGCGAGGTGAGAGCGAGTCAGAGAGAGAGCGAGATGAGAGCGTGGGAGGCTGGGAGTGGGACGGCTAGGTAAAATGAATGACCTCTTTTGTGTTTTAATTTGATCGGGTAAAATGAATGACTGGATTTTATCGGATTTGATTTGATCGGGTAAAATGAATGGCCGGTGATTTTATGAGATTCGAACCACAAAAAAATCACGAACCTATTTCGATCGAACCAGGCTAGGTTTGAGTTTGATTTGCATTAATTCCGAACCGAACCTGGTTTGGTTCGTTTCAATTCGAACCCATTTTGAATCGAATTAAACTCGAATCAAACCCGAATCAAACCCGAATCGAATTACGAACCTCGAATTTTTTTGCCAGCCCTAATCACAAGTATATTTACATTTTCTGATATTAGATACAGTGATTTGACTTGTTCTATTATAAAATCTTTTAATTACATAATAACAATAAGCTGAAGAGAATGGTGATAGATCTAGTAAGTCGGGAGGAAGTCACCAAACATTTCTGAGATTAAATATTTCCGACGTGGATCCCTTTCACACTTGATAATTAAACATGGCTTTGAGAACAACATCAAATCTAAAAGAGCTGATTTTTGAAAACCCGGTGGAGATTCTTACACAGGAAGAATTGCATGAGTATCCATGGGCATCTCCAAACTATAGAGTCATTGTTAATCAACATTTTGTAATTCAGGCAAATATCAATTAATGTAACAGTAGTAATTTGTAGATAGTTTTGGTGAACTGTAAAATAGCTGTTTTTTTTTTTCTTATAACAGCTTTAGTCTTAAGTGTGCATCTGTTTAGGACTTTTAGGTATTGTAGTACTACCAAAAGGTACAATATGGTTCATGCTTGGAGCATAACATTCGAATTCAATCAAATAGAGATAATTCAATATGTGACATATATACTGTTCTAGAATGCTCCAATACTGTTTTATGAGAACATTAATTTTCTTTTTCTCGTGTGCAAATGGAGAGAGGAAATAAAAAGATCTCTTTTTGTATAAAAAGGGAAAATGATTTAGGGCTTACATTAGTTTATACTAATTGATTTGTGAAACCGGTAAGGAATCAAAGAATGCAAAGGAAACGTTATATTCAATAAATGATTAAATGTAGATTATTTAGATTTTGAAGCTTGTAAATATAGCAAATGATGATTAAATTATGAGTTTTCTAATCATAGATTTCAACAAATTCTTATACAAACAAGTACATGTAAATTATGGTATGAGAAAATCAAGAAATACAACATGTACTAAATTAAACCAAGGTTTTTAGGAATTATTGAAATATTAAGGAAAAAAATAAACCTTTTTTATAGATATATGAAAAGCTTGTCTCTTGATATAATATTCCATTTCCGTATTCATTTGTTTAGCTTCCTCCAATATTTTATAAAATATTTATTTCAAACTTCTTATGTTTTATTAAATATCAACTATGTTTTCTTCATAATTTTGATTTGCACTTTCTTTTAAACAAATTGGAGTCACTTGTTATTATTTTATAATGCAAGTCTCACATTTTAAGTATGTTTAAACTACCAAAGTCACAACTTTTTTATGACGAGGATTCCAATGCCTCATGTCTTTCATACCTCGTATTTTATATCTTTATTTTCAAAGTCTAAATTATCGATCTGAACCATTCAACACGATATCCATATTAAAATATGATTAGGGATGAAATTTTATAATTTTTGAATAGTTAAGAAACAATGATTTTGTACACCTGTCTTAAAAAATAGTAAAAAAAATTTCAAAAATTATAAAATTTCATCTTCATGCGCATTTTAGTATAAATATTATGTTGAGCGGTTCGGATTAATAATTTGGACTTTAAAAATTAAGATATAAAATATGAGATATGAAAGACATAAGGCATTGGAACCTCTTTTTTTTATTAGCAAATTTCCCATGATCTTTAACTACAAATCTCTAGCTTAATCATTCCTGCCATAATTTATTATAAGACACCTAACAATATTAGAGCTACAAATATGTGCCCACCGTAATATTAAAAAAAGATCATAATATTCTATATATTAGAACTTAACTAGATTCATATTTAGATTGGTATTTAACGATGAACTAATTGATACTTGAATAAAGTATGATGATGTTTTCACAGTGTTCAGTGACGGAAATTGAAGCAAATAAATGTGAAGGCTTATATAATATTTGTCTCAATTAAATTGAAACAATAATAATAATTTTATAATATAATCATAGTAAAATCTTCATAACAACAATTCCTTTAACAGTTGAACATAAGAATAAGAACAAACTTTCCAGAGCTTTTTAATAAATTATCCAACAAATACCGGCCCAAATTAAATCAATTTCTCAACACGGACAGCCGAATAATTTTCAAGAGATTTTGGGCCGGAAGGGCCTGTGTCATATTACTAGACTCGTAGTGGCTAGAAAGAAAAGGGGGAGATTGTTTATTTTATAATTAAAAATTGCAAAGTAGGAAGCAGGAACTAACCACAAAACGACTAAAAAAGCGGGCCCCAGATTTCCGTTACGCGGTCGGTACCCCTGAGTCCACATTTTCTGAGGTAACAGAATAATTGAGTTTATATCATCACCGTCAGATCAAAATTTGGTGAAATTAATGCACGAAATCTCTTTAAAATTCGTGCGATAACAGATCGAACAGTCTGCACTAAACTCAAATTTGCTGTTACCTCAGATGATATTAGTTCGGTACCCAAAACACCTCACCTTCTTCACCCCACTCGACTCACCAGTCGATAGTCGCCGCCTCTCTCTAATTTTCCCGCTCTCCCCTCTCCCCTCTCCCGTCTCTCCAAAATGGATTCTGACAATCGCAGCGCACCCGCGCACCAACCCACCTCTCCACCAAAGCCCGTACATATCTCCACCGACTCCGATAAGGAGCAGACCTTACCTCCTCTTACTCGAATCCCCAATTGCCCCTCCGAGTTGCCGCCTCCGATGCTTTCCCCTCCGCCTCCACCTCCGCCTCCTCCTCCAGCGCCACAACCTCAGTCTACAACAGAGCTGTCCTCATCCTCCTCTCCGCCTCTATCGCCGGGCTCAGCTGCAGAGGAGGCGGTGCAGTCTGGCGTGGGCATCCAGGTTCCTTTGGAGGATCGAGTGAAGGGGCCGTGGTCGCCTGAGGAGGATGCTATCTTGAGCCGGTTGGTGATGAAGTTTGGGGCACGAAATTGGAGCACGATAGCAAGAGGCATCCCTGGCCGATCGGGGAAGTCGTGCCGCCTCAGATGGTGTAACCAGCTTGACCCCTATGTCAAGCGAAAACCTTTCACTGGTATGCTGCATTCCTTTCTCTCATTCTCAGGTTTTTCTTCAATTTACATTGGTTTATTATTGCTGGAATGGCAGGTTCTGTTTCTCTCGTGTATGTTGCTTTCCGTTTAGAAATTTCGTTGGTATCATGTTTGATAGTTTTTGAATTGGTGGTATCAAGAATCTGTTAGTGCGTCTTTCAATAATGTGACGAGATATTGTAGTGCTAAAGTGCCAACACTTCTTCAAGGGGATGGGTTGCATCAGTATTAGTTTATTTGGATTGGATAGTTTGCTGTATCTGCTTGTTGTTTATATTCATGTAGGAGTATGAGTGACAGAGTAATTTTGCTATCTACTAAAATTGAGATTTGTCTTAGGATCTAGGTTTGTGATCCTATTGTTAGATTCATTATATAAACAGCTCCAATGCAAATGGTGGAAGATTTCGTTTGTGTTTGATTTTTACTGCAAACTTCTAATATGATAGGCTATATGTGTTTTATGAAGTTGAGATTCTTTATATTATACTTAGAGTGAGTCTATGGTACTATGCATATCACGGGTTGTTACCGTGCTACGGCTCTATATTCGAGTTTTCAAATCCTAATGGTCGATCCAAACCGTTCATCTTGTTCTCCATATTAATATATGTTTGGAGACCAAATTTTACATTTTTTGAAATTTTTTTACTATTTTTTTAGATATTTAGAAAATCACTTGATCTGAAAATTCTGGACCATCCAAAAACAGTGATTTTCAATAAATCTAAAAAAATAGTAAAAAAATTTCAAAAAATGTAAAATTTGGTCTCCAAACATATATTAATATGGAGAACAAGATGAACGGTTCGGATCAACCGTTAGGATTTGAAAACTCGAATATAGAGCCATAGCACGGTAACAAATCGTAATATGCATAGTACCATAGACTCACTCTTATACTTGTTATGAACTATAACAATGTTTGGTAGGTAGCATTCATATGCACTAGTAACCTCCTTCTTCATTTTCATTCAATATCAGTTTAAAAGGACAAATGGGGGGAAACGAGTTCATTTTTACACAGGCAAATACAGTAGATAATGATCATACCAACCATTTCAGGTTTGACACCGTGCTCTCATCCTAGACAAACTGATGTGTGTCTACTCCCTAAATTTGAAATTGGCAAGAATCATGTGAGATTTTGCACAACCAATTGTAACTGAAATTTCGATATATCATTGCACGTTTATATATAGAGTAAAGGTCGCTTGACAACTATTCATTTTGACTCTTTAAGAATTGATGTCATTTTACTTAATGTCAAAGTTGATTTCCTAAGGGTTCGTCATATACCATATTGATTTTTAAGTTTCTTGATTGTTTCTGGATTTGCAAATACCGATAGCATGTTTGGTATTTTTGAATTAGAGGAATGTTAGAATAAGTTTGTGCCGCTGTGAGTCTGCAAATCATGTCAGAGTATATGATTGTATATGCAGAGACTTCTCTAGTTGATGGATTATTGGAACTTGTGATATATTTCATTTTTTTACTAGTTAAATTCATATTGTAAATTTTCATGTATACGTAGAAATATGTTATCTGATATTGCTGGTTAGTCAGCTTTTTCGGATTTTAGATATCTGATCCTACTATTAGGTTGGTCATTATATTCTATCTAGTTGAATATTTTATTGCTTATATTGTGAACTTTTTTGTAGATGTTGAATTTATATTGTAATATTACTGCTTAGTACAGTTCAGCTTTTCTTTTTGGATCTAGATATCAGATCCTGTGTTAGGTTTGTCATCTTTAGTCTTCCATTGGTGAACATTATTTTTGGTTTATTAGGAACTTTGCAGTATTAATTATATCATATCTAGTTATATTTTGTATATGTAAGATGATTATGAGCTATAGGAGTACTTCAGCATTCAGTATTACACACATTTTGGAGTCCGATCCTTTCCATTTTTCATCTAGAAGCAATTGCAAGGGCAAAATGTGAATGGAAAATTCCAGCTTATCTTATCTACAGCAGCAGTATGGTTAATAAGTACAATGAAAAAAGTATGGTCGGTACAGGGAGGAGAGCAATGACCGATTTTGCCCGATCATGTAAAGAGATAAAAAGGTCAATGTATGGCTGTGTGTTTGTTGATGTGTATTCATGTAGAATTGGATCAGTTGACGACTAACTATTTATTTTGACAACTGATTTTGATTTGCACCATACATATCTGAAACAGTATAGGTTACAGTTGCCATTTATAGGATTTGTAGGGTGCCTGTAAATTTTTACATGGGAAGTTGTTTTTTCGTCTGCAAAAGAAGTTAGCATAATATGAACTCTTCTTTTGAAAAAAATTAATTAATTAATATGAACTAATTTTAGATCAGTCTTCTTTGGAGACCCCTAATCTTTACTTGTGGTTCAATGAGTTCACTTCCTTTACTAGATATGCTAATGCAGCACTACATCAGCACCTGCTATGTGCCTTGTCAACGGCCTTTTGAACCAAGACCAATGGTGTGAACATGGTTTGTATTTGCTAAGGGGCTCAATTGAACCAAGTCCAATAGTTCAGTTGCTGACAACAACTAAAATTTTAGAGGCCAAATCGAACTAAGTGCAGTAGTTTAGGAGCCAAAAAATACTGTCGTTGCTTCTTGATATGAACCCTTAGATTTTTTTTTTTTTTTTTTTTTAAATGCTTGATGCATGGAAATTTATTAAAAATTTGGATACGTATGGATTTGATTGTCAAGATAGATAGTTACATCAGCCTATCTTTGCATATCTAATGCATAACTGCATAAAAAATATATTTTTCATCAAGCTCTCAACAGGTCATTATAATTGGGATGATTATAGAGCTTAAGGGACTTCCATTTGTATCAGTACACATGCTATGTTCTCATGTTTAAATTTATATCTGCTCGAAAAGATAATGAACAGCAATAATTGATGTGCAATATTGTCATTCACTTTATCTGATATCATTTCATTACTAAATCAAATGACTTCAATTTGACACTTTATATACCGTGCATTGAAGAACATTTCTCCTACTATTAAGTTTTGATAATTTGGCAATTATCTTTATGTTTCATATAATTGCAATTTATCCATTTTTTTTTTGTACCGGTGGACCTAATCTAATTTAATATTTTTTTTGTTCCTTTGTTATAGAGGAAGAAGACCGCATCATAATTGCCGCCCATGGCATCCACGGCAACAAGTGGGCTGTGATTGCAAGGCTTCTAGAAGGCAGAACAGACAACGCCATAAAAAACCATTGGAATTCCACCCTCAGGCGCCGCTGTTACATGGTTAACCCGTACAGGTCCTCTTCATCCGAATCTGTTATTCCCATGGACAGCAGGTTTAGCATGCCTAATAACCCGACACCTCTGCCCTCTGACAACATATATATCTGTGAACCCAATATCAAAAGGGAGGAAATCGGTTCTGAAAACGGTTCTTCTTCTGAAAATGACAAGGAACCGGTACATGTCATAGATAGCACTCCCCAGCCTGAACTTCATCAGGATCCACCTTACCTGTACCGACCTGTTGCCAGAGTGAGCGCATTCAGACCATATAACCACCACTGTGCACCGGCCATAAAGCCAATTGGCATCGGGTGTACCATTTCTGAAGATGGGTCGGTTGAGCAGCAGGTTCCATCTAAATGTGCGTACGGGTGCTGTACCAGTGATAGCAGGAATGAAAACGAGGGTTACAAAAAGAGGTCCTTAATGGGTCCGGACTTTATGGATTATGAGGAAGCCACACCAATAATGAGTCATGAGCTGGCGTCAGTTATGTCAGATATAAGCAGCATTGCGTGGATTAAGAGTGGATTGCAAAGTGGAATTACCAGTAGTCTGATGCAACCTGTATTGCCAACTGGCGGGATAAATACTGTCTGAAATCGGGATGCTGAGTTTCTTTCTGAGACAGCTTCTAATATTTCTCTCTCTATTGTTATATGCTGAACCAGTTTTGTACTATAGTATGTCATTTAGAACTGCTGCCCTTAAAAAGGCAATAAGCATAGTACATATCAAAATTAGTGAGTGCATGGAATCTTGTTTAATTATCTCCCTTTCGCTCTCCTTTTTTGTTTGTTTTAAAACGGTAATCACATCTCTCTCTCTCTTTTGTCATATCTTTTGTATTGACATGTGGCACTGCTATTAGGTCTCATTGTTTTTTTTTATGCCAAATCTGTAGCATGTAAAGTGTTTGGTTATTTGTGCTAGGTTTCTATAGCTCATAGTAAAGTCCGTATCTTGTTTAAAAAAGAGTCGGTCTTGATACTTCTCTAGGGAAAGCGCATTATTTGGGTTAAATTGTTGTTAGGTGATGCTATTATTCTCATCACTTTGACTTTCCTCTTGCAAAATTTGGCTAGTCTGTTTAACCCGAACTGCACACAAAATTATTGTCGTCTTTAATTTAATTCCTATACAAACATTGATGAGTCGGGTCATTTTGTTGAAAGTATCATGCCTATGTTGTGTCCATTTTCTTGCTAAAAGTAGAGACCAAGGAATGAATGGTAAGGGATTAGGGAATCTTTTGCTGTTTTGTATGTATCTAATTTCTTTTCTTGAGAGTCTGGAAAAAGACGCTGGGATTCTGAAAGTTTTGTTGGGTTCTCTCTTTTCTTACAACTTTTTGCTTTTTCCAAGTGTACTTGTACCCTTCCCTATTCATTTCCTTTTTTATGAAACTCCCTATTCATTCTGTCGTCAACACGACAATGCTACCGTCCACTAGTACTCTTGTTGAAGGGAATCATGATGATTCATGACAATTATTAAACCAAACAAAAAAATGTACTGTTTACTGCCTTTTTTTACGAAGTTTTTCTTTAATTGAGAGCTTTTTATCCAACTTTGTTGAAAAAGTTCCACCTGACTGGGGGTGTTCATTGGGTCCGGTTTAATCGATTTTGAATCGATCTTTGAAATCTCTCTATTGAGTAAGCATAATAAAATTTCTTTCTTTATTAAGTAAGCATGTCGAGTTGCTTTAAAAAAACAATAGGGTATTGAAAAAAAAGAAATATTCAATACTTGGTTTTTCAAAATCCGTTGGTATTTATATGTCTCTCTTCTTCTTTTTTGTTTTGTTTGATCCCTATGTTTTTTTTATTCTTCACTACACTACAGATGTATTATTGTTATCATTTCTTTTATCTATCGATTCCTTCCGGGTAGAGACAAATTCTTCCAAAGTATCCTTTTCTATTTTTTGTTAAACTTCCTAAAAAAAACTTGTTCCTTTGACAATCGCTCTCTTGTACAAGGGAGAAAATGATAAATAGCATTATTTTATGCACCAGTTGTACATTGATTTTTCTATTTATTTATTTTTTTGGTTGGGGGGGGGGGGGAGAGATGGTGGCATTAGAGGCAAGAATTAGGATGCAGAAGTTATATATAAATTTCTCTGGACATCACACAAGGAACAAGTATAGTGACAAATGAATTATTCGGGTTCATTTCGGCAAGATTAAAAATTCGTGATTCGAAATTATTCGGATTAGAATTCTCAGTCCTACAAGAGAGCAAAAAAAAAATTATGAGAAAAATTCAGAAAAAATTCGCGAATAATTTATAAAATTAAGGGAAAATCCGTAAAATTCATGAATTATTAGGGTATATTTCGATCAAAGTTCGGTCAATCGAATAATTCGGCGTTCGATTCAGCATCACCAAAAAAAGAATTATTCGTGAATCTTGTGACTATGGGAACAAGTATTTCTTTGTTACTGTAAAGTGGAGCCCATTACTTTATGGCTCAAATTTAATTCCAAACTGAATTCAATCCGGTGTGTATTTAAAATGTAGAGACCCTTTTTTAGATTCGTACTAGGTTAAAATAACGGTCAGAATCCACTAATTTTAGGATATGTTTGGTTGAAATTAGAATAGATTATTTGAAAATAGCTTATTCGGTGTTTAGTTGGATTAAAATAGCTACAATATGAAATTCAATTTTTTTGTCTTATTAGAATAAGTTATTTCTAAGAGTTTTGAAGTTTGATATTCTAATTAATAAGACAAACGATAATTATTCTTGATTTGACTATTATAGCTATTTTTATTTTACAATCAAACATACCTCAATGAACTGTGGATTTATGATACCGTCATTGTTCCGAATTAATTCATCACACGAGATTAGTTGTTTCATTTCTTTACACTCGCTTTAATTAATTCAAAAGCTGCATTCGATACGCTATTGTTGCTTCATGGATTTCATGGCCAAGACATAAATGCAATTGCACAAGAATACAAATTCCATCATATGCCTTGCCAAATGAACTAAGTGCAATATGGCTGTGTTTTAGACAAAATTATACAAGTATATATGCTTATTTGATATGCTAGAGATATGCAAATCCATACATGATAAATGCAACATTATTAGCTAACAACTCTTGCTTGTTAAATATTCCTTTTTTATTCAACCAATCATTTATTACATCCATGTTCAGAGCACATTGATGCGCCATAATCAATCTGTAATTCGGGCTCCAAGTGATAACCTTTTTTTGGAGCAACTTATTATATTGCATGCATAACATGTCTTTTATATCTAGATGTTCAACACAATGGAGTAGAACTAGGGTGTTCTTAAGCTCAAGTCTAAAATTCACCGAATATGCTTTAAATGACGAATCTGAACTGTTAAAACCCGTTTACCTTACGAGTGATGCGTCTACATGTGAAAATTTTAAACATTTGAATTAATTTAATATAAAGTCAAGCGGTCAAAATTAGAATGTTAATAAATTAATTTTAATGCATTCATTTTTTTAATTTTTTTAACACTTGACTCTATGCAAAATTAAAAAAATTTACATGCAGACGCATCACTCGTAAGGTAGACGGATTTCAATGGTTTGAATTCGTCATTTGAAACCAATCTGATGAGTTTAGACTTGAGTTCACCAAAAGAGTTTGGTGAACTTAAGAACACCCTAGTTCTACTCAACACAATGATATATAACTTTTCAATCAGGACAGATCTTAATTCAAATCAACAAGTACTTGGATATCTTTATCGTTTTAATAAAATAAATTATGTACATTAAAATTTTATTTTATTTTATTTTTATTTTAAATTATATAGTTTAGTCTCCTCATAAAATATTAAATACGTGCTCGTAACTTAGTACGTAGTAATTAAGACGAACTTTAAACTCGGCTAGTATCATAACAAACTGAGTACTCGAACTTAATTTTAAACGAACTGAGCCAGCCTGTTAATAACTCATTTGACTTGTAAGCTGAGTATAGACTACAAATCAGAAATGAATTTCATTTTTTTTTTTTTTTGCAACGAGTTTTATCTCTAAATACGCACAAAGAAGAATAATGAAAGAGTCAGCAACTATTTCTTTTTTCTTGTAACGAGCTTAGTCGTCACGAGTCGAGCTAAACAAGTTAGATTATGAATTTTTCTGAACCAATCTTCCAGTGACATCAGCCGTAGGAAGTATGGACCAATTCTCAGATGTGTATAGGGGTGTCAATGGCACCTTTTATCTGTTTATTCTACCTGTACTGTATTTAATAAGACGGATATGGATAAGATTCTTTTTTTTAATAAATTTATCGGGTACACATACGGGTACGGATAAAGGTTTTTTCATTATCTAAACAGATAAGGGTATAGATAAAGTATATTTTGTACCCGTTACCCGATCGTGTAATTATACAAAAAAAATTTGTATATATTATATATAAGTATATATTAATAAGCATTGAAAAGAGTACTTTAATTGGTGTACTTGTGCTTAGCATGATCAGAATTTTTTTTAATAAAAATATAAAATACTATATATGTGTGAATTATGAATGTATATATTTTAATGTTTTATTTAATAAATAATAAACATAATTATTATATTAAATTTATCTGTCATTTACTCGCTATCGTTTCGTTATCTGACAATCATAACGTGTAAGGGTAGAGTACGGATAAGATAATTTGTAGTGGGTAAGAGTAGAGTACGAATAAGAACAACTTATAACGGGTACGACTATGAAAATGCTTTCACCTGACCCTTACCATATCCGTTGACACCCCTAGATGTGTATTCTTTTTTAAAAGGAGCAGCTGTAACTAGGGCTACAAATGAATCAAACCGAATCGAACTTAACTCAGTTTGAGTTAGAGTTCAAACCAATTTCGAACCGAACTGGTTTGAAATTGAAGTAGGGTTTTGAACTAAAAAGAAGAGTTTGAGTTTGATTCTTTGTGATTCAAACCAAACTGATTTGAAATTGAAATAGGTTTTAGAATTAAAAAGAAGAGTTTCGAACCGAGCCAGACTCAATTCGAGTTCGATTCGAACCAATTTCGAACCGAACTAGATTTGGTTAATTTCAAAAACCGAGCTGATTTGATTTGCTTCGAACCGAATTTTTTTCGAATCGAACTCAATCGAATCACGAACTACGAGCATTTTGTGCACCTCTAGGTGTAACTGCCTTGTTTTATTAGAAAGCAAGATAAAATTACAATATCTACTTACAATAAACCGGAACAAACAAAACTACGAACCCCTAATTATAAACAATAAAACAAACCCTAGTACAACAATCACGGTGTCAGGGAGGAACAAGAAATTAAACAGTGAAACACAAGCATCGTTCAGAATTCTTGTACATAGACAATTTAATGGAATTTTTTTTTATAAACCATAATTAGAAAAAAAAAATTATGAAACTAACATGATTATTTTTTTTAACAAAAATAATAAGAACCGAAATATCATTTTCGTCATTTTTTTTTGAACCGAAATGTCATTTCCTTCCTAGCCATTTTCACATATTTCGAGAAAAAAATTGTTGAAAAATTGTAAAAATACCTGAGACCGAAATGACATTTTGGTTCTTATGATTTTTGTAAAAAAAATAATAATAATAATCATGTTGGTTTCATATTTTTTTTTTATAATTATGGTTTATAAAAAAATTCCAATTTAATAACCAAAAACAATAAATATAAAAGCGACATTGGTCCATGTATGTATGCTAGACCAATTACACGTGGACAGATAATACGGTCACAACATGTGGATTCATTATGACGTGTAGATGCAATGTGAGATGCTCGTTACACGCTGCAATAAGTATATGTGTGATACTGTGATCTATCATCCTTTAGATACCTTTACATATATACTGGGAATCATGAGAGGCTGAGCATGGCTGGACAAGCTGCCAACTGCCAAGTCTTCATCAATGCAGTGGAATGATTGAGAGCGTGGTTGAGACGTTCATCAGGATTGCTTCCATATAATAATTGTTGATGACCCTGGTCTATCTGAATTTTTTGTTTTTAGAAATTTAATAAATAAAAAAATTGAAGAAAGGTACGGAGTGTTTTAGTTTTTGGTGGAATTTCATATTATATATAACCTAAAAAAACTTGTTTTTGTCATTTCTCAGATGTACCTGCAGTAGCATTCAAGTAGTGATTTAGAAAGTTTTCTTCCTCCTAAATTCAAAACCTACAAGTCCAGCCATGTTGCCCTACTGCCAATAAGTGCTCCTCAACGACATACAAACCTCCGAACATATGGATCACCTGACATCAAATAGTAGATTAAAAAAAAAGGGGGGGGGGGGGGGGGGGGGGGGGGGGGGGTCGACCGGTCCCATACACTCCCTCTGAGATTAAAAAGCGGTAAAATTCTTGATACAATTCTGCTTGCCTCCCGTCCTCAAATCCGCGAGAACGCTGTCCATCTCCTCCGCTAGGCCGGCATCACCTGCATAGCTTTGCTTCAGTTCTTGCACCCAATGTGGTAATAGCTAAGAAATGGCAGCTACTCCTGCAACTTCAATACAAAAATTACTTATTTGTCCACTGCGCGCCTCATCCGTCACTTTGTTTTAAGTCTCTTTTTTTGTATTCAATTGTGTCTGCTTGCACAAACCCTTATGTTGCATTGCATTGTAATCTCAAAATTACATATTTCTCCCACTAATATTCTTAATATTATATTTAACCTTCTATATGTTTTAGAAGTCACAAATTTTTTCTAATGTTGACTTTTCTATTTAAACTCATTTTACCCTTTATTAAATAAATAAAAATATGTAGTATGTGCAAGAAAAATATTATGTCTTCTAGCTGATTAGTTTTTGAGAACAAATAGTTTATTTCTTTATTTGTGATGCATATAGAGTGACATTTTGGCATGTACTTGTGTGTGCGACACAAGTAAGAAAATGAACAATTTGCTATCACAATTGACCAATTAGAAGACTAACTATTTATCTTAAACATTCTACATATTTTTACTTTTTTAATAAAGGATTAAATTGTTTTTTTAATAAACCATTAAATATGTACTTTGTAAATTTAAAATGAGTTATAATAGGAAAGTTAATAAATTGGATAAATTTGTGATTTTTTAAGATTTAGAAGGGTAAGTATAAAATTATGAATTTTAGAGAAAGAAATATCTAATTTTGAAAAAAAATTATGAGTACATGAAATTCCCCATTTAATTTATTTTATAAAATTAACCAAATTATTAAATTTGATCCTTTTAGACATTTGTAGGAAGCGTTTGGTTCGCGCTATAAACCATTTTAGTGAATAGAATGATTATAGAGAATGTAATACTAAGGAATATCATTCCAGTTAATGTGTTATTATCATGTTTGATTCGCGCTATAAACCATTTTAGTGAATAGAATAATTATAGAGAATGTAATACTAAGGAATATCATTCCAAGTAATGTATCATTATCATATTTGGTTTGCGCATAACTATCGCTTTCAGTATTACAGAAAATATATGATTACAGTGTTTGATTTGTGTAGATTGTTATGGTAATTGGAATTCAAGAAAATCAAATTTGATTATTACTAATGTTTATAATATATATATATTTTGTACAAGCTGTACAAATTAACTACCAAAACATAACTATCGAAACATTATAAAGTTTTTCTACATTTGATTACCCTTCTAGTATTATAAAAATGAATATAACAATGGAGTATCATTACACATATGTAAATCTACTTACCTGAACAGGATATTAAAAATCAAATCCATGTCCATTGAAAAAGGTAACGAAGTAAAGGACCATCTACATATAAAATTCTCATTTTTTTTCATCCTAAGAGAGAATTTGAGAAATAAAGATAATAAGATATTAGATGAAAACACTTAGCATAGTACTTCAAAAATTGCTCAAAACTAGTGAACACTCAACATTGAAAACTTGAGCAACAAAAAAAAAACTGTAACAAAACATAATAACATCCCTTTGCTCTAAATTAACAGTAACATCATGTTTGATTCTGAAAATTGCTACATCTTGCAATCATTTAAGACCCAGCTCACATATTATGGCCTATCAACATCATAGTTGCTGCATAATGCAACTTCAAAATGTGCCATTATTAGCTTTTAATTTCTTGATTCTGAAAGTTGAAGCAAGCACTATATCAACTTCTCATCTTCCAACTGCTAATTCCACTTATGTTGGGTGTTGTTATTACTCTGATTGGTTGGTTGTCCATTCATGTCTATGCAAGAAAAAATGTCTGAATTTTTATGAAGAAAGTAATTATATTGAAATATATAAATGAGAGTATTTGATATAAGACAGTTGTTAGTTTCAGTTTTAATTTTTAAAGATTTGTGTAGGGTACTTGATGCAAATTCGATTTATTTTTATGGTTTTGTTGGATTAAGTTCAAATTAATTGGAAAAAATCATTTGTTATTTACTCTAGAAGCACAGAAAGACCGGAGACTTTTGTATAGTTTTATCAAAATTTTAATACATCAGAATAATTTGTAAAATAAAAATAAAGACAAAAGTATGCTTCTTATTACGAATTGTATTTAAATAAAGATAACTGTATTTCAAAACTATGCTCCCTAACATACAATTTGTAAAATAGAAATAAAGATAAATTTATGTCTCTTACTGTATAATTTTCATACATTGGAACGATTTTATTTAATTTGATATTGCATTTAATAACATAGTAAAAGACGCTCTTTGAAAAGTAGCATAGGTGTATAAGTTTGATGAAAATTAAATGCTAACGCAATAAAAGGAAAAAAAACTCCTTGAAAAGTAAATAAATCGAAATAGGAACTTCCATCATTGATATATAAAATATTGTTTTTAATTTGTACCTTAATTAAAAGACTAAGAAGCGAAGTGCTAAGCGAGTGGGAAGGAAAATGGTTCCTTTCTCTGCAGTGCGGAAGTCCGAACGGAAGAGTGTCTTCAATGGATTTTTTTTTCTCTTGCTTGGGGCGTTTACAGAGAAATAATTGATGCTCTAAAAAAATAAAAATAAAAGGGCATCGATCAGAAATGGAGTAATCAATCAACTATGATATTATGATTGGAAGGTAATCAATAATTAACATATCTATTTTCTTGCTATTTTTACCAAATGCGGGAATAAAAAAAATATTGGGATGATAGGGAATTACAGTTAGTGTTGTGATCTACAAGTCAATTATAAGATAATTATATTCTAAATTTTGTTTATGTAATTGAATGATTTTATTCACTGTTAGTTAAATATTGGGATGATTTAACTGACAACTATACAGATTCTATCTCAGTATCTCTTGTTTGGATAGATAGTAATTATCAAGAATATCAATGTCCATCGTATAAATTAGTGATGACGTCACTAGGCTTATTGATGAAATAATACAAGTATATGTCTCTTGATGAAATAATACCAGGGTACCTGTAATCCGTTGTGACCAACTCAAATATGTGGCTGGTCTATCCAGCAAATCTTCTCTCCCCCTTAGGGTTTTTTCTTTTTCCTCCCTATCCACCATTGCCCCATGATTTTGACCTTAGTTCGGGATGGAGAAACCAACAATTATTCTTGTCATGGCCCTCTTTTTTGCAATGTTCACATTTATCGGTTTCTCCTCTTTTCTCTTTATTTTGGCAAAAAATTTAAAAATTTGATATCTTGGCCATAGCAAAGCCATGGTTCTCGCGTCCATCGTCGATGATGACTTGTGGACCGCTCATGGCTTCTCTCCTGCTTTCTTCTTGTTGGATCATGTTTTTTATTTGAGAATAAGAAGAAAGAGGGATTGTATTCATGATCTGAGCTCATACGGCCTCATAACTCATATTTAATTCCGCAAGGAACTCGAATATGTCATCTTCTTCTTTTCGTTTTATGATTATGGCCAAGTCAGCAGTTTGCGGACGAACCAAATACCCCCTAAAAACATTTATATATCCATTTCGAATTTTTTTTTATTGTAGGCAAGATATATTCATGCATATATTTTTTTTATAGAACTGAATCATCAGTTCAATATCTTCTATGGAATCAAAACATTAAAACGGTCTATCCATTTCCGGTAATCTTTTTATTGAATTTCTAAATATAAAAAATTCCGCTGGCCGACTGCCTCTGTTGTCTGTATTGTGACATTGTAGCTAGTTATTCTGTGGTCATAACGAATCATATGATATGATCCATGCATAGTGCGGGTTGACATATTGATTTTTTTTTTTCTATTCATAATAACATAATAAGGTGAACGTAATAACGTTTAATACAAAATCAAATTTCTCCTCATATGTACGTATAGATTATCTCTGCCTTTGTCTTTTTTTGGGAAAATTGTTCTGTTTGGATTGAATGCTATTTGCAGTAATTTTAATGTATGGATATTTTAGAATTCAAGTTCTTCTTTTTTATATGTTACGTGTTATATATTTTAATTTTTTTTATTAACAAGGGAATTTAGATTGAGTTTAGGAAGGAGAAGGGATGGGTGGGTGATTAGTTTTTATAATTAAATATTTCTTATATTTGTTGTTTCTACTTAATGAAAACGTTTATTTTTTATATCATATTTGATATTCTGCATTTTATTATGAACTTTAGCCCACACCAAAAAAAAATATTTCTATATTATTTATTTTTTCTAAGTAAAGGTTGGATGTCAAACCACCCATTTAGTATCCTTAAAAGATTACTCCATTCAGATTTCAAAAAAATGGTTCTCTTCTAAGTTATCTAATTAAAACAACTTTTGAAGCAAATCTGATAATCAATTACCTGTTAAAAAATTGTTCATATACTAGTTGAAAAAGCTGTATTATACGTTGCATTGATTATTTATTCATGAGATCTACCAAAATCAAAGAGTCATGCGAGTAATGAACAACAAAATAGTGCACTTGCATTGCAATAGTAACAAAGTTCTCAATTAATGTACATATTATATTTAAATTATTTCATTTTACACCTTCGAATTATTTTCAAATTTGATGAATCATACAAATAACACAATATTTTCTATAATATATTTATTAAATTCACATTTCTTTTTTATCTATTTTGTAAAATAATTAATATTTTAGTATGTTATGACATTATAAAATGAGTAAGGCTATGGTAACACACATACTATGGATCAACCCGTGTTATGAATCTATATCTCTATTGGCATCTCGATTCGATGATTTTCACAAGTTTTTAGAATTTAGACAATACACCACAAAAAAATCAATATTTTCCCTTGTACCAAATTTCCATCTCAGTACAGGGTGGAAAAATTACTAAAATCTAATCGGAACAGTGTACCTATCTCGGCACAGTTAAAAAAATGAATTTCATCAAATACAACACAGTTTGATTGAAAAAATTGTGAAAACACCCACCAAATCTCGCATCTCGACACAGCCAAAATAAGAAAAATTCAGACTAAATTGACATCTCGATACTTGTAATTTTTGTAAAAACTGAATCCATTAAGTTAATTTTTTATTTTGTTTATGGTTTATAAAAAAAATTCCTCCTCTCTCTCTGTGCATCAAAAGCCGTAATTCTTGCTCTCTTTCCAGCACTTGCTTTCTCTCCCGACACAGAGAGAGAGAGAGAGAGAGAGCAACAGAAATGGCCATCTGTATCTGTAATTTCCGTCCTTGCTCTGTGCAGTTGCCCATGCTGCTCTAATGGCAACGAGATCGCCTCAAAAAGTACCGTATTGAAATTTCTCATCGGTTTTCGATTTCACTACTAAAAGAGCTAAGCTTTTCTCGGCCATTTATGGAAGCAGCACAAAGTAATGGAATTGTGGGTCCCGCCATCGCATTAAATCCCTCTTTCATTCCCAGCTTCCCCTCTTCTCCCCCTTCAATTTCAATTTTCTGAATTTTCTTAGTGATTTTTCCCATTTTTAATCGGATATCAGAAATCTCTCTCACAAAAAAATGGCTGTTAATCTAAGGAAGCCATGCGAGAAGGACATAGAGATGGGCCCCCAACACAGTGACCACGTGGCAGATGGTAACGCGTCCGACGAGAGCGACAACACGAATAGCCTTTGTTTCTCCGACGCAGAAGATCACTCCTGGCGACATTCGCCTCACTCGGCCTCTCCCAACAACCCATCCGTTTCTCCATACAACAACACTGAAACAGCATCGCCTCGTGCGGCGGCTGTTGCAGATCCGTGTCGGAAATCCTGCGTGTCCGACTGTTCTCTCGACACGGATTTAGAGAGCGGGTTAGCGGATCCTGAGGTAAACAAGGGGAGTCCCAGCTCGGAAAAGGCGGAGAAGAATTGTAGGATCTGCCATTTGAGCTTAGAGGGTTCCGGGTCTGAAACGGGTACGGGTATAGTGTTGGGTTGTTCATGCAAGGATGACCTGGCAGCAGCACACAGACAGTGTGCAGAGACCTGGTTCAAGATCAAGGGTAACAAGTGAGTTATCTTTCGATTCTTTTATTCTACTCTAAATTTGTTCACTAGTGAGTAATTATGTTTTCCCCTTCAATTTTATAATGACTTCCCATTTTTAATTATCCAATTAGTAATTTTAATTTATATTAAGTAATGTTGTGCTAGTGTCTTATTATATATTTATAATTTGTAGGTCATTAAATCATCAATATATTTGCTAGATTTAAATCAATGTAGGATAATGTCACCGGTGGCACTAAAGTTTAGATTGTTATTTTCATAATTTCTCCTTGTACTCTGGAAATTGCTATCTTGCTTTTCCGGAGTATAATAAGTTTGGTTTTCGTAGTCACCTATGTTAATTAGGTGTCTATCGAATAATGCTTCTCACATGATAATGGAATCTCAATGATAAGCAATCAATTCTCTTTGATTATGGAAAAGTTAAAGGTGGTTAAGGTGGAAAAGAAAAAGGCAAAGTAGTGTCTGGTAATAATCTAAAATTAGCTCACAGTTGAGAAAATGCGCATATCGCAATATTTTTGGAGCTTGTACTTTTTCCTCTGTAGATTCTTACGTTATTCGACCCGATTATTATACTAGGTCATAACACAAGTGCTCTTTTGACCCACTGTTTCATATAAGGTAGCCTGCCAACTACAAAGGTTGTATAATTGTATATAGATATTTGTTTGTTGCTTGCTAGTTGCTACTGTCTGGATGTCGATATGCACTCTGTAGTAGTGAGATTAAAGTATCACTATCTTTCTAATTAGCTGGAGCATGGGAGTAGTGGTAAAGTAGAGATACTTGTTGAAATGAAGGGGTTGTTTTTCTAAATTATATATTATACAAAATTCATTGTGTGATAATTAAGGAGAGAAGAAGACAAAACAAATTGATCAATAATTAATAAAGGAAAAGGATTAGTTGTGGTCCAATCCATTTGCCTTTTTTTATTTTGGAATTTTCTCCTAAGTACTTTTGTGAGTCTTTGATAAAAATGTTTAGTTTTGGGGGTAATTAAAGAAAGAAGACGACAAATTGATGAATAATTAGTAAAGGAAAATGATTAGTTGTTGCCCAATCCATTTGCTTTATTTTTTATTTTGGAATTTTCTCCCAAGTAGGTTTGTGACTCTCATAAAAAATAATATTGCCATCTTATAATTTATCGTATATTTTTCACTCTAAAATTGAATTAAATTTATATGTTATTTGCACTCATTCTTAGTGCCCGTGCTCTTATAAGTAATAGATTAAATGAGCCTCACAACTCTATCCAGATAACATCTTTTTTACATGACTCACATTTACATTTTCACATAAACTTTATTTCTTCTATGAGATGATTGTTCATTGTATTGGTTTTTTCCAATGTGTAACAGGACATGTGAGATATGTGGATCAACGGCACGAAATGTGATTGGAACAGGTGAGGCGGAGTTCATAGAACATTGGAATGAAGCTAACAGCAATAGTTCCACAACTGCCCCTGTTGCAGTGCCGACAAATGAAGCACGCCGGTTCTGGCACGGCCACCGTTTTCTCAACTTTCTACTTGCTTGCATGGTTTTTGCCTTTGTCATATCCTGGCTCTTTCACTTTAATGTACCGGGTTAATTTCTTTCGATTTTTATCAAAATCTTGTCATAATAAAATGCGCATAAATGAGAAAAGTTAAAAAAAAGAGGTTTACCTGAGAAGTGTCGTGACGATACTTTGGTTAAAGGATCGGGAGTCCGTGGATAGAGCTGTGGTCGGTTTTTTATTTGACTTGGGAGGGATATAGTTCTGCTGCATTGTCTATTACACTGGAATGTTTAATCTGTCAATATATTCTATGCTGCTATCAAATATGTAGAGCCGTGTTTATTTGTTTTTCCTTTCCATAGTGATTTTACTTTCATTGAGAATATATCCAGATGGATTGGCTGGATACCAATGCAATAACTGTTGCATATTAGGAGAATCGCATTTCTCTATTTCCTTTTAGATTTAACATCATTTTCTTTGGAAGCTTAATTACTTGATTGATTAATAGATGAGGAGGGATCCAATTACACCTTTTTTGGTGACACTAAATTACACTCTCAATTTTTAAAGTTTTTAAAGTTCGAATAGTCGATCAAAACCATTCAACATAATGGATATATAAAATGTGCTTGCAGATCAAATTTTACATTTTTTTGAAATTTCTTTACTATTTATTAAGTATTTAACAAAATTGCTATATTCGTACCATTCAATTTTTGTACCCAATCTTAATAAATAGTAAAAAAAAATTAAAAAAAATGTAAAATTTGATCTGCAAGCATATTTTAACACATCCATCATATTTAACGGTTTTGATCGATTGTTTGGACTTTGAAAATATAGTGTAACCCAGTATCATAAAAAAAGAGTGTAATCGGATCCCTCATTTTCATATATATACACTCTTTGGAGCGTGATTCATATCCAATTTTATATTTTTCATCTAGATCATTGTCAGTAAATTTTTGAAAGACAAATAAATTAAAAATCATATATAACCGTTGCATATTTCATTAACTTTTTTAGAAGGCAAGAACTGCAGGTGTTGTAACTCATTCTGTTTGCAGAAATGCAAAAAAGTAAGCAGTAACTGCTGTTAAAACATCCACTTGAACTGAGTATTCGGCTGGTCGATCATTTCAATAACAAAAACGACAAAAAAGAATTGGTCAAGAAAGAAACTCAAAAAAGGACCAAAGCAAACTACTTGAGCGCACTATCTTAAAATGAAAAAAAAAAAAAAAAAACCAATAATAATAGCTCTAGAACAGTACGACCTTTTGAAACATAGCATAGTCATTCTTTTTTTTTAAATTCGGATTCTCTTTTGAATTGTTGGACCTCATAAAATAATTTTATATTTTATATTAAAGTTCAGCTCTTTCCTTTATAAAATAATTTGATCCATTCTTTCGGAAAAAAAGAAAGGTCCATTGTAGTCTCACCCACCTTTCCGAACTCGGTCCAATTTAATTTGCAGCAACTCGATCAATTTTTTTGTGTTGTCAACAATTGTACGATTCTAATTACACATTTACAGTTGCCCCTCGCAATTTCCTTGACTAATTGCTAAATAGTGCCACTAACAGTGCACAAAATGTTGTCATTTGATAGTTCTCGGGTTCTTTTGTTTTTCTCTTTCCACAAAGCCTAAGCACCCGCTGCCCGTGTTACGTCCCAAAGCCTCCTGGCTGCTGGCATTTACCCAAGAAGGCAAGGACTGAGGCAGTCAGGCTCAGTTAGGGATAGACAAAACCTAAATCCCAGTCTAGTATATACAGGTACTGATAATTATTTGAAAGCTGTTGAGATTTGTGTTATTCTCTTTTCAAAAATCACTCGTCTCATAACACAATTTCAACCGCAGCAGTCGTCGTGTAAAATAAAATTGTCCGAAATTGATGATATTTGTTTAATTCCTTTTTCTGTTATGAATAAAAAATTCAGAAAAAAAAAATCACTACCATACACGTGTAAAATAAAAATATTAACCATGATTTCATCAAAAGAAAAAAAAAGGACAAAATTTCTACTCATGCGAGAGATAACTGTTCCAGTATTTTTTTTCTAACTTTTTACAGGACGAGTGGACGACTAAAGACTATAACAAAAATCAGCAATGGGCTGAGTGCTCCACACAGGACTTGCTACTCCCAACTTTAATTCCTCTAAATATAATATCTAATGAAAAGCATATAGAATTTTTTCCCCCTTTTTGAACTTGTCAATTTTCATACTATGTTACATTAGTTGTAACATCAGGATTCGCAAGGTTCCCCTCTTCTCCATGCTTTCCATTCATTTGTGTCCTTTGTCGCTGAAAAAAGAACAAAAATAATCCAAAAAATTATAAATCAACAAAAGGGGGTAATAGTTTATTTTGAAAAAAAAAATATATATGTATTTATCAATTGCAAGCATGTACCCAATCAGCATTGGTGTCCCCAGGATTGCCACTCAATAATTTATTAGGCTTCTCATCTTTTTCCTTGACACTTAACGGCAGTAAAGTGCCGCTTGTTCGGTCAGGCATTTCTGTGGCACAAGCAAATCAATGTAGTTGTTTCAAAACACAATGTAGGTTACAAGCACATGAAACAAAGAATCACATCCAACTTAGAAGTAGAAAGTTTTCAAGTATACCACTGGCAAACCTTAGAATATACCATAGAACTTTGCAAAAGAAAATTCCCAACCGGTCCCACTTTCTCTCTTTTCAGTTTTCACCATTTGCACAAAGAAAATATGGAGCAAAAGTGGAGCTTTTTTGTCAAAGATACGTGGATCATCCCCATGCATTGAAGAATTGTATGTTTTTCGCTATTTGTGCAAAAGAAAGGCTGGGAGGCCCTTTGTCAAAGATACGTGGAATAATTCCCATGTTTTAAAGTGTATAGTAATATTTCTCTCATTTTGCATTTTGCAGGAATACATGCAACTTCTTTCTTTTTATTGAAGAAGAAGAAGAAGAAGAAGAAAGAGTTTTCAATGTTGACACAGGAATTTCCCGAGAAAGAACTATTACCTGGTAGTTTGTTGTCAATAAAGAAAAACACCAAATTCACGGTATACCTGCAGGAGGAACGTAAAAATAATAAAAATGGAACAAAGAAAAGAATAAAGAATGAATAAAGAATTGATACAGTACCAAGCAACAACAATGTCCACAGAGTAATGCTTGCGAGCTGCTATTATGAGCAGGCTCTGAATAATAACCAACATCCAAGCAAGAAATTTGATAATCCTGCATAAAAGTTTACTTATAATAATAATAATACACGGATTTGACTGTTGTATAAACACAATGTATAAAAGATTTGTGATCCTTGACCTACCTCTTAGAGCCATATTTCTGATATGTATTAACAAAAACCAAGGTAAAAATCATGTGAGACGAAAATATTAAGTCACCACAGCCGTATAATACTCCCCGCGGAACTGCATATGATATTAGCACGTGAAAACAACCTCTTATATATGCAAACAACAAATCTGATCAATCTTGTGAAAAATTTAACCAACAATTAATTAGCAGCACTTCAAAAACAGTATTAGGTGGGGGTAGCCGTGCAAGTTTCGATCCCTGCACAATAAGCAATATAAGGCTTAAAAAATTAGTATATAATCTTGCAAAAGCAAATTTCATGGTCCATTAAACCGAGAGTATTTTAAAAATTAAAATGATGCGAAATGTACCTCACGACAGTGATAGTTAGGGCCAGGAAGTTGTGTTGAATAGAAAGTAACTATTCGCAAAATCTGACAAGTCTGGAGGAAAACACGGCAAAATTTTAAGGCCTTATTTAAATGAGACACAAAGGAAAATGATAAGTTTGAAAATTGAACTTACAACTAAGAATGCAAGAACACGCCTCCAAAGTAGAACAGTGTAGAATCGTTTGTTATGATAGACAAACGGATGAAATGTCCACTAGACCAAAATGCAAGAAGCGACAAAGTTTAGTAAATTGATAAAGAAATCTGAAAAGGTTTATTTATAATTGAAGGAGAGATTGCAAAATATACATAAACCTTCAAGCTTTTAAAAGTAGGTACCTGAGTTGGAGTTGTTCCTTAAAAAAAATTCAAGTATTATTCCTTGAACTTCGCAAAAAATATATATAAATAAATCAACTTGGTCCTTAAATTTTCATTTGTACCAAATTGGCCCATAGAGTTTTGAAAACAAATCAACTCGGTTCGATTCCTTCTCAAAGAGAAAAAAAAACGATCCCCGTATTTTCATTTGCACCCGATTGATCCTTGAAACTTTCCAAAAGAAACCAGTTCAGTCCATGAACCTTCAGAAAATAACCAAGTTAGTCCTTCAACTCTTCTCAAACTAACAAAGTTAATCCTTCCAGCCCAACACCAACTGCCATAAAAGTGACGACATTTTGCTGCCCTAACTTCACTGAGTCCTTTTATCAAAATCAACTGGTCTAAATCACACTTTGATCTTCAATGGGGATTTTTCTTTTCTGATATGAACGTTCCAATTTTAATCAGACGGGGCACATGATAAGACCACAGATGAGGAGTCTTAGTCCTTAAATAAACCAATTATGTTATTTTGAGAGAATTTAAGGACTAACTTAGTTCTTTTTTTAAGTTCCAACGACCAACTTGATGCAACCAATTTTGTTGTTTTCTCAAATTTCAAGGACCAACTTAATTTCTCTTCCAAGCTCAAGGACCAATTTGGTGGAAATGAAAGTTCAAAACCCAAGTTGATGTTTTTGCAAAAGTTCTGAACCAGGACCTGGATTTTCAAATTTATTTTAAAAAACAAAAAAATTGGCAAGAGACGAACAAATGTCTGAACACATAAGCAGCTTCTCATACGTAAGCATGAGATGAAATTCTAATTGTGCAGTTTTAAGTTACTAGTTGTTTCATTAACATAAGACATAACATCTATTGAAAAAAGAAAATTAGATAAGTAAACTGTAGGTATCAGTTTGCAATCTAAATAAACTTGGATGTGATGTAACTGAAGCTATGATGATAACATATGATGCCCTCTCATGATATTCAACCATAAAGAAAGGTGTATAATTTTTTTTTTATAAAGCAACAGGAACTAGCAAATCAGAAACCTTAGCTTGAACAGTTCTTACTAGATAAAGACAAATAAAAATATATGACTGATAAGTGAGCAAAACATGACTGAGGTTTTATTTGTATTTTGTATATATCTAATTCTAACTAAAGGCATGCAAACTGTCAAGGGAGGGAGAGAGAATTTGGTACCAGGACAAAAGAGAGGAAGATAAAAGTGAATAGGTTCTCGCTGAGGTACCCTCTGTTTTGCCCAAGTTCCTATTTTTACAAGGCAACAATAATACATCAATTCTAAAAAAATTACTCTGCCCAATAAAACAAAAACAACATAACAAGAAGGGTAAAAAAGGAAAGAATAAAAAGTATAGCAAACAGGAAGGGCCATGAAGCCGAGATCTTGTAAGACTGGTCCAGGGCGATGTAAATAGTGTACGCCACGTGCAGCCAGCCCATGGATGTACTGTTTTATTAAAAATAATATTGTCAGTTTCCATTAAGCGCTCGAGTTCAACAAATAAAAGTTTATTCCAAACTATGGGCCTATACAATTTGATATATATTTTCTTTCAACGGATGAAAGTGCGATTAGCCGTCACTTGCATCCATTTGTTATAAAGAGTGCTTAACAATACATCATTAAGCAATAGAAAATGTAAGTGACTAAATATACTCTATAAAAGTATGTCTATCAATTATCAAGCTCCGTTAAATCAGCCACCGGCCACAGCACAACATAGTAACACAATTTTTCTTTTCCTTACCTTTTTTTGTTTTTGCTAAGTCAAAAGTACATACTTTTTTTCCTTACTTTACCCATAACTAGAATGCAACATATCACAGTTAAAGAGGCTCCACAATTGGTATACTGGTAAGTAGTAGCAACTAAATTCCCCACTTAAGTGACTTGGATCTATTTATCTTTTCTTATTTTTCTTTTTCTTAAATAAATAACTCCATAGCACTCTCTGGTTTCGCTCAAGAAAAATATAAGCAAGTATTTGATTGTAAGCAGTTAAGCACGAAATGAAACCTCATTTTAGCAGTAAATGAAAAAAAAAGGATATAATCCTTGAATCGCTATGATAACTCAGAAATTCATCCTTATCCCCCCACTTCTCTCATGAAGGTTCGAACTTAATTTTTACGATTCATACTACTATACTAAATGGAGCTTAATAAAAGCACCAACATGAGGAAATAGGTCAAAAACCTCAATCAAATTTTTCAAAGAGAACGCATACTCTCGATTTTAGTAATAATTACCTGAAAAAGAAGTCCTGCTAAGAGAAGTTTCCATTTTTCCATTAGAAGTTGAACCTCCACTGTAGTCTCCATGCACACCTTCCTCCATAACTGCATCAAAATTAAAAAAATTGCAAATTGCAAAATTAAACAAACATTGGAGGATCGTGATCCGGAGAAACTTAATTAATAAGCACCTTGGAAGCTTCGCGAGCGATGTAAAAGGTCATGATTGAATCTGCAACAGCAATAGCAACACGTTCTACTGCAACTAGCACTTGCTGGAAGGTTCACTTCCATGCTCTATCAGCAAAAGCATCTTGATCTCTTCGTCATCATGCTTCGATCTCTTTATCTCGATCTCCAGATTTCAAAACTTAAGTACGGAGACGGATCAAGTCAGACAAACACGGTTTTATATTTTATTTTATTTTATTCCAACTCAAAAGATAATAGAATTATTCCCGCTGATTAAAGAAACTAGTAATACCAAATTCAAATGCGCTTTTATTAAAAAATGGTGAGATCTCCTTCGCATCGAAGAAAGCGCGGCCAAAGAGAGAGAGTACAGAGATGCGACCAAGGGAAGAAGAAGAGAGAAAAGGACAGAATGAGAGACCAGTCTTAGGTTTTTGGGACAGAAAGAGAGAACCCAAAAATAGAAGGGCTTTTTTGCAAAAGAGAAATAAAATAGTGTTTATTTAGTAGTTTCTTATTTTTTTAACTTAACCTTCTCCCTCTCTCTCTGCCAGTGGGTCCCAGAAAACTTTGGATGAACATGGACCATAACCGTAATCCTTCGGTTACAAATTATTGGGGAAGTTTTAAAGCTTGTGCGGTTTACTCCGAGCGCAGAGAGTATATTACAACTGAAACGTGCTTTGTATCGTCTACTTAAGAGGTGGATTAAGTTTTTGTTTGCATCGGTCCAGTACTTAATGTGCTGTCGTTTCATGGGCTGCAGTTAATATTTGGGCCCATTTAATATTTTTTTCTACCAAAATCGGATGCTTTGTTCCCTTTTAAACATTCTTTTCTGTGTTAGTTTGGACGGCGCGATCTGTCATCTGACAAAATATAATTAATCATGTGCTATGAAGAGATAAACTCCGCTATAACATGCCTTGTACACACTCCTTATTCGGCGGACACATGGGATTGAGAACGGGCTTGAAATATGGATCAAATTGAACTGTCTGTTACTGTGCCCGTGGAAAGAAAAAAATCCAATTGATCTGTCTATTAATGTGCGCGTGAAAAGAAAAAAATTCGGTGAAACATGCCTCGTACACACTCCCTGTTCGGCGCGCACATGGAATTGGGAATGGACTTGGGATATGGGTCAAATTGAACTGTCTGTTACTATGCGTGTAGAAAGAAAAAAATTCAGTTGATCTGTCTGTTACTATGCGCGTGGGAAGAAAAAAATTTAGTTGATCTATCTGTTACTGTGCACTGAATTTTTTTCTTCCCACGCACACAGTAACTGAGCTGAACAGGGCCTAAGGTAGGGGTGTTCAAATGGTTCGATCTATTCGGTTTTTTGATTTAAATGGATCGATTCGGTTGAATTTTTTAATTATTTTGGTTTAAATGGTTCGGTTAGATTTAGATTTTTCAAAACCAACTAAACCAAATCGGCCGAATTATATCGGTTCAAGTATGGTTTACATTTTGTTTGGTTAAATCATTGATTTCTTTCTTTCATTTTAGTTTAAATATTTTAGAACATCTGCATATTTTGTATTGAATTGAACAACTTATGTATGAACATGTTTAATTTTCATTAATAATGACACCAATATGTTTACTTCGGTTTGTTCGATTCGGTTTATAAGTTTAATTGGTTTGGTTCGGTTCTATTTTTTAAAATTGAAAAAAAAAATTGGTTTGATTTTTTTAGTTTGATTTCAACCGAACCGACCGTTTGAACACCCCTACACTAAGGTTGTGCTTCAGAAAAAGTAAGGTAAAGAGAATGAACTGGAAAGAAAAGAAGAGATTGGAGGTCATTTATTTTGTCTACATCTCGATTCAAGGGAGACGAACTTGAAAGAATTTATCCAACGAATTTAATTTTTCTTCCCTCTGTTTTCCTTCTCTTCTTCTCTAATTATTTTTTACTGGAGCAGAAAAACGACCTCGATCAAATTCAATCTGTTAGCCTTTCCCCTCCTCTACCCCTCCTCTACCGTTTCTTTCCTTTAATAAGAGATGTCTCTTTCTCTAAAGCAGTCTAATGGGGGCATGTATATGCATTGCCTTCTCAGGTGTCATCATCAGTGACACATTTGAATTCTGATTTTTAAAATTATTAATGCTCATCTATGATCTCTGCAAGTGGCTGAGAATCTAAACTATTATTAATGCTCATCTCTGCAATTGTTATTGATAGAGATATGAGATTGTAGTCTTTTATCGTTTAATAATGATTGATCATTATTTTAACTAAACAATTAAAATTTAGTTTTCGTTTTATCTGTAACTATAACTATTATAACTATTAGTACTATTATTATTATAATTATCAGAATACTAAATAGTGCACTATAGTGTTTTTGGATCATAAAAGCTATGGCGCTATTCACGCTATAGCAGCACTGTATAGACATAGCATCATTTTTTCCGTTGTTCCGCTATGACGCGATAAATGCTATTTAAACCTTTGATTATTATTATTATTGCTATTTTATTACTACTTACCTTGACTTTACAATTGTGATTGGGTTTTATTTCTAGCCTACTTCAATTTGTGACTAAAGTCTTGATTGTTGTTGTTGTTATTTTATCTGTAACTATATATCAATTTTCAGAGCTCATTACTAAAATATTTAAAATATAAACCTGACAATTTCATAGTAAATAATCAAAGCAATGCACACTTGGTTATTGTATAATTAATGCCAACCTGTAATTTGAAACTTTAGTACTAATTATCTAAATCGTCTTAAATTACAAACTTTATTATTTATGTATTACATAATAAACAAATTTTGATTATTTAGGATAGTTGAGGGGTGAATAATTTGGAGATAAATATGATATTGATATTCCTTTAAAAATACTCGACAATTGGTCAGACTACGTCTCATTATTATTCATTTCAAATTTTAAACAACAAGTTGAATATTTAAAAAATAAAATTGACTCGTTCCATTGACAAAATACCAAGTTGCGGTAGGAAATCAACAAAACCCGCACAAGTTCTTCATCAAAAAATGAATTTAAAAACAATTAGAAGCTACCCAACAAACCAATTCTGTCGTCGTCACATTTAATTTTTTTTCAAATTAAGGTTGTGTTTGTCGTTCCTAGGAAGCAATAGGTGTCGATTGGGACAAAGACTTCTCATTTTGTTCTTTCAGTAATTAAAAAATAAATAAAAATGAGAAGTTCTTGGAAATAATCCGACGTGTAATATTCTTAATTAGGCAAAAAGAAAGGTCCCTTTGCCGACCGAGTCTTATTGCTATTTTTTAGTTGAGTCCGAGTCGTTTTTACATATTTCGAGAAAAAAATATGTTGAAATTTGTGAAAGTATTTCGGACTAAATTGTTATTTTGGTTTCAAAAAAAAAAAATTCATACCGAAATAGTATTTCAGTTCTTATAATTTTTGTAAAAGAAAAAAGGTAATTATGTTAGTTTCATAAAAAAAAATTAATTATGGTTTATAAAAAAAATTCTGAGTTGAGATCGTCTCCCGTTTCTCCTGTTGCTCTCAAAAATGAAAAATGAAAAATCGAAATCTCCTCCTGTATTGCTTTTCGTGAAGCCCGATGTGAGCCATCTGATTTCGTGCGAGTAGATCTAAAGGCTAATGTTACGCGACACATCTGATTTTTTAACGTTATCTTGTAACATTATTCTTTAAAGATGCTAATGGGTACCATGGTGACAAACGAATAGTTCATTAGCTCATCTGGTAAGGATAGGAATAGACTTATCCAATAAACTAACAAAAATTATCTTACATATTATAATCAAGTAATGAATTACATATCTCCCAAACTTCTTATTATGCTTGAAACCATAGTGACAAACAAATAGTTCAGATTCGGTTCGGCAGGATCAAAAATTAGTGATTCGGATGTAGTTCGGGTATAATTCGGTATCACAGAGAAGAAGAAAAAAAAAAACCCAAATAAAAATATTTTTAAAAAAAGATTTGTGTTTTATTTGCAAATAATTTGTGATTCGTGTTTTATTCGCGAATAACATGTATTATACGTTTTTTGCATTTTATTCGGTGTTCGATACAGAGACGTCAAAAAATGAATAAAACGCAAATTATTCGCTAGTTTATCACAAGCTGTGTCACTATGTTTGGAACAACGGTATGCAACAAGATGTGCGCAAGATTACAGCAATATCGTTGCAAAAAATCCAATAAATACAACGCAGTACAACCACGATCAGATGTTCAATGTTAATATAACAACTAAATATTTGACAAAATGTCGTACTATACTACTGTTAAAAAAATTAAGGTTCGAGCTAAATAAAAGAATTAGAAATTTAATTAAGTACATTTAAGGGATCAAAGCCAAACTACCTTGTCTAGAGTCTGGCTAATATGACTCGGTGTCATATACTCCAAAATTTATCGGATAAATTTTAAATAATAAATTCAAACCGTTCAAATCGATTTACTATATGAGTGATGCGTTTACATTCCAATTTTATATATTTTCGAGTTATTTTAGTATCAAATCAAGCTATAAAAAATGTTGAAAAATGAATGCATTAGAATTAACTTAAAAACTCTCATATTTGACCGCTTGACTTGATACAAAATAAACTCGAAAAATTATAAATTTTGCATGTAAACGCACAATTAATGAAGTAGATCAGTTTGAACTGTTTGAATTCTTTATTTAAAATCGATTCAATAGGTTTTAGAGTAGACTGAAATGACAATAATGTTATACTAGTCGGACTCCCTTGTCTATTTTACAACAGAACAACCCGCAACACAAGTTTATCTATAAACAAACAATTTGGAGTTGAGATCCAGTAAAGTAACTCAACTTTTGGGTCCGGACCGTCCGATTCTAATCCATGATAATCCATTCAAAGTGGAGCGCACACATCCCAAGCAACGAATCTGAATCTCGAAGTGATCTCAAGCAACGGATTCGAATCAGACGGTCCTGATCCAAACCCCAAAAGTTGGGGTTACTTTAGGGGATCCAGACCCAACAGTTTCTCCCCACAAAACAATCCATTTTCATTAGTCGTCTCATTCACACTGATAAATGATACATGATAGTTGATAGATTGTGCCTAAACACACAGTAGATGTCCCCTTCAGAATTGACACATTTACACCTGGCAAATGATTCCAATTTTCTTTCTTTATTTCTGTTTATATATATTCCAACAGGCAACAGCACATGGTCTGATCTCTGTCCCTCAATTTCTCTTACAAGCATGTGTCCTTCAGGAAATGAGCCCATGATTGATTGGTATTAACATGCTAGAAGAATGTTTGTTTTAGAAATATTATTTTTTATTTATAATATTAAGATATCAATCATTCATTCCAGTTAGATTTACCTGATTAAGTTGTCAGACGAACAATTGCATTTTGGTACCATGATAACATGATAATTATCAAGTCAAATTATTGCAAAGCAAATGACCCAATTCATATAATCATTTACCAGATCCTTTATGGGCTTAATGTCGAGTAAACATCCCTGGCCCAAACTTTTTAATTTCTTTCATATACGGGCCTATGGCCCAAGTCAATTACAAAAAGATTGATTCAAAATGTATTAATACTAAATCCCAGAAAATAAATACAACTACAATTCCGGGCTTACACCCACTAAGATTGAATAATAGGCCCGTTAAAACAGATTTACGGGCTTACACCCACTAAGAATTTCTTTCAAAATAAACTTATTTCAATGGTTACCTGACATGGGGTTGGGCTTACACCCACTAAGAATTTATTTCAAAATAAACTCACTTCAATTATTAGAGCTTTTACTCCGTACAGAGAATAACAGTGTGCTTCAGAATTAGAGGGGACAATAATGGAGAAGGTGGATCCTCCGAATAGTAAAACCTACACTTCGAATCGGAAGTGACAAATTTCGTTAAAATATGTCTTACGCTCTCCTCCGAACAGTACTCATTTTCTTCTGTTTCCCTCCACTTCCTCTCTGATTCTTCTATTCTAGAGCAGGTGAGCTTGTTTGGTCAGCTCTAATTTCGTGAGTTCTCACCTCCACACAGTGAATTTGTCGTTCTCTTCTTTCACGTCCCCTCGTCTGAAGCACAGTCTCAGAAGTAAGAATGCTAATGGATTAAGCATTTTCTGTCTATATCTAATATGAGGAGGGTTCAAATGCACCCAAATTTTTGTGCACCCAAATGCACCCTATCCTTTTTCTCCGTTTTCAAAGTCCGAATATTCAATCCGAACCGTTAGATGCAATCTATATATTAAGATGTGCTTGGAGACCAAATTTTACATTTTTCGGAATTGTTTTACTATTTATTAAGCCACTTTGAAAATCGCTGATTTTACATTTTCTGGACCATTGGATCAGCGATTTTTCAAAGTGGCTTAATAAATAGTAAAAAAATTCTGAAAAATCTAAAATTTGGTCTCCAAGCACATCTTAATATATAGATTGCATCTAACGGTTCGGATTGAATATTCGGACTTTGAAAACGGAGAAAAAGGATAGGGTGCATTTGGGTGCACAAAAATTTGGGTGCATTTGAACCCTCCTCATCTAATATATACTAATATAGTGTAATATATATTATGAAATTTTTTATGTTATTCATCGTTATAAAATAATAGATGTCTGATCCATATCCATTTAATATCCGATTTTCTGAAAAATAAAAGTGAATATGTATCCGATCCGTTTGCACCGTTAATAATTAGCGGGGTGCGGAGTTTATTCAATACGGATGTCTATTTGGAATATAGGGGGATTGCGGAAGCCAATCTGCTCCTTTTCTTGAAAAAAGGAGGACCCTCCTATTCTCCAATCCGAACCGTTGAAAATCGATCAAACGGCTTCAATTACATTTTTCTTTTATATCAATATAATATATTAAAACAAATCAGATGTAATTGAACCCGTTTGATCGGTTTTCAACAGTTCGGATTGGAGAATAGGAGGGTCCTCCTTTTCTCAAGAAAAGGAGCAGAGTTCATTCCGGGGATTGCATTTGGATATATGTGCCAGATTAAAACCGACAACTCTTTATCTCATTGTACACGGTCAGAGCTGCTCGATCTGCAACAACATTCATGTGCACTTAATACGCAATCAGCAATCATCTTTAAAGTTGTTCGCGTAAATCTTGACGCGAATCAAATTAACCGCCCCCAATTTCAAAGAATAAACCTAGTTTCATTAATAACACAAATCTCTAAAAGAATGACAGTGTCGCAACATATGGTCCCTCAAATTTACATTAAATTCACAGTTCAAATTCGAATTTCTAAACGAAAATATGTAGATGAGTGTTTTTAGTGTTGTTATTTCCGATATGACGGTCCTGACTGGATCATCACTAGTTTGGAATCAAATAAGAGAAATAAATGTATATACAAACTTGTCACGCTAATGCCATTGTATTTCTTCTCTTTGAAATGACCTGAAATAACAGTACAATCATGTAATAAGTGTAATTTGTGATAATTCACTGAACATTTGTCAGAAATAAATTAATAGAATTCAATTCATTTGTGTGCTGAAACTTGGTACTGCCTGAGTGGGTTCTGGAGTATCTGTGCCAGTACAGTTATTCCAGTATTTATAGTAGGTTCATTTTGATTTTTGCAATGTTTGCCGTGTTTATTTACTTTGTAAACTGCTACTAGTAAATACATATCGGTTGTTTTCATTAGAGCTGCACAAAAAGCTCGTAGCTCGTGGTTCGAATAAATTTGATTCGAAAAAAAATTCAGTATAGAAATCAACTTAGCTCGGTTCTAAGACAAATCAAATCCTGTTCGGTTTGAAATTGGTTCGAATCAAACTCAAACTGTGTCTGACTCAATTCAAAACTCTTTATTTTAGTTCTAAACCCTGCTTCAATTTCGAACCAGTTGGATTCGAATCGAACCGAATTAAACTCGAACTCTTATTTTCAGTTCGAAACCCTGCTTTAATTTCAAACCAATATGGCTCGAAATTGGTTCGAACTCGAACTGGATTAAGTTTGATTCGGTTCGATTCGTTTGCAACCCTAGTTTTGCAGCCTTATCTTAAAAAAATAAAAAATAAAAATAAAATTTTAATTCAATATAATGTACTTTGCGTAATTAATATCCATCTAAATAGTCGGTTAGAGAATGGTTTACAGTTGGGCCTTGGACCAATGAATAAATATACCATGCTCCAAAAATTTGGTATATAACATGAAAGTACCGGCCCACACACACACCAACACCTCACATATTAAATAAACAACAAAGTGTATAATTACTAACATAAATGCAAAAATTACATTAATACATTACATCCTGGATATTTGAGGTGAAGTGAGAGGTGCCAGCCACCAAACCCATGATAGCATGTTGCCACTGATGCAACACGGAGAAGGCCAGAGAGATGGAACGTGAGGAGCACATGGTAGGGCCCACCCAGCCCATTTCATTTCTCCGCTAAATTTTTTTCAAGTTTTTATTTTGTTTTTGTTTCTTTGTTTTCCCCAAACACAGAGAGAGAAATGTAGACAGCCCATTGTAGCTAAATTACAGCTTTCGCTCGCACAACATCACGCCTGAGAACGTGCTTTCCACTCCACCGATTTCATTGGAACCTCTCAATTCTTCGCCCAACTGGAGAGAACTAATTATGAACTGGAGAGCCGTGATTTAGTTACTTAACACTTGACTATCTGCACGTCTGTTTTGTTTAAAGACAATTATAATTATTTCAAAAATAAAGTCAATTATTTGGTACCTGTAAGCATCATGATTATTATTGAATGAAAAATGATGTAATTATAATTAAATTCCCAAGCAATATAACCACCCAGAGATGATTAAAATTATATTCCGGACATGTTCGGTGACATAAGAATTTTGTGAGAATGGAAATTTCAATTTGTCGAAATGAATGGTATGTAATCTGTGGGAAATTTCAAAATACAGGTTTTCGGCGAGTGTATGGTAAATTTGTTAGGATGTTGGTTTTTTCTTTTTATAGAAGATGTAATACAAAAATTAAACTATATTAAGTGTATTGGTTAATCAGATCAATATAATTTTATATATCAGATTCTCAAAAAAAAAATGAGATTGTTTAAATTTTACTGACGTCCCACAAAGGAAAAACAGGAATAGATCAAACCAGTGCAAAAATAGTTATAATTCGAGTTGGACCAGATAATTCAATCCTTAAACTACTCACGGCGGGACTCATGTTTCATCTTTGTATAAACTGAACACCAGATAATTCAATCCCCAATACGCTGTTGTTTTCTCCAGATTTAATTGCAAAAAAAAAACCCAAATAAAGAAGAAACTAATCGACGAGGGCAGTCAGCAGTGCAGCATAAACCGGAGGTAAAACGAACTAGAAAAAACGAACCAACGGTCCAGAAGAAGCGCATCTCACCACACAGTACACACACTCCGCTCAGCTTTAGGCAAGGCAAGGAAAACATCCCTATGCCGTGACTAGGTTACTGCGAGCAGAAGCATTTAATGACCCCACTAAAGAAGCACTCCTCCAATAAAGGTTGCTGTTTGACCTGGTCAATCAGGAGCTACGCTACATTACACTACAAAAGAGATAAGGCCAAAAACCAAGGTTCAGGTTTTCTCTATTCCCATCCAATAGAAAGATACCTCCTTTGTCCTGTTCCTTACCCCAATTGCATTGGTTTCTAACCGTATATCATATATCCCAATCCACATTAGGAAGACGCTAATGATGTATTAACAGACAACAGTTACACAATAGTTTAAATATCGCTTTCTTCCAAAAGATATTAAATTAACATAAAACAAAGAGGGCCCCAACAATTAGCAAGTAGTACAGATTCCAAGTCACCACCCAACAGATTCTTAGGGCAGCTAACCAGTAGCGCCCGAAACCCAATAACCATTAACACATTCCAACCATAGATTCAACACAAATACAAAATGCATGCCACCAAGAGCACCGTACGAGAATAAATAAAAATTAAAAAATATAATAATATTAAACAGCCAAACTTCATAGATCGATGATAATACATTACAAACATTTTGAAAACCAGCAAAAGATTTATACTTTATTCAGGGAGAGCCATCCGCTCAATTCTTTTTGAATTTCAAAAAAAGAAAAAGCTGGGCCCTGCAAAAGATCTGGGACAGCTGCATCACCACTTATTTCAAAAACACCCTCCAAAATAACGCTTATTCAACAGTACCTTCTTCACTTGCTACAAGAAACCACCATTAGAGCAACACCACCATTTTTAAAAAAACCAATATCAAAATCACCCTTTACGTATAATAATAAACCCACATATCATTGAAAGAACAACACACCTAATAACCTACTTGAAACTTCTACCCAACTAATTCCTATCTCTATTTCCTAATTTCCTAACCACCAAATAAGAAAAGGTTAGTAGACAAACACAAATCCTTCAACATCAATAAGTCCATTCCTGAGGAAGATTGACATCATGTCCAATGAGCGGTCGAACCGACGGCTGAGATTTATCACCACTACTGTACCTCTGATAGGCATTGGCCGACGCCATCATATTTGTTCGGTTTACAAGGGTATCTGAGCAAAATTGTTCAAAACATTTCAATAGTTAGAACGAATTTAAGAGAAAACTAAAGCAAAAGGCGCGTATAACAAAGAAAAAATAAAAAAGTACCATGGTCCAGGAGGACACCGCCATTGACACGAGGCTGTACACCAAGTTCATCCAAATTCAGATTCAGAGTTTGAACCACTTTAGCTGGCAACAGCACAGTCGAAAAATCTTCAAAAATAAAAAAAAAAAAAAAAAATGTTAGATTTGAACAAGTTGAAATAATTTAAATTACTTTAAAAAAATTCAAAAGGAATGAAACCAAGTAAATCTTACTCGGCTTCTTGCGAGGAGGTTCAGGCGTGGATCCCACACGGCGAGGCAAGAAAACACCTGTTCCAGCCGATTCTCTCTTGGTACCAGTATCAGAGAGGAAAACAGCCCTCATACCGGTACCGGGTTGCGGATTTGGGTTTTGCTTCGGAAGAGGAGGCCACGCAGACGGTGCTAGACCAAGAGGAGTGTTGCTATTACCACGGAAGGCAGTAGGGCACCCGTTTTCACCATACCCGGATCCGATATTGTTTCTAATTGGCTTCCCCCAACTTGCACTCATCAATTTCTGCTGCTGATGTTGTTTCATTAGTTGTTGCTGCCTCAGATGATAAAACTGCACATTCAAAGTGCATATGGTTAAAAGTTAGACAAATTCAAGAAACAAGAACATCAAATTTTTCTTGAAGAACAAAAAAGCAACAAAATAAATAAAAATTTGAATGGATAATTACCTGTGCCGCTTGAATCTGGCGCTGAGTGAGAACAGTCGTTTGGTTTGGGTAGAGACCAGCATAGTTCTTCAAAGGAGTCGAAACGGGTTGCGGAGCAGGCTTTCTTTGCTGAGCCGACACACCATAACTATGGAAACTCTGTGCGTACGAGTTTTGTGCTTGGTTGAGCCTCATGCGCATAACTTGGCCAGCTGCTTCATACAAGAGATCCCATGAATCTTCCTTGTGCTGTTCAAGCGGAGAGGAAGGCGGGGAGTTGACCTCAGATGGTCCACCCGGGCTCTCTTGGCCGCATAAAGTCGACTGAGGTGAACCAGCCATGACCTAAGTGGTGAAATCAAAGAAAATCATCATAAGCAAAATCAAGAACTAAATAAGAAAATCCATGGAGGGAAGTTCAAAAGATACACACCTTGGGGCTCTCTGATCTGATAGCAGAGCGTTCCTTTTCGTCGTTCAAGAGAATGGAATGCGTCATCTGTTTCGTTAAGCCAGCCATGTAATCCTCATCCTCATCGCTCTCAGTAAGAGAAACCCTAGATTTATCCTCTTCAGCGAAGAAATCATCGTCTAGGAACTCAGATGGAAGCCAGAATACCGCATCTTGCATCTCCTTCTCCATTTTTTAGGGAGGTACTTGGGCTTTTGTTTTTGTTTGAAAAAAAAACAGAGAGAGAGGTGCTAAAAATAGGGGAACAGAGGCGAAGGAATGAAAGGGGGTGGTGGGTTTTTGCTGGATAGAGAAGAAATAATAATAACTCACACAAGCTCAAACACCACACAGCGGGACCCCTTCCTCTCTTTCCTCTCTTCCTTTCCTTTTGGGAGGGATGAAGAGAGAGAGAGGGGCTTTAAAGAAGGAGAAGAGAATGTGTGTGGAATTAAAGAGCAATGGGTCAACTAGCCAGTTTCTCTGGCCTTATAAAAGAAACGAGGTACGTTCCATGGGTGCATCTTATCTTTATTTAGTATTATATTAGTACAGGTTTTGATGTTAAAATACTATTAAGATTTTTTTCGAAGAATGAGGGAAAATTAAAAACTAATTCCCATAAATTGTCCACCATTCCTGACATATAATTAAATAACTTAAGGTGGTTAATATTTTGAAAATAGGGTCAATTGCATGGCACCCACTTCACTTAGTTGTCCGATTGTCGTGGTTAGCTCAACAAACTTGGCGACGAAACCAGGTGTGTAGGTTGTTAATCGGTCTCCTAATTTTTTAATCGAGTTAATTAACTGTCAAGCCAGGTCTGTATTTTAATTAAAAAATAAGATCGGGTCTTCTTGTAATTAATGTTCAGTGGTATAAATAGAATCTCGGAGATAATAGGAAGAGTAAAGTACCGTAGGATGGTCACGTAAAAAATGTTTGTTTCCATTATTACTCATTACTCTCTGTTCATTTAATGTCTTTTCAGAGTAAACAGTAAAAAGCAATATTCACGCGTACTTTTTACCTCACCTCACCACAGCAACAACGGCGGTTCTGCGGTAAAAAGTATCTTATCTCCTTCGTGCTCACCTTGTTTATGTTCCCTTCATTGACTGGCTCGGTCAAACTAATGTGTGCTTGGATTAATTTATTAAAAATTTACTTGATAATTTATTCTTCAAAATCAAACCATAAAATTGTTGGAGAATAGAAAAATTTACATAAATGTTGTAGCTCTGTAAACTAGTTGTGTATTCAATTTGATACAATTTAAGCACTTGATATTCAACAAAAACTCGGATGAACTGAAAAATATTGCATAAAAGCTTACAAATAATTGTTAGCAGTTTAAGATTACTGAATTCGTTCTCAAAAAAATTCCAACTTTTACAGTATGTTGAAAATTTTACCAATCTTGATTTTTTTTTCTTATGTTCAGACAGTTTTAAAATTTTGGATAACTGAAATAGGGCAAGACCACTTCAGTGGCTCCCATCGCTGTCTTATAAAAAACAAATATTACAGATTCATTATTCTCAGTTCTGTGTAGGTTTTATGTAGCGGTCCTTTCTTTTACTGTAAACATTGGTGTCATAGACCCGCTACAACAAAATTATGATTGAGAAGAAGCTGAATGGGGTAGAGGTCAATCTATTGGGACGAGAGGTGGGTGGCCACACCGCTCCTCGTCCACCAAAAAGAATTTTGAATCTTCAATGAATTGATGTGGCGGTAACGGAGATTCTTCGTAGCTGAGAATACTCGGTAGTAATGTTTCTGTCGTTTAGTGCGATTAACCGTTACACATAACGGAAGTTGGGTATTTTATGTAACGGAAGAAGTTGGGCCTCAACTGCCGTGATATACGGGATGGGGCCCACGAATCCCTGCTTCGCGGACGCCACTTCTTATTTGTATCCGGTTAACTTTTCCTTTTCCATCCAATACTCATCCCGCTCTTTTATTTTTACTGCATTACTTTGCCAGGAGACCCCTGAAAAATTATGAAATTGTATGCCTCAATTAGGGACAAAATCACCAGTGAACAAGTATGAACACGAGCGTGCAAAAGATAAGACGATTAGATGTTGAATTTGGCCATATCACTTTGCTTCTACATGCAAAACAACACTAGTTCTCATCGGTCGATTTTATGTGACGAGCGACCTGTATTATGTTTCCATTTCAATCAAAGAGGCGTACCCCCGTCAAATTAAAATATGTATTATGTTTTTGAGTGACCGTCTGATTAGAATTTGAGCTAATTCGGTCTGAGTCTCTGAGATGACATACATGGGATATTTTTAACATTCGTGTCAACACAAATCGGACAGTCCAAATTTATTATGTATTAACTCAAAAGTTTAGTTAATGCATAGGATAAGAATTCAATTGTTATTCAATTCGATCGGTTTTGTATTGTTAATTTGTAGCTTATATAATTGCACTTGAATGAGAGAGAAATCATGTCTAATGAAATCAATTTGAGTTGTTTCTCTATTATCTCTTACTCTTCTCTATTTAGTAGCACCTATCAAGCTTTCAAAAAAAATAAATACTATCTTTCTCTTCTTAAATCCTAAAAACTTTAACAATATGCATTGTTCAATATTGACACAAAAAGTGGTGTTTTTTTAAATAAAAATTTAATTATTGGGAAAAGTTGATTATTTTTTTCGTCGAAAATTATATTGAACTGTATTAATGGTGCGGTTTCATTATGTGTAAGTTTATAAACAGCATTAACGTACAGTTCCGACACTATTCAAATGTAAGACTTATCTTGATAACAAATTTTCTCGAAGACTCTATTTTTCAAAGCTCAGTTGTTTGAGTATTTACATTTTCCTCATATTTTTACAAAATTCTTGTAATCTTTTATCATTCAATGAAATTAAATGTGGGCTCACATTTTTTCTCAAAAAAACATATTTTCTCGAAAACAACTAGGATCGCACCATTAGTACGATTCGATCAACCTATTCTTAATGAAACCCATTAATGATGTAATTTCATATATTTTTCGAAAAAAAAACAATTAATTTCTTTTTTGAAAATTTATTTTTATTTCAAATAAAAATATACTAGGTATGAATTTTCTTTATTTTGTCTCATTCTAATGACATTTTCAAGTTGTTAGGCCTGAAATCAACATTTTTTATTAGGCCAGAAAAAAGCATGAAGTTCCAGCTTGCAAGTCAGTGAACAGCTGTTACACGTAGTACCGGAACATAATAAATCCAAAGGAGACTGCTGAACACTCATCATCATGTCAAAATCAATTAAACTCGTTAAGGTCTTTAATTTAATCAGTCCACAAGTACTGTTTAATTAAAGTAGTGTCGTTCATTGATTAAAAGTAAAAGGTAAAAGAGTAAGAGTACGACTTAGATGTTATAAATAACGTAAGATTATTTTATTAGTGCTACGGTCTCAAATATCTATCTTATAAATTTTAAATTTTGATATAAGTAGCGTAATAAATTTATTACATTATAAACTTCTAAAATACTAATTTCTATTAATTTTGGAATTTTTCTACTATTTTTATAATTTATGAAAAATGATAAATAAGACATCAAAATAAAAGAAAATTACTAATATTTTAGGCCATGACACCAAACCTGGACTTCCAATTCAGCAGCCTCACACTTTGTTTGGATGGAAACTAAAGGAAGGGAGGGAATGAAAACAAAACAAAACTTTATGTCGAATCGTGTTTCGTTGAAATAAATTATGTCGGAGGTGAAGGGTACAAGAGGTGAAAAGTTTAACCGTATATCATTATAATTAATAGAATTAATTTCCCTCCAAATTTGGAGTGTAACATATGAAAAAAAAATTTGTTACAAATAACTTTAGAAAAAATAACACAAATGTCTAACCCTTATTATACCTATATAATTCTCATACAAGTTTTTTGTCGATCACAATCCTTAATCTACAACGGCTGCCAAATTTATCATTTATCTTCTAAATTTTAATCAACCAAACAAGCAATAAAACGAAAATAAAAACTAAATTTATTTTACCTCATTAATCATCCAAACACAAAGAAGTTTAATATGTTTATCTTCCTTTCTATTTCATTCCATTTCATTCTCTTCTATTCTTCACTTCCCCTTATTTCCTCTACTGTCCATCTAAACGGAGTGTTAGTGTAAGCGTCTTTAGCCTCCTGAGCAGCATTTGATGCCTACTCTTTTACCTAGCTACCTCGCTTAATTCTTTTTTTTGAAAACTTGGTAGTAGCTACCAAGGTTCGTGAGGGGGAATCGAACTCTCGACCTTTGGGTATAACAACTCTAGGACATTTTCCTAGCCAATTGTACTACCTCCCCTTTCAACCTTGTGGTTAACAGCCACACGCTCTAACCAACTGAGCTATTCCAGCTTTCTCGCTTAATTCAAAGCATCAGACGAACATAATGAGTTGAACTATTTTTCATAAATCATAAAAATTAGTCAAAATTAGTATACTTCAAATTGATCACATAATCAGTTTACTAAGATATTTAAATCGAAATTTGTAATTTATACAATAGATATTTGTGCTTCATCTTTTTTAGCGGTAGAACCGAAGGAACAACGAATGGGCAATGGGATGCCATCAATATCACTAAAAATAAAAAATTTATCACTTAAATCAATCGATCAACACGATAATGAAAGAAACTTGAAACTGTCTGTCGACTTGTTGTTCCTAACCTCCTTCATCTCTCATGTCTCTTTCTCTCCGAAAGCATGAGCAACTAAAGCACGGGTTCTCTCTTTCTTCTCCCTCAAGGCTGCCCGTAAAATCCTAGGTTGTCGGGCCCTTTCTTGTCTCTTCAATGCCCCCCAAATGCATCATCCTTATCTGATTCTCCTTCGTTATTTTAAATTTCGTGTTTTCCTTTCCTCGGACACAGCTTTCAGCCCTTCACAGAAGAATCTTCATTTCTTCTTGTTTTTCACTATTTCATTATACTTTTATTCTGCAATTTCAATTTGATCGGATGGCAAAAAAAATAATGTTTGATATTAATGAAATGGAGCGATATTTTGTAATTCTAGAGACGGATCCCTTCGAATTTTATTCAGGGAACAACTAACAGTACTCCCCATTCAGTTCCATATTTGTTCCCCGCGTTAAAAGACAAAAAAATACAACTGGGGATCACTAACTGACGCGCACGTGGTAACTACCACCAACGAGCAGGGTTAACGCGATTTTATTCATCGTCAAAACGTATAGTATTAATATCTACGAATTTATAGTATTCATACTTATTATCTATAATATTTGTCATATGTAAACGCAAACTGGAGGAGACCATTAATCTTGAGGACCAGTAACGACTAGGAGATCGTTGACGACGTTTGACAGCCTGGATTGGAGCCTAGTAATAAAGAAAGTATTCACACCTGACACGAACGATATTGATATTGAAGATTACCAAGTATTCATACATGTACGAAATAATTTATATAATTCAAAATCAGACCCCTCCCGGGACACCTCTTCCAAGACATCTCTCCATTTCACTTAAAAAATATTTTTTTTATAGTAAGTATATTGTGTTCATATGATCATATCTAACAAATGAAATATTCATATTTAACTAATGAAGTATTCATATCTAACAAATGAAGTATTTATAACTAATTAATATAAATATGAAGTATTCATATCTCACAACATGAAGTATGCATATCTTAGTAATGAAGTACTCATATGTTGCACTCTGACAACCCTCTCTATACTAGCATGGACCCCCTCCGACGATGCACCACGCTCTCCCCGTTGGATCTCATCGGAGACGAGGTAAGATTGTGCCGGATCGCATCGGATCTCCTCGCCAGATATCGACGGTGCACCACGCTCTCCTGTGGTCAGCGATCGCAACTGGATGAGCCAAGGAGAGGTGATGTGTGAGGGAACAAGATTATAGAAATAGCGTGAGGTGGGGTGAGAGAGACGCGTTATTTTTTTTTGATATGGATAAAGATAGTTAATTAGTTAGGGGGGACTGTTAGGGAACAGAAGTTAGCGGGATGATATCTTTACTCTTTTATTTATACCTCATCATAAATAAAAATTAATTTTTTTTGTAAATAAAGTTGAAGGTCAGATCACTAAACTATTTAATATCCTTATTATTACAATAAAAGATTTCTCTCATCTGAGTTTCGAACACATGATATTTCACGGAGAGACCATGTGAAAATCATAGTTTCAAATTTGAAATTTAATACTGAAAATCAAATTTGGAATTCAATTTTCATACCAAAAATCAGGGTTGCAAACACGGATCGGATAATATCCGACCATATCTAAATCCGTATCCGAAAATTTAATACAGATATCTGATATCTGAATATCCGTGCGGATACGGATACGGATATTATTTTGAATTTTAATTATGCTTGCAAAAAATTCAGTGGAGGAGGGAGGAGAGAGTGGGGACCACAGTAGAAAGTCTATATTGAAATTCAATTTCACAATAAAAAAAGTGGATACCAGAATTAATTTTCTGTACTGATGATTTTTTTGAAAAAAAAAATTAAGCAACTTGTGGTTTCCTTTTATTTTTATTTTTTCATGATGTTTCTATTTTAAAAAAAATCGACGCATTCATATCGTCAGTAAAAATTATAATAGCTGTTAAAATTTATGTACCACTTTGAGACAAATTGTAACTAAATGTAATATGATTAATATATTAACTAGTGTTCTATCTCTTAGATTATTTTTTTCTTCAATCCATGCGTTCATTCAAACCCTACGAATAGGTTTTTCTTTGTGGCTAAGTCTTCTCGCATGTCAGTATTTGTAGAATGGGGTGCTTTTGAAGGATTCTTTTGGCATGTTAAGAAATAGTGTTAGAACAGTATCGTTCGGATAGTAAGAGGAGAACATTTGTTAATTAATATCAGAAGTTTAAATAGCATTTACAGTGTAATAGCAGAACAGCTAAAAGAACAGCAATATGTTCATATAATGCTGCTATAGCACAGACTAACGTGCTATAGCGCTGATAGCACTATAACTTTTATATTAAAAGAATATTATAACAATGCTATAGCGCCGCTATAGTGCGCTATTTTGAACTTGATCAATATTATTACTCTCATGCTACTCATCAAAGTAAAGATAATGTTTAATCTAAAATATTAGTAGTAGTAAAATGAGGTGGATGTAATAATATATATATATTTTAATAAAAGGGCAAATGCACACCTCAATATTTTTTTATATATAGCTATTGACAATTGAATGCTCGTGTGTAGTGCCGTGACTAATATATCGTGAATTTGGTTATGTATCGTGCAGTGTTGTGTCAAGTCGTGCCGTATCTAAACTGTCGAAGAATAATCCCAGCACACAAATGGTCCCGCTTGATCAAGTCGTGTCTGACCAAATGTGTGACAATTGATTATCATAGCCAGATTTACTCAAATTGAACTATTTTTTTTGTATTTTAAATTTGTTCATTGAAATTTTTTTTAGAAAAGTTTCAAAAAAAATGTAGAACGGATCTTTGAGATATTAAAATGAAGAATTAATGTTACAAAAAAAATGTGTTGTTTCATTTCATATTTGGTGAGGTGATTAAGTCGATTTCTGTATTGTGACAGTTGTTTTTGTCAATAATTGATCCTGTCACGCAAATAGTCACAGTACAAAACACTCTAGTCACAAGACACAACTGGTATGCGTGTCGTACCGTTCCGTAACTGAGTCAGCTCTGGTGTAATTTTGTCCGCCCATCTAATGATAACTGTAATGATTACAACTATTATAACGATGATGACTAGTAATTAATAAATAATAAACGAGAATTAAAATAACGGTGCTACTAGGCATCTAATTCGCCATTCGATCAATCTATTCGCTCAAGCATCATATCAGTCAACCGTAACACTAGTTTGAACACACTAATCTGCATTTTCCCACCGTTTCCAACCGAAGTCACGACAGAGCTACGCGTGGCAGCGCATGATGGGCATAATTTCGGCATAGTTTATGGTGATATCGTACAATTTTTTTTTTCGAGGTACGGTTTAGCATGTACATTTTTGTAATTATTTATACAGCGTTATTTTTACGATTGTCAAACAAATCCAGAATGGTTTGGTAGAAAGCGGAATGTAAAGAGTGAGTCTATGATACTATGCATATTACGATTTGTTATTATGTTACGACTTTATATTTGAGTTTTCAAATTCTACCGATTGATTCGAACTGTTCATCTTGCTCTGCATATTAATATGTGTTTGGACACCAAATTTTACATTTTTTGAAATTTTTTTATTATTATTTTAGATTTATTGAAAATCACTGTTTTTGGATGGTTCATAATTTTCAGATCAAGTGATTTGCTAAATATCTAAAAAAATAGTAAAAAATTTTCAAAAAATGTAAAATTTGGTCTCCAAACACATATTAATATAGAGAACGAGATGAACGGTTCGGATCGACCGTTAGGATTTGAAAAACTCGAATATAGAGCCGTAGCACGGTAACAACCCATGATATGCATAGTACCATAGACTCACTCGAATGCAAGGTTCTAAATAGCGATTATAGCGGCATAGCGGGGAGACCAAAAAAAAAAGCTATTGCGAATAGCGTAGCTATAGCGGAAGCTATCACACATAGCGATTTGCCCTTTTCAAACTTTATATTCTATATTTCTACTAATTATCAACATAATCAATATTAGAGAATTGATGTAACAATTAAATAACAACTAATCTAAGTCTATACTTTTTATCAATGACGCAAATAAGAATGAAAAAAATCTAAAAAGTAACATTATTTAATAGTTTATACTTCATGGTATTACATATTATAATAGACAAAGAGCAATTAATTTTATAAGGTAAATGAAGTCAATATACATATTTAAACATTTTATAATTATAATAATAATCAAAATCAGCTTTCAATTGAAACGAACGATAATAATTTTACAAACGAATACTATAAAAAGAGTAATCAAAATGAATAATTAGTATTTGAATATTTCTCGATATAGAATGATAGAATAAATCACAAATAAAAATAGAAGCATATAGTTTGGTTTAGTATACTTATCGTAGAAGACCATGTAGCATTAGAAATAAGAATAGAAGTACAGAAGTTCATATAAATTGCAAAAAAAAAAACCATGTAGCATAGCGGTAGCTATAGCGGGTCTCATATAGCGGTAATAGCAGTCAGCTATTATAGCTATAGCGGTCGTAGCTGAGTTAGCGTAATTTTATCTCATAGCTTAGCGTTTATGGTCCGGAAAAGCTATAGCGCCGCTATAGCTAGCTATTTAGAAGCCTGCTCGAATGTAAATACTACGTCTTACTATATTTATTAGTCATTTAATTGATCTCTTATAATAAGAATCACTCAATTTTGCATAACAACTTACAATAATTGCGCTGATCACGAGTCATTTTACAAAATTGTTGTTTTCAGATAAAGAATTTTTGTATCCATGTTAATAAATAATAAAAAAAGCTAAACGAAACGAGCCTAAGCTCTGACAGTAAAGTAGAGATAAGAGAGAGTAGAAATGGATCTTGAATTAATTTTTGATTAAACTCTAATTGTTTCTTACATGCTGCTATATATAGCAGTTAGAATGCTTTGCACTATTTACAATCATACCATGCCTAATTATATTTGAGTAACGTGATCATGTAACAGCCTTAGCTAACAAACAAACTAACTATGATGATTTGGACTCGTCCAGTGATAGTCTATCACTGAAAAAATGTAAAATTTGATCCGCAAACACATTTTAATATATACATCATGTTGGACAGTTTAAATCGAATTTTCAAATTTTAAAAATATAAATTGTAATTCGGTGTCATTAAAAAAGATGTAAGTGAATCCCTCCTCACATAACAACTCAAGTAAATTCATCCTAATTAATATTCTGCTTGTAGCACAAATTGATGCAGATAAATTTGTGTAGCTCAATAAGTAGATACATTGGTATAGGAAGGGCTTGTTTTCTTTTACTGTTTCTTGAATATGAGTAAGGTTTGGGTGCTATGGATAGCATAGAGGCCTACGGTGGTACGGCTCAATATTCGAGTTTTTAAAATCCTAATGGTCGATCCGAACCGTTTATCTTGTTATTCATATTAATATGTGTTAGGAGACCAAATTTTACATTTTTTGCAAATTTTTTACTATTTTTTTAGCTAGTTAGAAAATCACTTGATCTTAAAAATTCTGCACCATTCAGATATTTGATTTTCTACCTATCTAAAAAAATAGTAAAAAAATTCCAAAACATGTAAAATTTGGTCTCCAAACACTTACTAATATGGAGAACAAGATGAACAGTTTGGATTGACCGTTAGGATTTTAAAAACTCGAATATTAAGCCGTAGCACCGTAGGCCTCTATGCTATCCATAGCACCCAAGCCTTACTCCTTGAATATATATATATATATATTTTTTTTAAGAAGAAGAAAAATAGAGGTTTAGTCTCTATTATTTCATTGAATTGTTAATAATAAAGAGGCTATTATGCCTTCTCATTAAAAATAAAATTTGAATTTGTATGATTTGATTCAAATCTGCATCTATTAAGATATGTTTTATTACTAAAATTAAACCATCCAAATGACGCTTAATAGATGTCTTTTATTTTTGAGAGCTGATATCTTATAAATAGATGTCAAGGAATCGAACAAAAAATGAAGCATAGTCCATTAGTCCGGGAAGAAGTCTTATTGTCGCTTTTCCCGCCACAAACTCCCGCCACAAATTGGAGGGTCCCAATAGCGGAATAGCCTAAACGACCTGACAGTCTGACACCGGGCCCATCTAACGTACTGCTTTCCTCTTATTTTCCGAATTATTAATTTTGTTTCACAAATTAGAGGTGGTTTTGAATTTCGAACTTCACACATCGTACGGTTAAATTTCAATTGGTGTTTTGAATTTCGAACTTCACACATCGTACGGTTAATTTTCAATTGGTGTTTCCTTTTTCACAGACACGTGATGATGATTTGAAGCAATTTCGGCGCTCGGTGCTCGCTCTCTGCTTTTCCTAATCGACTAGTACGGGTGCTGTTTGAATTTAAATTTTTTGTTGTTATTTAATTTTGAACACCGGCGCGCCGTAGTTGTTGCTCTAAATGGATCTGTTTTTCAAATAGGATAACAGGACTGTTATTTAAAATTTAACCGGTGAATATTTTTTATGCGAATCTTAATACAGATAAACGGTTAGATTTGACGAACTAAAGCTCCACGTATGACGTGGCATGTAATTATGTAATTTTTTTTTTGTCATTTAAAAGCCCGTAATCATAATACAGAGAAGTTTCAGCTTACAATTATCAACAAATACACAACGCCCTGTTAAAGAATAAAATATGTGATGGTTTGACAAGTCAGAAATAATGCCTAAATTAATGAGTAGAAAACAACGAGTGCGTATCCTCTGAGATATCTCATATTTTGCGTGACTGACGTGTCAGGTGCCTATTCGGGGGTGATGTAAGGGCCAGTATTATGTGAGCTTTGAGATCCGTGCAGAATGTATTTCAACGGTTCAGATTTTCCAAAAAGTCACGCAAAATATGAGATATCTCACAGGATGTGAATTCGAAAACAACGGATTAGAGCGAGGATAAAGATTGTAACGGAACAATTTTGGTTGCAATGCTATTTTGATTTTGTAGTATGTGCGTTGCAGGAAATTAAAAATGTTCCGTTTTAAAAGAAGAAAACGGCTAAGAGCGATCCTTTATAAAATGATAAAACTATTATCCGTAATAAAGATGCTTTCAATTGATACTGTCACGGAAACTAACCAAGAATTAATGGTTTGTTATCAGCTGATTCTAATTTATGATACCAAAAAATTTATATTTTTACAAATTAAGATTTACATCTCATCTCTTCAAATGCAATTATATTTAACTTTTATTTTCCGAACGAATACTTTATATTATAGAGAGTTGTCATGACAAGTTGACAACGCTTCGGGATCGTTTTGTTCTCAAATCTTACGGCTTTCATTTCTGTCCGTTTTAAGTTGTCGTATATTTTGAATGTATCAGGACCACGAAATTAAACCCGATAGCTTTTCTGGTTTTGGGTGTAGTTGATATGCTATTATTGTGTTCCGGGTGTAAACAACATTTAATTTCATTCTAGTTCATTTCATCTTTTGGTAATCTGTCTGAGTAAGCCTCGAGTGTTATGGAATAACATAAGGTATCTGTGTTATGATCTCAAAAATATATCGTATAAATTTTAAAATTTGATTTAAGTAGCTCAATAAATTATTTATATAATAAACTTGTAAAATACTAATTTTTACTATTTTTCATGATTTACAAAAGAGATTAAAAAATACTTAAAAATAAAATAAATTTGTCAATATTTTAGGTTATTTTTATGTCGTCTTTCATAAATCATAAAAAATAGTAAAAATTAGTATCTCACGAGTTTATTATATAATCAATTTATTAAGCAACTTAAATTGAAGTTTCAAATTTATACTATTAATTTTGAGACCATATCACAGATGACCTTAAGACTATCCATAGCATCAAATCCTTACTCTTTTTTTTTTGAAAAACTGATAGCCTTACTCAATCTGTTCTGTTCAATGGGTTTTGGTCAAATAATTTCCAGGTCGGGTCTGAACTGTCCGATTTACCTCGAGATTTGTGTCATCAAGCCTTTTGTACGGAGAAGTGTGGTTTGGTTTTTGAAGACTACAGCTTGGATTATTACCTGGGAACTTGAAAAATGGCAAGCCGTTTCGTCGTGCACTGCGCGACTTTATTCCTGAATTGTGGGCCCATTCTGCGGTATCCTATGATCGTAGCTCAAGCCACTATTCTAGGAATTTTTTTATAAACCATAAATAGAAAAACAATTTTTAGGGAACCAGCATGATTGTTTTTTTTTTTTGAAAAACCACAAAGACCGAGTGGAGTATTCGGTCTCCACTTTTTTTTTTCTCCAGACCGAATGCTCCACTCGGTCTCACCATTTTTTTCAATTTTTCACAAATTTGGCCACATAAGATCCGAATAATCCTTTTATGTATATGTATAGAGAGACTTGAAATTTTAAAATCCAAAAAGTCGATCTGAACCGTTCATCTTGTTTTCCATATTAATATGTGCTTGGAGACCAAATTTTACATTTTTCTGAATTTTTTTACTATTTATTAAGTCACTTCGAAAATTGTTGATCCAACGGTGGCTTAAAAAAACAGTAAAATTAGCAGCCACCGTTGGATCAACAATTTTCAAAGTGGCTTAATAAATAGTAAAAAAATTCAGAAAAATGTAAAATTTGATCTCCAAGCACATATTAATATGGAAAACAAGATGAACGGTTCGGATCGACTTTTTGGATTTTAAAATTTCAAGTCACTCTATACATATACATAAAACATATGCCACACCGTTTGCCGCACGGAAAAGTTGAAAAAAGAGTGAGACCGAGTGGAGCATTCGGTCTGGAGAAAAAAAAAAGTGGAGACCGAATGCTCCACTCGGTCTTTGTGGTTTTTCAAAAAAAAAAAACAATCATGCTGGTTCTCTAAAAATTGTTTTTCTATTTATGATTTATAAAAAAATTTCATTGTTGGCATTGAAAGAATTGCTCCGATGGAACTTTGCTTCGACAGAAGGAAGTTTTTTATATATAGAAATTATTAAATTTATCCGTATAAAAATAGAAAGAGTATATAATTTTTAGCAAATTTAGAAAGATCTAGTTCAATAAATTTGATTCAAATACATAGATCAGATTCAATGATCCAGATCCATCAATATGTATATATATATATATATATATGAGGAGGGTTCAAATGCACCCAAATTTTTGTGCACCCAAATGCATCTTATTTTTCAAATCATTTTTCTTCGTTTTCAAAGTCCGAATAGTCAATCTGAACTGTTAGATGCGATCTATATATTAAGATGTGCTTGGAGACCAAATTTTATATTTTTTGAAATTTTTTTACTATTTATTAAGCTATTTTGAAAATCTCTGATTTTGCATTTTCTGTACCATTGAATCAGCGATTTTTAAAGTGGCTTAATAAATAGTAAAAAAATTCCAAAAAATGTAAAATTTGGTCTCCAAGCACATCTTAATATATAGATCGCATCTAACGGTTCGGATTGGCTATTCGGACTTTGAAAATAGATAAAAATGATAGGGTGCATTTGGGTGCATTTGAACCCTCCTCTATATATATATATATTTTAACTGTAAAAAAGAGAAATTGTATGTCCTATTTCATCAATCCAAATTGGATCTAACTCAATTACTAAGATCTAAATGATTTTTTTTTTAAATTCAGTAGAAAAGGATCCGTATCCTTCCAGGTACCTGAGAGTCCGTGTCCCCGTCAGGTACTTGATGTACAATTTAAAAGAACGAACAATGCAGATTAATTGTATCCAGATCAAACTCAATCCGAATTGTTTTGACTGTAGAGGGTTGCTTTGAGATTTGTGCCGAGCTAAAAGAACGGTTCGAATTTTCAGCTGGCACCTTAGGTACCTAGGGTGATACGGATTACGTACCTGACTCAATACAATTGAAACAGACGGCCTAGATTTACTCTCAGTCGGTCCTTGTTCGGAATGACAGAGGAGGCAGTATTATTTGTGCTTTGAGATTCGTGCCAAGTTAAATAGAATAATTTTGGACCGTCTGATTCAATTGTACTTAGTCTGGTAACCTGAGGGGATGTGAATTCCAGACAATAAAGGATGGAAAATCAAATAATTAGTAGGACCAATAAAAATCACGGGACAATTTTTAAATTCAAACTGTCACTTTTACCGACAAATCAATTGGTTTTGGTGGAATTTGAACACATATAGCATGCATGTTGTTCGGTTCAATGCATCTTCACAGATTTGAACACAATTAAATTTTGCGGGGCCTAATTTTATGCGTGTCTTTTTCAAACTTTTTAATTGTTGGAGGAAGAGAAGTATCCTTTCCTTGCATCAAATTATATCATAATTCATAAAGCATGAAAATTTTATAAAAGCAACCGACTGTTTTTCTGATATAATTATACCTCTAATTATAATCACGAGAAAGAAAAGCATAACGGCTGATACCATCAACCAGTGAATGTTTGCTTCTAGCAATTAGAGAGCTTTGAAAGAAAGTAAAGTATCCTATGATAACCTCCTTTTCTTTTCTTCATAGCTGACACCGTTTGATTTGCATCAAGATTAGCACATACAACTTTTAAATTTGTGCGGATCAAGTGCACATGATCTGAAAGCAGATCAAACATATCTGACTTAAAATTGAACGAAATTAAGCTCGAGGCTCGCACTATGTTGTTTTTACTCTTTCAGCATTCAAAATTAAGTTTGGTTAATATGCCTCAAAATTCACATATACTAAAAGATTTGTGCAGATTAAGTATGTGCAATCTTAAAACATATTAAACAACTCTGATCAAACATTAAACCAAATTTAATTTGATACCCATCGAACCGGTTTACCCTCTGCTGTTTTTACTTTTTTGCATTAAAAATTATTTTTGCATGCATTGGGGACCAATAGGTGGGACTTTTGGGAGACAGATAAAAATTTAAAAAAGCATGATGTACATGTAAATGGCCAAATGGGTATATATTGGTCAACTTCAATATTATTTTATAATTTTTTTGCTGTCCTTCTTGCTTTTGGCACTGTATGTATGCTTTATGAATTCGGGAGATATTGGTGGCCTACCATGACATCTATCCCCTAATCTTTTTTTTGCTTTGTTTTGTTTCCATTGTGTTTCTTTTTATGTATTTTGATTTTGTTGGTATTTATTACAACAAAATACACGTTACACTGCAACAGGTTCCTTGGCACTATGTCTGCTCTGATTCTGGTAATTGGATTGGTTTGGATTGTTGTCTTTCCAAAAAGGTCCTAAAAAAAGCTGTTAATTTTAAATTTGTAATTAGGTATGGGGCATATGATTATTTGGCACAGTTCCAATGCTTTTTCAACAAGAGAGGTACAATATGATCTTTCACTTTTGAACCTCGTAGTGAGAATCTTCAATAATTACTATAAAAATTTATAATAGCTCACAAGCTTAAGCATCATTTCAGGGTAAAGACATTGACATTGACAGCGGTAAAATTCCATGGTAACTTGAGGGTAAAGACATTGACAGCGAGGTTTTTACTGCGTACATAGCACATGCAGTTAATAAGTCAAAAGGCGTTGTACTTGATTTGTTTATTTCATGAAGCAAAGACCGGTCTGTTAATATCTTTAACTAGTGGTGGCAACCAACTTGCTTGTCACAAGTTGGGCTCGGTTTAAACTCGTCACGAATTGGCTTGTCGGAATCACGAGCGAGCTGACTTTAGAAATCCGAATTGAAATATCAGCTTGAAATCATCACAAATTGAACCGAGTTAGCTCGTGAGCTGACGAGTTGGCTCATTGAGTTTGGTTTGATATTGTTTTTAGACTGAGTTGGACCGAACTGGACAATATAAAATGCACACAAATTCACAAATTGATACCTAGCCGAGCTAGATCACGAGCTAGCTCGTTAACAACTTAGTTCAGTAACAAACGAATCAGATGCGAATCACGATCAAGCCACAATCTACGAGATCTATTTTTGAAAACTTAGCAGCTGCTGCTAAGCTATCTACGACATCTTTTGCCACCCCCTATCTTTAACCTTGTCTTGGTTACTTTTCTCTTTTAGAAATAAATAATGGTAACTTGACGCAACGCACTGATAAAAAAAAGAAAAGCAGCACTCAATATTATTCATGCGCTGCATGAAGTAAAAACTGATTTGTCAATATCTCTACCTGTAAGTACCTTCACCCTTTTGAGAAATAAATAATGGTAGCAACTAGCATGTCTTTTGGTCACATATATACCGAAAGAGTTGCCATGCATGAATGAACAGAACAGCATTGAGACAATGGAGAGGTGACAGCGGAATTCATGGCACGATGATTTGTCTATTTTCTCTCAATCTAATTTAAATATAATTCTACCATATCATGCATGCATGCTCTATAAGCCTAAAATTAGCCTTGTCTCTACAGCCAATCCAATGTAGCTGTTGTTAATTAATTTACCACTTTCTAGTTTCTAGTCCTACCAGTGGAAATTGTTTGCACTTGGAATCATTTTTATTCATTCCTGTCTTTGACTCCCTACCAAATCTGATTGGTGCTTAGGAATGTTGCAGGTTAAAAATAATTATTATCTGGATGTAAAAAAATCACACCGTAACACTTTTACACACAAGATTTAAGTCATATATATATGAATGGAGAGAATAGATCTCATTTTTTTCTTTCGAAATTTTCGTATTTACATATGAATTTTATAAAATGTTATAGATAATGTAAATTAATTTTAATATGTATTTAGTTTTCACAGTTTGAAAGTCCGGCTTTGTCTATAACAGCTCAGATCACGGCACAGTACGATAAGTGTCTTATATTGTGATCATTTGTGTATAGTAATAATTATTCGGAATAAATAATGTAACACGATGCAATACGTGAACTTTGAGCCCCTACGAAATTTTATTGGCTCTTAGAAATATTGCAGGTTAAAAATTGTTCTCTAGATGTAAAAAAATCACACCGCTAGACATTACAGAGCGTATTTAAGTCATACGAATGGAGTGAATAAATCTCATTTTTTATTTTTTTATTTTTGTATTCATTTATGAAGTTATTTATAATTCAGAGGAAAATGTTATGAATAATATAAATTAATTTTAATTTTAGTATGAAAATTTTACATGCTTAATTTTTAATGTGTGTTTAAATCTTTATAGTTCGAAAGTCTGGCTCTTCTCCTTACACATCAACTTACGACAAAGTATGATACGTGGGTCTCGTACTGCGATCATTCGTGTATAGTAAATATCTTTCGGGATAAATATCATGACACAATACGTGAACTAATCTAATCACACTACCTTACAATACATGACAAAATATAACAAGAAACATGAAAAAACATGATCACACACCGAAATACCATAAAGTCATTTCATTATTTATCTCATTCATCAATTCAAATTTTAAACAATATATTAATTTTTATCTTTTACAACATTTATGATTTTTATTTATTTGTTCCTACTTAAAACTAAAAGTTTGAAACAAAAAAATTAAACAGAGTCAAATATAACTACACGTGACCGGTAACGTCGCATTTAATGACAACTTGACTAATGTAAAAAGTTCTATAATTTTGATTATAGTATGACACATTCTGTGTCTAATTATAACACATTTAATGACAACATGACTAATGCAGTCAGTTCTATAATTTTGATTACAGTATGACACATTCCGCGTCTAATTATAACACATTTAATGACAACATGACTAATGCAGTCAGTTCTATAATTTTGATTACAGTATGACACATTCCGCGTCTAATTATAACACATTTAATGACAACATGACTAATGCAGTCAGTTCTATAATTTTGATTACAGTATAACACATTCTGCGTCTAATTATAACACATTTAAAGCCGACATTTTTAAAAATACCATTTTCGAAAAATTAATAAATCAAAACACCCTTTTTGAAATTTTTTATTAAAAACAGCATGGCCGCTTCTGTGGGAAGCGGCCACATACAATCGGGCCGCTTTGGAGGGCAGCGGCCACTGGAAAACACAAATTTTCTGAATTTTTCCTTTTTTTTTTTTTTTTTTTTTTTTGAAAACAGAAATTTTTTTATTATTTTTATTTTTTGTATTAAAATATTAGAAATGTTGAATATATTTCTTTGAATATAGATGAAATGCAATATAATTTGATTTATTAGAAAGACTGCAACAAATAACCCGGATCAATATTTTTCAGGCCGGATTTTTCGCGGCTGTAAGAAAAATTAATATATTTCTTTATGTGTTATTGGAAAAAAAATAAAAATGTTTAGATTCTGAGTTATTGATCCCGGTTCAAAAGTCACTTCTAGGTAATCCAGAAAATATTATGATCCTTCTAGTACATTTAATTTATAAAAAGTTGTATCTATTTTTGAAAAAAAATAAAAACTTTAATTTATTTAATGATTGTTTTTAAAAAATAATTCTCAAAATAGATATAATTTTTTATAAATTAAATGTATTAGAAAGATCACAATATTTTCTGAATTATCTAGAAGTGACTTTTGAAGCGGGATCAATAACTCAGAATCTAAACATTTTTATTTTTTTCCAATAACACATAAAGAAATATATTAATTTTTCTTACAGCCGCGAAAAATCCGGCCTGAAAAATATTAATCCGGGTTATTTGTTGCAGTCTTTCTAATAAATCAAATTATATTGCATTCCATCTATATTCAAAGAAATATATTCAACATTTCTAATATTTTAATACAAAAAATAAAAATAATAAAAAAATTTCTGTTTTAAAAAAAAAAAAAAAAAAAAAGGAAAAATTCAGAAAATTTGTGTTTTCCAGTGGCCGCTGCCCTCCAAAGCGGCCCGATTGTATGTGGCCGCTTCCCACAGAAGCGGCCATGCTGTTTTTAATAAAAAATTTCGAAAATGGTGTTTTGATTTATTAATTTTCCGAAAATGGTATTTTTAAAAATTTCGGCATTTAAAGACAACATGACTAATGCAGCCAGTTCTATAATTTTGATTACAGCATGACACATTCTGTGTCTAATTATAACACATTTAATGACAACATGACTAATGCAGTTAGTTCTATAATTTTGATTACAATATGACACATTCTGCATCTAATTATAACACATTTAATGACAACATGATTAATGCAATCAATTATATAAATTTGATTACGCATGACACATTTTGTGTCTGGTCATGACACAGTACTTACGTCCCTTAATTTGTAACTAAATTATATGCTTCATTAATTGACAGTTATGTGCAATTATTGGCCTCACGGCTTGTTGAAATATGTCTCTGATATGTCTAAATATAAATTTGTCTATAAATGTTATAAATTTTTAATAAATTTTGTATTTAGATCATGCCAAAATACTTCCGTGCTACACCAAAAATGTTTCTATCAAAATAACAAGCAGCACAATTAGCTCCGAATGTTACGGGTTATATATTGGCCATGTTTTGTGCATTTTGGTCCCTGTATAGTGTGGAATCTATGAATATGGTCCACGTGCATGATTGGCACCTTATAAATATTTCTGTCATTTGGCGGCACGAATTTTAAAACAATTCATTTTCTATTAATATTATTCAGTACATTTCTAATAGACTATGAATTGAATAGGATAAATTGAAAATTTAGTTATCTGAAAGGATAATTCATTTTTGATTAATTGAAATCAGCTGATTGATTAACTATATATTAAATTTTATATTATGTTAGTTTTGTTTTATATTTTATGAAAGAATTTTAAATATACATCCACGCAAGATATATACAAAAATTACATAAATTTATATTATATTTTATTGTGAATGATATGTATATTGTATATATTTATCTTTAACTGTCAATTTTTGAATCTTATATATTTTTTTAACAACTTAATACATCCAATAAAGACAGATCATGTTTATTTGACAAGGTTCTAGATCACGCGTTAAATTAAATTATTCCATTATTCTAATTTTACGCAATTGATAGTTCAAAGCGGTCGATAATTATCTGATATAAAATTACTTTTTATGCACATGAAAACAAACAAAAAAGGTGCTTTTACAAAGTCATATCTGTTTGATAGCAAGTCAAATCTAGCAAACAAACCCATCATTATAACACTAAAACGCTGTCTTTTCATATGATAGCAACATTTTAATTCTCTATTTTTAGTGCTTTCTTATGTGGATTTTGACTATTCAAAAACATCTCTTCAAGTTAAAGAAATTGATGATGCAAAAAGCAAAATATTAATAAATTAATCCTTTTCTTTGCTCATTTATGGATAAAGATGCCATTTATATTTACATCCTGACATGTCTCCTTAAAACCTGCACGAAAAGAAAATGAATCCGATCAACAACTGGTTGATTTTTTTTTTATGGTTTCATTGGTTGAGAATGGATTTTATCAAACCCAACATTTTTGTTTTATTATTTTAGTAATTTGAATTTGCAACCACCATGAAACTTACACGTTTGACAGTATTCTTTTGTTCATTTAATTAATGACTTAATAATTAATTGATTTTATGAAGAAGAAAGGCAGCATTAATTGCTGTCCGAGGTATAAAGAGTTTACAATTCATCTAAGTCTACAATTGATCAAGATTATTTATGATAAAAATTGAGATTATATAATCATATTATGATTCTTATAAACTATTTTTACTAATTAATACTTCTTTGATCTAGATACCGAAATTTTTATTAATACCATTTAAAAAAAAACCCACTGAAATTGGAGAATTCGAAAAACACCAGTGCCTCTAATTCAATATGCGGCTCCATTTTTGGAGGGATTACATATTGAATTGGACGTCCCCCCAAAAAACTTAAATATCAGTATATTACATTGCATTTTTGGGTTTCTGGGGGGGCTGTAATTCAATATGCGCTCTCGAAGAATGTAGCTGCAAATTAAATTGGAGGTCCTGATATTTTTTGAATTTCTCATAGTTTATTTTTTTTTACAGTGGTATTGATAAAAAAAATTCGGATCTAGATAACTACTGCCTTGCGTGAATTTCGACGAACTTGGACGTGTTAGTACTTATCTCTACTCATTTAAAATTTATTATGGGCAAATTATATATATATACAACAAGAATGAGAGAGTATTCGTGACGATAAAAGTGACTATCTGCGAGGGTATGCCGTTATAAAAGTGTTTTTTCTATTAGTGACGGTAGTATTCGCGACGGTATACCGACAGTATCGGTCGCGAATACTCCTCCCATTCTTGTTGCGGGTACGTACCGTTATAAAAGTTTAAATTTGAATCCAGATTAAATCTATTAATGTTCACCTTATACAAGTATATTCCTTTAAATATACAAGAATTAAACTTAATTTATTAAACAATTTTATTAGCTAGACAAGGACCCAACTTAGTTATATAAGAACTTAGCTCAGTTACATAAATATTTAGTTTTGAGATATATATCGTTCAATACTTTTCAGTTTTATTTATACAAGTATTTCATTTAGTTCCTGTGGCACTCCGACGCGAATCTAAGTCTTTTCGGAACCTATTTAGAATATATGGAAACGGCTTTAAGATTCGTACAAATATAAGTCAAACGGTCTGGATCTAACTCACACTATCTGAGTTAAATCTGGATGTATCTAGACACGTTTTGGTAATTAGTGCAAGTTTTGGATCTAATTGTGACCCAAACTGTGATCTAGTTAAACCTGGATGTATCTAGACACGCAAAATTTTAAAAATACCCTCAACCAAAACATAATAAATCAAAAGACTACATATTTATGAGAATTTCAGATTTATTTGGATCACAACATGAAATAGTGGACTCATTCTTTGGAGGCCACCATTTGTCTTTGCGGACCCGCAAATATAAAAAATTTCGGCCAAAATGGTTAATTTTAATATATTTATTTAATAATTTTAAAAAATAGAAAGAATAACTAATAATTTGAAAATCTTAGGAAGAACATCGAACAAAATAGATAAAACATATAATAATTAGATGTAATAGAAGGACTCCAAAGCATTTTAAGGTATGATTTTTTCAGGCTATAAAAAAATTAAACTATTTCTTGGCGTGTTACTGGAAAAAAAAAAATACTCTGAGTCTGAATTATTGATTCCTGTTTAAAAGTCATTTCTAGGTAAATAAAGAAATTATTGTCATCCTTATAGTACAATCAAATTGTAATATACTCCATCTATTTAAAAAAAAAATGATTTGACATTTCGTACTGCTGGCAAATCAATTTTTTTTTCAAAATTGATAGAGTATCTTAGAATTTGAATGTACTAGAAGGACAACGATAATTTTTTTATTTACTAAAAGTGACTTTTGAATCAGGATCAATAATTCAGATCCAAAATATTTTTACTTTTTTCTAGTAACGCACCAAGAAATAGTTTAATATTTGTATATGTCGGAGTCATTCTACTACATCTAAATTATAAAATATTTTATCTATGTTGTTTGATGTTCTTTCTAATGTATTCAAATTATTAGTTGTGTTTTTTATTTTTAAAAATTATTAAACAAACATAATAAAATTAATGTTTTGGCCGAAATTTTTTGTTTTTGCGGATCCGCAATGATAAATGGCAATTCCCAAAAAATAGATCCGCCATTTCACGTTACACCGGGTTAAATATGAAATCTCACGAATCTGTGATCTTTTGATTTATTATTTTTTGATTGAAGGTATTTTTTAAAATTTTTGGATCTAGACATGAACCTCCACTTGGTTGTGTTTTATATAATTAATATCACGAACTATGATATACCCAGTGTCCCTTTCAGAATTTAAAACACTTTGAAAACTTCAACAATATAAAATTTTCTTAAATAAAAAAAAAACCATTAGATATGAACTATCTGAATACATGGGCTGTCACGGAAGAGAATGAAAATATTTTATATTTAGTTTGTTTATTATTGCGAGCATTTTTATTAATATCCCTAAAACAAATCAAAATTTTAAAAATGCCCCTGTCTCCCATTTTTTTTTAAATATGCCCTGACCGCCAGAATTACGGGCGGCCCATTCCTCTAGTGAGGTGCCACCCCCTGGGGCGCCCCACTAGGCCTGTGAGGCGCCACTCCCTGGGGCGCCCCATGCTATTTTTTTTTTTTTTTTTTTTTAAGATTTTAGTATTTTGATTTAAATAATTTTGTGAAAAAAAAGTTTTCTTATTTAGAGTGTATGCCAAAAAATAAAATATTTGATATATTTACGAAGTGATGTCGTAATTCTTTATAACTATGATTTTTTATTTTTTATTTTTTCAGTGAACTTTGATTTTATTTTTTATTTTTTCAGTGAACTTTGATTTTATTTGTCAGTTGGATATTACAAGTCTAAATATAACACTAATTAAGGACTTGGGATTTATTATGGTTTTTATAATATATGTATAATACACACACACACACACACACACACACACACACATATACATATATACATATACTAGTATTTTGATTTAAATAATTTTGATCTAAACAAGATTAGAGTGTATGCCAAAAAATAAAACATTTGGATATATTTATGAAGTGATGTCGTAAATTCATATAATATGCAATAATTTTTTTTTACGAAATTGATTTTCAGTGGTTCGTATAAAAGTTATACAAATTCAATTAATTTTATATATAAATATTTTCTTATAATTTTGAACGAAAATTTTAACTGAGAATTTTTATTTTTTATTATGTATGCATGTATATGTTGATGAATGTCATTTGGAGATGCAATATGTTGGAGATCTTTAACCAAGAGACATCATGTCATGGATCACATACATACTCTTTTTTTGATATGTTGGATCTAATACGCCTTAGTTTGTATGAAATTTTGGTCCAAACTAGATCATAACCAAGCATTTTGGCAATTTGAGCCCAACTTACTGAATTTTGGGCAAAAGCAAAAATGTATGTGTATCAAATTATAATTGTAGTATGGACCAAAGCAAAAATGTATGTGTATATGTATATGTATATGTATACTAATATTATTTGTTAGTTGGATATCACAAGTCTAAATATAACACTAATTAAGGACTTGGCCTTTATTCAAAATAGTAGTTTAGAGCTATTAAAATAGTATGTGTATATATGTAGCTTTGTATATGTATATATCACTAGTGGAGAACATACAATTAGTGTCGCCTTAAAAAACCGACACTAATACTTTAGTATCGGTCATTTACAAAAACTCGACACTAATAATATTAGTGTCGGCTGTTTATAACTGGCCGACACTAATACTTAACAATTAGTGTCGGCCATTTATAAACAGCCCACACTAATACATTAGTGTCGCTTTTTTATAAATAGCTGACACTAATACTCAGTTATTAGTGTCGCCTATTTATAAACAGCCGACACTAAAGTTATTCAAATTTCATTTTAAGTCCTGCGCACCTCTTTCAAACGCACGCCTGGGGTTTAAAACATCTCCTTCACTTCACTTCACGCTTCTCTCCGATCTGATCTTCTCAAACCTAGCCGCTTCTTCTAGGCGAATTCTAGAAGATGTGATGCAATATGGTCTTGCGCATGCTTCACGAAAAGGGGCGTAACTTTTGATCCGTCCGTCGGATCGGGCTGAAATTTTGACAGGAACTCCACAGCCCAAAACCGGATGCAAAACAAATCTATGATTCGTTTCGCCATTTGCGGGCTCAGATTCGCGATCCGAGTCTTCCTTCATGGACTTTTGGACCTTTCTTTATAATTTGTGAGTTTTTAGGGTCTTTTATGTATCTTTTATGTATTTTCTGTTTTAGGGTTTGTATTTAAACAGACGTCATGTCTTTTATGTATTTTCTGTTTTAGGGTTTGCACAAACCATTTATAAGAATAACAATAAATGAGCAATTTGGATGATATTTTATTTAGTGAGTGTTATTTGTAAATTAGTGTCGGCTTTTTAATAAATAGCCGACACTAAAAGTTAGTGTTAGTGTCGGCTATTTAATAAATAACCGACACTAATGCCTTACTTTTAGTGTCGGCTATTTACAAAGTATTAGTATCAGCCCGATTAGTGTCACCTAATGTCCGACACTAATACCCATAAACAGCCGACACTAATTCCAAGTTCTCCACTAGGGTATATATATGTGTATGTGTATGTGTATGTGTATGTGTATGTGTATGTGTATGTGTATGTGTATGTGTATGGGTGTGTGTGTATATGTTTGTGTGTGTGTGTTTGTGTGTGTGTGTATGTATATGTGTATATGTGTATATTATACATATATTATAAAAACCTTAATTAATGTTATATTTAGACTTGTGATATCCAACTGACAAATAAAATCAAAGTTCACTGAAAAAATAAAAAATAAAATCAAAGTTCACTGAAAAAATAAAAAATAAAAAATCATAGTTATAAAGAATTACGACATCACTTCGTAAATATATCAAATATTTTATTTTTTGGCATACACTCTAAATAAGAAAACTTTTTTTTCACAAAATTATTCAAATCAAAATACTAAAATCTTAAAAAAAAAAAAAAAAAAAAAAAAAAATAGCATGGGGCGCCCCAGGGAGTGGCGCCTCACAGGCCTAGTGGGGCGCCCCAGGGGGTGGCGCCTCACTAGAGGAATGGGCCGCCCGTAATTCTGGCGGTCAGGGCATATTTAAAAAAAATGGGAGACAGGGGCATTTTTAAAATTTTGATTTGTTTTAAGGATATTAATAAAAATGGCCGTTATTATTGTTTCTCAAGATTAAAGGAGCCCACAAATGTCCCGAGTACAAAGATTTTGCAAGATAAATCATAATAAAATTCTCATAATTGAGTAAGATTACATGCGCGCATTTTCAACTAAAAACTATGATTGCACATAATTGGAGTCACGTTTGTTATATTTTAGATGTATTCCTTGTGTCATTTTAATTTAAAATATCATATTGTTTTTTTATAATTTTTTTTTGGATGAACATGTAAATCAAAATAATGGGATGGATGACATGATACAGAGAATTCTTTTTATAAACTATAATTAAAAAAAATATATATTTTTATGAAAGCAGCATGATTACTTTTTCTTTTACAAAAATCACAAGAATTCAAATGTCATTTCGGTCTGAATTTTTTCTTTTCTTTTCGGGATTGAAATGACAATTCGGTCTGAGATATTTTCATAATTTTTCAGCGTATTTTTTTTCTTGAAATATGTGAAAACGGCTGGGACTGAAATAACAATTTAGTCCAAAAACAAAAAGAGACCGAAATGACATCTCAGTTTTTATAATTTTTGTAAAAAATAAAGCAATCAAATTGGTAGGTAAAATCTATTTTTTTATTTATTTATGATTTCTAAAAAAAGATGTACTACAAAGTACAAGTATTTCGTTAAACTGTGACGCAATTATAGAATCTTAATTGTAGATTGAGTGTATTTGAAAATAGAATCTAAATGAATGAAGAGCAATAATTGGAAGAGATTGCTTTGGTTGGGTTGATTGAAGACGACGCCACTTGAATCAGAAAATAAGAGCAAGTAGTGGGTTAGCATCCAATCTGTGGGGATGACATAATTTGATAGTGACTTTATGAAAACCAATACACCAATCAATTATAGTAGCTTAGCGGTTGTAACAAATCCAGCTCTTTTTTTACATGAATTTTTTTGTCATTGTCATATGACAACGACGCACGTAGCAGCAATATTGGACTGAATCTGCCACGTTACTCGAACTGGTAAGATGTACCATCTAATTCTCTATTTTTCATTTTTTTTTGCTCCTTTTGATCTATCTACAGGCAATAATAATAACATGAAAAGCAGATACCTTATAAGTTGCTTAGTAATAGTCTGTTATCAACATCAATTCGTAAAGTCACATTTTCTTTTCTTTCAATTAAATTGTCAGGTACCGTACTCAGCAGGGATGTAAAGGGATAGGATATTGGTAAAATCCAAGGTTCTAAATAGCGATTATAGCGGCATAGCGGGGAGACCAAAAAAAAAAAATATTGCAAATAGCGTAGCTATAGCGGAAGCTATCACATATAGCGATTTTTCCTTTTCAAACTTTATATTCTATATTTCTACTAATTATCAACATAATCAATATTAGAGAATTGATGTACCAACTAAATGACAACTAATCTAAGTCTATACTTTTTATTAATTACGCAAATAAGAAGGAAAAAAAAAAATCTAAAAAATAACATTATTTAATAGTTTACACTTCATGGTATTACATATTATAATAGACAAAGAGCAGTTAATTTTATAAGGTAAATGAAGTCAATATACATATTTAAACATTTTATAATTATAATAATAATCAAAATCATCTTTCAATTGAAACGAACGATAATAATTTTACAAATGAATACTATAAAAAGAGTAATCAAAATGAAGAATTAGTATTTGAATATTTCTCAATATAGAATGATAGAATAAATCACAAATAAAAATAGAAGCATATAGTTTGGTTTAGTATACTTATCATAGAAGACCATGTAGCATTAGAAATAAGAATAGAAGTACAGAAGTCCAAATAAATTGCAAAAAATCAACCATGTAGCATAGCGGTAGCTATAGCGGGTCTCATATAGCGGTAATAGCGGTCAGCTATTATAGCTATAGCTGTCGTAGCTGAGTTAGCGCAATTTTATCTCATAGCTTAGCGTTTATGGTCCGGAAAAGCTATAGCGCCGCTATTTAGAACCCTGGTAAAATCATATCTATATATATTTTTATTTTTCGGATATGAATACGGATACGGATCGGATATTAAACGAATATAGATAAAAATATCTACCTTCTATAATAGCGAATAACATAATTTTTTTAATAATATAACTATATGAGCGAGGCTACGGTGAGTTGCGAAGTAAAGCGACTATTTTACTTCACGTTCATATTTTACGATTTTAAAGTTCAAAACGTCGATCCGAACCGTTCATCTTATTCTTCATATTGAAATGTGCTTGGAGACCAAATTTTACATTTTTTGGAATTTGTTTACTATTTATTAAGCAATTTTGAAAGTCGCTGATCTGATGGTCCAGAAAATTTTACTGTTTTTTACTATTCACAGCAAAACAGCAATTTTTAAAAATGCTTAATAAATAGTAAAAAAATTCCAAAAAATATAAAATTTGGTCTCCAAGCACATTTCAATATGGATTAAACATCTAACGGTTCGGATCGGTCGTTTGGACTTTCAAAATAAAAATACAGCGTGAAGTAGAAACGCGTTTTACTTCGCAACTCACCGTAGCCCATCTCTAACTATATAGTATATATCTACTATACAGATACGCACAATTAAAATTTAAAATCATATCCATATCTGCATCTGTACAGATATTCATATTTAATTTTCGGATATAAATTCAGATACGGTCAGATAATATCCGATCCGTTTGCACCCTAACCGCAGAGGTCCTGCTCCGATCGTAACCTCCGACTATTATTGACAGTGTAGCCCAGTTAGAGGCCTTAAGAAGACCATTATTTATTGGGCTTATATTAGGGGTGTCCAGGTGCTCAAATGGGCTACGGACAAATTAAGTAGATTCTATTTTTTCTGAGAGAATTAAGTAGCATTTGCTCTCGCATGTTTATGGCCTGTGACTAGGGGTGGCAACGAACCGAACCGAACCGAACTTACCTTAGGTTTGAGTTTTGTTTGAATTAATTTCGAACCGAACCCATTTCGAACTACACATTTTTCGAATTGAACCCGAATCGAATCACGAACTAAATTATTTTTTAGCAGTCCTAGTTATACCGGTAGTTTATACATTAATTTTTTCTCGCGGGACAATTCACATGGCTTCCTTTTACCGGTATGAATTATGAAATGAGTGTTTTTAAGTTGAAAAATTGTTCATGAAAAAATACATCAGAGACGGCTTTCCTGGTATGAACTATGAGAGACGACTGAAGAGAGAGGAGAGACAGTCATCTAGGTCGGAGAGAGGAGTGACAGCCAGTCGCCGAGAGCGTCAGCTAGATTTTAGAGCTAGAGGGAGAGGTGGAGAGAGAACTAGGTTATTGGGATTTGAGAGCGAGGGAGTGTCGGCTAAGTTAAATTATGACTCTCTATCTTGGATTTTAATTTCATCAGGTAAATGGACGGCCGATATTATTATGAGATTCGAACCATAAAAATGATCGAACCAGGCTAGGTTTGGGTTTGGTTCGTTTCAATTCGAACCCATTTCGAATCGAATTAAACTCGAATCAAACCCGAATCGAATCACGAACCTCGAATTTTTTTGCCAGCCCTACCTGTGACTATATGCTGATAATTCAAAGGGGAAAAAAAATACTGGTACGAATAACATGAAAGGTAGCAAAGCAGTCTTTGTTATTTATAGAACTGAAACTGCCCCGTCACAAGGTGCACGGTGCATACTCGGTGCACTAACGCACAGTACAACTTTCCATTACCATACACATTTCTTGCGGGTGCGTATCCCTGCGATACCGCACGAGCCCAATTTTATATGGACTTGTCTTAGATTCACGGGCTCATTTATTATTCATGCCAGATTAAAACTAACGGTTCCTGATCTCACTTATCCCATGCTCTCTTACAAGTACAACCCTGTTAACAAAACACGAAACCACTAAGAGACGAATAATCTGTCTCAGTATCAAAACACAACTAATTTCTACACCCAAAGTATCAGAGACTATCATTCCTACACCCAAAGTATCATAAAACCAATCAGCAGTCTAAATTTTCGAAAATTAAAAATCCAACAAAAACCAAACAACTATGCAAAATCGCAAACAGCACCCTACAAACACAAGCAATTACATATGTACTTGTTACACATGCACCAGCTGAGCTTTATCCTAAAGATACCACCACGGTATTTGACTCATCAATGCCTGTCTCTAGGGGTGTTCATTGGATCCGGTTTAATCGGTTCTGAACCAAACCGAATTAGTTCGGATTACATGGTTCGTTTTGGCTCTATTTTTGAAACCGAAATAAAACTTTGGATTGCATAGTTTTAACCGAACCGATGAACACCCCTAGCGTCTCTAGTATTGGAAGGACCTCTACACTTTCTAGAACAACTTACTGAATAAACTGCATCTAAAGGATCCTAATCCAAAGGGGTACCAATGATATTAAAAAGGTTGCTAATGATCTATCACCCATTACATGTGTACTTTATTTCACTTTTGGTACCATTCATCCGAGAAATAATATATCCCTTCTTTTCAGGCTTATAAGCTGTTGCGAGACTTCTCTTTAAGAGAACACCTGGCACATACCAGTTTAGAAAGATAAAAGGATATAAAGCTTACTGTCTTGAATAATTGGATTTTAACCATATTGGATAGAAATACCATGCAGCTTGGATTATTGCTATCCAATAATATTTCACGTGACAATTCTAACTATACAAATTTACACAACATCTACAACTATACCACAACTATTTTGCTTAAAAAATGACTATCAGAAAGCTATACAGGCACCTAAGTTCCTAGTATACAAGGAGATTTGGTGAGAGCTTGTTCCCATCTGTTCCATCTAATGAGACCTGCATTAGTGTACACAAGTTTATTATTTTGATACATGTTTATGTAACAGACATCTCTGGTACAACTGGAGTCTGACCTAACCAAAAAAAAATTGGGTGGGTAGGAGGAGGCGGGGGGGGGGGGGGGGGGGGGGGGGTTGGTTTAATACCAAAAGAATATCCTCATCGGTGCCAAATGATTTGCGTGCTTCGTCTAGGCACTCCATGCTTACTCTTTCATACTTCCTACTAGAGCAAATCACAATAGTAAAAACCTTCCCATTTTATATATTTACCATCATAAAGTAATTAACCTATTCCAATAATAAACAACTGTAAGTTGCGCATTTATTATCATTGGCAAAATTGTATGCACCCGTTTTGCAAAATGACTAAAGAGAAACTTAACATATGACCCCACTAAAAACAGAAGAACAAAATTATTATGCCCAAAGAATACATGAGTAAACATTCATGCATCTCCCTTGATATTAGAAAAGGGCAATAGGTAAAACTAATAATGTGTAGAGGTTCCATGTAATGATTCTTGTTTGGCAAGTGTATAAAAGGTACATTTTCTATTGTGTTGGTGCATACATGAAACTAATCCATAATTGAGCCTCAAATTAGCATTTTCGCATACAAGACCTATCAAACAAATATACATGACGGTGGTGTCGTCGAACAATACAATATCAGGTATATTACGTAAAAGTAAAGCAAGGTAAATGAGTTTTACCGTGAGCTAGCGGGATCTCTAATTTCAAAGTCATTGGTACCAGCATCAAAACCACATATCACAATATAATGACCTGAATGACAAAGAGAAGAAACTAGTAAGAGCATCTCCAATCCAGCAATTGAAATTAATTGCTAAATTAGCAATTATGAAAATTTTAAAAATTAAGCAATCCACTCTTACATTAGTGCAATCAACCAAACAATTGAGAATTAAACATTTGACCAATAAGAATTAAACATTTGGCCAACTCATATTTAGAAAATGATTTCTTATTAAGCAATTATTTCTAACAATTGCTAAATAAGCAATAGCCATACAACCCAGCAATTACAAAAACAATTGACACATCAGCACAAGCAATCTATAAGCAATCACTGTTGGAGATGCTCTAAGAATAATAGTTGATGACTCAAATGCTATATACAAAAAGTAGGAAGGATCTTATGATGCATCAATATACATAATATCAAAGTTTGTGTTAAAGAGAATGATCATTCCTTCACCAAAGCATTCAAGATAAAAAATCTACCCCTTAATTGCTCAGACATAGTGGATGAGAAGAAGAAAATTTGTGTTGTGTGTGTGTGGGGGGGGGGGGGGGATATGAGTCTTTAGATTAGAGGATACAGACAAAGCATTTCTAGGGATGTGATGTTTTAAATTCAAGCATCCTACAGTCCAAAGTAGTTGGAAAACTCTCCTTGCAAAGATATACTGAAATAGGAAAAGCAATCTGTCATATTTCAGGTAAAATGTGCTCGATAAAAGAGATTCAAGTAAAATTAGGAGTGTGATTGGCAATGGTTATTTTGGCAGATTTCTGGCATGATCAATTAATTGAAGGGGTCTCTTTGGCCTATTTATATCCCAGGCATTAAAAACATATGCTATGAGCAAGATGTCAAGTTTTACTAGTTGCTTTAGAGTTAGTTTTTTGCATAGTTGGAGAAACAATGGTAGGACCAAAATTAATAGAATAGACGAGATTTGAAATGTATAAGATTCCTTCAAGTAAAAAGCTTTTTGTAGGCTTGTTATAAAAATGGGAAGTTCTTAGCTAAGAGAATTTAGTAAAAATAAGTTGAACTAGAGAAGCACAGTAATTCTTTCGTAGTGAGTTGGAAATTATTGACCACTTTCTTAGATGCGTCAATATAAGTTGCTCAGAACAGACTGTCTGAGTACAATAATTGCGATATTCACGCAAAAATGAAGCAGGATATAGTTTGATCAACATGCACCAAAAATGCTAGATCTTAGCAGCTTTACTCGTCTATGTGACTAAATATTATATTGGTGATTTAATACTACTTGGAAGAACATAATACACGAAGTTTAGCGCCAGATAACAAAGCACAGGTTCTGGGAAGTATGGATGAAACAAATGCCAATGAGTAACATAGCACAGGAGATATGCATGGAGGAGGTACTTTGCTTGCATTCAGAGCCTGATGCATTTGCAAGGAGCTTTGAAACAAATGCCCGATGATATTGTTTGTACATTGGCTTTATTTGTATGGTTGTGCAAATAAAGGAGGGAGGGACTTTCTGTAACTTTCGCAAAATTATTTCCCTAAAAATGTTAGTATGAGGTAAGATATTATTTACCAGCTTTTGTCTGTGTTGGTACTGGTTGGATTTGATTTGGGGAGTTCTATCAGTATGAGAGATATATGCTCATCACAAGTATGGAAGGATATAGTTTGTACCGGCACTACAGGGAAATTACGTACAAATGCGTACAACCTTCTTTTTCAAAGAAAATAGGACATTATGCAAAACAGATTTAATGTATAAGCTAGGATTAATAGGGGTACTGATATACAAGGTCAGACCAACTACAAGTTGACCTTTGCACCGCAAATATGCACCAGTGTCAGTATAAATTAGTTTACTACCAATTCACAGTATAAGAAATAATTTTGCAAAAATATAGCCACTAACCTATATACTCAGATGTCCCGTCTAAGTAATTGCCTGTTCCGTCATCCTTCCACGAGGAACTGCCCATTAAAGTTCAAATTCCAAACTATCAGTTCTACGAAGATCTGTGAAATTCTCCCTCTATAAGGCAGCAACAAATATTCTGAAAAAGGTAAAAATATGGGGATATTCATGTATACCCTTCAAAAATCTAAAACTTATGTATTTACCCCTTTAAAATTCATAACATCATGTTTACCCTTCTAAATTTCAAAAACCTCACAAATTAACCCAATTTACTGCCTTTTCTATTAAAACTCAGTTAAAATTTATAAGGTTCTCATTTTACCCTATATTTTACCCAATTCATAAAGTTCTAAAATGTTCAGTCTTCTAATTGGTCGGTTTCTGAAGACAAATGATTCATTTCTTTACTCGTGACACATGCATAGTGAAATTTAGACAAACGCTTCTGAGTGTGTTACAAGTAAGAAAATGATTTTTGTTCTCACAGCCAGTCAAATAGAAGACTGAACATTTCTTTTGAACAAACTACATATTTTTTATTTTTTTAATAAAGGATAATTGATTAGTTTATAAATTTAAAAGGAGTTCAATAGAAAAGACAATAAATTGGATAAATTTGTGAATTTTTAAAAGAAGGGTAAATAGGGCATTATGAACTTTAGAGGGGGGGGGGGGGGAATAAGTAATTTTGAAGTTTTTGAAGGGTATACATGAAATTGCCCCGTAAAAATATTCTTACTGTAGCTTAGTCTTGTCAACTAAAGCAATGGCAATGCAGCGACCAGAAAGCAGGAGAAGGGAAATGTCATGCACACTGATTGTTCTGCACTGTGAAGCACAAATATATTTGTTAATCAAATATACCATCCAGTAAGAATGAACACTAAAAATTGTAAATTAGTGAAGTGTGTACCTGTATACTAATCCCAGCATGGATTGCTTTTGCAAACAAGTCAATCACTCTTCCAGTGTCATCTTCTAATTGCTCCTATTAAATAAGCTTGACCATGTTAGAAAGAAGCCCAGTAGTTGATATTAAGGGATAATCAAATTGCTCACCTGATAAAAGCTTTGAGCTGAGTAACTTGGGTTCACACCAACAGTTACTGTTAAAAAAGAGAAATTCACTGAGAATTTGTGTAACAAGTATGCCAGATCAACCGTCCATATGCTGAAATTCAATAAAATATCCTGTCAAAACACTATATATAACTAATTTATAAATAGAGAAAGCTGAAGACCCTAAAATAAGCAAACAAATTTCAATCATTGGGCAACACCTCACTAACACTAATTCACTGCAATGCAATCTATGATTAAACAAAACAAGGCAAACCTAGTGGTAGAGCAGAATTCCTCAAGATCAGTAATGTCATAGCTGTCAATTCCAAGGGTTCTCAGCACCATCAGCACACACGCGAGTCCACAGTCCCAATTGCACATCTGCCTCACATGTGGTACCTAAATCCCCACAAAAACCAATCAATGAATATCATCAATCCAGATAAAATTTCAAATTTGCTACTGCAAATTACTAATGCAAAATCACTGACATCAACATGGTAGGCTCGGCAACTCGATGAAATTGAATTGTCAGGATCACACTCCTGTTTCTCTTCTCCTTCACCAATCATCTTGGCAAATTTATCTGAGATTACGCATAAAGGCCACATAACATCGTGCCGTTTGGTACCAGATTACTTAATTACATGCCACGATGAGGAATGCGGTGAATTAAGTGCAAGAACGCGTCAATGGAGAAATGAACGGGACATGGAATTCACCTCCTAAGGAACAAGCATAGAACGGCGCATGATACAGAGAAAGAGGCCGAGGCGAGCGCCGATTGTTCGTTTCTCTGCTGTTCCTGTCCGAGGAATTGCGTCGATTGAACCACCGTGGCAGAGCAGTTCAATAGAAGGGGGCGAGGTGAGCGCCAATTATGCGCCAGAAAAGGGGATTTATAATAATAAGAGATCGTAGTTTTCATTTTCAGACCTACCATGTCGCTGTTCTGCGTTAAAATGTGGTTTTCTTCTACATTTTTCCGGGTAAATGTTTTAACAGTTATTTTGACTTCATGCAGCGCGTATACTATACAATCAAAATATCGCTGCATATGTTAGTGCGCTGCACGACGCCAAAACAACTCTGTTAATTTCTTTACCCATTTTTCCCTCCCATAATGGAATTGATGAATTTGGGTCTGGTTTCTCTATTACATTTCTCCTGTATCCCTGGAACGAAGTCACTGAAAATTGGGTCCCACAATATTTTTTCGTCTCGCGTAGAATTTCCGTGGTCCAACATGTCGGGTGTTCTTGACAGATGTTCTTGAGAAAAATGTAACAGATGATCTGGATTTTTTCGTAGTGGGATTCTCAATTTACGTTTTGGACGACGTGGCGTGACAGCACCGGTCTCAATTCCAATTAACTTTTTAAAACTTTTGTATTCCTAACCAATAAGAGCATGCCACCAAATTTGTAAAAATGTCGTAAAATCAGTGCGTGCATACAAAGCTGGTTTTTTCCCAGAGGATCTGCCTGCTGTTGCGAATTGCGATAACGCATGGGCCCTCCGAATTCGTATCCTCTGAGATATCTCAAACTTTGCGTGACTTTATGAAAAATTCTAACCGTTATAAAAACGTTCTACACGACTCTCAAAGCCCACATGACACTGACCCCCTACATCATCCAGAATAGGCACCGGACACGTCGGTCACGCAAAAGTTGAGATATCTCAGAGGATACGCACTCTGGGCCCTCCCTCAGCTTCGAGAATAGCAGGGAATGATTTTAATCGAGTCCCGACAAAAGCATCCTGCATCTAGTTCCGGGTCGAAACAATCGACCCATGATCCGTTAGTGCTATGGTATCGGACCAAAGCAACACTGATTTAAGCTGTATTTTTTTTTATTCGAGATCTAAACTGTTTAAAATCAGACAAACGAAGATACTTTCTCTTATATAATATAGTTGCAACTTTCATTAATCAAATCTGGGTTAGACATTTTTTTTTTCAAAAAAATATAGTGCGATTTGTACAATCATGATTGTGAAATTTGGTTTGAAATAAATTATGCTTTTGTAAATATATGCAACTTTTTGTAAATATACATTCTGCAATGCTCAAATATGAATTTTGCATGTTTGAAAAATTAGTTTCAGGTGTTTAGGAACATGGTAAAAATTCATTTTGATTGGGTCAAAACACATAATAATTATCAAAAGAGTGAGGCTACGATACTATATATGGTGCGAATTGATCCGTACTATTGATTAATATTTGCATTTTTTAAATTTAAATACTCGATTTAAACTGTTCAAAATAATTTTCATATGAAATGTCCTTGCTAACTAAATTTTATATTTTATAGAATTTGTTTACTATTTTATATAGATACGTAGATAATTACTATTTTGAATGGTCTAGAACTTTTAGATCAAGTAGTTTTATATATACTAAAAAAATATAAAACTTTTTATATGAAAATCACGTTGAAATGTTAAGATCAATTATTTACGCTCTGAAAATAAAAATATTAATTTATAGTACGAATCATGCATATTACATTAGTACCATATCCTCGCTCTTATAAAAAATTGTGTTTAAGTTAAAATAAGTTTTATATATTATAATATAAATAGCATCCTATCTAATGGAAATTCCATAATTGTAAAAGTATATATATAGAATTTGAGGATTGAATTCTAGAAGCTTTCATGTCGGTTTCATGTAGGGCATAGGCGCATGTCGGTTAATTAAAAGCGGTGAAGTTAGGTTGCCTCCTCTAAACAGATTCGGATTGGGCAGATGGCTTATCACTATCAGTTATCGGTATAGTATTTATATTAGGTAGGAAATAGTCCTGAAACTGCAAAGCTCAGTGTTTGCTAGCATGTAACGGGTTATAAACAACTTCTATAATGTACCGTTGAAGCAGGACTGGTACAAGAAGTGTCACTGAAAATCTGATCAGTCAGACGCTATTGTGCGGCTTGATTGGAACGTGGGGAAGGCATAGCAATCCACAACACAACCGCCTCAATTTTAAATTCAGGGGGAATTTCATGTATACCCCTCAAAAACTTCAAAATTACATATTTCCCCCTCTAAATTTTTAAAATTACGCATTGTCCCCTTTAAACTTCAAAAACTCACAAATTTATCCATTTTATTGCCTTTTATATTATAACTCGTTTTAAATTTATGAAATACCTATTTTACCCTCAATTTAAAGCATAAAACACCCATCATACTTAAATTTGAATCACGAAGGGTTCCTCTACCATCAGAATTGTTTTAAGATATGTGTGCGCTAGGTTAGCACAAATCTTGAAACGAACATGCACGGATCTTGAAGCAAGTGCACATATCTTAATGCAGTGCATGAAGATCGGAATTGCTTTAAGATGTGTGCACTCTAGATCAGCACGAATCTTGAAGCAAACACTCACGTATATAGAAGCGACACGGACAGATCTTAATGCGATGTGCACGAATCGGACAATAGATGAACCTTTCAAATTCAAATTTGAGTTCAATTGGCATTTAATGCTTTTAATAAAGGGTAAAGTGGGTATTTTATAAAATTAGAATGAGTTTAATATACAATACAATAAAATGGGTAAATTTGTGAGTTTTTGAAGTTTAAAGAGAAAATATGTAATTTAAAAGAGTAAATTTCGCTGTAGTTCACTAAACTTTGTTATTTGTCACGAATTGGTCACTCAAGTTTGATTTGTCCCTTTTGAGTCACTTAACTTTGTTATTTGTCACAATCAAGTCCCTCTATACTTTTTCATCCAAAATTTTAACGGAATATATTAATTCCATCCAAAATATTAACGGAATGAGCATATTCCATCCAAAATACTAACGGAATTAGCATATTCCGTTAAAATTTTGGATGGAAAAATATAGAGGGACTTGATTGGGACAAATAATAAAGTTGAGTGACTCAAAAGGGACAAATCAAATTTGAGTGACCAATTCGTGACAAATAACAAAATTTAGTGACCTACAGCAAAATTTACCCAATTTAAAAATTTAGAGGGAGATACGTAATTTCAAAGTTTTTGATGGGTATACGTGAAATTCCGACGCTTATCCAAAGAACCAATTATGGAGCTGTCACAACAATCTTTTTGTTGTTATCTGATATAGAAAGAAAATATATAATTATTTTTTTGAGTAAAAAAAATTAAACACGATACCGTGCCTACAAGTAATCATTCAAAACCCCAACCAACCTTGTAACCTAGTATGATCCGAGTCGTGAACACACGCCAGATCGTTTTTTATTGGGATCGTTACCTGCCGACCAGCCCGATTCAATTAGGTCAGAAAAAGTCCGTATTGAGTTAGAAGAATTCTTGCCAACTGAGCCATGATTTTTAAAGAGGTCATCAATTTTTAAGTTACAGACTTAATTTTTTTTAGAATAAAAAGCACACACTGGACGAATGAATCTCCGAATATGTCACGGAGCGGTACGCATGTTGGTTATCTACCGTGATTATTTGCGTGTCATCGTCATTTTTCTAAAAATTTGACACGATGCGTCATGTCACGCAAAAGATCTAGTTACAGCACGGTACGTGGTCATATGAGTCACATGTAATTAAAACTGTTACATCTTTATCAAATGGTGAATATTCAATAAACTAATATTAATATAAATTATGATCAAATGATCGCACGAGTTACGCGGGTCATGTTTGGTCACAATACATTTAAGCACAGCGTGATTCACGTGGCGTGACTAACCCTTGACATTTTAATCATAACACAGTACAGTACGAAACTTAGTCACATTACAACACGACACATCACGTTTTTTCTACTTTAGCTAGATTAACGCTCGAAACAACTCTCATCATAAAATCATGTTCTTTCTTTTATTATATATTATTTGTACGTATTTGATATTACTTTAGGTGTTGATTAATTCTACATTTACGATTACTTTAGATTCAATTGAAGTAAGAAATATTTAATTTCTTATCAAAGAGTCTATTTGTTGGGTTTCGGGATAACTAAAACTGGTTTAGACTTAAGCTGCGGAAAGACTGTAAAACAAAAAGAGGAGGGTTCAAATGCCTCCATTTTTGTGCCTCCACTATGCCTCCATTTTTAAAAACTTTAATAATTCAAAATTTAAATCTTAAAAGTCAAAATAAAACCGTTGGATGTGATCTACATCATTTTATTTATGCATGTGCAAAAAATTATAGCATGTCAATTTTATTTTGATTGTCATCAAGAGCTTGTAAAAAACGCACTAATGTGGATGATTTCTAGACGTTGATTTTTGAACTTATTGATTCACATAAAAACAAAATTGGAATGTAATGATTTTTTATGAGCACATAGATAAAATAATATAGATCACATCTAACAGTTTTATTTTGACTTTTAAATTTTAAATTTTGAGTTATTAAAGTTTTAAAAAATGGAGGCATGGTAGAGGCACAAAAAATGGAGGCATTTGAACTCTCCTCAAACAAAAATTTTACTTCTAACTTAAGTCAAGAATTAAACGAGGTATGTCAGAAAACTTTTCAAGGCGGTCCACCTTCAGTATTCCTTTGACATCAAAACCCAATTTAATCCTTTTACAAATCTACTCCTTAATTGATTTCTAAAATATTAAATATATTTACCAATTAAATAGACTAATATAACATATTATACTTCGTTTCCAAATTTCAATTGGAATGCAGCCGACCAAGAAAAACGAATTTGGGGAACTGCTTGCCTCGGAGTATCAGATGTCTGATACCTCTATCGGTTATCCACCAGGACTAACCAGAGAGCGATTTATTTCTTTTGCCAGAAATACCGTAAACCGTGGAATTTTGCAAAAATACTATTCACCAAGAAAAGACGAAATAGTATTAGTCACGATCCGCTAGATGTTAATGATTATCACAAGCATGTGAGTCATATGCACCGCGTGCTTCGCAATAACACTATTCACCAATCCCGTGATCTCTAAACAACAACCGTAAAATGAGAAAGAGAGAAAATAGATTACCAAATCGATTCGGTATCAAGTGAATTAGTAACTTTCTCTCTACCCTCACCAGTCACCCCTCTATTTATAGGCATTTGACATGATGTGGAATACCCAAAATACCTCCATGTATGGCTGTTTTGGAGAGGAGGTAATCAAATTGGATTTTTGCACTTCGGCTCAAAAATCAATTTAATTCATTTGGGCTTTTCGGTTTGGGCTTTTAATTCTAATTAAAGCTTTAATGCTAATGGACTTTCGGCCCATAATTTAAATTCATAATTAACAATTAAAATTCAAATCAAATATATATAATTATCATGTACAATTATATTTCTTTCGGTTGTTGTTTCGGTAACTTTTATACAACGTAACGTGTACGTTTATAAATTAACATTTTATTTTTAAAGATCGAGAGTTTTCTAACTAAATAAAAGAGAAAAAGAGATGTAGCACAGTTGGGTTAGAAAACGAGATTGATTTGAATCTATTGTCTGTCCTATGAATAGATTGATTTGAATCATTCGTTAAAATTGAAAAAACGAGAACAAAATAATATATTTTAACAACAACTTAATTTCAGTGGTATCAAGTCCATTTTATATTATAAGATTTGAAATAGGAGAAGCCATCCTTACTGGTTACTAGACATTTCATTTCATCACTAAAGTTTCCATTTTATATTATAAGATTTGAAATAGGAGAAGCCATCCTTACTGGTTACTAGACATTTCATTTCATCACTAAAGTTGTTTTTTATGTGCAACATTAGAAGCGGGGTAAGATTTCTGAACTACGAGGATCAAACATATAAATATATAAAAAAATTATGTTAAAAATAGAAATCAATTTACAGTACTAATGATATTTTCATCTAATTTATACAGATAATCAACATAAATATAAAAAAAATTATAAAATAATGAGAGTCAATTAACCTCCATTCATACAAATTAAATCCATCTCTGAGTAACATATATAGAAGCGGAGTCTTTAAATTGGGAGCAACTTTTTTTCTTTAGAAATGACAATTTGCTTTTTGCATCTCCATTACAACAAATTGAGGAAGTTTGTTCCCAACAAAATTGCTATCTGGAATTTGGCTTTCTAAAGAAGGCCTGTTTAAATCAACCAATATAAGTGCAGTTTGGTAATGGTGTAGGATGTTACCTGTATTAATTTGTGAAAACTTATCTAATCCTTCAGTTCCTCAATTCTATAAATATGCTTGGATTAGTCCTAAATTTTTTATCTTAGTGCAATTAAGGCATAATTAACTCATCTGAGTATCATTGGTACTAGAAAGCACCAATAGCCACTTTCTTAACCACAAATGTGAAGCTAAGCATCAAATATATTTAAATATTTCTTTTTTATGTTTATATTTTGTTGAAAGGGTTACATCTGAAATTTGGAAAATAGCCTGCCAAAGATATAATTGATCATAGTAATACATGTGTTTGACTGCAAAAACTAAAATTGATCATCTGCATTGATGTTGCATCAGCAACTTTTTAGAAAATGAACAAGCACCTATCTAACAAAGTAATATATATCAAAATTGCAAGAGTTGTACAGCTGTGAACATAACAAACTAGAAGTCTAGAACATCAGAAAAACAACATTCTTTACAGTTTAGACCCTAATTTATACATACTAAGCCATGTTCAAAGAGCTAAATCTAAAAATACATCCTATAAGATGAAGCCTCAGTTGGTCATCCTTTCCTATAAGACCTTTCTTCAAGGTTGGAGTTGGTATCAAGTCTGAGTTCACCTCCCTGGTTATTCAAAATTCAAAGCACAACAAATTTATTCTGCCGATAATTAAATGATATACAAAACAAGTTATACCATACCGCCCATGTATTTGCACATATTGACTGATACGTAGATGCTTAATGAAACTAGTGTCAGTTCTAAGCTCTGACGATTTAAGTCAGAGACAAACGAAAGCTTGAATGATAGATTTGCTTCTTGTATCACTTTGCTTGTTGTTTCACATTCCAGATCTGTTATATGACAACAATTTTAGATGACATTGATTCATAGTTCAGATTTTTTTTTTTTGGGTCAATTTCAATACTAGCTAACTCATCCCCTTTTTCTTTACTAATTAAGGTATATCAATGATTTCGTGTCGGTACCTATTTGCAGCTGATATCATGACAAGGTTTTGGTTTCATATGTGCAATGACTTGCACAATCCTTCAACAATATCATCTGCCATTTGAACCAATTTCTCTGCTAGAAACTGTTAACAAAAGGACAAACAAAATATGCCTATTATTATCTTGTTAACAAGCACCTATCTTTTCATGAAAAACAAAAGAAGACAAAAGATGTACACAAGTTAAAAGAAGGCAAGATCGTCTAATAGATGATAGAAGTTAAAAAGAAAATTCATGAAAAAATTGAAGTATAAAGGTACAATGCACCTTGTATGTAGCATAGTGTGAGAGATAAGTTCAGAACCAAATTCATTTTTCCCTTTCAATTAGCCAATGTTTAGGTTCAAATAATCATGTTTGACATAGTTTGTACACAATCACAATTGACAATATACAATAATACAAAACTATGTAATAAGATTACACTAAATAAATATAGTCAGTACAAGACAGAGTTTAACCAATTTAGCTTATTTACTAAAGTTACAATTGGAAAAAAAATTAAAACAATTATAAAAAGATAATTAAATAAATTTATAATGTTCAACAAGGATATCTAAATTCTAAACAACAAACTTTTGAAAGGTAAATTCATGACATGAGGGATGATCATTTGTTTTATCCAGATGAAAATAACTAAGAACTGAGAACAAAACAGATAACACATCCTCATATGTCTTAGGCAATGCAACAAACACCTTATATTCACTCCTTTGTGCTGCCATCAAAACCAAACTAAAAGAGTAGCAACAACTTGATCTGAAGCATATATCTTAATATCTATTTGATAGTCAACTCATCTTGACACAAATGTAGAGAGAAACCCGATGAATTTGGTAAAAGAACTTTTTCCTTGCATTGCTACTGATCCGACAACAAGAGAGATGGAATTGGGGTTGCTCACACGGGTTGAGAACGGAGGCACGCACGGTGTAGCTACGATCGAGGAGGAGCTTGAAGAGCCACAGCACAATGTAACCAGAGGCACCAGCCGAAGAGCGCACGGTGCCTTCCACTTTCTTCTTTGTTCCATAGCGGTCTCGGAGAACAGAAAAAACGGAGGAGAAGAACAGACCGGGAGAAAAAGAAAAAACGGGTATAAGAACGAGTACGAAAAAGAATCCGTTAATCAAGCGAAAAAATTAAAATTAGATCAAACGCTTGTTTTGGTCATCGGACTCAATTTGGATCCGATGGCCATCTGATCCAAGCTACTCCCCTTTAAATTAGGTTCAATAATTAAGTTTGCACTCTTTTCAGATGTCGGTGGTATTATAATGTTATTAAATCGGAATATTTTGTCAAGAGATTTTTATTGAGACAATTAATTGCATCAATAAGGTTGGATCTAAACCGTCCTGTCGTTGTCAAATAATATGTACGGTTTAGATTCACGTAACTATTTAAATTTAGGAAAAATTATGAGAATGTCACTCCAAAGTTAAAAATTGTTAAAATGTCATTATAAACTTGGTTATTTGTAAAATTGCCATTTATACTCTATTTTTATACTATTTTGATATACATATTTCTGTATTTCCAATTTTACCCTTTATACAACTAAATTTATTTTGCCGCTGCAGTTCACAAACGCCTCTTCTTCATTTCACCTACGATAGTACAACTGGAACCCTCTCCCTCGCATTCGTCTCCACCCCTGGTTCCTCTTCGGGTTGGGTTGCATGGGCGAAACTCCTCTATCTCCGCCTGGATCAACGCTCGTCGATCAGTCTCGCGTTGGCCTCACCTCGGCCTGTGCCAGTGGTCATCTCTCCTCCGCCTGTGCCAGTGGTCGTCTCTCCTCCGCCTTGCAAGGAATCAAAAGAGCACCATGTAAGTCTCTCTCTCCCTCTCTATCATAGGTGAGTGAAAAATCTTGGTATTTTTGTTGAACTGAGTGAAAAAATGTGCTTTCTACAGTTACACGGAGTCACAATGGAAATGCATCTAAAAATGGAGAAATTGCTGAAAATGGTAAAACCAGGCTGTCAGAAAATGAAGAACATATGAAAAAAAAAGACTGGTATGTATTTCTTTGTTATAGCAATTGGTGGATACAAACTGTTTAACTGAATTTTTATAGGAAAAATTGCAGTTATGAGTACCATGCCCTTTGAACATTGGGTCATGTCTAGGAAAAGGGTACCAAATTTGAAAACCAATTTATTTGCTACATCTGATCCGAATCAATCAATCAATCAAATAATTAATTAATTAATTAATTAATCTGTTTGTTTGTTTATTTATATATTTATATATGCATATTTCTTTGGTTATTATATTGCCTAATTAAGGCTATTTAGAGCTTAGCTAGTGCTTGCAAACCATTTAAACTACATAATTCTTGAAAATCCAGTTCTGTTACAATTTCACACAATGTATCTGTCTGGTGATACCAGTAACAGCAGGGTAACCAAAGATATCCCATAACTGGTAGTGTTCTTTCACAATGCAGTTATAACTGAAATGAACGATTTGTGGATATATGACAAGGATTGAAGAGGTGAAGAGGCCACTAAAGAGGTAGGTTTCGAGCCTTATGTGAGGATGAATTTTTCTAGTCAACAAGCGGATACGATTTTTACATTGCGTATGGATACCTATAGCAGAATTTAACAGGATTCAGAACTAATGCCAGCATCGAGTGACCCTTAAATTTATTGAGTTCTAAATTGTTTGCACGAATTTCAATACAAATGAAAAGTTTGAGTTCTGACTTCAAATAAAATTTGTTCTTTCTACAAACCCAATTATTTGTAATCATTAATACAATCAAACAGAATGTCTCCAGTTCTGAAAGATATTCTCAGTTTTACCAGTAAACCTATTAATGACCATGGAAAGCTGTATAGCTAAAAATGTATTTTTTTTTTACCTTGACTTTATACTAAATTAATTCGAATGTTTAAAATTTTCACATGTAAACGCATCACTCACAAAGTAGGTGGATTTTAATAGTTCGAATTCGTCATTTGAAGTCAGTTTAACGGATTTTAGACTTGAGTTTCCCAAGGAACTTAATGAACTTAACAACACCCTAGTTCTACTCGAAATATAATTCTCAGTTTTACCGGTAAACCTATTAATCATGAACCACGGAAAGTTGTATAGCTAACAATGTACTGATTATTTATTTATGAAGTGTCTTATAAATTTGTCGGCGCGTCTCCCGCTATTCAAAATTTCAAACTACAAAAGAATATTATAATTTTGAATATGGCAGATCGAGCAAATTAATAACGAGTTTGGCTAGTATAACATCAGTGTCATTTCAATTTATATACCAACTCTAAAACCTATCAAATCGACTTCAAACGGTGAATTCAAACCGTTCAAACCGATCTACTTCATTAGTTGTGCGTTTACATGCAAAATTTATAACTTTTCGAATTTATTTAGTATTAAGGCAAGCGGTTAAATGTATGAGTTTTTAAGTTAATTTTAATACATTAATTTTTCAATATTTTTACCGCTTGATTTGATACTAAAATAACTCGAAAATATAAAAAATTTGTATGTAAACGCGTCACTCATAATGTAAATCGGTTTGAACGGTTTAAATTAGTCATTCAAAGTCGATTTGATAGGTTTTAGAATTGATATTATATAAGCTGAAATGACACTAATTTTATATAGGTCAAACTCATTAATAACATTCACCTTTAAAAATAAATAAATAAAACACTGCCAAGGGTTCTGTATAATAAATACAAGGTTGCACGTTATTCATGGATGTGTTCAAGTTTCAACGCTACACACGCTATTCCATTTGCCGTTTATTTTCACCATAGCAGTACCAGAAAAAAAATCATGACATTAAATTCAAAATATATTTTAAAATCTAGCAAAATTAACAACGTTTTATCTTAAAAAATTAATTACCAACGTTTCGTTAAAAAACGTTTTGTTTTGTATATTCACTACTACACAAATGGTCATTTTACACTGCACATTGTACACGGATTTGACAATTTATATAAAAAACCGTGTAAATATTGCAATTTTTTGGGTGCTTGGAATATCTGTGGGATCTCTACACGGATATTTATTAAAGAATCAGTGTAGAAAGTCGTGAGAGAGCTACACGGACGTTTATTAGGAAATGTACATGGCTTATTGTTTAAATAACAGTGTAGAAAGCCTTGAGAGAGCTACACAGATATTTAATTAACGAACCGTGAAGAAATGTAGGAATTGTGCACGGATGTTTGTTTAAACATCCGTGTAGAAAGCCTGTGAGAGCTACACGGACGTTTAATAAAGAGCCGTGTAGAAAGGCTGCACTTGTACTCGGTTGTTTGTTTAATTAACAGTGTAGAAAGCCTTGAGAGAGATACACAGACGTTTAATAAAGAGCCGAGTAGAAGGTTATTTTAGGGTTTTTGGTTATATAAAAAGGCCTTCATCTTCGAGAGCCGTTTTGATCAATTTACATTGAAAAAAAAATCTCTCTGTATTATGATCATTTCAGAGCTGGATGAAGAATTAGATGAAGAGGTGGATGAAGGTCATTTCAGAGCCGGATGAGGCGAGATCGTCCGACTCTTCATATGAATTTTGTTTAGGGGTTTTGGTATTCTTATTTTGAAAATTCTATGTTTTGGAAATGATCTGATTTTTAAATGGCTAGCAAAAAAAAAAATCCGTGTAGAAAGGTATTTAAATATTAAAAAATAAATAAATAAAACAAAATAAGAGATATACACTGACATTTAACTAAAGCTCGTGTAGAAATGTATTTAAACATTAAAAAAACATTAAAAAATTAATACAAAAAATAATAAGAGAGCTACACGGACATTTAACTAAAGTCCGTGTAGAAAGGTGTTTAAACATTAAAAAAATATTAAAAATAAATTAATATATAAATGAAAATAAGAGAGCTACACGGACATTTAGCTAAATGTCCGTGTAGAAAGGTATTTAAACATTAAAAAATATTAAAAAAATAAGAGAGCTAGACGGACCTTTAGCTAAATATTCGTGTATAAAGGAATTTAAACATTAAAAAAATATTAAAAAAATATTAGTAAAAAAAAAAAATAAGAGAGTTACACGGACATTTAGCTAAATGTCCATGCAGAATAGTAATCGTAGACGGCTTTTTTATGTAAGAATCCATGTAGCTCGGTTATGGAGAGAGCCACTGTCAAGGAATTGTACACTGCTGTTTATGTAATAATCCGTGTAGCTATCAGTAATTGTACACAGGTAAATATCCGTGTGTAAATATTCAGGAATTTCTACACCCTCGCATTCCACGCGGCAGGAAAATCCGTATAGCTCGTCTGTTTATGTCCGTGTGCAATCACTTATTCTGCAGTAGTGATTTGAAATTGGATTAATTATAGACAGACTTTATCATAAGTCGGACTTAAACCATCTTATCGGTTTTGAGATTCGTACAAACGATTTATAACTCAATAAATTTAAACAGTTCCATAATTTTGAACTGCCTGTGTGAATTTTAATATTCATCAGATTATTTTGATCCGACTTTATCCAAAACTATTTGGACAAAAACCCCTCACTTATTTCCTACTCCGATGAAGAACAAATTTTGTTTTTTATTAGATAAAAATGTGTTTGGCATAACGAATTTTTTTGACATAGAAATTATTAAATAATGATAAAGGAAAAGAGAAAATTAATTTTGTTATTACTTTCATAGAATTATTGAGGCTATATATTATTTCCGATTCAAAACTTATATCAACAACAGTGAGAAAATTCATGTTTTTAAATTAGTATTTTTATTTTCTAGTGAGAAAATTAATTTTGTTGAATGACATGTTAATTTGTTCAATTATTTGAATTAGTAATCAAATTATATTATATTGATAATCGATATGTTTAATATTCAATTTGTATCTGTTTAATTAATATCCCATCTATATCCATTTATTATCTGATACATATGTATTTGTTTGTGTATCTAACAATACGCATGCATATCAGAAAAATAAAAATGAATATGTAAATAATTTTAACACCGTCAATTTGTATTTGATCTGATGTTCATCAGACCTATTATAGTTTAATGGACTCAATTATTGTCTAATTTACATTAACATTGTATACGCTCTGTTTTACAACCCATACATATTTATTTCAGTCTTTGTACATATATATTTTAATACGGATTAGACAGTGTTAGAACTTATTAGATTCGCACTAATAAATAAGTTTTAATAATAAATTTTTTGAGTTAAAATATACCTGAATCGTCCGATTAGCTTCAAAATTCGTGCGAATTAGATCCACACTAATATTAAAGACCTCTATATTTTAAATGAATGTGAATGGACTCAGTTTACAATCGGATGACTGATATATATTAACTCAAAAGACGCTTTTTGAGTTAAAAGCAGACGATGCAGACTCATGCTCATGAGACTGGGTTCAAATCAGCTGAAATGAAATTCCATATGCATGAACAGTATTCCTAAAATTTCAAATTCAACCGTTGAACTATTTTGAGATACGTGCACAGAAAAACTAGTTATTTTGAGATGCGTGCACAGAAAAAGTTAGACGGCTGAATTTGAAATTTCAAAAATTTCAGAATTACTGTTCACGCATGTGGGATTTCAGATAATTTGAATCCCATGAGACTTGCTCCGTTCTCTTAAAAACAAAAGAATATGTATTCACGTGGGGGGGGGGGGGGGGGACACTTCTGGTGTCGCAAACTGCATGCCAGACGCGTTAGCAATCCGCAGTGGGCAAGCATCTTCTACGCGCCACATCGTTTGGATCTAATTACATTTGTCCTCAATATCCCAATTTTATAAATCGTCTGACATGTTAATTGAGAATTCGATCGTCAGAATTTTATAGAGTATAAACATGTTGCATTGCATCAAGTTTCTCGGTAGCCACTACTAAAGCTTTAAAAGAACGAGGAGGGTTCAAATGCATCATCATTTTGGTACTCTAATATATTTTATAATTTTCTTAAAAAATGATTTTGTATCTATTTTTAAAAATAGTAAAAAAATTCTAAAAAATATAAAATTTGGTCTCCAAACATATTTTATTATGAATATCATATTGAATGGTACAGATTGACTGTTCGGACTTTGAAAATAGAGATAAAGAATGTAGTCTATGTGGAGCATATTGGAGCACCAAAATGATGGTGCATTTGAACCCTCCTAGGGGTACGTTTGGATGAAACAAAGAATAGCTCGGAATAACTTGCTAACCCTAAATTCGGAATAGCCGCTAACTCAACATTTCATAGGAATAGCGGAATAGTAGCTAGTCCGAGCTATTCCTTACGTTGAGAATAACGTTTTCTTTTTACCCAAACGTGAAATAGTGAGAATAGCTTTTTAGGAATAACAGTTATTCTTGTGTCATCCAAACGTACCCTAAATATATATAGATAAATAGATAGATAGATGGGCTATGGTGCATTGCAATGCATGGGTACCCTTGTGTATTGGACTATAAATCACGGATTCAAAGTCCAAATGACCGATCCAAACCGTTCATCTTATTCTCCATATTAATATGTGCTTGGAGACCAAATTTTACATTTTTTGAATTTTTTTTACTATTTATTAAGCCACTTTGAAAATATGAAAATATGAATTTATAGTCCAATGCACAAGGGTGCCCATACATTGCAATGCACCATAGCCCACTCTCTCTCTCTCTCTCTATATATATATATATATATCGCATCGGGTGGTCAGTAATGCGATTCGAACTGTTAAAGCAAATTCACGAATAACTTTTCATCATATCTCTTACGATTACCCTTGGATTGTGTAAAAATTAGTGTAAATATAGGTAACTTTTAGTTAGTGGTTGAAAATAGTATTAATTCGAGTAATTTATAAATAACACTAGTTTTGGACTATTCAAATTAGTAGAAATGTCATTTAAATTGTATATTTAAAATAGCAATAAAGAAAATAAATAAATAATAATTAAACTAATGTAATATTTAAATTAATATTATATTATATTACATTTAAACTCATATTATATTACACTAAACATTTAAACTAACACTATATTACATTTAATATTTAAATAAATATTATATTATATTTAATCTAATAGTATATTACATTTAAACTAATATTATATTTTTGAGCTAATGAAATTTGTTAATTTGTGTTTGGATCATCAAGGTTTGAGAATAGTAGAGCTAATTCAAACGCACCTTTAGAGCATTTACATCATTGGTATTATTGGAGTTTCTAATAAGATGTGGCAAATTCTAATTCAGTTTCAAAGAGGTGGGAGAATTTCTTATTTAGAAACTATGCATAAAAGTTTCTTATCAATAAACTGTTTATAAACTCCACGCTGACCAAATTATTGGCTCAAATTATTTATTAGTTTAATTTTTTTAATTTTTATAAAAAAGCCAAAGTATGTTATAATAAATTCCTTTTTAATTTATTACTGACATAGTTTAATAGAAACTCTAAAATTAATTTTAAAGACGAGAGAAATTAGAAATTTTGGAGTCTTTATTTTTAAAAGTAATTAAATAATAACTTATTTGACATGTTGGAATCTCTACAATTCGAGCTGAACGGTTTAGATTTTGTGCACTCCATTGAAATACTTTACTGGATGTGAAGTTTGTCTATTGAACCGTCCACATTTTCATGAACGGCTTCTGATTAAATAAGGATGGTTAAATTATCCGGAGATTGGATACTGCTGGCGATACCCGGTGTTTGACAAACTGGAGGAGATAAAAATCTACTGTTTGTAAAGTTGACCAAGCTCGTGCCGTCCATTTGATCTTGTCGTCAAGTTGTATAGTTGTACTCCTCTATCCAGTCATTTCCACGTGAATTCATATAAACTAAAGTAACACAAATTTTGTGTTTATATTGGGACCGTCAGATATTTCTATCACGAATTTTAACGAAATCCTCCATTCTGCCTTTGTCCAGATTGAATCAGATTCGGATCGGACGGTAGCAGAATAAACTCAAAATTTGAGTTACTTCAGAATATTTGGATTCTTTCCCCGTGATGTGTTGTTATCTGAAACTGCCATTTGTTTGAAATAATATTGCACAAGGTACCTCACCGTTTGAGTTTGAATGCTGTACGTCTGTTAAACAACACGAATCAAAAAGGATCCCGTGATTACAGGTTCGACCTCAAATTATGAGGTAATGCAGAGCATCGGATGCTCATTCACATTCAATTCTTTGCACTATTTATTTCCAGTCGCATCCCACTTTCCCTTTCTAGTTTCTACCTTCTTCTCACACTACTAAAATATCAAAGAAAGAACCGAGCAAGTGAGCAAGAGAAAATGTCTGGAGCGAAGAAAATCGGTGTGGCAATGGATTTCTCCAAGACTAGCAAGAAGGCACTGGACTGGACCATAGACAATCTGCTCAAAAAAGGAGATACGCTGGTCGTGATTCACGTCATGTCTTCGAAGCACGTCGACGAGAGCAAACACTCTTCCTGGATCAAAACAGGCTCCCGTTAGTTCCATCTTTCTTTCCTCTTTTCCCTTAGACTGATTAATCTTCTATTTATTTGATTTTTGATCGATCTGTTGTTTTATGAAAGCTCTCATCCCGCTTAGCGAGTTCAGAGAGCTAGAGGTGATGAAGCATTACGATCTCGAGCCTGACATGGAGGTGCTTGACATGCTTGACACTGTCTCCCGTCAGAAAGAGGTAGATCATTAGATCGATCCCCTTTCCCTCCCAAATTATATCTTATATTGGCGATCTGTGTCTTTATTTTAAATTTTGCATTAAATCAAAATAAATAGGTGACTGTTGTTGCGAATCTGTACTGGGGTGATGCGAGGGATAAGCTGTGTCAGGCTGTGGAGGATTTACATCTCGATTCGATTGTCATGGGGAGCAGAGGTCTCGGTCCTCTGCAGAGGTAATTCTTATTTGAATAATTGGTTTAAATATTTTATTATTAGAATTTAGGTTTTGGTGTTTGCTGTGAACGTTCTCTGTACAAGTTCATTAAGTACAAAATTAGAGAGTACCAGTTGATTTTGCATGATGGATTATTCTGTGGAGTATTATCCATTAGGAAAGGGATAATTTATAGAACACGAATTTTTTTTTTTTTTTTTTTTTGGGGGGGGGGGGGGTGGGGGGGTTGATCGGTTTGTGGTGTAAGAAAGGAATTTATTTATTTTGGGGTTAATCTTCAACAGAAGAATTGCTAATACAAAAGTTAGCTGGTAAAATTGAGTCTTTTTGGAAGAATAAAATGTTTCGTTTGATATAATACTTTGGGAGCATCACACACACCCTGTAAATTTAGTTAGTTAACCCCAAATTTCATTTTTACTATTAACTCATAAGCTTCCAATTTTTGCCAATAGCCCCTGAATTTCCATGATATCTATTAATACAGTAATACTATTAATCTTTGAAAGAGAATGCCTATATACCCATGACTTCTTTTAATTTGTCGAGAACAAATTTAGTGATAGCATCATGCATATATGTTATTGTTTGAATGAGTCTCACCTTTCTACGGGAAGATGTAGGTTCAATTTCCACAAGAAATATCTAACAAAAATGGATGTTGGAGTTGACGATATCCTTAATTAGAAAAAAAAATATATTATTGTTTGAAACAGTGGATAATTCTTCAATCACCAATCTAAAATAGTGAATATTAAGGTGGTGTCTAAAATGAAACATTCATGACATCAATTTGCAAATAGAGAACAAGTTTGACCCAGAAAATTAATAATGTTGTTATCAGAAGGATCATAAATGACAAGTTGTTTACCAAAAGGATTCAAACTCAAGATCACTGTCCTCTCTAATGCCCTTTATTTGTAGTATTACCACAACACTATTTCATCAGTTTATTCATTTTGATCATGTCTCCAATAAGTGGCGCAAATGGTACTAAAAATATATCTAATTTATCACCGTTCTTTAAAGTTTTAAAAGAACTATTTTGATCCTTAAAATTTCAATTTTTATCATATTGTTTTTTTAAAAGAAAAATATCTCTGTGTCAATTTGTAATTGGAAATAATGTTGATTATTAAATGTGGAAGCAAGCCGACTTGGATACTAATATGATTATTAAATGGATACTGGCATTGATACATGAGTCATTATAAATTGGTTGCAAATTATTTACATCGTTATCTTAAAAGTTATCATAACATGGATCTTAATGTGAATTGACATTTAGCTTCAACCAATAATAGCAGGACCAATTTTGTATTTATTTAAGACTTCAATGATTAATCCAACATGAAAAATAAGGAATACTTGAAGGACCACTTTGTATTTACTCCATGCTTATCTATTGCGTCAGTGTCAATCTGATCTTGGTCCCCTTTGTATTGTATGCAGGATTTTGCTTGGAAGCGTGTCAAACTATGTGCTCACAAATGCTACATGCGCAGTGACGATTATTAAAGATGTGCCCTCTGACAAGTGATTTCTTGGAGATATTTTCTGATGTCATTTGGAGAATATCTTGAAATAATAAATAGGATACTGAATTTCCTTACCTATGTTGAAACTTTTGTACTAGACTATATGATATTGGTTTGTTTTAGATGTGAGAAGACTTGCAAGAAAAGAGAAAAACAAAAACTATAGTTTTCCTTTTGTGCTGTTTGTGATATTTGTCGGTGTTCACATTATTAGGCTGTTATGTTGCATAGATACGGGTATCGGATCGGATACGATACGGCAATTTTAAAAAATCTAGTATACGATACGTCTATTATATATATATATATATATATATATTATTTTTTATTATTTTATATATTGCATTTAAAAAATCATAACAAGTCTAATTAAAAAGGTAAAATATATCACAAAGTCTAGTTAACTGAATAATGTTTTAAAAAGTTAAAGGACAACATAAGCATAGAATAAATAATATAGTTACCAAATTGAAACATAAGCGAAACATTGGCGGAGTGGTTAGACATTTTGACCAAAATATGCAAGACCCCAGTTCGAATCACGGACATTGCAGAAAATTAGCGTTGGTACATCGCGGTTCACAGGTGCGGAAATGGTTCACGGGTGCGGGCGGGCGCGGCTCACGGGTGCGGACGTATCCGCACGTATCACGGGTACGGTTCACGGCGCTGATGGGTTGGATCAGACCGTATCCGCATCCAGACGTTTCAACGGAGTATCGGCGACAGTATCGACTGAGTAAAGATACGCCACGTCAGCCGATACGCCAGCTGGCGTATCGTGTCCGTATCGGACGCGTATCTGTATCCGATACGTATCTGATACGGATACGGTGCCTAAATTGAAGTATCCGCCTAACATAGTTAGGCTGTAATTGGGGCTTTTAGAGTCCGTAATCAGCGAGGCCCATTAACAGGTGGTACTTTTTAAGGCGAACCGGCCCGTTAGGTTGGAATCGGCCCAACACTAAGACTACAACGAGTTTTGCTTGAGCCGCACGTAACGGCCAGCATTGCAAATGACTAGTTGCAACAATTGTATATTAAGAGCAGAGAAAACAGGAAATGGTGCCAAGGTAGGGGATTCGTCTGATAAAAGATTTTAAGGTGAGATTGGAGTTTTGATCTGCTTCCACTTAGGTACAGCCAATTTGAACCGTCTGATCAAACAATCGAGATTTGTTTTTATAATTGCAGAGAAAAATTAGTCTCACAAATTTAATGCAATCAACCGCCTCTTCCTACCCCCTTTCCCTTCCCAAGAATAGTTTTTTCTTCTTTACATAGGTGCGTTATTTCTGTCCTCCTAAAACAAACGCATGCCTTTTATAGTTTTGCGTTCTCTTAAAAATAGAAGAACTTGCATTTACAGTTGGTATATTATCAAGGCAATTGGTTTATCAGACAGCCAGCCTATTGATTTGTTGAATATATTGTGACATGGCGGTATCAGCAGTTGAGATACAGAAGTCATCGATGGCGGAGAGAGATATCAATCGTGGCCCCCCGAATGAAGTGTGTACTTTTCTATTCATGGTGAATCCTCTTCATCCTTCTTTCATTCTTTCATCATGAACTCGATGTTTGAATGATAAAATTGAAGGCGATCCATTTATTCTAATTTGTTGCAACAATAATTTGTTTTTAAATGGATTTTACTCTTAAAACCTTTTCTTTTTCCGTTCTTTTGTCTTGAAATACAAACTTTATTTTTAATTAAAAGAATATTTACTTTATGATCTGTAATCATACAGGATGACATATTTCTTGCTCCAGTTGAAGCAAGGAATGAATTCTTCAACGAACTCTGCAGAGATTACAATGAGCGCACTATGCAGCTTAATAACTTGAGAAAGTATTGTCTTCTCTCCTCCCCTCAAATATCAATTTAAATATTTTAATCTTGAGTTAGGCTATGGTATTACGGATTAATAATTTTGTTTTCAAAGTTCAAAAAGTTAATGGAAACTGTCCAACGTAATTTTCATCTAAAAATGTACTTACCGACTAAATTTTACATTTTTAGAATGTATTTACTTATTTTTTTAGATAGGTATCTTTTGAATGGTTTAGAATATTCAAATCAAGTGATGTTCTACACTTCTACTTATCTAAAAAAATAGTTAAAAAATTCTAAAAAATATAAAACTTGATCTACAAATACATTTTCATATGGATATCTTGTTGAATGGTTCAGATCGATTGCTTGGACTTTAAAAATGAAAATATTGATCTATAATACGGATCAATATGCGCTATACATAGTCCCGCAACCTCACCCTTTTAATCTCTTTCTCTTGCTGTCTCTTTTTTATTTCTCATTTGATTAGAGAACTTTTTTCTCTGTTTCTCCATTTTAACAGGAAGATAAAAATCCAAAAGAAAAAAGTCTCTCATCAGAAGTTAGAGGATCTAGGTAGATATCTTCATCTTACATCAACAGTTCGTAAAACGGCACAAACATTAACGACCATGTGAGCAATTCTACTCCTTTTAAAATAAAATTATGGCACTCCTTTGTTCAATCTTTCACCACACTATTTGTTGTCATCAACTTATTCTAACATGGTTGAATTTTGCAATTCTTAAAGGTCTTTTATTAACAAGAGGCAAAGAAAGAGGAGGGTTAAGTTTCCACTTTCTAGAAACTGTAGGCAAATAATGGAGGATAGCGAGGACAATCTATGCCAGGCAGTGCAAGAGATGCAACTCAATTCACAGGTTTTGGTTTGTTTCCCTTTCAACTTAAGTTTACTTTACTTATGAGTGAGGCCACAGTACTATACAAAGTACATATTGGTCCGTACTATGGACCCATATCTCCATTGTCAAAGTTCAAACAATCAAATTAAACAACTTACATAATTTTCATATGAATTCACGTAGGCCAAATTTTACATTTTATAGATTTTTTTTATATAGGTAGTAAATCACCTGATCGATTTTTATATAGGTAAAAAATTCTAAAGATTGTAAAGTTTGGTCTTCAAATACATTTTCAACTGGAGATCATGTTGAGCGGTTTGGATCGATTGTTTGAAGAACTTTAAAACATGAGATATGGATTCATAGTACGGACTGGTCTGCGCTATGCATAGCACCATAGCCTCACTTTGTACTTACTGATAACTCTTTTATCCTTTTTATGCTCCTCTGTATCTGAATTTTTGGAGTTGTGCTTCAAACAGATATTTATTTATACCTCGCTGTTGAACTATGCTAAATCACTTTTATGTATGAATCTGTTTTGTCTTTTTTTTTTGTTATTAAGTTTTTTTGCTTATTTAAGATGTAACTTTTTACTTTAATCCAAATATACTATTATGTTGTTGTTTCCCTTCAATTGTGATCTTTTGTTTTTCAATTTTATTTCAGTCTTCCGTTGGTAAGAGTGAATGTATGCAATCTGCTGACAAATCTCTTCTCAAATTGGATAGCCCCTCAGAAATTGCTGAAGATCTTTCAAAGCTCTGCATGAAGGATTGAGAAAAACAGATTTTGATAATTTAAGTTTTCAGTTAGCTTATACAGAAACCCATAGAAAAATTATAGCTCTTCTCTATATCAAGAAGGTGATCTATAGCTGAAATTTAGTAAGGGAAAATGCACCAGTTTTGCCTTCTTCTTTTTTCTTTTTCAATTGTGGTTAGTTGGATTGATTTGCTGATATTATGCTAACAATAGCGGATCTGCATAATTGAATCAAAATGTTCCACTTGAGAATATAAAGCTCAATTTTGTTTCAAATGATATCTTTGTTGGGCTGATAAAAGATGGTTGTCATATGATGATTCAGGATCACGTGTTGAATATAAAAAAAAAAACTTATATTTAAAAAGATACATGAATCCATATCTCCCTTGTGCATGAGAACACCGCTAATTTGATTCTTTCATATGGTTTCTCTAAAATCTCTCACAAACTTGTCTAATGAAATAACTATAGTCATTTGTAATTATACAAGTACCCGTTATTAGAATCATTTTTCAATTTAACTCAACATTATTATGAAAAATTGTATCTTAATGTCTACATATTAAAGGTCAGAGTATATAACCCATTAATGCTTAATATATTAAACCTGCAATGATCATTTTTAATTGAACATAAAATTAACAATATATAATATATAATTATTTTACATATAACTCCAACATTAAATTATACAAGCACCCGTTATTAGAATCATTTTGCAAATGGACAACCTACTCATATTTGCATCATAATCCCAAGTGTCTGTTGGGTTATTTTTAGGTTAAATTTTTAGTAAGGATCCAATTTGTTATACCTAAACTAAACTTTTACTTCGATATTAATTAGAACTGATATCATATAGATCTATCTTTTCAGATAATATGCAAGATCTAGAGGAGATAAAGAAAGATGAAACAGTTTTTAGTAGTTTATGCAGATAAAAAGTGCATAACATGTTAAGTTAATTGCTAATAGCAACCACCACTTGAGGACAAAAAAAAGGTTATATTTTCAGTGAGATTTATAAATCCCTTAAAAAATAATCAAAATTCATGTTATTGATATATTTTAATAATTTAAGTGAGGTCAATCGAGCTCATCAATTATTTATTAGTGATGACATTTCAATTGAAAGTATATTGACAACATATTTCAATTCAAGTTACTGTCAATATATTTTAATTGAAAGTATTAACGACATATTTTATGTTTTGTATATGCATTATACAATCTTCCTTATAATATGATCGGTCCGTATTTTCAACCTTCTAATGCAAGGAAGATCTACAACTCTGGTAACGCATCAGACAATACTAGTTCAAATACCCCGCTTAAGTGAGGTTGTAACAATCCAGTGATCAACTAAAGATAAAGATGTTATTTTTCACCTGATAAATGTAGAAATTTTTCATAGGCACATTTCCAGCGATAAATCTTCCAGCACAAGGTATCACGGTTCAATTTTCCAAATCTTAAAGATTTGTTATATATTCGCAGAGCGCAACAAAGGAGGAGGAGGAATGCGTTGTCAATACCTACCAAAAGAAGACTAACTTAAGATAATCAGGACAAGCTATGCCAGGCAGTGCAAGGGATGCAACTCAAGTCAGAGGTTTTGGTTTATTTCCCTTTCAACTCAAGTTTACTTATGAGTGAGGTTATGGTTAGGAGCGGAGTTAGACTTTTAAGTTATAGTGATAAAATGTGAATGGTGATCACTTATATATATAAAGTTTTTATACTGCGAATGGAATCATTTTTATCGTATTCATAACATTTTTCTTGAACATCCTTTTGCCTCTAGTTACGATACACTGTGTAGTTCTGATCAATTTGTACTATGGACTCGTACGTACCTCCGTTGTCAAAGTTCAAACAGTTGAATTAAACCACTTAACATAATTTTCATATAAAAATATACTTGTAGGCCGAATTTTACATTCTTTTAATTCTTTTACTGTTTTTCTAGATAGTTAGAAATCAGCTGATCTAAAATAGTAATAGAATAGTAAATAATTCTAAAAATTGTTAAATTTGATTTTCAAATATACTTTTACACAGGAATGGAACTATGTGTAGTCCTGATCAATCTGCACTATGAACTCGTAACTCTCACATTTTTGAAATTAACAACTAAAGGTTATCTTCTTTCAAAGCTTTTTGCTTATTTCAGGTTGAATTTTCATTTGATTTTAGAATATACTACTCTGTTGTTTCCCTTCAATTGTGATTTTTCTTTTCTTTTCAGAGTTCCGTTAACAAATATCTTGCCAAAGTGGATACACTACTAGAATTCACTCTTTTTTCATGCTCCCGAAAATGGCTTTTTCCAAGGGATTACCCTTGAAAAAAGCCCAAAAATCGTCATTTTCAAGCGCTACCCTTGAAAATACTACCGTTGATAATACCCTCCTTGGAAATAGTCAGTATTTCCAAGGAGACCGTTGGAAATACTCTTTTCTAGCTTTTTTCAAGAGACTACCCTTGAAAAAAGGACCGTTGGAAATACTTTCAAATTTGACTTCTGTCTACATTATTTTCAAGGGGAGCATCGTGGAGCCCACTAGATTATTTTCAAGGGAAGCATCGTGGAGCCCACCAGATTATTTTCAAAGGGAGGGAACATGGGTCCCACTTGAACATTTCCAAGGGTGACACCCCTGGGACCCACTTGAGTATTTTCAAGGGCAGTTTATGGAGGACCCACCCCAGCAAATTCATGGCCAACAAAAGTGGGCCCCACCTGGTCAAATGTTGGTGCTATTATTTGAATGAGTTCGTGCATTTTTTTCCATGGAAATACCTCTGGAAATACTAGCCTCCTTTTTTTTTGTACCAGAATGCTTTCATTGGATTATTCTCCCGGTACCAACCCAATATTCCTTTACAATTCCCAATTCTCATTCAAACTGATAACACATCTTACAAATCGATAAAAAACACATTGAGAAAAGAGATTGCAAAGCATTTAATAAGCATAAATCATTAACATAGCATAATCAACACATTGTATCAAAAGAAAGTGAAAAACCCTTTACAACACAGTATTGTGTACTTGCACACTACTAATATACCCAAAATATACCCACTATGCTATGAGTTAACAAAAATTCACATAATAAGTTACCACCTAGTTTGTTGATATGTTAGAGGTTGTAAATTCACCAAAATGTGCACTTTCGGACACTAAAAGGTCTGGTTAAAGTTGAAGGTAGATTGCCACCTACAATATTAAGAAAACATCCATGTGAGCATCCATGTGAAATTATCGAGTCTGTTACCTACAATATTAAGAAAATAAATTATGAGAATTATATTATTATTATTAGCTTGGAAATGCATTTTGCAAAAATGTGATAAGTTACTAAAAATTGTACTCTACCTTGCTGCTGTTTATCATGGACGATGGTAAGTTTTGCCTGGACATATAGTTTGACTTATCCTCACTGTAGAAGGTATAAGTTAAATCTCAGTTGCTAAAATTTCAATAATTAAAATTAAATAATAATAAATAAAATCTTGGATGTAAAGTACATGTTGGTACCCAGGACTAACATGGCCATACCATTATAAACAGACAATAGATTGACAAGGTTAATTTGTTGGGTATCTTTGGTTATAATGATCAGTGTGTCAATTGTCAAAGTAGTATCTAATTATGGTAGAATGAATCTCATTATTATCACTCCATGTTGTGTTTTTAACTTGACCATCTTGCTAGTGTAAATTTGATAAAAAAGTAACCAGATGTCAACAAAATAATAGTTTTTTGTTCTTTACATCAACTGCTTGTGGAGAGGCTAGTTTTCAATTAATTCAAAATGTTTGAGGCAAATTAACCACTTTATATGCAATTTTAAAACTAGAATTGCTAAGATAAACCAATGTTCGATGATGATCACAAACACAATTAGTAGGCATCAATGCAAATACAATAATGATATGAGGTGCAATTTGAATTAATAAAAAATGCTTTGCATATAATTATGGTCATACAAGCAAGGATAGGTATAATGAAATACTAGTTTAAACTTGATTAAGCAACCAAAGCAGGAAACATTTTCAGAAATTGGCATACCTGTACTGTACTGGTACTGTACCAATGTCTCGTCATTTTCACAATTTTAATCAAGTGATTTGTATCAGTGTACCTGTACTGTACCAATGTCTAAATAATAGAAAATAGAAGAGAAGGCAAGCAATATTGATACCAGTATCATAAAAAAATAGCAGACTTGAAAAGATATATAATCTCTGATACCTTTTGAAAAAGGACAAAACTATCCTCCTTATATGGATATCTAAAGCAGAGTTACAAATATCATTAATTGTCAAATAAAGCCTCTTAATTTTGGGCTATAGACTAGAAAGTTCATCATTATTTTTGAACTTACTGGTTGTATATAGTCGAAATCAAAACCAGCATATTCATTGAAATGATTCTCAATGTCGTATCCTCTGTAACTGTATGAGCCATACTCAAATCTATGAAATAAAGTTTACCTATCCAAATAATAAATATGAAAAAAGCATAAGTTACTATTAATTGACAACTACAATTATGGATTGTCAGAAAGCAAAACCTGCATTTTTTCAATTGAGAATTAAAAGCACAAGTGAAACATCACTAAGGCTTTAACTTCTAAAAAATGAGAAGTTACTTTAGATGGAGGAACAACCTTTGCCAAAAATTTCGAAAAAAAAAATACTTAAGAGAGAGGAAGGTTACCTTGCAAGTCATTTAGCAAAATATTTTCAAAAAGCAAGTCATTGTATGAAAAGAAGGTGGAAAAATTTAATAGATCGGTAAGATCCTGTTAAAAAATAAAAAAACAAATACTACAAGCACCAAAAGCATAGAATAAATAGCTACAAGTATATATGAAAGTACCTTAAGTTCATTAACTTGCTTATGAATCTGGACTGCTTTTTGTCATCATCGAACTAAAGTTTTTCAGCTAAAACCAAAATATTAGTTAGTTTTCAATTCAACATTAGTTAATCAAACAAATGCCAAGAATACAAAAGATAATCCCCCAAGGATTAAAATATAAATTTTGCATGTACATTCTTATATAGAAATCATGTTGAATAACTCAGATTGACATTAGGACTTTAAAAATGAAAATATTGATCCGTAGGACGGACCAATATGCACTATGCATATATAGTACCATAGCCTCACTCTTAATGCTATTGCCACCTATATAGAAGTCAAGTATAAGGCCAGCATGTAAAACCAAGTGTGCATTCATCTCTTCCACAAGCAAACTGCAGGCCTAATTGACATGATGAAACAAGGATACCAACAAAAAAGTAAATCCAAAATACGTACCCCATGTAGGAGATGAATATTGCACACAACAACTCGACCAGAGCTAAAATCAAGCAGTTATAGTAGCATATTAGCAAATATGGCAAAGGCTACAATAATATTCAATTATGACCAATTGAGCCTCCATTAGCCCCTCAGCACTGCAATTCACCATTTATTCAGTTTTTAGTGCCTAATAATGAAAACCAATGTGGAATTGATACAATGTGAGAAATAGGGAAATAATATGAGAAAGAACAGTTACTGTTGCGCCTAAGTTATTTTTTTTCTCTCTAAAAGTAACTGTTCTTGCCCGTTATAATTTTTTGGAAATAATATGAGAAAGAACAGTTACTGTTGCGCCTAATAAAGTAACTGTTCTTCCAGCTTATCACATAAACCCGATGTGCTCTAGTAGCTAGTTTTATGAAAACTAGACTAAACATATTAATATCATCATTCTTTCACTAGAGGTTCATATGGGCCTCCATTAAGGTATTTTTTTTTCTTAAACAAAGATTTTCATTACCTCTCCTCAATCTTTCCCAGCACCAAAGGCTCCTGAAAAGTTAAAAAAAAGTGAAATGCATGAGAGGGAAATGTACTTTGCATTCAACATTATCATTTAACTAATGCATGCATTATGAAATTGTTTTACCTATGTAGCCTAGAGTCAATGGCAGAACACTCAATGTACAAGGGGATAAGCTGGTTACTAATCCAGCACCAAAAATAACAGCCAAACTGTAAATCATGAAGAAGATCTAATAAAGTTTGTCAAAAAATTTAGTAAAAAACTGTCAATTTTGCATAAGCAAGCAAAAGAGGCATTTCATCAAACAGTTGAAGTGCACCACAAGAAAGACAATAATAACTAATCAACTCATCAGTTCCCCGTAGCATACCTGCCATGCTACTAAACTTGTTGTCACTGAAGGAAGCGAGATTTTCTGTGCTGACACGACTAATTTGGGCCTCTTCAGAGTTCCTATTAGGCAGAAGGAGGTCAATTGCGTTAGAATTCTATGTGCGCATATGTGTGCGTGTGTGTGAGAGAGAGAGACTTGTGTTAATTTAAATTGCAATCAGATGCGTAAATTCACAAATTCAGCCACTGCTCATCGCGGCCATCTTAGTCGCCACCTCTGCTACCTCGTCGCGGCGGCTGCATTGTAGAAGATGGAGAGCACAGATGGAAGTTTGCGTGTGCACAAGGGTTTGGTGGTGGGATTGGGCGAAGGTAAGGTCTAGTGGTTAGATCGTAAGTGAAAAAGATCGGCATTAGGTTTGGTGATAGCGGCAACTCCATTTGAAATTTCCAAAAAAGAAGAGGAAAATGGCGGATAAAATTGGAGGGAATGGAAAATTTTAGAGAGAGTAGGTGCCTAAAAATCTTCTCTGGATGAAATGGGAGAACAAAAAATTTGAGAAGTATAGATTTTAACAGAGCAGTTTTAGCTTCAAGCAGTGTATCAGATATTTTAGAAGCTCCTTAAATTATATAGGTTGTGCGCTGCATAATTTAAAACTGCTTTGCTAATAAAATCACCTCAAATAAGTACATCATCACCATTTATTATTTATCAGACGGCTTGGAGGTTGATATTTGCTAATTATGTAATGCATATACATCAAATAATATGAAAAAAATTAAAATTAAAATTACTTATGTTTTTTAGGGCCAAATTATACTTATAAGTGTCAATTTTAAAGACTTTCATCATTATTTGCCCCTTCAAATTTAGCAAATATTTGCGGACCGTTCATTTTCACGTAAATGATCGACGGTTGATTTTCAATGAAATGATTCTAAATTTGTTTTGAAATGATCAAGGAGATATATTAAACACAACCAACATAAAAGTTTTGAAGTTTTGTTGTATCTGAGCCTTGATCCAACGTGAAGTATTTATAGCCCTTCGATGTTTTGATATTCCGTCGACTTGATGGATAGGTAAATAAATATAAAATTTCATCAAAATTTTCTGCAATAATATATATGCAGTGCTCTTTGATTTCAACGGTTTCGATCGACCAACGGACGACATGTATACGTGTGCCTTCATTAACTCACAAAGCAAGAGTATATGTTTCATAGAACATAAACTCTTGCTCTGTGAGTTAATGAAGACGCACGTAAACACATTGTTCGTTGGTCGATCGGAACCGTTGAAATTAAAGAGCACTGCATTTATTTCCTTATAGCAAAGTTTGATCTGATTTCATGTTCATTTACTTATCCATCTGGCTGATGGAATATCGAGATATCGAAGGGCTATGAACATTTGTAAATCTAAGCCGTTCGATTAAAAATGTGTCATCCTGATTGTCAATGGACATCTCCATTATCTCAGGAGATCCGGACCAATCTATACTATGTATCTAATCCTTGATGATTGCTACAGTATAATGAATTAAACAGCGTCTCTGACAAATGGGTCCCTTTCTTCGAATTCGTATCCTCTGCATTAACTCAAAAATGAATCTTTTGAGTTAAGTATCTAGACCGTCTGATTTGTTTTGATAGTCGTGAAAATTAGATCCGCACTAAAAGTAAAGACCCCTATGTTTTAGGGGAGGGTCGGATGGACTCCGTTTATAATCGGACGGCTGGTATCGATTCTTTCTTTTTTTGAGTTATTGCAGACGATGCAGACTCCCTTTCTTCAGCGATATCGATTCTTTTTTTTCTTCTTTTTCCGCATTTCCCTTCTCTCTACTCCCCTCCGATCCTCATTCCCACCACCCCTTCTCCTCCCTCTGCCTCCTCTCCTCCTCCACCGCCACCTTTTTTTCCCTTCCCCTTCCTCCGACGAATCCCAGCCTGAAACCCAAGGTCGACACCATGCGCTCTGTCCCCTCCCTGCTGTCTTCCCCCTCTCCGTCGGTCCCATCCTTCGCCGCCGCAGCTCTGTTACACCGCCCCCTCCGAGATTGCTTTCACTCACCTCCTCCGCAACTGGTACTCTCTTCTCTCTATTTTTTTAACCATTTTTTGTTATACACTGATATTGATTAATTTTTGTTTAATTGGGGCTTTTTAATTGAATTAGGGTTTTACCAGTAAAAGAGAAAAATGGAAATGAGCAGTAAAAGAGGAGAGAGGTGGAAACACCCCAACTCGGTTTTGTGAGAAGAAAAAAGAGAGAGAGGGAGGGAGAGGTCTCAGCCGAGAGAGAGAAACTGTCATTAAGAAGTTTGACACAGAGGTAAATATACGCGAACTATATGTTGATGATTTTTACCTGGTTTTCAGTGTTGTCTGCTCTGCTGGTGTGGAGGAGCTGCCTATCTCCAACACTGGTTTCCATAGCTGCTACCAGATACCCTCTCCAGTGTTTGCTTGCGACACGATTGTAAAGGTGGAGATCAGCACCTATAGGCTGGTGGTGCCATCAGAATTAACCGGCATTCGTTCTGTCAAATCACTGGTGCTCATGAATGTTACAGTGGCTGATGACGACCTCCAAAGGATGATTTCATGGTGCTATGGTACATTTTGAAATTGTGGCACGTGTTAATATCCTTGCTTCTGAAGGGTAATCTCTCTCTCTCTCTCAAAACATATTTGAGAAAAGAAATACTTTGGTAATAAAGTAATCTAAAGTTTGTTTTACTTACACCAGTGTATATAAATTGCAAGGGTTGTAACATTTCGTGTTTACACAAATTTGAGAAGAAATAGGGGTTTCTCTTTCAAATAGGATATACCTTGCCAGTACTTGTAATATATTTAATTACCCTGCCTACCAAGTAAAATATGTAAATTACAGTTTTGCAAATGGTGCCTAGATTATCAAATGGTCTGCCATCTTTTTTAATATTTGCAAAGAAGGGTTAAGGAAGAAACTGGAAGTTGCCATGAATATTACTGTAATGCTTTGAATTGAATTTATATAGGATATGGAGAGATTACTGAACTTAGTAGATATTATACATTCATCACAAGAAACCAAAATGAATGCTGTTATGAAGTCTCAGCTAGAGGAGTTTTGGCGAGGCTCTTGTTACTACCTGCAAGAGGATGCCTCAAGGACAAGTTGGTCATTTTCACTTTATCACAAATTATCCTTGGTCCATTTGACAGATCAGCTGTCATTTGATTCATCTGAGAAACTTGAAGAGAAACACAAGACAAGTTTATTTTATTATATATTCTTTTTTATTATTTTACTTTTGACAAGGAAGAAAATTTTGGTATAGAACAGAATCTCAAACTTGCCATTTGCACAAATAAAGATATAAAAGGAGAGACAACTAAGGAGCCAGTACCAGTACTGTCTCATTGGTTATTTACAAGTCACTATGCACTAAACAAATAGAAAAGCATAGCTCTAATTCAAATATGTTCAAACTGCTACATCTACATGTGGAGGACATTCATATGAATATATTGAAAAATGAATTTCTTGATTTGGAATTTTCTGTGATTTATGATCGATTTTAGAAGTTCATCTTTTGAAATTGGGACTGGTTCAGAAAAATTGCTACCAGCCTGAAATTTGTCAGTTAGAAAACCACCTGTTCATCATAGTCCCTGAGCCATAAACATTCTGAAATTAATTAGGCATAAAGTTCAAGTATTGATGGTCATTTCCATATAAAAAACTCCAAATTTGGCCCAGCCAATTGCTCTCAGCAAAAATCACAAATCAGACTGTCAGAATAGAGAACTGCAGTTTACCAACAAACAGATTTTGTCATTTTGAAAGGAGAATTGTGCAAAATCAATTGAATTACTTGTATGAAATTTTGTAGATTTGACCATTTCCAAAGAAGGTAAACTAGTGTCTTACTAATTTAAGTCTTCTTCTTATTATCTTGTACATGGTGAAATAACTTATCTTATCCATGACCTCATTTTATTCAAAAAAGAGAGAGAGCTGACATTGCTTTTTTTTTTTTTTTTGCCTCTTAGTCTAGTAATTGGAGATGGAAGCATACAAGGAAATGAACAAATGATCAGATTACGAAGAAAAATTGTAGTGGATTTTTTTACACTTTTTATTGTTTTGAGAAAAATTGTAGGTGGATTTTTTCTAATCATAGATACATGAAATTGTGTGTTGAATAATGAGGTACTTTGATTTTGTAAATATGATACTTGGATAATATGATATTATTATCGTGTTATTTAGTAATCTTTTTATATAATTTAGTATTATTAATTGGAATTGTGGGTGTTTATTGTACTAGTTTTATTGTTGTGATTTATTATTTTCATCATTCAAAGGGGCATCTCAAATAAACAAAAATGTTTCTGTCTCTAGGAGCTAAACATTTTCAAGGGTAGTCTCTTGGAAATATTATGTCCAACTATAAAATAATATAAACTGAATCAATAAAACATTTCCAAGGGTGTGCTCCAGCATTTTCATGGGCCTCAGCATAAAATAATATAAACTGAATCAACAAAGTATTTTCAAGGGTATTGTGCTTCAGCATTTCCATGAGCCTCACTATAAAATAGTATAAACAGACTTACCAAAACATTTTCAAGGGTAGTCCCTTGAAAATAATATGGGCTCTCAATAAAATATAGTATTCGTTCTGTTTAGCGGGTCATGGGTCATGCAAAAGTATTTCCAAGGGTGGATAGCAAGCATTTTCAAGGGTTGGCATCAGGGATTTCCATGCGCTACTATTTCCAATGGCCTACCCTTGAAAATAGTTAAATGTGTCAGCAAACTCAATTTCATTTCCAAGGGCCCTTCTTATCCTTGAAAATACAGATGCTACCCTTGAAAAAAACGGAAATTCTAGTAGTGATAGCCCCTCTGAGATTGTTCAAGAACTTTCAAAGCTCTGCATGAAGGATTAAGAAAATACGAATTTAATTAGATAATTTAAGTTTTCAGATAGATTATACAGAAATTCATGGAAAGATTAATTTGGTTAGTTAGCTCTTTTCTATATCGAGAAGGTTAATTTACAGCTGAAATTTTGTAAGGGAAAAGTACACAAATTCTGCCTTATATTTTTTTTATTTGTTGGTGATTTTTTTTTTTTTTACCTGATATAAATATATAATGGTAGAATTAGCGGATCACAATGCGCAATCTCTCAATTTTGTTTCAAATTATATCTTTTCTACAAATATCATATTTATTCAAGAGTGAGACTATAATAATATAAATATTTCGGATTGATTTGTAACACAGATCTATATTTCTATTTAAACTTCAATAGTTGATTTGAGTTGTTAAACATAATTTTTATATGACAATATTCATGGAAATCAAATTTTATATTATTTTAAAATATGTTTACATTTTTTTAAATAGGTAGAAAATTATTGCTTTGCCAAGAATTCTTTGATCTAACTTATCTAAAAAAGATTTAAAAAAAATATAAAATTTAGTCTTCAAGTAATTTTTTGTATAAAGATCATTTTTAACGATTTTGATTTGAGCATTCAAAATAGAGATACAAATTCTCTGAACGAACGATCGTAAGAGCATCTACATCCTAGCAACTCAAATAAATTCCTAATAACTGTTAACAACTCTTTAGAAATTAATATCTCTAAAGTTTCTAACTCTCACATTTCTAAAATTAATTTTAGAGTTTCTATTAAGACATGTCAGCAACAAATTAAAACTGAGAAACAAGTTGAGCTAATAATTTAGTCAGTATAGAGTTTATAAACAGTTTCTTAATAAGAAACTTTACTGCATAGTTTTTAAATTCTCTCAAACTGAATTAAAAACTGCAACTTTATATTAGAAACTTTAATAATATCAGAGATGTAGATACTCTAATATGCATATTACTGTGGCCTTACTCTTTTTTCAAAGGTTATCTTCTCTACATACATATATGATAATTTCCCTTTGGGAGATGATCCTCGAACTAATATATCAAACTCAATTTAGATGATAATATCATAAATTCGTTATATGCCATATGCCAATATCTGCGCAATGATTTGGAAATAATAATATTCACGTTTCGTTAAAATAGTACGACAGAAATCTAAATCTTTTAACGGGCCCAAAATTTTCATTTCCTCTATAAATGGGCCTTAAACTCCGTCGTAGAGATCTCACACTTTAAATGGGCCTTAAACTCCTTTCTATATATACTTGCACGAAACTTGAAGGATCCAGTGCATTATAGTTTTGGGCCGTCTTTACTCGGATTTTGATCGGACGGTCATTATGGAACTCAACGGTTCATTACCTCAGAGAACCGGACCGGGCGGTTCGAGATCTTGCCGCCAATGTCCCATAAATAAGAGAATGCAAAAATTAGGAGGCGGGAAAAGGAAAAAGAAAAGGAGAGAAAATTTGGGGATCTCGCTTTTGAGCTTTAACATCTTTCAGTCTCCGATTCCGACTTGCTTTGGATTCCACTCGACAGATCCATCTTCGTTCTCCTCTTAATCAGTTATAAACAAGCTTGAAGGAAGAATCAGCGTAACTTAACGGTGAGTCCCTTCTGATTCTGCTTCAATTGTTGTTTGGAAATCACCCAATATGATAATGGGATGACGATAGATTCTCCAAACCATGATAGCAACAATGAATTGCTTCAATGGTAGAAGGTCGTAATTTTAAGTAAGGTACCCCATTAGCGACCCTCTCCTGGGTAGCTGTTTTTTTCTTCAAAAGGAGGTGCTAAATTGAAGTTCAGTCCAATCACATATTTTGTGTCCTTTGAATTGCAATTGGTTGATCTGAAAAATAATTAAAGGTTTCTTGCTTGACTGGAGCATTTTATCGAACAGGTTACGGGCATTGATAATTTTAACTTAGGGAATGTATGCACGAAGGGCGGCTCAGCTTTTGCAAGAGCTATCCACCTGCGAAGAGGGACAGCTTCCTCCATACAATGTACAACTTTCTTTTTTAATTTTTTGTAATACTAGTTAATTTGTTGCATCCTTTCTGCATCAATTGCAGGAATGAAAAGAAGCCTAAACATATTATTTGATATTTCTTATGGGACATATTTGACCTTAACTAAGTTACTATGAATCTCACTTTTATTGAATGAACTCGTACTATAGAGTGACAAGTTTGATCAAGTAATAAGAGAATGCGAAGAGCACAGTAAGCAGTTCCAGTCCTTGATCCGGTAAGTCAGGTTTGTATTTTCTTTCAACGTTTACCAAATGATTACCTGCGGATTGTTCCCATTTGGTCAATATTATCTTGTTTGCAAATCATAGGGAGAAGAATGAAAAAAATTCGGATATAGAAGCGAAAAATGAAGATCACTACGGTTCTTTCATTCATCATCTCTCTCTAATCCGTAATAAAAGATGCCTCATGGCTTACGTGTAAGCATCTAATCCTGCTCAATACAGCACATTTCTTAGTCAAAACAAATATATTTTTTTTTATTATTAAAGACTAGATCTGAGCTTTGTCGTGGATTTAATGAAGGTATAAAAGAGCAGAAGTAATTCAAACTTACAGGTGGAAGGTGGGGCGAGTGCTTCCCAATGAAATACATGATAAATTAAATTTTGCTGAGCAAGATTATTTCAAGAATCACTGTGCTGTCATTGACTCCTACACAAAGGACCTCGATTTAGATCTAACTGTGGTAAATGTTTTCTCATTTTGTTTCCTTTTGAGCATATATACATGGCCGCTAAAGTATAAACTAGGGGGAATTTCATGTATACCCCTCAATAACCTCAAAATTACGTACTCCCCCCTCTTTAAATTCATAATATCAATTTTTACTCTTCTAAATTTAAAAAACTCACAAATTACCCAATATATTGCTTTTTTTATTAAAACTCATTTTAAATTTAGAAAAACCCACTTGGGTATGTAAATAATTTTTTTATCAATATATTGTCAGCTGGCTTCTTGCCAGCTGACCTTCAAAAAAAAAAATTTATAAAGTACCTTTTTTACTCTTTATCATAATTCATTTTATAGTTTGAGTAAATTTTACCCAAATGGTAGTGACATTTCTAGAATTTATGGGCCCTTTGTATTCTGATTACTATATTGCTCCATCTTTCAATCAAGTAATCAATAAAAATCTGAACAAGTGCTAGCATGGATTGAGCAAATATTTTATAAAATACATTCCACCAATGTGGTTTACTCCAAACAACACTGATATTCTTGTCTAAGATTTTTATTAAAAGCTGCTAAGATGGAAACAAAATACCTTACTAATCTAGTTTGGGCCTTCTATCACGTTAATATAAATTGACTCCAAAATAAACTCATTTCAGCTTGGATTGTTTACACATCAAATTAAAGGTATAAAGTAGATCAAAGAACTTTGGTTTCTGTTAATTTTACTTTTTAATTATAATATATTGGTAGGATATAATACCGCCAAAGGACCCATATATCAGAGTGCGAGTAGTCAGTGAGATCGGAGAAGTAAGTCTTGGGGACCATTCGGTATCTCTCTCCAAGGACTCCCTGCATTCTCTTAGGAGAACAGATGCAGAACCTTTCATCTCTCAGGTACTTTTGCACACTATCCTGTCAGTGCTGCATTGCCGTATCCTCTGAGATATCTCAAATTTTCAGTTTATCTAACATCTTTTTTTTTTATTTGTTCAAATAAATAATTGACTGTGCTGCAATTAGGGTCTGATGGAGGAGTTCATGGAGTAGAAGTCTGGATTCATGCCAGAAGGTGGTAAGCTCTTGGAACAATTTCTTTGTTGAATGCATATGTAGCAATGAAGCCTGACAAAAAAAAACTATATATTGTTAACTGCAGCTACTATTCATTATTAGTAAAATTACTGGTAGGTGTGTTCATTGGGTCCGGTTTATTTGGTTTTTTACCGAACTGAGGAAGTTTGGATTAAATGGTTCAGTTTTTCGGTTTAAATGGATCGGTTGTGTTGGATTTTCAGATTACTTTTGTTTAGATTTTACAAAAAACCAAAAAGACTGAACCGACCAAGCTTATGTTTTATATATAATGTATGTAATGTTAACAACTTATATCTTGGTTTGAATATTTTGAAACATCTATATATTTTGTATGGAATTAAACAATGTATTGTGATGTTGACAACTTATATATATAATTCTTATTTATTTCTATGATAATTAAATGTATCTGTGTATGTATTGAGTACTTATCTTTTAAAATTGAATAAAATTTTGATTTGACTATTTTAATTTGGTTTTAACCGAACAGACCCGATGAACACCCCTAAGTACAGGTTCTATCACTGACATTTTCCGGTTTATTTTCCAAACTTGTAGGCAGAAATTAGTGTAAACTATAAGGAGCTCACTGCAAATATTGAAATTGCTGAAGTAGTCTCTACCAAGTTTTCAAAATAAAAAGGAAATTGCTGAAGTAACCTTATTATTTTTATCTCCACATCCAACTAGACCACTGAGCTTGTAAGTTATAACTTTAGCTGGCTGACAACATTTTAGTTTAATTCTTTTATTCAAATTTGTTGGGATATTGTGTGACATTACTTCTTTTTATGGAAGAAATATTCTTGTTTTATAGATATTTTTAATTATTTGGGTCAAGTTACCTATTGCATTAAAGTAAGTTTGTGTTGCAACAAATGGAATGGATACTTCGGGCTTGGGCTTTCTTATCCCATTGGTCTTGAATTCAGATACAGTCAAGTACTTGACCTTATAGAATGATATCCAGACCGTTTATTTTAATCTGACATGAATCCGAAGACCCTAAACCCGAACTAAAATTGCTCAGCTGGAATTCACATAGGTAGTTGTGTTACCTGAGGGGATACTCATTGGTCTTGGGGTCTCTAAAAAGAGAACAAACTTTAATGAATGCATACTCCACTTGTGTTGTTCATTTCTTTTTAATAAATACTTTATTTTTTGTTCAAAAAACAACCTACAGACTAACACAGGAACTGAAATGCAAGGAGTTAAGAGTGCAAGCATGTAAAACTGGATAATGTGCATAATATTTTTTTAGTAGACAAAACAATGGTAAAATTGCATATCACCAAAGATACGTCAAATGTTGAGTTTGAATCTGAGATATGTTTGTTATATATTAGTACAAATCTTAAAGGACCCCGCACATTACAAACTTGGCCGGATTCAAACTCAAACAGTGAGTAACGCAGAGAATTCGGAATCTTGATATCACCTATCACCTACTTTATCTTGATATTATCTATTTTCTTAAAAAGAGGGTTAATTTTTGGTATACCCTCCAAGACTTTTCTAATTTATTATATATCCCTCCACAATTCAATTTATCTAATTTATCACCTAACTCTTGAAACTCTTTCCTTTTTATTCATTATACAGTAACTATGAAATTAATTTTAGTTAAATCTCTAGTTAAAATAATAAAAGACAAATTTGCCCTTTCTTGTAAGTTGATATCTCCTCCCTGTGCTCTCTTGTGACTTGGGATTATATTTCCTTCTCTCACAATGAAACAACTCAATTTGCAATATGGAGGTCTAACACTAGCGATTGGGATGATCTTTTGAAAATTAATTTCTAACATTGGCCATTGCCCTTCTATATTAGGGTATGTTTGGATGTACTGAGAATAGCGAGAATAGTGCTATTCCGATCCATTTAAACATACTCAATTACTATTTGGAACAACGAGAATAGGGTTGTTCCGCTATTCCTACAAAAAATCGAAATAGCAATTGATGTTCTCAAATGTTCAATTCCTCCATCGTTATTCTAAATGTTCAATCCAAATAATATTTTCGCTATTCCGAATAGCACCACATCAACACTATTCTCATACTTTTTCAAAAATCACTATTCTCATCTACTATTTTTAAATAGTAGCTATTCTAGCTATTCTAGAGGCATTCAAACGTAGAGTACTATTGGGCGTAACATCAAGCTAATGCCTTTCTTTTAAAAAATATGGGCACATCCACCAATTTCAATGACAGATTATAATCTTTACAAATCCTTGTTAGCAAGACCGAATACAGGGCAAAACAGCATGGTAGGCTATCAGATGTTAAAACCATGCCGTGTAAAAACTCCATTGGCTTCTCAATTTCACCTTTTCTTGTTTTTTCTAGGAAAACCCGTAGTTACAGTGCATTAATTGAAAATAATCTGAACAAAGTTACATTTCTACAAAAGTAAAATAATTCTAAAATAAATACTACCAAACTAATTTAAATCACTAAAGACAGCAGCTATCCGTCCCTTCCAATTTGCAAAAATTGAAAACATGGAGAATCAATTGGTAATTTTTTTCATATCCCTGTGACAGCCTTGTCTCCATTTACCGGCAGCTTCAAAAATGACCCTGTTCCGTCGTTGTAGCCCAGAATTTTACCAGCGATCATTGCTTCTTACTCCCACGCTATCCAATTTAGAGATGTATTGTTGGATTGGAAGAAATCTTGATTGAATTGTATGCATCAGGCTCCTGCCAAATCTTAGGTATTTTTTCCCCTAAATATAAGAATACTTATGCAAGGGGCAGAGGTGTTTTCTCCCAAGATACAATGTATTACATAAAATTCCATTATAGCCTTTATTTTTCTGCTCAGCGCCTTCACCATTATTTTTCTCCTCGTGATTTTGATGTGCCTCCGCCTCCGCTGTGTCCATGCACCTCTGCCTCTTACAACATTTAAATCACAGAAAAATGGCAAGGGTATAATGGAAAACAAATAAATCACACGATATGTAATTGTAGTTTATTAACTCAAAAGGTAAATAGAAAAGAAAAATGAGAGTTGAGTGATATATTAGATATAATCAAGAGTACAGGGGTAAATAGAAAACTGAACAAGTTTTCAAGGGAAAATTGACCCTAATTAAAACGAAATTAAGAAATTGATACTGTAATTAGGACATCAACATTTGGTAGACTGTGCCCCAAATTAGAGACAAATCAGACCTTTTTATATGGCTAAATTGGAGGACCACCTTTGGAAGCATTGTACAGTTTTGGGACAGAAACCACAATTAAACTCAACATCAGATTTGCATAGTGAACTTGCATGCAATCAGAAGGCAGCAGCAGCAGCAGTCTATAGTGTGTGATCAGAGAGCGACTGGACCATTTTGTGGGACGTCACCACTACCCACCCACAGCCTCTGGTACGGGTACCAGCTAGCTTTAGCTTGGTACCAACAATAACCACAATCAATTATTGTCCCTTTATTTCCCCACTTTAGATTCTAAAATTAAATAAAATACACTTCCTTGATTTCTTTTGAGAATTATTTGTTGGTACAGAGTAGGCAGAACCCTAAACCTTTCAAGTGAAGAATGCTGAATGTTCCTTTTGAGTATTACCATAACAGAAAAAAAAAAAAATTGATAGGTTGATAGCTCAACCAACAACTTTTTATACTTTGATTCATAATATCATATTTATTCTTCAAAAACTTGTGACATATAATTATTCTTGTGTCACAAATAAAAAGATAATAAATTATTGATTATGCTATTTACTTTTAAATTTTTTAATAAAAAGAAAAATTGGTATATAAATTTACGATGAACTTCAATAAAAGAAAGGACTATATAAATTGAGATATTTGTAAGTTTTAAAATTTTAAAATTATGTATATATTTCAAGATTGAAGGGTATAAATTAAATTCCGAAATTTTTATTAATAGAAAAATAAATAAAAAATATCGACAATGGGGAAGGGATTTGAGGAAATTCGGCATATAAGAAAAATGTGACAGTTTATAACGTCCCCTGGACGTTATACACCATCACATCCTACTTAGCGAAAAAGATTAATCCTTAACTGAATTGCAAAAAAAAGGGACTTTATTGTCTATAACATCCAAGAAAAAAAAATTCCAGAATGAAGATGAGAAAGAAAAAGATAGGGCGCGTGGGTTATGGGGATCAGGCGTGTGGGGTTTTATTTTTTCTAGCCGTGATAGACAATGAAGTCTCTTTTTTTTTGCTGTGATAGACAATGAAGTTCTGTTTTTTTTCTTTTCATTGTTTAGTTAAAGGTTAATCTTTTTTGCGAAGTCGTGATTCTCTATGACGTCCATTGGACGTTATGAACTATTATGTTTTTTCTATATGTCGAATTTCCGCTAATGTCATTTTCATTGTTGATATTTATTTATTTTTCTATTAATAAAAATTTCGAAATTAAATTCATCCTATTTACTAAATTATGTTGTTTAAAACGATGCATTTGCGTGGGGCTATGTTAATTAATGATGCCGTTAAAAGAAAACTGCACAGATTTCTCGGGTAGCAGTGTTTCGTTTCCTCCAGAAATGAGTTGTCAGTTTTGGGGAGAGAGCGAAGAGAGAGAACTCGAAGTCTGCTCTGCTAGCGGACAACTGCGTGCAGACAAGCTACAAATCCTAGTTTCTTCATTTGCATCTTTCTAGGCTTATCCTTCCTTCTTGTTTGATTGGCCTATTATTATTATTACTTGGCATTTTGCTGTTTTTATCATCTACACGTTAATAATTAATGCGGTTGGTATAATAGTATGGCTATCTTTATTGAGTAGAACTAGGGTGCTCTTAAGCTTATCAAAGTTTTGATGAGCTTAACTCTATAACTCATCAAATTGATTTCAAATGACGAATCCGAATCGTTGAAACCTGCCTACCTTATGTGTGATGCATCTACATGTGAAATTTTTAAACATTCGAATTAATTTAGTATAAAGTCAAGCGGTCAAAATTAGAAAGTTAATAAATTAATTTTAGTGCATTCATTTTTTGAATGTTTTTGACCGCTTGACTTTATACTAAATTAATTCGAATGTTTAAAAATTTCACATGTAGATGCATCACACGTAAGGTAGGCGGGTTTCAACGGTTCGGATTTGTCGTTTGAAATCGATTTAATGAGTTTTAGAGTTAAGCTCACCAAAACTTTAGTAAGCTTAAGAGCACCCTAGTTCTACTCATCTTTATTTATATTTTATATTAGGAAAATTTTAGGTGTATCGTTTAAACTTTTAAAATAACTAATTTGCCTCTTCTCAAAACCTCTCCTATGTTACACACCACCCCCTCTTCTTCCACCATAATCACAAAATTTGCAAATTATTTGTGAATTAAACTCGAATAATTTATTTTTTTGGTGATGCCGAATCGAATGCTGAATTATTAGGTTGACCGAACTTTGACCAAATTAAATCCGAATAATTTGCGAATTTTACGAATTTTTTTTTCTGAATTTTACGAATCATTCGCGAATTTTTTCTGAAATTTTTCCAGAACAATTTTTTTTGCTATCTTGCAGGATTGAGATATTTGATTCAGATAATTCCGAATTACTCCCGAATTATACCCGAATTATTTTCGAATCACAAATTTTTGACCTCGTCGAACTGAATCCGAATAATTCATTTGTCACTATGCCCCACACCACACCACACACACACACACACACGGAGAGATGTTGTGTTGCGTTTGTAACCCCTCCAAAATCTAGATGCAAAATTGTAACTTCACATCAAGTGGTGTCTTGGTTTCCATTTTAGTAGTTGAACATAAATGATAGCCCGTCCGAACCGCACATTCTCTTGATATGAGGACCTGCTGTGTCAAAATTTTGTTGTCCAGCATTAACCATATGAAAATATGTACCTTCATTGGAACTTGATTTTCCACAATCTCTGTTGATTTGGTGCGATAATTCCATTGTTGTGCATCAATTTGTATGCCGAGGCACATGAAAAAATCTCCAAAGATGTCCACTTCCATTTTTTAACCCCCACTCAAAAACTGGACTTAGTTACATATATTTGATTGCGTTCTCAAGAAGATATGAAAAAATTGAAATCCTAAATTTGAAGAGGAGAGGGAGAGAGATGAGAGTAAAAAATAAAGGGTGTATTTGTCAGTATAATTTTTAAAATAATTAAATTAAAGATTAAATGAATAATTGTGATATTGGATAAAATTTTAAATTTTAGTGGAAATATTGAATATTATGATGTTTACATGGAAAAGTTAGTTATTTTAAAAGTTTACATGCCCTTTATTTTATAGGATACTGTAAGATATGATATCCGATTTCGAACTAAGTCACCAACCCTCATTCTCTTACGCAGAGACAATCACATTCAGATGCAAGTGTTGGTCTCATTAGATGTTTTAAAACGAACAGACAATGAATACACGTGAGTAGAAATGGAATAGGATAGAATTATGGAAAAAAATGAAAATAAAATTAGAAAGAAAATATACACTTTAGTCTCTTTCTATTTCATCCGACTATTTTATGAGAGAGATGAAATTATAAAAAAAAATGTTTTTTTACATATTTTTTTTCTAACAAAAGTAGAAATAACCCACCAGTTTTATTAAAAACTAGAATATTTTTTACAATATTTGTTCAATAGAATAAATGTGTATTATTTTTCCGCTTTTTATTATTTTATGTATTTGCATAACATATTCTTATTGAACATGAGAGAATACAAATTGCAAAGTTACTTGTACATATATGTAAAAGAATTTAAGTCAATCTATAGTGTTATTGTTTTTTTTTTATGTGCTTTTGTTGTATTTTCTCTCAATATTTTGATAGATATGATCTACTTGTCTCTCTGTGTATATAATAGTAAAATAATTGCCACTAGTTCTCTTTCATAAGAGTTTGATTTTATATTAATCGAATCATAGGATTTATTAATATTATAAAAATATTCATTATAAATAACTTCAACAAATTAACCTCATACATTTTTAATTGAATCCCAGTTGTTACATCATCAGTTCCAACTAGTGTAGTAATATTCAATCTATTCGGCCGAATATTCTTATTCGGTTGCAATCCGAATAGAAATCTATATTCGGTCAAAATATGCGGTTTAGAGCATATTACCGGTTTAGAGTATATTAACAATAATAAAAATACCGATTTAGAATATATTAACATTGATTTATACCACACATTACCAGTTTAGAGTATATTAACGGTGATAAAAATATCTGTTTAGAGTATATTAACAGCGGTTTATACCACATATTACCATATACTTGTTTATATACATATGAATTCTCATTTAAAATTCACATATATAAATCCATATAAAAATTCATATATACAATAGTTTTCTGAATACCGCATATAAACTGAATATTAAAACACTAGTTCCACAACCAACTCCTCAAAAATATTCAAGCATAATTTTTCAAAAATTCAAAAATACACTTTGCACTTGTTAAGTAAACATTATTATGATTGCACTCAATTATCGCAGGGATCAAAATATTTAATTTTTGTCGGTTAGTACGTGTTTGGACTTGTGACAGATGTAATAGTCTAATAGGGAAAATATTAATACTTAACAGTAACCTCGGCTGGTACTTTATTACTTTCTAATGGCGCATTATTATTTTGTTCTTTATTTTTAACTTAACGGGTATCTACCACTACCAGTCGTTGGCTAATGGAAACAAGCTAGAGTCACGTGACCGTCACCTGCTCCTCCATCCTGACTATTGGTTGGTTGACTATTATTTTCTAGGTAGTGGGATTGGTATGGATTTATTTTATAATAATAATGATGATGATGATGATGGGAGGATTCATGTGGAGTTAGGGGGCTGCTTCCTGGATGTAGAATTTCAGCGATGATTTATCGATTCTGATTGACTTTGATTCTCTAAAAATATTTTTGGTTTCATAATATTTAATTTGTAATTCGGATTAAATTTAAAATTAATATAAGTTAGAGTATTAAGAAATATATCTAAATCAAAGTATTATTTTTATCAAGTATTCAATTAGTTAATAGATTTAAATTTAATTAGCTATTTAAATCTAATTCGATAATTTTTTTTCCAGCATCCTGAATCCGGCACTGATGATAATAACGAATTTAATTGTGCAATAAAATTGTACACAAGTCATTCTCAAATTCTACAATGTAACACAATTATAAAGAAGTATGACTAATATAACATCAATGTCATTTCAGTCTATATAATACCAACTTCAAAATCTATCAAATCGGATTCAAATGGTGAATTCAAACCGTTCAAACCAATTTACTTTATGAGTGATGCGTTTACATGCAAACTTTTTATATTTTCGAGTTTAGTATCAAATCAAGCGGCAAAAAAATTGAAAAATGAATGTATTAAAATTAACTTAAAAGCTCAAACATTTGACCGCTTGACTTGATACCAAATAAACTCAAAAACTAGTAAATTTTACATGTAAACGCACAACTAATAAAGTATATCGATTTGAACGGTTTAAATTCACCATTTGAACTCAATTTAATAAGTTTTGGAATTGATATTATATAGACTGAAATGACACTGATGTTATATTAGTCATACTCACTATAAAGTGCTGTCGCATCCATAGATGTAACAAATTTTGAGAGTATAAAAAAATTAAGTTACATGAATCAATTATCATCAGGTCACAAATTCCGAGTCAAAGAAAGGTTGCAGCTTTTCTCCACTCCCTACAACGTCCTTCGGAACAACTACGCACTTTTTACCTTTCTCACCTCATTTCAAATCTTCAATTCAATTTCAAACCCCTCCATACTCCATTCCTTTTCTTCTCCTTGTATTCCTTCTATCCGTTATCTGTAAAAGCTTTCTCTTTCTCTTCTGTTTGTTGTCTCCGAACAGTTACAAGACAACCAAGCAGACAAAAAGAAAGAGCGTAGCTTCCACGCCGACTCCACTTAATTACTATTTACTTACTAACCGTTAGGATTCATTAAACAAACATCAAGTCCCAACGGTCATCCTCCCCTCTCCTCTTTTATTACAACCCAATCTAATTCATGCGTTATAGCAAGCTATACGCTGCTGCCTACACTACACTCCCAACTCCTATCCTTTAATCATGCCTTTGTTTTCTTCCCTCCATTAACCCTCAAAATACAAATTTTAATAGCCCCCACAAACCTACCAATCACACTAGTACCACAGATGAAACACTTCATATGGACTACTTCTCATCATTCCCTTTTCCCAAACCAGTGGAGCCACACAAGCATTGCCTTCCATTAACGCTATTTGGAGAAATTTGGGGTTTACGGCCTTTCAGAAATAAAGCTCGAAACTTTGATGCGCTTTTCGTGAGAAATCCATTCGCCGATAGAGACGTTAGTGGTGGTGCTTCTCCTTTTTGGATTTCTCCAGTTTTTGGAGAAAGAGCGTTGTTTGAGATGGAGAAGGATGCGGATTCGTACAGTGATTCCGAGTGTCGCGGTAGTAGCTCTAGCTCAGAGACAAATACAATGACGAGTGAATGCCCACAGGGATTTGCTGGAGAAGAAGTGGAGGCGAAGGAACTGGAGAGTTGTATCGGTTGGGAAATGAAGAAGGATTTGATTTCTGATTTGCGGGAAGACAAAGAGAAAAGCCAAAAAGGAGATCTGGAAATGATAATAGCGAAGCAAAAACGAGGTATCTTATTCTTTTTAAACTTTCACCTTAAAGAACTTTTCTTGATTAGTAGTTTCACATGTTTATACCAAGTTTCATAAAAAATATATTGTATTGATTTCTTTGGTAATTAATTAATTGTGCATCTATAGAAATTGAAATGATGAAGGAGAAATTTTCAAAATTGCTACTTGGAGAAGACATGTCAGGCTCTGGAAAGGGGGTTTGCACCGCATTAGCCATCTCAAATGCCATTACTAACCTCTGTGGTAAATAATCCTTTTATGTTAAAACAATCTACTTATTTCAAAAAATATATATATGTTTTTCAGTTTTTTGTTAATTTTAAGAATTGTTTTCAGCAACAATGTTTGGGCAATTATGGAGATTAGAGCCGCTCTCTTCAGAGAAGAAATCGATGTGGCGCAGAGAAATGGAATGCATTTTGTGTGTTAGTGATCATATTGTCGAGCTGATTCCCTCGTGGCAAACTTTCCCCGATGGATCAAAGCTTGAGGTAACAAACAAATAACATACATATTAAATCATTTTTATATATTTAAAAAATTCTCTCTGGATAATTAGTCAGTTTGTTATTTCGTATATTTCAGGTGATGTCGTGCCGGCCAAGATGCGATATTTTCATGAACCTTCCTGCATTGCGGAAACTAGATAACATGCTTCTTGTACAATCTCACACATTTTGTTACATTTTTTGATTGATAATTGCTCAATTCACCTAGTGCTAATTACTAATACTTCTTAAATTTTTGTAAATCAGGAAATACTGGACAGTTTCAGTGAACCAGAATTTTGGTACGTAGACCAAGGGATAGCAGCGCCTGATTGTGATGGATCGGCATCTTTCAGGAGAACCGTGCAACGCCGTGAAGAGAAATGGTGGCTTCCTGTTCCTTGGGTCCCACCTGGCGGTCTAAGTGAGGAGACCAGGAAGCAAATACATCACAAGCGTGAATGCGCCAATCAGATTTTGAAGGCTGCTATGGCAATTAATGGCAATGCCTTGGCTGAGATGGATGTGCCAGTATCTTATCTCGAATCACTTCCTAAGGTTTGTTTTATATCTTTTCTGTTGTAAGGGGAATTTTCACAAGGACCCCTTTTAATTATGAAATTTTGGGAGCAGCTTTACTTTTCATTTGTTAGCACAAATGGCCTTATTGTTAAGATGTATGAATCCCGCATTAAAGAAATTTAAGATTTAATCATTGGATTAAGGAAACTAGGATTAAAACTACACTCATGAATCATGAGACACTTCTTATAAATGCCCCTAAATTGAAAGCCAATTTTTGGGAAGATCCAATTAGAAATATAGACTACTTATTTAAATGGATCCATAAACTTTTGAAAAATTGCAAGTTGGCCCTTGTAAATTTGGTAAAGAACAGAATTAGTCTAGTACTGTGGTACTGCCTTTTCATAATAGAGAAATGAGAAAAAGAAATTCAATAATTGCATTTGACAGTGTAGGAAATTTTGTGAATTTGCTCTATTATAATGTGTTATCATCTGTGTCTTCTTGCTTTGAAGTTTAACTAGCTTATGCAATGCAAATAAACAGAACGGAAGAGCGAGTCTAGGTGACTTAATATACCGTTACATTACCTCGGATCAATTCTCGCCTGAGTGTCTGCTAGACTGTCTTGATCTATCGTCAGAACACCACGCGCTAGAAATCGCTAACCGGGTTGAAGCATCAGTCTTTGTATGGCGCAAGAGGACTTCAGTTAAACCGCCGAGTCATGCCAGCCGAGGTGGCGGCAAGTCATCATGGGAGATGGTTAAAGATATGATAATTGATCCAGAAAAGAGAGAGTTGTTAGCCGAGAGAGCCGAGGGGTTGTTAATTTGTCTAAAACAGAGGTTCCCCGGTCTTACACAGACAACCTTGGATATGTGCAAAATTCAATTTAACAAGGTTAGTTAACACTTCATACCTGACTGCAAATTATATTCTGTCATTTTTGTTGACCAACTTTGTTTCGTCCGTTTCACTTATTATTGAGTCTGACTAATATTACATTAAGGATTGACCTGTGCTATGGATCCATATCTCCATTTTTTATCTAAACTGTTAAATATGATCTTCATATAAAAAAATACTTAGAGACCAAATTTTACATTTTTAATTTTTATAATCTTTTTACTATTTGTTTAGATAGGTAGAAAATCACTTGATGTGAAAATTCTGGACCATCCAAAAACAGTGTGATTTTCTACTATCTATAAAATAGTAAAAAATTCTAAAAGAAAATGTAAAAGTTCGGATTGATGTTTGAACTTTGAAAATAGAGATATGAATTCATAGTATGGGCCGATCTCTAATATGCATAGCCTCACTCATTATTTATATATAAGAAAATACATAATTTTTCTGTTGTATGTTAAAAATTTCAGGATGTAGGAAAATCAATATTGGAGAGTTACTCAAGAGTGCTAGAGAGCCTTGCATCAAACATAATCTCACGGATCGATGATCTAATTTATGTGGATGAGGTGACGAGGCACGCGGATCCTCTACAACCAGTAGATGGAACAATCGGGTGCAACAGCAAGGTTCTCGTCTCATACTCGGTGTCTGTCTCAGGCACTCCATTCACCACTGCTTACGCCACACCTAGCTTCTCTCCCACAGCACTTGTCAGCTCGGCAAATGGAGAGAGAGCTATGTTGATCGATCGCCGGTTGTCGACTAATCGGGGGTTTGGTGTGAAAAAAGTTCTTACTGAATATCTTGGAGCGGAGGCGAATGCCAAGAACAGGAACATTGCTTGATTGTGTGTGTGTGTGTGTGTGTTGCTATGAACTGTAGTTCTCACTGATTATTGTACTATAGTGAGGATTAAGTTTAAGGCTCATGACTAATTTTGTTTCTTTTTTTCTTTATGATGGTGTGGGTTTCATGGTCAAATTAGTGTTTGTCAATTGTTTCAATTCAAAACTAAACTAGGTGTCCTTAAGTTCGCCCCTTGCCCCTTGTGTGAACTTTATTTCAAAACTTATTGAAATGACTTCAAAATTGGTCGAATTCAAACAGTTAAAAATAATTTACAAATTCGGAATTTGGATTGACAAGTCTTTGATTAATGTATGATGAAAACCATCTATTCACCTGCAAATGTAATAACTAGGCCCATTAGGCCCACAACGGCCCTGCATTTACCCATTATTTAGGCCCAAAATTCTCAAACTGAGCAAGATTAGGTCCCCCTTTATTTATACCTAAAAAAAATTGAAAAAAATTAAAAGAGCACCGGCCAACACCACACAAAGCACCGCTTGAAAACCTGGCAACTTTAAATTGGCCACTGAGGCTAAGTGCACCTATCACCAAACAGACAATCATATACTTAATGAAAAATCCTCACAATAGGTATTAAACAAAATCTAGTGCTACACCCACTAATATCTCCCACTACAATCCCTACACCAATATAAACCCCATGAATCCTCTAGCTAAATCATTCCTGAAATAATTTCAAAAATTGAAACAAAAATGGTGTTCACTACTCCTAAGTTCCTTGCTCTTTTTGTAGCACTTGTGTTTGTTGGTGCAATTAGCGTTGACAAAGTCAACGGTGCCGGTGAATGTGGTAAAACCTCGCCTGACACTATGGCATTTAGATTGGCACCATGTGCATCGGCTGCAACGGATGCAAATGCACAGGTGTCGAGCCAATGTTGCTCTCAAGTGCAATCGTTCACTCAGAACCCGGGCTGCCTGTGTGCTGTGCTTCTTTCTAACACGGCAAAGAGTGCCGGTATTAAGCCCGAGATTGCTATAACTATTCCCAAAAGGTGCAACTTTGCCAACCGCCCTGTTGGATATAAATGTGGAGGTATGAAAATGATTTATTTTCTTCTAATTTTCTTTTAAATCATGTGATTGGTATTAGATTTTTAAGTTAGTTTATATTGTCATCATTTATTAATTGTTGTTTTATATATTGCAGCATACACTCTGCCTTGAAGGATGGACTGGAATTCAAGAGGTGCCTCTGAAAAGGGAAAAATAAAATGAAGTAAATTAAACTATATGTTAAGTGTATGTCTGCTTTGACATGACATGTGTTCAGTATGTCCAGTTATGTAATGCTGTAATTGAATAAATTGAACTTTATGATATACTTTAAAACGTTTAATAATAATTGAAGAATTGCAGCATGCCTTTTCTTGCAATAATACTCCTTTGCACTTCAAATCTAGTTTCTGGCACTAATAATTGATGAAAGGAAAAGGAAATATAAATGTTATAGAATTTAGATAGTATTTCTACTCCATTTTTTTTTTTTTTTTTTGATTCGATACTCCATTGTTTAGCAGGAAGTGTGATAGCTGGTTAATTTGTGTTGACCGGGCTTGGAATGAAGCCTATAAAATAGGAGCTACTTTTCTCTGAACCAGGAAAATCGCTGGTACAGAATACCAGATATATATTTTTTTTTATTTAGAAATTAAAAACTCAAATTTTTAGGAAAGGAATTGATTGATTTCTTTTCTTCAAAAAATAGATGGAACTGCTATGATTCCACCAGGTGTAGGTTTCTGGAGTCCGTGTTCTGTCCTAGAATTGTACCATTGGTGCTATTCCATCAGCCTGTCCTTGTGGAACCACACCATTCCATTTATTTTTTGAAAAATGGTGTGGTTTCATCTATTTTCTTTTAAAAAAACTATCAATACCTTTTTAGAATATTCATTATTTTTTATTTCTAAATTAAAAATAATGGAATACCAGCATGCAACGTCACCCAGATGTACCTTGCAATGATGAGTACACCCAGTAGTCCGTTAATTTTTTTTGCCACCACTCAGCACTCTTTATCTAATGCCAGTTTACATCACCAAAAAACAAGCACTCATGAAACAAGGTAAAAAGAAAAGAAAAAAAAAGAAGAGTAACATTTTTATTTTTATCAAAAACAAGCAACAACATATTATAATTAGCTGACAGGATAATACACAACTGACTGTCCATCCAATTTTGATTTTTAACAACAATTGGAGGTGGTCGTAGACACTAGACTCTGTTTCAACATACACCGAAAAAAGCTACGCAAACCAAGCTCTCTAGCCTCTTAACATCTTAACAAGAGAAACCCGTTATAAGCGTCTACTTTATTTTCTACAGTTTAACCTGACATCAAAACTACACTTCTATAGATTAGATCTCACAGAAAAAAACAGAGATAGTTTGCAATTGTTCAGATATAGGATGACGCATCAAAATGTTGCATACACCTAAGAACAGATGCCGACTCGACTACTTTCAGCATTACTCGAAATGGACAGCTAGTTCCACCAAGTACCTGCATCGTATCCCGTTATATCATCAGTTACGTAGTACTAAAATAAAGTATACATTACTATTATTACTTTGTTCCTATGTCAACAAAGAGTACAACCCAATTTTAACATCTAATTAGCATGGTTCCATTGCCTTATAAAAGGTTACATGGCCAAGAAAGCTTAGTAAGAAGGTTATAAATGACATTTTGGAAATGACCGCGGTGATATGTTTTAAAAACAAATAAAAAAACCGGAGAGTTATCAAAAGGCAGTCTAGAACAGGAAAAACGGTATGCGAACAAAGTGATTTAATAAAGATATTCATAAACTCACCTTATTAATATCTATATATGTAGAGAGCTATTAACAAGAAGCTTGCTTAGTAATAGAGCGATCCTGATAAACCAAAAAAATTCTCAAATCAATAAATCATCTTAAAAAAATGTATACAGAAAGAATGTGCACAGAGATTTATTAAATTTAAAAACAAAAACTTAAAAAAGAGTATTCCTAAGATATTATATTATACCTTGCCACCAGTCACCTCTAGTAGCAACTGAACCGTCCTGATTGTCATCCTTGTACTGAAATTAAATACACAAAATGAGTTGACAGTAATTAAAAGTACAGTTTCTCTCTAATTAAAAATAATTGTTTCTGTTACTCACGTTTTTAGAGGTTTCTACAGCGTGCTTAGGTGGAGAGCCACCGTAAAAATCACGACCTCCGTAATGCACCGATGAACCAAAATAAGGAGACTCGGCCGATTCATTTGAAGTATATGACTTGCCATCTTTTGTGTACACAGTTTGTTTCTTTGTAGGGCTACCTTGAGATTTAACATCTGCAATGATCAAACAAATTTGAATTTTACATTACACGCCTTAACAATTTTGTATTTTGATCAATAGCTGCACAATTAGGAGGATTTCACACAGTATTTAATCAGGCAATTGTGCTAATAGTGCAAAAACAGAAAAGTAGGTGTAAAGTCAGCATGCATAATTAACAATGAAAACTGTGTTTGCACAATTATAGATAGATTTTGCCATCGAATATCCAAGAGAATCTATATTCACACACATCAATTTAGACAATCATTTTTATAATTTTATATTATAATAATTGTTTGGACCCCAGTCTAAAAGCTTTTAGCCTACAGTTAGATTAGGACATGATATATCATGGATTTAACGACTTTATTTATAAACAAAATTTACTCATATGCCAAAATATACTTTGTATTTCATACATGACGTGTAGTTGACAAAGTAGATATACAATTAACAGTTGGGACATTGTTGAAAATGTAAACAAAAAGAAATTAAGAAAAAAAAAAGACAGATAGAAGGAAGGGAAGTACCTGAATTGTAGGCATAGCCATTCCCTGCATGACTCTCACCTCTCTGTTTTCCATGTATTGCTTCCTTCCCCATAGCCTATTAAAAAACACATTGCATTAAATGTCAAGCAAACTATCTCAATCAAATTGAGAGCACAATGAAGGATCAGAAAATAGAACAATACCAAATTGGGGGAGGTAGCGAACACAGAATTGAAATAGCTAGAACCAGAAGAGGGCTTGTTAGCTTCCTTGCGACCAAACAAATCATCCATCGAAGCACCTCCCTTCTTACTCTCCATCTCGAATTAAGTACCTCGATTAACTATTGCACCACTAGAAACAAACTTCTATCTGGATGGATCAAATGTTTTTCTGCTTTAAGATCAGAAAGATCGAAGATGAAAAGGGGAAGGCGAAAGGGAAGAAAATTAGCAGTTACTAGTTTTTGTTGAGAGGCGGTGTTACAACTCTTCGCTTTGTCTCGTGTCCCTTTTAAAGACCTCTCCACCTACACGCACGAATAATAAATGAAAAAGAAATAAATCAAAATCAAAATCCCCGTATTATTAGAATCAAATATTCGTTTCCTACACCGTCTCCGTCTCCTTTTTAGCGAGCGAGATTTGCCCTGTCCCAGTGGCAGTTTCCATTCATGGAACTTCTCCTTTCCACAACTTTTGAGGATTTTCTCTTTTAATTTTAATTTTTTTTTTTTTTTGTATTTGGTATTTGATATGTTTTATTGTTTTTGGTATTTGAGATGAGGAGATCTTTTTTATTCGGATACGGTTTGGCCCTTTGGGGTGTGCGGATAAGCGCCACGTGGGCCCGGGCATCTACGGACGGTGGGGTCGAGTCGGCAAGTTGAACCGCTTGTTCTCACACGTGTGGATCTGGATAAAAAAAGTAAACTACGGCCGCCGCAATACATTTATCGCGATCCGTTTGACTGGAACTGAACTAGCGTGCACCGTTAGTCACTGCATGTGGGCCCTGAGTCTGGACAATGTACGATTTGCTTTGATTCTCGGTAGGGGTGTAAACAAATAGGGTATTATTCGATTACGTACGGATCCGAATCGGAAAAATTATCTATATTTGGATAAGACCATCCGTATTCATATTAAAAAAATTATAACGAATAAAAATACAATTAGATTTTTAATTATCGGTATCCGATCTTTTATATTTTTAAATCACAATAAATATAATATATGTTCTTAAATTAATTTATTAAATTATATATTATACCAATAAATTAATTTAAATTATATATTATACCAATGATTTATTAAATTGTATATATATATTTTGATGAACAATATAACACTATGACATAATTAGTGACTAATATTTTAATAATATAATAGATGTTTTGTAACTAACAAATAAATTATTAAAAATATCCGTATTTGTCTGATATCCGATCTGTATCCGTAACGTTTAATTTTCAATCCGTATATGTATTCAAAAAATTATAACGGATAAGAATACGGTAAAACCACAATCCATATCCAACAATTTACACCCCCTAATTCTCGGCCGCAAACGACTTTAACTCTTGATCTAATTTTAATTCGATTTGTTTACTAATCGGAATTTTTTTAGTAATTAACAAAAAAAATTTAGTGAAATGGTTGAAATCGATTTATTTTAGTAATGATGCGTGTAAGTATTAAATTTATAAATTTTCAAATTAATTTGATATAAAATTAAGCGTAAAAAAATAATATATTAAAAATAATTTTTTGTTCGCTTGATTTCATAATAAATTATTTTGAAAAATAATAAATAAATGTGTAAATGCATCAATTATGAAGTAGATCAATTTTAATAGTTTAGATTCAATATTTCAAATCATTCCAATTAATGAAGTTAAGCTCACCGAAAAAATAGTAAACTTAAGAACATTATAGTTCTACTCAAAATACATGTATGCATCATATAGTCAATAGTGGATTCATCCTTATAAATGCACATTTGGATTGGTAGAAGTGTATACGATATGAATTATTGTAAGAGGCAGATATGCATATTACAAATCAATATTTATTCTGGATAAAATATTTGTAAAGTTCAAACAATTAATTTTAGGAGACCGAGTCAGTTTTTAAAATTATGGAAGTTAAAAGTGAATGGGGTGAATCATATAAAAATTTTATGATATGAATAGGGTTAATTTTACTCTAAATTATATAAAAAAAATTATATATAAATATTTTTTTTTGAAAATAAATTAGAATCAATTGAATCCACCCTTAATTTATTCGAACAATTAAATGTGATCTCTATTTGAGCTATCAAAATTTATATTATTTTTTTTTAATTTGAACTATTATTTTAGATAGAGAGAAAATAACTATTTTTCATATAGTTCATAATTTTTAAGTCAAGTCCACCTATGTAAAAAAAAGTAAAATAATTATAACAAATATAAAATTTGATCGGTATATATATATATATATATATTTATATAAAAGATCATGTTGAGTAGTTGAGATCAATTATTTAAACTTTGCAAATGGACTGCCATGTCATTCCCTACTATACTATTATTGCCTTAAAATTTTGATATGTAGATCATTTGAGCAAATTTCATTAACTTGACTTTGCTAATGGGTCAAAAAAATACATTATATGATAAAGATTTTGATATGTAGATCATTTGAGCAAATTGAAGCCGCCCAAATTTTTAAAAATCAAAATTTGAAACTAAAGCACTTACTAATCGATGCTTTGCAAAATGAATTTGGGAGCGGTCCAATGGACATGAGACCAAATTTTATCCGCTACCCAATTTTGTTCGCACAAATATTAGCATAGATCCAACTGTGTCAACTGAACATCAAACCGAATTTTTACATTCGTGCTAGTGTCCATCAAACTGTCCCCACTTGTTGCAAAAAATCTTAGAAGGGTAAATAGAAAACTGAAGAAGTTTTGTTGGTATATAGAAAATTAACCCAAAACCTTATTAACCACTACATGACATATCTCATAGAATTTAAAGTAGGCCCGATGCCCATTGGACCTACTTTGATTCGATGGGCTCAATTACCATTTGATATATATCAAGATGTGTGCATTACGCTAAAAATTCTATGCAAGTTAAAGCACTTACTAATCGATGCTTTGAAAAATGAATTTGGGAGCGGTCCAATGGACATGAGACCAAATTTTATCCGCTACCCAATTTTGTTCGCACAAATATTAGCATAGATCCAACTGTGTCAACTGAACATCAAACCGAATTTTTACATTCGTACTAGTGTCCATCAAAATGCCCCCACTTGTTGCAAAAAACCTTAGAAGGGTAAATAGAAAACCGAAGAAGTTTTGAAGGGTATATAGAAAATTAAGTCAAAACCTTATTAACCACTACATGACATATCTCATAGAATTTAAAGTAGGCCCGATGTCCATCGGACCTACTTTGATTTGATGGGCTCAATCACCGTTTGATATGTATCAAGATGTGTGAGTTACGCTAAAAATTCCATGCAAGTTTGCTTCAATTTCTGTGCGTACAGATCTCAATGTAGATCGGACGGTGTTGGACCTCATCGAACCCAAAAATAGATCTGATGCCCATCAGACCTACTCCGTTCTCTATCTCATATACATAATTAATAAGAGTACTCATGCATACAATTTAACATTTTAATCATAATTGCAAATTTAAATTTTTCATGTTGGTCCCCGATCGATGTTTGGTAGATATTTGTAGGCTTTTTAAAACATCACTCGACCACTAAACATTTGTGTTGTGATTTATTTGTAAGTTTTTGGCAAAATTTCAGTGCCCGTCTACCTTTCTTCAATGATAGAATACGCCAATCTTTCTCTTTTAACATCTCTATCATATAATGGTCCTCAATGGAATACGCCAGTCTAAGCACTAGAACTGCCTAACAAATTTGCAATGAAGGAATATATAGATGATCTATATTTTCTCCACAGAAATGGCATTTGATGTTACCTATCCACCTCCTTTTAACTAGATTAGATTTGGTGAGTATTATATATATATATCTGGGAAGTAAGTAACCACATAAAAATCTTAAATTTAGGGGTATGTATAATGCCAAAAAAACTCTCCCAATCTTATAAACTAATCCATGTGAGGACTCTTAATTGAACTTGGGAGTTCTATGAGTACTTCTTGTAGGGTGATTTTAGTATTCTCACATAACTGGTAGACATGAGGATAATATGTACTCATAGCACAAGGTCCAAACTAGATATTATCATGCCTGAATAAAATTGTGCTAGGTTGAATGTTGTCCTGGCAAGTATGCTATATATGCTCTTATCATCTAATTAATGTTTGTAGCTGTGTTATTGATTTTCACTAGGAAGATTGGGTATTGAGAGGTTGTTGGTTATAGTAATTAAGAAGAATAGCTTCTTTCACAATCCAGAAAGTACACTGTGGTCTTTAAATTTCCACCACTATTTAAGAAGAAGATAATAATTAAGAAGAATAACCTTTTTTTCATAACCCAGTAAGAAAATTGTGGTCTTTAAATTTCCACCACCATTTAAATAGAAGAGCTGCATTCATTTGATCTAAATCAATATGTGCTGATATTTATACAAAAAATTTTGTTACCAACACAATATATCTGAGGTTTTAGTGTTTTGAACAAATTTAAACCTCAAAAGTATTTTCTCTAACAATAAAGCATTTTTTTTAAAACTAAAACTTTTTCTTACAGTAAGAATATTTTTGAATCCCTCTAAAGCAAACTGTATAGAAGTATTTTTTTACTAATCGTAGTTTGAATATTTTTATATTATTTTATGATAGTTAGAAACTAATATAATATTCTGGTTCTCAAAATGAATATAGTTTTGCTTCTAATTTGTTTTGAATTTATTCGATTACAAATAAAATGATATTTGACCAAATTAACTTTGATATTAATGTAATGAAAATATTGAATTTAGAAGTAGAAAAAAGGACATTAACAAAAATAAAACTTTAATCAATATATTCCAAATATATTTAATTATTATATTTCAGTGTATAATTAAGAAGAATAGCTTCTTTCACAATCCAGGAAGTACACTGTGGTCTTTAAATTTCCACCACCATTTAAGAAGAAGATAATAATTATGAAGAATAACCTTCTTCCATAACCCATAAGTAAACTGTGGTCTTTAAATTTCCACCACCATTTAAGTAGAAGAGCTACATTCATTTGATCTAAATCAATAGGAGCTGATATTTATACTAAAAATTTTGTTACCAACACAATATATATGAGGTTTTAGTGTTTTGAACAAATTTAAACCTCAAAAGTATTTTCTCTAACAATAAAGCATTTTTTTAAAAACTAAAACCTTTTTCTTACAGTAAGAATATTTTTGAATCCCTTTAAAGCAAACTGTATAGAAGTATTTTTTACTAATCGTAGTTTGAATATTTTTAGATTATTTTATGATAGTTAGAAACTAATATAATATTCTGGTTCTCAAAATGAATATAGTTTTGCTTCTAATTTGTTTTGAATTTATTCGATTACAAATAAAATGATATTTGACCAAACTTTGATATTAATGTAATGAAAATATTGAATTTAGAAGTAGAAATAAGGGCATTAACAAAAATAAAACTTTAATCAATATATTCCAAATATATTTAATTATTATATTTCAGTGTATAATTAAATTGTTTAATCTTTGAGTGAAGTTTAGCTTATGGAAAGTACAGTTTAAATATCCAATTTAAGACAATTCAAAATGTTATAATCTCAACCAAAAAATCTTTCTTATTTACTTGAATATAATATTAAAGGAACAAAATCTACACATTAATAAAAAGATAGGATGTGTTCCTTGAAAAACAAGTAAGCAGTGTTGTACTAATAATATAGAGAGAGAGAGAGATGGGCTATGGTGCACTGCAATGCATGGAGGGGTTTGTGCATTGGACCATAAATCTAAAATTCAAAATTCAAATGACCGATCCAAACCGTTCATCTTGTTATCCATATTAATATGTGCTTGGAGACCAAATTTTACATTTTTCTGAATTTTTGTACTATTTATTAAGTATTTTACAAAATTGTTGATCCAACGGTGGCTTAACAAAACAGTAAAATCAGCAGCCACCGTTGGATCAACAATTTTGTAAAATACTTAATAAATAGTAAAAAAAAATCAGAAAAATGTAAAATTTGGTCTCCAAGCACATATTAATATGGAGAACAAGATGAATGATTTGGATCGGCCATTTGGATTTTGAATTTTAGATTTATGATCCAATGCATAAACCTCTCCATGCATTGCAATGCACCATAGCCCATCTCTCTCTCTCTCTATATATATATATAGAGTAGAACTAGGGTGCTCTTAAGCTCACCAAAATTTTGGTGAGCTTAACTCTAAAACTTATCAAATCGATTTCAAATGACGAATCCGAACCGTTGAAACCCGCCTACCTTACGTGTGATGCATCTACATGTGAAATTTTTAAACATTTGAATTAATTTAGTATAAAGTCAAGCGGTCAAAAAACGTTCAAAAATGAATGCACTAAAATTAATTTATTAACCTTCTAATTTTGACCGCTTGACTTTATACTAAATTAATTCGAATGTTTAAAAATTTCATATGTAGATGCATCACACGTAAGGTAGGCGGATTTCAACGGTTCGGATTCGTCATTTGAAATTGATTTTATGAGTTTTAGAGTTAAGCTCACCAAAACTTTGGTGAGCTTAAGAGCACCCTAGTTCTACTCTATATATATATAGATATATATATATATATATATATATATAAAATCCTTCAAAGGAAAGCTTCCTCCGGAATCATACTATCTCTACTTATGAGAAGATAATAACTGGCTTTGCTATGTAGGCTGGGACAATTATTAGCATCAACTGACAAATATTCTTCTCTAAATCAAAGAATCTAATTCCAAATTACGCACAAGGAACCATTTTTAAAGTCAAAATGTGGAATTTTGCTGTAGAGGGGACGTCCATGTGTTGCTCTGCTACTTGGCAAATAGAGTTGCTTGTAGAAAGAAGCTAATTCTCAGAAAATAATTGTCAATGTAAGAATTTAGAATTCCACAGAGTTACTTGTGCAACATGACAACTAACAAGAGACCGAATTTCCTTGCTTGGCTTGTTTTAATGGACTCCACCAAGTGTAAATTATATATATTGCTTAGGTTAATTCATGCTTCTTAACCTAATACCTAAAGCATCAACCGAAAAAAGAAGTGATACGATAATCATTCATGCCTTTTCGTTTTGAAGCGATACGAAAATATCGCATAAAAACGTCAAAAATCATGGGGATTTGTTCGATTTATAAAATTTGCGATTTTGAATGAGTCAAGAAATCAGAGTACTTTTAATTTTCAAAAGTGATGTAGATTGTCTGATGAGGTAGAATAGCAGAAGGCACAGTACAGCATTTAATCACACCCATAGACAGTGGATGCTGATATATATATATCCTTTTCTTTTGAGGGATTAGAGGTTTAGAGCATAGTTTAGTCAATGGGTCACACATGAATTCGGTTTTTACTTTTCAAGATTTGAAATTCAATACCGAATCTCTTTAATATTTTTCACAGGAATAGGTTCAGTTTGACATGCAACTTGCTCAAAAGATGCGAGTTGCTTCCGCTTGTGCCGCATCGGGTCGACATGTTACCTTTCCCTCTCTGTAGTTCACCACCCCAACGGTTACAAAAATATCTTCAAGTATTGTTTACAACCTCTCTTTCTCTCTCTCTATAATCCTCCGTACCATCAGAAAAGTACCTCTAAATTTGTATATTTGTTCAATATATATGTCGTTTTCTTAATGACACCGAGTTCATGAATATTTTATATTTGCATGTACTCGTCATTAATATATCGATCTAGTGTACCCGGGAGGGTTATAATCCAGGAAGGTATATATATATATATATATTTCTTTCTGGCAATTGATGGTTGTAATCCATATCACCTTTTTCTGGCAATGAACAAGATATGTTCTGAATAAAAAGAGGCCTCAAGAATTATCTCTTTATCTCTTCATTCCAGATCTATGTGCATCTTTCCATAGAAGAAATGGGGCCTGATGAAACAATATATAAGAATCTACTTTTCTTGTTTTCCTGTTCAGAGACATCATCCTTATCTCAATATTGAAACTTTTTATTCTCCTTGCTATATATGTATAGATTCATAACACACACACACACACAGGGACGGAGGCAGTAACACCAAATGGGGGTCAATTGACCCCCATTTGTTTTCCAAATTTATGTATTTATATGTGATTTTATGTATAATTTAGATCAAAATGTTACTAATACTGTAAAATTGACCTTCATTTACAGTATAAAATTTTATATGATTGATCTCCATAGTTCAAAGGTCTGACTCTGCCCCTGCACACACACACAAAGACTAAAAACAGAGAGTTAAGTCTTGTTCAACTGGCTTTGCAATTAATCCACTTAGTTGTCAATCAATCTGCAACATTTACAACACCAATCGCACTCGTTATCCATTAAATTCGCCGTGGATCATGACATATATAGAGATTCCTTCTATTTGAGCCATATTGCCATTTCAACTAGGAAATCAGTGTTGCTTATTATGTAGAACTGTAGAAGGGTGTAGGTGTAGCCATGACAATTTTGGATAAGTCTATTCAATCCTACCAAAATCTTAGAGGATAAAAAGGTGCTATGTCATGTGCACCGATATATATATGAGAAATTGACTGGTGAATTAATTGAGAGAGAGAATTCATGTGTAGGTCCATGGGACCACAATTGGTGGCCCTTGTAATAAGTTAATGGGCTTTGATTGGTATGGAAAGGCCCATAACCGCACCTTAGTGGGGCCATGCTGAGTGTGCTATCTCCTGCACTTGCAAGAGCTTGTCTTTTCAAACTGGGACCGAATTGTCTGCCTCCAGAGTCACTCAGGTGGGCTCAAATTTAAAAACAGTAACAGTAATTAAATCCTTTAACAGTAACTGGTTTCACCCCGCAGTGACTCTGGGGGCAGGAGATTCGGTTCCTTTCAAACTTTGGTCAGGTGTATATTGTAGTAGTAATAACTAGGGCTGCAAAGGAATCAAAACCAAATCAAACTTATCTCATTTTGAGTTTAAGTTTGAATAAGATTTGAACTGAATTGGTTTGATTTGTTTCAGAACGAACAAATTTCGAATTGAATTAATTGCGAACTACAAATTTTTCGAATCGAAATCAATCAAATTAGGAACTACAAATTTTTTTAGCACCCATAGTTATACCGGTAGTTTATACATTAGTTTTCTTCTCGCGGAACAAAATTCACACGATTTCATTTTACCTTTCACGAATTCACACTAAATTGATTCAAACCATGGCATGGACCTAGTCAAATGGAAACTTATCCCATTGTTAATTTGTTACGATTTTCCTATTACAAGTTATCATTGTATTAACAATTTTGAGCTATGATATAAGTTTGGTTCCTGCATTATTAAAGATTGATGGTTAAATCCATTAGTTGCATTATTTGAGATTCAAACCTAAATAGTTTGCGAATCAATTTTGAACGAATTATACCCAATTTGAGTTTGATTTAAATAAGATTCGAACCGAACTAGTTTGATTTGTTTCAGAATGAACTAATTTCGAATCGAATTAATTGCAAACTTTTTTCAAATCAAACTCAGATCAAATCAAGAACTACGAACTTTTTGTGCAACCCTAGTAATAACATCTTATACAGATATAATGTCATCATAGAATCTGGCTACCATGTTATAGATGATATTCAGTTTAAATGCCAACTTCAAAACTATATAATATATTTCAAATGAAGAATTCAATTCCTTCAGATCTATCCATCACCTACAAAATTATAAATTATACATTATATTTAGTACAAAGTCAAGCAGCCAAAAAAAATTTTATAAATTAATTTTAATACATATATTTTTCATTATTTTTTTACAGCTTGATTTAATACTAAGTCTAAATGCTATGAAAATTTAAAAATTTACATATAAATGCATCACTACTGAGGTATATTGTTTAGAACAGTTTGAATTTCACGTTTAAAGCATATTCAATAGACTTCGAAGGTCGGTAACACTTCATAGTAGTCAAATATTAAGCAATGAACTGCTACTTAGAATTATTAGAAAATAAATCTACTGCAATCCTGAATTTAGTGAACAGTACTTTGAAATTCTTGCAATCTCAAATCTAGTTGTTATTTTTTTTTCAAAAACGCATATCGAAACAACTCATATTTCCATGCACACATCTCGAAACAGTTCGACGACTGGATTCGAATTGCAAGGATTTCAATATCAACTGTTCATTGATGTCAGTTTACAGTAGATTCGGACTCGAATTATTAACCCTTTATATGTCTAGTAGTAATCTATTTTGTGTGTGTGTGTGTGTGTGTGTAGAGTAGCTTCACAGAAAAGTGGCGAGACATTAGTCCGAATCTTTTGTGCGGTCATAATGACATGTAGTGTGTGATACGTCAGTATCAGAAAATTTAATCATAATAGAGGGATCAATAAAAAAGGAGATCTCATTGCAAACCTGATCTATGATCTATCCATACATATATAGGAATTTGGTGATAGATATATATAGAACCTCTTAGGCTCTTAGCTACATACATGCATACACCAGCTGTCATGAAAGCTTTGTTGGGACAGAACCTGATCTTTACAAAAGAAGAACACAGAAATATTATCCAGTTATATGGTGTAACAAATGCACTTGCTTTTTGTCAAGGGAATTAATAAATAATACTTTAGGTGGTCGATATCAGCAGTCACATTCTGGTACAGTGGTTAATTAGCAATTGTAGATTGATTTGTTGAGGATAACTAGATAAGGTTTATTGTCCATACTAGAGGTTATTTAAACCACAAGATAAAGATGATATATCATTGGTGCTTGATAAGGTCATGATATATTCCATCTAACTTTTTAGACCTTAAATTTGATAGAGAATTCCTAATTAAGTTACCACATGATTAATTCACCAGTATCCAATTAGCATATGATGTTTCCTTCTTTGTAGGTTGCTACTTGCAAAAGGCACTTATATGAACTATCCGTTCATATATAGAGAGAGAGAGGGGGATTGGCTAAGTTCAAAATATTTTTTTTAGTCTCCAGAACAAATGATTTGGTTTTCTGATTTTTAAAGTTCAAATAGTCGATTCAAACGATTAGATGTTCAATCTATATTAAAATGTTCTTGGAGACAAAATTTTACTTTTTTGGGGATTTTTTTACTATTTGTTAAGATGGTTTGAAAAATCGTTGTTTTTATTAAATTTTTGCAACATTGAAAAACATCGATTTTCAAACCATCTTAATAAATAGTAAACAAATTTCAAAAAATGTAAAATTTGGTCTCCAAGCACTTTTTAATATAAATTGAACATCTAACGATTTTGATCGACTGTTTGGACTTTGAAAATCGAAAAACCAAGTCGTTTGTTCCGGGAGCTAGGAAAAAATATTTTGAGCTTAGCCAACCACTATATATATATATATATATAATTATATATATATATATAGAGAGAGAGAGAGAGGTAGGCTAATGTGCTTTCGGTAGCATATGGGCCGAAATACACACGGTCCAAATTTGAAATTTCAAAATTCAAAAGTCGATCTGAACCGTTCATATTGTTCTTCATATTAATATGTGCTTGGATACCAAATTTTACATTTTTCTGAATTTTTTTACTATTTATTAAGTCACTTTGAAAATTGCTGATCCAACGGTGGCTTAACAAAACAGTAAAACCGTTGGATCAACGATTTTCAAAGTGGCTTAATAAATAGTAAAAAAATTCAGAAAAATTTAAAATTTGGTCTACAAGCACATATTAATATGGAGAACAAGATAAACGGTTCAGATCGACTTTTTGGTTTGAAATTTCAAATTTGAACCGTGTGTATTTCGGTTCATATGCTATCGAAAGCACATTAGCCTATCTCTCTCACTCTCTCTCTCTCTCTCTATATATATTGAAAGCAACAACACCAATAATAATACTAAGGGGCGGACACAGGATTTTCGTCATGGGACAAAAAAAATATCGAATCGAATTTAAACACGTTAACTAATTAGGTACTCGATAAAATACAATGCTTTAACTAATATTTTTCAATACTCTGACTTATCATTTCTGATTCTCTAACCTATAATTCTAATTACCAACCATAATTCAAGAAATTTATTTTAATTTTAACTCTAAATTTAACACGAATCACAAATCAAACATCCAGATGGAGGCAAAAAAATTTTAGAAGGAGCAAAGTAGATCAGAACATTCAGATCTCCACTAAAACTCAAAATCCAAGAGGGACAGCTGTTACCCCCACACTACTACATGGGTCCGCCCCTGATATTAAACTATGTTTTCTCAAATTAATTATAATATTACACTATGTAGTACAAATCTAATTAGAAATTACATTGGTATAAATTATTTGGAATTCTTCAAATTACGACTTCAACTAAATTAAAGCCCGTAATTTTTATTGTACCATTATCATCATGAAAAATTAAACTAAGTAAACGGTCAAAACATTATCCTAAATTATAGGAAAAAGGATGTTCAGCACAAAGGTCGTTATCATAATTAAGATCTCTGAGGCAAAAAGTAAAAAAGCAAACCAGCTAAAATCAAAAGTAACATGGGATATGTCATGCCATATAAAACCAAAATTCCAGCATAAGAAATAATCAAATTGAACATGACCATTGACCAACAAGCAATTAAGAGAAGAAATGGTACAACCCTTGATTCCTCAAACGGTTATCTTTTGCCAAATAAAATAAAGATGCAAGATGTACTTTTAAGCAGGACCACATGGTGTCAATTAATAAACAGTAAATTGTGACCAGACACGAATCTTAACGTAAATCAAGGGGTGCTTAGTCATCCCTACGGATTTAAAAAATTTCATTATCTATATTGAAATTTAATTGAATTTTATTATTTTTTAAATTTTTGTATAGTTCAACTCTGCTCGTATAATATTAGATGTATTTATGTAGCTCATTGGTTAGAATTCCACGATTTTTTTTAAATAGAAATCATTTTAAAAGTTTCAACAGAACAAGCACGGTTTGCTTGGATTTTAGAAAAATAGTCTCCACCGATGGAACAAGAAAATCAAAAGCTACACCGATCCTAGTGATCGGTGGAGTCAATTTTCCACCCGCCACAGCACACTACACAGATGGCTACACCAATAGCTCCACCAGTTCTGTGGATCGGTGGAGCCTCAATCAGTGGCGGAACCAAGGGGGTGCGAGCAGGGGCCAGGCACCCCCCATAAAATTTAATTTGCTTAATTAAAATACTGTGCATCAAAGAAGTAATGTTTATGTGGCACCCCTCAAACTTGTCAAATGAATGCCTCCTTGTTCCGCCCCTGGCCTCAATAAATGTCTCCACCGGTTCTGTGGATCGGTGTAGCCCCAAAAATTCCCTCCCTAAGGATCGATGTAGCCTCAAATATTCCCTCCATCGTCGTTTGAAAATTTGTAAATCAAGGCTCCACCGATCCCTAGGATCGATGTAGCTTTTGATTTTCTTGCTCCACTGAGACTGTTTTTCTAAAATTCAAACAAACCGTGCTTGTTCTGTTGAAACATTTAAAATGAATTCTATTTTTAAAAAAAAAAATCGAATTCCACTATGTATTACGGAGACATGAGTTTTTTTTTTTTTTTGATAAAAGTGGATAAAACCACCGATTTCTTATATAAAGAAACCTACAATATCATAGGAGTCGGTACCAAACCTCTGGTACCAGATCCTGTAAGACGGAGACATGAGTTATACATTATGTATTTTATATATCAGCTCTCAATCTAAATTTTCATGTTCCGTTCTTAATTGAGATGATTACAGTGGTAGCACAATTTATCTTGAACAACTTGTTATCGAAAAATTATGTTATTCACCGGTATATTTGAATATATTATATGATTATCAGAGAAAGGATTCAATTACACTATTTTATGGTGATACATCTTGATACCATATGTTTATAAATTATTTTTGCGATTTCAAAGTCCAAACAGTAGATCCAAACCGTGCAACAAGGTCTCCATATTAAAATGTGTTTGGAGACCAAATTTTATATTTTTTGGATTTTTTTTTAGTATTTATTAAGATGTGTACAAAATTGTTGTTTTCTGATAATTTTGAACTATTGAAAAACTGAGATTCTCAAAATTCTAAAATAATAGTAAACAATTTCCAAAAAATATAAAATTTTGTCCTTAAGTACACTTTAATATGGAGATCATGTTGAACAGTTTGGATTTTGAAATTTCAAAAATAACTTATAAACATATGGTGTCAAGATATGTCATCATAAAATGGTGTAATTGAATCCTCATCTTATATTATAATAAAAAATTATGTTTATTTATAAATGTTAGTATCGAAAAAAAAATACTTATTATTTTATAATAAGTTTGAATGTTTGAGGCACTATATGAAATTAGAGCAAAATTTGCTTTAATGTCCGAATTATCCGAATTTTTTAAATATACCATTATTCAAAAAATAATAAATCAAAACACCATTTTTTCGTCAAAATTATAAAAATGACATGGCCGCATCCCCTAGAAGCGGCCACCTTTTAAGTTGCCGCATCTAGGCAAAGCGGCCATATTTTTGGGCCGCTTCTACGGAATGCGACCACCCTTTTTTTTTTAATTTGTTTTGATTTATTTTGTTTTTGGTTTTGATTTTGATTTATTTGTTGTTTTTTGTTGTTTTAAAAATAGTTGTAATTGTTTTTTTTGTCTCTAATTTTGAAAAGATTTTACTTTTGTCGGAAGAAATTAACATGTCGTTACGTTTAGATTTTACTATGACGGAAAAATGATAAAAGATAAAAGCAAAATAGTACGAAAAATAAACTGTATCTGACAAAATAAGAATCCTGATATAATAAATCACAGTATCTAACAACACTAGAGTAAAAAAAATATGAATACTACAAATAGTCGAAAGGACTGAACGGCTGTCTCGCCCTCCTAGTCCTCATACCCCAAAGAAAAACTGCAATCGATGTATGATCATCTATAGAATCATCTGAGTCATAGGGCGACTGCTGGTCCTCTGCCTGAACCTCCTCAATGTCAACGTCGGTCGACTGCTGTACTGCAGGACCGAATGTTACTGTCCGTCCAGTCTCGGGAGGCGGGAATAAACCGTAAGCACATCTCATGATAGGATCCTCCATGGAGATGGGAGGATACTGTGTGGAGGTGCCAGCAATGTCCGAGACGGGAGGATACTAAGTCGGCTGTGTGCAGGTGCCAGGAAACGGTGGGAAGGGGTTCGGCTGAACAAACCCTGGTAGATATGCAGGAGGCATCGACTGAGTCGCAATGTAACCCATAGAATACGAACCATCGGGGTCTGTATTGATATTGAAGCCCGGCCCGTTGTCCTCCTACAAATTTACAAATTAGTTATGCATTATTTAAATTTTTTTTTTAAATGCACAAGTTGTATATTTTTAAAAAACATACCTGCGTCTGCGTGGGCTGAGTAGAGAAAGCCTGAGTAGGGAGGGCCTGCTCCTGAGTAGGGATGGTCTGCTCTACAGCACACTGGTGCAACGTCTCAGCACCTCTATCGAACGCCTGACCGACAGTCTCAACAGCCTGGACCTAGCCCAAATATCCTCAGCACCAGCGTATGCGACGTAGATATCAGGCTCATCTGATATATCATCAATATGATCATCAGCACTCTTATTCCTAATTTAAACTAAAAAATAAAATTAGAAAAGAAGAATAAAATTACCCGATTCGAAGGGATTCAAAACAAAATGAAATTGTGACCAAATTCGGCACCAGCGGCCACTATTTATAGGGTTGAGGGGTGACCGCATCCCATGGAAGCGACCAGGGGTGGCCGCATCCCGTAGAAGCGGCCCAAAAATCTGGCTGCTTTGCCTAAATGCGGCCACGTAGAAGGTGGCCGCTTCTAGGGGATGCGGCTGATAGGGCCATGTTACCAAGGCCCTTTTAGCTTCAATATGGGTCATGAACAAGGCCGGTATTAGGACCTCTTCATTGAGAGGCCAACCCGGGATACAATGCAAAGCCCATGATTGAAGTCCTTTTATAATCGAAGCCCAAAATTAACCGACTTAAATGGGCCGAGATAGCCCGTATCTCGCGACTTAAAGCCCGGGAGTCGCTTAACTATTCATAACTCCCCGCAATGTCGGTTATAGCATAACCGTTCACGACGTCGTATAACCGTTAGTTATATCGTGACCACGATCACACGATCTCATAACTGACCCACGAACTGGCTTACCCTTGGCAAGGGTAAGGCAGTATGTAGGTCACCCTATATAAGTGTTGGGGTTTCGGCGGTGCTGTAACCAAAACCCGTTTAGGCTTAAGGTGCGGAATGACCGTAGAACAAAAATTTCTACGGCCAACTTAAGCTCAGGATTAAACGGGGTATGTCAGGAAACTTTCCAAGGCGGTCCACCTTCAGTATTCCTTTGGCATCAAAACCCAATTTAATCCTTTTACAGATCTACTCCATGATTGATTTCTAAAACTTTAATCTACTTACAAATTAAATAGATTAATATAACATATTTATACCTTGTTTCCAAATCACAGTTGGAATGCAGACCGAGCGAGTAGAGCCTCACCAGGGAAGGAATCGACTCGGAGTATCACACGTGTGATACCTCTATCGGTTATCCACCAGGACTAACCGGAGAGCGGTTTATTTCTTCTGCCAGAAATACCATAAATCGCGGAATTCTGCAAAAACACTATTCACGGGAATAAGACGAAAACCCGTAAACACGAATTTTCGGTTGCTCAGTTTCATCAATATGCAAAACTGACATACCGCGAAATTCGGTAAAACACTATTCATCAATCCCGTAAATATTCTCCACAACAACCCGCAAGATTATACGTCAACTACGTATAACTTTCTTTTCTCAACCGAAACACTATTTGGGAGAGAAACCGAGAAAGAGAGAAAATACCGATTCGTTTCTGCACGAAAAGATACATGTGAATGTGCATATATATATATATTTCTCTCTACCCCTCCACCCCTATTTATAGTGTTTAGATTCGGTTGCAAAAGACCAAAATGCCCTCCAAGTTCGGCCTATTTACAAGATATGCCATTGACACCTCATCCTTTTATATGTGAAATGACCAAAATACCCCTTCCACACCCTTCCACATTCTTCTCCATGCTTCTACACATGCAAGGTGGCATAGGTGTGAAATGACCATTTTGCCCTTGTGGATAGGATTGATGACATGTCATCTGGATAGGATCAATGACGTGTCATGCGGATAAGGTCGAATCTGAAAAGACCCGAATGCCCTCGGCCCGAACACAAATAATATTCGTATAATTATTCTGAACAATTATATATATATTTTTCTTTCGGTTATTTGTTTCGGTGTCGATGACGTGTCATCTGGATAGGATCGATGACATGTCATGCGGATAAGGACGAATCTGAAAAGATCCGAATGCCCTCGGCCCGAACACAAATAATATTCGTATAATTATTATGAATAATTATATATATTTTTATTGCGGTTGTTGTTTCGGTAATTTATACAATGTGTCCTGCACATTTATAAATTAACCGGTTAACTTTTATACAACGTGTCATACACGTTTATAAATTAACCAATGTTTTTGCTTGTTATTTTTACATAACATTTATAATTTAATTATAACATGTATAATTAATTATAACCATCTTATCATTGATCATAACCAATTTATAATCAATCAAAATAAGATTCTCCGATTAACTCCTATATGGTGTGACCCAATAGGATCTGTGTTATGTTGGTAAATAGAGTTAAAACCGTTTTAACTTCTATAATCATGGGTGGCGTCTGGCAACACATCATGACCATCCAATTACACAGATGATGCTGTACTGTACAATATCACGATCCAGTAAACAATTTACTTGTGTCTGTTCTTCTGTCTCATAGCTATCAGATTAGTTTCAAGGTAGATGTGTGTCATCCTTGCTAACTTAATCTTTTCTTGATCTTGAGTAGATTATCAAATATAATTACTCTTGTAATTATACCGCTAGCAGATAATCTTACTCTATCAAGGGGCCCAGTGATGCTATAGCTCGTATAGAGATACGAGGGACAAATAGTATTCTTGGTAAACTATCACTTCCTCAGCTAAGCTATACATATGGAAAAGCTACCGTTATGACTGCTTTTTACGGACAGCGGTGGATAACAATCACACATACATATTTCTCAGTGGGAACGATAAATACCTCATACTGTAGAACGTGACACTGAATGAAAACATAAATGACACGAACACAATTCTATTTAATGTTTCATTCGGGGTCTGTCAAATACCATGTTTCTAGAACATGTATCTATGTGATTAAAATGACATCTCGTGTCAGGTGGTTTGTAAAACTTAACCATATTTTAATCCACATACTAACCTTATCGCGGTAATTAGTGTTCCTGCTAATTACCTTGGTCAGTGACCTTTTAAGAGTATATATCATCTATATTATGGAGTTTCACAATTTCAGTCATGAACTCGAAATGATCCATAAATTCAATAATACTCAAGGCAACAAAATGATATATAAATAAACATTCAATTCATGAACAAAGTTTTATGATAATTTATCGTATTATTGACTTCTAGATTATTACAAACTAACAATCTCCCACTTAAGCTAGGAGCCAATCATCGTAGGCCCTACTTATATACAAAATTCTATATTCTCTAAGATCTCGTAGATCCTGAGAAAATCTCACAGCCAATCTTCTATGCGTTCCAAACTCATAGAAGCATTAAGCATCTAGTGCTTGGCTTGAGGAAGAGATTTTGTGAGTGGATCAGCTGTGTTGCTGACTGTGTCAACTCTACTTATCTTTACATCACCTTTATATTAATTATATCTTTTATAATTAATTATAAACATCTTATTATGTTTACGATCTCTCGTATTAGGTGATAACGTTGTAGACGAGAAACATATCCTTAGTTCTCCTCAAGAACTTAAGGATATTCTTTACAGCATTCCAGTGCTTTATGCCTGGATTAGCCTGATATCTACTCGTCATACTCAAAGCATACGAGACATCAGGGCGAGTGCACAACATGGTGTTTATGATAGAGCCAATAGCCGAAGCGTATGGTACTCTACTCATAGTGCTTTGCTCATCAGTTGTCGAAGGACACTGAGTCTTGCTAAGCAGTGCACCATGATTCATTGGCAGGAATCCTCTCTTAGAATCCTGCATGCTGAACCAATTCAGCACTTTGTCAATGTATGTGCTTTGACTTAATCCTACAAGTCTCTTTGATCTATCTCGGTAGATCTTTATGCCTAGTATATAGACATCCTCGCCCAAGTCCTTTATCGAGAAAACTTTTCTTTAATGAAGACTTGGCTAATTGCAATAGAGGAATATTGTTTCCTATTAAGAGTATGTCATCTACATATAAGATTAAGAAAGGCGATGACACTCCCACTAGTTTTTATGTACACTTAAGATTCTTCTTCGCATCTGACGAAGTCAAGCTTTTTGACTTCTTCTCCAAATCGAAGATTCCAACTCCGTGATGCATGCTTCAATCCATAAATGGATTTAAGAAGCTTGCATACCTTCCCAGCATTCTCTGGATCTTCAAAACCCGTAGGCTGTGTCATGTACACATCCTCTTCTTAAATTTTCATTTAAGAATGCGGTTTTGACATCCATTTGCCATATTTCATCATCATGAAATGCGGCAATTGCTAGGAGTATCCGAATTGACTTAAACATAGCCACGGGTGAAAAAGTTTCATCAATTCCCAGAATTTGTTTGAAACCTTTTCGCTACTAGCCGTGCTTTGTAAATAGTCATATTGTCATCCATGTCTGTTTTCCTTTTGAAAACCCACTTGTTAGCTATGGGTTTCACCCCATCAAGTGGTACAACTAGGTTCCAGACCGTGTTGTCATACATGGACTATATTTCGGATCTTATGGCCTCCAGCCATTTATCAGAGTCGGGTCTATCCATTGCTTTCGCATAGGTCAAAGGATCTTCAGTATCATAGACTGAGATCTCGTGTAGTCCCAAGTACCTCTCGGGTGCATGGACTGTTCTTGTTGACCTACGTAGCACTTGTTCTTCTGGCTGTCGAACTTCATCGAAGTACTTGAGCTCGGGACTAGAACCTCTTCCACAGCTACTTGTGGATTTGGTACTTCCAGATGCTCATCAGCCAAAAAATCAAGAGGTGGGTTAATCTGATCTAGTTCAGATATTGTATTGTGTGATGTATCTTGAATTTCTTCAAGTATTACATTACTCCCACTACTTCCTTTTGCAAGAAACTCGTTCTCCAAAAGTATACCATGACGAGCAACAACTAATTTGTTCTCGGACTGGTAATAGAAGTAATATCCTTTTGTTTTCTTAGGATATTCTACGAAACAGCACTTGTCAGATTTGGGATCAAGTTTGTCAGACGTCAGGCGTTTGACAAATATTTCGCAACCCCATTTTTAAGATAAGACATATTTGAGATTTCCCAAACCATAACTCGTATGGAGTCTTTTCAACTGACTTGGATGGAACCATATTTATCGTTAGTGTGGCAGTATCTAGTGCGTGTCCCCAAAATGATTTTGGAAGGGTGGCGTCACTCATCATGGAACGAATCATGTCCAGCATGGTTTGTTTTATTTTCTTGGCAACACCGTAACATTGCGGTGTTCCTAGATGTGTGAGTTGTGAGACTATCTCACATTCCTTTAAGCACGTTTTGAAAACCATAACTCAAGTATTCGCCTCCACGGTCCTACCGTAATGCCTTAATACTTTTATTCAGTTGATTTTCTACTTTAGTCTTAAATTCCTTGAACTCGTCAAAGGATTCAGACTTATGTCTCATGTAAGTTAATACTTTCATGAAACATTTTGAGTCTTTTGTTATTGATGTTAAACACGGGGTTTTCCATTTCTAGCATATAAAGACCATTTAACAAGTAAGATGATCCATAATATGTCTCATTTTTATAAATAGAACATCTATTGTCCTTTATAACAAACGAGAAACCATTCATCTCTAAACACAAGATTGATATGATATTTCTAGAAATGGTAGGAACAAAATAGACATTTTCTAGTTCCAGAATAAACCTGCTAGGCAAGTACAATTCTTTCCTACCGACTGTAACGGCTGCAACTTGTGCTCCGTTTCCAACTCGGAGTTGTACTTCCTTATTGCGTAACTTTCTTTTAGTGCGTGCATATTCGTGCAAATATGAGCACATGATCCGGTATCCAGTACCCAATCATTAAGAGATGTCGCAACATTAATTTTAATAACATAAATACTTGAGACTGAGACTTTTGAGACATTCTCAAACTTCATATCTCCAAGATACTCCGGGCAGTTTCTCTTCCAGTGACCTTTGCTATTGCTAAAATAGCAGTCAGAGTTAGCAGAAACATTTATCTTGGGAGAGTTCGTTCCTGGAACCAACTTCCCTTTGCCTTTGTACTTAATAGCCATTTTTTCCTTTTGCTTTCTTGATCTTCCTCCCACCTTCTTGGATCATGAGGACATGAGAGCTATTCTCGATGTCTTTATCAGTGATCCTCAGCATCCCTTGGGGCTCCTACAAGCTCTTATCCAACTCTTTCTTATGGGAGTTCACAATGAACTCCGAATAGCTGAGAGGAAATGAGTTCAGGATAACTTCCTTGGCCAACTCGTGGCTCAACGGACAGTTAAGCTTTTACAGTTTCTCATCATCGCTTGTCATACGAAGCGTGTGAGTACTGACAAAGCTGCTCTCTACTATTTCAGCAGGGACCGGTGTATTTAGGATATATTCTTTTTTCTCACGTATGTCTACCTTTCGAATAGAGAGCGTAAAGAGAGACGTTTATTTAGTCATATCTCTACAACGTTTAAAGTAAAGATTTTAGCTTTGTTCATGTAATGTTTTATTCCAATAATAAAACTCCCACTGCAAATTTGTTCTATTCCCGTTTGCAGTAGAACCAAGATCCATATTTTCACTAATAACCAAGGCAGTGTATGCATATCATGGCTATTAGTTATCTTAGGTAAGCAAACTTGCTAATCACATCTCTTTGTGATTCTTGGTTTCGTTAAAACATCACGTGTATTTAACGAAGACATTGCCCCGAGCCCAAAACTGTTTTGGAAATCATCGGTAAGTAACCTCACTCTATTTGGTTTGATATGTCGGACATAACCCTCGACCACCAAAGGTAAAAGGCGATGTCTACTGAGTAGTTTAATCATCAACCAATGAACAATGGTTTGAGGAGGATAGAGTGGGAAGGGCATACTACTTAATATTTAATGGGTTGGTGTTTATGCTTAACAGTGATAGCAATATCCAAAGGAGTATGTCAGAAAGAACGACTAATGTGATTCTATTCGTATCTTTATAGCGACTTCTTTCATATGCTTCATTAAGCAATTATGGAAAGGAAGTCTTGAATACGGAATGTGATCTCCATTTCTTTTCTTATCTTATGTCAGAAAGAACGATTAATGTGATTCTATTCGTATCTTTATAGCGACCTCTTTCATATGCTTCATTAAGCAGTCGTGGAAAGGAAGTCTAAAATATCGAATGTGATCCTCATTACTTTCTTTTCTCAGCATATGTAAGAATGACTAAATGTGATTCTATTCGTATCTTTATAACGACCTCTTTCATATGCTTCATTAAGCAGTCGTGGAAAGGAAGTCTTGAATACGAAATGTGATCTCCATTAGTTTCTGTTCTTATCAGTACCTCTTTGATACGCTTAGCTTTGTTAAGCAGTCAGTTCTTGTAACTGACTTTAGCTACCGTCTATCTTGTAGAGGTAGTTTATATGGTTTCTTATAAAAACGGTAAATCTAATCTATACGTTTTTATATGATAGCAGTAAATCTGATTTACCTATATATGTGACCGAGTCACGTATATTTCTTTCAGTTTGTAATGTTGACCTTGGTTAGCATTACAGACACGTGAAAGTTGTTTGTCAGAAAAATACCGATTGTGATCCAATTCCTATCTTCCTCAAAGACCTCTTTCATATGCTTCAGTAAGCAGTCGTGGAAAGGAAGTCAGACAGAAAGAATAGTGAATATGATCTCATTTCCATTTTCCTAAAAGACCTCTTTCATATGCTTCAGCAAGCAGTCGTGGAAAGGAAGTCAGAAAGAAATAATGTCAAATGTGATCCCACATTCATATTTTTCTTCAAAGAAAGTTTTCTTTCACGGTTCCTTAGAAAGACGGTAAATCTAATTTTACTCATTTTTTAAAGCTGTAAATCTAATTTACTTATATACGGGACCAAGTCGGGTATATAATCTATCAGTTACCAATTCTTTATTTTGCAGCTATGCTCAGTTCTTATTTATACCATTTAAAGCACATAAACAATTTATATGTTTTAAAATCAAATATTCTTTTCGGTCCATAAAGCAATTTGGTAACGTGACAAAGTTCCTTTTGGGCCAGCCATTAGGACACGTGAAAGGGGCTCCCAGGAAAGATTGGGGTCACGAGGACCGCTTAGACTCAATCTTTCCTAGACAGAACCATCTCTTTCTTGTGTGGAAATGACAGCTCTTACTCAGGTACTTTATTGCTTCATCACATTCTTCGATGAACTTTACTTATCCGAAGGTTTTCGAAAAGGCGAAAAACTTACACTAAATTTTGTCATTTCAAAAGCATAGAGTAATTTGGTAACGTGACAAAGTCCCCTTTGGGCCAGCTATCAGGACACGTAAACGAGGGTTAGACGAAAAGCCGAGACTTTTCTTGTCATTAACCTTGTCGTTTACGGGTGGAGATTAGCAGTTCTTACTTGGGTACTTTATTGCTTCATCACATTCTTAGATATACTCAAACGCAGTTGAAAGTTTTGAAAACGAAAACATAAAGAAAGCATAAAATCCTATTTTATCTTTCTCGGTCGGAAAACCGATCCAAGAAATGTAAAAGTTTACATTTCATAAGAAAGCATAAAGAAAGCTTAAATCTAATTTAACTTTCTTAGTCGGTAGAACCGATCCAAGAAAATCTCATTTCTAATCGGTTTTGGACTTAAGCTGCAAATGTAAGAATTAAACTGATATGCGGTATATGCACTTAATTTGCATAAGTTATAACTTTTAGAAAATCAATCAGCGGGAGAGCCTTGTGCTCTGATACCACTGTTGGGTTTTCTAGATACCACTTTTGGGATTTCGCGGTAACCAAAACCCATTTAGGCTTAAGGTGTGGAATGACCGTAGAACAAAAATTTCTACGGCCAACTTAAGCTCAGGATTAAACGGGGTATGTCAGGAAACTTTCCAAGGCGGTCCACCTTCAGTATTCCTTTGGCATCAAAACCCAATTTAATCCTTTTACAGATCTACTCCATGATTGATTTCTAAAACTTTAATCTACTTACAAATTAAATAGATTAATATAACATATTTATACCTTGTTTCCAAATCACAGTTGGAATGCAGACCGAGCGAGTAGAGCCTCACCAGGGAAGGAATCGACTCGGAGTATCACACGTGTGATACCTCTATCGGTTATCCACCAGGACTAACCGGAGAGCGGTTTATTTCTTCTGCCAGAAATACCATAAATCGCGGAATTCTGCAAAAACACTATTCACGGGAATAAGACGAAAACCCGTAAACACGAATTTTCGGTTGCTCAGTTTCATCAATATGCAAAACTGACATACCGCGAAATTTGGTAAAACACTATTCATCAATCCCGTAAATATTCTCCACAACAACCCGCAAGATTATACGTCAACTACGTATAACTTTCTTTTCTCAACCGAAACACTATTTGGGAGAGAAACCGAGAAAGAGAGAAAATACCGATTCGTTTCTGCACGAAAAGATACATGTGAATGTGCATATATATATATATATTTCTCTCTACCCCTCCACCCCTATTTATAGTGTTTAGATTCGGTTGCAAAAGACCAAAATGCCCTCCAAGTTCGGCCTATTTACAAGATATGCCATTGACACCTCATCCTTTTATATGTGAAATGACCAAAATACCCCTTCCACACCCTTCCACATTCTTCTCCATGCTTCTACACATGCAAGGTGGCATAGGTGTGAAATGACCATTTTGCCCTTGTGGATAGGATTGATGACATGTCATCTGGATAGGATCAATGACGTGTCATGCGGATAAGGTCGAATCTGAAAAGACCCGAATGCCCTCGGCCCGAACACAAATAATATTCGTATAATTATTCTGAACAATTATATATATATTTTTCTTTCGGTTATTTGTTTCGGTGTCGATGACGTGTCATCTGGATAGGATCGATGACATGTCATGCGGATAAGGACGAATCTGAAAAGATCCGAATGCCCTCGACCCGAACACAAATAATATTCGTATAATTATTATGAATAATTATATATATTTTTATTGCGGTTGTTGTTTCGGTAATTTATACAATGTGTCCTGCACATTTATAAATTAACCGGTTAACTTTTATACAACGTGTCATACACGTTTATAAATTAACCAATGTTTTTGCTTGTTATTTTTACATAACATTTATAATTTAATTATAACATGTATAATTAATTATAACCATCTTATCATTGATCATAACCAATTTATAATCAATCAAAATAAGATTCTCCGATTAACTCCTATATGGTGTGACCCAATAGGATCTGTGTTATGTTGGTAAATAGAGTTAAAACCGTTTTAACTTCTATAATCATGGGTGGCGTCTGGCAACACATCATGACCATCCAATTACACAGATGATGCTGTACTGTACAATATCACGATCCAGTAAACAATTTACTTGTGTCTGTTCTTCTGTCTCATAGCTATCAGATTAGTTTCAAGGTAGATGTGTGTCATCCTTGCTAACTTAATCTTTTCTTGATCTTGAGTAGATTATCAAATATAATTACTCTTGTAATTATACCGCTAGCAGATAATCTTACTCTATCAAGGGGCCCAGTGATGCTATAGCTCGTATAGAGATACGAGGGACAAATAGTATTCTTGGTAAACTATCACTTCCTCAGCTAAGCTATACATATGGAAAAGCTACCGTTATGACTGCTTTTTACGGACAGCGGTGGATAACAATCACACATACATATTTCTCAGTGGGAACGATAAATACCTCATACTGTAGAACGTGACACTGAATGAAAACATAAATGACACGAACACAATTCTATTTAATGTTTCATTCGGGGTCTGTCAAATACCATGTTTCTAGAACATGTATCTATGTGATTAAAATGACATCTCGTGTCAGGTGGTTTGTAAAACTTAACCATCTTTTAATCCACATACTAACCTTATCGCGGTAATTAGTGTTCCTGCTAATTACCTTGGTCAGTGACCTTTTAAGAGTATATATCATCTATATTATGGAGTTTCACAATTTCAGTCATGAACTCGAAATGATCCATAAATTCAATAATACTCAAGGCAACAAAATGATATATAAATAAACATTCAATTCATGAACAAAGCTTTATGATAATTTATCGTATTATTGACTTCTAGATTATTGCAAACTAACAATAAGGCCCTTCTTTCAACAGAAAAAGGGCGAACCATAAGCAGTACACGCTTACTTACACACACAAGTCTCAGAAATAAGATAGGTTAGAGTTCAATATTCCCGAGATCATTCCAAATCTCTTAAGTCGTCTTCCGACTTTAGAGACCCGAGGTTAACCCCCGACCTCACCACCACCCCTTCTCGGCCTGCGACTTCAAGTAGGACGAGCCCAGCTTCGGCCCATCTTCTGCATACGACCTGTTATTCTGAGATAACCCGTATCAACCACTGTGGGGCCCCTACTGCTTTACCAAAGAGCAAGATGACGATAATTTCGCGTAAGCCCAACACCGGCGTCGACGTCGACGACCTAGCCCGCATCTCTGAGGTCATCTCGAAGATGCCCGGGTTCGCCAACGGTGATGCCGCTTCTCCCTCTAGAGACGCCAACAAACCGACAAACAGCGCCAGCCATACCATCCCATTAACATATCAAACCGGCTTAGGGGTCATCACTCCCAACACGAACATGGGCAAATCAACAGTAGATGGCACAGTTGACCCCATGGTCAATTCGGAGGGGGCAGACCCAGGTAACACCACAACTCGCCGTCCGAGAAGGATACAAGTGAAACCCAAAACACCTAGGTCGGTCGCTCGTGACTCCTCACTACTACCCACCTTGGTACCTGTCTCCCTATCAGTATCCCTATGCAACTCCTCCCACGCACTATCTCCTGCAGGCGGACCCCTGGACGATCTCGCGTCCCCCCGCCTTGAAACAACCAACCCGCTTCCGCAACAAAAACACACTACAACAGACTCAATAAACCGTATATCAACACGAACCGAGAAGTTAAAGACAAATACAACCTTGCATACAATCAAATATACTCAGATAGAGGAAATATATTACCGCAGGATAGATCGAGTCCAAAAAAAATACACAATAGATCGTCCAAAAAATTTACGCAAGAGAAAGCAAACACAGAGATTAAGTAATGACCAAATAACGGAAACACACTGCAACATCAATAACATGTTGAATAAAATTGCTGCGTCGCTTGCTTTTAAAAGGGAACTACGGATAGGACGATAGGTACCTCATGTAGTGATGTGCACTGCTGATTGAACAACCTCTGCATGATCAAGCACTTTAGCTTGCAAGAAGAAATTCATTATTTCTAGCTTGCATGAATATGATAAAAAACTCTCCTCATTAAGAGAAAAGGGCGAAATAATATAAATTTAAATACAAACGAGAAGTATTATAACTCATGAAAACTCTTGACTCCATGTTTGATTGAAGAAAAAGTAAACCCCTTACTCCACACTAAACTGTCAAGCAAAAAGTAAAATGGAATAACAACATGACAAGTTAAAACACTTCTCCAAACAAATTAATTCACTCTGTAGGACCAACTGGCATAAACAAATATCCATTTTTCAACATCTTACTCCCCCAAATGGATTAATTTAAACTTGTTTATGATTCATTTTCTAAATAAGATAAAGCAATTTAAACCTAATTTTAATTAGCAACAAAACATGACCGAACGCATCACTATGATTTAAACAGATAGGATGTGATAATATTTTCAAACTAAAAAAGATGAACAGCTAAAGAGATTTCAAGCAGATCAAACGAAAGACGCACCAGAGTACTACAGGATTGAAACTGCAGCTCGAATTCTGATTAACAGCACATAGGATAACAATTTTAAACAGTCTAAGCATAATACCTAAAACAATACAAACAAGCAATCAGGTGTACAAAGGAAGTATCATCATACATGCAACCCAACTGAGTTAAAGATAGAAATTCTCTCCTGTAAAGAAAATTCTAGGAACATAAAAAATCTAAAACACGACAGTGTCAAGCATGGTTCCAAGGGTCTGAATTATGTTGGAAGACATGAGGTTGGAGACGTGCTCTTCTAGGTGTTTCTTTGCATCTTGTCTCCCGACATTTGCAATAGCAAGCTTTTCCGGGGGTAGCTCATCTTCCTCTTGAACTGCTTTGTTGTACTTTGTTGCTAGGTTCAGCATTTCCTGTACATAAAGGTAATCAGTAGCATAGAGGCCTTAGAAAAAATAATTCTAGTGATTTTGCAAAGAACTACTTCTATTATTTATGGAATTGCAAAGGACCTACTTCATTTGCAAGAAAGAAAGTGCCTAGTTCAAACCTAATTCCTCAAATAATTTCCTTTCCGGATGAGACACACATAAGCTAGGCTGGGTCTCATATATATTACATTCATCCTTTTTTGCATCCAGCCTCTTTAGTGGACTTTTTTTATTAAAACGTGAGGCCTTTCGCAAATAGTGTGAACAATGAACTTTTCTTAATTTCAAAACAAAGTGGACCACATAAATTTCTAAATGTATTGCACACACCTGAACAATCTGCTCATTAGTTTTCGAATGCACGTCGAATGGCCGTAACACAAAACCATCTGTCCATTTCTTCTTGTGCAAATTCAGAAGCATCTTTTCTTCGAGTTCATTTTTCCTATAATTTATTGCTATAGAGTAGTAGTGCCTGTTCAGACCATGAATCAATGCCTGCCATAGGATCAACAAAAAAGCATCATAATCTCTCTATTTTGGAAGCAAATTACTTTGACCTAGATTTAGAAGCACAAATGGGTGCAAACCTGAATAGAAGGCTTGTTGAGGTGGCCCACATTAGATGTCGTTTGACGAGGCTCTTGGCCAAGCATCATTGTCTGAGGATTGATCAGCCGAAAGGCGTCGATTACCACCTTACCCTTCACGCTCTGTATTGGGTCTATCACAACAGCAACAGCTCTTGGATTTAGTGCTTCAAAACTCTACATAAAAAGGAGCAAAAAATGAATTAACAAATAGTAATGAAATTGGATACCAACAACCAAAACCAGGATGAGAGTGGTACCACAAAATTTGAATAAAAATAAGTGTTTGTACAAACCTGTTGCGTGTTAATGTCAACACCTGAAAGCCAACAGCCAAAACCAGGATGAGAGTGGTACCACCCCACTACCATCTCAGGTCTGTATAATGAGGAAAACAAATATATGAGTAGAACAATTAACTATAGTAATTAAGGAAGGAGATCGTAAGAAAACAAACAGGAAAATAGATATTTACTCAAAAAATTAGTTACCTCATTGCAATTGAAACCTCATATTTGCTATTTTACCAAACAATATTAATGGTACAGGTTACTCACAAAGGTTGTCATGTAAATTTAATAATTAAGAACTTAACATCCAAGCAAAACAGTAATTAAAAGCTTAAATACTCGTCGAAAGAAACAAGAAGAATACAAGTATGAGTCAATTCATATTGTTTGAAAACCTTAACGAATAAGAATGTTTTCATCATATATTACTGAAATCTCTTGTTAGATAACATATTTTAAGAATAAATAACAACAGGGAACAAAATTGAAATGGTTCCAGCTTGTGGACTCCAGAGCCCAAGTTCCAAATACACCAAAGGCAACCCTTCATGGTTTTCATAACATTTTTTCTATTGTGTTGGTGTGTGTGTTTTTTGGTAAAAGGGGGAGTGAAAGACCTGCCCGTCTGCTTGAGCATATCAAGCATGTTAGTCTGGAAAGCATGATCAACAGCCTCGACAGATACACCTGTACCACTCTGTGGCATCGCAAACACATCCACCACTCGAACTGTATATTCATCTACAAATTCTCCGAGCATCAGTCCCATCACCTCCATTGGTACACCAGCTCTCCCTTCATCCCCAATCAAAATAATTCAATCAGTATGTAAGGAATGGTTTGATGTTCACTAAAATTAAAGGGACACGGAGTCGTAGACTGACTAATACTTCGGGTCCTTCGCTGTTTGAATCTCCAAACTATTTTACCTCACGATTAGCACAGCAACTTGTAAATTTTAAATTAAATGCCATAAAGTATGTCAGCATCACAGTAATGCTTTAAGTAACATAGCCTTTGACAATGAAAATATTGAAGCAGTTCACTCTGGAGGGTAATGCAATGCGTGAAACTAGCATTAGAGAACAAACAAGCTAATAAAATAAAGGCAGCGTGATTGGTTACAAAATGAGAAATCAGAGGAACACATTACCAGAAAGGTTTTTTCGGGTGTCTACAAGCTAGCCGCAACTAAGTATATAACTAAGAAGAAAAGGAAAAATAGAGAAATTGATCGGATCTGAGAGGGGTGTGTAGATACCGTGCTTGAGCATCTTGAGGAGAGCGAGAGAGGAGATGTAGACCTGCTCCGCCGTGTCGAGAAGAGGGGCGTCGCCCTGAGGGTGTCCTCCTATTGATCCCGCCGCCGTGAACATTCTCTGGATTCTATCCATGTCTTCTCTCTCTCTCTCTCTCTCTCTCTCTCTCTCTATGCCCTTCTTTCTTTCTCTCGTTGTTCTATTAGCTGGGGATAGTATGCTGCTTGGAGGAGAAGAAAAGGCAATGGATTCTATTTGTAAAGAAGTGTCGATTGGAGGAGACGGCCTAGTAAAGCCCAATAATTATTGGGCTTATATAATCTTTTCATCCAAGCATACAGACCGTAAAATATAAGCCCACTTATTTTCTCAAATTGGGGATCATACCGTAAAGGCCCATTAATTCGGCCTTTTTGAAACTTGATTTACATTTTGAGAGTACAGCAACCCAAATTTTTTTGGTATCATAAGGTGTTGTCATGACACTTCTTAAGATTGAAGTTAAAAATTCAAAATACACCCAACGAACAAGAGATCGAGAAATCATATGCGCTTGCATATTATCCATTATAATTAATTTGTTGTTATTATATGTTGACTTTTGATTTTCAATAAATGGTCTTGATGTCAAATATATACAATTTCTCATGGCATAGAACGAGATTTAATCATTTATGCTGTTTTGTTTAAACAATCTCAATTATAATATTTCTGTCAGAACAAATTTGGCTATTTGTGATATCCGTGTCTACAACAGAAACTATGTGCCTCTTATAATTTTAGAAAGATAACTATTATTGTGTAGTATAAACTCGACAAATTAAATTGTAAGAATTGATCTTTGATATAGTGACAATCAATAGTGTTCTTTGTATGGGAGATTACGAATTCAAAACACTAGTAGATTTTTTTAATAGAAATTAATATTTTGAAAGACTAGTTTATTAAAAAAAAAACAATTTAGAATTGAGATTGCTAACATTAGCATATTCGATGAAAATAACTATGATCGGATATACCGAAAACTCTTTAATAAAATAAACATATTCAAACAAACCGAATTTGAAAATGCTGTGTTAGATCAAAACTATATTACAATTTTATATTTTAAGTGTAAATCATCATTTCAACCACATGCTGTGATTTGACAAAAGAGTGCAGCAGAATTTTGATGCCAAACTTCGAGGACAAAGCTTCTCCAAGTCCAAAACACTTGGACACTGTTATGCACGAATATTCACATTACATTCTTTTAGCCCTTCATAATCTCTGTCAAACAACACATCATATTTTTTTTTGTATTATCTCCCTACCTTATTAAGGAGCTTAAAGTCTAGATCCTGCAAGGGTCCTGATTTATTGTTTTTTTGTTGATTGAATCTGAGCCATCTAAATAAATATTCTGTCTTTTTTGATTAAATACATCATTTCTCTGTGTATAAGTCTAAATTTAGTTCAAATTGAACCCGCTACATGTATAGCCACACATCTTGTCACAAATATTTTTGTTCTGCACCGTTGGATCTGAATCAAAAATCGTGCAGATTAAATCTAACATCTGTAAATTTTTTCGCTGGAAGCGCTGCGCCTTTCCCGGCAAATTATCTTTTTGCCCTTCCCTCTCTGATCCTTCTTCCAAACAAAGAGAACCCTAATAGTCTCGGACCCGCGCCACTCCGCCTTCCTTCACCGTCTCTCCGATCCCTTCTTCCCTTAAGAGAAAAAAAATGCCTCAGCCATCTCTCTCTCTCACTCTCAGCCCTATCCGCCATCTCTCTCGCTCTCTCGCCTCAAACCTGCGCCCAGCCATCTCTCTCTCTCTCAGCTCTCTCCGCCATCTCTCTCTCGCCTCAGACCCGCGCCCACCTATCTCTCTCTCTCCCATCCCTAAAAGCTCTCCGCCATCTCTCTCTCGCTCTCGCCTCAGATCCGCGCCCCTCAGCATCAGCACAAGCATTGATCCTTCGTCACAAGGTTTTCTCATCAATCTCTCTGTGGTTTTCAGTTATGTGCCAATTTATCCTTGATTACAATTAAAATTTAAACAAAAATCCAATACAGAGTTGTGTAGTTCATGATAGGTACCAGTTCGTTACATATTGGAGTTGGGGGCAATATTGTAATAGCTTAAGTCAAGACCTCCCAGGTAAGTGTAAATTAGATCTTGTCAGTACTTCGGTTCCATACTGTGAACTGTTTTTGCTCTTTTGCTTGATTTGTGACAATTCCTGTCTGAGCCGTTAGAAATGTCTTATTTTCACATTTGCTCATAATATGCATAGATATTTAATTTCTTTTTTCATTTATATTTTTTCTTTTTATTTCAGAAGGCCTGAGCGAGTACCAAGTAACAATAAAATCAGGTAATGGGCATTTGATGTTATGTTGTACCAAAGATTGGGACCGACTGTCTGGTACCAAATCTGGTTGTTTGGAATAAACTTCTTTGGTACAATACAAAATAGTGCTAGTTTGACTTGTAATCAGTTCTTAATTGTAATGGTAGGTCTCTTTCATTTAGTTTATTGGTGAACATTGATTGTTGTATTGGAGATTATTATCATTTTGTCTGCAGGTCAGATTTTTGTTGTTGATTCATTTTAGTTGGTACCGAAGCTTGATGCTGAAGAAAAGATCGCTATACATGTCTTTCTGGTACTGTTTGGCAGTTAACTATTTTTTTATAAGTTCAATTCAGTTACTCTATTAAAGCAAACCTGATTCTATCAGGGATTTTACTTCTATTTCTTGCAAGTTTATTCTTTGTTGGAGGCTGACCAGCTAGAGTTGTTATCCGAAAGAAACATTTGGTTCTCCAGATCTTGATGGTGCTAATTATCAGGTATGTTTATTACTTAGACATTTTCATTGATTTACAATGTTATAATTCAATGGAAAATTTAAAAGAAATTAAGGGCAAAATAAAACTTTGCAGGTCACAAATCACAGTTGTGAAACATAGACTCTAGCTAGATTGTCTTTAAGTTTTAACATTTGATTTCAATTCATTAGTCTAAATTTTGATCTTGAATGAAGGCTTTGGAAGAAGAAGATGATACCAATAGTGTACCACACTATTGGTAGAAGTATGTACCATTTAGAGGGGGTACCAACCTTGCACTGGTTGTGTATGTTGATCTAGGATGTGAGTTCTAATTACAGCTTAAATTTCAATTAATTCATGAGAGAGTTTTAGATTGTTACAAGATGATTAAAAAAAAATACAGATGTGTCTCAATGCAACTAAGACGAGTGGTACGTCTGTTTCATTTGTACCAGAGAGCCCAATTGCTGCACTGGAGGTGCCATGTCTGAGCCATACCACCGAAAAAGTGCAAAATGTGCAAAATTCAACATTGAGCCCAATTCAACAATTGATTTATTTGAGAAAAAGTGCAAAATGTTTTGGACAAATATCTGATTGTGTTAACATTGTGCTGTCAAAAATGCAAAAATGTTTGATCAAAACTGGTAGATGCAGTCCGAAACTGGGGCACAGTTGCTGATCAAAATTGGTACAGGGTACATGCCATTGGTACGGATAGATACAGTCCAAAATTGGGGCACAGTTGCTGATCAAAACTGGTACAGGGTACATGCCACTGGTACGGGTAGATGCAGTCCAAAACTGGGGCACAATTGCTGGTAAAAAAGGAGTGAAGATGGTGAAGTATTGGTAGGATGTGCCACTTCATCAATTGCCAAGGAACTTGTAGACAATATATGTTTTTTTAGGGACCTCAATGCATTTTTTTTCATTTGCTCTCTGTACTTGCTTTTCATTTACTCATTTAGTTGCTCAAATGTTTTGAGCTATTTTTGTTTTTATTTCACTATTACATCACTTGTGTAATGGACCATATCATGAATGAAATATGGGCTAGATCCATATATTTCTTAAAAAAAAAAGGCGAAATGTTTTTATTAGAGAATGCTATGTTTTTTTATTCCTATATTCAATTCAGAAATAATATTTTTGGTTTACATTCAGCGATATTTATTTTCTCTATTTTTTTATAAAAAAAATATTTTAGTAAATTAGGTTTTCTACTACATAATTTGCTCCCGTTGCGGTGCACGGACACAATTACTAGTAAAACATTATAAAGTTCCCAACACTTGTCGGCCGTGAATATTGTGTTCTCTATTAACCATGGGACCGAATTCATTTTACGCAGACTGAAATTAAATCTATACCGTTCTTTTCTCTACAATTAGAATCGGTATCTGAGGAGAGAATCAATATCCTCTGAGATAAGATAATATTTATGTTTGGATCACGGCAGTTCGATAGGAATTCGGATCAATCTGGTTAGAGGTAAAACGCACGGGACCGCTTTAATAGTTGTGTGGATTATGATTGGACGGTCCAGATTCAAACATAAATATTCTACTATCGGTGATACAAATTCCCTGAGGAAACGGATTCCAGTTTCAAAGTGATACACCTAAGCATCAGCGAATTCGTATCCTCTGAGATATCTCAAACTTTGCGTGACTTTACGGAAAATTATAACCGTTTAAATAAGTTCTACACGAATCTCAAAGCACAAATGATACAGCCCCTGCGCTATCACCGAATAGGCACCGAACACGTCGGTCACGCAAAAGTTGAGATATCTCAGAGGATACGCACTCAGCATCAGCGGAGTCTGTATCGTCTACATGAACTCAAAAGAACATCTTTTGAGTTAACGAATCTCGGGCTTCTGATTTTAAACATAGCCAATTTGGCTACAACCTATAATTCAGGGACTCTTTAATAATAGTGTGGATCTAATTCGCACGAATTTTAAAACAGATCTCCATATGTATTAACTCAAAGATTCTTTTTAAAGGGTTTGTTTGCACTGTTAATTCGTTTTTCCACCTATCAAAACCAGTGTTGTAAAAAACGTCCGTTATGAATTTTTTCAACTGATTGATCGATTATTTTTTATTATGATCAATTATTTTCAATTAATCATTTGACGATACTCTATCCGTTCGAAAACCGCATACTGCTATTTACAACACAGATCAAAACTTGTTTGGTAAATCACACGGCAGTAGACTCGTCCAGTGTTGTGTCCTACTGGCGCAGCCAACGCCACACCATTTGTGATGAATGGAATCTCCATTTTTATTTAAACGGAGGGGATCTTGTCGCTTCAAAGCTCAATCCAGACGACATCAAATCAATCTGATTGATAGATGATTTGACATTAATGCCATCACTGCGAGAAACATTTTGTAAAGCCTTGCAAATATCTCTTTCTCTCTGCCTCTAGTCCCTATCGATAATTTCTTTCACTTTCACTGATCTCATGCACTTGCAATAATCTTCAATTGTTCAAGGCATTACGAAAACCACAAATTTTCCCTTTGCCTTTTCCTTTTTGAGAATTATAAGATTAAGAAAACCACAAATTTTGGTTCGTTCGGACTTTGGAGATGTGAAAGAGATGATTGAAATAGTGGGTCCAGGAAAACCATACGGGCGTGCAGGTATCAATGACCTCTGCGAGACTGCCTCTTTTTTTCCTTTCCATTTACTATCTCTTTCTTTCTCTAACCTATCTGGATGAGCCCACCACTGGTCACTGGATCATAATAGAGACACTAACTCAAGACCGGAATCGGACCGCACCCAAGCCAAGCCCGGACCCGGACCCAACCGAGAATCCAAATCAGGTTCCCACCACCCACCTCACCTGCAATTTAAAGTGCGAGAACAGTAGAGAACAGTGACCGTACAGTAGACAGGTGGGCCCGGCAGATATTGCATCGTTATCTGTGAATCGACGGGAAACTCGGGCGCTCAAATCTCTCTCTCTCTCCCACCATCTCTCTCTCATTTCCTCCCAAGCAAAAGATCTCCTCTGTCACACCAATGCAATTACCCAAACCAGCAGAAATCCACGCACAAAAGTTTTAAAAAATACATTAATAATAACAAATAGAGAAGAAATCATTCTCTCTCCTTTCCGCCCACAGACCCACAGTAATAAATCCAGACTCAAGCCATACACTTCCCCACGTGAATCTTTTGACTACACCTGGTTTACGTCTCCTTCAATAATTTATTTCACGGAAAATCTAGACCAGAATGTAATAATCTTACGGATGTGACTTGCCAATTAAATGTTGACAAAAATTATGATTTTTCTACCGTAATCATTACTTGTGCAGTTTTACAATGTTTAGTCACAGTCGTTGAGACGTAAGCGTAAGTTACCTTGTCTAATGGCCTAAGAGGCTAAGACCAGGTCTACCTAAAAGATTGAAATCCGGCGGATTTGCAATCAAGCGACGTCACGGTCAGGGAGGAAACCTAAGAATTCGTATCTTCTGAGATATCTCAAACTTTACGTTACTTTATGAAAAATCCCAGTCGTTTAAATACGTTCTGCAAGAATCTCAAAGCACACATAATACTGACCCCTACATCACCTCCGAATAGGCACCCGGACACGTCGGTCACGCAAAAGTTCAGCTATCTTAGAGGGTGGTACGCACTCCAAACCTAACCCGTTTGGTTGCTTTTGCTTGGAATTGAATCGAACAGTGAGAGGGTAGTTTAGGAACAGTGCTAACAGTAGAGCCTAATCATACTAATCACTGAGTTCAGTACGAGAAGGTCTCCTATTGGATATCGACACGTGGCAAATGATGACTATGAACGGATCGCGAAATTAGTCCCAGGATCTCCGGACGCGTCCAGTGGTTTTCGTTCGTTCTCCGTTTTTTTCCCAGAGCAATTAATAACACTGGCTGTAATAATCATAGCTGACATTGATTTACACAATCCCGTACTGGTACTGTGTCTGTGCTTACAGGATTCTCTTTCTTAACGATATAACAGAGATGGTGAGGTAATATGTTGAAAGAGATAAAATTTGATTTACAGCACCATGCGAATTGGGAGGATGTAAGTTGGAGTAACCGAGTCGATTGACCCATTTTTTTATTTTCTAGTTTTACATTTAATTTTCTATATAGTATACAGTAAAATATTATGTTCCGTTAAATTGATTCTTATTTTTTGTATTTTTTATATAATTTTTTATAATCTCAGAGTCTATACTTGTACATATAGTCACAGAACTAGCGGTTAATTCACAAATTATTTGTGTTTTTTTTTTTGACGTTTTCGAACCGAACTCCGAATAAAACGCAAAAAGACATATAATACGTTTTATTCACGAATAAAATGCTAGTCGCGAATTATTTGGGAGACAAATGCGAAAAAAATAATTATAATTTTTTTATTTTTCTTTGGGTTTTTTTTCCTTCTTTATTGTACCGAATTATTTCCAAAATAAACCGACTTATATCCGAATTACGACCTTTTGACCCCACCGAATCGAATATGAACTATTTGTTTGTTACTATGCTTGTACACTAAAGAAGAATAAATGTTTCTTTTCTTTTTTTTCTTTTTTCTTTTTTCTTTTTCCTTTTTTCTTTTCCTCTCGGTATGTTTTTGTTCGATATTATTAAAACCTTAGGTTTCCGACAACTTATCTAGCCATTTTTATTTTATATGATTAATGTAAACGAGACGTTTTTCGTTAGACATAATAAATGAGGTGTTTTCCTCAAATATATATGAAATTTGGTTTATAAACATGTTTAATATGGATACTATGTTAAATAGTTCGAATCAATTGATTAAACTTTAAATTGAAGATGAAATATCTAAAGTATGATGAAGTATGAAAGATACGAGATATTTGAATCCTCATCGATAAGAAATATTAATATTTAAAGTTTATTAAATTTTAAAATAAAATTACACTTACAAACTTTATTACAAATTAAGGGTGTTCATTGCAATTTTTATGATAATGCATATTACTATTGAATTTTTCAATTAGCTTGACCTTTATGACGCTGTATTTATTATATGAGGAACGTTAAAATGCCTCGTCGTGTACGGTTTATAAGCATTACATGATTTCATTCAAACCATTTAACATAATATATGTATTAACATATACTTAGAGATCAAATTTAACTTTTTTTGGAGGTATTTTTTTTTAATTAAGTAGATGTTTATAATTAGTGATTATGTACATATCACAAAAAAATAAAAATAATAAAAAATTTGACCTCCGAGCATGTTAATATGGATATAATGTTTTATTTTTGTGATAAGCAGTGGGGAGCACCCATTTATTTTAATATATGAAATCATGTATCAGAAAACTGGTATCAAACATCTGGTACGCGGCTCCTAAAATGTTCAATCAAAAGTAAACATCACAAAAATTACATAATACCTAATTAGAAAGTACATGGTCTTATCAACAATTCAACACAAATAAAGAGGTCTATAGAAGAAGACAGAAATTTGCTTAAAGGCCCTGCAACTTATACAAAATTAATAAAAGTTTGATAAGAACTGAAATCATTCGAACAACTTAGCAATATTCGTATCACAACAGCTAAGTCGCTCGTTCCTTGATCCGAAGGGCTCCAAGATTTTAGTACTGCCCCTCAATAAATCTGAGAGGACAAAGAAGTTATATCAATGGGTATAATAAAGGATGAGTTGTGGTCTCCGTCTCATACTAACCATAGTAACAAGATTTGTGAATTATTTGTGTTTAATTCTTCTTCTTTTTTACGTTTTCGAATCGAACTTCAAATAAAACGCAAAAAAATGCATAAAACATTTTATTTGCGAATCAAACGGGAGTCATGTATTATTCGTGAGAAAAATATGAAAAAAAGCCAATTTTTATTTATTTTTTTTGCTAAGGATTCATTAGAGATATATTTTTTTGGCTTACTTATTGTACCAAATCATTTTCCGAATTATACTCATATTATGAATTTTTAAACTCGCCGAACTTAACCTGAACTATGATACTAACCACCCAAAAAAAAAACATATTGTTGGACCTTGACAACCCTTGTATGCTAATTTAGCTTTAGTATGAATTTTGCTATCCTTGACCAATCATCAAAACAATCTTATTTTGAGTTGTAGATGGTGTCAAAGTGTGATTTTGTATGCTACCAAAGTCTAGCTATTGATAAAGAGACAATACAGTGAATTTGTCATGATGATTGATGAGTCTATCTCCGTGACAATTTATCCATGTCTGTACAGTCTAATTGTACGAAGAAAATATCACGTAATAATTTCAACCATTCAACTGTATAATTACCTACAAGTTGTCTACATAAAGTTAAATTAGCTCCTTGATTTTGTAGATCAGAGAAAGTATACTAACGGAAGTATCATTGGTAAAATAAACAAGTTTTTAGCATGATGAAACACAAAAGACACACACATTTAAACCCTCTTCATATAATAAATGCATTGCAATATAATGGTCAAACTGACTGTGAAATTCACAGGAACATGCATCGTCGTGAAAAATTGCAATGAACGCCCATAATTTTTAATATAGTTCGTAAGTGTATTTTTTTTCTTTTAAGATTTAATAAATTTTATATATTAATCCTCCTATAGTTTAATATTTGATAAAAACGTGTCACCAGCATTGTCAAATTTTGGGTCCATCAAACCGTGCTTATCTTGCTATCTGAACTAATTGTTCATCAATGCTATGATCACTTAATTAAATTCATCACATTAACGATTAGAATCCTAAATCTATTATCGGAGATAAGTGCTGTAAAAAACGGTATGCGCTTGTTGGACAGACAGGGTACCGCCAAACGATTAATCGGTATGCAGCTGATCAATCAGAATTATGCAGACGATTAATCGTTTTTATTAAAATTATATGTATATATTCATAATTCATTAAAAATAATTTATTTAACCCATCAAACTTATCAAATAAACTTAATTTAACTTGATTCCGTTATTATAACATAACACTATGCTTGCTTCTTTTTAATAACAACACAGAAGCACTTTATATGGATAAGTAACATATTTATATAATAAAAAAAAATTAAAGAATCAAGCTTTTTTAAATACCAATAACATATTGTTTGAAAGAAATGAACAATTCCGATATAAAATCACTAAATTTTGTTTCTGATAACAACTTAATTTCATATATGAACATGGAGTAGAACTAGGGCGTTCTTAAGCTCACCAAAGTGTTGGGTGAGCGTAACTCCAAAATCCATCAAATCGGTTTCAAATGACAAATCCGAACTGTTGAAACCCGCATACCTTACGAGTGATACGCCTACATGTGAAAATTTTAAGCATTTGAATTAATCTAGTATAAAATCAAGTGGTCAAAAAACATTCAAAAAATGAATGCACTAAAATTATTTTATTAACCTTCTAATTTTGACCAATTGACTTTATATTAAATTAATTCGAATGTTAAAAATTTTCACATGTAGACGCATCGCTCGTAAGACAGGCGGGTTCCAACGGTTCAGATTCATCATTTGAAACAGATTTGATAGGTTTTGAAGTTAAACTCACCAAACACCCTGGTGAGCTTAAGAACACTCTAGTTCTACCCATGAACATGTCATACTAATTGAAAAAAATTTAATCAGAAAGTAAGAAAAATATATAATATATAACTAACAAAAGAGTTAGTCAATTCAAGAGTTAGTAATAAGAAAAAATAAATATAAAAAAGATTGGATGTATATCCAAATACAAATAAAACTACAATATATGATTTATAAAACTTATTATCACAAAAAAAAATGTGAAAAAAAAATATTTAATGGAATAAACAGGAATAAACGGATGATTAAATGGAAAACAGCCAATTAATCGTTTACATCTACAAACATGCGTTCGTTAAGTGTACTCGTAACGATTTGGTTGCTATTAACGAATAATGGCAATTTAATTGGCCGTTAAGTCCTTTTTTACAACACTGTTGAGATCAATTGCAGAAACTTTATCAATGAATTTATGTATTTCCAATTAAACTTAATTCCCAAAAAGGGACCAACATAAAATTCAATAATTCATCATCGAGTGAAGAAAATAAATCAATAAACGTTTAAATGTTCTTGTTGAGACTTGGCCCCCAGTTAGACACAGGGGCAATTAATGTGGCGTTTTCCTCCCGGGCCCCACAGATTAAATTAACATAGAATGGGACCCACTCACCAGACTCCATAATTCATTCAACCGCATTGATTAATCCGTACCTTAAATATAGACGGTCAGATAGAATTCACACATGGGGTCTGGGGCAGCTCGGAGAAACATTGAATATATCTTAGGCTGCATTATTAGTGGACTGTACCAGCTCAGTGTTGCGTAACGGAGTATTGGAATGACGAAGGGTAGAGACCCCACTTCACCAATCTCCACTGATTTAAATTACTGGAGATGTCCATTTCTAAGGTAAAGATTTTGTTATGACTTGGGAGTTGTTGGGCGTTGTCTCCCGTTAGTATTGAAATGGAGAGATCTGGCACCTGGCCCATGACACCTGACACGGCTTCAGTGCTTGAGATTCTACGCTACTTTATCTGGTGCGTCATCTAGTCGCCGAATTAGTAACAGGGTTTAGTCCTTAATACTAAGGCTTTATTTAATTACTTTCGGATCTTCTGTTCCCTGTCCCATATATTCATATGTAAAAATAAATCAAGTTTTAGTATTTGGAAAAATTATTAGAGAAATATAATTGCAAAAATTAAATACACATGTATATACAAATAACTCGTAAATAATGAAATTAATACTATGATGATTTGTACAATTTAAGAAACTAAAACAAAAATTATTTATATAATTTATTAGTTTAAGAACTTTCGATTGGTTTTAAAAAATACTAGCACTTTTTTGTATTATTTGCAATGTAATAATAGAATAAGTTTGTTTTTAATAATAATTATAATATTTTCTTAAAAAGAAAAATCTTCATAGAGTTGCGAAGCCCGTGCCCTATGCCCGGGGTACCTGTGCCCGAGCCCAGGTATAGGTCGGGTAAACAGGTACACGGGTAAGGGCAAAATATGGGCCGGTCACAGTTTTTGGGGTAAAAACCCGACCATACCTGGACCGAATTGTACCCGTACCCGACCATACCCGTGCTCGTACCCGTATATCCGTGTACCCTACCCGTTGTACCCTACTCGTATACCCGTTTAAAATTTGAATTTCAAAATTTTTCAAATTGCCCCCGATTCAAGTCACATCCGGACCAGTCAAATCGAACCCGTTTAAAATTTGAATTTCAAAATTTTTAGTTTACAAATACACAAACGGAAATACTTTATTTTATTTTCTTTCATTTTGCTCTTTTCACTTAGTATTTGATACGAACGGTTATGATTAAAGTATAATGGTAATTAATCTTGAGAACACACAACTCATACTTTAATTATGATTGTGCACATCATGAATAGATAAACATATGGATCTTATTGGTGGAAATTTTGATTCAGTTCCTATTTTTTAATGCTAACAAAAAAAAATTCGGGATTTTGCGGTAAATCAAGTATTTTTTTCATACTTTAATCATAATCGTTCATATCATGAATAGATAGACGGATGGACCTTGTTGGTAGGATTTTGATTCGGTTCCTTTTATTTAAAATGCTAACTAAGAAAATTCAGAATTTTGCGTAGAGCATGAGTAGTAAATCAAGTATTTTTCATACTTTAATCATAAACCGGTCAGATCATGAATAGATGGATAGATAGACCTTGTTAGTAGAATTTTGATTCGGTTCTAAAAAAAATGGGGATTTTGCTAGAGCATGAGCAGTACATGTTTCATCGCTCTGATTTTCTTAAATTATATTTTTGGAAAGGAATGAGCAGTATTTAAAAGCACACCCATCCCGCAGCTTATGATTCAAATATATGATATATAGCCGACTCCATTAATGGCAACTTTGGAGCTAATGGAAACGATGTGGTGTTGCTGACTTGAGACCAATTTTATGGTACTTGTAAAGCAATTGCGAAAATTAATAGAAAAATTATAATAAATTATAACCTTGAAATTATATATATATATACAGAGAGAGAGATAGGCTAATGTGTTTTTTGTAGCATATGGGCCGAAATACACACGGTCCAAATTTGAAATTTCAAAATTCAAAAAGTCGATCTGAACCGTTCATCTTGTTCTCCATATTAAGATGTGCTTGGAGACTAAATTTTACATTTTTCTGAATTTTTTTACTATTCATTAAGCCACTTGAAAAATTGTTGATCCAACGGTGGCTTAACAAAACAGTAAAACCGTCGGAATATCGATTTTCAAAGTGGCTTAATAAATAGTAAAAAAATTCAGAAAAATATAAAATTTGGTCTCCAAGCACATATTAATACGGAGAACGAGATGAACAATTTAGATCGACTTTTTGAATTTTGAAATTTCAAATTTGGACCGTGTGTATTTCAGCCCATATGCTACCAAAAACACATTAGCCTATCTCTCTCTCTCTCTCTCTGTATATATATATATAGAGAGAGAGAGAGAGAGAGAGATGGGCTATGGTGCATTGCAATGTATGAAGGGGTTTGTGCATTGGACCATAAATCTAAAATTCAAAATCCAAATGGCCGATCCAAACCGTTCATCTTGTTCTCCGTATTAATATCTGCTTGGAGACCAAATTTTACATTTTTCTGAATTTTTTTACTATTTATTATGTATTTTACAAAATTGTTGATCCAACGGTGGCTTAACAAAATAGTAAAATGAGCAGCCACCGTTGGATCAAAAATTTTGTAAAATACTTAATAAATAGTAAAACAATTCAGAAAAGTGTAAAATTTGGTCTCCAAGCACATATTAATATGGAGAACAAGATGAACGGTTTGGATCGGTCATTTGAATTTTGAATTTTAGATTTATGGTCCAATGCACAAATCCCTCCATGCATTGCAATGCACCATAGCCCATGTCTCTCTCTCTCTCTCTCTCTCTCTCTCTCTATATATATATATATATATACTTTTTTGTATGCACACCTAAACTACTTAATTAGCCTATAATTATTTCATTTTATAATTACAAGGGTACAACTTCATATTAAATTATTTAATAGTCTATAATTAGTGATGGGCTATGGTGCATTGCAATGCATGGAGGGGTTTGTGCATTGGACCATAAATCTAAAATTAAAAATTCAAATGACCGATCCAAACCGTTCATCTTGTTCTCCATATTAATATGTGCTTGGAGACCAAATTTTACACTTTTCTGAATTGTTTTACTATTTATTAAGTATTTTACAAAATTTTTGATCCAACGGTGGCTGCTCATTTTACTATTTTGTTAAGCCACCGTTGGATCAACAATTTTGTAAAATACATAATAAATAGTAAAAAAATTCAGAAAAATGTAAAATTTGGTCTCCAAGCACATATTAATACGGAGAACAAGATGAACGGTTTGGATCGGCCATTTGGATTTTGAATTTTAGATTTATGGTCCAATGCACAAACCCCTTCATACATTGCAATGCACCATAGCCCATCTCCTATAATTATTTCATTTTATAATCCACCCATGAAATTTTAAAATGTTTTAAAAAATCAACGAAGTATATACACTGTTTGTCAGAGTTTTAATTCAAAAACAGAAATTTTAACAAATGTTATAAACTCGTAATACTTCATCAAACAAAATAACAAAACATGATAAATCAAGTAAATGAAAATAAAATAAAATGACTCGGATAAAGAAATAAATAAATACATTTGTACTTAGACAAATAAACATACAAATTTTCGCAAGAATAATTTTTATATATAGGTTACAAATTTTATTTATTTAGGAATTATAAAGATGTGACTTGATAATTTTATGTGTATATATATATACTATTTGATATTGAACTACTCAGATTTTAAAAGTCGAATTATAAACACGTAATAATATCTATACGACACTGTTAAAAAAAGAAAAGAAAAAAAAAAGGGAAAAAAAACTCCGACCGGACCGCCCTGCCCCTCAAGGGTACAACGGGCACGGATATAGGACGGGCACGGATATAGGACAGGCAGGGCACGAATTTAAAAAAAAAATCATCGATACCCGCCCCGAGGTACCCGTCTACCCGTGATACCCGTGCCCAATCTCTACCCGTGTCTGTGCCCGGATTTGCCGTGCCTGCCCGACCCCTACCCGACAGCATAACACTATGTGTAGCTGATGTTTAGGTGTTACGGTCATTTGAATTGTGATGTCTTTTTTTTCTAGCTACCGAATATGATTGTTAAGTATAAAACGATTTCTGAAGTAAAATTATGTCTAAGAACTCTTTTAAAAAAAAAAAAAAATACCTGTAAGGGTATGTTTCTAGAAGAATAAATCATGAAATTATTAAAACATAAATAATTTGGAAATTTCAAGATGCTTTAAATAGTGACACTAACTACAATTAAAAAAGCAGTTTTATGTATTTTTAACAAAATAATGGATTATTATTAGTTCTTATCTTTTACTGAGGCGATAAGTTTCTCATGCCTTAGCTGCTACTCTTGTCTTTGACAGAATTGTTGCAATTGAATTATTGCTATTTTTCATCTATAATCGTTGTGCTGAAACTATTTTTCTTTATTTAACATTTTACTCGTCTTGGAAATTTTTTTTTCTGTAGTCAATATTTTGCATGTAGCCGAATAAAATTGAAATTTAACCTCGTGATTTCTGCTGTCCGACTGACAACGCCTATTAAAATTGAAGTTGAAATAGCCACAGTGCCACACCTGCTTCCACATGAATGCGTCTTCAAAGGGATCGGTATTCGGTAGCTGTTATTTGTTATAAAAAAAAAACAGTCAGCACACCGCAAGAGCAACTGAGCAAGGAACACAGGAACAGTAAACTTCCATCTTTGTAATAATTAATAACAATAAGATAAAGGGTCAATCAAACGAACCGTACCCGTCTCACTCTTCCTGTCCTTCCCGGTTCCCACACGAAAAGTACCTCCACTTCTCTCTCTATCTTACTGTTCCTCCAGCCTCTCTCTCTCTCTAGCCCTAATTATACCATCTCCTCCTACCCATTATTACCCTCCTTTCTCCTTTCGCTTTCACTGCTCCCCTTAACCCTTTGCAGAAAGAAATGAGAAAGAACTGAACATCTCCTCCAAAAAGCCATAGCCTTGCTTCACAGTGCAGAGATTTGATATACCAAAAAGCAAAAGCTCCTTCCATCCCCTCTCTCTCCCTACCTCCCCTAAGTAATTCACTACCTCCACCTTACCCCTTACAAAAGCAAATCATTTCAAAAAAGAAAACAGCCTACACCCCAACACGCCATGTCATCATCCACCACACACCCGTATCTTCCCGGTACCGACCGTGTTCCCGACCACCAGCAATTCCTTTTCCAGCAACAGAACCAGCATGGAAGTCACTTCTACCATGTACCACAACACAGCCGACGCGAGAAACTACGCTTTCACCATGAAGAAACCTCTCTTCCCGTGGCTTCTCTCTACTCACCTCACTTCCTTAACCATCCCGCTCCAGGTGTCCTCCCAGAAGCACTCCCTTTACAGTACAATCCAATAGGCACAAGTCAAACCGGTTTCTCTCTGTCTCTGTCTCCTTCCTCTAACAGTCAGAGGCGCCAGGTCACCAGTGGTGTTCCTGGTCCATATGGACCGTTCACTGGTTATGCGGCTGTATTAGGACGGTCTAGGTTTCTCGGACCGGCCCGAATGCTACTGGAGGAGATCTGTGATGTCGGTCGCCGTGATCTTGCTCAAGAAATGGATACAAGCAGTGGTGATGACGGGTTATTGGATTTGGATCCGAGCGAACGGGATTCGTTATCTGCTGTTGATCGTGGATTGGACAGCACCCGGGAAGGCAGTGAGTTTCACTGGAAGAAAACTAGACTTCTTTCTATGATGGAAGAGGTGATGAATCTCTTCTCTGAATATTTGCTTTTGCTGTTTTGTTTCTTTCTGCTTGATATTTTTATTTTCTTTTCACTGGTTATAATTTTGGAAATGAAAGAAAGAAAGATAGGTATGAGCTTTCATGTCAATGAACTTGTGTTTGTTTGGATGGGAATAATTAATACGGGAATCTGAGTTTACTGTGCATGGGTAAATAGTGGTCACATCATTGTTGCAATCATCGAGGTTTTCTATCATTACTCGCTAGTGTATATATAATCCTTTTTCTTTCTTTACTAGTCATATTTTCAGGGTGTTCCTTCATGTTTCATTGTAGCAAGCATTGTTGGTCCAATATAGATAACACGATATGCACCAATTAGAAAATTTCGAGTCATAGCATGCAAATTATTCAAATGTAAATACATGCTTCAGTTTAAAGAAAGAAACTTTTGTATTTGAGATGAAAATCAGGTGTGTTTTATTTTAGTGTTGCGTGCACATTTGACCTTACTATGGAAAAGCATCTTGGTTTTTGCTCCATCACTTAGATAAGAGGCTATTAATTGTGCACGTTCTAGATTAATTTAGTCATTCAATAAAGTAGCACATTTATGTCTGTCTTACTAGCAAATCTTTGTTGGTTAAAGAGATAGTGAAGCTTATTAAAGGAGATATAAAGTCATGATTCAGTGATAATGCAACTAAGCTAATATCTGTTATTTCTTAGTTAAGTAGACTTTTAAGTTTAGATGATTGGTCTTGACTCTTGATTATGAGGTTATTGTGTTCTTTTCATTGATGGCTGCCAAACTTTTCTAGTTTATCTTTAGAATATTAAAAGTAGAACTGTACCGTCTGCAAAATCATAGTTTTATCATTCTTTATTTTAAAAGGGAAGTACCACTGCATGCAAAAGTCTTAATTCCAAATAAATAATTCTCAAATCATCAAATACAACATGCAATTCCACGTGTGTGGACCTTAGACTTGAAATATATCAGTGTCATCTTGTTTTATTTAATCCATTCCCCCCTCCCCACCCACTTTTTAATATTAAAATTAAATTTTCCAATATTACTTGTAGGTGTGCAAAAGATACAAGCAATACTACCAGCAGGTGCATGCTGTGATCACATCATTTGAATCTGTTGCTGGCCTCAGTAATGCAGCACCTTTTGCATCAGTAGCACTGAAATCAATGTCAAAGCATTTCAAATGTTTGAAAAGTATGATACTTAACCAGTTGAGAAATGCTAATAAGATGAATGGAAAGGAAACCCTTAATCGAGAGGAGATGCCGAGCTTCGGTCTTCTAAGTGGCGGAGGTAGCGGCGGGAGTCAAAGAGGAAATAATATGGCTAGTTTTGGTCAACCACATATATGGCGGCCTCAGAGAGGGCTTCCCGAACGTGCGGTTTCAGTTCTTCGTGCGTGGTTATTCGAGCACTTCTTGCATCCGTGAGTGAATTTTATTTTCATATTCCTGACTATTAGTTTAATTACAGTCATTATGTTATCCACAGCTATCAAAATGATCCTTCAAAATCTAATCTTTGCAGTACTTCATCCAACTTTTATTTTAATTATTTGAATTTCCAGGTTTTATCACGCTTAGTTCCTGTGGGACAGTGGGGTACTACACTAATTGTAATTGGCACAACAAAAGTCATACCCGTTAGCTTTACGTGTAGTTCAAGTTAAAAGACATGAAAATATGATGTATAATAAGGTTATAATAGTGTCCTTTAGCTGAAAATGGAATGGTATCCTATATTGTGTTTATTACCGTCGTCAATTTATCACCCATTAATGGGCTTCCAGTTTCCTCAGCTGTTTCTCCCGTTTTTTCTTTTTACTCAATATGTTCAGTCTGGGCCCAATAGAATGACTGATCTCGTAAAAATCTCACAAGGTAATGAAGATTAATGCTAGTAGCACACAACGCATTAGTTAGTTTGCGTTGTGTACGCATTTTTCCATTATCAAAATCTTGAAAGTTTTATTGGGAAGGCCATCTTAGTTCAAGAATTTGATTTCTTTTAGCGCACATGTGTCTTCTGTTTTGGTCCACAGAATAACGAACAGCTTCTGATATATCTTTGGCAATATGTGTTATGATGCTTATTATGTGTGTCTAAGAGGCTGTCAACTTGGTGTGCTTGTTTTTTTTTTTTTTTTTCCCTTTCTCCCCATTGAGACAACACAGCTAAAAGACACTGTCACAAATGCCACCCGCATTTATAGGAAAAATCATAAAGTGATTCACAGGTCAGATTGTGAAAGACATGACTTGGTTAAAGCAACTCACTTTCTGACAAACTGCTATGGCAGCAAAACCTCCCTGAAAGTTAGTGTGTACTGTGCACTCATCTTCTTTGCAGCTTGCACATGCATCTCTACTATTTACTGCCATATAAAAGCCAACTTATGTTGTACTTCCCTTGCTCCATGCATCTCTCCATTTGTGATGTGCTAAGTGCTAACAGATCTGAGCAAGGTTTAGAACTTTAGATGACCTAGTTATGTCCTTATATGTATTATCACAAGCAGCCTTTTGGAACCAAAAAGTCCGTGCTCTACTATGTAATTAGACTTTATTAAAGTTTCTAAAATCATATGTTATAATTTGTATGTGCTGTTAGAACCCTGTTAACTTTTTATATTTGTAACATTGTAGATATCCGACTGACACTGACAAGCAAATGTTGGCCAAGCAAACTGGCTTAACTCGAAACCAGGTAAACATATGAACTCCTTTATTTTCTTGTTTCTCTCTTTACTCTGCAATATTATTTCCAGAAACCAAAAGGTGACACTGTTTTGTAACAAAGTTCAGTTTATTAAGGTCATTTTTAGTTATATAAATATTGTTTCTTGTCATTTAGGTCTCAAACTGGTTCATCAATGCAAGAGTGAGACTTTGGAAGCCCATGGTTGAGGAAATACACAATCTTGAAATGTGCCAACTACGTAGGCACTCGAGCAATGATAAAAACCCTAATCTAAGCTCTGGTGGCATGCTGCAAACGCAGCAAATGTCTGAATGTAGCGGGTCCAATCCGTCAGATTTGGTACAGGGCCAGAGTAGCCACACTAACCCTAATAAAAGCGCCAACCCTAACACAACATCCAGAAGCATACAAGCTGTTGAGTTGTCTCAAATACCAAACAGCATACAAGAGCCAATTAACTTCTCTTATAACAACAGTCTTGGAGCAGCTGGAATTGGTTACGGTGCTGGGAGTTCCAACCCTAGCGGAGTGTCATTGACACTTGGTCTCCAGCAGAATAACCGTGTCGGTCTTTCTGAAACAATTCCGGCCAACCTTGTTCATAGGTTTGGTCTTGAAGATTGTAACGACCCATATATGATGGGTTCATTCGAGGCGCAAGGACGACATTTCGGGAAAGACGTGAGCGGTCATTTGTTGCACGATTTTGTTGGATGAAATGATTTAGGTTCATTTCCCGGTTAGTACTTGTATCTTTAGAGTACATATGGAATTATGGGGTAATTCTTGGGTTTAATATATCAGGAATCCTTTTCTATATAACTGTATGATGACCATATGTAGTAGTATCATGTTTTGCCCAATTTGTAATACCAACAAGCATTAAAGTATTTCTTAATTTGTAGTTTTCTTCTTTATTTACTGCCATGCTGATCATGTATGCAATCATCTCATTTTGTGCATTTCATGAGATGTCCTAATTAAAAGGAGAAATATTATAAATCTTTATTGTAGTGATAATTCTAACCTGGTTTGGACCGGTACGTACTACCAGTTTGTGTGATAAAAGATTATGTATGAAAATTGTACTGAACGCTATCAAATATATATATTTCATGTGATTAAGTATAGCTTGGGTTAATTATTTATGACAATGAAACAAATCAATTTTCTTATTGACTATTGTTGAATTAATGAACACACAAAAAATGACATCTTTAATTTTATTCTACATTTGTTGAGAATCCTGTAATTTTGTCATATCAGAATGTACAGCTCAAGTATCACTCGTTATAACGGAAAAAACCACTCATGTCTTTTCTATCACGCATGCATGTTGGCTAGGTGCTAAAGTGCTAATTAATAAAGTGTTTTTGGTATATGCGCTTAGAATGAAAGCATCACATGAGATCCATCATTTTGTTATTAAAATATTTAAGCGGATCTCTTTTACTAATTAACTATTGAGTTTTGGGTTTGTAACTTTGTATGATCCCTATACATATGATATAGCTTATTTAATTAACCAGGTTTAATTAATTAATGTTTAATTTAATGACTATCTAATTGGCCTAGTAATGCACCCATCATTTGTGACAGGCTCCTAAAGATGAGACAGGCTAAGGATGTCTTGGCTAATCAAAAGACTTGATATTTTTTGTTTTTTGTTTTTTGTTTTTGAAAGGCTATGACAGTACCTCTAGTGAAATATTAAATTTAGAACCTGCATCTGGATAATGATTAAATATTATGTTAGTGTCTTGGTGAGCTGGATTACAAATGGATCCAATTATTTTACTTTCTTTAATTTTATCTACTTTGTCAGCATTTGCATATTATATTTTGAATATACTGATCATACTATTAATATATATATATATATAGTCCTGCTTAGACCAAGTATTAGATCTATTTTCTAAAGGATGCATCTTGAAATCACCCATCCTAGTACTGGTTATGTTTAAACACGCTTACATGCAAAAGTTACGATGGGATTCGGTGCTTTATATATACTGGTATCAATTTATCATCGCATCTAGAGAGGAAAAAAAGCGTCGTGTTATGCTGTATTGTGACTAATATGCTGCTGTGATTTTGATCTCGTGTCGTACTGTATCGTAACTAAAATATTAGGAGTGGTCACGGTACGCAAATAGTCACGCTACGTAAGTCACGCCTTACCCAATTGTGTCCCACATGACTTAGGTGACACTTTAATAATAATTTAAGTTAGTTTATTTAAAATTTACCATTTAATCAATATTTAATGGTCCTAACTACACATGATTCGCGTGACTACGTGTTGTGTCGTGCCGTAACTAGATTTTTCACGTGATGTGCGGTGTCAAAGTTTCAAAAATAGTCACAGCAAGCGAAAGGTCAGCATGCGAATAATCACGGCACGTAACTAACATGCGCGCCGTGCCGTTCCGTGACGGAACCTCCGCCGTGCCATTTTTCCCACTGTAATTGCATCTTACAAGATTCAAATAGAAAACGATGAAAAACAGTTCACTAGTGGAAAAACAGGAATCAGGATCGGTTATATACACATATCAGTATCGGAATCCAACCGATCCTGATGAAGGCGATACTGATACTATCAGGATCGATTTTATATTTTTCAAGAACCGATCCAAATAGAAACTATTAGGATCGGTTTTTTAATAAAACCGATCTTAATAGTTGTTATCTAGATCGGTTTTTGACTAAGAACCGATCCCGATACGTATTATCAAGATCGGTTTTTATATAAGAACCGATCTTGATAGTATTTTCGAATTTTTTTTTTAAATTACATAACAACCGATCCTGATACGTACTATCAAGATCGGTTTTATATTAAAACCGATCTTGATTGTATTTCAGATCATAATTCCAAAAAAAAAAAAAAAAACTTTTAGGATCGGTTTTTATTTAAAAACCGATCCTAAATTTTTTTTTTTTTTTTTTTTTAATTATGATCTGATAAAAAAAAAAACTTTTAGGATCGGTTTTTATTTAAAAACCGATCCTAAAAGTTTTTTTTTTTTTTTTAGAATTAGGATCGGTTATTTTAAACAACCGATCCTAATAGTAGTAATCTGGATCGGTTGTTTAAAATAACCGATCCTGATGTTTTATTGAAGCTAAAAAAAATATTTTTATTTATTTGACCAGCTTCCATATATATTTTGCTGGCCAGCATCCTAAATTTTTTTTTGTTGCACAGTAAGAAGCAATAATCAATTAAATATCATATACACATTCTAAATTAATTATCATACACATCTTAAACTATTACAAAAAATTCATGTACTTCATAAAAAGTTTTGTGAAGCATTACATGTTATAACAAGAAATTTAAATCCAAAAAAAAATTAATTAACAAACATACAATTGACTAATTGGGCTATTTCTTCAATTAACACACATTTATACAATATACGCATTTATGCAATTAATGTAAAACACAACAATAAAAAAATCAATAATTACCTCTTTTGCAATCACATCACTTGAGATTAAAAAAGACCCTAAAAACAAAAACAAAGGTAACAATTAGATGGAAAAACATTTTCCAATAAAAAATACAAAAAAATGTGTTTTAAAAGTATAATAATGAGAAAATTAGATAAAGCTAATACCATGATAGTTGATCGGCCGGATGATTAAGTAACTTGAGAGAGATGTCATCAAAACTGTAAAACAATATACAAACACCATTAATTAATTTTTGAAACAATAAAACAAATTAAAAACTGGCACAATTGAGTCGGAGGTGCGAGAGGCTCGGATTTGAGAGGAAGAGACGGAGAGAAAGAGAGAGAGAGACACGGAGGAGAGGGAGAGACGGAGACAGAGAGAGAGAGACAGAGTACTGAGGATTTGAGAAGAAGATACGGAGACAGAGACAGAGATGCTAAATTGAAAATGAGAGGCGCGAAATGAAAATAAGAAGAACCCTAGCTAAGCTGGTTATATAGGAATTATCATTAGGATCGGTTGTTTATAAAGAACCGATCCTAATAGTATCAGGATCGGTTTTATAATAAAAAAACCGATCCTGATACTAATTTTTTTGTATAAAAATAGTATCAGGATCGGTTTTTAGCAATAAAACCGATCCAGATAGTTTTTTTCTTTTATTTGGAAACTCTTTTCATATGGTTATGTTTAAATAAATATAAAAAATTACATATTAGAAATATAAGTTAATTATTTAATAGAAATTTTATTTAATTTTCAAATTCTACTTAAATAATATTAAACAGGAGATAGGTACTATTTGACATTGACATTTCATTAATGTAATTTTGATGAAAATTAATGTAATTTATATTATTAAAATTTATGTGATAATATAATTAATTATTTGACATTGATATTTCATTTTGAAGTCATTTTGACTATTGAATTTTTTTATACAATGATGCATGATGCATCAATGACTTGTGCCATATAATAATATACATAGGACTTGAACCCTTGTTGTGTGGTGTTGTGAAGGAACGAATACGAACATTAGCATTTGGTCGATCGGAACCGTTAAAATTAAAGAATGTCATATTAATTTCACCATTATAAAATTTGATACAATTCGGGATTCATTTACTAGTTCATCAAAGCAAAACAATATAGCAACATCGCACGGCCGTAAATAGTTTACGTTGGATCTTAATATTATTTAAGTAGAATTTGAAAATTAAATAAAATTTCTATTAAATAATTAACTTATATTTCTAATATGTAATTTTTTATATTTATTTAAACATAACCATATGAAAAGATTTTCCAAATAAAAGAAAAAAACTATCTGGATCGGTTTTATTGCTAAAAACCGATCCAGATACTATCAGGATCGGTTTTTAGCAATAAAACCGATCCTGATACAATTTTTTTTTTTCAAAATTGATTCTGTAAAAAAAAAAAAAAAATCAGGGTCGGTTTTTTATAAAAAACCGATCCTAATAGTATCAGGATCGGTTTTTTATAAAAAACCGACCCTGATTTTTTATTTTTTTATTTTATTTTTTTTTTTTTTTTTTTTTTACAGAATCAATTTTGAAAAAAAAAAATTGTATCAGGATCGGTTTTTAGCAATAAAACCGATCCAGATAGTTTTTTTCTTTTATTTGGAAACTCTTTTCATATGGTTATGTTTAAATAAATATAAAAAATTACATATTAGAAATATAAGTTAATTATTTAATAGAAATTTTATTTAATTTTCAAATTCTACTTAAATAATATTAAACAGGAGATAGGTACTATTTGACATTGACATTTCATTAATGTAATTTTGATGAAAATTAATGTAATTTATATTATTAAAATTTATGTGATAATATAATTAATTATTTGACATTGATATTTCATTTTGAAGTCATTTTGACTATTGAATTTTTTTTATACAATCATGCATGATGCATCAATGACTTGTGCCATATAATAATATACATAGGACTTGAACCCTTGTTGTGTGGGGTTGTGAAGGAACGAATACGAACATTAGCATTTGGTCGATCGGAACCGTTAAAATGAAAGAATGTCATATTAAATTCACCATTATAAAATTTGATACAATTCGGGATTCATTTACTAGTTCATCAAAGCAAAACAATATAGCAACATCGCACGGCCGTAAATAGTTTACGTTGGATCTTAATATTATTTAAGTAGAATTTGAAAATTAAATAAAATTTCTATTAAATAATTAACTTATATTTCTAATATGTAATTTTTTATATTTATTTAAACATAACCATATGAAAAGATTTTCCAAATAAAAGAAAAAAACTATCAGGATCGGTTTTATTGCTAAAAACCGATCCAGATACTATCAGGATCGGTTTTATTGCTAAAAACCGATCCAGATACTATCAGGATCGGTTTTTAGCAATAAAACCGATCCTGATACAATTTTTTTTTTTCAAAATTGGTTCTGTAAAAAAAAAAAAAAAAAAAAAAAATCAGGGTCGGTTTTTTATAAAAAACCGATCCTAATAGTATCAGGATCGGTTCTTTATAAAAAACCGAACCTGATTTTTTTTTTTTTTTTTTTTTTTTGCAGAACCAATTTTGAAAAAAAAAATTGTATCAGGATCAGTTGTTCTAAACAACCGATCCTAATAGTTTAACTATTAGGATCGGTTTTTTAGAACAACGGATCCTGATACTATCAGGATCGGTTTTTTAGAACAACCGATCCTAATAGTTACAACCGATCCTGATAGTATCAGGATCGGTTTTATAAAAAACCGATCCGGATAGTTCACAAATTAGGATCGGTTGACTAAAAAACCCGATCTAACTAGTTTTTAGGATCGGTTTTGTTCAGAAAACCGATCCAGATAGGTATTAGTATCGGTTGTTTCATATAACCGATCCAGATAGGCCGATCCTGATTCATGTTTTTCCACTAGTGGTTGGAGGCGATGGATCTCAATGATTAAGTTGAAAACAAGTCAGCCGACTACCAAATCGATTAATTAGAGACAATATTTTTTTCTTGTATATTCGTTGATATTTTGCAGCTTTAAACATCAAATTATCATTAAATTTGATTAATCGTATACCACATGATTAGTTGGTCATCAAATCCCACTAACTTTTTTTCAAGATCGATTTGTTCATGTAAAGCTTATATATTGAGTTGTTAAGTGCAAATTTTTACGCGGATAAATGGGTAATGAAATTTTGTGATGATAATATTGCATCTAACAAAAATAGTGTTGCATTCGTTTTCATATTTTTAATTATTATAGCATTACTTTCGAGCTGCATCTAATCCATCTATTACTGTATCTGTCGTGTTCTCTAATTTTCCATTTAGTTTGCAATTTAATAGGCAATTAACGGGGATTATCCTTTTAGAATGGAATCAACTATTGGGGCTCTTCCCCTATCACTCTTTAAATCCAAATCAGCCAGATAGAGTTTATTAGAGATGGACTTCTACGGGTTCTTTTACTGTTAACTCTCTTTATAAATGGTTATCATGTAGGGGTATTCCTAATAATATTTTTAATAATCTCTAGAAAGCAAAGATTCCTCTTAAGATCAAAGTTTTTGTTTGGTTGCTTCGGCAGGATAAAATTCTTACTAAATGCAATTTACTAAATAGAGGTTGGCAAGGCAATGTAGATTGTGTATTTTGTGGTGCCCCGGAGACTGTAGATCATCTATTTATTACTTGTCATTTTATTTCTACTTTGTGGTCTTGGATTGGTAATCATAATAATATTGTTTATAATTGCACGCATGTATCTGATCTATGGAATTTTAAGTATTGGATACCATTAAAGAATGCATTATTGGTTGAATTAATTAGGGCAGCTACTTTGTAGATTGTTTGGTTAACTAGAAATAAAATTTGTTTTCAAAATACCCAAGTACCATCTATTAGTTATGTGGCATCTTCTATTATTGCTATGACATCATATTGGTGTAAAGCGCGTTTAGATAATTCCTATTTCAAGTTATCATTAATTTTGCCTTTTGATGTTTCTTCTTTGCCTCAGATAAGCACTATGATAGTTCTACCAGACCCGAACTCACAGAACATATCTAGTCCTCGGTTGGATTCAGACGTGGACCCTTCTCTTGGTTTCGAAGGATTGTCCCTTCTGAGTGATATTAGTGACATTAGTGACATTTAGTGGATTTTCTTGTGATTTTTGCTCTTATGTTACTTTTGTATCTTAGGGTCTTTTATGTTCTTATGTTTTGTGTTTTGTGGATGATAGTTTCTAGTGGTTGAGGTTCCACTAGTTGGGTCTATATTCAGTGCTTTGCACTAATTTTGTATGAACTTTGTAGTTTCGCAATAAAACTGGTGGAATATTTTCACTTTATAAAAAAAAAAATTATTATAGCATTAGTTAAATAGATTTTAATATTCATGAAGATAACTCAATTATGTGCTCATACAACAGCTCTCGATTTTTTAAAAGAAAATCAAAATATTTATGCTTTTGCAAATTGTTATTACTATCTATATATGCAATGAAGGTGAAATATATAAAAATGTCTAATAAAATAAGACAAATATACTGTCCAATTAATATTATTCAATCAATGCAAATTTAATAAGATAGCTAGATAATCATAAAATTTTATTTAATCAGCCACATGGCAACTAGTTAACATCACCATGTCCAATTCGTCGAATGTATTTCATTTTTACAAAACTGTTAAATTACAGGCTATTATTTGTATAGAGGAGATATTTTGTATGGAAAGGGGAGCAATATGTTCAACGATCAATGAAATATATAATGACGAACTATTTATAATTAATTTTTGTGAGACTTATCCTCGATTTAAAAATCACTATCTATAGTTTATTTATCATCAGGTATCTAATTTAACATTTAATATATATCCACGGAAAATATATTGAAGGGAATGAAAAACTGGCCTATAGTTTATTTGTCATTCTCTTCTAGCTGCATTATATATTGAAAGAAATAAATAATATTTATTTTGAGAATAAATAAGATGGAATCTTCCTCTCTTTTTTCTTTAAAAAAAAGTTGAAATCTTCCTTTGAAGTTTCACAATTCAATTATTTCCCATTACATAAACTTCTTCACTTTTTCAGAAGCAAACCTTTATCTTTCTTGAAAAGCACTTCTCTTATTTTGTGATCATCACCTTTATAGAATCTTAATTTTGAAAATCACATTACCGTTTGAATTTTTTTTTGTCAATTCAATTCTTTTTTGGAGATATTTTGTGATAATCACCTTTATTAAATCTTAAGTATTCATGATGTTTTATAATTAACTGATTTGAATTTATATGCAGCGAGTACTTGTTCATATCCGTAACACTTCTACATTAAACTTCATATCCATATCTTTTCAATTCATTTTATAGGGTCTCAATATATAAACCTTGCAGGAAAGAAAATTTCATGATACAATCAAAGAAATAAAAAATAAACTAATAACCTAATTTTATGTGCATCAGACGTACTTTTGAAATCGATGAGCACCAAATATGTTCGATGTGTTTTAAATTTTGTGCACACAAATACCATTACAGAGTATGCACGAATCTTAAAGCACATCAGAAAATTCTAACGCCCATCAGACCAAAAGTACGTCCGATGTCCATCAGGTTTACAATTATCACATGTCATATTTGGCGGTCCATCAAATAATTTAAAATTAGCAGCAATTCACACGTAATGCAGTCTTTCATGGAATATAAAAATAATATTCGAATTGCAATGATATTTGATAATTACAGTTCTCTATGATTAATTGTGTCTTTCATTCTTTTTTTTAGGAAAATTGTTACTTCATTTGAAAAAAGAGAGAGTTTAAAATATAGAAAGTTAATCATTCTTCAATTGATATTCCAACTGAAAAATAATATAGTTTTGTATATATAGTATTCAACCAAAATACTGTAAATGATCATTTTTATATATATTCATTAGGTATTTCGAGAATGATTCACCATAGGTTGCAAATTGGAACCTTTTCAATATTTAATCATGTATATTGAATTTTTTTTAGTTCTTATATAGTTTAGTTATTCTCGTAAAATATTATGTTTGTTTGTAGTCTAGTGATTATAATTTTGTTTGTAGTCTAGTGATTATAATTTTATTTTATAGTGATTATAATTTTATTTTATAATTGTAGAGACTAACATGGATTGAAATCTCAATAACCACACATTACATATTCTAAAATTTCTAATTTTGTCATTGATTAATCTAATTTTTTATTTTCGTCTACATATTATATATTTTACATTTCAGCTCTCAAATTAAAATTTCTAGTTCGGCTATGATCAAACCAACTAAAACATATAAACTAAATTAATTCTCTTAATATGACCGACAAACCGAAACATCATAATCATTCATGCGAGAAGAAACAAAGAGGAAGAAAAATCTCAATAACCACATTTTATGTTTTAGTCTCAGATCTAAATTTTCTAGTTGTGTCGTGATATATTTTTTTTAAATAACATCAAATTTAATTATTTCAACAAAACAAATATGTTAGATTTGATTGTCATAATTTTTTGCTCCATCATACTTACTGCCTCCACCGATCCACATGATCAATGGCGCTGTTTTTTATAAAAACCAACTCCAGTATACTTGTTTCGTTAAAATATTTAAATTTGATTCTATTTATATAAAAAAAAAATCTTGTCATTGAGTAATCTAAATTTTTAATTTTGTCCCCACATATTATATTTTACATTTTAACCTCCAATCTGAAATTTCTAAGTCGGTCATGATTAAGCCGACTGAAACATATAATTTGAATGAAACTTCAATCTGCCGATAGACATCATGATCATGTGAGAAGAAATAAAGAGCAAGAAAAATGAAACGTCAGTATGTCAGTCGAGTTAAAAAAAGGTAAAGTAAAATTTCAGAATCTCGCTTTCAATCACTCAAGACAAAATTATGAAATAGATTCTTTCTTATAACCTTTTGTGAGATGAAAACAGTTCTTTTTCTTGGAGCTTTAGTAGCATTTCTCTCAAGTCCTTTAATTGCTCTTCTCGAGACATGTCAATTTCAGATTCAATTTTTGTGGGAGCAAATAGAACTGGAAGAAAAGTTCAGAGCTGCTGTAACAGTATTTAATTTAGTAAATAAGCAAAAACAGAGAGATGCAATTAACAAAGTCCAATCAACAACAACAATTCTTGCTTTCTTGTAAACAAACCTCGTAGGGAGCTCGAGAGACGAGAAAATTGAATTTAAATGAAAATTAAAAAGAAAAGAGATCAATGTAGGTGGTAGCTATCTTTCAACCGTTTGTATGGTGTTTGGTTAGTGGAACCGAATCGTCTGTCCCTCCGGGGGCAGGAAATTTCTACCTCCAGAGTCACTGCAGAGTGGGTCCCTATATAATTCTAAACCCAAATTTTTTTAACAGTAACCGGGTCATCCCAGTGACTCTGAGAGCAGAAATTTCCTGCACCCAGGGGCAGGAGATCTGGTTCCTTGGTTAGTTCCATCATTATTTTTTAGTCGTTTGCTTTGATATTTTTGAACAGGTGCAGCAATAAATGTGCAAAGGCAGGTGCTGAGCCCAACGTGTTGTTGTCTGGGAAATGACAAGGAGTACTGTGTTTGCCTAGAATAATTGCTTTTCTCGGAAATGACAGTCACTCAACTGCTACTAGACAATATATACACAGTGCTTTTCTCAAAAGAAAAATATATATATATACACTGTATAGGTAGGGCTGATCCGTATTCGAAAACTTATATAAAGATATCTAATACGTGAATATACGTGTAAATAAAGAGGTAAATATATTAATATGGTTTTATGTTTTAATTATCTGTGTAATAGATAGGTTAATGTGCTTTCGGTAGCATATGGGCCGAAATACACACGGTCCAAATATGAAATTTCAAAATCTAAAAAGTTGATCTGAACCGTTCATCTTGTTCTCCATATTAATATGTGCTTGGAGACCAAATTTTATATTTTTCCGAGTTTTTTTACTATTTATTAAGTCACTTTGAAAATTGCTGATCCAACGGTGGCTTAACAAAATAATAAAACCGTTCGATCACTGATGTGATTTTTACTACACAAGTAATAAATCCTAAATTGCACTCAATTTGGTTGCAAGTGTATAACTTTATCGAGGAGTACTTAGGGATCGTCTCCACAGGGACAAGTCGGAATTTCAAGTCTAACCTAATCAATTTAATTTAGTAAAAGAAAATAAAAGGAATTTGTTTGTTTTTAGGATGGTTTGGTTGTGATTAAATTGAATTAAACTAAAGTCTTAAAGCAAAATCTGAGTTTTTAACAAGTATGAGAAATTAGGGTTTCTTAGGGTTCCTATTCACTAGTGTTACGACTAATTGGTTTATTAAATTTGTTCTTTTATTTATGAAGGCACAGTTGGGTGTTGTAGGTACAAAGGGATATCTCTATATTAATACCATCTTTCGATTAGAATAAACGTCACCTCTCGGTACTTGGCTACTCTAATCTAAAGTCATTAAGTTCTTACTGTCCCAATAAATCTAGAAAACTATCTTTCACCTCTCGGTACTTGGCACAATTCTCTAAACTATTAGGTAAAGCCCGTATAAGACACGCGTCACCTCTCGGTACTTAGCCTATCAAATACCCTATTCCTTATGGTCTGGACCTAATATTCAATTTCTCAATTGCAAATACCAAATCCTAGGGTTTCATGTGATTTCGATTAAGTCCTCACAATCAATTAAAATAAAGAATAAATCATAACAAAGAACAAGAATATATAAAATAAAACCAACTAAATCATAACAAAAGTTTCAAGTACAACCCTAATCAACCCTAGAAAAGCCTTTAGCCAGTCATGGCTAAAGCACAAATGAAATCAAAAGAATAAAAGAGTTCCAAAGGAAAGAAAACAATAAAACCGGTTGATCAATGATCTCTTATTCCTTCTTCTCTCTTCTAGCTTTTCCTTGCTCTTCCTTGTTGAAACCTTAAAAATTCTGCCTAAAAAACGTCCTTAATCTGTTCTACAAGTTTCTATTTATACCATCATCTAAAACCTAGAAATAACCAACCAAAAATAGCAAATTCGGGCTCTGAACCGACCTAATTGCGGGCCGCAATAAAAGTGCAGAAATTAAAGCTCTGACTTGTTTGGTTGCGGCCCGCAATAAAGGTCCTTACGGGCCGTAATAAAGGTCTTTGCGGTCCGCAATAAAGGTTCGAAAAATGCTGTCTGGAAGCTTGCTCTGTCTGATAATGTTGCGGCCTGCAATAACTTCATTTCGGTCCGCAATAAATGTGAAAGATGCTCCAAATTTCGTGTTGACTTGCTACAGATCACCCGTTTTGCTCCGTTAAGCTCCAAGCACTTGATTACCTGCAAAATAAACATAACTAGGGCAGTAACTTGAACTTTTAGACATTTCTAACCTAATCAAACCTAATTTAATCAAAACTTGGCTTAATTTACATAACAAACCCTAGGTTTCAATAGATACAATTTCGGCTTATCAATCACCGATTTTCAAAGTGGCTTAATAAATAGTAAAAAAATTCATAAAAATATAAAATTTGGTCTCCAAGCACATATTAATATGGAGAACAAGATGAATGGTTCAGATTGACTTTTTGGATTTTGAAATTTCAAATTTGGACTGTGTATATTTCAGCCCATATGCTACCAAAAGCACATTAGCCCCCCCCCTCTCTCTCTATATATATATTTTTTAATATATATTATAAAATATTTATGTCATTCACTATTATAAATCGATAAATATTACAAATTTTAATATTTTTTGATATTATTTTAATAAATATTTAATCTAATTCGGATCCGTATACATATTCATATGATATCCGCTCTGTATTCACATCTGAAAAATGAAAAAAGAGATATCAATATAGTTTTACCACTATTCGCTCCGTGTCCGCTTTGTTTCCCTCTCTGTGTGCTGGGTTTTAAATTTTTTAATACTGGATATTAAAAAATTAACTTTTAGAAAACAAAATTAATTATCTTTTTTTATTAATAAATAGATGAAACCGTATCAGTGATTCGATTTCACTAATTTTCATAATTGATTGGATTAATGACCACACGGTTAAAATTTGGCACGACACAATACGCGAAAGATCTGATATCCGCTCCGTATTCGCGTCTGAAAAATGAAAAAAGAGATATCAATATAGTTTTACCATTATTCGCTCCGTGTCCACTCTGTTTCCATCCCTGTGTGTAGGATTTAAAATTTTTTAATACTAGAAATTAAAAAATTAACTTTTAGAAAACAAAATTAATTATCTTTTCTTATTAATAAATAGATTAAACCAATTCGATTTCACTAATTTTCATAATTGATTGCATTAACAGCCAGACGGTTAAAATTTGGCACTACACGATACATGAAAGATCGGATTACAGATCGTCATGACACGTGGCCACACAAGTTAAGTGTAATTAAGACCGTTAGATCTTGATCGAATGGTGAACTTAAATAAACTAACTTAAATTATGAAAAAATAACAAACGTGACTGGTCAAGTTGAGACGTGTCACATGTGGTCTCGGCATGATTAATGTACCACGAGCATTATTTCAAATTAAATCACGGCACGACACAATACGTATAAATTTGATTTGGCCATGATACAACACGTGACTCGAGTCACTCTGTAACTAGTCACGCATAGGGGTGTTCATCGATTTGGTTTGGTTACCAAAGTTATAATTTGATTTTAAAAATAGAACCGAATAGAACCTAATCGAACCGATTAAGCATTGCAATAGAATCAAACTAAACCAAAGTTTGATTTCGGTTTGTTCGGTTCAAACTGAAATATATTATTATTTTTATTTAAAGCACTTGATTTATAACAAATCGAAGGATAATAAACCAAAGTATTTAAAGCAATTGATTAAGAAATAGACTAGGGCATGAAGAAATAAAGCGGGACATTTCGGATCAAATTCATAATATATAAAAGTTCAGTCAATTCGGTTATTTTGGTTTTTAAAATTTTCAAACCGAACCGAATCAAAATTATAATTTAGTTTTAAAAAGCAAACCAAACCGAACTATTAAACCAAAAAAACCAAACCGTTTGATTCAAACTAATTTGGTTCGGTTCAAAACCGATTAAACTAGACCCAACGAGCACCCCTAGTCACACACGACATGTCACGTCAAGTATTTAAACACTAAATGAGGTCCTGGTTTAAAAAGGTTTAGAAAAAATGAGAAGAGTTGACTCGTGAATTTCACGTTGTCTATTAGGATCAAGGTTCTAAATAGCTAGCTATAGCTACGCACTAGCTACGCTATAGTTTTTTCGGATCTAAAAAACTATAATGTTATTAACCGCTTTTCTTTTATAATGATTCTAAATAGTTAGTTATAGCTGTGCTATACCTTTTTCGGACCTTAGCGCTATAATCGCTATTTAGAACCTTGATTAGGATAAGATCAATAGTTAAATTCAAATTATTTGTTAATTTTGTTGAAATAATGATTCTAAATTTGTTAATCAGATCAATAGTTCTACCCATGGAAAAGAGAGTATATTTAATAAATTTGTTAATTGGAAGAAGCCTAGACTAAGTATTTGGTTTAATTAATTGAGAATTTTCTGATATGGCTCTAATCTAACTCAAAACAAACATAAAACAAATTAAAAAAACATTAAACACACTTAATAAATTCGCATAAACCGAATTAAACCTATACGAATTTGTATTGACAAATCAATTCGATGTGAAGTTCGAATTGCATTGTGTCCGTCAATAACTGCAGGTGTTTGTGTTTTTGTATTATCTGTTTCTATATTATTTCTACATTTTGGAATTTGATTTGTTGTATTAAATTGGCAAACACGGATTTTGCCAATAAACCCTGCATAAACATGAAAATTTGCAGTGAATGGCATGTCAGGACAATTGTGATTGATGCATTGTATCTCTGCAATTAATACATGAAACCAGCATGGCGTACTTGATTTGTTTTGCATAAATTGAATTATAATTTCTGCACGACCATCTGGAACATATGTACTGGAAATAATTTTTAAAATATTGCACCTTGGATAATTGTTATGCTTATAAATTATGCAAAAATTTGATTTTAAAGCATTAAAGTCAGTTTTATTTTGACATGGATATGATCATACGAGCCTTGGCCATGGAACACCACTGCGTTGAGGGCTTGTTTGGCTGCCACTGTGTCTGTGGAAAAAAACAAATTCTCTCAGAGTGAATTTTTTTTTTTCCACACGCACAGTGTTTCGACCATTCAAATTGGATCCGAACCCAAGTCTATTTCCGTTTCCACCTGGCAGCCGAACAAGTCCTAAGCTTACGATTCAAACTTATGTGGAGATTGATATGATATGGTGTGCCACTACCAAGTTTTCAAAAAAGAAAAGAAAAGAAGATAGTGAGTCTATGGTACTATGCATATCACGGGTTGTTACCGTGCTACAGCTTTATATTTGAGTTTTTAAATCCTAACGGTCGATCCGAACCGTTCATCTTGTTCTCCATATTAATATGTGTTTGGAGATCAAATTTTACATTTTTTGAAATTTTTTTACTATTTTTTTAGATATTTAGAAAATCACTTGATCTGAAAATTCTGGACCATCCAAAAACAGTTATTTTCAATAAATCTAAAAAAATAGTAAAAAATTTCAAAAAATGTAAAATTTGGTCTCCAAACACATATTAATATGGAGAACAAGATGAACGGTTCGGATGGACCGTTAAGATTTGAAAACTCGAATATAGAACCGTAGCATGATAACAAATCGTAATATGCATAGTACCATAGACTCACTCTATGCATAGTACCATAGACTCACTCTTTAATTTGAACCAGACTAGCGGTTGCATGATTCAATATCAAATATTAGACCAGTCTTAACAGTTACCAAAGTCTCAGTGTAATTAGAAATACCAGATGGTGACCCATGATATCAGGCTTGTAGTTGGTTACCAGGAAAATCAGACTTGTCAGTGCGTACCAATTCACATGTCCTTTCATAAGTTAAATTGGGTAAAAGTACAAAACCTCTGTCTCAAGTCTACATTTAAATGTATTTTCGCAAAAGTGTACTTTTGTAAAAAAATTGAATACATTTTTAGAATTAGCAGCATTAATTATTGTGCCACCAGTTGAAGGTACTTGGAGAATATCTTTGTGGTATGGCTTGTACTAGTTGAAGTGTTATGTTGTTGTATGACATGAAATGTATGCACTACACTAATAAAAAAATTACACTACTAATTAATAATAATTCAAACGTTATAGAACCACACCACAATGGAATATACCATGACAATTTACTGTAAGTTGTGTGATTGGCTAATGCGAATGTAATGTCAAATATCAAAACATATATAAGCTGCACAATATTTGTGTTTGAGCCCTTCTATGACATTGCTAAGACATGTTTAGGCAATATTTGTATTTGGGCCCAGCTATGACATTGCTAAGACTTGTTGAAACCTTGCTAAAAAAGAGAGAAAAACAATAGGATTAAGAGGACTTAAAACTGCTTCTGTTAATGGGTTATTTTTTAATTAAAAAGTTTAATCTTGTTTGTTTTAATATAAAAAATTTGAATAATTTCACTATAAATAACCGTAGGTGTTAAAAATGTGCTATTTTTAAGCTACACAAAATTTTCAAAATTTAATTCTTGAAACATAAATGTACCAAATTGACACTCAAAAACCGAGTACTAGTAGTCAATACTTCTACAAAATTCACAAGGATATATGTAATATGTTACCTGTTGATAAGTATTAGAAGTAATTTGATTTATTTTAATATCTTAGATAACAATTATACATTGGTATGTCGAATAATTCATATTTAAAACATCACACTATGTTTCTGTGAATTTAATTTGATATAAAATTGAGATAGTTTGAAAAGAAGTTCAGAAGCAAGAGTTCAAAAATCGTAACAGAATATGTTCATGCATATTATATTTTTATAACACGCATCGCAAGTTAAATGAGTCACACCTGAAAAAAATAAAAAACATATGTAGAAATAACAAACTTGTGACTTCAATGAGAATATTTAAATGTATGTGTTCAATGTATTTCACAAGCCGTTGAAATAAAAAGTTAACTAAAAACACTTTCAGGTGCTAAAAAATGTCTTCAATGAATTTTAAATTTGTTCCAATCAAATTACGCTATAACTTTTTCATTCAAAATATTAATATAATATAACCTTTTCATTTATTTTGGATAGAATGAGCATATTATGTTAAAATTTTGAATGGAGTAAGCATATTCCGTTATATTTTGGACTATATGAAAATATTCCGTTAATATTTTATATGGAATAGTTATAGGGTGACTTAATTGGAACAAATTAAAAGTTCAATGGCTATAGAATGACAAATCAAACTTGAGTGACTAATTCATGATAAATGACAGTTTAGTGACTTCTAACGAAATTTACCCTTTAAACTAATATTTTATTTAATACTAATTTAATCTAATATTTTATTATATTTAATACTAATTAATTTTTTTTTCTTTAATACTAATTTAATATTTAAACTAACTCTAATTGAGAAGAATCAAATATTTTATTAATATTACCAATCCCACTAGCACTATTCTTGCTAACCCACTATTTCTATGGATTAGCTACGTTAGTAGAATATAGTTATTTTTGAACTAATCTAATTTGCTAATTTGTATTTGGATCTCTAAAGTTTGAAAATAATAGAACTAATTCAAAGTTATCTCTATTCTTAAGTGATCCAAAAGAAAATAACTCGTAAATTTCAGAAAAACAAGACAAATTGGACTACTGAAATTATTTTTGGGCCTAACTGGACCAAATCGCTGAGCGCAATTACTAGGCTAGGCCCATATGCTCAGTAATTAAGTTGCGCTCTTTTATTTTATGGCGGAGAATCAGCCCGGTCTTCCAAAGATTCAAATTAATCTTATATATTTTAATAAGCTAGGTGAGTTTAACCTTAAAATTATTGAATAGTTTTCAAACAATGAATCCAATTTATTAAAATTGATCTACTATAATAGTGATACAACTACATGTTAAATTAAAATAAATAAATAAATTTGATAAAATCAAGAGGTAAAAAAGAATTATAAGTTAATTATGATGCATTTATTTTTTGTTATTTTTTACCACTTGACTATATACTAAATTAATTTCAAAATTTTATGAATTTTTAATGTAAATACATTACTGATGAAAAGATAGTTTCAATGGTTTGAATTCAACAACCTATATCTAGTGGAGTATAAGATACTGTATTGTTTTGTCCGGACTAAGGTTTTAAGTTTTATATTTTAAAATTTAAACGGTCAATTTGAGCTTCTTGATTCATTCTACATAGTGAAATCTATATACATATTTCTATTTTTTAGGTACGAAGAAATTCTTTTTTATTTGACTATCTAAGATTCTTAAAAATATTTTCTGCTCATATAAAAAGTAAAACATTTTAAGAAAATATATGAAATTTATTTTCCTATAAGATTATATGTAGCATCACTGGACGGACTTGTTAGCTTAAATTTACCCAAAGTCTAATTTCATTTGATTAGATTTGGTTCTATTTCCAAAGTCCAAATTAACTACACCGAATATTATACTAAAAAAAAAACTACACCGACTAAAAAAAAAAAGGAGATATATATCGAAAACACACAGCTAGGCATCTTTCTTGTGGGAACTAAATTGCTCTGCATTCCTCGCAATTTACCAAAGAACTGGATATGTCCTTCAACAATCGTGAAACTGACAATTGAAAACCAATGTATCCGAACCGGATCAAACATTAATCCGATAAAGTTTTGAATAAACAGTTTATTGATTAAATCGGTTGATCAACTGATTCAACCATTAATTTATAAAACATTCGAATTTAATATTTAGTTGCAAAGGACTCTGAAAATTAACAAACTTGGAGTACTTTCTTCATAGCAGCATGCTGATTCTTATGAAAGGAACGTAACAATTGCATCTTCCAAATAAAGATTTGCTGACATAGCAACAGAGGAGGGACAATTATGGATGGTACATTGCTGATATTGTTAACTGTTATGTTATGTTATATAGTGTAGTTGTTCACTGTTTATTTTTGTGGTCTGATGTAATTGTAATTTTTAATGGGAATATAATTGCAATTGTGGTGCGATAACACTAACTTGATAGCTTCTATCAGGATTTCAAAAAAAAAGAATTTGACATTTAGCTGCTATCTTTTACATTGTTAAAATGTCAATTCCTATAATATTTTGTAAATACAGTTTAATTTGAACAAAATTCATTACATAAATAATTCAAATGATTATACTTCAATTTTGTCGATTCATATCGGTGCACATCAGGCCTTTTGATATTTTATTATATAAATCACCAAAATAATATTTTTCTTAATTGTTTTCACTTTAGATTTGGGCATGTTTGTATGACCGTGGCATATCATATCTTGTCAGCACAATATTTAAACTCATTATCATATTTAGAGAACTGATAACATTACTCTCGGTACAGTATCTACACTGTACTCATATCGTAACTAAAATAACTACTTGGAGAATTGCAAAAAATTTAGCACTGAATTTTTTTTTCTACAATATTAATATCAATATAAGAAAATATTTATACTTATGAAGTGAATAATTTTTACGTAAATAATTTTCTTCAACAAAATTTTCTAAACGCACCCACACCAGAAATACTTGTGGCCTATGCGGAACCACTCAAACTATATGCGAGGACCATACACGTTTTTAGAGATGAGATTTTTTTCTCCGTTCAATCTCGTTCATATTTCTGACGATATGTGAGAAATTTTGCGAATATAAAACCATAAATGTCTTCTACGTAATTTTCTCCTTCAATTGAGATCCATGATGACGTACTTTTGGACTCGTCGTCACACAAGTATTTATACCTATACTTGTAAGTACTTTTGACATATGACACTGGATGATGTCTAAAAATATTAATATCAAGTACTGCAAGTATTTATACATATACACAAAAGTACTTATACCTATGTGGTCAACTATTTTTGTTAGAGGAAGATTGACGCGGAGACGATTGGAGAAGGTTGATGCGATGATACGGGGTCCCCACTACTTCATTAGAGGAAGGTTGATGCGGAGACAATTAGGGGACTGAAAAAGAGATGATCATAGCAAGTTATGCATTAAAGTATTAATATATTATTTTCCAAGTATTAACATCTTATCTTTCAAGTATTTATATCTATGAAGGTTGACGCAGAGATGAGTGCGGGGATTGAAAAATAGGGAACCATAGAGAAAGAGTGATGCATGGATTTTAAAATAATAATTAATAGAGACATATAATTAATGGGATCATAGTACATAATTTTTCTAAATGAAATGGAGAGATTTTGAAAATACTGAAGTGAGGGTACTCAAATAATTATTCTTATTTTTATTACTTATTGCAAAAAATATATATATATAAAGCCAATACAAGCATATAAAAATTTAAAACAAATGATAACTTTTATAATTGCGACATGACTGTCACTTCTCATTATGTCATGTAAAATTCTTTTTGTTTATCATGTACAATCACATGATTAGGGCTGTCAAAAAAGCTCGTGGCTCGCCTCTAGCTCGCTCGATAGTAAACCGAGCTGTTAACGAGCCAGCTCGGCTCAGCCTCGGATCAAAATAAACAAACTGAGCCAGAGGTCAGCTCAGACCGAGCTAGCTCGGTCCATAACTAGCTCGACCCATTAGCTGATTTTTGTGTTGATTTATATGTTTTTTGGTTGGAAGCCCTTAGGCACATGATATTTCATGAAAAACTAGTTTCAGTACAAGCTTGAAATGAATATCATTATTTCATTCTGAATACCAAAAAGACCAAAAAGGAAAACACAAAATAAGAAAACAAACAGATTCCATTACATCAAGCATTGCACCATGCTAAATACAGCTACATAAAAGGAAAGAGAGAGAATGTATATCCCTTGTAGTTAAACTGATGCAGTCGCGCCAGATTTGCAAGACGGTGGGCCTGTTCGTTCTCTTCCCTCGGTACATAAGCACAGCTGTAAAGCGGGTATTGCTTTAATAATCTTCCGATTTGAGCTAGGAGTGTGTATGATCGCCAGTCAGCAGCTATAAGCGGTCTTAACTTACTAGTTGAGTCGAACGCATCAGCCAGCAGTTGTGAGTCCGTTAAGAAGATGCAGCATTGGATTTGTTGTGCAATGATTCCTTCAATTGCCATTAATAGAGCCATAGCCTCCATGTGGAAGGGTGAAGTTGTTGTAGAAAAGTATTTGAATTCATATCTGATTAGCCTTTGTTGAGACATGAGTAGATAGGCTGCCCCCCCTTTTCATCTTCTTGAAAAGACCCATCAATCCATGCTACGGTATCCCTTTGCCCTACCAAGAATTGACATCTGTCGAATGCATTATTAATTGGTTTATTTACGCTCCATGCATGCTAGCTCCGGCTGACTTGACCATATTGAGATGGATGCACAAATTACATCATCCGGATTGCATTCCTTTTTTTTGAAAGAGATACGCACAACGCCCTTTCCATATATTCCATGCCAGTATCATAAAATTGGCGATCTGAGCTTCATCAAGGTTCTGCCAAAGTAAATTAAGCAAGTCTCTCAAGTTATCCTGTGAATGATTCGAAGAGCGAAGGCCCAACGAAGATCTAAACCAAGTAGCACGTGTATGGGGGCATTCAAAGATTGTATGCAACACCCCTTCGACTGCTGTTTGACACACTGAGCAGCTTGAGTTGATGGAGTGAATTCTTCTAGATAGGGCATGGGCAGTCGGTAAAGCTTCATGCATAGCCCTCCAGAAAAACATACGTACTCGCGGCGGCACTCTTGATGTCTTCCAAATTTTCTTCCAAATCCCCTTCTCTTCTTTAGTTACTACCGGCCTAATGAAATTATTAAGTTGATCCAGCATTTTGTAAGCCGACTTAACCGTGAATTCTCCATTGGTAGCCCATGTGAAAACAATTTTATCATTAACTCTTGGTCTCAAAATGACATCCCTAAGCTCCCCACTAATATTGTTTGCCACATTATTGCCCCCAAACTGAATGAGCTTAGTTATGTTCCATGATTGAGTATGTGCATCAAATAAATGTTGTTCGTACAATAATCTTTTACGTCTATTTGACTAATTTGCAAAAACATACAATTATTAAATTTTACGATTTCTTCTATTTTGATAATATGTAGGTCCAAGAAGAGTAAGAACTGCAGTATAATATGCTTGGACTGAAGAAATCACGAAGACTTTTATCAAGAATACAAATTGTAAAATCAGAAACTTGGTAAAGTATGTGTGAGGTTGATTAAAATGGGATAAAACGTTGGTAACGTTTTCAAAACGTTGTAACGTTTTACATTGGTCTGAAACAATAAACTAATCAAAAGAAGAAACTATGTTACAGCGTTATAACGTTATACAAACGTTGTAATGTTTAACAGCTACAGAACTACTGAAGCACAGCTGTTCAGTACCAACTAGAAACGTTGTAACGTTTTAAGTATATTTAAGTTTCAAATAACTTCTATTTTGATCAAGTTTTTTACAGGATAAAACGTTGTAACGTTTTACTAAACTGTCAGAGAATTAAAACCCTAAAATCGCATTTGAATAAAACGTTAGTAACGTTTTATGTCAAACAGCTCATTTTTGAGCTGACACTATAAATAGAGTGATGGGATCTCTTCCCACACTATCTCAGCCGACCCTAATTAATTTAAAAACGATTTTCTGAGAGCTTAGCCTACTCCATTGTTGTGAGAGCTTAAAACTTCAAAATCCCTCAAGCAACCTCAAACCTACTTCACTAATCTTGATATAGATTAGGTTAGAGTGATCTATTGAGTGTTTCTCTTGTGTTTCTAGACAATCGATACCTTGTTCTCATCTCTTTGAGTTGGCCGTTTGACTTCCCGCTTGGTGTGTAAGGGCTCAACGGTTCACAAGTTGTAATCCTTTCGTATTGGGTAATAGAAAAGCACACCTCACAAGGTTGCGAAGCCCCGGAGACGTAACCCTTTGTTTTGCCGAACTCCGTTATCACCCCGCGTGTCAAATTTCTCTAAACTCATATCTTTACTTTCAATTGCAATTTAATTTCAGTTTTTGAGCAATTAGAGGTGCCCCTAAGTGTAACAATAAAGTCGCTACCTTTATCCGTGTTTGAGCTCTTGTTGGCGCCTCTAAAGTTTTCCAATCACTAAACCACGGCTGCCCATATGCGGGACATGTGAGTCCATCTCCTAACAGCGAGTGGGTGTAATTTGCCATAACACATCTATTTTCTAAAATTGCCCTCCATAGCCTTGTACATTTCTGTGGGTACCGTGCATACTAAAAAGATGTCGATTGATGATACTTCTCAGCTACCAATTGCACCTATAGCGCATCATGGCCAGAAATTAATTTCCACATTGCTTTGAGCACCATTGCTTTATTAAGCATGTGTAAGCACCGAATCCCCAAGCCTTCTTCTGATCTTGGAGCCGTTAGCTTGCTCCATCTGACAAAGCAAATGGATTTCTTCCCGGGTTTTCCCCAAAAAAATTGCACGCACTTGGACTGAATTTGATCCAGCACCGATTTATGTATTGTCGTGTTGCTCATGTGATATAAAGCAAGTGCCTCCATGACTGATTTTATAAGGATAATCTTACCCGCCGGTGAAAGTAGCCTTGCTTTCCAAGCATGCAATTTATTATCCACCTTCTGAAGCAGTGGTTTGAAAGCAGCCGGTCTTGAAACATCTACTGGTCCACCAAGGTATGCCTCAGAAGTATTAGCAAAGTTTGCTCCAAAGATTCGAATTGCAGATCTTATTTGTGCTAGAGTTGTCACCTTTGAGAACCACAATTTGGATTTTTCTCGTGAAATTTTTTGGCCCGACAGCTGACAGAACTGATCTAAGATCAAGTGAATGCGCCACATTTCTCCTTGTTCGGCCTTACCCATTAATAGTAGATCATCTGCATACATCAGACTGACCATCGAAGGTGCGGTTCTTGTAAGTTTAAGCCCTGTAATCATTTCGAGTTGTTGATTTATATGTTGTATGAATTGGCTTGATTGTTGCATGAATTTATAATATTTAGTGGGCTGTTGCATGTATTTATAATATTTAGTGGGCTTAGCTGTTGCATGTATGAATGAGTTTTCTTATTTTATATTTTTGAATTTGTATAATAGGAGCCCAATAAAGCCCAGTGAGCCAGCTTGTCAGCTCGCGAGCTAACTCGGGCTGGCTTGTCACAAGCTAAGCTAAGGCTTTTGACTCGGAAGACCTAGGTCCAGGCTCGGGCCAGAATTAACGAGCTGAGCCAAGACCCAACTCGTTTACAGCCATACACATGGTTAAGTCCCGACGTATTAGTTTATCATGTACATTCACATAATCTGTGGGTTTTTTTAGAGTAGTATTTTTAACTATTGTAAAAAAACCCTACAAATTATAGAGAATTAAAAAAAAATACTAGATCCTCTAATTCAATCTGCGGCTTTATTTTTGGACTGCAGATTGAATTGGAGGCTCCCAAAAAACCTAAATATCAGTATATTACATTGTATTTTTGGGTTTTTGGGAGGCCTTCAATTTAATCTGCAGTCCTCCAAGAATGAGGTCGCAGATTGAATTGGAGGCTCTGATATTTTTCAAATATCCCAATTTATAAAAGAGGAGGGATCAGATGACACCCTTTTTTGGTGACATCGGATGATACCGTCCATTTTCAAAGTCCAAACGGTCGATCCAAACCGTTCAACTTGATGGATATGTTAAAATGTGCTTGCAGATCAAATTTTACATTCTTCTGAATTTTTTTACTATTTATTAAGATGGGTACAAAAAATCAACGGTCTGAATATAGCGATTTTGTTAAATACTTAATAAATAATAAAAAAATTATAAAAAAGATAAAATTTGATCTGAAAGCACATTTTAACATATTCATCAAGTTGAACGGTTTGGATCGATCGTTTGAACTTTAAAAACTTTGAAAATGCACGATGTTATCCGATGTCACCAAAAAAATGTGTCATCTGATCGCTCCTCTTTATAAAATTGGTGTTTTGATTTTTTTTTTTTTTTTTAAATAGTATTAACAAAAATTTCGTTTGATTCAGTCTTAGTCAAATTTCCTGAGAAAATGATGTTACGGAGTCAAATAAAGAAAGAGTACGTGCCCCACACACGAAGTTGAGTAGCCTCCACGCTTTCAAATCCTTTTCTTACCTAAACCGACCCTTCCATGCTCCAAAAGTTGAGTAGACCCAGCTCTAGCTGTCATTGCTCAATTAAACGTGGTCCAGGCTCATTAATTTTAATATTTTTTACGGTTAAGCGTATTAGTTTAATTATGTCATAAGCTAGGAATTAGCCTTAGTTAATATCCAAGTGGGGGCGGTTCAATGGCCGTTGGACAAATTTTGGTACTATGTGTGATGTGAGCTATTCGATCAATGTCAAGATCTACACGATTTTTAAAGTTGTCTGTGTAAATTTTGATGTGTATCAAACGGCTCTAATTAGAAATAAAACCGAATTTAATCGTAAATATTTTATTTCAAGTAGGAAAACTTCTATTGTGAATTGATAAAAATTTAGGTTTTTAGTTTTTGGGGAAATTTCATGTATATTTCTCAAAAATCTCAAAATTATGTATTTTTCATTCAAAAATTCATGATATTATATTTTAAAAACTCACAAATTTATCAAATTTATTGTCATTTATATTAAAACTCATTTAAAATTTTTAAAATTCTCATTTTATCTTTTATTAAGAAATAAAAAATATGTAGCCCGTGTAAAATATTCTCATTTTATCCTTTATTATAATATTCTCATTGTCTTCTAATTAACCGATCTGTTTGTAAAGACTAATAATTTATTTTTCTACTCGTGATGTACACACAAGTTTATATCTTAATTTCATTGCGTATACATTGAGAGTACATAAATGAACCGTTTGTTCTCATAAAATAGTCAATTAGCTAGGTCATTACACATGCTACATATTTTTTATTTTTTAATAAAAGAGAATATTGGCACTTTATAAATTAAAATCAGTTTTAATAAAAAAAAATACAATAAGTTCAGTAAATTTGTAAGTTTTTAAAATTTAGAGGGTAAATATGATACTATAAATTTTAGAAAAAAAAAATATTAAGATTATCAAGGGGTATTCATGAAACTTCCCCTTAATTTTTTTTATTTGAAGGTATATTAATAAATAGATAAATGTTCCGGTACCCCGAGCCATCAAATTCGATCTTGTCCCCGAACTGGTTTAACTGGGTTTAACCGTTCGCTAATAACAGAAATTTGTTAATTTGCCATTAATTAACGAATTGCTGTTTTACGTTGATTGTTTTAAATGTTAGCTTTGCACGATTTTGTCCTACGTTTTAATTTCGTGGACAGTCTGTTAGGAGGAGTTATAATCACTAATCCCCGAGCTAGTCCCCCAGCTTGTTAATAGTCCTATAATCATTAATTAACTACTTAAGTACTTTAACTAGTTAAACTAGTTATAAGTACTTGAACATACTTTAAAGTACAATTTAAACCCAGTTAGCTCGGGGACGCGGTGGGGGATTTGTTCTAATTTTAATTATGCAAATTAACAGCTTTTGATATTTAATAACTAAAAAATAGTCTTCATTTTGAACAATTAATCTATTAAATGAAGATTTTTCAATGTTTGTAAACATATGTTTATATGCTTTAAAATGTGTTTGAAGAATAAGCTTTAAAATGTGTTTGTAAACACAGGTTTATATGTTTGTAAACACAGATTTTTCAATGTTTGTAAACACAGGTTTATATGCTTTAAAATATGTTTGTAAACACATGTTTATATGCACAAATTTTCAATGCTTTGTTTATGTTGTTTGTTTGCGAGTACATATTAGTTTACATGCTTTACTTGTTCACAGATACTGTTCTTCACACATTCGCTACCAGACAATAGCCTTCCTACCTCTGTTACTGAGTGCAGATGTTACCGTTGCGATCTTGGATTTATAAAGCTGCTGTTTGAAGGGCACATTGTTACACTTAGGGGCACCTCTAATTGCTCAAAAACTGAAATTAAATTGCAATTGAAAGTAAATAGATGAGTTTAGAGAAATTTGACACGCGGGATGATAATGGAGTTCGGCAAAACAAAGGCCTACGTCTCCGGGGCTTCGCAACCTTGTGTGGTACGCCTTTCTATTACCCAATACGAAAGGATTACAACTTGTGAACCGTTGAGCCCTTACACACCAAGCGGGAAGTCAAACGGCCAACTCAAAGAGATGAGAACAAGGTCTCGATTGTCTAGAAACACAAGAGAAACACTCAATAGATCACTATAACCTAATCTATATCAAGATTAGTGAAGTAGGTTTGATGTTGCTTGAGGGATTTTGAAGTTTTAAGCTCTCACAACAATGGAGTAGGCTAAGCTCTCAGAAAATTGCTTTTGAATTAATTAGGGTCGGCTGGGATGAGTGGGGAATAAACCCCACTGCTCTATTTATAGTGTCAGCTCAAAAATGAGCTGTTTGGACTAAAACGTTACAACGTTTTAGTTCAAATTGCGATTTAGGGTTTTAATTTTCTGACAGCTCAGCAAAAGCGTTCCAAAACGTTACAACGTTTATACAAACGTTACAACGTTTTATGTTCTGTAAAATCTTGATGAAAACAAGAATTGTTTGAAGTTCTAATTTAATTAAAACGTTGTAACGTTTTAAGTTTAATTTTTGCATTGATACAGACAATCTTGAAACGTTATAACGTTTTACAAAAACCGTAACAACGTTTCAGTTGCCTTGAATACCTGTGCTTCAGCCGTTTTGACAATCCTAAAACATTACAACGTTTGGTAAAAACGTTATAACGTTTTAAGTTGTTTCTGTGTTTTATTCAAGCTTTTACTTCAGTGTTTTTGGCAGAATTAAAACGTTACAACGTTTTATAAACGTTACTAACGTTTTACTTCTGAAAAACAACCTCAAACCTATTTTACCACTTCTGATTTTACAATTTGTATTCTTGATAAAAGTCTTCATGATTTCTTCAGTCCAAGCATATTATACTGCAATTCTCACTCTTCTTGGACCTACATAATCTTAAAATAGAAGAAATCGTAAAATTCAATAATTGTATGTTTTTACAAATTAGTCAAATAGACGAAAATGATTATTGTACGAACAACACACATGAAAGCTTGTCATCAGGTCCGTTCTTCCCAATAGCTTCATGAATGTATTAAGCTGGTACATATTTAAACTCTATTTATGTTCTTTTGTAGTGTCCAGTGTTCGCACAGAATATATGCTACAAAGTTTCGGTATGGGAAGCTATACCTTTTAAACCTTTGTTATACTCTGTCAAATCAGATAGCAAGTGCACTATCCTATCGATGAGTATGCACAGGTATCGATCCACAGGGACGGAAGAAAATGACCGGACTTATCCTAAAATCACTTAAGATTCTAGAAGTAAGAGAAATTGATTTGGTTTAGTTCTAACAATTCTACTGATTTGTGACAAATTTAAAAGACAATAAAAAAGAATTAAAGTTGTTTTCAAATGATAAAAAGGCATTTCCAGGGTTCAGATTTCAATTCTGTTCAACCCCGAGGCATACGGCCCGTACAGATTCCCGTACGGTCCGTATGACACCCCGAGTTGATGTTGCAGCTATTGTTTTATGCGTTGATACTAATGTTTAGGGTTTCTATCGACCAGATCTAGATACCTAACCTCAACTTTCGCATTTTGGCCTAGTACCCGATTACCGGACTCAAATACTTCCCTCTTAGATGCGTTAAACCTCAACTTTCGTATTTTGGCCTAATTTATCTAAGTTACTTGTCGGTTTACTAAAAGTATCGAAGGACTTTCGCCTTAAGGAAAGTTTCACCTTTCGGGTACTCCTTGGTTTCACCCTACTTCATATATTGGCTCCTAACACTTAGATGTGCGCATTCATCTAACGGGATGACTAATCAATTCAAGCAAGCACAAATAAAGCAATCAAAATACTACACAACTGTTAGTTTGTAATAATCTAGAAGTCAATAATACAATAAATTATCATAAAGCTTTGTTCATGAATTGAATGTTTATTTATATATCATTTTGTTGCCTTGAGTATTATTGCATTTATGGATCATTTCGAGTTCATGACTAAAATTGTGAAACCCCATAATATAGATGATATATACTCTTAAAATGTCACTGACCAAGGTAATTAGCAGGAACACTAATTACCGCTATAAGGTTAGTATGTGGATTAAAAGATGGTTAAGTTTTACAAACCACTTGACACGAGATGTCATTTTAATCACATAGATACATGTTCTAGGAACATGGTATTTGACAGACCCCGAATGAGACATTAAATATAATTGTGTTCGTGTCATTTATGTTTTCATTCAGTGTCACGTTCTACAGTATGAGGTATTTATCGTTCCCACTGAGAAATATGTATGTGTGATTGTTATCTACCATTGTCCATAAAAGGCAGTCATAACGGTAGCATTCCCATATGTATAGCTTAGCTGAGGAAGTGATAGTCTACCAAAAGTACTATCTGTCCCTCGTATTTTATACGAGCAATAATATCATTGGGCCCCTTGGTAGAGTTAGATTATCTGCATGCGGTATAATTACAAGAGTAATTATATTTGATAATCTACTCAAGATCAAGAAAAGATTCAGTTAGCAAGGATGACACACATCTACCTTGAAACTGATCTGATAGCTACGAGACAGAAGAACAGACACAAGTAAATAGTTTACTGGATCGTGATATTGTACAGTACAATATCATCTGTGTAATTGGATGGTCATGATGTGTTGCCAGATACCACTCATGATTATAGAAGTTAAAACAGTTTTAACTCTGTTTACCAACATAACACAGATCCTATTGGGTCACACCATATAGGAGCTACTCGGAGAATCTTACTGATTAATTATAAATTGATTATAATTAATATTAAGATGGTTATAATTAATTATACGTGATATAATTAAATTATAAATATCATTTAGAATGACAAGCAGAAACAACGGTTAATTTATAAACGTACACGTTACGTTGTATAAAAGTTACCGAACAACAACCGAAAAGAAATATAATTGTATATGACAATTATATATATTTGATTTGGATTTTAATTTGTTAATTATGGATTTGAATTATGGGTTTAAAAGCCCAAAATAATCAAAGTCTTAATTAAAATTAAAAGCCCAAAGTCAAAGCCCAAAATCAAAGCCTTTTACTATTCATGCCTTAATGGGCCAAGGGCAAAATGGTCATTTCACACCTATGCCACCTTGCATGACACCTTAGGGTGTAGAAGCATGGAGAAGAGTGTGGAAGGGGTATTTTGGTCTTTTCACATATTAAAGGATGAGGTGTCAAGGGTTTTTGGTAAATAGATTTGTTTTGAGGGGTATTTCGGTCTTTTGCGAACCTCCTCAAAACACTATAAATAGAGGGGTGAGGGTAGAGAGAAAACTTACTAATTCACATGTTAATCTGATTACTTCGTTAATCAGAATTTCTCTCTTCCCCGGTTTCGGTTATTACGAGATTCGAAAAAATATATTTTTGCAAACTCTGCGGTATTTCTTGTTTTGCTTTTAAGTGAAACGGAATAACTTGGAGTCTTAAATATATTTAATCTGTCCCTATTTCGGTGAATAGTGTTTCTACAGAATTCCGCGGTTTATAGTATTTCTGGCAGAAGAAATAAACCGCTCTCCGGTTAGTCCTGGTGGATAGCCGATAGAGGTATCACACGTGTGATACTCCGAGTCGATTCCTTCCTTGGTGTAGCTCTTCTCGCTCGGTCTGCATTCCAACTATGATTTGGAAACAAGGTATAAATTGTTATATTAATCTATTTAATTGGTAAATAGATTTAATGCTTTAGAAAATCAATCATGGAGTAGATCTGTAAATAGGATTAAACGGATCTTCTTGATTCATTTAATCCGTAGCTTAAGGTAGATGTAAAATTTTTTGTTTTACTCTTTCCGCACCTTAAGCTAAATCAATGAGTTTGAACCGTCAAAAACCCAACAACAACAAAGTAAAAACTAAAAACAAAGCATTCAACACGAAATCCAAGTAGCATGCAAACAAAGCCAAACTAGAAACTACATCTTAGCCCTAGAAACAAAGTAAATTAGCTACTCATGTTCACAAGATAACACAAATAACAAGGAATGAAAGAGTTCATGACAAAACAGTGAAAAATCCGAAGATTCGTTGCAAACTCTCATTTTTCACCCCTCTTTCTCTTTTCCTCCTCTTGTCTTTTTCTCCAAGAAAAGTTGTCCAAGTCCCAGTTCAATCCCCCCTTTTTTTTGGTGTGGAATATCTCATTTAATGCCCCAGATCACGTCCCCAGAGGCTTCCTTTTCGGCCTCCTTAAATTATGCTCATTTCAGATTCCAGCTGGATTGTTCGAATTAGCGTCGTACGGCCCGTATGAATCTGTGTACGGGCCGTATGCCTGTGCTTTGTCTTGGAGACTTTGTGCCTCTGTTGTGGAACCTTTTGTGTGGTTGGGCAGATCTTGTACGGTCCGTACAGAATGTCATACGGGCCGTATGAAAAGTAGTCAGATCCAGTTTTTTCACTATTTTTCCTGCAAAATACCAAACAAAGCATAGCAGCACCACATTTCAAAGTAAAAAGTCCACATTTATAGGCTTTAAAGCACAGGTTTTAGTGTAAATCAGGACTGTAATTTAGATATAATATGGAGATATCATCCAGATTCAAATTTCATGTGTTTGCTCGACTTATATCCTCTTTTCTTAGTATAATTCTTAAAATTTTAATGCACTCTTAAAATCAGAAATATATTTGTTGATCGATAATAACTTATGATGATGAAGCTGCAGGAGCCTGATGTCTTGTTCAATTAAATTGTAGGAAGCGCATAGGGATATACAAGTCTGCATTTCTTTTTGGCTTACAGAACTGACTCCATCATTTTCGTGCCTTCGACATTTCTTATATTGAATCCATTATTTGGAGGTACATTATTTCCTTTTTCCTTTGTATTTCAATTTTCTTTCTTTTTTGTTCATATTTCCAAAAATATATATATATAGGAGATGAAATTGTCAAAACCCGATAACATTCTTCTTAATGCAAACTTATGTACAAAATTGCAGACTTCTTATTGATACTTGTTCACAAGTATTGGTCTTGGTGTTAGGCATATCTTAGAACCTGAAACAATTCACATGTATTGATATTAATTAGAGAATTTTCAATGCTTTGTTTATGTTGTTTGTTTGCCAGTACATATTGATTTACATGCTTTACTTGTTCACACGTACTGTTCCTGACACATTCTGCACAAATGAAAAAAAAAATGTGCTGGGGGATGCCCTCGGGGATTAGTACAAATTTAGAATTGTAAATTTCGTGCTCGGGAATGCGCTTCGGGATTGGTTCAAATTTAGAGCTGTAAATTTTTGCTCGGGGACGAATTCGGGGATTCATTTTTGTTTTAAAAAATAAAAATTTAACTAATTTACAATGAAAGTTAAACACTTGAATGCAGTTGATTAAACGCTTTCCTTTATATGTTTAAATTATACGATTGTTTCGCTGCATTTGGCTGTGCTTTTGTTAATTTTTTTTAACAGAGCGTTTTTTTCTTCATGCAACGAAATTCTATACAATAAAGAAAGATTGATACTGTTATTGTGTTGTATGAAATAAAACTTGATTTTTTTGTCGCCGACATTCTAAAAAATTGGAGAACGCAGACGGATACTTTGTTTGAAATACAATTATGAGCTTCCTAATAAATACAACTATTGTTGCTTACGTCTCTTACGCATCATATCAACGGTTGAATTATAAAAAATAAAAATAAAAAATCAAGTTGCTCAAAGTGCCCTGGCCCCTTGGCCCTTTGTTCTATTGAAAAGACTAGTGTGACCAACCATGGTAGAAGTAGCACGCAATAATAAATTGGGCACACTAATCAAGTGATTAATATTAAATTAAGGGAACTGCGTGCCCATGTTGGTTTCATATAAAATTATAACATTTGTTGTAGAAGAGCGGATCCTTTATGTACCAGCAAATGTTGCCTAAAAATGAAGCGGATATTATTCAACCAAATTCAAGTTTATACACAAAATGTAAAAAAAATTATTTGAAGAGGATGTTAATAGAATGCGACAAATGTAGTGGTTATTTAGTTTGGTACTTTTTTTCTTTTAATCCCTAAGTATTATCAAATATTATTATTTGTTTTTTTTTAATTTAAAAGGAATATACGATGTTCAATCTGCTTGCTTGTTTAGTTGCTTAACATTCATATTCATTTTCATATCTATTATTGAATTGAAATTGTAAAGACAAGTATGGATGGATTGAAATAAGACGATGCCTTTCAAAACAGCAGCATGAAAAAGGACGAAAAGAAAAAGCAAAATCATGGCAACTCCTTTTCTTCGATTATTAAATTAAAATTTGTAACTCTTTACAATTAATGCAATTGTCTACGGACTTTAAACAAAAAAAAATTGTAAAGACAAGGAAAATCTTGAACAATCAATTATAAATCTTACAAAATTCAAATAAATAAATTAGTATACATCTTGTTAGTCCTTACGAAACCAATGAGGGAATATACCGCATGACAAGCCACATGGTGAAAATAATAATGAAATCGTTCAAAATAAGAAATTAGTTGATTGTCAGCATGCAACACCGTGACGACCTTCCATGATACATTGCTATGTGAACAGTCCTCCATACTAGTTCCGTTTTGTTGCACCTAGGGGTAGATTAAGAAGATAACCTGCTCCAGCACAACTAAACTTCTCTTTGATGAAAAATATAATATTTTTAAAATCTTCCATGTTGCATAGCGCGTGCATAATTTTTAATGCACACTTCTAGAGTGTTGTATCTTTTAAAATGTTATCTCTTTGAGTTACATTTTCGAGATTATAATAAATATTGGATGGTTTATTTATTTATGTTGTCTCTACTTTTATGACTTGAGATGTAGAGTAATTTTACAAAATTATTGAAGTTTTGTTGTATGATTAGAGTTTTAAATTGTATAGATCAATATCTTTATTTTCAAGGTTCAAACAACCAATCTAAATCATTCAACATGATATCTATGTGAAAATATATATGTAGATCAAATTTTATATTTTTTATTAACTTTTTAATTATATAGGCAAAAAATCTCTTGATCTAAATATTCTATACTATTTAAAAGTAGTGGTTTTCTATCTATCTATTTGAAAAATAGTAAAAAGAAATATAAGAAAATGTAAAATTTGATTTACAAGTATATTGTCATACAAAGATTATGTTGAATAATTTAAATTCATTATTTAATAAAAAAATATTTTATAGATATTGACCCCTTTATAAAGAATACAAAAAACTAAAGGGTTAAATCTAAAAATAACATGTCTCTTCGAGAAAAAAAGACACTGGTTTTTCAAATAGGAAAAAAATAGCGTTTTTAAATTAAAAAACATAAATCTGCATATAAACGTTTCACAGTAATTTCATGAGGATTCCAGCTCAGTTTCAACTTTCAAGTGATTTCTTCAGGTTATCAATTAGGTCAGTTTTGATCTAGAAACTTCAATTAGAGTTATTAATTAATTCATGAGAACAGGATAATAAAGTACAATGATCCGCAGGACCATGGCGCGCACACTGAAACTAAAACTAAAAGCATTCCTTCCCTCCCCTCTCTCTTATTCCTCCAAGATATAAATAAAACCTGAACACAAGTCTCAAGTTCAAATTTTACAAACAAAAATCTTGAAAGAAGCAATAGAAAATTACCAAGCACAAGCAGTCCACATCTCACCTTGATCCTTTATTCACCTGTCCAACATTCATACAACGCTGTGCTGTTTGTTGCTTCAACTACTTGAATTTATTACTAAAGCAAGAAAAAGCTCTTACCTTTTTTCTCTATCTTGAAACCCCAGCACTGATATTTCGATTCCCTAGAAAAAGGTTCGAATTTTAGCCCGTGCTTGCGGTACGCACTGGTTTGGATTCTTTCTCTTTTTATTCGATCCCTTGATTCGTACGTATTATAGCTGAAATTTGATCTTTCTGGTGTTGAGAGTTCTATTGGGTGAGAGATGGGTGGTTCTGGTGCACAAAATGGATGGATTTTGGATTATGGGGTTGTCGAAGAGGATTTGCATGGATCCGAGTTTCTTTGGGCTCCTCAATTGGCCGAAGATCCGACTGTTTCAAGGTGATTTGATGCTTTCTCTGAATTTTTTTTTCAGGTTGTTTTGGAGCATGAATTGTTTAATTTTTGCTCTGCTACTTCTAATTTGGTGATTCAAAAGTTTGAAAGTAATTAGGTAATTTAGAGGAAGCTCTATTTGTTTTTGTTTATTTAGAGTTCAGAATTAACCATTGAAGTATCAGATTGTCTGATTTACTTGGTCTCAGAAGAATAAATTGTTTCGATTTACTGGTTTTCTGATTAAAAATTGCTGATCTCTTGATTAACTGTTTTCCTGATTATGGTTGATAAATTTTGAAATTTAATCTGATAGATCGGTTTTGCTTACGAAAAGGAGAAATGAGAAGACAAAAGAGTTATGGACATGATTTGATTGGCGTTAATTAACACGTGTTTTTTAATTCTTTTGTGGTGTTTGGTGGGCCTTGTCCATCCAAATTTTTCAGAGGGAAAATTGGTTGACGCAATCAATCTGATGAAACCCTTGTGGAATCAATTTTGCCAATTCATAATTTGAAATATGACATATTTGAGTATCTCTTTTGCAGCGTGATCTTTGGTTTTGATGGTTCTCAAACGGAGACTAACAACCAAGATAATGGCTGCACTAAGAAACGGTAAATATTCCAGCTTATGTCTCTTTTATGAAGCATGATACCCAAAATTAGTCATTTAATATAGAGCACAATTAAGCACAAAAGCAACCAAGAGAACTTTGCAAAATGAAAGAAATATAATACTTATAGTATAAATGAGTCTGGCTAGTATGATATTGGTGTCATATGACACCAACTTCAAAATTTATCGGATAGATTTCAAACGATAAATCCAAACCGTTCAAACCGATTTACTATATGAGTGATGCGTTTACATGCCAATTTTATATATTTTTGAGTTATTTTAGTATTGAATCAAGCGGTCAAAAATGTTGAAAAATAAATGCATTAAAATTAACTTAAAAACTCTCAGATTTGTCCGCTTGACTTGATACTAAATAAACTCAAAAAATTATAAATTTTGCATGTAAAAGCACAACTAATGAAATAGTTCGGTTTGAACGGTTTGGATTCTTCGTTTAAAGTCGATTCAATAGCTTTTGGAGTTAGTGTTATATAGACTGAAATAACACTGATGTCATACTAGCCGGACTCTATTAAATGCTTGTTGTGTTCCAACTTTTAACCTTAACTTTTGCACAGAGCGAGGCAGGAATCATGTGCCACACCAGGTTCCAAGGCATGTCGTGAAAAACTAAGACGGGATCGACTCAATGAAAGGTTTTTATTAGTGATTACTATGATTCTTCTGTCAGTAGTAAAATTTGTGTTTCCTTTGCATCTACTTACTTATTTTTGTATAATTTCAAATGTAGGTTCAATGAGTTGTGTGCAGTTCTAGAACCCGGCAAACCTCCGAAGGCCGATAAGGTTGCTATTCTCAGTGATGCTACCCGGCTCTTGAACCAGCTACGCTCTGAGGCAGAGAAATTTAAGAAATCAAATGAATCTATCCAAGACAATATTAAAAACCTCAAGGTAATAAAAGTTTACTTTAATTAATGCAATTTTTTCCTTCAGCTATGCACAAGGAGTTAAAATAGAGCCAATTTGACCAATTTGATAGGTGGAGAAGTCGATTCTAAGGGATGAGAAAACAAAACTGAAGGCTGAGAAGGAGAGGATAGAACAAATGCTGAAGAGCACTAGTATCGTCCCACAGTTTGTACCATGTCAATCGGTTCCTGCCACCATTTCTTACTCTGCTCCTGTACCTGTACCTGTATCAGTACCTGCTCCAAACAAATATGTTGCATATCAAAACTACCAGCAAGCTGCTTTCTGGCAATGGATACCACCGGCATCTCTTGATACAACAAAAGATCCTGTGCTCTGGCCCCCTGTTGCTTAACTGTTTGATTATTATAAACCGTTGCTTATCACTTATCCAACTGTATTTTTACTTAGGGTGGTTTACTTGGCTTTCGATTTAATTTAACCATGGTTAATATTGTAATGACCCGTTGAATTACTGGGTCTCTATCTATGTTGAACCAAGGCTTGGTCAGTGGTCACTCCTTAAACAGTGGAGGCGATTCATTTCATGCCGATGATGGTTTATTGTAACCAGCTTTTTTTAGTTAAAAAAATCTTGCTATAATTGTGGTTTTCTTGCAAGAAAGTTATAATTTTATTTGTTCAAAAGAATGATAATTTCATGAGAGCTAGTCTGTTTCCTCAGTTGCCTCGCCTATGTTAGCAGAAAATTTAGGTCATTTATTTTATATATGAACTTTAGATTTATATATTCAAAAGGGGAATACTTGTGAAATGGAAGTTAAATTGAGTTGAGCAAAGCCCAATGTTTTTCTTTTTTCTTTTTCTTTTGGAGCAACAAAAATCGCTAGGAAATTTTCTGCCAAATTTAGAGATCTAATTTTAAAAACAGAAATGCACCTACCTGCTGAGTAGCATCACAGAAACAGGCTTTGTATGGATAGGTCTGATCTAAGAAGGATTTTTTCTTCTGAAATTTATTTCTAATAACATATAGAACTTTGAAACTGTATACAAGACTAGGACTGAAATTGTTACAAATTTGAAATTTGGAATCTAATAAGAATTTTTCTTTTGCACCCTTTGAATGAAGGTCCCTCGTATAGTGGAATTTCTATCGTCTGCGGCAACTTAAATTTTGAATTGCTGCAGAAAAAATCTGGACCATCTAATCCACATCAACACGAACATTCAAGAGACTGAATTTCAAATTTAATATCCTCCCAGGTATCTGACTCAAGCAAATTGAAATGGACGGTCCAGATTAATTTCATCAGGATCAAACTTAATCTGATAGTGAATCCGTATCCTCTCCGGTATTTCATCAGGTAAATTTTTGGGCTTTGAGATTCGTGCCAAGTTAAAAAGAACGGTTCAGATCTAGTAACTGTAAAAGATTCCCTTATCAGGTATTGGAGAGAATGTGAGTTCGAAGAATGTAGGGGTCCGTTTTGAGTCTGTATCAAGTTAAAAGAACCGTCTGATCGTAATTGTCCTCGATCAGGTAACATGTGAATTCAGAAAGTAGGGTCCTTTTCTAGTTCAGACCGTCCTTTTCTGATCAAATTTTGTGGACTCCATAAAAAGAGAACCCGTTTTCTTCTTTTCAATATTTTATCTTTTAAACCCCTCCCTTTGAAGAGTAAATCATCAATATTAATTAGAGAAGTTAGATGGATTATCAAAATGATGACATGTGTCTCCATATGCAAATGGTTTTAATTAGAGAAGTTAGTTAGATTATCAAGAAGATGATATGTGTCCCCTCATGGAAATTATTTAATAAGAAATTAATTAAATTTTCTTTCATATTAAATGGTGAGTTTTAGTTCAGACCGTCCAATCGGAAATGAAGGGACCGATTTACACCAATATTCCTCCCTGAATGATGGCCGTGAATTGATCAGTCAGTTAAAGTAAGCACAAATACAGATGTCAATTAGTGAAAGAAATTTGTCAGGCGGTTACACAAATACAGATGTCAATTAGTGAAAGAAATTTGTCAGGCGGTTACCAATTTTGTCGTGGTATGTCACGTGATGTGGCTCGCGTGTCGCATGACGTGTCTTCTTTTAATAAAAAATATTATGTCACGTCAAATAAATTGATTTCATCAAGTCACGTTACTTTTTTTTTAATATTATTTTCTCATTTAATTTAATTTATAATAATGTCTTATCTTTTTAGTATAATTTGTTATTATTGTTTATGATCAAACTTAAAACTTCAAAACAATAATTAAAAGTGATCGGTCATGTCACGTGTTATCACAGCATGAGACGTGATTGCCATTTATTATTTTAAACATATCATGTGAAAATAAATTTTAGTCATGTGCCGTGTCTAGTCAAGTCATGACATGTTAGTCACCTTACGGTGTTTTCCTTCACTAATCTCAACACCTCAAAACTTGCAAAAGAACTCCTGAAACACCCCAGCCTTATGTTAGCTTATAACCAGTTCTCACTCTCCTAGTCTCCTATTAGAAACCAGATATCCTGTTCATATTTCCCTTTAGGCTAAGCTTTTCTTCTCAGACGCAATCTCATTGCCAGCTCATACAAACCCCTTGAACCAAGAAAGCACTAGCATCTCTTCCAACATAACTTAACCTGAAATTTTTTAAGTACTACAATGTGCCTGTGCATCAGTAATGCATGATACCCAATTCCTCATCATCTAAATTGTCAATCATCCTTTGTGGAATTACTGAAAGCCTCTATAATTCTAATTATTGATTTGGTACAGATGAAATTAACCACAATAATTCCAATTACTGAAAACCCCGGCATAGTGATATGGGATCCACCAAACTAGATAGATACAGTCAATATCGTAAATTTTTTTTATTATTATTGCTATTATTATATTATAATAATTATTATTTCATTCATGCAGAGGAACAGAACTGTCATAATCATCATCATAAGTTAAACAACAGCCTCATTGCATTCTACATCACTAGTGCATAAAAGAAAGAACGTGTAATTTTGCTCGGAACCTCAAAACTCGTCCGACAACCACCCTGACAAGATATATAAAACTATGATGAGTCTTCAAATGGCAACATACCACCTTTAAAGAAAATCAAGACTGGTATTTGTAAAGTCTATTAATGATAATGCAAATGAAAAAAGTGAGAGGACTCGAGCATACCCGGCATCACAAGGGAAGAATTTTGTGGGTGTATACAATACCTTCGTCACTGTTCACTACTTGCCCGTTTCCTTTCAAAATCCTACAAATATTTTACCAGAACTTGAGATTCTTGAAAGCTCGAGCAAGACACTATACAGCACAATCAATAAACTTAACTTTTAAAGTTCTTTATTTTTTATGTTATTATCGACTTGAGTTTGCAAACTTTGAGGATAGTAAACATTTTTGACGAATTACATGCAAAGAACATCAAAAAGAACATAAATGCAAAATGAAATGGATTCAGAAGATCAATGTTAAACAGGAAATAATATTACCATCTTGTTGTTAGAAGCCCCTCAACACCAACTGGTCCCCGTGCATGAATCCTACCCGTACTTATTCCAACCTACAAAACCCAGAAATCACCGAAATTAATAACAAAATGAAAAATCAAATAGCTCTTCAACAGAAAATTAAAAAGAAAACCGGAAGAATGTTCTTAATCAGTACCTCTGCACCTAGTCCAAACCGAGCTCCATCAGAGAATCTTGTGCTTGCATTATGGAAGACAGCAGCACTAAGAAGAGGTAGAGAGAGAGAGAGAGAGAGAGAGAGTGCGTTAAGTACACAAACTTCTAACTGTAAAAAATCAGCAATTAATGCACAATAAAATAATACCTGTCAACTTGTTTGAGGAAGATATCAGCAACCTCATCATCTGAAGTGACTATACAATCCGTATGTGCACTGAAATTGTTAAATACAATTAAAGAATGCTCAAAATAGGAATAAAACATTTTCATAATTCTAAGAACTGGTGTTATTATACCTCCCATAGCGGTGGATATGATCAATGGCAGCATTAACATCATCAACAAATTCAATGGTGCATGCCATTGAACTATACTCATGATGAAAGGACTCTGCCTTTGGAATGCTCAATTCTTTACTAGCAGTTCGTCCTCCAAAAATCACCACTCCTGTCACACATTGTCCATATGTCAATATTCTAGAGATGATATGCACTAGAATAATGTTGGATTAGCTTCAAACGACGAATCCAAATAGTTAAAACTGTTCTACTTTACAAATGATGTATTTATATGTATAATTATATATTTTCGAGTTAATTTAGTATAAAGTCAACCGGTAAAAAAAAAAGGTTCATAAATTAATTTTAAATACATTAATTTTTCATCATTTTTGGGCCGATTGATTTTACACTAAATTAATTCAAACATTTATAAATTTTAGATATAGACACATCATTCGTAAAGAAGATTGAATTAAATGGTTTGGATTCGTTGTTTGAAACCAATTCGATAGATTTTGGAGTTAAGCTCACAATTTTGTTTGGTGAGATTAAGAACACCTTAGTTCTACTCATATAAATTTGAAGAAAGTGAAGATAAAAAACCTTTTGATTCCAGCTCAAAAATAATGTCCTTTATGCCAGCTGATTTTAACAAGCTCTTATGCACAAGCAAAGTCTCCTGAAAAATCAAGTAATTTAAATAAAAGTAAAGGAAGGAAAAAAAAAATTACTGCAGCACATGAGTATATGAGGAAAGAGAAAAATATAACCACCATAGCATTGCAGGCTGCTGGATAGTCAATTTTTGCATCCAATACAATCTTCTTTGCCATGCTCATGTCAGCTGATTTGTCAATATATACATGACATATGCCATCTGGAGAAAAGGAGTCCAGAATTTTAGTTTTCTTTAGTCAATGAATCTCATTGGTCACACTTAAAAAACAGTCGATCCATTCAAGTGTGTTAAGAGATCCCCGAAAAGAAGATTCAAAATCTTACCGGCATGTCCTAAAACAGGAATCTTCGTCGATGCCTTGATTTGAGACACAAGCTTATTGCTTCCTCTTGGGATGACAAGATCGATCACATCATCAAGCTACAAAATAAACATTAAAGACACATTCTACTTTCAAACTCCTTTTAACTATACAAATTAAGGTGCTTTAGTTTGTTACTCCTTTTAGAGGAAATTAAGAAATAATGAAATTTATAATATACTTGCTCACCTTCAGCAAATCTGCAATCTCATCTCTTGATGTCACAAGACCAATGAGTCCTTCCCCAACTGAAGCCGGAATTGCTCCAGTAATAACCTATTACAGATGAGGATAAGTCAAAGAAAATATGTTTTTTATCAAAAAAAAAAAAAAAAATCCATTGGGCATTTTCTTTTGCTTTTCCAATGACAGCTGGTAAAATTAAATTACAATACCTTATGCAAAATTGCATTGGATCTCATTGCCTCCTTACCTCCTTTCAGAAGTAGCCCATTACCACTTCGAATTGCCAAAGATGCAATCTGTAGTTCCAAGAGAAATAAAAAAATCATATAAATCGTTAAGCTACACTTAAGCAAGCAAGATGCAGTAGACATCAGGCATGTAACAAAAGCATCCACGTTCCCATGTTAAATTAAAACTCGGTTGTTTCAAATTTTGAAACAATTTAAGTCATGATATTCTACCTGCACTAAAGCATCTGGACGGGATTCAAACACAATGAGAAGAACCCCCAAAGGGCTTGATTTCTTCTCAAGAACCAACTCATCAGCAACCTGAAAAATATCAAAGGAATTTGTGCACTCATAATTTTAATATATAAAAAAAAACAGTGATGGTAATGTAAATAGGTGCTTTTATGAATCACAAACAATCATACTTAATTTCTTTTTGCTCCTTTTTCTTACATTTCAGCAAACAAACTGAAGCTGAGATTTTTTAATACAGTGTATTCTACCAACACTTGAAATGTAAGAACTGACCTCTGTTCTTTTGAGTATTTGGCCTATTGGATCGTCCATATTAGCAAGTACCCGGATGGATTTTGCCAGGCTAGATATCTGTACATAATGTAGCAAAACACACCGGTATAAACAAAATTTAGTCTAACATAATCAGGTTAGTCCAATCAGAGCAAGAGCAATGGATACACATATATCTATACAATTAACTACAGGATTATTTCTTCAATGGAGCATACAACAAAACCTTTTGGTCGAGTTTTTATTAGTTTTTAGAACATGCAATGACAAAATTGGATTAATTTGCAATTACCTTTCCAGGTTTGAGAGTCAACCTAGATATTAAAGCCTTTTCATACCCGGCTTCTTGTGCAACTGCTACATCAGCCTCATTTTCTGCTCTGATTTTAGCTTCATTTGCTTCTAATGCATCGGCTACATCAAGCAGTATCTTCTTTCTCTCCTCTGATGATATACTCTATTTATAAACAAGGTGCAAATAAGATTTACATCTCATCCAACAGAAATAAGAAATATTTAACGCATATGGTTCTGTAAGAAAAGATTTAATAATGATGGGCAAATAACTATCTTAATTTTATTTCTGAATCTCTCTACTTAAATATTTTGCTTATTACATAAAAAAATATTTTGAAGCCCAAGGAAATATATTTAAAATCTAGGACAATTATATTGCAACAGATATGTACAATATATGCAGCATTTTTTGAGCTGATAAAAAAAATATACTTGTTGTGAGTAAATATAGTGTCCATAACTGGTTGAGACTTTACCTGGAGGCGGCGGGAGCAATCTCTCGCTGAAACTGCCATGTCACGGGAGCTAATATCTTTAGTAGACACCACAATTTCTTTCAGCATGCTTTCTGTTGGGAAGAGAGTTCCGACCTTCTTCCCTTGTAGGACTTTCAGAATACTATCTCTTGTAAAACCACTTCAACAAATAATACCAGATCAGCCTCCAAAAGTTTTCTTTAATATGACTTGACTAAATTATAATTCACAACAGATTGAACTTGCATGTCATCGAGAAAAATTCAAAAATCATGCTGGCCATATGTGACTCTACTGATACAGAATTAATCCAGTACTGGATCTGACTGGCAAGTCACCAGTATAATAGTTAACTGGTAGTGGGGCTATTATGTCATCTTTTGGGGAGTTGGTTTGTAATAATATAGTTCTTTTGAGGTTGAACTGCAAATGTTAGTTTGAGATGCTATAGATTTTAATAGAAACTGGTGAGAAATTTACTTCTCTAATAAAAAACAAAAAAACCATACCTAGTTATTACGACAGGAATTTGGGTAGCTGCACAGGATGCAGCCTTGACTTTGGCTTGCATGCCTCCTCGGCCAACCCTTGATTTGTCTCCAAATGTGATCGTCTCATCGTGCTTTTCTTTTATGTAAGTGTCGATGAGCTCTGACTTACTATCGCTAGGTGGCCCATTGTAAAGTCCCTCGACATCACTCAACAATACAAGGAGGTCCGCCTTTGATTCCAAAGCCAATAGTGCAGCTAAACTGTCATTGTCCCAGAAGATTCCAGAAGAATCCTGAGAACAAAAATAATAAATAGTTATTCTCTAAAGTACAACTTGGTAACAGTATTGTTGGTTCAAAAAAAGAAGTAATTGAACCTAAAGTGAATCATGCTCGAGAATAGAAGCATATTTGAGGCATGATAGCATCAATGGGACTTTAGAACAGCCTAGTTGGTCCTAATTGAAAAATAAGAAATTTTGAGGAGAATTATTTTAACTGTGCCTCCTAACACATGGGCACTTTTACGCAATGCCAGTCAAAATGTTGCCAATACCACATCACAAACTTTGGAGGTTAAGGTACAAATGCAGATACTACTTTTGTAGCATATGAATATAAAATATATATATATATATATATATATATATATAAAACCTCATAAGGAGCCTTTCTGGTACTAACAGCATCATTTTCATTGAATACTGGTATCACTTTAAGTGACAGTAGGGTATTCACAGTACTGCAGAGTTGATTTCGAAATTCGGGATCCTTGAAATCATTATCAGTCACAAGAAGCTGGGATGATGCCACGTCAAGCTGAAATCAATCAATTTGTATGTAACTTAAGTCTAGGATGAACAAAAAATAAAAATACAAAATAAACAAGATTGAAATCTAAAACCGCAGTAAAAGTGATTAGAGAAAGAAAACTCACTTGGCTAAACAAGGAATCATAAAGAGCCATTAGGCCGCTCTGCCCAACTGCTGCACATGCCTTCCCATTAAGCTCAACTTGTGGTTTTTGGAGATCAGAAAAACTGAAGGGGAAGAGCGAATAAATCAAAGAAAGATTTCCAATGTGGTGTATTATGAGGCAGGCTATGGTACTATGCATACCGCAGATTTGTCCGGACTAGGGAATAATATCTACAGTTTAAAAGTTTTAATAGCTGATCTGAACCATTCAACATGATCTGCATATGAAAATGTACTTGTTGACTAAATTTTACATTTTCTAGAATTTGTTAGATAGGTAGAAAATCACTACTTTTGAATGGTCTAGAATTTTTAAATCAAGTGATTTTCTACCTATCTAAAAAAATAGTACAAAAAATTGTAAAAAATGTAAAATTTGATCTACAAGTACAATTTCATATGGAGATCATGTTGAACGGTTCAGATCAACTGTTTGGGCTTTGGAAATATTAATATTGATCCATAGTACGGACCAATCCGCACTATGCATATTACCATTGCCTCACTCAGTGTACTATTACCACACTAAAAGAGAAGAAAAATACCCAGAAATTGGAAAAAACGGAAGAATAATTGAAGGAAAAAAAATACCTGCTGTTGAGAAGTTTTCTGTACCGCAGGCGTTGGCGTCCCACACCAACAGCACCTGAAGTTACCAAAATAACCTCATACCCCTGAGAGTTCAGTTCTTGAAGCTGCATTTGTATGAAATTGGATTATAACATAGTTGTAAAAAGTTGCATTGCAGAGGAAACAGAATGAGAGATTTCACAGTATTACCTGCTCAAATAAAGCACCTAGTCGACCAATTGCCAATCTCCCATCTGTTCTTGTCACAACAGCAGTTCCAACCTATTAAATTGCCAACAAAAATACACAAATTGATTAATTGAAGTCGCTAAATTCTTAAAAAATTAAACTTATTACTGCACGCATGCAATCACTGATGTTAATTGAAAATACTACATTTTCCCTTCGATTGAGAGAATAGAAGAGAACAAAAATGAACCAAAATCGAGCAGGCGTTGGAACAAGGTGACTGGTACAAGTGGCAGCACAGAGGACAGTACCGTACTGTACCAGCCATTACTTCGTTACCAGTTTACCAGTAACCGTCTCGTAAGTTGATGGTGAAGAGGAAGCAACAATTATTGAAAAAAAAATATAAATAAAAAAAAAGAAAGAATCAACTAACTTTGACAATGATTCGTTTGACATTCTTTACAAATGCTCTGCTTGAATCCATCGCCAATTTTACCAATTATGTGAGTAGCTGCTCTCTCTCTCTCTCTCTCTCTCTCTTTTCTGAGTTAGTCTCTCTCTCTCTCGCTCGCGTCGCCGCGTATTATACAAAAATAGCACCTGACTGAGTCGCTCTCTGTTTCTTTCTCTATCTGTGTTGAATTTTGATGATCTACATTCGCTTATTATAGGCAAGCAAGGTGCCATGATACAGTAGCCGACAGGTTTGCTGATTGTCGTGTTTTTGGCAGTTGGCACGCGCTGAACATGAATTATAGAATAAAGATTTTAACAGCGTAGTTTTAGCGTCATGCAGCGCACGCACATAGAATCAAAATAGCGCTGCTTATGGTTCATACGCTTCATGAAGTTAAAACTACTCTGTTAATATTTTTACCTTGAATTATATTCAAACCAGTTAAAGTTGATATATTTCACTTTGTCACTCGAAAGAAATAAAAAAAAAAATTTAATAACGTGTTTCTTTTCTTTTTTACGGTTGACAGATCGTCAACAAATCTATTGATTAATAGTAATAAACAGTTATTTACAGGAGTTCTTAACTAGCTAAATTAATTACAGTATATATATTTTTAAATTCCCTGGCAGAAGCTGCCAGGTGGTTTCCATCAGTAACACAAGTTATTACTTTCCACACAAGTTATTTTTTTTTTTTTTTTTTTGAAGGTTAGCGGCATAAACCGGCTAACGTTTGTATTGATAAAAAAGTTCCACACAAGTTATTACTTATTAGACTGTAATTTGTCCATTTTCCACACACGTTATTACTTATTAGATTGTAATTTGTCCATTTTCCTGTAGATTTTTGTCTTTTTGAAGGTTAGAGGCTGAAAGCCCGCCAACAATTTGTACTGATAAGAAAATTAGTTACAAGCCATTTTCCTCTATATTTTATAAAACCGCATGCTCTTTCTCATTTTTATTTTCATGGCATACTCATAACGTCAATTTATATAGCAAAAATTACTACTTTTAAGTACGAAAAATGACAAAAAAAACGTATGCAAAGTAGTTGTTTTTCTGAATTATTTATTGCAAATGTGTTTTTAAGTTATTTTGGCAGGTTTTGAAAATAGTTGCGTATTTAGGCAAAAAAACAGAGCAAAAATGTCATATTTATGCCAATTCTGAAGTAAGCGTCAAAATAAGGCATCACATGGAGTATGCAACACCCAATGGCCGATCCAAATAGATCCAAGGGTAGGCACTTGCCTACCCCTGAATTTGAAAAAAAATTTAGACGCAGTGGTATTTTATACTTGTGCCTACCCCTGAATAGTGTCTACCCCTTAATTTAATTCACGGTCCAGTAGAAGAAAATTGTACGGAAAAGAAAGTCAGCTCAGACTAATTCGCATAAAAGAAAGAAAGAAAAGACACAGAATGATTCGCTACTCTACTTAGAAGAATCGTTGATTTGTTAGGAGAAAAAAAGAGATCAACTACTAAGTATATGAATATGTACCGTGAATTGGATCACGTGTCGTGTTGTACTGTGACTAAATTTGGAAGGATGGTCATGGCACGTGAATGATCAGAGCACGTTAATCACGCCATGATGTAACTTGTCCAAACGTGACCTGTCAGGTTTGGTCATGTTTAACTTTTTTTTCATAATTTAAGTTAGTTTATTCAGGATTCACTATTCAATTAAGATTTAACAATCCTAATTATACGTGACCATACGTGTTGTGACTAAATCTTTTGCGTGATGTGCCTTGTCGTGTCAAATTTTTGAAAGGTGGTCATGACACAAGACAGCGAGTCATAGCATGTAACAGGCACATGTGCCTTGACGGAACCGTATCATGTCGTGACTTTTTTAGATTCCTATATACTACTTTGCTCTGATTCATCAAGAGAAAAAAATGTACTTTTGTTAATATTTTGTGCTTGCCTCATCAAAATTCTGGATTCGCTCCTGACAACACCTTACACGAAGTACACAACATGCAACATGGTGAAAACACAAAAAAATTGGCTAAGTCAAGTGCCATGCGTACTGGAGCAGGTCGTATGCGGGCTCAACGCCTAGGCCGCATAGGCACAAGGATTGGATCCGTAGATTGTCTTGGTTGGATTAAATCTTGGCTGTTGAGCAGCAACCTTCTAGAAGGACGAACCTACAGCCATGGCAGGTTTGCTATGATTGGAAGTTTATATATGGCGATGTTATTTATAATATTAGAGGCTAAAAATAACCTCGAAATGCTAAAGATAGCCTCCATGACCGCCTTAGCTACACCCTTAGGATTACTAATATAAACCCCTCATGTAATAGAATTTGGTGTGCATGTTTTAATTGTGTAAGTCCAAAAATTAGAGTAGAATAGTGTGCAAATTCTGGAGTTGGAGAAGGAAAAGCTCTTGAAGTCCAAGGCGGGAGAAGAAAGCGTCATTTAAGGAAGAATAGTCTTCAATCTTCAGGAGTTGTGGTTATGATTTTCTTATTTTATTTCTTTTATGTTGTCATGGCTTTGAGTAGCTAAGCTTCTCTTCTCTAGGGTTTGGATGTATTGAATTATATATTATTTCTTTATATATTTATTTTTCTCTTATGTCTATTTGAGATTTCATTATTTTTGAATGTTATTGAAATATATCATTGCATATATACAGTTCTGTCTACTATATACCAATGCCCTCCACATACCAATAGGTGTAAGGTCATCATATATGGTAATAGACGTATATGAGTAAGTACTAAGCACTTCGGCTAACGAGACTTGACAGCGGTTCAAAGACTAGGGTTAGAACCAAATTTGCTCCCTTGGTAGGATATAGATTAGATTGCATGTTGAATTATAATTAGGAATTTATTTATTACTTCGTAATAAGTAGGGTTTAGGGTTATTACATGACGAGTAATAGGGGAATGTGATTAATTAGATTAGTGTGAGTGATTGAATTACATTACATCCTGTGATAATGTGAATTGTTCCCCACAAGCTAACCTTAGAGGCGGAGAACCTTTCAAATACGCATAAGACCGAACCCTAGCATCCGTAGAGAATAATAGTACTGATGTGCGACTCTGTTTGCGGGGTGGTTTATACCGCATACAGGTTAGTGACAATGCCGTATGCGGATAAACATGAGTGTCATAAGTATATTCTGAAATAATTAGAAGGATATCATCTAAAACCCTAGAAGCTCCTTATTTTCTGGTTTACATCAATTAGCATCTCCACCTAAAACCTAGCAAGAGTAAATTGTAAAATCAAACTTATACTTATTATTATTACTATTAGCACACAAAACAAACAAACCGGAGAACCTAGACTAGTATAACGTTGTTAATCATTCTAAGATTTATCCCTGTGGATCGACACCCGACACTACTACACGGTAGGATTATACGCTTGTAATCCGACATAGTAGAATTAGGATAACTAAGTATATTTTTAAATACTAAAAGTTAGTAGTATTTATTTAGAGTCATCACATACAGTAACTGAATTAGAAATTTATATTGACAGACTAAAATGTATAATATTGTATAGGCGGAATTTAAATTCAAATTTTTACAATCACACAGTAAAATTCTAATTATTATTTTACATGCACGTATATTAATAATTTATGAGGAGGATCAAACTGAATCATATAAATACTTTTAGATTCGGTTAAATTTTAATATAAATAATTAAAATATTTAAAATTATGAGAGTTACCGAGCATTTGACGCATCTCGTGTCAAGTAATAGATCATAAGTTATGAAATTATGAAAGTTCGAATTGCAATAGTTAAGTATTTTGATGTATGAAAGAAGTACAATTTATGCAATATATTAGATGATATTAGTTATGTTTTGAATTTTTGAAGTCTTAGTCTATGTTTAGTTGTGGTATAAGTTATTAAGTCAAGATATAAGTATTTTATTATGCACTTATACTGTTAAATATGAATCAAGTCGAATGGAATAGCATGGAACATAAAATCATTTATGTTGTCATAATTAAGTTAATCCACATAGATTAATTTATTTCATGTTGTTGTTATTGTTGGCATCATTATCATCATGACATTATTTATTATTATTATTATTATTATTATTATTATTATTATTATTATTATGCTAGCATGCTACTAATATTGCTGCATGAGATATTATTTGAAATAATATTAAGAACACATTGTGAACAAAGTTGGCAATTGTAATACAATTTATATTGACGCTTGATTTATATTTTTAATCTCTAGATTAGTATGTTGTGTTATAAATTATATAATGTTATTTTTTTAATTCTAAAAATGTTTGATCATAATTTTTTTGTGTCTGCACATTAGTATGCATGGAAAGACTAACATCTATAATTTTTTAAATTTTAAATTATTTTGTAATTAAAACAGCTTGTTAATTATTATCAAATGCGTAAGATAAAATATGAGGATTAAGAGATTCGACTTATTCTATCGTAACTTCAACCCACAACTGAACAAGAATATTTTATGTCATCTTAATTTGAAATAAAAAAAAAACTTATTTCATCGTAACTTTAATCTATAATCAAACATGAGTTAAAGTTGGATACATTTGAAGTCAAATCAAGGGAAATAAAATATTTTTTTTTCTATTTTTTTGTTTTACTTATTTTTAGTAACGAAAAAACTCACAAGCATCTCACCAAAAAATTTCATTTTATGAGGGCCGGATAAATAAGTTTTGTAATTTTATTTTTGACGGAGAGATGAAGAGTATCTTTTTCTGAAAATTATAAAATTTTAATGAACAAAACCGAATTTTTCAATTTATGGGGGTCTCAAACAGTTTTCTTAATAACAAATTAAAAAGATTCATAGTTCCGCATTGTTCCGAATTCATATCATCAATAGTAATTCAAATTTTGAGTTTATATTCAAAACAGCCGATTTATTTTGACACGTATATTAAAGAAGTACAATATATTTTCATTCTTATATTAAGCACATAGGTATCTTGATTTGCCAACGACTTTAATTAAAAGATGAAAAATATAAGAATGAAAATAAAAGAACATATATGTCATTTAATATGTTATCTAAACAATTTCTTTTATAAAAATATGTCATTTTGCATGATATATTTTTTTGAGTGAGTCTATGGTACTATGCATATTACGATTTGGCCCGTAATACGGCTCAATATTTAACTTTTCAAAATCCTAACGGTCGGATCCGAACTGTTCATCTTGTTCTTCATATTAATATGTGTTTGGAGACCAAATTTTACATTTTTTGAAATTTTTTTACTATTTGTTTGGGTTTATTGAAAATCACTGTTTTTGGATAATCCAGAATTTTCATATCACGTGATTTTCTAAATATCTAAAAAAATAGTAAAAAAATTTCAAAAAATGTAAAATTTGGTCTCCAGACACATATTAATATGGAGAACAAGATGAACGGTTCGGATCGACCGTTAAGATTTTGAAAAGTCGAATATTGAACCGTATTACGAACCAACCCGTGATATGCATAGTACCATAGACTCACTCTATTTTTTTTATAATATGTTTTCATTACAATGTACAGACACAATACTAATTTCATTTTATACATGAAATTCTCAAAATTTGAGTTGCTTCGTAAAATCCGGACTCCGTAGTTATGATCCCACCGAACTGTTTCAGACTGCGACTTGCGAGTCACGTTTTGCCTCTTCTGAGTCCCAACAAACAATAAACAAAATGAAAAGAACTTGCAAGCCACGAAAAACAAAATCTGAGTTCATAGGAAAAAAAAACCAGGGTTCGGCAGTCAGGATTCAAGAAGGACGGGAGGATTTGATTTGATTGTGCGTGCGCACGGATGAGGCGATGGCGCGCAGGAGTTTTCATCAAAAAAAAAGATGGCGCGCAGGAGTCCGTATTCCCCCAGGTACCTGAGGTACAATCCAAAAAAATAGACGGTCCAGATTAATCTCAGCAGATTCAAATTAGATCCGGTGCCGTTGAGTCTGCTTTGAGATTCGTTCCAGGTAAAAAGAACGATCCAGATTTGACACTTGCACCTCAGGTACCTGGGGCGATCGGATTCGGCGCGCAGCGTGTGGTCACCACTTGCCAAGTGGCGAATAATAAACAATCGGAAATAAAGCCTGTCTTTGCCGACTCCTTTGTTTTTTTTTTTAGCCTATGTGAATGTCGTCCTTGTTAAAATCCCGTGAACTTGATTCTAACTATTAAACGCATTAAATCCTTTATTCCAGAATGTTTACCGAATCACTGGCATTTGGACCCCACCGTAATAAGGCTAGGGAAGAATTGTGACTTTGTGAGCGACAACTATAACATGTTTGGTTTCAGGGAATGAGTCATAGAGAAATCCGAGTCCTAGAAACATGTCAGGAAGAATAGTTTGAAAACAGAGGCCTAATTCTATATAGGTAGGCCGTGTTAACAGTCCATAGCTGTGGGCTGTGGCTTATGTATTATGTAGGATCAATTTTATAAACCATAAATAGAAAAACAATTTTTAGGGAACCAGCATGATTATTTTTTTTTTTTGAAAAATTACAAAGACCGAGTGGAGCATTCGGTCTCCACTTTTTTTTTTTCTCCAGACCGAATGCTCTACTCGGTCTCACCATTTTTTTCAATTTTTCACAGATTCGGCCACATAAGATCCGAATAATCCTTTTATGTATATGTATAGAGAGTGACTTGAAATTTTAAAATTCAAAAAGTCGATCCGAACCGTTCATCTTGTTTTCCATATTAATATGTGCTTGGAGACCAAATTTTACATTTTTCTGAATTTTTTTTACTATTTATTAAGCCACTTTGAAAATTGTTGATCCAACGGTGGCTGCTAATTTTACTGTTTTGTTAAGCCACCGTTGGATCAACAATTTTCAAAGTGACTTAATAAATAGTAAAAAATTTCAGAAAAATGTAAAATTTGGTCTCCAAGCACATATTAATATGGAAAACAAGATGAACGGTTCGGATCGACTTTTTGAATTTTGAAATTTCAAGTCACTCTCTATACATATACATAAAACATATGCCACACCGTTTGCCGCACGGAAAAGTTGAAAAAAAAGAGTGAGACCGAGTGGAGCATTCGGTCTGGAGAAAAAAAAAAGTGGAGACCGAATGCTCCACTCGGTCTTTGTGGTTTTTCAAAAAAAAAAAACAATCATGCTGGTTCCCTAAAAATTGTTTTTCTATTTATGGTTTATAAAAAAATTCCTATTATGTATACACCAGAAAAATTAAACTTTTAGTTAAAAGCGGTATATTATTACATTAGGAGCAAGACTACGGTGCTATGGGTTGCATAGAGGACTACGGTGCTACAGCTTAATATTTGAGTTTTTAAAATTTTAACGGTCGATCCGAACCATTCATCTTATTCTCCATATTAATATGTGTTTGGAGACCAAATTTTACATTTTTTGAAAATATTTTACTATTTTTTTAGATAAGTATAAAATCACTTAATCTAAAAAATTCTGCACCATTCAGATATTTGATTTTCTACCTATCTAAAAAAATAGTAAAAAAATTTCAAAAAATTTAAAATTTGGTCTCCAAACACATATTAATATGGAGAACAAGATTAACGGTTCGGATCGACCGTTAAAATTTTGAAAACTCAAATATTGAGCCGTAGCACCGTAGCCTTCTATGCAACCCATAGCACTGTAGCCTTACTCTTATATTAGATAGGAATAATGTTAGTGCGAAATATTCGAGTCCGTGTTGTCAGAGTGGGAAAAATAGGAATTCGTATCCTCTGCATTAACTTAAAAGGAATCTTTTGAATTAATGAATATTTATATTCGACCTATTTTAAGATTCGTATGAATTAGATCCGCATTAATATTAAAGGGTCTCTATACTTTAGACAGGAGCTGGATTGATTCCGTTTAAAATCAGACGGTTGAGATTCATTAACTCAAAATATTTCCTTTTGAGTTAATGCAGAGGATACACATTCAAAAAATAGTATGGCGAAGCCGATTCTGTTATGGAACGACACAGTATGTATGTCAGTTACGTGTTGTGACTCGCATGTTTTGTACTGTGACAATTTGCATGTTGTGATTCTATTTTGAAATTTTAGCACGGTATGGCACGTTACGTGAAAGATCTAGTTACAACACGGCACGTGGTCACGTGAATCACGTATAATTAGGACTATTAGATATTTGATCAAATGATGAATCTTTAATAAACTAACTTAAATTATGATTAAATGATCATGCGAGTTATACGAGACATGTTTGGTCACGGCGTGACTCACGTGACGTGACCATTTGCATGCTATGACCACCCCTTGACATTTTGGTTACGGCATGACATGACACGTGAAAAATTAACTTAGTCACGACACAACACGACACGAGATCAAAATCACATCGTGTTAATCACGGCCCCTTTTTTCCACTCAACGTGTCCCTCCCTCCACCTGATGTGCAATTTAAAATAAAGAACGATCTAGATTAATTTCAGCCGTATCGAACTTAATTTGATGTCTATGAAAATTATAGGAGATTTGCTTTGAGATTTATGTTAAGTTAAAAGAACGGTCTAATTTATCACTTGCATTTTAGATATCTGAAGTGATACAGATTCGAAATATTCTTAGTGTATTGATTGCTTTTAATTTTAAAATTCTCACAAAAATATATGAACAGAGTGTGCTAAGTATTAAGATCAATTATAATTCGATGATTGTCCACAATAGTATCATATTAAGTATGTATTTTTATAAGAAAATTTGTATCACAATCTTGTTAATTAATCTAAAGCCTCATTTAATACAAACGATTTATTTCTGTCTCTTAATAAGTAAATTGATGAAAATCCATACTTTTGGGTAAAAAAGGAAAATTATAAAAATTTTAACTTTAAATTTTAGCCATTGTATATATATTAATACGAGTACATGCTAAAATTACCTTTAAAAAAATTACACCTTTAATTTTGATTTTGTTTATTTTTAGTATTATATTGTGAAATTTTTCATTACATTTGAGTCCTGGAATTTTGAGAAAAAATGTGCCCTTTGAATTCATAAAAATATCCGCCGGATCCTTTAAAATATAATTTATTGAAAACTTTAGGATTAAAGAAGTTGAACACATTGTTATGAAAATTCTTTTTTACCTTACCATTTTTATTTCTATATTTTTGTTGGTACATGTAAGAATACCACATGCATCCTTAGAATTTTTAATATTCTTTTTTCCCTTGACTTTTAAACTCTTTTTAAAACATGAATTTTGTTTCACATTCCTTGTTGTGCATTTGGTGATCTTGGATTAAGAAGATGGCTTTTCAAAGTCGTTTGCTTCTTATATTCAAGTTTCGATTTGTTATTAGGCTTTTTGCCTATGTGTAATGAGGCATTTTTTGAGGATATAATGTCAATGATACTCTTTTGAGTTAATGGAGAAGATGTGGACTCGTCATCTTGGATAGTCTTGCACTTTGACCCAAAATGACAAGGCAAGTGTAAGCATAAGCAGCCGATGCATGAGGATCCCAATCTGCTGCTGTTTTAATGAGAATAGCAACATCCTGCTATTTATTTTCTCTTTGTCTCTCTCTTCAAAGAAGAGAAGAGAGAGAAAGAAGATCACGTGAAAGAGAGAGAGTAAGAGGAGAAAGATAGAGAGAAGAGAATGAAGAAAATAACACCATATCTCATTCCGATACGTAATTTGTGCAATAATTCGAGTAGAACTAGGGTGCTCTTAAGCTCACCAAAGTGTTTGGTGAGCTTGACTCTAAAACCCATCAAATCAATTTCAAATGACGAATCCGAACCGTTGAAACCCGCATACCTTACGTGTGATGCGTCTACATGTGAAATTTTTAAACATTCGAATTAATTTAGTATAAAGTCAAGCGGTCAAAAAACGTTCAAAAAATGAATGCACTAAAATTAATTTATTAACCTTCTAATTTTGACCGATTGACTTTATACTAAACTAATTCAAATGTTTAAAAATTTCACATGTAGACGCATCACATGTAAGGTAGGCGGGTTCTAACGGTTCGGATTCGTCATTTGAAATCGATTTGATGGGTTTTAGACAGGGCCGGCCCTGGGGCTGGGCAGCCAGGGCGACCGCCCCGGGCCTCAAGATTCAAGGGGCCCCAAAAGAAAAAAAATATTTTGTATATATTAAAAAAAATTAATCTATATATATTAAAAATGAATAAAATATTAGATCCCAAACTTTGAATATATAAAAGGGTTCAAATTTTTTTATAAATAGTTATGATTTATTGGCATATCAATAACAATACTTATCAGTATTGTAAATAATGGTATGCGCTTGTCGAACGAACGAGATATCGTCAAGCGATTAATCGGTATGCGACTGATTAACCATAATTATGCAGATAATTTTGTATTTTCATTAAAATTATGTGTATATATTCTTAATTTTTTTTAAAATAATTTATTTAACTCATCAAACTTATCAAATAAACTTAATTTAACTTAGTTTTATTATTATAACACGACACTACGCTTAACAGTACACGCGCACTTTGCATGTGTAAGTAACACATTTATTTAATGAAAAAATAAATTTGAGAATTAAGTGTTTTCAAATACTAATAATATAGTATTTGAAAGACATGAAACATTCAAACATAAAATCACTAAATTTAGTTTGTAATAACAACTTAATTAAATATATGAACATGTACAAGAAAAAATTACATCAGTAAGTAAGAAAAATATATGGTATATAAATAATAGAGAAATTAATCAATTAATTCAAAATAGGTAAGAAGAAAAAACATATATAAAAAAATTAGATGTATGGCTGAGCACAAATAAAACTGCAATATATGTTTATGAAATTTATTATCACATAGTAACAGAAAAAAATATAAAAATAAATAATCACTGGAATAAACGAAAATAAATGGGCGATCAAACGAGAATAAACAGAATAATTGGGAATAATCGAGAATAATTGGCCGATTAATCAGAAAAATTCACTAATAGACCTTCGATAAGTGTATTCATAGCAGTTTAACCGTCGTTAACGATTAAACATGCATATAATCAGCTGTTAAGACCGTTTTTTACAACACTGGTATATATAAAGAGTCCAAAATTTTCATCCGCCCCGGGCCCCAAAATCTTCAAGACCGGCCCTGGTTTTAGAGTCAAGCTCACCAAACACTTTGGTGAGCTTAAGAACACCCTAGTTCTACTCCAATAATTCACATTTACTTTTCATGTGACACAATAGTTACCGCACTGGACTTACAAAACAAATTATATTATTAATCTCATTAATCTCTCTCATAAAATAAAATTGCATAACACTTGTGCAATCCAGCTATATATCTATCTCAATTTCTCTGATTTGTGATCGTCGGTCATTCTAAATTTATATGTTTGAAATGTCTGCATTTATTAAGCTACTTCAATGGGCTAAATTATTATTGTATGTCTTCATTAGTCATTATGAATATATGCGTTCAAAAATGTCCGAGTTTAATAGATTATTTTAGTACTTAAAAAAAATCATTTTTAGTTGAATGAATACATTATTTGTAAACGATTGATAAATGCACGAATTAAAAAAAATGGGTATACATATAATGGTGTTTATATTTTAAGAAAATAATATTGTTGATATTATTTACAAAAAAAATAAAATTTAAAAAATCCTAATGAGAAAAAAAAGAGAGAGTGAGGTTGTGGTATATTGCATAGCGATTGACCCGATTTTTTTATTTATATCCAAAATTTAAATTAAATTTTAAAAATTAACCGAACCGGATTTCAAATTTTAAAACTACCCAAACCGCTAAACGGTTAACCGGACCCTAGGTTCGGTTAACGGTTTAGCGGACCAAGGGTTCGGTTAACCGTTTAGCGGACCAAGGGTTTGGGTTCGGTTAACCGTTTAGCGGACCAAGGGTTCGGTTAACGGTTTAGCGGACCAACAGTATGGATTTGTTGGTTCGCTGAACCGTTAACCGAACCCAAATTTTTTTTTTTTTTTTTTTTTTTTTACTTTTTTTTTACTTTTTTTACTTTTTTTTAAAACAGAAAATTTTTAATTTTTCTATTGAAAATATACATGAAAATTCGTATTTAGATTTATCAAATTTACACCAAAAATTTTTGTAAATCAAATATGAAATTTAAAATTATAGAAAAATACACATACACATACACATACACATACACATACACGTATACATATACATATACATATACATATACATAAATAATATACGGTTACCAATTTTTTTTTTTTTTTACTTGTTTTTAAAACAGAAAATTTTTAATTTTTTAATTTTTCTATTGAAAATATACATGAAAATTCGTATTTAGATTTATCAAATTTACACCAAAAAAATTTGTAAATCAAATATGAAATTTAAAATTATAGAAAAATACACATATACATATACATATACATCTACATATACATATACATATACATATTATATATGAAATTTAAAATAATATGTATATGAATATTTATATGTATATGTATATGTGTATGTGTATGTGTATTTTTCTATAATTTTAAATTTCATATTTGATTTACAAATTTTTTTGGTGTAAATTTGATAAATCTAAATACGAATTTTCATGTATATTTTCAATAGAAAAATTAAAAAATTAAAAATTTTCTGTTTTAAAAACAAGTAAAAAAAAAAAAAAAAATTGGTAACCGTATATTATTTATGTATATGTATATGTATATGTATATGTATACGTGTATGTGTATGTGTATGTGTATGTGTATGTGTATGTGTATTTTTCTATAATTTTAAATTTCATATTTGATTTACAAATTTTTTTGGTGTAAATTTGATAAATCTAAATACGAATTTTCATGTATATTTTCAATAGAAAAATTAAAAAATTAAAAATTTTCTGTTTTAAAAACAAGTAAAAAAAAAAAAAAAATTGGTAACCGTATATTATTTATGTATATGTATATGTATATGTATATGTATATGTATATGTATACGTGTATGTGTATGTGTATGTGTATGTGTATGTGTATGTGTATGTGTATTTTTCTATAATTTTAAATTTCATATTTGATTTACAAAAATTTTTGGTGTAAATTTGATAAATCTAAATACGAATTTTCATGTATATTTTCAATAGAAAAATAAAAAAATTAAAAATTTTCTGTTTTTAAAAAAAGTAAAAAAAAAAAAAAATTGGTAACCGTATATTATTTATGTATATGTATATGTATATGTATATGTATACGTGTATGTGTATGTGTATGTGTATGTGTATGTGTATGTGTATTTGTATTTTTCTATAATTTTAAATTTCATATTTGATTTACAAAATTTTTTGGTGTAAATTTGATAAATCTAAATACGAATTTTCATATATTTTCAATAGAAAAATAAAAAAATAAAAAAATTTCTGTTTTAAAAAAAAGTAAAAAAAGTAAAAAAAAAAAAAAAAAAAAAATTGGGTTCGGTTAACGGTTCAGCGAACCAACGAATCCATACTGTTGGTCCGCTAAACCGTTAACCGAACCCTTGGTCCGCTAAACGGTTAACCGAACCCAAACCCTTGGTCCGCTAAACCGTTAACCGAACCTAGGGTCCGGTTAACCGTTTAGCGGTTTGGGTAGTTTTAAAATTTGAAATCCGGTTCGGTTAATTTTTAAAATTTAATTTAAATTTTGGATATAAATAAAAAAATCGGGCGATTGACCTATACTTTGGATTCACATCTTCATTTTGAAAATTTTAAATTCTAATGGTAGATCCAAAGTGTTCAACATAAAATTGTACTTAAATATCGAATTTTACAATATAGATTTTTTTAATACTATTTTGATAAATATGTAAAAAATCACTTGATTTTAAATTTCTAAAACATTCAAAAATAATAATACTTATCTTAAACTTTTTAAATTATAAAATTTAATCCGCAAAGCATATATTTATTAGAAAATTATATTAAACCGTTTAAATCCACGGATCTACTATTAAAACTTTAAACAAAATTAATAATTCACAATACGAACAAATCTCTACTATGCATATGCATGATGCATGTAGAGTGGGAAAGATAACATGATGGAGCCGGTTCCGTCACGGAATGGTACGAAATAGCACGATATACATGTTTATTTACGTGTTGTGACTCGCGTATCCTGTGCAGTGGCCATTCACATGCCGTGATCATCTTTAAAAAATTTGGCATGGTACGACACGGCACGCGAAAGATCTAGTCACAGCACGACACGGTACGTGATCACACGAGTCACATGTAATTAGAACCGTTAGATTTTAACTAAATGACGAATCTTAAATAAATTAACATAAATTATGATCAAATCGTCACGCGAGTCACATTTAGTCACGGTACGTTTGATTACGGCATATTTAGACACGGCGTGACTCACGCAATGTGACTATTTGCGTGTCATGATCATTTATTGAGATTTTGATCAAAACATGACACGACACATAAAAAATTAACTTAATCACATCATGAGACCTATGTCACGGCGTATTAGTCACACCACAAGATTACACTTTTTTTTCACTCCAGTGACACCACTTTTTAACTCGCAATAAACAAATTTTTGAGGGCTAGCCGACTATAACTTAGAGCTTCAAATTTGATCAGTCGAGAGAGAGGGAAGATGGATTGGGAAAGCGTAACGACGGAGGATCTGATTGACGCGCTGCGTGAGGTTGACTGGTCAGCGCCGCCTCGCCCCATTTCGGAGTTCTTCTCCCGCTTCACTACCCCTCGATCTCTTTCCAGATTGGAGAGTCGCCTCAAGTGCAATCTCTACTAGTAATTCATTTCGCCCTCCTTTCAAATGTTGAATTTGAAATTAATCATTCAGTCTCGTGGAATTTTTTGTAACTTTTGGTATTGATTTTCATTGTTGCAGCTACAGGACGAATTACTTCATTATCATCGCGTTTATTCTCGGTATGGATATGATTTTAATAGTAGGTTTTACCATAGAAGAGTAATTGGAACTAGGATAGAACTAAATTATATTCTAATTAGTAAGAATTTGATACAGGCATGGCATTTCTGAGGAAGCCAGTTGCTATCTTAGCTGCGTTCTTGACTGGCATAAGTATTGCATTGCTCAATGACAGGTGTGAGTACTGTTACAATTATATTATATTAATTATGGTTTTGTGATGAAATTTTATTTCATTCCTATAACTTTTATCAATTATAAATGAGTAGACATAAACTGTTGTCCTTGCGATGTTAGAAGCAATGATAGCTTTTCAACCTTCAATACCAGAGGTTGTTTTGTGACTTACAATTTGCAAATTCATTAGAACATTAGCATTTCAACCTTCTTTCCTCATCTACAGTTACCGGTCAATAATAGCTTTATAAGTGGATGATACATTATCAGACAACAACACTAATGAATTTTGCTCCCACTTCTTTTCCTCTGTTGTTGAAAGTATATCTAAATAATTGTTCTTAACCAGTTTTGCAGTTGCATTCAGTGAGAAGGTCACTCATACTGTCAGACAACTCTCTCCATATCTAGCTGCAAAATTGAGGCCTCCTGCAGTGTGAGTACACTTTTCTTTTGTACTTCTTGTATTTTATCAGATACTTCTTATTTCCGAGCCAGGGCATTATTGTACTAATGTAATCATTTAATACCAATATTAGCCCTGCTGTGCGCGGAAAGAGAACTACAAAAAGAGCTATCTATGTATGCGGCCAACCTCGCATGGTTTTTGTAGCCCTTTTTGCTACAGGTTTTCTCCACATTTCATATTCGTCTTTTCTGTTTGTTTGTAATCCATTTTTATATTTTCAGTCCTCAAACCAAAAGGAGAATATATGATTATATGCGTGACGATTTTCTCTTTTCCATTTACAGTTGGTTGTGTACTCTGGTTCACATCCTGTAGTCTTCTGATTGTTCTTTGGGCTCTACTTATTGGACTGCTCAGTAAGACAAAAATTGCTTCTTTATTAACTTTTATATACTAACAGTATTGTTTTTGTGGTCCTAATGATTTGTATTTTGTCCTGTAGCTACACTGATTCATGCCAGTTTTAGAGTACCGAACCTCAAAGCTCGTCTGAGTACATTCAGGGAGGAATTTCATTCGGCGTGGCGCAATTTTGGATAGTTCTAGCTGTCTATTTTACTAAGGTGCATCTACCGTAACTTACTAGTTTGTCTTTTGTCATGCATAGAACTTGTTCATACATTTAGTACTTATATTTGTATGCAAACTGAAGGGCTCTTTAATTTTTAGAGCTGGTGTATTTCTAAGGATAATCAGTACACATTCAAGTTTTCTGAGTTAATTACATCATGAATCTTAAAAAAAGTCCATTTTTACACCATTTTGAATGTAACATGAACTTGAAATTATCTTTCTTCTTTAGTTCCTAGGTACTTTAGCTTTTGAATTTGTAATCGCTATCTCAGGTTCGTGCTCTAAAATTTACTTGGAATTTGTTTGTTCGAAATTGCAGGTTCTATTGTTGTGTTCTCCGGTGGCTAGGATTTTATTTGGTACATTTGTTGAAGCTGCATAGGCTGTTCTTTAAATATTGTGTAAATCCTTCAGTGATACTTTTGCGGGAATACTTCCATTAGATGTGTTTCATTTAAAACCAGATGTTTTGTTACTGAAGAATCTGGTTCTTTAAATAACAGAGTAGCTTATGTGAAATCATCTTGGTTGCAAATGTTTTGTTACTGAAGAAACCTTGATGTGCTGTATAAAATCAATTTTACTGCAATGTTAGATAATGGTTTGGTTTGTACTTTGTACAAGTGAAAATCCTTAAATCACTCTTTCTTTCCCCTTTTTTATTCTCTCTTTTTGATGGTCGGAAGTCTCATTTTGAGTTGTCTGGTACTGTAGCAAAACGACTACATTTACATTTCGAAAAGTGAACAATTTGCAGCAGTAACCATGGATTCTGTACAATAATAGCAAACAACCTAAATTGTATTGACCATAGTAAGATATTTATTAATACTTATATAATAATTTTTCAGCAACTTCCGGTATAATAATGCGCTATTTATCTCATATTGATGAAAATATGAGATTATTTTTTGTTATGCCAAAATATCAGTATATTATTCATTTAATATACTATCTGCATTAGCAAAACAATAAACTATTATCGAATTATACTATATACTTGTAAATCACGAAATTTAGTCTTTGCCGATTTATTCCAGAATGTTAATCTTGTTATTATGGTCCAGACAAACTGAGAACAAACAAGAAAATGAAAAAAAAAATATATATATATTCTCTACTATTGTCACATTAAAATATTATTTTTGCCAGATAATACAACCGCACAGTACAAAAGATCTTCATAACTAGCATAAATTGCTTGTATTGATTATTGAGAGAGATTACAAAATGTAGCTCTCTATATGAAGTTTATTGTACTGTATGCAGAAAAACTACGATTTCCTCTAACGCTTGCTCTATATACCCGGCATTCAAATAAAAAGTAACTACCAAAAGCTTCAAGAATATAGACAATATTAGAAAAACATCATGACTAAGGAAAATAGTAGATGGTAATACAAAATTTCTAATTTCCGTAACAGCGATCACCGGCATCTCCCAGTCCTGGAACTATGAACCTGAAAGAGCATATACATTTTAAGAAAAAAATGCATCATGATTTAAAAAAGAAATTATAAAAATTAAAAACAAATATCCATCACCACTGCATCAATGCATTTTAATTTTTCAAAAGAATAACAGGCATGAAGCACACATACCCTTTCTCATTCACAACTGGATCTATCATTGCAGTGTATACATGAAGCCTGAGACATATAGTAGAAGCAGTAATTAGTTTGAACAAGTAATATAATTAAAAAGAACATCTAATCTAAGTAAAATTAGCTCTTCAAACGTACCCTGGGAACTTTCGGCTGAGTTTCTCAAGAGCAGGAGGTGCTGAAACAGCAGAAATCTGCAATTAAAGCAAAATAGATTACTTTAGCAAATGAAAAGAGAGGATATATCTAAACAAAGAAAAGGAAGAATTAAATAAAACTCACCACTTTTATTTGCTTGGGAGTGAGGCCTTTCTCCTTTAACAAGTCTAGCGCTGCAACTATTGTGCCACCTGATAGTAAATGTGCAATTACACTAACTATTATGCCACATAGACCTCACATACCAGTAGCATCCGTGGTTTATATGGCGTGCTCAGTGAGGCCAGGAGTCAAATCTATGAGTATATTTTTGTTGTACAGGACATGTAACTCATGGTTTTGGTAATTTCAATTAGAATTCATTGACCCATCGGAAAAGAGTGGAGGCCCACATCCTAAGTTATGTCCAATTAGTTTAGTTAGACAAATGTTATATATTGCCGAGTAAAGATAAGTTTTCATTAACAGTATTAAGCAGAATAATACCATACCGGTGGACGGATATAAGAAGATTTTATTACAAATTCTATGAGAATAAAGTAGAAACCGATGAAAAACAATTATGTTAGTACCTGTTGCAAGCATCGGATCAATAACTAGTACACGAGATCCCGCAGGAAACTTTTCTGGTATTCTGTACAACATACAACAAACCAAGCACTTCAGTTCATGTAAGCAACAATGGCAATTCATGATTCCTAATTTAATTGACTTAGCCAAGGCTATCATAATAAGTACAATCATACTTGTTCAAATACGTGGATGGTTGAAGTGTTTCTTCGTCCCTTGACATGCCTTAATTCATGAGAAAAAGAAAAAATAAAAGTAAGACAAGTGAACATTATATTACATGTATAGAAACATAGCAAGAAAAGGAACAGACAACAACAACAACAACAGTACTTCACGCAGTGCCAACACTTTTCAAATTTCATTTTTTAGATAAGAATAGAACTAGGGATGTAAAAAAGTCACACCGTGACCGAATACATCACGATACAACACGTGTCGGTCCTGTGCCGTGACCATTTGCCTGATTTGACCATCTTTCGGAAAATTGGCACGGCACATCATGCGAACTGGTTTAGTCACGGCACGGCATGACACGTGGTCACGTGAGTCACACAAGATATTAGATATTAATCTAATTGTGAATTTTGAATAAACAAACTTAAATTACAAAAACAATTAGTTAAACGTGACCAATAACAGTGTGTCTTGGTCCTTGGTCATGAACTAACGTGCCATGACTGTCCTCCCAATTTGGTCACGACACAACACATATTAACATCCCTAATTTTTTTCTAGAACAAATGAGTTACAGATGAGTAATATACATCAAAATTATCAAAGTAGAAAGCCAGAGAGTTCAATTACAAAATTCTTACCAAGGTGGTATGTTTTTGTTGCCGGTAAAAGAGTAGCAGCATGCTCAGCAAGTGCAAGACCTGCCCTTAATATTGGAATAATCTGTAAATCCCAATTTACAAAAATGGTTAAAATTATGTCGCTAGCAAGCAATTTAAATCCTATTACCAAATACCAGATGATATCATTGTTTTGTATAAATAACATAATAACATACTGCCACAGGCTCTCTTGGATCAACGAATTCAACATTTGCAACACCCAATGGCGATTGAATCTCTCCACCTATCATTGGCTGAAAAATTCATACATTAGATTATTTGTTATTTCTCTTCTTGCATCTTTGCATACAAATGAAAAAAAGGTTAACCTGCCCTATATTTTTCTTTCTTTATTTTTGTTTTACAAGGGTATACATGAACTTGGCCCAAGATGGCAAGGCAACATTCAGAAGACCTGAGAGATATAATGAAGGTCTTTAATGGTAGTATATTACATATACCCTAATAAATTTTTATTATTAAAAATCTCCTTATTGTTGAACAGTAATTGCAAAAAATAAACACACATAAGAAATATAACTTTCCACTTACCAACCAGTCTCTGCAAGCTTCATAAATAAGAAATCTCCCAAGCTCTGCCATAGCACTCTCTGAAAAAATATAGCAAAGATAAGGACCTCTTAGTTTTGGAATGCTTCCATAGTTCCATTTAAATTGATAAAATAACAACTAAACATGTTGATGTCTGGATGGTAAATTGGAAAATATCACTCAAGTATTATTTGAGGTATAGATCCAATTATGAGAACTAACGACTCAAATCCTCTTTTACTTTCTAAGTAAAGAACATTTCATAATTACTCACTGAACATTGCAGGAGGCGTCTCCTCATTCCTAAGTACAGAGGTCAAGTGTTTGATCAATGGATGCGGTGGTACCATTACCTACAAAAAACACAAAGCCTTCAAACTGAAACCTAATTGAAACAGTATATCCTCATATAATTAAGAATCAAGAAGCAGGGTCAGAAAAAATAGATACACATACAAGCATCCTGTCACCAGAAGGAGGCATTGCAGTAGCAACATTCTCGGCTTCAGCACCTTTTGGGATCGTCGATCTGATTATCTGTTTAGAAGAGAGAGAATGAAGGCTGGATTTTGTGATGGCTGAGGCTGTGTAACTGAAAGAGCTTGTGGAGGAAGTAAAGGAGACGAATCGGAGGCTGGAGCTTGTAGTTTGTCGCTGGAGAAATGCTTTTGGTCGCGAACCAGAGGAATGTAACGGCGCTTGCAGCGCCATTGGAAGTGGCTGAAGTACAGAGACAAGGAAGGTGAGAAGAAAGCTTGTTTTAGATATGAGTGGAAAGGTAAACTAAATTGGGAGAGAATTCCCTACTTAATCGTGTCCAGATTCTCTAAAGTATCTCAAATTTTGATATTAGATCAGGAACGTTCGATCAGAATCTGTACCGCTCCAGTTCGAGTTGGAATTCACGAGGACCCTTAAAAAAGATCTGACGGTCGAAATCTAAACTCAAAATTTGAGTTACTTTGCTGATATGAATTCTACTTTATCTGAAGTCCGATCCTTCCTGGGCAAGGGGGAGGAAGAAGAAACAGGTGCGAAGGAGATATGGGCTTTGAACGGGTTTAGACCTTTGGTAGGCTCGAGTAGGATCGTAGCAAAATATGGGCCGGATACAGGCTGAACAAACATGTATTTTCAGTGATTGGTCGAACCGATAAAAGAAGAAAAACACGGATCCACAGGCTCTCTTGGATCAACGAATTCAACATTTGCAAGTTTTTAGTGTTAAGCGGTAAACAAAACTATGAACTTTTTATAACGTGTCCGGCTAGTATGATATCAGTCTATATAATATTAATTTTAAAATCTATCGAATCGACTTCAAATGATGAATTCAAACTGTTCAAACCAATCTATTTCATTCGTTGCACATTTACATGCCAAATTTATAATGTTTCAAATTTATTTAGTATCAAGTCAAGCGGTCAAATGTGTGAGTTTTTAAGTTAATTTTAATGCATTCATTTTTCAACATTTTTTACCGCTTTATTTGATACTAAAATAACTACAAAATATAAAATTTTTGCATGTAAATGCATCACTCATAAAATAAATCGGTTTGAACGGTTTGGATTAGTTATTTGAAATCTATCCAATTAATTTTGTAGTTGGTGTCATATGATATCGATATCATACTAGCCGGACTCTTTTATAAGCTGTATTATGCATTATTTTTTCATCATTTTTTTTTACCACTTAACTTTATACTAAATTAATTCAAAAAAATTTAAATTTTGTATGCACATGCATCACTTGTAAAGTATATCGGTTTCAATGGTTTGAATTCGTCATTTGGAGTCAATTTAATAGATTTTTGGAGTTATGTTCACGAGATCCTCTTGGTGAGCATAATAGCATCTTCATCCACGAAATTGATTAGCAATTTCAAACAGCTGTCAAAGAGTAAAGCGAAATTAATTTTAAACTTAATTTCACAACTTCTACATCCATGCAATCGATTAGTAATGTCAGTGCAACGAATTTAATTAGCTGTGAGAGAGCGAAAACAAAGATAAAAACTTTCACTTTATTTTGAAATTTACAATTACAATGCAGTCATGAAAGTATGAAAATATAACTGAAAGTGTCGATAGGATTTTGAAAGTATTAATTAGAATTTTGTAATTCAATTTGCAACCTTTTGAAAATGCTCTAACACACGCTAGCTCTGTTCCTGATTCCAATATGATATACACTCCATCAAAATGAGATTTGTTTGATCCTTAAGCATGTCGAGGTAGGATGTGGAATATTTTTCCATTTTATTTTTCGGGAGGGGATAAACGGATAAAAATTACTATTTTTATTGAGTAAAGTTGGAATCAAGTTACCCAACTCATTTAATATTTATAAGGAATTTTGTATTTGGATTTTGAAATATTGGTTCTTGATAAAAGTTACCATTAATTTCAAAATTACATATTTTCTCTCTAAAGTTTAAAATATCATATTTACCCACCCAAACTTTGAAAACTTACAAATTTATCTAATTTATTGTCTTTTCTTTTAGAACTCATTTTAAATTTATAAATTTTCCATTTAAATTAAAAAAAATAAAAAGATGTAATATGTGTAAGAAAAATATTCAGTCTTTTAATTGACTGGTTGTGAGGACAAATAATTCATTTTATTACTCATAAGCGTATATCTAAATTCCACTATGTATGCGTCATAGACAAATAATGAACTACTCTAAAAATTCAATCAATTGGAAGAGTCGATATTTTTCTTACACATACTACATATTTTTATCTTTAATAAAGATTAAATGAAATTTTATTAATTCAAAACGAGTTCTAATAGAATAAAAGACAATAAATAAATATGTGAGTTTTTAAAGTTCAAAGAGATAAATAGAGTGGGAGTGGGGAAAATAGCACAACGGAGCTAGTGAGGTTACGATACAGAACGGTATGGCACGCGTGTCGGTTATGTATCGTGACTCATGTGTTCCGTGCCATGACAATTCACGTGCCGTGATCATATTTTGAAACTTTGGTACGGCACGACATGACACGTGGTCATGCGAGTCACGTATAATTAGGACCATTAGATATTGATCAAATAATGAATCTTGAATAAATTTAAATTATAATTAAATGGTCACGAGAGTCACACGGGCATGTTTAGTCACGGCACATTTGAGTATGGCGTGACTATTTGTGTGCCGTAATTATCCCTTGATATTTTGATTATGACATGGCATGTGAAAAATTAACTTGATCATGGCACGATATGGCATGAGACTAACATCACGGTGTGTTAGACACGATACGGCGTGTTTTTTTCCACTCTAGATAAATATAATATTCTGAATTTTAGAAGAAAAAATATCTAATTTTGAGATTTTTTTTTAGGGGCATGGAAATCCCCTACCAAGTCTCTCGTTATTTGAGATCAGCCAACGGCCGGGCACGTCTAGACTAGGGTTACAAGAAAGGAGACTTTATGGCGACGGCGACTACAGATGGCTGGCAAACCGTAACCCGCCGCAGAAGGTACCCGGAAGGCTGGAAAGCAACCACCCGAACCACAGCTCCCTCCCTAATACGACCATACGTGCCGTTCGCCTCCACTTATGCTCAGGTAACGGCCAGGCCGCAATCACCACCTCAGGTCAGGCCAAACCCTACACGGCCTCTGCCAGCCTACACCCAAAATCGTCCCCAAACAAACCTCACTCTCCCTGCCAAGCCAACGTCAACCACCACCATGACCACTACAGCACCCCGAACCACCCCACCGACCTCACCGAACAATAGACCCAATGCAGTGACTTACATCTCTCCTCACAGCCCGACGTCACTGAGATTCCCACCTTCCCCGCTATTCAAGGAATGGCGTGGTAGATGCTTCCGGTGTTGTAGAACCGGGCATACCGCCGCCACGTGCCATTTCCCGGCAAAATGTGGAAGGTGTTGGGCTGATGGGCATGTCGGATCAAGGTGCAATGCTCCGATTAGGCCACTCAATGCAAATGCCAAGCCATACAAGCCTATACCAATCCCACCACCCAAGCTGATGGAACCAGACTTTGAGGCCATGCTTACAGGAACCTACCCTCATGTACCACCTGAACTACCTGTGACCAGAACACCGGTACACACATGCTTCCTAGAAAGAGACGAAGACTACTATAGGGAGTTAGAGAGACTCCAACATGCCATAGTGGTGTACACCCCCGATCCAGTTGGGATAGAGAAGGTTGCTGATATCATAGCACAATCCGGATTGGTGGAGGCAAGGGATCTCACCTTTGCACGCATCTCAGGAGGAAGGTTTCTAGTGCACCTGCCGGAAGGTATTCAGCCGGATATACTCATTCCTGCAATACCGGCCGAACCATGGGAGAGAGGATTGACATTTCAGAGATGGACTCCGCTAGACTTCGCATCCATTAACATCCCAAACTTCAGGGTGATTGTGGATATTCTAGACTTACCACCGCACCTATACAGGGAAAAGGCAGTTATCAGAGCAACTAGTGGCATGGGACTCTACCTGGGCACCATAGCACAAGAGGACCCAGCAAATCTCACAACATGGACGGCGGTTCTGGCTACCGATAACTTAGAAAGGATATCCGAGATATTAACCATGTCAGTTGGAGGAATGAAATGGTACATGCCTATGAGGGTGGTTAAGGTAACAACGGGACCTATCTACACTCGGCAGGATCTCCCGGCTCTACCACCGAGACATGACAAACCGGAAGCTAAAAGACCTAGTGCCTATGACAGTTCTGAGGACGATGAAGATGTCTTCACATGTTCCCTGAGGTTTCTCCAGGACCTCTGCCGGGGAAGGGATCCATCCACAATCCCTTCAGAGATAAAGGCCATGTTGGCCGGCACAAGGCGGCCGCGGATCTGCTTGGACGACCTATCCACATTCATTCTACTACACAAAGGCCTGGACCCGGCCACAAAGGATCACACAGGCACAGGTCCACAAGGACTAAGCAATACTCCGGAGGAGGAGTATGTAGTGAGTCTGAATAGTGAGGAGATGGGTGGCCACACAACTGCGAGAAACGAAGGGCCACGGAAGATCCTGCGAAGGGAATCTTCTCCACAAAGGCAGGAGAGCGCCCAGCAAGAGGACAAGACTGCTGATTCGTTCCAGAACAGTACAATGGTGGCTGATGCTGGGAGAACACGTGTCGCTGCTACGGACAAACACAAAAACCGAGGGAAAGGAGGGGCGAAACAAATGGGGCTACAAGTCGAGCCTACTCAAATGAAGAAAATAGCAAAGTGGGTCGAACCTAAGACGAGATATGGGACATTACACAAAAGGCCACATGGAAAGGGGGTGCAAATTCCCCTAGTGCAGCAGCCCTTGGTACAAAAAAGGAATCAAACAAAAGAAGCTTCTGTACGGGGAAAAGACAAAAGCGGTCAGACGGGGTTACCGTTGGTATTAAGGAGAGAAGGTAGAAAGCCCAAAACACTTATTCGCCAAAGGAAAAGTGAGGGCCGGCAAGGCCCAATGCCAAGAGGAGATGAAGCAGGTTCATCAAGAGCAACAGAACAGAGCCCAATAAACCTTGAAAGATCACCTGATGGGTTCTACGAAGTCCATGTAGCGTACGAAAACATTTCAAAGTTGGCCTTGGGGTGTGGAGTAACGTTAACGGATGTGGAGGAAACAATACAAGAGGAAAATGAATACCTAAAACAGGCTGGGCTATCTGAAAGTGATTCAGCTAATGAAGAAGAACAAGTGGATGTCGACCCATTAACAGAGGATGAGGTGGTGTCCGAATCGGACTGACTGAGTGCGCAGCCAGAGGAAGTTTTTTCTTCTTGTTTAAGTAGTTGTTAATTTCCAGTTTTATATGAAGAGAATCAAATTAATTTCTTGGAACACTAGAGGATTGGGCTGTCCTGATAAATGTAATGGGGTAAGCAAGGTGCTAAGAATGGCAAGATGCGATGTTGTTTGTATCCAGGAGACAAAATTGAATGAATTTGACTTAGCCTACTACTCTACTTTCTTACCAACGTTCCTGGTTAGAAGTTGTGTTTACATTAACGCAATTAATCACTCGGGAGGGTGTCTAATCTCCTGGAGGAAGAACTATACAGCTCTTACATCCTGGTCAACTAGGCATACCTGCTCTGTGGTGCTGAGACAAGAAAGTTCAGGAATGGAGTTCACAGTAACCAATGTCTATGGCCCATGTGAAGAAGCATTCAAGGCAGAGTTCATAAAAGAATTAGGGTCAGTGGCCGAATTAATCAACAACAAGTGGATGCTAGTGGGCGATTTTAATATCGTAAGATGGCTTATTGATAGATCAGGGGACTATAGAGAATTGAACTTGATGGACCTGTTCAATGAATTAATTCTTAATCTACAGCTTGTTGATGTTCCCTTGAAAAACAGAGCATATACGTGGTGCAATAAGAGGCCAACTCCAGTATTTTCAAAAATAGATAGGTGTTTTATTTCACCTGAATGGAGTACTATCTACCCAGTCATAACCTTGCAGGCAAACGAAATGATAATTTCGGATCATGTGCCACTTATTCTCACTCTCAAACACAGCCACCATGTGAAGAGACAACCAAAAATTGAACTGTTCTGGATGAGACATCCGGAAATGAAGCAGGCGGTATTAAAACTGTGGGGCCAACACTCAGGTTCTAATTCTTTACACGCCTCCTTCTCTCACAAAATTGCTACCTTGCAGGATGAACTAGCTAGGTGGAATAGAGACAAATTTGAGAAGATGGAACCACAGTTACAGTACTGCAGGAAGGTCATCCAATTCTTTGACCAAATAGAAGAAAAAAGAAAATTGCACCCATCGGAATTCAACTTCCGACAGAAGGTCCGTCAACGGGCATATGACCTGGCAATAGATTCCGAGCTCAAGTGGAAACAGAGAGCAAAATGCCACTGGCTTAAGAACGGAGACAACAATACCAAATTCTTCCACGCCTTTGCATCGGCGCGAACCGCACGGAACACGATCACTGGTTTAACAGTAGACGGGGCAGAGATCTCAGATGACTGTGCAATCCGAGCTGCTATGCTAGACCACATGAAAACCATACTCGGCACTAACAATGAAACTCTCCCCTTTCTGCCCCAAGCACTGTACCCCAACCAAACGGACCTTTCAAGCCTAGCAGCTCCCTTCACAGAGAGAGAGGTGGAAGAAACAATTCGACAACTCGCAAAAAATAAATCATCGAGACCGGATGGGGTCCCAAATGAATTCCTCCAACACTACTGGCCCGAGTTAAAGGTTGATTTGATGCGAATGGTTCATGATTTCTACAATCACTCTTTGGACCTAAAGGAGATTAATCAGGCAAATATAGTCTTGATACCAAAAAAGGAGGTGGCAAAGCAGGTTCAAGACTATAGACCCATAAGCGTTATCAATGCACTGCCAAAACTGCTTTCGAAGCTGCTGGCTACCCGGCTGTCCCAACATCTGACAGGGTTGGTATCTATGCATCAGACAGCCTTCATCAGAGGCCGCCACATTGCCAAAAATTTCCTTGCAACTCGTGAGATACTGAGCCATGTTCATAAAACAAAGAGGCAATCGGTTTTTGTGAAAATAGATTTCTCTAAGGTGTTTGATACGGTGAATTGGAAGTTCCTACAAGAACTGCTACTGCAAAGAGGATTTCCTACACGATGGGTACAATGGGTAATGACCTTACTAGACACAGCCTCTTCAAGGGTGTTGGTAAATGGTCAACCTTCGGAGTTTTTTATGCACAAACGGGGGTTGCGACAAGGCGACCCCCTCTCACCGATGTTATTTATATTGGCGGTAGATGTCCTCCAAAAATTTGTGGAGGTGGCAAATTCAACTCTGTCAACACCAATCTCTCCGAAAATTCCCGAGTCAATTCTTGCATTGCAATATGCCGATGACACGGCTTTGGTGGCAAATACTGAAATTCAGACCTTGATAACACTCAAAATCATCCTGAGACTATTCTCTAAGGTCTCTGGTTTGGAAATTAACTACACCAAAAGTTCATTTGTGCCATTTAATCTTCAGCCGCAACAAATAAGGATGGTCAACCTAATACTGGAATGCCAACAAACCACACTACCTGTTGTCTATTTGGGGATGCCATTAACGGTTAATAGACCCTCTAAACAGTGCTTTATGCCACTCATAGATAAACTAGAAAGAAGGTTACAAGGATGGAAAGGGAAGTTGTTGTCTAGAGGGGGAAGGGCACAACTTGTCACTTCGGTTCTTTCTTCTGTTCCCATTTATGTCATGAACTGTTTTCGGCTTCCAAAGTGGCTAATACAAAAAATTGATAGAGTGAGAAGGATATTTTTATGGGGCAAGAATGATGGAGATGCTAGGGGAATTTCACTCATAAATTGGGAAACAGCAATTCTGCCTAAAAATTGGGGTGGTATGGGACTAAGAAATATAGAATTGCATAATACATCTCTATTGTTGAGATGGTTATGGCAACTCTACCAAGATCAATCATCACTTTGGAAATACTGGGCCTTGCGGTTATGTGAAAAAGCAAATGGTCAAGATGGACCGAAGCTGTGGTTGAGGCAGGGATCATTCTTTTGGTCGCAGCTTCTCCAAATTGAATCACTATTCCGGTGGTTCACTTCATGGTCGATCAAAAGTGGATGCAACATCTCACTTTGGTTTGACAGATGGCAGCAGGAAGCACTTAGATCGCATGGAGATGGCCTCCCAAGACCAGAAGCATATGCAATCTCACTGGCAGATGCGATACCTCGGTTTTCTGAGCTATGCCCAACCTTACAGCAACCACGGCTAGTGCAAGGCAGAGACATACTACACTGGAGATGGTGCAGCTCGGGTAGTTACTCAGCAAAGAATGCATATGAAATAATGCAAGGGGGAGGAAAAGTTAAGTGGGGATTTGCAGCAATTTGGAAGGCCAAATGCCCGGCAACGGCAAAGATTTTTGCTTTTCTGTTGATTAGAGAAAAGATCCTAACACACGATGTTCTACGAAAAAGAAGAATACCACGTGAGTTGGGATGTGTGATGTGCAATGCATGCCCAATGGAGTCAGCTTTACACTTGTGCTTCCTGTGCCCCTATGCGGTCAAAGTTTGGTGGTTGATGGCATCACACGTCGGGCTTCCACTGTTCGTACCGGGTAGTACTATAGAACTGATCTGGTACAACTCTTGGAATGCCTTCAGAGGAAATTTCGCTGGAAGCAAAAAAGAGGGAAGAAAGATATGGACTACATGGTTCATAGGTGTGGTGTGGGGAATCTGGAGGCAAAGGAACGAACGAATTTTCAGGGGAAGAAGAATACCACCGGAAATCTTAGCGGCAAGAATTCTGCAAGATGGAAAATTCTGGCTCCAGTTCTGTTGAGGACATAATACAATAGAATTTGTAGTTACGTTTTGGGGGTTTTATTGCAACTTAACACTGTAACGTGCAAGCTGTACAAACGTTGTTTGAATGAAATATTAATCTGGCAGCATCTGCCATGAATTCAAAAAAAAAAAAAAAAAGTCTCTCGTTATTTCAAAGACTACGTAAGAAGGGGAAAAAAAAAATTAGGCTCGAGTCTATGGGAAATAAATCTGCTACGATTCCAACAAGAATTGTAGGATCTTCTTTTTCAAATTTAACCATCAATATTTTAGAATGCACGAATCTCAAAAACAGTTGATTTTCATGCACGAATCTCTAAATAAGCGAGTGGTTGGATTTGGAAAAGCAGGTTCCTACGATTCCTTAGAATCGTAGCAGATTTATTTCCCGAGTCTATAACCCTCGTCTCCTGAGTCCTCTGATGTTTCCCCTGGTTAAAGCAAGGTCTGACATCTCGGTTAAGAAAGTAGTCTTACTATTCAACTCGCCAATCCCCTAGATTAAGTTTCGGAAATAGGAAGGTGCCACTGAGATCTGAAATTAAGACAAAAAAGAGTTCATCCGATCGTGAGAACTAACGATAGGGTTTCCATTGCTAAGGTTAATCATCATCCAGTTCCTCTCTCATGGAGGAAGAAGGCTACGGCACTCTCCCTACCAGCCATTTGCTCGGCTCCGTCCCGGTTCGACCACTAATCCTTAATACTATTTTTCTCCGTTATCAATTTTTCGAGCTAATTAACCGACATTCGTACCTGGATTTACATACATATTTACTGTTTTCTCCTAATTGCTATTGAAGCATTTGTTTAGTTCAAATTTGCGCTCTTTTTACGAACTTTCTTTTCTTCTGTATAGGCGGTGATTTCTGATGAGAAGAAACCCTCACTTATTAGTGAAGGTACGAAACTAACTAAAATTTACCTATAGTATTGTATTGACTAATGAAGTTGGCGATTAAACTTCTTTTTTGCTATTAGGTGGAGCCTCAGCATCAAATTTTAATGTATTTCCACCAGCAGGCAGAGGTCACCCAGCTCCTGGGAGTGGGAATCCATCTGGTAATACTCTTTTAAGAACATGTGATGGTGTTTAACCAAATTGATCGGTAATTTGTATGGGCAGAATGATGAACTTCACTTGCTCTCTTTGCAGTGTTAGGAAATATTCAATCTTTTTGTTTCTTGAATTACTAGATTCAACAAACTGGCAAAAGAAAATGTATTAACAGATGGCAGTTTTTTTATCATTGCAAAGAGAGCAAGCAGAATCTTTTATTCAAGTCTCCTTACTTTCTCTGATTGGTAAGGTGTATATGAGGTGATAAGTGATAACTAGTAAAATGTTGTGCTGATGTCTTTTTTTATGATATTTTTATTGATCTCTTTTTTTTCAGATGGAAATGACCAGAGCCAGCCAGATTGGAAAGGTTTCTTTAGCATTTCATCATATTCTCCTTTTTTCAATGTCGACACTGATGTTGTGGTGGATAGAATGATTAGTTCAGTGTTCCCCAAAAGCAATTTCTTTAGCAAAATCGACGCTAATCCAGATCTGTAAGTAATTTACTTGTTTGTTTTCATTTATGGTTTCTCCTGTTTGACCTGTTAAAGCAGCTTATATAAGTAATTCAAATGCCTGTAAACAAATTTAGGTACGGCCCGGTATGGATTTCAACTACACTGGTGTTCATGCTTGCCGCACTTGGTAACACAGCAACTTATATGATACAAAAAAAGAGTGACCCGACCAAAGCATGGAATTTTGATGTCGGTTATTTTAATTGGTCTGCATCTGTCATATATGGCTATTCAATTCTCGTGCCTCTTGGGTTTTACTTCTTGCTTCAGTATTTCGGGACCCAATCGAGTCTAGTTCGTTTCTGGTGCATGTGGGGTTACTCTCTGTTCATCTTCATTCCAAGCTCGGTACACTTCCTTTTACTTTCTGTTATTTTCTTTTAAGGTGGTATCGAGTCATCTTTACATCTATTTCAATCATAATTTTAGAGCACTATAGGCTGGAGTATTATCTTTTGTTGGCAGGGACATCCTTGCAAATAGATTAACTTCACAATTATTGATAATCATTAAAATAACTATTAATTCTGAATCCGATATCTGAAATATGGTCCATACTATTTATATCACGGACATGAAGAATGGTGAAAATTAATGCAAGTTTACTTTTCATCAAATGACTTGAGGTTTGCAGTCTGTATTTAACAATTTTGATGGAATATCAAATAATACTTAAATTACATGAAATTTGATACACAACCAATTTGTATGGTAAAAAATGTTTGCTAACTACCTTTTGTATATTTAAAATTTTTCTTGGCTTGATTTAGAAAATATCATTAAGATTGTCAAGTTAGCTCAATTGCCAATGGATTTCAGCCCCAGAAGTTATAGGGTCCAGATGGTCATAAATGGATTATATAAAAATGAATTGTATCTGAGGTCTCTCTTTAAAAGAGTCCATGCCATCGGTGTAAATTATTTTTGATAAATTTGATTAGCATATCTACATTCTAGCTAAAGCTTCCTGCTAACTTGCCTTTTATTTTTCCTTTTTGTTAGCTGCTATTGATTATACCAGTGGAGTTCCTCCGATGGATCATAATACTACTAGCTGGCAGTGCCTCATCTTGGTTTGTCTCGTCGAATTTAAAGTACTATGTTGAAGGAATTGACAGGGCTCCCCTAGTTGTTGGTGCACTTGTGCTGCAGTTTGCTCTAGCTGTTTTCATTAAAGTTTTATTTTTTGATTAAGGTGTTTATATGATATGTGACTTGCGTGCTTTGATATTCTGGTCTTCTTTTGTGGTGGTTGGATGTATTGAAAGCTGCAAGTCTTTTACTTCCAAATTTTGCGTAGTAACCTTTTTAGTACTTAGATCAGGTCAAATATATTTTCTTCATGTATCTACTTGACATATGTGTAAAGTTTTCGAGTGGAACTCATGCTGAGATTTAGCTAATTTGCTGCCATACTTCTTGTAAATCTCACAAATTAAATGGTGAATCTAATAGAATATTCATATAACGATTTTCAGTGGCAAGAGCTTGGTGCCTTGGCATATCTCTTGATCTTTTAATTGGAACTGCTATTGCAGAAATCTGAAATTTTTGTGTGATGTTGATATTGTTTTTGGTTTCAACTCCTTATTCTGACCAGGAAAAGGAGTGGTGGGTGCTTCCTTGCTTGGATGATGCTTATGTTATCGTTTGATACATTTACTCTTTACCTTTATCATGTATACCATGTCCATTGTGTATGTTATTTAATTTGATACCATGTTATGTATTCCTTTACTCTTTTATGCAAGCACTATGTGTATAGGGCAGGTTAGGAGGTGATCTCTATTTGTACCTTCACCTGGTACCAGTGGTACCGTGCACTGTTACTATGTTTTGTATAAGAGTGTCCACTTGTTTCAAAATTTGGGAATTGCTTTAGCTGGTGGAATAACAGGGTCATGATTCGATTCAAGTTTTGCAATCATGATCATTGTTTTGTGTTTGCCTAAATGCAAGTAATAAATCTTTTGTGATTGCTTTTAACTAATCAAGATTTGATGATATGAATTCTGGGAGGGAACAAACCTCCATTTTAAATCAAGATTTGAGATATTTTCTTGGAGCCACTCGCATTTCAAGTTGAGAAATCACACTATTTGCTTTTTAAATCTGAAGTTAAATCTCCAAATATAGGCAAATCCAACCACAATGACATGAAGAAAAGAAAAAAATATAATGCTAATTTGAATACCAGTTTTACCCTTGGACCACGGGAAAATAACAGAAAATGTTGCATCATATGATAATCTATTCCAATCACAGAAATAGAGTTTTTATAGTAAGCTTTTGGAGTGTCAGTTTGTGAGATCAGATCTCACCATCCCATAGCTCTTCAAGGCTTTTGTAAGGTCCTGCCTCATGAATTGCAAAATCTCCTCTGAGTAGCCTTGCCTGGAAATAGAACATTTTACTTGTTAGCTGGTTTTGATCTTTCATCTTGCATAAGTTAACAAATGAGTTGGTGTTCAACAATAGAAATAATATATATATAGTACAATCCCATCATTCTCCCTTCAAATCTTTCAGTTTACTTTCTCTGTTGGTTTTTTTTTTTTTTGGTACGAGTACCATATCTGAAATTCCTCTAAACAGAGAGCAAAGTCAGGTTAATTATCTATACCTGCTTGATCTCAGAAAGTTTGTCAAAAAGGTCTTTAGGAATGGACCAACTAAACAAATCGAGGTTCTCCTTAACCCGTGCTTCGGAAGTGCTCTTGGGAAGAACACTATGGCCGCTCTGTAATCCCCATCTCAGTGCAACCTGAGCTGGCGACTTTTGTAGTTTTTCGGCCAATTCAATCAAGATTAGCTCCTTTAAAACCTCACCTTTGACCCATGAACCTGGCGATCCCAGTGGAGAATACGCCTGTAATGTAATCGTTGCATAGTCTATTCAGAGACTCAAGAGTTGGATATTTTATTATTCTACTTTCTTTATTCAAGAAGCCTAAATGAATTGTATTCTTGATTTACTGAAGATGCATTGAATTAATAAATGCATTACATGTGTCTTGATGATTTTGAAGGATTATTATTCTGGATTTTCATAATACCATGCCATGTCAGTGGGGGATAAAATAAAGTGAGAGAGAATTATGCTTTTGTGGCTAGTCTATTTCTTTTGGCTTAAAGATATTAGGAAAAAATTCAACAGAAACGTTATTCTTTCCGACAATAACACCAAGTGGCGAGAGAAAATAAAAAAAATGTTCATACCGAAAGGTGAACTCCGGAAGATTTACAAAAGTGGTGGAGAGATGGCTGCTGCCACATAGGATGGCACTCAACTTGGTTCACAGCTGGGGGCACCTTAGCTATACCCAGCAGGTTCTGTAACTTCTTGGTAGAGAAATTACTGACACCTATGGCCCGCGCCTGGCCTGATGCATACAGTCCCTCCATTGCATTCCATGTCTCCTCAAGGCACAGAGGGAGCATCACCTCTGATTCAAATCCACGAGAGCCTGGTTTTGTGCGTATCGGCCAGTGGATCTATGATGTTTCGAGTGGTCAAGCTTTAGAGCAAGTAATATATGTATAAGATAACAGTGTGGTATTTTTTTTTGTTTTTGAGGGGAAGAGGAAGGGGTAATACGTAGCCTCTGATCTAATGGTTAATGAATAAATTATGGCAAAAAGAGAAGATCAGCCAGGATTCAGGACATTACGAAAAGGAAAAAAATAATATTCAAGTGACTAAGACATTAAAAAAAGAAATAGAATTAAATACCAAATAAAGGTCAATGTAATCCAGTTGTAAGTTTTCAAGTGTCTTGCTTAGTGCCTTTGAGACATCCTCTGGGGCATGGTCACTACACCTGTACAGTATAACAAGAAAACAGAAATATATATTTTAATTAATTTTACTATTAGGGACTTCAAATTCCTTCAAAATACAAACTGATGAAGTTAACTGCGCTCTAGTACAACTAAGGTTTTTGAAATTAAATTCGCCTTTGGTTTTATGTACAAATTTCATTGATGTTGTTCTATGTACAAGTGAGCAAGCACGCCAAAAATTTTCAAAATTTTGAGTTTGTTTTGTATAAGAACAAGAGATTCAAAATCAATGCACCAAATGGTACAATAAGTTTGCTAATCTTTCTGACTGTTGATCTTACATAATCAAACTCCAAATTTCACTTTTTTTATACAAATGCATTGATTATGTTGTAGAACAAGATCAAAGCACCAAGGTAGTGTATTATTTTTCTCATGTTATATTACAACTTCTTTATGTTGTTACTTCTCGACTAGAAAAAAAGGTTTTGAATCCATTAACAATAAATTAACTTAACAAATTTGGCAATATTTTTCAAAACAAACCCAGAAAATTTTCAAAAATGGACTAGGTTTACACAGATATTATTGGCCTTACATATTAGTGGTCCAAGTCTTTTGGTGAATGGTAAAGTTGAATCAAATTCTACCATTTTTCATAAGTTTCATACAAATATAATTTGAATTGCATTCCAAGTGTGGGACATTTGGAAGGAGAGGAACATAATATTTTTTTTTTCCTCCGAAAGAAAGCCATCACAAATAGCAGTCGACCACATTGCTCAAGGCATAAAGACATGGACTTCATTTTTCTAGTTATATTGTTAGTAGGTTAGACAATAGGAGGTCTTTGCTTGTTGTATTCTCTGTTTTTGTGACCTTTTTCACTTCATAGTTCTCTTTTTACCTTTTTTATTCATTGTAAATACCAGTACACATGTATTTTGATTTTTAATTTCAATAAAATTTATTAGCAGACTACTCGCTACTGTCTTAAAAAATAAAAGAAAAAAATATATATTATTAGCACTGTTAAGTTAATCCAATATATATATATATTTTTTGATAAAAGGCTTTTTACCCTGTTTCATTAAAGAAACATAATTTCCGGTTAAGTTCATCCAATATTGATGGGTTCGAACCAAAAAAGTGCAATTTTTTCATATCTTTTCCTTAAATTTAAGTTACCAGAGTTTGGAAGTGATCCAGATCTCACTACGCTTCACAACTCCTTCAAAAAAGAGCTTCTTTAAGGCATCTCCTACCTACATTAACAAGTCTCATATCTTAAACTGAATAAAAAAACAAGGAATACAGATTCACTAATGCATGTAATTAATACTTTATCAACTCAGAGTCTCAAATTTTCTTTCTTTTAAAATACCATCGGTCTTCAACATGCGTGAAAAGCGGTAACTAATTTGCAATTATCCTTAAATTTAATTAATACATAATGATTTCAAATAATTATGGACCTTGTTAATTTTTTTAAGTTCATTATTTCTAGATTTAAGGTATTAAGGTACAAATGCCTTCATTATTATTAAAACTTTTATAACTCAATACCACAACTTAAATATAAAAACAAAAAAAGTTACATGTGATCTACTGTCACATTTTCTATGCACAAATACAAATATTATGATATATTCAATTTATTTAAATTAGTATTAAGAGCTTATAAAACTTCATTCATGCAAACAATTTTCAAATGTTAATTTTTCAAGTTCTTCATTATCTCAAAAGAATCGAAGTTGTTTATTATTTACTATACGGGTGTAGATGGAGAAATATAGATCACGCTAGGGCTGGGAAAAAAAGCTCGAACTCGTAACTCGCTCATTTACAGCTCGTTTAACTTGGCTCATTTACAACTCGAGTTGACCAACTCGTTTAATAAATGAGCTGAGTTCGAGTTGGCCCCAACTCACTCATTTATAACTTGAGTTACATAAAGTTACATAGTATTGGTCACAATAAATTCCAAAATAATCAAGCTCGGATCTCTAGACTATTATTTGTGCTTTGAGATTCGTGCAAAATATGTTTGAACTTGTGTTGTAAAACTATCACTGGTTAAACGAGTTATAAATGAGTTGTGAGCCAAGTCGAGTTGATAACGAGCTGAGTTTGAACTTGTGTTGTAATACTATCACTGGTTAAACGAGTTATAAACGAGTTGTGAGTCAACTCAAGTTGATAACGAGCTGAGTTCGACAACTCGAGTTGGCTCGCTCGTTTATTAAACGAGCCGAGTTCAAGTTGGAGGTAACTCGCTCAAACTCGGCTCATTTACAACCCTAGATCACGCACAGCGATTTTATTGTGAGATTTCAATTTAATTTTTTTGTTATCATAAATTAACAAAAGGTATTTGAACCCTCCTCCAAATAAATCACTTATGTGATAATCTAAATTTTAAGAGTAGATCAAAGATGTCAAAATGAGAAAAAGAAAAGAAAAATCTTTGGTTACCTCTTTTTCATTTTCATATACCCTTGCACAGTCAATATGTCTATAGCCAGCCTACACAAAAGAGAGCAAATATTAAGGGCCTCAATGCAAACCCAACAACTTTAATTTTAAAAATTTTCATCGTGTGTACAGAAATTTAATTGAAATTTCGTTTTTCTTTTAGTTTTTATATAGTTCAGCATTCTCATTAAATATCAAACGTGTGACTGTAGTCTAATAGTTAGAATTCACATTGTTGTTGTTGAAAAAACGACGCTATTGTCATATTGCGTTGCTATAACGTGCTATAGCGTTCTATATAGTGCCAATAATGTTATAGTTTTTATGCTCCGAAAACACTATAATGTACTATTTAGAACCCTAGTATTTTTTATGGTCCGAAAACGCTAAACACTATAGTGTCATAACTTTTATGGTCCGAAAACACTATAGCTTCTATGATGTTTTGAGCGATCAAGGTTTAGAGCAAGTAATATATATATGAGAAGGGATCAAGTTACAACATTTTTTGAGTTACAACAAGAATTATTTACATTTTCAAAGTCCAAATCATCGATCCAAACTGTTAGATGTGATCTCTACAATAAAATGTGCTTGGAGACCAAATTTTACATTTTTCGGAATTTTTTTACTATTTATTAAGGTGGGTAGAAAAATTAGTCAAATTTATACCATTGAATTTTGTACCCATCTTAATAAATAGTAAAAATATTCCGAAAAATGTAAAATTTGGTCTCCAAGCACATTTTATTGTAGAGATCACATTTAACAGTTTGGATCGACGATTTGGACTTTGAAAATGTAAATAATGCTTGTTGTAACTTGTTGTAACTTGATCCCTCCTATATATATATATATATATATATATATATAAGATAACAGTGTGGTATTTTTTTTTGTTTTTGAAGGGAAGAGGAAGGGGTAATACGTAGTCTTATGGTCCGAAAACACTATTGTCATATTGCGCCGCTGTAATGCACTATAGCGTGCTATAGTGCCATAGCTTTTATAATCTGAAAATGCAGCACTATAGCACACTATTTAGAACCTGATAACAAGCAACAACACATTATGCATTTAATATTTTATATTTTGGCCCCCAATCTAAATTTTTAAGTTCCACCACTGTTTTTTAGGACATAATTCAACAACAACAAAAAATGGATATGTACAAAACCAGAGATTAAAAGAAAGATAACCTTGATCGCTGTAATGACAGCATCCCCAACAAGACCTGAAGGCGCCTTCCATGTGCCTAAACCAACGGCTGGGATCTTCGCACCCGTGTTCAGGTCAAAATAGAGAGGCGCATTTTCTTGATTCTCGCTCTTTGCCATTTCCTCCTTTTCTTTATCGAACAATAATGTTATCGACAATTTATTGGAATGAAATCGTGAGATGAAGGAGAGTCGAAAGGATGCTTTGTGGCATTTTGCATGAAATAAATAACAAATAAAATAAGACTCTTAATCAGAAACTTGTGTGGCGGTCGCAATGAAGCCGATCGTGTAGGGAGTCAGATCGGGACTTGATCATATGATATTTAATCACGAGTAATAAAGTTTAATTATTCATCATAAACTTTAATTTATTTTCTTTATTCATTAATTAATTCAGTCAAGTAAAGATGGTAGTTATCATAAAAATAGATTTTATGAAAACAAGAAAATTGAACACCAAAAAAAGAAAAAAAAATAGAAAACTAAAAGATTATAATACAAATTATTGTTAGCCAGTTTTATGTAAATATGAAATAAGTATCCTCTCAGATATTGAACGGTGGAGTTTATTACTTTACAGTTTCATATCATTTCAAAAATAGTGTCTATTCAGAATGATGCACGGCCAGTATTATTTGTGCTTTGAAATTTGTGCAAAGTTAAAAGAATAAATAATAGGAATTCACTAATTATAAAAGATTCTCTTTTACGTTACTCGAGAGGATACAAATTATGTAAATAACTAAATATGGAGACCTTTTACGTGAATAATTTATTGACCAAAATGTTCTTTGATTTAGGAAATATAATGGGGCCCACGTTGTCAGTGACTCGTTTTGTAAAATGGTGTACAGGAGGAGCAACATGAAACCTAGACCTCGGATATCTATAGTTTCGAGTTGAACAGTGAATTGCAGGTGCCTATCGGTTCGACTCCAACACAATTTGTTGCCATTCTTTTCTATGTAGCATTAAAAAAAAAAGTTAATTTAAAAAACTAGTATCATTTTTTTTGTGACGGTTCTGTCAAAAATGTTTCATAAAACAATATGTCATTGTATAACAAAATATGTTTAAACTAAGCGACTGAAGTTTAATTCAGCAAAATCTTGCTTAACAAAATTTCGAAAACTTTCCAAACCACATAATTAGATTTGATGTGACTGCCGAAAAAGAAAGTGTAAATGTATAATGCTATGTTACTCTGATACTCTAATATAGGATTCATATCCGTATCAAATTTGAATTCTCAAATTGTTTGCCATTATACTAGACAATCTTATGTGATATATATTAGTAACTATCATATTTAATTTGTATCTTTAGCTTTTTGTGCAAATTTAATTTAAGTTATGATTATGATTAATCTTAATACTGTCGGCTTCATTGCAACTGCAACATAAGAAACTTTTTACTATTTTTTATGAATTTTTTTTAAAATTATTGTTTTGAATCTTAAAACCAATGATATTTTAAAATTTATAAAAAAAAATAGTAAAAAAATTAAAAAAATGTAAAATTTGGTTCCCAAACACATTTTAATATGCAGAACCGTTGAGCACTTCAAAATCAACTATTTGAATTTTAAAAACCACAAAAACAAATTGATAGCACCAAAGCTCAGGAACTACCATTTTGATGTTATCCGGCCATTTTGATTAATACCCTAAAAAAAAGATTTTTTTTTAAAACTGCCCCGACCGCCAGGCCCATGGGCGGCCCAGATCCTCTAGTAGACCGCCCGAGTCAGAGACGGTATGTTAGGGACCAGACCACCTGGGGGCCGGGCGGTCCTCTATTTTTTTTTAGAGATCTTAATATTTTGATTTAAATAATTTTGTGAAGAAAAAGTTTTCTTGTATGCCAAAAAAAAGACATTTGATATATTTATGAGTGAGATGTCGTAACTCTTTATAACTTTGATTTGATTTGTCAATTGGATATCACAAGTCTAAATATAACACTAATTAATGACTTGGCCTTGATTCTTAATAATTTATTTTATTCAAATATACACAAGAAAATATGGTTAGATTGCATCAATGATGTCAACTTCTTTATTTTTTTAGAGAATAATTGGAGAGCGAGAGAGAGAATAATTGAATTATTTGATTATTGTCAACATATACCATTTGCTCGGAGATAGGCAAACGAATACAATAAATAGTAAATGCATTGTAAAATAATTATATAGATAATTCTTGAATAATCTCTTAGGCTTTTGCCTAAACAAATACCGATCGTTGTATATCTACCATTGAACGAAAACTTAAACTGAATTTTTGAGGCACTAAACGATATTTTTTTTTGAAATTCTAATGCTTCAGATGCTTAGGTTATCTCCCGGTCGATATTTGGATCTGTCTCGTCTCCCCTTTCCGAAAAGTGGTCATACGCGCAAATCCGACTTTCCTATCCAAAGTTATGGCTATTTAAAGTTTTTTCGAAAGCTAAACTTTGAAAATTCATAACTAACTGTAAAAAAATCCAAATAAATTGAAATTTATGTCAATTCTGTGTATTTTTTAATGCTCTACATGCTGGTGTAATCACTTTTGCAGTTTGGTCCCTGTATCAATCTATACTTGTTGATTTACCAGTAAAGGTCAAATTTGATGTTTTTAGTGCATTGCACTATACCAGTGGCATTTGCCTAGTGCTTGGCTACTGAGTTTGGACTTGGTACCATATCAGAGATCAGTCTAGGGTGTTTGTGCATGGACAAAGATCTAATTTGAGGTTTGAACATATTTTAGTAACTCTAAACTACTGTTTTAGTACCAGAAATAAAGATAAGAAGATCAACAAGCTGTCAGAGCTTTGATATTTTTAAGAATCAAGGCCAAGTCCTTAATTAGTGTTATCTTTAGACTTGTGATATTCAACTGACAAATCAAATCAAAGTTATAAAGAGTTACAATATCGCACTCATAAATATATCAAATGTCTTATTTTTTGGCATACAAAATTTTTTTTTCTTCACAAAATTATTTAAATCAAAATATTAAGATCTCTAAAAAAAAAAATAGAGGACCGCCCAGCCCCCAGGCGGTTTGGTCCCTAGCGGACTGCCCCTAGCCCGGGCGGTCTGCTAGAGGATCTGGGCTGCCCGTGGGCCTGATGGTCATGACAGTTTTTTTTAAAAAATATATAATGCGGGTAGTTTTAAAAAAAAAATATTTTAGGGTATTAATAAAAATGGCCGGATGTTAGCTAACCTATATATATAATAGACTTATTGTTTTTTAGATTTTTTTTTTTAAAATTATCATATCTATATTGTATACAATATCTGTGTAATGCGATTCTTTTGCGAATCTCTTTAAAAAAAAAAAAAAAAGAGTTGCATATTTTACACGGTTATCCACTTATCCATTCTTTTAAAAAAATTATTTATTACTTTTCTGAAAATAGAGCTGATGTTATCTGTTATAGCAAAAGGTCAAACATACCAATTCAAACAAAAACGACAAAAGTAAAACGAAATCAAAAGCTTAATTTTATAATCCAAGAAGGTTCGAGGAAGCTCCGCTCCGACATGAGCGGAAACTCAGTCAATGCCTCTCCCTATAAAATATGTCTCCGTCTTCTTCTTCTTCTTCTTCTTCTTCTTCTTCTTCAAGCACAGAAATGGGGATAAAGGTTTATGGTTTAGCATATACAGGAAGTGTAGCAAGGGTGTTGATAAGCCTGGAGGAGGTTGGAATCGACTACGAGGTGGTGCCAGTCGACTTCATCTCCGGCAAGATCAAAAGCCCCATGCATCTTGCACGCAATGTACTAGTCTATTTTTATTTATTATTCTGCTAAATACCATCTTTGCATTTGTTACCAATCACATTTTTATATGCTCTTTTTTTGAAGAATATCTGGTCAGTAGCCGGCTGATAATATATTAATGTTAAAAATTATATTTACATAGTATTTTTACATTCTCAGAATAAAATCAACTAGTAAATAAAACACACATTTATATGCTCAGGATCGAAAATACTAAATGTCATTAATTTAGTGTATAACTAATAACTTGAAGGTTTCTCTATCACAATTAACTTTTGGGAAATTTCATGCTCTGAAACTGAATACATCACAGGTAGAAAAGGAATTATTTGTACTCGAAAATCGATTAATTAGAAGATTGATATTTTTTAAACGGACTATATATTTTTTATTTTCTAATAAATCATAAAATAGATATTTTATAAATTTAAAATGAGTATTAATTAATAGAATGGTAAAATGAGTAAATTTATGCATTTTTTAACGTTAGAACTTAGAAGGATAAATATGATATTATGTATTTAGAAAGGAGAATATGTAATTTTAAAGTTTTTGAAGGTTATGCATGAAAATTCCCCCAATAAGTTGGGGTGTAATTTGTATCAATCAATTAGCACGAAAAATCCCTTAAATTACGTACCCAAAGTACTATTTCTTCAATTAAAAGATTTGAATTTTTTTGTCTATTATTTGTTAGTATTTTTTTTCTTTTTCAAAAATGTGTCTAGTAATACTTAATTAACATGTCCGCTTAACAAAATAATACACAGGGCCCAAATGATGAAATAAATTGAGAAATGATTTCTTGGTATGGCTACTCCCCTTTGTTGAATCATATTATGTGTGTGATATCTGAATCTTATTATATATGTTAAATTTATTCTTTGAAGCCCTTCGGCCAAGTTCCTGCTTTCCAAGATGATGATTTCATGCTTTTTGGTGAGTTCTGATTTTTCTTATCTTGTCCTGCATTATGTATCCATGTCATGTTTGGTTGTAGAGCAAGGTACTTTCTACCAAAGTTGTCAAATGAGAAGTAAAATAAACGGAGTAATTTAATTCAGCTTTTTAGACGGATTAGCTTACTCCGTCTGTAGGACTCAATGTCAAAACATATTTTCATTTTCTTTTTGTTTTCTCTATTAATTAGTCAATAATTTAAATCATAATTTAAGCAACAAGCTCCAACCAATCTAGAATAACTTGAACCATCTTATTTTAGAGTAAGGAATTCAATTGTTCTTAATTTTAAGTAGCAACCAAACATGATCTTAATAAAGAAAGATTCAAACTGCCTGATCAAAATCAAATCAATATAGATAGCACATTTTTTTTCTATCATTAGTAGCAAGAGATATCTTTACTGTATGTGTTGTGTTTCTAACATATTCAGCTTTTGTTGAATCAGAGTCACGCGCAATTTCACGTTACGTTGTCCGCAAATACAAGTCTGACCTTTTCCGAGAAGACAATCTCAAAGAAGCCTCATTGGTAGATGCATGGCTAGATGTCGAATACGGCCAATTCAACCCACCTTGCTCTGCCATGATGTACAATGTCATTGTTAAGCCGATGCTTGGGGAAGCCATCGACCAACAGGTTGTAGACGCAAACTTAGAGAAGCTAAAGAAGGTGCTTGACGTGTATGAGACACGCTTGTCACAATGCAAGTACTTAGCAGGAGATGTCGTCAGTTTTGCTGATCTCAGTCATTTTCCAAGCATTTATTACATCATGTCGACACAATACGGGTCTGTGTTCGACTTGTACCCGCATGTTAAGGCATGGTATGAGAAAATCATGGTCAGGCCATCTATTAGAAAGGTTGTTGAAATCATGTCAGCTTAATTAAGAAGGGAACTATGAAACGAATTGTACTTCGATTTTTGGTTTTTAATGGTTTAGGTTTGGTATGTTTCAGTCGGTCATTTGATGCATCAGTATTTAGTGGATTTAAATATGCATAATTGTACTTTGTGGCGATTGTTCATATATATTTATTACGTATCTGTCAACTTGCGAAATAAAAAAAATTAAAAAATTTATATAGAAATAATTGTTAGAAGTTAAATATTTATCAGATAATGTTATAAAAAAAAGAGTGAGTCTATGGTACTATGCATATTACGATTTGGTCCGTAATACGGCTCAATATTCGACTTTTCAAAATCCTAACGGTCAATCCGAACCGTTTATCTTGTTCTCCATATTAATATGTGTTTGGAGACCAAATTTTACATTTTTTGAAAAAATTTTACTATTTTTTTTAGATTTATTGAATATCACTTTTTTTGGATGGTCCAGAATTTTCAGATCAAGTGATTTTTTAATTATCTAAAAAAAATAGTAAACAAATTTCAAAAAATGTAAAATTTGGTCTCCAAACACATTAATATGCAGAACAAGATGAACGGTTCGGATCAATCATTAGGATTTTAAAAACTCGAATATTGAGCCGTAGCACGTAACAACCGTGATATGCATAGTACCATAGACTCGCTCATAAAAAAAGTAACATCGGAAATTAAATATCTGTGTTATTCTTTCAAAACATTTAAACTACATATTACATATTGACAATCAGGATCATGCCTAGACGCCAAGATGCAGAATTTAAAATAACAAAACTAATTAGACATGATAACCAAGTTTTAATTTGAATTGAACTTCTCAGATTTAATTCCTTAAACGTCTTCAATCGGGTCCATAATTCGCTCAATATATAATCCAAACAAAGGGAATCTTCCCATAAAAAGAACTCCGCAGGAAATTGAAAGGAAAATTAATGTAGTGAGGAATTGATGCAGCCGGATCTAATCATGAGATGCCAAATGAAGGTCATTTTTGGTACACATTGCTCACCTCTGAGTACAGTGACAAATGAATAGTTCGGGTTCATAACTACAAGGTCAAAAATTCATAATTCGGGTTCAGTTCTGCGGGGTCAAAAATTCATGATTCGGGTTCGGAAATGATTCGGTATAATAAAGAAGAAGAAAAAACTCAAAAAAAAACACCAAATAAAAAAAAAAATGGTTCATGTTTTTCTCGCAAATAATTAGTGACTAGTGCGAATAAAACGTATTATACGTTTTTTTTTGCGTCTCATTCGAAGTTTGGTTCGGAAAAGTAAAAAAAAAAGTTAATACCTGAATAAAACGCGAATTTCTCGCATACATTGTCACTATGCCTCTGAGGATTTATTTAGACTTATCGGCAAAACCGGTACTACATATTTAATTTTATTTCTTCAAGTATATTGCTAAAAATATTTTCAAGCATCTCAAACTTGATATTATAATATTTGCTCCTTGTGCAGCAAATAAATTGTCCCACGAGTTATTATGGGGAAAAAAAAAGGTAAAAAAAAGTTCAACAACCAGGATTTCATTTCGATAAGTGTGTTAGATTTCTCCGTCCCAGAGATCTTCTAAACTCTTATAGATGCTTTGCTGGTGAACAAAAAATTCCCCGCGCACTAGCTTAACCTGAGAATGACAACTTCAAACTCTCAGAAAAATAATAGAAAAGTTCTTTTTGAGTGAGGCTATGGTATATGCATAGTACCATAGCCTCACTATTCTTTCTGCTCCTCTTTTTTTTTTATAGATGGTGTAGTTGAAAACAAGGGAAGGCGAAATATCCAGTAAAGCCCCTAAACCATCCCCTGTCTATTTTGTCAAAATCAAAACTGCTCTATATTGCCTGTAAGATTAGAAATATGAGAATATATTCCACAAGACTCGAGTAATTGATCTCAGACACACAATCAGAAAATCATTTATCAGATTTGGATTAGCAGGCAAGGATCCTCTGATATGCACATCTTATTTTCTCCAAATAATAAGATAAGAAAAATGATAAATTACTTGCCTGTTCAATTGCAGAGAACTTGGCAAAAAGTTTTTCAGGTATAGACCAATCAAACAAATCTAGGTTTTCTTTCATCCTAGACTCATTCTTGCTCTTGGGAAGTACAGTGTGCCCCATCTGGAGTCCCCAACGAAGAACAACTTGTGCCGGTGTTTTACCCAGTTTCTCGGCAACCATTTGCACAATTGGGTCTGATAACACTGCATTGTTGCCTGAAGTATATGCCGGCCTACCTAAAGGAGCATATGCCTTTGCCAACAAAAGGACCAAAAGTAAATGTCAGACAAAAGTAATAGCTCACTAACAAGACAAAAAATCATACTAAAAAGTTTGTTGACATGGGTATTATTTTTCTTTTTAATTATGTTAGAAATTAGGAAGACATCATTGTAAAGTAGAGAATTCTTTTAAAAAATATGAGAACTTACGTAATCTGGAGTTTAAAAAAAACAACTCTGAAGAACAGAAAAGTTTGACAAATAATTGTTTGCTGTAGAAAATGTGAGCAAGGTCGAAAGCAATATGGAACACTCAAAAGTTTTTTTTCTATACTTCAAAAAGTTCAAGGACATGGTTATTACACTATACTGTCAGTGTTTTAAGAGTTCAATGGACACAAGTGTATAAATGCAAAACAAGTTTAAATGGTCTGAACTTTTGGATAGGTATAGATTGTACAAATGTACAATTTAATTGACCTCTGCAGAATACTATAAATATCATGTACACCCCTCAAAAACAAATAATATCATGGATAACCCCACAAGTATGAAATGCCATATATACCTAATTAAACTACAACAACTAATGACATCAGAAAAAAGAAATAATTAATGACACCAGGAGAGAGCACTTTTATGTGATATTATACCGTGTTATAGAGGGGAAATGTGAGATCTTTCTCATCTGTTGTAGGGGCACATGTCAACCATTCTTTAAAGCGTCTGCATTGGGATTTCTTTTTTTATTTCTAAAAGCACACATGGTATTTCTTTTCTAATTTCTGGGATGTAACATCAATTTCTAATAAGTTTTTTTTTTTTTTAAGAAATCACTTTCTAATTGTTTCTATTGACTTTGTTCTCTTCCATAGTAATAATTACTGACGTAGCCACTAAAATAAATTAACAGTTAATTGCACGAGTGTAGAGGTTTAGAAATTAAAATTAACATAATTTTATTTTGTTCTTGACAGCTGTTTTCGGTTTTTTATTTTTATCAGGCAGATGTATATGCTCTTAGATAGAAAGATAAACTTACTGTGATGTGAACACCCTTTGACTGACAAAACTCGTGCAGCTTTATCTGTTGCCAGCTAGGATGACATTCCACCTGGTTGACAGCAGGTGGGACCCGTGCTACTTCAAGGAGATCTCCCAGTTTTTTGCAAGAGAAATTGCTCACACCGATTGCACGTGCTTTCCCAGAATCATACAGCTTCTCCATTGCTTGCCATGTTGCCGGTATATCAGGCACGAGAAAATTTTCTGGGCTGACGCTGCCTTCTTTCTTGACCCGAAATGGCCAGTGAATCTTCATTATATGATAAAGACACAATTATTCCTCCGTACAGCATGATTTACGATTCAAGTAAAAAATTCTACATCAATGTAACTGCATCAAGGCAGTTCTCCTTTGTGAATATAGAAATTATACAGTGTGCCAGTCGTACCAGTTAATGTCAGGAAAAAGGTTAGAACTTAGAACAACTTGAAGTAATGAAGAAGAAATCACAGGACAAGAATAATATGACAAAGTTATAAGCCAATGACTGAAACATTTTTGAGTCGTACCAGCCATCACAGACTTTCAGACAAAAATTGCTACATTACAAGTGATATTCGAAACAACTAATAACTTACCAAATAAAGGTCCAGATAATCCAAATTCAGATCCTTTAAGGTCGCATCAAGTGCAACAGGTGCATCCTGTGGTGAAAGATCACTACACCTGAAATTTCTTTCCGACTTTAGGCAATAGAGATAAATCCTTAGCCAATAAAATAGGTGCAAAATCCTCTTTTAGTGTGGTTTAAGAAAAAAAACCATAGCTTAGATGTGATGAATAGATCTTCACGCTTGACCACACCATCTTCAAATAGCCTCTTTAGTGCAACACCAACCTATATAATCAGAGCAGAACCAGAAAATTGAGATATGGGGCTGGTTCAATAAGTGTTCTGTAATTTCAAATTTCATTTTATGAGGTGGTCTGATAGTATAATTTTAAAAATAAAATTTTAAAGGACAATACAATAAAATTTCAATTTATAGGAGGTGCTTAGCACACATTTCCCTCTATCAACTTCCACCAGTGTATATAATAAGCAACAATTGCTGAGTAGGAAATTCCCAACCTCAATAAGCAAGCTCAAACATAAGTCCGGCAACATTTAAATTAATAACTTAGCATGCACATATATATTCTTTTTGTAAGCATGCAATTAATGGAACTATCACCGAAGGAGAACGAGTACCTCCTTCTCATTGTTGTACATGTGTGCACAATCAATATGCCGGTAACCAGCCTGTCACATTAGAAAGGAAAAGGATCTTATAGTACATAAGCACATTTTAATTAGCAAATCACCTACATTACTTAAAATATTATGAGCTCTATTTTATATAGAAAAAAAAAAGTAACTTGATTATTATGACATTTTTTTCTTTCGTTCCTTTTTGGAATTGGCTTTTGGGAAGAAAGTTAAAGAACCAGCTTCTAAATTTTACTCCTACGGGATGAGGATAAGAAAATTTCTATATTCTACAGTCCTGAGCAGGTCGAATCAGTTACTGGTCTGTTACAATAGGAAAAAAACATCTGACAGTAAATGAATTTTTTTTTTTATGAGAGATGATAGTACAACAACCTTGACGGCGGTGATGATAGAATCTCCGAAACCTTCCGCGTGGCGGCTATAAGTGCCAAGTGCGACCGATGGAATCTTCGCTCCTGTGTTCAGTATGAACTCTTTCACCATATTTAATCTGGTATATAGAATACTAATTTTTTTTTTAACTTTCTCGGAGAAACTGCAAAGGGAAACCGATGGAAAGAGGAAACAGAGAGAAAAGAGATGGGTAAGGCGAGTCGGAAGCGTATCCTCCGCTGCGGAGCCGTTCGTTTTGTGGGTAGGAAGAGAGCAGGGAAAACGAACGGAGCAGATTAAAAGCTCCGTACAGCGTTTTGAATCGAGAGGGTAGGAAGAGGTCAGGGAAAACGAACGGAGCAGATTAAAAGTTCCGTACAGCTCTGCGTTTTGAATCGAGCGGGTAGGAAGAGGTCAGGGAAAACGAACGGAGCAGATTAAAAGCTCCATACACCGCCGCAGAGGTTACGCTTCCGAAGCGAGTCCGCAACCTCTGATGTAACTCAAATTATGACCGTCCGATTAGAATCTGGGTCAATCGGTCCAAGATGGAATGCACGGTCCCTTTAACATTCGTGCCAAAACAGATCTGACGGTCCAGTCTAAACCCAAACTTTGAGTTACTTTAGGTGATATGAATTCGGGGAGGTTACTCCAAGCAGCCGATTTTTTGTTAATAAAAGAAAAAATATATATATATCAAAATAGGGTTAGAATTTGATGAAATTTCGAAATATAAGAAGAACGGATAATTTATCTCCATTACAAGCAGTTAACTCATCTTTAACCACACAAATTCACTAATTATAAAAATAAAAAGTTTTTTGGACGAGATAATTTATTTCATCCATACTGTTTTTTTTTTCTTGGAGAGATAGAAACATAATAACATGATTTACGTTTAATTCACGAATTATTCAATTGTCAATATGTTTTATGAATCTCTTTGCTATTATGGACTAGTTATTTAAATGTATTATTAACTCTATTATTGACGACAAATTACGATTGTGATATACCTTAATCAGTGGGCTAAATTATGCTGTAAATAACAGCATCTTGTTAGTCAATCCGTGTGCAATATCTTTTTAGTGCAAGTTTTTAAAATTGTCTTCAAATTTTAGCTCCTAAATTATTATTTTTCAACTTAAGAATTGCTGCGGTGATGCATATCCTTTTTTTTTTTAATATTCTGAGAGGTCCAGTGCTTTGAAGGGGCAATGCGCCAACGATTTTACAGCTAGACGGTTTGGTGATGACTGGTGAGGTGAACTTTAAATTCTCTTGATTCAAGCTCGAGAGAGAACTGTAGTGAGACCAGCAAACAAGGTAAAAAGAATGAAAAAAAACAGAAACAAGAAGGAAAATGGCAATAGATTTTTAATTATTTTCAACAAAAAAAGAGACTAATTGGCAGTGTTATCAGAACCGGACCGGACCGGCGGTTTAACCGAAAAAAACCGGACCCGGTTACCTCTCCGGTCTGGTTCAGTTGATAGATCGTTAATGCTATTGAACCGGCCAAAACTGATTTAACCAACCGAGTTTTATTAAGAACCGCTGAACCATTTCAACAAAAAACCCGGTTTAAAGCAGATTTTTTTTAAGCTTCAGATTTTCGTTCATTTCAAGACTGGTGTCGCAAGTGAGGAGATGCTCGTAGAGATCGGCCATGGCGAGAGACGGCACTTGAGAGGTGATGACCGTGACGAGGGGTTTTAGTCAGCGCCGAGGCCAGCAAAGGCGCATAAGACAAGATCCTCCTCCAGAACCTCCCAGCATATTGATCGAAGTTCATCGGCGATCGTCTTGATCCGAGACTGTTAGGTTGCGCTACTCAGCGATCCTTCCTTCACAGTTTGAAGTTGCAACTTGAGTTCAAGAACCCTCGCTAGAGATTGTTCAGTCGTGCGAGAAGTGTTTCTCATAAGGCGGCTGATGTAGACTGGGAGGAAGAACCATGGAGAAAGTAAAAAAGACGATCACCTCGTTAACAGGGACTTTAAGGGATTTCACAGTAAAAGGTTATCTAACTTTGTGGTGATTTTGATAAGAATTGAGTGGAATTGATTATTTGAGAGGGGATTGGTTTCAATCGGGTTAGGAATAATATCCTATTAATACAATTTGAATGTTTGAATCAAAGTTCGATCGAAGAATCTGAATTGTTGATTTGGATTTGGAGAACTTTTTGAGCTGAATTCGAGGATGCCTCGATTGACTTTTCGTTACTGATAAAGAATTTGATTCAAAATCAGATTAATTTGTTGATTCTTCTAGGCACGAATGCCTAATCTCTTAGATTTAAGCAAAGATTTTGAATTCTGCTAGATTTTTCTAATTTTTAATTTTATTTTCCGTGGTGATTTCATCAGATAATTTTTTTTATTGAATATGAGATGAAAAATTGAATAGGGATGATACTTTTCTTATGGCTATGATATCATATGAATTTGAAACAAACAGTAACGAACATGATCAGCAATATTTATCGTAATCATATAGGTTTATATCTAAACAACCCAGTAACTACCTTGGTTATGTTAAAGAATATCAAACACATAACTATTTATCTTCAAAACTGTACACCAAACGATACAATCTTATATATCTCAAAAAAAAATTGGAGCTGTCAAGTTTAGGCTGCTGAACTTTGAAGTTTATGATTCTTCAAAAAAATCAGCGGTTGAACCGATTGACCCACCGGTTCGACCAGTAAACCGTTGACCCGAAGGTGTTGTTCTAGCAATAATCATTTTAGTCTATTTGACTAATTTGCAAAAACATACAATTATTGAATTTTACGATTTCTTCTATTTTAGAATTATGCAGGTTCAAGTCAAATGGAATTGCAATATGGAATACTTGAACTGAAGAAATCATGAAGACTTATCAAGAATGTAAATTGTAAAATCTAAACTTGGTAAAGTGTTTTTGATGTTGTTTCAACAGGATAAAAACGTTGGTAACGTTTGTAAAACGTTATAACGATTATACCTTAAGAAAACGCTGTGAAACAACTCGATCAAAGTCAAAAAAAGTCAAAAAACGGTGCTGTAACGTTTTAAAACGTTGGTAACGTTTTCTGAACGTTTTAAAACGTTGGTAACGTTTTAATTAATTTCCAAACTTCAGAAATTCCTGATTTTGATCAAGTTTTTTACAGTGCAAAACGTTATGTAACGTTTTATAAACGTTGTAACGTTTTATAAACGTTGTAACGTTTTATAAACGTTGTAACGTTTTGGTGCAGCTCTCGGACTTTTGAAGGCTCATAAAACGTTACCAACGTTTCTGGAAAACGTTGTAACGTTTTAGCTCAATCAGCTCATTTTTGAGCTGCCACTATAAATAGACCGAAGAGATCACTTTCAAATCAAACCTAGCCGTCCCTAAACTTCAAAAGAGGCGATTTTCTGAGAGCTTGGTTCCACCATTGTTGATTGAGTTTAAAACTTCAATATCTCTCAATCAATCTCAAACAACCTCAAATCCACTTCACTAATCTCTAGTTAGATTAGGTTAGAGTGATCTATTGAGTGTTTCTCTTGTTCTCGAGTTGCTCGTGTGACATCCCTTGGTTGTAAGGGCTCGCCGGCGCTCATCTCTCGTTGGCCGTGACTTCTCGTTTTGTAAGGGCTCACGGTTCACAATTGTAATCCTTTCATATTGGGTAATAGAAAGGCGCACCTAGAAAGAGGTTGTGACGCCCCGGAGACGTAGGCCATTGTTTTGCCGAACTCCGTTATCATCCCGCGTGTCAATTTCTCTAAACTCATCTCTTTTACTTTCAATTGCAATTTATTTTCAGTTTTTGTTCATTTAGAGGTGCCCCTTAGTGTAACAAAGTGGTATCAGAGCAAGTTACTCAAATTAAGACACACTTAATAAGAGTTAGATCAACTTGTCAAATGGCACCCTATAGACCCGTGAAGGAACCCCTAATTTTTGGCAATTCGACCAAAAATTTTATGCATTGGAAGAAAACCATGATCAATTATTTAAACATTCTTGAGTTATGGGATGTGGTTAACAAGGGGTATACACCAATATTCACTACCACTACCACTGACATTAAAATCGAGACTCCCGAATCCAAACAAACCAAGAAAGACAATGATCTTGCAATTAATGCCATAATTAACTTGGTTAGTGAATCGGTTGCCTTAATCTTTGGTAGCTCTTCAACCGCAAAAGAAATGTGGGATGCTCTTGTAAACCGGTATGAGGGAAATACCCAAATTAAACGAACCAAATTAACCGGTTTAGAAGCCAAATTTGAAACCTTTAAGGTTGAAGATGGCGAAAGCATTGAGGATATGTATAATAGACTTATGCATATCCAAAATGAATTTACCGAGTTGGGAGAACCGCTTTCTAACAATAAAATTGTAGGGAAGCTATTGAGGATCATGCTCATGAGAGACAAATGGTCTGGCTTGGTGAGTGCGCTAGAAGCAATTCAAGGCACACATGACGCACTCACACCGGATGACCTCTATGCACACTTACGAAGCTTCGAAGAGAAACTTCGGCAATCCGGAAACCCAAAGCAAAGTTCAAAATTCAAAACCATGGCATTTCCGGCTCAAAACCGAAAATCTTCTAGCTCCTCAAACACTTGTCTCTCAAATGATCAATTTATAAACAAAATTGATCATAAGACCTCCAAAAATACCATTCTCCTATCCAAAATGTTTCAAGACATGCTTGATCTCGAAATAAATTACAAGGAACGAGAAGAGAAGAATAAAAGAGTGACGTGCTTCGCATGTCATAGAAAAGGGCACACCACTCAAACTTGCTTCCAATTGGATAGGTACAAGGCCAAGAAAAAGGCTAAAGCCTTGCAAGCCTTATTCTCGTATGAGAGCGAGGCCGAGCAATCCAACACGGAGTCGGAAAATGAACAAGAGACAAACCTTGCATTGATGGCAAGTGTAGATGAAGGTCTCTCGGAAATTGATGTCGACTCGATTATCGCAAGCAAGAATATCACCGATGAGATCACCATCGAATTCCTTAAAGACCTTGTCAAATCAAGAAACATCAACAAGGAAGGTGATGAAATTGAAGCCTCAACTAGCTCCGCTAATGAGGTACATTTAAGTTTTGGTCTTAATGATCTTGATACCGAAGATGAATTGACCGATGAGGAAGAAGGTGATGAAGAATATAATGATTCAATTGATGAGACCAAATATGACTTGTGTACCAATCGGTTAGAAACCAATGATACAAGCAATTTCACAAATGAGATTCTAACACGGTATGATGATGAACCTATGTGGCAATCTCTCCTTGATGAGTCCAATAGAATTTTGGTTGAAAAGGAAGGTATTATTCAAAAATTGATTGCTAAAAATGACATGTTAGAATGTGATGTTAGGAATTTAAAAACATCGCACATAGGTGAAATAGGCATATTAAAAGTTAAAGTTCAAACCTTAGAGACCGAAAATAGGGCATTAAGGTCTCCTAGTGAATCTTCAAATGTCACTAGTCTAGATCCTTATTATGTGAGTAATTTGATACATGATCAATCTTATCATAAAATAGATAGAGTTGGTCTTGGATTTGAGAAGGATAAATCCTCATTTAAATCCAATCACATACAAGGCCCAAAAGAAAAAGGGAAACATTCTCAAACTTCAAGTATTCCAAATGCCAAACTTAAGTTTAATTGTGAGCAATACTCAACTTATCAATTCTTTACCAAATAGGGTTTAACTCCCTTGAACAAGGAGTCATCCAAATTGAAGTCTTCTCATGCCTCAAATGCTAAACAAGATAAAAAGTCACCAAATTATGCATTTAGGTATAAGTACAATAAAAGAAATTTCAAGAACAAAAATACTTTTCAAAATAGTGATAAGAACATGTTTAATCCAAAGGGGTCAAACAAAACTTATTTCAAAGGACCCGATGGATGGTTTTATGAACTTAAAAATAAAAATGTTTTACAAAACCAAACTCAAAGAAATGGTGTAGCTAGAGATGTTCCCCAACATCATAATCGATTTGATTTCAACAAAACTAAGAGTGTCACATCTAAAGTTGCAAATAGGTCTCATGATAGTCGTAGGTGTAGCATGCATGAAATTAAGCATCAATACCAATCCGCTTTCAAGCAAGGTTCTATTGCTCAAAAGCCATCAATTACATTTTGTAATTATTGTTGCAAAATTGGCCATACCTCCTTAGAGTGTAGGTTTAGGAATGGAGACAACAACTCAAATGTTGTTTGGGTTCCTAAAGTTAAACTAGCTTAGATTCATACATAATCTCCCCTAATTTATTCAATTTGCCAAAAATCAAGGGGGAGATTAAACAACGTATGTGTTAGTTACTAACTCAACAATAACTAATATATACTATTGTAGGAGTGATTGATTGCATCTCATAAACAAAATGCTTGGATCATTGATAGTTGTTGTTACACACAAATATTATGCGCAATCTAAACTCTGCATAATTATGAAATTCGCTTCCGCTACATACCAATTATGTGTGACAACACTAGTGCCATAAAACTAAGCAAAATAAAAATATTTGTGTTAGCTATGACTCATACATATCGACACCAAAAACCAAATTGTCAATATTTTCACGAAATCCTTGAATTGTTGAGTCTCATGAATTGTGAACTTGTTAAGGGTTTGAATGCAAAAATGTTAATTGCTTGAATTGCTATATCTTAGTTAATTTGGTATTTGTTGTTGGTATGTATGAGATGTATGAATTATTTGAATTGTGTGAATTGATAACTTGTCAAGGGTTAAATTGCAAAATTGTTGAATGAGTAGAATTGTGTATCTTAGAATCTTGACAAGTTGTGTGATATATAGAAATGCATGAATTGAATTATTTTATATGAATTGATATGCATTGAATTGATTTGTCGATTGATAATCATTGCTTTAAAATTGCGACATTTAAATGGATTTGTAAAATGTTTGACATGAAGTATTAGAGTAATCCCTCAATTTTATCTCATTTGTGAATTATCGGCATCATATTACTAAATTGAGGGGGAGTGCATATTTTGAGGGGGAGCACTCTTAATTTGTGCTAATTTTTCTCCCTTTCGTCGATTTCCAAAAGGGGGAGAAATTGCTAAACGTGCAAAATAACAATTGGGTAAACCAAATTGAGAAAAAAAAAATTCTCATTTATGCACTTACTCGCATTGTATGTTTTTGCAAATCGTCAAAAGGGGGAGATTGTTGTTCTAGCAATAATCCTTTTAGTCTATTTGACTAATTTGCAAAAACATACAATTATTGAATTTTACGATTTCTTCTATTTTAGAATTATGCAGGTTCAAGTCAAATGGAATTGCAATATGGAATACTTGAACTGAAGAAATCATGAAGACTTATCAAGAATGTAAATTGTAAAATCTAAACTTGGTAAAGTGTTTTTGATGTTGTTTCAACAGGATAAAAACGTTGGTAACGTTTGTAAAACGTTATAACGATTATACCTTAAGAAAACGCTGTGAAACAACTCGATCAAAGTCAAAAAAAGTCAAAAAACGGTGCTGTAACGTTTTCTGAACGTTTTAAAACGTTGGTAACGTTTTAATTAATTTCCAAACTTCAGAAATTCCTGATTTTGATCAAGTTTTTTACAGTGCAAAACGTTATGTAACGTTTTATAAACGTTGTAACGTTTTATAAACGTTGTAACGTTTTATAAACGTTGTAACGTTTTTAAAACGTTTGTGTAACGTTTTGGTGCAGCTCTCGGACTTTTGAAGGCTCATAAAACGATACCAACGTTTCTGGAAAACGTTGTAACGTTTTAGCTCAATCAGCTCATTTTTGAGCTGCCACTATAAATAGACCGAAGAGATCACTTTCAAATCAAACCTAGCCGTCCCTAAACTTCAAAAGAGGCGATTTTCTGAGAGCTTGGTTCCACCATTGTTGATTGAGCTTAAAACTTCAATATCTCTCAATCAATCTCAAACAACCTCAAATCCACTTCACTAATCTCTAGTTAGATTAGGTTAGAGTAATCTATTGAGTGTTTCTCTTGTTCTCGAGTTGCTCGTGTGACATCCCTTGGTTGTAAGGGCTCGCCGGCGCTCATCTCTCGTTGGCCGTGACTTCTCGTTTTGTAAGGGCCCACGGTTCACAATTGTAATCCTTTCATATTGGGTAATAGAAAGGCGCACCTAGAAAGAGGTTGCGACGCCCCGGAGACGTAGGCCATTGTTTTGCCGAACTCCGTTATCATCCCGCGTGTCAATTTCTCTAAACTCATCTCTTTTACTTTCAATAGCAATTTATTTTCAGTTTTTGTTCATTTAGAGGTGCCCCTTAGTGTAACAGAAGGTTTATCGGGTCGATGCCCGGTTCGGTTCTGATAACATTGCTAATTGGAGTAGCAAAGTTAATCTACGAGGGTATTTTAGTCTTTTCTTTCTTAATCAGGAATGAACTATTAATTTACTTGAGCATAATCACAGTTAAATTAATGATAATTTCTCAAGGGGTAAATAAGTAAGAATTACGAGAGTTGGATGGTAAATAAAATATATTCAAGTCTAGAGGAACATAAATAAGAAAAGAGTTCATGGTACACAGAAAAAAAAAAAAAACTCTTTATATCAATGAGAAGTGTATCTGCAAAACCTGGCATAAAGAAGCTCTTAATCAGTGTTGTAAAAAACGTTCGTTTAGGTCAATTAATTGGCCAATTAGTAGTTGACAGTAATCAAATTGTTACATATTTTTCGATTGATCGGTCGATTATTTCCGATTATTTCCTATTAATTGTTTAACGGCAACTTGTCCATCCGATAACCACATACCATTATTTACAACACTGCTCTTAACTGCCTCGGAGATCTTAAAAAAAAATCAATTGCCTAAATGCGAGAAGTAACAAAAGAAATCTCTACAACAGATCTCCTGCGATATTAAATGCCAAATGGACCTTTGAAAAAGCAATTATTTTATTTATGAACAGTCATATTATTGAGTGATCCAGCACAAAACTAAAATCCGACTAAGTGCCCAATAGATGCATAAAGCGAACTGGTAAAACTTCTACATAGCTAATTACCTTGGCAATTTCAAATAAAGCATGAGAACCTCCATGTCTGGCATCCAATTAATTTTCCAAATAAATTAGACAGCAGCTCCTCTGAGTTAAGAGTGATTTAAATTTCCCCATCCCAAAGATCGTGCACTGTCTTGTACACACTATACGAACCTACAAATGAATTCCCCAAAAGCAATCTCCCCTGTATGTCAAAAACAATTAAAAAGGCCTGTCATCATAAATCAAGGTCATAATAAATTGGTATCAGATCACACTTATAACCAAACCAGATTTGGATCACATTTGGTAACATAAAGAGTAACAAACACCCTATCAGATAATTCCTTACGACCAAAAATTGCATCTAAATCCTTCAAAAATCAACAAACTGAGTTACTGAGGTAATACTTTGAAAGAAGAAAATGAGAAGTATTTTGGCTTGCCTGTTGAATTTGAGAGAATTGAGAAAAGAGGTCTTCGGGAATAGACCAACCAAAGAGATCCAAGTTTTGCTTGATCCGTGCTTCACTTGTGCTCTTTGGAAGTACACTGTGACCAGATTGAATCCCCCAGCGCAAGGCAATTTGTGCGGGAGTTTTGCCCAGCTTCTCTGCAACTGAGACGATAACTGGATGCTCTAGAATGTTATTGCCTTCCATCCAAGTTGTCCCAGGAGAACCTAACGGAGAATATGCCTGTCAAAAGAACCAATGAGAGACCAGATATTTTCAAACACTAGCACTTAATAATACCAAATCAAGATATTTGGTACTGAGTGGAAGTTTGATCTGGATCTTTATCCTCCTGTTTTATTACTTGCTTAATATTTAGTATTTGGTTCACACGACACTGTTGGTATCACTATTAGCATTCATCACCGTAGCTAAACGTTTACTCCACGGGGCAAAAATTCACAGCATACATATACTCAAAACAGTACTAATTACTTGCTAAGTTGCTATGCATGGAATTTTATTTGTTTTTGTTGTTATTCTTAACTTATCAAGTAATTAAATTCAAAAAGAAAATATTTCTCAAGAAAAGAGCGGTACTAAGAAGTTATCATAGATAAAAGTCCAATCCTTTGGAGTAACTTACAGTGAGATGGACGCCCTTGGATTGGCATAAAGTGTGGAGCCTGGGTTGTTTCCAAAATGGGTGGCACTCCACCTGGTCAACTGCTGGTGGGACCCGTGCCACAGCCAGCAAATCCTCCAATTTCTTGGAAGAGAAGTTGCTCACACCAATAGCACAAGCTTTGCCTGAATCATAGAGCTTCTCCATGGCCCTCCACGTGGCGGGTATATCTGGGTCGACATAGTTTTCTGGGCTGGTTTTAGTTCCCTTCTTGATCCGACATGGCCAGTGGATCTTTATTTGAAAGCATCAACTTACTTAAAACGGTTTTTAAAGGGACAAATATTTGACACAAATTTTTGAAAAATATCCCTTTAATTCAAAGATTACAGTGCAATGACCAATTATTTTTTTCAAAAGTAAGAATTTAGAAACATCAAACATACAAGGTAAAGATCAAGATAGTCAAGTTGCAAGTCAGAGAGCGTTTGATCAAGTGCCTCTGGCACATCTTCTGGGGCATGGTGATCATTCCTGCATACATCAAACTAAAATTGAAGCAACATGCTCGCGACACAATCAGTGAATTTCCAAATAAATGAAAGTTGGGCTTGTGTATTTCTTTCAACTTTTAAGTTCGTACTCTTGAATTGCTTACCATAGTTTGGCGGTGATGAACAGATCTTCACGCTTGACTACACCCTCATCAAACAGTTTCTTCAGAGAAGCACCTACCTGAGAAGTTAACATCCATTCACAGGAAACACAAACAAGAGAGATAATAACTTAACAAATGGGGCTATTAATAAAATAAGTGAGTTCAGATGGAAAAATAACTGATTTTGAAATGTTGATGGGGAAATATCTAAATTAACAAAATATGATGGGCATATATATAAATAAATTTAATTGACAAAGATGTTTACCTCTTTCTCATTTCCGTATATACTAGCACAGTCAATATGCCGATAGCCAGCCTACATAGAACAATGAAAAATTAGCTTTATGATCAAAACATCCAAATCTAAGAACAGGTTTTCTTTATTTTTATTGCTACATGTCAATTAATAGGGGCAAGCAAATTTAGAAAAATGCATGTGCTTTGTACAAGTTACTTAAGCACTTCAATGGTTTTGCAAATTATTTAAGCATACTATTAGTTGCCAAGCTGATCTATTGTTGAGAAAAATAATCACAATTTCCACCAAAACTTGGAATTTATTTAATTCTACTTGTAGATCAAGTTTTATATTTTTAAATATTTTTACTTTTTTTATATATTGATAGAAAATCATTTGATCTAAAAATTCTAGACCATTCAAAAGTAGTGATTTCTTACCTAAAATTATAGTAAAAAAATTCTAAAAATCGTAAAATTTAGTCTGCAAGTACATTTTCATATGAAAGTCGTGTTGAATGGTTTTGATCGACTTTTTGAATTTTAGAAACCAAAATATTGATCCCTATAATGGACCAATCTGCGCTATGCATAGTACCATAGCGGCATAGCCTCACTCTTACAATTGCTAACCTGGCTTGAAGCTTAGATCAAGCCTCGAATCTTAACAGATTAACATCAATGCGACATTGATTGAGGGAAGTACGACTCGACCAAAATATATAAACTGGAGTTCTGATTTGTGTGCGTGTGTGTGTAACTGTGTGTATGTGCGACAGAGAGAAAGAGAAGGAAATAGAAACACCTTGACGGCGGCGAAAACAGCGTCTCCTACTAAACCAGGCGCAGCTTGCCACGTACCGAGACCAACCGACGGGATCTTGGCACCAGTGTTGAGTGTGAAATAAGAGACAACAGATGCCATTTTTAATTGCTTGTTACGAACGAGAGAGGCTACCGATAGAGGGAGACGAAAGAAATCTTGCAAGAGGCTACCGAAATTGGTCGTAAATCCGAATCAATAAAGAGAGAGAACGAACACCAATTAGAGAGCGTGCACATGTAATTGCTATTGATTAATTACTAATTTTTTATCAATTTGATGCTGTGAGGCGAGCTAGGCAAATTTGATGTTATTTCATGCTGTGAGCCAGAGTTCAAGTCGACCTAGGTAAAGTTCGCAAATTTGATGTTATTTCCAGGCGCAGCTTGCCACGTACCGAGGCCAACCGACGGAATCTTGGCACCAGTATTTAGTGTGAAATAAGAGTCGTTAGATGCCATTTTTATTGCTTGCTCCGAATGATAAGCTACAAATGATGAAAATTTAGAGGGAGACGATTAAAAGTGATATTGTAAAGACATGTGAAAATATAAAACATAAAGTTGAAACAATCGATCTAAACCCTTCAACGTTATTTCCATATAACAATGTTTTAATGTTGAGTTCAGCTTGGGTCCGATGCCCATTGGACCCAAAGTGGTTCCAATGGATTCGCTCATCATCGGATCTGCTTTAAGATTCGCGCTCGAACTTTTACATATGCTTTAAAATTCGTGCGCATGAATATTAAAACAGATCTGATGATAAGCGAACCCATTGGAACCACTTTGGGTCCAATGGGCATCGGACCCAAGCAGAAATCTTCAATGTTATCTCCATATAAGAATGCACTTGTATATCAAATTTTATATTTTTAAAAGAAATTTATTATTTTTGTAGATAAGTAGAAAATTAGTTGATCTAAAAATTGCAGATCATTCAAAAGTAATGATTTTTTATCCAACTAAAAAAATAATAAAAAAAAAATTAATTTAGTAAACTGTTATATTTTCGTTTGATTATCACGTTAAACGGTTCAAATCAATTATTTTAACTTTGAAAACAAAAATATTAATATATAGTGCATACTAATGAGTTTGGCTAGTATAATATCAGTGTCATTTCAACCTATATAACACCAACTCTAAAACCTATCAAATCAACTTCAAACGGTGAATCCAAACCATTCAAACCGATCTACTTCATTAGTTGTGCGTTTACATGCAAAATTTATAACTTTTCGAATTTATTTAGTATTAAGTCAAGTAGTCAAATGTGTGAGTTTTTAAGTTAATTTTAATACATTAATTTTTCAATATTTTTACCGCTAATTCGATACTAAAATAACTCGAAAATATAAAAAATTTGTATGTAAACGCATCACTCATAATGTAAATCAGTTTGAACGGTTTGGATTAGTCGTTCGAAGTCGATTTAATAAATTTTAGAGTTGATGTTATATAAGTTGAAATGACACTAATGTTATACTAGCCAAACTCCATGCTAATATGCACTATTAAATAGTACCATAACCTCACTCGAATGGTCGTATAATTTTGGACCTTACTCAGGGAAGAATAAAGACGATGGATGAAAAGAGGGGAAAAAAAAAGTTATTTACTCCGAATTTATAGGATTTGATGGGAAAGATTTCATTTTTTTTCTCTCGCGAAAAATTCAAGGTAAAAAGGGAGGTAAACTAACACATTGGCAACAAATGAGCAGATCCTTTTCATGCGGAGGAGATAGCCATAATGGACCGATTTTTTTATTTATATCCAAAATAAAATATAAATTTAAAAAACTAACCAACTAGCCAATGAAATTGCAAAACTATCCAAACCGGTTAACCATTAACCGGACTCAAATCAAATTTCCGGTTATTGTAGCCAATGAAATTGCAAAACTACCCAAACCGGTTAACCATTAACCGGACTCAAATCAAATTTCCGGTTATTGGTTTCTCGTATCCATTCAAATAGTCCGGTTAACCATTAACCGAAAATTTGATTTGAGTCCGGTTAATAGTTAACCGGATTTGTGCATTTTCCTTTTTTTTTTCTTTTTTTTTTCTTTTTTTTTTTCTTTTTTTTTGAAAACAGAAATTTTTTATTTTTTTTATTTTTTGTATTAAAATATTAGAAATGTTGAATATATTTATTTGAAAATAGATGGAATACAATATAATTTGTTTTATTAGAAAGATTGCAACAAATAACCCGGATCAATATTTTTCAGATCGGATTTTTCGCGGCTGTAAGAAAAATTAATATATTTCTTTATGTGTTATTGGAAAAAAATAAAAATGCTTAGATTCCGAGTTATTGATCCCGGTTCAAAAGTCACTTCTAAATAATCTAGAAAATATTATGATCTTTCTAATAGATTTAATTTATTAAAAGTTGTATCTATTTTAAAAAAAAATAAAAACTTTAATTTATTTAATGATTGTTATTCAAAAATAATTCTCAAAATCAAGGTAAAAAGGGAGGTAAACCAACACATTGGCAACAGATGAGCAGATCCTTTTCATGCGGAGGAGATAGCCATAATGGATGCACTACAATTCACAACCATGCACACTATCACATCAATGCTTTTCAGATTTTCTCAGACTGTCAGGACGTACATGAAGGCACTAGTATACCGGTGGTTCAATGCTCAAATCAGCATTTCAGAGAACAGGCAGAGAGGCACGCTTACAGATGCCAGAAGAGTCTCTGCACGTCTGATCACCAACTTTCGAATTTGGCGAGAAGGCGACATGCATACTGTGGAGGCCCTGAACAATGTGATACCGAACTGGTACACGTACCAAACCAACAAATCCCATCAGGTTTTCTTATTGGGTCTTTACAGGGAATAGAACAAAACTGGGCAGGGATGTTGAATGTTTTCATTATGCACTTTCACCACTAATTTGATTGCTCAACCCATGTGCTTTCAAACCAGTCCATCAATTTGACCAATTTGGTTCCAAATAATTGACGGAGATCATGTGATCTCACGATATGTATTCACCAGCATCTAGGAAGCAAAACTTCATTTTTATAGTACAAACCAGTAACCACAAAAATTTCACTGAAATGCATCTTATATCATGGATTTTTAACAGCAAAAGAAAACAAAGGCGGGCAGATGCAAAACCAAAGTGAAATTACATATAATATTGCAATATTTTTTCCAATGGATACTCATAAATTCGTTGTTTTATTATTGAAAACCAAGAGCTTAAATAGACATTAGATAGGAGAAAGAGCTCCTTATATTTCGCCATCCCAGAACTCCTCAATGGTCTTGTAGATACTCTGTGGACCAACCAAGAACTCTGCCCTAAGTAACCTAACCTGCATATCAAAACACGACAAAAAAAAGTACCATTTATTTTTCATTAAAAACAAGATTTTTTGTAATATTTTTTCTCAAAATCAAAGCATAATAAATCTGATTTGAGAAAACTCATCATCAGTATTGACTTGCCTGCTCAATTTTGGAGAATTCTGCAAAGTGGTCATCGGGAATAGACCAACCGAAGAGGTCCAAATTCTGCTTGATCCTTGCTTCGTTTGTGCTTTTCGGGAGTACGCTATGGCCTGATTGGATACCCCAACGCAGAGCAACTTGTGCCGGTGTTTTTCCTAATTTCTCAGCAACTGAGGCAATTATTGGGTGCTCAAGAATATTATTGCTTTTCATCCATGTTGTCCCAGGAGAACCAAGTGGGGAGTATGCCTGGTCAAACACCAGGAGCATTGAGAAATAAGCACCATCAAATGAACAAATTTAGAACCCAATTCAAGTATATCATTTCATGAAGTAACAAAATTAAGCTAGTACAACCTGAGAGTACTAATAGTATTTTATACTTGAAAATTTTCTGATTGGACATTTATTATATGACTTTTACAACTAATACAATGCCTCAGAATTTGCATGAATGGAAATAAGTGACAAACAAATGGGCCATTATTCGCAATAAGGCAATGGTGGAAAATCCAGTGTCAAGTAAACAATTTTGCTATAATACACACACCCTTTTAGATAGCATTTCTCAAGGATATATTAAAACAAAAGGTAGGAGTGTTACAAATTTTGATATGAGATATTGTTCCTGACTGGGGTTTCATAGTATGATCATAGATGAAATCCAACAATAATGGACACGGGAAGACTTACAGTGAGATGAACACCCTTGGACTGGCACAGAGCATGTAGCTTCTCCTGTTGCCAGGCAGGGTGGCACTCAACCTGGATGACAGCTGGCGGGACCCGTGCCACAGATAGCAAATCCTCCAGTTTCTTGGAAGAGAAGTTACTCACACCAATTGCACGTGCTTTGCCAGAATCATACAGCTTCTCCATGGCCCTCCATGTGGCAGGTATATCTGGGTTGACAAAGTTTTCAGGGCTTATGCTGCTGCCCTTCTTGACCCGAAATGGCCAGTGGATCTTCATTAATGAAAATTGTCATGGTCAGATAAAGAATTCAATCAAATGGATTAAAAGAACAATTAATGGCTACATTTCAGATTCAAAAAGCATCACTGTTACTATATTAATTCAGATCAAGGCATCTCTGGAATTTAAATGTAATTAATTAATAATTGGCATGTTATGATACAAAGCAAATGCAAATCCTTGATTTTCATGTGTGCTGCCATAGGTTGACAGCATTTAATATGTTTTACAGCTGTAGCATTGAACAGCAAATTATATGCTCTGCCCGTCCATATTTTATTTATGTGATCATTTACTTATTTCTGCTGAGTTCTTTTCTGTAATTGGTTGCAGCTTGCATTATCAATTAGACTAATTAGTGGTTTTGAGCTGAGTTCCATGAGACGTATATATAAAGCAAAAAACTGATTTTTACCAGAACATATGCTCAACTATACTAGATTTAGCCCGTTATAACTTACAAGTAATTAACATGCAATTAAAAAAGTATCTAACAAGTTTTGCAGATACAATAAATAAACAGCAACCATAAAACAATAAGTATGGGGTTCTTTCTTTGTCTTCTTTTTTTTTTTTTTTTTTGGGAAACATTAGATTTCAGAAGCTTACGAGATATAGGTCAACATAATCAAGCCTTAAATCTCTCAGGGTTTTGTCCAACGCCTGTGGCACATCTTCCGGTGCAGTGCTATCACACCTGCACATTTTATACCAGTATTTAAGCAAAACAATGCCAAGGGTTTTTTGACCTATCTGAATAAAATTAGCTTTGCATTTAGTGTGACAGGAAAAGAAATAACAAGTTAACCATAGTTTGGAGGTTATGAAGAGATCTTCACGCTTCACTACACCATCATCAAACAGCTTCTGAAGAGAACCCCCTATCTATAAAATTTCGTGAATTAGAATTAGGTCCATTTGTATAAAAGAAAAGGCATTGAAAAAATCTAATTGGACAGTGTAAATACCTCATCCTCATTTTGGTACATACTAGCACAGTCAATATGACGGTAACCAGCCTGCATTATTTAGACAAAAAATATAAATAACTAGCTGACCTTTAATTAATTCATATCAAAATAACCTCTGTCAAACTGGAAAGTTCGAGCATCAATTAGTTGCAGTAGAGTTCTCATACAAAGTTGATTTTAGATCCTGTTAAAGAGACCTCATTATTTGTGGGCTCAGAAAAGGATGGAAGTTGATGAAAGATAGGCTGCCTGTGAAAGATGCAAGTAACATAACCAACCTTTTCTGATAAAGTTCGAATTTTTAATACATCTGGCAGATCGTACAAGTTCTATAATCCAAATCCTCTGTGTTTTATAAGCCCCGAGTCCGCATCAGAGAAGTAACTCAAATTCTGATTGATCCGGTCAAGAAGAATGTACGGGGCTGCTTTAATAATTGTGTCAAAATAGATCCGACAGTCCGGATCTAAACTCAAAATTTGAGCCCTTATTAACCAAAGTTAGTGACAGCCCATGGCTCCACAGCCAGTAAAAGGGCCCTTTATTAAAGAAAGAAAAATAAATAGCATGTGGTAAGGAAAATGGCACCGACAAACCGAACACATAATTACAATGATTATTTACAGAAAAATTTCCCTCGAATGGTGTTTGGTTGACAAAATTATGTTGGAGGTGAAGGGTACATAAGGGGAAAGGTTTAACTTTGCATCGTTGTAATCAATATAATTGATTTCCCTCTCGATTTGAGATGTGAAGGATGGAAAAAAAAATTATTGCAAATATTTTCAAAGAAAATGACATAAATGCCCAACCTTATATCTTACCTATATAATTTTCATCCAAATTTCTTTGTCACAAACCTACAGCTGCTGAATTTTTCATTAACCTTCTAAATTTTAATTAACCAAACAAGAAATAAGACAGAAAGAAAAGTTAAATTTATTATCCCTCATTAATCATCCAAACACGAAGAGGAAATGTGTTAATCTTCTTTTTTATTCCATTTCATTCCCTTCTATTCTTCACCTCCTCTCCTTTCCTTTACTCTCGATCCAAACAACTGAAACAAGGTGTTAATCCCCTTCCTCCTCAACACCCAGAGACGAAGGTAGTGTATCACTGGGGTTTTGGACCGGACCTTTTCATGACTTTGCCTACCCCAGAGCCCAGAACTCAAAGAAGCCCAGATCAATTAAAAAAAAAATACTATTAACTCTCCGCTAGCAGAACCCAGGGCAACGGGTAGTATCACGAGAAAAGAAAAAAGAAAAAAGAGAAGGACCATCGCCTCCGCCTGCCACCTGCGCCTGAGAGAAGAAGAAGGGCCGTCACCTGCGTGGCATCTGCGAAGAAGAAGAAGGATCGTCCGGCTTTTCCTCTTTAGTACTGCTGATTGGCTCGAAACCCTTGCTCGTTATACGGTACTTAAACTAAGAGTGAGAAGCAAAGAATTGTTAAATTGATGAACCAAATGATAAATGTAGAGGCCTAATTTAATCATCCTCTACTGCTGTTCGGTAAATTCCCTTCTCTGAATTCTGATTCCGTACTTGTCAAACAATTCATTCAATCATCCTTTTGCTTCTTTACATTAAGTCTTCAGATCTCTATTGGATCCTTTACCATTTACCAGTGAAGCACAGCCCCAAATTGGTCAACTTGGTCATCCCCAAATTTTTATTCCTTATTGTATCCTCAGAATAGACAAGACAAGGATACATCATTTAGAAAAGTAAACTAATCAGAGAAGTGAGAAGAATGATGAACTTAAATTGTTTGAATATTTGATTTTTTTTTTTTTTTTTTTTTTTGCTTTGAGCTAATGTCTTTCACAGATTTTAACTATTCATTTATAGTATCATTCTGAAGTTGATTATTGTTATTTGTTTTATTAATACTGGTACTTTGAGTTATTGCCATACTACAAAGGAGAAAACACAATTTTTTATGTCTCACCTTCTTAGTTAGTTGTTTCTGTCGTGCATCAGCACCTCACAATTCTTCAAAAGTTTGAGGTGCTAGTATTGGGAATGCTATACTGGATGGCCAACTAATTAAAAGCTGTAACAGATAGTCTTGGATACTACAAGCTTGATCAAATATGTTCTGGTAATGACTAAGAAATTCAAGGAATTGGTTGGTTGGAAACAATAAAACAGAATTAATGGTTAAATTGTTGTTTTCCTATTCTTTTTTGTTTAGCTTGGAATGGCCATATAATCAGAAGTCATTTTGGGAGATAAAATTAGTAATTAAGAATCATAAGGAGGTTCTTCTAATTTGGTAATCTGTAACCTAGAATATGTATCAATTTGTGATATTTGATTTGTAATTTAGATAGTGTTCTAAGTTGTGATTTTCTTGCTTTAAATTTGTCAATTAGAGAATGGACACATACTACAAAAAGGGACCTAAATTCAAGGAATTTCTTTTTGTTATGTTGAATTTTTTTTGCAACTATATATGTTCTTCTATATATGTTCGTCTAACCCTGACAAAATTCTTGGTTTCGCCACAGTCAATGCCCCCAGAAGAAGAAGAAAATATAATAATATTAAAATAGAAAGACAAGGAATTTCTGCTTAGTAAAAAAAAAATAGTCCATAACAAACTAAAAGGTAGACCTTTGCCGTATATAAAATTCGCTGACAGACGTCAATTTGTAAGGATTATAAAAATGGTGCCACAAAGTCATGGAATTGATTAGCTGTGCCGAGCAGAGAAGAGAGGACAACCAAAAATTAAAAAGTAAATAACGAAATTTTTACGGATTAACTAAAGAGAGTAAAAGACTAAGAAACCTTCACAGCAGATAAAACAGCCTCTGCGACGACATTGGGTGGTGCTTGCCACGTGCCAAGGCCAACGGACGGGATCTTAGCGCCGGTGTTCAGTACGAAATGAGAAGTCATTCTTAGGTCGACAAGTGCGGAGCAAAAGAGGAACTGGGAATAAAATAATTGCTATGGGACCAATTTAGAGAGAGCGAGAGAGATGTTGTGGAGAAGTCGATGTGAAAAACAGAAAAAGCAATGGCGCTTTCGTTCAATGTATATGGATGTTTAGGTCCCTATCTTTAGTGGCAGCTTGGGGTGGCAGCGAGGTCCGACATATATCTTAGCTCAGCTTATTAATTCTGGATCCAATTCTGGATCCGACTACATGAGCTGAATCCAAGGCATATAAGTTAAAACTTAGGTTTGAACTTATAGTTCATATTTTTTGGCTCTACCTATTAATTAAAAAGTAATAGTTTTTTTCACACTAGAATACATTTGGATGGTGCAAGGATTAATGCAAAAATAGCAATTTTTGGGTTAGTGATTGAAAAAAAGTGCTAACCCAAGGGATTCAAGAATAGCACTAACTTTGGCTATTCTGAATTAGTAGAAATGTTGTTTGGATTGTATGTTAGGAATAGCACTAATTTTTAATTGATATCGCTAACTCCGTTTCTTCTATTTTCCGCTATCCCATGATTTTGACGGAATAGCAGAATAGAGTTTTTCCTCCGCTATTCTTATTTCCTATATGTCGTTTGGATGGCAAGGTTCTAGGAATAGCTCCGCTATTCTGAGAATAACTCTATTCTTAACAAATGCACAAATTAATGCATAGCCGAATTAGTGAGCAAGTTAGGTCCTAACTTGAACTTGTTAATTTTGAACCGAGCCAGTGACAAGCGGCTCATTAACAGCTCGGTTCAATAACAAGCGAACTGTTAGTGAGCGAGTCAGGTACAAATCACGATCGAGCCACGAGTTTTTTTACCACCCCTACTGGGGCGTATAATGATTAATGACAAAATTTTTTAAAGAGTATTATTAAATCTTAAAAAGTTATGAAGTCAACATAATTATGATTTTTTATACAAATCATCTCCACTGAGAATGATATTTGGTATGGCCTTGACAGCTTCTGTCAAGTTTTTTTAAAAAAAAGAGAGAGAATGATATTTGGTATGAAAATTTGAAAATCATTTTTGGTTTGAAGGAATTAGAAACTGAATACCGTATTCAGTTTGATGAGATATTAAATAAAAACAAAAACAAAAAACAAAAAGCAAAAAATTCCATGCCATTCTCATTTGACAAATTGAAAAAAAAAGAGAGTAAAATCGGGCATCAGGTTCTGTTAGGAAAAAAAACAAAAAAAATATTGAAAAACCGGCAATCATGTGTGGTTTTGCAAAATTGTAAAAATAAAAAATAAAAAAATAGAAACCGAGTATGGTAAGATTGGTATCCGGTATGACAAAATGAAAAACCGGTTTCCATCTTCGATATGGCTTTTAAATTGAAATGGGTTGTGTTTTGTATAATATTGTGTAGCATGTAAAACCGAGTATGATATTTAGTTTCAAAATTTCCATACTATCCGGGGATGATTTTTGTAAAAAAAAGTTATAATTATATTGGTTTCATAAATTTTCAAGATTTAATAATAATTTATAAAAAAAATCCATTAATGAGCTCTAGCCGCCGGAGTCAAAATAATTTTGATGACTACTTAAATAGAGAAAAGGTTTCTGTCCACTGCATAAAAGAGCGTACCAAACAGATGTACAATCCCCCAAACTAATTTCCACGTGTACTATCTCTTCTTTGTTTACCCTTTCTACTAGGAGAATTAACGCTCTCCCAGTCTAGCGTCGTTCCCTTCCAACCAACTTGTCTGTATCCCCTCTCTCTCTCTCTCTCTCTCTCTCTCTCTCTGTCCCTCTCTCTTCTCTTCTCTTTGAATCAGATCGGTCTCTTCTCTTTGAATCCGATCGGAGATTGATCTCGAGAGAGATAGCACCGAGCTTCTGATCGCTGCCATTTCGTAGGCTTGTCAGAGAGATCACACGAGATTTCAAGACGAATTTGAGGTCTCAAAGCTGGTTGCAGCGGTGCTCCGGGAGCAGCGGAAGCGTACCTGTCGGGCTGTTCACATATCAAAAAAAAATCAAACGAGCCGTTCAGTCTGTATCCTTTCTGATAATTGCAAGGCATCTCCCTTTCTCGTGGGATCTAGAATTCTAGATCTGATCGAACAAGAGAAACTGGAGATTGCTAAACCGTGTCATCGCTAAACCGGTGCCATTGTTTGATCAGGCAACCGTGTCATCGCTGAACCGGTGGATCAACTGAGAGTGATTTCGAATCCTTTTGAACAAAAATGAAGAAAAATACTCAAGGTTACACTTATTCTTATAATTTTCTGTAGATTTATGATATTTTAAAAAAATTCTTTCTGAAATGTTACGATTTTGTGATTTTCCAGTTTAGATTTGCGATTTTGATATTTTAAAAATGTGAAGTACATTTTTTGTAGGATTTGTTATTTAAGTTACAGCATTGAATAATGAATTTTACAGTATTGGTGCATATTGAAAGTTTCTAGATGTTTGAAAATTTGAATGACATTTTTTATAAGATTTGTTATTTAAGTTACAGCATTGAATGATGAATTTTACATAATTGGTGCAAGTGAAATGACACTTTTTCCTTATGTTTGAAAATTATTATTATATTATTTTACATAAGTTACAGTTTTGAATTAGAAATTTTATAGGATTGGCGCAAGTCAGTTTTACATGATATATATTGTTATTTTTTAAATGTTATATATCATTTTATGTTATAAATGGGTTCGGTTTACGGTATAGGTGACAAATTTTACAGTATATAAGTAATGTTTTGATATGCACTTTGTATTATTTGTTATGACATGTGTATGTTACATTTTATATTAAGTAATTTACAGTATATAAGATATACAAATACAGTGTTATGAATACATTTTGATGTACATCATTATATTTTTTTTTGTGTCTAACATTCTTTAGTATTGATTTTTACAGTTTTGCCCCAATGACTTTTGATTTAAATGAAAATTTGACAAGTGAAAATTCAAGCGTGAATAGTGTTGCAAAAATTAGGATTGTAGAAATCGATTTAAATGTCGAACCCAATATTGTGGGAGATGTAGGAATTGAAGAATCATCAGAGTCAAATATTGTAGTGAACAGATTTTGTGTGTGGTGAACAGATTTTTTTGTGTGGTGAACATATTTTTGTTGAACAGATGATGGATGCATGTATAGATTTAGAAATTTTACAGTATACATGGTATTATTTTATGGTTTATATTTTGAAATTTTACGATATACATGATTCTTTGCATGTGGTAGTTTAAGCTGAAATGTAGCATTTTTACATTTTATCTTATACATGGTATTATTTTATGGTTTAGATTTAAACATTTTACAGTATACAAGATTCAATTGAAAATTTACAGTATTATTTGAAAATTTTATAGTATGATGTAAGATTCAATTGAAAATTTTACTGTATACAAGATTCAATTTTACAGTATACAAGATTCAATCAAAATTTTTTCTGTATACATGATTCAATTTTACAGTATACAAGATTCAACCCAGTGCAGACGCTAATAACTAACTCTAACTGCCAATAACCGCTAATAACTAACTCTAACTGCCAATAATTTCCTATAATTGTAATTTCCAAAAGTACAGTTTGAAAGTACATTTCTTTTCTCGTTGCAATCTTTTTCCAACTATCATGGGACCACTTCAAATAGTTGTTGAATATTTTGTGATTAACTGATATATTTTATGTGATATATTGTATAATTATACAGCATGTAGAAGTAATTTTACAGTATTCGCGCAAGTCAAAGCTGTGGACAAATGGTGGACAAAAGGCTGTGGACAATTAGACGTTTCCACTTAAATAAGAGAATTCAGATACAGTGCAATACCGGACTACTTAAAAAAATAATATGAAATTTTATTGATTTATAACAAGAGAGGGATCCAATTATACTATTTTATGGTGACACATCTTGACATCATATTTTTAAATTATTTTTGCAATTTTAAAATCCAAATAGACAATCTGAACCGTTCAACATGATCTCCATATTAAAATGTGCTTGGAGACCAAATTTTAATTTTTTTGGAATTTTTTTTAGCATTTATTAAGATGTGTACAAAATTGTTGTTTTCAAGCTATTTTGAACCATTGAAAAACAACAATTTAAAAAAATTATAAATAAATAGTAATACATTTTCAAAAAATGTAAAATTTGGTCTCCAAGCACATTTTAATATGGACATCACGTTGAACGGTTCGAATCGACTATTTGAATTTTGAAATTGCAAAAATGACTTATAAAAATATGGTGTTAAGATGTGTCACCATAAAATGGTGTAATTGGATCCCTCCTCTTTAACAAATAACTAATTAAAATTTAAAATTATTCAAATTTGATACAAGATTTATCTTAATATTTTGGAACACGTCTATAATTTTGATTTTTAATATAAATAATATATTTAAATACGTGTATTATAATTATTGACTGTATCATAAAAATTTGAATGATTATACACAAAATTATATCATTACAAGTTTACCATCAAAATTTGCTTCGAGTTGTTAAAAAAATATGATGTCACTGCTGAGGTAATAGGAGAAGCCAAAAGATCTATATTTTTTCTAAACTAAGCTTTTTGTCATATTGATTTCGTAATTTGCGAGCGCAATTTTTAAGGGGAAAACAATAATTAGGAATTTGCTTTCATTTCATCTCATCAATTTTTTTCGTGCGAGAATATTATCCATTATTTATTTTTTAAAATATAAAAAACTATTCTCTTCTATATTTTTATTTGAGCGATTTTTTGTCGTTTCATCTTATTTTATCTGACAAATACATATTTAATTATAATTATTATTCATATTTCGTGATCGAACAGTATAATAATCTCTCTCTCTTTGTTTCTTTTCTTTTGATGCGTTTCTTGAAAGGCCTGTGCAATTCATTCAGTGCCTTATAAATTAAACTTTAAAAAACGAAAACAAATAACTAAAGCCGCCACTGAACGGCCTGTTCACGAACCAAGAGAAAATTAACTACAGCTGACAACAACCATTCCAATTTGTATCCTCTCTGTCTAGTCAAAATTGACTAAGAAAGGAACAGCGGAACCAGACATACAGAAGCTGAATTAGGCTTTTAAATTATGAAAATTAAATGTGAATGAGAGTCAGTTTTATATTTTATTTTTATGTTGTGAATGATAGTTAATTTTACATTATCTATAATATTTTATTCTAAAATATATAAAAAATCACATACAGACACAAAATATTTTAGAAAAAAAATGAAACTCAATTGACCTCATTCGTTCTTAATGCATCTGCATGTACACACGCAGGGTTTATGTATCCCTTATTTTAGAGAATAGAAGGTGAGAAAAAAGAATAGAGGGAAGGAATGGACCTGCCTTCGGGCAATGTGATTTTTTCATGATAATAAACTAGTGTAATGAAAGCCTAGGGACATTTTTTCTGCAAAAAAAAACAAAAACTCAAAATTTGAGTTCAGATCTGGACTGTCTAATTTAAATTTGCATTAATATTAAAGGAACCCGTCCGCTATTGACGTAGGCTTATTAACTAAGGGGGTGTTTGGTTCGCGCTATAGGTCATTCCAGGGAATAGAAGGATTCCAGGGAATGTAATGCCAGGTGATACGGCCTATGTCGAGGTAAGACTCGAGGTCCGTTGGTGTTTAGTGAGCGGTGTGTGCGTGTGTGGTTAGCGTCCTGCCTATGTTGGACAGTCCGCAAACATCATTCGGGGTTAGTAACCCGAGGATAGTTATAAGACACTTTTACTCTATCCTATCTCGTGTCCTTTGTTCAAAATGCCAGCCCCTATTCACTGGAGCCGCTTACCTTAAATAGCCCTCTCGAGTTTTGACATCCCGCGTTGTCAAAGCTGTCAGAAGGGATCGCACCAAAGCGACCAGGCTTACGTGTAACGCGGTATCATCCGCATAATAGATGGTGTGGTCCGCATAGGGAACGGTGACTAAATCGCACCCGACTTGTACGAAAGATCGGGGGAGGTAATCTTAAGCCTATTTCGGGCTGGGCTTGGCGCCGATTTCATCCCGCCTCGGGTTGGGTCATGGGCCACTTATACTATTTTATCTAGGGCTTTTTACTTAATCTTGGGCCGACTTCATCCAAGTAGTTCTCGGCCCAGGTTATTTTTCGGCCCCTTATTGTTTTATAAGGGCCTTGGGCACATGGCCCTATCATGAACCCCCGAAGCCGGAAGGCATCTTGCGAGATGCATTTTGGGTTGAGCCAAATCTTGTCAATTCACATATCTCGCGACTTAACAATATCGGAGCGAAAAACTAATCACTCGAAGTCGAGGCAAAGAATAGTCCTAACACATTGCGCTTTTACAAGATAATCTCGAAGAATGTATAATAGGATTTGTTAATCACGAGTAAATTCTCATGTTATTTTTCACATGCGCAAGGGCGTTTATCTCGTCGATTTGCACTTTTTCCTATTTACTTAAGACATGTTATTCGGCATTTTATAATCTCCGCGGAGAAAGATGTTTGTATAAAGCACGTATGCTGAAAAGTAAAATCCTCGAAGGGAGAACGTCGTGAGCTAGTCGAGATCAAGTTTTCAAAACTTCGAAAGACAAGAAAATCTAAAACAGATTAAAGCACTCCAACATATCAATAGATACATATATATCCATATGGTCTTGTTATACTTTTTCAAGACATGTCGCGTCGCATATAATGCTTTTCTTTTACATCGAGCGACACACGTCGACCTTTAACGACAACTTAATATTTTAATTCTACTTGTCATACAACAGGAAAGACTAGCCCTATACTTTACGCCTACTATAACTCCCAAGCTCGGCAAATAGACAGGCGTGATGTCGCTTGCTCGTAGTCGCCGAATGGTAAATGTTATAAGTCTTAATACAAGTAACCAACATATTGAGGGCTACTTGTAAAAGACCACATGAATGGGAGGTAAGTGCTTATGTGCGCGACCTAATCCTCCCAATGGCTTCTTTGAGCAAGTTGTTGGGGTATCTCGTGGTCGGGGCATTCCCAATAAGATCGTCCCGATTGAGAATCTTGCTGCGTCTTCCATGGGAGACACGAGATGTGAGCCCTTTTGTGACAAACCTCGCAAGAAGTTAATCTGGTGCCGATATCCGTCTTTCCGCAGATAAGACACGGAGTAAACGGGACTCCATACAGATCCCGGGGGTTCGCATCCGAGATATCGAACTCCATACGGATCTCGGGGGTTCGCATCCGAGATATCGACCTCAGCTTCTTCGGAGCTATCGCGTTCGAGTTCCTCCCAGTCAACTCCATCTTCATTAGCCTCCCACTCTTTAGCCCTCCGGAAAATACAGAGGGTCGTGTCTAACATATCCCCGATTCGAATATTTTCATTAGCCAGCATCCACTCTAAGGAGCGGGGAAATATTTTTGATAACCCTTCTTTTTCGTCCGGGGTCAAGTGACGTCGCTCCTTAGGCGGATTAGGTGTTAGAGGGTTCGAAGGGTTTGACGATGATGCCCCGGGATCTGTTCTAAGTGGTTTATTTTTGTGGGCTATTCGCTTTGTAGTCTTAAAATTCACGACTCACAGTATCACTCGGTTTGAGTTATGCAGTTTAAGGATCTTCGATTGTGCCGTAATCGTGTGTTCTAAGGGGTATTTATAGGAAGGATATGTCTGTATTCAATTTGGTAGGGTCCACGGAGCCGTCTGTTCGGTAACATCTCATTTAATGCGACACAGGCTTTCTCACTTTTCGAGGTAACTTTGTCAGTTTTAGGCGGCGTTCCGTATTCCCTAGGCATTCCAAGCGCATGTTTCCGAGGATATTCTTAATTGGCTCGTCTTTCTAAATACATACGTCTTTACTTATCCGAAGTGTGATTTGATTAACTTCGTCGAGTTTTGTTTATCCAATGTATCCTCTATCGACTTAGGCGACTAGGACGCGGGGTCCTTATCGAAGTTCTAATTGCTTCGATGCTCTCTTTCCTTCCCCCTTTTTTTATTTTATTTTATTTTTTATATATTTTATTTTTTATTTTTAACTTGTATTTATGACAGCCAGCAAGAATGTGCAAATGAAAGGTTATAATGTTAAAACAAGGACAACATAATCATCGAGATGCGCTTATAGGAAAAAAGAAAAAGTAAAGTGATGGGTTTAGGGCAATATAAACTCATAATAGAAAAACAAGTCTAGAAATAAGGTGTCGCTGGTGAGACATGCTGATTGCTGTCAAGTTGAAACCTTGAAATCGGGCTCCATGTCGGAGTCAGTATCTTTGTAGTGGCTGTCTTTCTCAATAGCGGCTTTGGATCTGTAAGTGAACTTATATCCCGGGTCCTGTTTGGGATTCGGTTTGCACTGTGGGCAGAGCCAGAAACTGAAGTATGGGTCTCCGCGACCATCTCGCTCGGGCTCATCTGCACACCAGGTATGGTATCAGTATCCACACTTGCGACATCAGACCATATCATCCTTATGGCCGAAGTTGGTACAGGTGAAGCAAAGGCGGATAGAAACGGTTTCGTTCTCAGTCTCGTCATCGGTTGGCGGTTGGTTGTCATCTCGGAGGAGGTCATCGAAATGGTGATCTAGGAACGTCTTTTTGGGTGTGGGTGGTCTGGCGGCCTCCTGCGCCAAGGTCTTATCGACAAAGTCGCCAACTTTGGTCTCGTTATTGTGCATGAACCAGTAGATCTCGGAGACTGAAAATCGTCGGGCGAGACGTCATTCCTCTTGGTTAAACTCTCGCACGGGCTTCGTCTGCTTCGCCTGCTGTGGCGCATGCGGGTTACTGGCCTCGCTTTGGCGAAACGAAGTTGTTTGCCTTTGCGCGCGACGCGTTTGAAATATTTGGGAGGCATGGCTGAAATGCTTATGGTAGTTCCTCCTTTCACAGCATGTTTGTGTGCATATTTATAGTAATATTTGCCAACATTGGTGGTCCCAGGTAACTATCAGACGTGGTCAGTGCATGTGGCGGATTGTGAGTTGTACCATGGTGTTGACGTAATGGGCGTAACATTAGTTAATAATAAGGTCGCTGTAGTATTGACAAATAACATAAAAAGGCAATAATAAGTGTGAAATATATTCCACGTATGGTTAATTCGTGTGATGAAGTTGTAAATCAAGTATGAAAAGTTGCCCAGATTACTCGCTAAAACTGTTATCTGCGAAGGATACAACGTAGCTGATGTCGTCCAGATCGCTTGCGAGGGAATTATTGGCTTCCAAGGTAAGGCAGGCGGAAATGTCGTATTCCGAGCTGCCTTTACCGCTGTAAGCGTTGTTGGTAGAAGAAATCGAGTTGTAAGTGTTGCTCGAAATTTAATGTAAGTGTTGACACATCGTACCAAAGTCAAGTATTACTCGAGATGTAAACGTTAATTTCATATAACATTCTCGAAAATCAAAATAATATAACTATCTTAATTTCATACAGAATTTCCCAGAGAAGTTATATTATCTAAAATATCCTCCTATTTGAAGAAGATAGTTACTTCGCATTACAACTTCCTACTCCGAGTCTGAGGTCCATTGCATCCGGCGCTTCTTTGGCAGTCGACTCCGCCGAGACTTTTCTCGAGCACACGAGGGGCATATAAACAAATGAAAACGAGCATCATCCGCTGACTGTGGCGGGTATGCACTGATGCATGGTGGATGGAAATCATGTATACATTCAACACAATGAAACATAGCATGTCGGTCCCCGGGCTGTCGACATACAAGGCAATTCTCTTTATTTCTTGTCCTACATCGAGGAATCGATTCCCGAGACGAGTTGTGAATGTCGTCGTTCACCGGGACATCCTCAAAGTCAGCTAAACAAAAGTCGGAGGACGACAGAGGAGCCTGTGGCAGTTCCTCCAATATAGGGCTAAGCGGTTTGATCCGTGATTCTGCCGTGCTGATACTCATTCTCGCTGCGCTACTTGAGGTTGGTAGGGCCCTTTATGGTATGCTATGTTTAAGAAGGGTTGTATTTATAGAGTTGAGGCGTACATTGGAAAATGCGCCGGTTTAAATGCCTTTAATTATAGTATTTGGAAGATGAACATAGTGAATTACTCTAATCATTATGTCGTACTGTGAAGGCCGGGTAAACGTACACGGTATTTCAAAAAGTTATAGGCCATATCACTAAGGTGTTGGTTTATCGAGTTTTCCATCTCGAAGATTATAAGCATCAAAGTTACATGCTAACTGTGCTTCATAAAAAGCTAGCAAAATTGTTAACATGACCCTAAATTATAGAAAGAGAACTTTATTCATCAAAATCATCATCGGACAGGGAAGCATCGGTGTCTGACGAATCAATACTTTGCTCTTCGGCGAAGGTAAATTCTTCATCAGTGTCCGGGAAATCCAACTCGTTCCCATCGCTGTTATCGTCGTCACTGATGAGAGTATTACCATGGTGCTCAAGGACGTCTTCTTCCTCTGAGCCTTCGTGTTCCATGGAAGGATAACCCTCTACTACGAACTCGAGTCGAGGGAGCTTTGCTGGTGGTTCGAAGTCCTCGTCGTCTTGAAAGTATTGGTCCGGGTCGGAGAAAATGTGCACCAACTTCTTATCATGTAGGTCGTCGGAAAGGAGTAAACGAACTACCTCCTCCTGTGAGAATTGGCATAGGAGGTTTTGCAGGTATTGTATTTACGGATGGCGTTAAAAAATGTCACCGTTTTCTTTGCCCTTCTGGCTTATGTTGGTCATATGTTTTTGGTGTAAAATAACTTTCGTTGCCTTTCGGCTTTCGTTGTCGGATGACTTTCGTTGCCTTTCGGCTTTCGTTGTCGGATGACTTTCGTTAGTTAATCTGATCTTTTGGATACGTTATACAAATTCGACCAAAAAAAAACAGCAAGCATTTTATGGTTCTCTTCTTTGTTTGCAAAAAAAAAAGTAGCGCTTATAAACGCGCACTATCACAAAATTTTAACACAAAAGGCATATATAAAAACGTAAGAATAAGGGAAGATACAGACACAGCTCGCTATTCGGAGCCTACGCCTTTAAACATAGAACTTACGGAGATGTCCTATATTCCACGGCCTAAGAAGCACTTTCCCCGAGAGATCTTCTAATTCATAAGCTTCTGTACCGCGAGGACATCGCACTTTATAGGGTCCGTCCCAATTAGCCTCGAGCTTCCCTACGTGCTTCCCCGCGGACTCCACTGTCTTCAAAACAAGATCCCCAGGTTGGAATTCTCGAGGTGTAATGCGCTTATCAAAAGCACGTTTTATCCGCCGCTGGTACTCACTCATCCGAATTCGGGCCCTTTCCCGCTTTTCGTCAATCAACTCCAACTCGAACGCGCACTCCTCAGGATTTCCTTCTTCTGAATGAGTTGATACCCTTAATGATGGAGTGATGAGTTCGACCGGGGTAATAGCCTCCATCCCATACACCAACGAAAACGGAGTCTGTTGTGTGGCCTCTCGCGGGGTGGTGCGATAAGACCACAGGATTTCGTCCAACTTGTCTGGCCAATTTTTCCTATTCGCCGCAACCTTCCTCTTGAGTCCTTCTAAAATGGTTCGGTTGATGACTTCTGCCAATCCATTACTAGCAGGGTGGCTTACGGAAGCAAAGTTACTGCGAATTCTCAGTTTTTCTAGAAATTCCATGGTCGAATCAGCATTGAATTGTGTTCCATTATCCGAAATTAAAATGTGCGGTACCCCAAAACGGCACACTATATTCTTCCAGATGAACTTCTGGGCTGTGACAGCAGAAATGTCCACCAACGCCTCGGCTTCTACCCATTTAGTAAAGTATTCGACCGCCACGATTACCCATTTTTTCTGACGAACTGCCTGGGGGAAAGGCCCTATGATATCTATCCCCCACATATCGAAAGGCCAAACTCCCGAGATGCTGACTTGCCCATAAGCTGGTACGTTGCATAATTTACTGTGAAATTGGCATTTCTCACATTTCTTTACTATGTTTGCTGCATCCTCCTACATTGTCGGCCAATAGAAACCTGCCCGCAAAATTCACTTTGCTACTGTTTTTGCCCCTTGGTGGCTTCCACATAGCCCTTCATGGACCTCAATTATCTGTGTCCTGCCGACATCTTCTGGGACACATCGTAGCCAAGGCCTTAGATATCCCCTTTTGTATAGCTGACCATTAAATATCGAGTACATGGGGGCTATTTTCTTCAAACGTCGGGCCTCCAATTTATCCGCAGGCAATGCCCCAGTGGAAAGAAAATCCCACATAGGCCCATACCACACATCACCATGTTCATCCAAGATTAACACTTCCAAACTTCGCGGGGGAATACTGGCCTCAGTTACATCTAGCACTGTAACCGATTTCTCCTTGTCTAAATAACCAAAAGCTCCGAGCTTAGACAAAGCGTCCGCTTGGCAGTTTTTGTTCCTCATTACATGCTCAATTTCGACCTTGTCGAACTGCGATCGAAACTTGTCTATCTGCTCATGATACCTACGCAGAGTATCATCCAAAGTTTGGCATTCCGAATTAATCTGCTTTACTGCGAGTTCCGAGTCACTGTAAAGGTGAACTTCAGCCCCCACTTCTTTAGCGATTCGGAGCCCTGCTATCATGGCCTCGTCCTCCGCAGTATTATTCGTAGCGGGAAATTGAAAATGAAGAGCATAGTTCAAAATTTCTCCATGAGGTCCAGTCATCGACACCCCGACTCCTGCTCCCTGAGCGGACGAAGCCCCATCTACGTAGACGATCCATTTGCCTTCCTTCGCCACCTCTGCTCCCGAGTAATCCGCTATGAAATCAGCGAACACCTGTGACTTTAAGGCCGTTTGAGGGTAAAAGGTTATGTCGAACTCAGTTAACTCGAGGGCCCAAGCTAACATGCGCCCCGAGCTGTCAAAATTTGCAAAAACTTTCTTTAACGGTACCCCCGTATACACTTTGATCGGGTGAGATTGGAAATACGGCTGCAGCTTCCTAGTGGCGACGATTAAAGCATACGCAGTTTTTTCCGTTTGAGAATAGCGGGTTTCCGCGTCTCGCAGTACATGGGTTTCCGCGTCTCGTAGCTGCCAAATACAACACAAGTGTATCCCCATTCACCGGTCGGCTAAGGCAAGGGGGACTCGCCAGGTATTCCTTTACCTTATCAAAAGCCGTCGCACACTCCTCGGTCCATTCGAACTTAGCTGCTTTTCGCATCGCTTTGATAAAAGGAAAACACACATCTCCTGATCGAGCTATAAACCGATTAAGGGCAACCAACCGCCATGTGAGTGACTGTAATTCCTTCAAATTGGTCGGGGGTTTCATATCAAGGATGGCCTGAGATTTGGAAGGGTGAATCTCAATACCTCGCATGGACACCATGAATCCCAAGAACTTTCCTCCCGTTAAGCCGAAAAAACTCTTCTTGGGGTTTAATTTCATGTTGGCCTTATTGAGGGTGGCAAAGGTTTCTCTTAGATCGCTGATATGGTCAAAGTCTGTCATGCTTTTGACGAGCATATCATCGATATAGGCCTCCATGTTTCGTCCCAATTGGCCCGCAAATAACGCATTGATCATCCTCTGAAAAGAAGCGCCCGCATTCTTCAATCCAAAAGGCATAACCCTGAAAAGAAGCGCCCGCATTCTCTCTTAGTCGCAAAAGTTGTTTTTTCCTCGTCTTCCTCCTTCATCATAATCTGATTATATCCCGAAAAAACATCCATGAAACTGAGGAAAGCATGCCCCGACGTTGAATCTAACAACTGATCAATTTTCGGAAGAGGGAAAGGATCCATCGGGCATGCTTTGTTCAGATCAGTAAAATCGATACACATTCTCCAATCCCCATTAGACTTCTTCACCAATACAGGATTTGCTACCCATTTGGGACACTCTACTTCTCTGATAAAACCAGCTGCCAATAACTTCTCCACTTCCTTTTTCACGGCCATGCGTCTTTCAGGCCCCATGTTCCGCTTCTTTTGAATCACCGGCTTAACTCTCGGTTTGACATGCAACTTGTGTTCAGCAAGCGCTCTCGGAATACCAGGCATATCGGCTGTGCTCCATGCAAACACAGATAGATTGTGCTTCAAAAACGCCAACAACTCTTCTCTGGCTCGTCCTTGCATCTTTTTACCCACGTTCACCACTTTGCCTTCCTGAAGTTCTACCTGTTCCACGTCATCTGTGGGCTCGAGATGATCTTTTGACTCATTTTTATCTATAGGATCTAACACCACTGGGTGCCGGGTGGTAAGAAATCTTTACTTACAAGACTGTTCCCAGACCTTTTTGTAACAACTTGTCTCTCGACTTGGTGTATTACCCCTTAACGCTCTTGAGCGGACATTAGATAACATTCTCGGCCCACCTCTTGATGTCCTCGTTCCTCACCTACACCGTGCTCTGTGGGGAACTTAATCTTCAAATGAGGGGGGACACTACTGCGCCTATCTTATTTAAAGTTCCCCTCCCTAATATCGCGTTATAAGCTGAAGGTGCGTTAACCACGAGAAAATCCACCATCACTTCTACACATCTAGGCGACTTCCCAAATATTACTTTGAGCTTGATGACCCCCTTTGGCTGCAGTGAATTCCCGGTGAACCCTATCAACGGGGTAGTTCTTTCTTGCAACTTTCTTGGATCGTACCCCATCCTCTTATAAGTCGACAAGAACAAAATATCAGCCGAACTACCCGTGTCGACCAAGATCCTTTTTACTCGGTGAATATGTAATTTGAGGGTCAACACTATGGGGTCCTCATGAGGCCATATCACATCACCAAAATCTTTTTCGGAAAAAGAAATCACTTCATCCGACCGAGGTCTCTTTCTATCCACCCCTTGCTCTACGTTCAAAATAGTGAGATATTGTTTTGTCCTTCTATGGATCTTTTTTGGCTCACTATCTCTGTGACCTCCGCTTATTACGTTAATTACCGGACTGTCCTGACGCTTTGGTCGTTCGGATTCATCCCGGTCAATTTCCCGGGCATCGTTTATGGGAGGTCTAGGCCCCGTGTAATCTTTTCGGTAAGGTATCTTCTTTTTATAGTGTTTCCTCTGGCCATTATACTTCCATTTATATCTCTTGTAGAAGTCGGGATGAATAAATTCAGAAAGTTTACCTTCCCTTGCCAAACGTTCCAGGATATCTTTTAATTGGAGGCATTCTGCCGTCGAGTGCCCTTTGAAACCATGGAAGTCGCACGTCTTGCTGTTATCTTTTACTTCGAAAATTTCCCTCGACAAAGGCTTGGGCAATTCGAACGCCTCACTCGCCACATAATACATTTCATTGTTCTTTTTCTCAAACTCGGCATACTTGGTGTAATGTGGGCGGTAACCCTCGTCTCTAAAATCTCGCTTGCCACTTCCTGGTCCTCCTGGTTTATTTTTAGGATTCCCTCATGATCCCTTAAACTGGCCACTCATATCTTTTATCCCCTGCTTCTGTCTCCTAGGGGAGCGGGATCTTGGTCTCCTCTCATCTCGACTTGCAGCATTGGCATCTTCTTCTGCTCGTATGTATCCCTCAGCGAAGTTCAAAAATTCTCCAAGAGTTCTTATATCTTGGACATAGGCATCGTGCCTCAAGGTGCCTACTCCCCCTCTTTGGAGGCCTTTCCTCAATGCCGCGACGGCAACTTCCTCATTTAGATCCGAAACTTTTCGCGAAGCTTCTACGAACCGATTAACAAATGATCGTGTCCTTTCACTGGACCCTTGAGACAAATCGAACAGCATTTCACAAGTGACCCTTGGTCGCTTGATGACAATATATCGCGCCAAAAAGGCCTTGGCTAAATCTTCGAACCTTTTCACAGATCCCTTGGGCAAACTGATGTACCATTCCCATGCTTCCCCAGCCAAGCAAAGTGTGAATACGCGACACATCGTTGTATCGGTAGCACCCACCAGCCTAAGCCTCTCACGGAATCCAAACATGAAACTTCGCGGGTCCTGGTTATCCCCGCTTCCCCTAAAAACAGGTAAATTAGCAGGGCATTTGAAATCTACCAAAGATTCCGCATATATCTCGGCTGACAACGGTCCTTCCTCCAACCCCATTGGTCGGGTTCGAGCAGTATCTTTGGCTGATTCATATTCATCTAGCTTTGCCTTCAATTGAGCTTGGATCATTTCCTCTACTTGAGTCACGTTAAGCCCCACATCAACATTTGCCTGTTTCTTAGAACGTTTGATTCTCCGATCCCTAATTATCACTTTCTTCGTCTTCCGGCGAGATGGAGACTTCCTCTTTTTAATCGGAACACTTTCTCTTTCGGTGCTGTAAGACCGAATGCTTTTCCGCGAAGGTGATCTTTTGCATCTGCGAGACTGCTTTGATCCCTTCGACCGGGAGGGGGTTCTCACACTTCTCCCCGTAATAGTTTTATTATTGGAGGAAAAAGAGGCAGACTTACCCCGGCTTCCATTTCCCCGTTGGCGCCCATCCCGCGTACTCCTGGTCTTTGCCTGCTGCCGACCCCTCGACAACAGCCGCCTCGGGGATTGCTCTTCTTGACTTTCATTTGTTTTGGCCAGAGAATCTGCCGACGTTTTAGAATTTTCCCCATTTGACCCCAAAAGATCCAAACTATCGTCTCCTGCTCCTTTTTGGGCCTCCCCGAATTCTGTATCTAAGTTACGGATAGGGATGTCTCTCCCCACTGGCCCCTGTCGTGGGTTCTGATTTATGGGAGGCTGGACCATGGTTGGTCAGGGGGTTCCAGGGATATAGGTTTGAGGGTTTCCCCCGGGCGGAAAATACCCTACGAGTGTGGCATAAGTGTATTGTGGACTCGAATAGGCATAAGGATACGTCCCCCAAGCGTATGGGTAAACAGGTGGAGGCTAAGGATATTGTGGAGTTGAGTAAGGTAATGTTCCTGTCGGGGGTGGGGGTAACCCAGGGATCGCCCGTATCCTGGAGGACCCGAATTCAGGATGCATCCCGGGTGGATTCATAGTCGGACATTCATTTTGAGGGATGTCAGATGAAGGTGGAACGGGAGGTCGTCCTTGCGAGGTCTGACCGACTCCCTTCCCAGGGCATGGGGCGCTAGTAGTCGACCCAACTGGCCGACTACTCGGAGGGTTGTGTGCCATCTAACGCTTAAGAGTTTGCCTAGGTTGGGCCCCACGGTGGATGATACGGCCTATGTCGAGGTAAGACTCGAGGTTCGTTGGTGTTTAGTGAGCAGTGTGTACGTGTGTGGTTAGCGTCCTGCCTATGTTGGACAGTTCGCAAACATCATTCGGGGTTAGTAACCCGAGGATAGTTATAAGACACTTTTACTCTATCCTATCTCGTGTCCTTTGTTCAAAATGCCAGCCCCTATTCACTGGAGCCGCTTACCTTAAATAGCTCTCTCCAGTTTTGACATCCCGCATTGTCAGAGCTGTCAGAAGGGATCGCACCAAAGCGACCAGGCTTACGTGTAACGCGGTATCATCCGCATAATAGATGGTGTGGTCCGCATAGGGAACGGTGACTAAATCGCACCCGACTTGTACGAAAGATCGGGGGAGGTAATCTTAAGCCTATTTCGGGCTGGGCTTGGCGCCGATTTCCTCCCGCCTCGGGTTGGGTCATGGGCCACTTATACTATTTTATCTGGGGCTTTTTACTTAATCCTGGGCCGACTTCATCCAAGTAGTTCTCGGCCCAGGTTATTTTTCGGCCCCTTATTGTTTTATAAGGGCCTTGGGCACATGGCCCTATCACCAGGGAATATCATTACAGGGCATGTGTTATTACCATGTTTGGTTCGCGCATGGCTATTGCTTCAACATTCCTTGGAATGAGCATTCCCATGTTTGGTTCGCGCATAGTTATTGCAATGGCTATAGACATATCTTCACTATTTTTTTAATTATTAACTAAATAATATTATGTTATCTAGTTTTTTATGTATTGTTTGAAGATAAATTATAAATTATAAATTATATTAATGTAAAAAAAAGACATAACATGAAAACACTCAAATAAACACCCTAGGTATTGAAAACTGATTGAGCAACAAAAAGGTAATAATATAAAATAACATTCAATTGTCCTAAATTAAAAAATAAAAGCATAGTTGATTCTGAAAATTACTACATCTGACAACCACCTAGGATCCACCTCACATACTCTGACTTTTTGTCATCCGCTAAAGAAAAATAATAATTGGTTTTACTAGTATCTCCTGAAATGATAGCCTCAGCTTTGATACTATCTAATAAAGATAAGCCTTGTATTTTATCAATCTCTGCAGACACTCCATCCTTTTTAGCTACATCATCTGCCATGAATTGGAAACAGCCGGCTAATTTTGCGATATTGTCACTAGCTGTTCCAAACTTATTCTCCATAGAGCATATTGTTTTAGCAATTGACTCATTAAGCGAGTCTGTATTCGAAATTCTTCTTTTTCTATTTCCTTTAGACGCGCTACTATCAGTTCTATGTGTTGGTGAATTGTTTGATTGGCCTTCGTCAATGGAATTATCATCCAACTCCTCATTGTCTAAATTATTGTTCATGTCTACCTCAACATTTCTTCCTCTACCTTCATTAGTTGATTCCTCTCGGTCAATATCTTCTACTGCATCAGCTAGGGACTATGCTCCTAATCCATTGGCACGATCCTTGCCAAAGACAATAGACCACTGCTCCAAAAAGGGAAATGACTTTGTTCTTAATCCTGTAGCAGTTGGATGGCTCTGCACATGAATTAAAAAATGTAGATAAACATAAAATGCTTTCAGCCTTAAATTCTAGTTATGATAAATAATCAAACCAACTATTCTGAAAATGAAAATAAAATAAATGTTTCATTTAAAGTAAGATTTTTTCTTAAAAAATAATGACACGAATAAAAAAAATTGTTTTACCTTAACCCAATTATCGAATACGTCTTTCTCGCAAATTATTCTCTTTTCAATGTCATGTCATCCAAAACCACTCGCACTAGGTCCCAGCATTTCAGAAAGTGCATGGTATTGTTTTTTCCATAGTTTCACTCGAGAACTAATGTGAGGAGTAGCTTTTACTTGACAATTTGGATTCTTGTCATGCATCCATCGCTCGAGTTGTTGTAGGAAGCCACTTCGAAATGTCCCATTGTCAGCTCTCCAATTTCCTGATTGTGCAAGTTGAAGCAAGCACTCTATCAAGTTCTCATCTTCCTGCCTATCCCACTGGTGTTTAGTATTGTTGTTATTCTGGCCGGTTGATTGTCTATCCATGTCTATGCAGGAAAAAGAGTCTAATTTTTTTATGAGGAAAGTAATATCGATGTTTAGTGAACTGTTGTTAGAGAAAACAACAATTGGTTTAAATAATGCACATTACGTCATTTTAATTTTAGAATACAATAACTATACTCAATAATTTTCAATGCTTAATCTGCAGCAATTGTATTTAGAAAAAAAATACAATCCAACTTAATTAATGCATATTACGTCATTTAATTTAGAATGTAATAACTATGCTCAGTAATTTTTTATGCGTAGCAGTAGTTGTATTTAGAAAAAAATACAAGCTAACTTAATTAATGAATATATATTACGTTATTTAATTTAGACAGCAATGGTAATAGCTATGCTGAGTTATTTTCGATACTTAGCAATACTTGTATTTAGAAAAAAAAATACAAGCTCTTCAATAAATTATGTATATTAACTTATTTTAATTTAGAGGTTATGTTAAATTTAGAAGATTATGTATAACAAGTTTATAAATGTGCCTACATACACGGTCCAAAATTTAGACCATATTAGTAAATCATCACCACATAATAACGACAAAATATACTACAAAAGCATAGAATAACAAGAATCATGTTAATACATAAACCATATACTTCGTACCCATTAAATTTTTTTAAATGACATAAAAAGGAAAATGACTATATAATACAACTAATAACATATCAACTCAGTGATTATTTCTTGAGCTTCTCCACGTGGTAAACATTTCATGAGCTAATGTGTCCCTCCAATTCATCCATTCATCTGTTGATTCAATATGTGTAATTCGCTCACTATCTAGCTCCTCTAACAGTAGGTTGGCCTCTTGCATTCCGACATCCAAAGGATCAATAGGCATTTCCCTTCGAATATGATTGTGAATGAGCGCACAAGCTGCAATTATTCGACATTGAATCTTTACTGGATAAAATGATTTTCCCCTAAGAATTGCCCATCTCCCTTTAAGAAGACCAAAACATCGTTCTATGACATTGCGTGCCGAAGAATGTTTGTAGTTATAAAACTCCTGTGTTGTTTGTGGTAATCTGCCATCATTCCAATCACTTAAATTATATCTTTGACCTTTGTAAGGTGTAAGAAAACCCTCTCCATTTGGATAACCGGCATCACAAAGATAGTAGTAACCTGTAGTTAGAAAAATACAATCTTTTGAATTGGAGACATGAAAACAGCTCCAGATTTACCTTTTGTCAGTAAACTGACTGCACAAGTGGTTCTGGATTGATTTTGATCAAACATCTTCATGAGCATATAGTAGACACACATACAAGAACTCTAAAAAAAGAATTTCTCAAAAATGATTTTTTTACAAGTTTTTATGGCCTATTGAATTTCATATTTCAGAAATGAAGTGCACTCTCAAAACAGTGCACTACCCCCACACTGTAATGCATGCTAAAATATCATAATTTGGGTTTTTGTTCCTAAATGCTCATGATGATGTCTTCTATCTGTCTGGAAGAGGAATTGGCTTAATTTTGAGTTTTGGTCAAGTTTTGGTTTCAGTTTCTAACAGAGGGTTGTTCTATAGAGTTCTGGTACCAGTAATGCATGCATTGGTATTGTGTTAACCTAATGACTGGGACAAGGCTTTCACTATGTTTGAACATTACTTTAAAAGATAATTTGACATAGATATGCATTAACTTGTGTACTGACTTAGTGAATTGATATACTTATTATGCATATGAAAAATAATGCAAGATTAAAAGAAACATCTTGTTTTATTTAGTTTATGAAAATGTATGAACTGTCTCTGTCAGTGATTATGACAAGGTTTTTTACAAAGAGGTCCCTGTCTTTATTATTATTCTTATTTTAGCTTAATAAAACAGTAGATATGTATCATTTTTATTGAGAATCATCAAGTGCTAATAATGAACTGATTTCACATGTATCATTGCACTTTCTAAAAAACTGGTCACTTAATCATCTTAGACAAATCTCTATTTTTTTAGATACAGTAATGAGCTATATAATATATGATAAATACTAATTAATATGCTTACCACGAGGGACGTGTAATCCATTTCTCCTAGCAATTGCATCACATGGTACTCTTCAATCAGCAGCAGATCCTTCCCATCCAGGTAGAATATACATGAACTGCATATCTGGAGAAAAAACTCCTAAAACATTTGTAGCAACCTCCTTTTTCCTGGTACGGTATCTGGCTTTGTCAATGTCATATACATTCACTTGAATATATGTACCATCTAATGCGCCAAGACAGTTCTGTTAAATAGAGAGAATAGTTATATTTGATTTTATTTACCATGTACATGTTTTATATGATTGGTGAATTGTCGAAGTACCTTAAACCATTTCCATCTTTCATAAGTTGAATCTTCTGGTATTGGTGTTGGCTTCTTAAGCAGAATATTATGGCATCTAATAACGGCAGTAAGCACATTACGGAATTGCCTGGTTATTGATTTTCCGGATCTCACAAATTGTCTCTTTATTACCTTGTTTTTCTCATCATGCGCCAAAATATTCAAAAATATTGCTACTGCCTCTTCAACTGATACACTTCCATCACATGTCAACCTCCCCACACTTGACAACAAGCCACACAGGCTATAAAAAGCTCTTCGATTCATGCGTGTATTTTCAACACAAACCAAATCACTATCAAATATCATTCTGTGAAGAGTTATAGATCTAATAGAGTGTCTCTCCAAAGCTTTACGACCACCCCACAAGGTCTGACGACTCATCAACAGCAACCATAACAAGATAGTTTTAAACGTTAGATAATAAAGCATCTCAAAGTATGAAGCTGTAATGGAAATTGTAACAGGAATTGCGTAGAGATTGGTTGGTTCATCCATTATTTCAGTGCAGGCAGAATTTATCTAAATAATCAAAATTCACAAAAGATGATTAGATAAGAAGCAAGTACATGATATCATAAGGCATAAGTAAATAAGCGAATGATTTCGTCAACATGGTTTAAATTCTGTGTATAGCATAAGAAATCCACATCACTGCCTTTCTCAAAATAAGTTCAGAGATTCACATCACTGTAATTTGTTAATGGACTACACAGGTATCTAAAGAAGGTAGTCCGCTTCTATTTGCTTATTACCTGACGACTTCAAGCAATTGGAATTAATAAAGCAATTTTCCAAACTGACTGGCTGTGTTTTTCAGAGAAAAAACGCTAGATGAACTAATTTACTCAGTTTGGAATAAAGCATAATGAACTAATTCAAGCAATTGGAATAAAGCATCGGAATTTGGGTTCCGATCAGTTGAATGGTATTCTGGATCAGTTGAACTTGGGTTCCGATTAGTTGAATGGTATTCTGGATCAGTTGAATTTGGGTTCCGATCAATTGGAATAAAGCATCGGAATAAAGCAGTTGAATCGGTGTTCTAATTTTTTTCACTTTCTGAACTAATAAGAAAAACCTAGTGCGGAGAGATAGATAGAGAGAGAACCTGTAATCGGAGACGGAGGTCAAAGGGAGAAGTCGAATCGTATAAACGGAGGCCGAGGAGACAAGTCGGAGTCGGAGAAAGTTTTCTCTCGCGAAAATTATCGGAAAAGAAAAGAAAACAGTTTTAACCAAATAAAATAAAAAGCGTGCTCGCGCGACGAGCCATCTTGTCAGCTCAAGAGCTAACTCGGTCCGAATTGTCACAAGTTCAAACTTAGGTTTTAACTTATATGCCTTGAATTCAGCTCGCTCGAATGTAGTATTAATAAGCTGAGCTAAGAGGACCTCGCTGCCACTCCTAGCTGCCACTAAAAATAGGGACTTAAACATCCATATACATTCAACGAAAGCGCCATTGCCTTTTCACATCGACTTCTCCACAACATTTCTCTCGCTCTCTCTAAATTGGTCCCATAGCAATTATTTTATTCCCAGTTCCTCTTTTGCTCCGCACTTGTCGACCTAAGAATGGCTTCTCATTTCGTACTGAACACCGGCGCTAAGATCCCGTCCGTTGGCCTTGGCACGTGGCAAGCACCACCCAATGTCGTCGCAGAGGCTGTTTTATCTGCTGTGAAGGTTTCTTAGTCTTTTACTCTCTTTAGTTAATCCGTAAAAATTTCGTTATTTACTTTTTAATTTTTGGTTGTCCTCTCTTCTCTGCTCGGCACAGCTAATCAATTCCATGACTTTGTGGCACCATTTTTATAATCCTTACAAATTGACGTCTGTCAGCGAATTTTATATACGGCAAAGGTCTACCTTTTAGTTTGTTATGGACTATTTTTTTTTTACTAAGCAGAAATTCCTTGTCTTTCTATTTTAATATTATTATATTTTCTTCTTCTTCTGGGGGCATTGACTGTGGCGAAACCAAGAATTTTGTCAGGGTTAGACGAACATATATAGTTGCAAAAAAAAATTCAACATAACAAAAAGAAATTCCTTGAATTTAGGTCCCTTCTTGTAGTATGTGTCCATTCTCTAATTGACAAATTTAAAGCAAGAAAATCACAAATCAGAACACTATCTAAATTACAAATCAAAAATCACAAATTGATACATATTCTAGGTTACAGATTACCAAATTAGAAGAACCTCCTTATGATTCTTAATTACTAATTTTATCTTCCAAAATGACTTGTGATTATATGGTCATTCCAAGCTAAACAAAAAAGAATAGGAAAACAACAATTTAACCATTAATTCTGTTTTATTGTTTCCAACCAACCAATTCCTTGAATTTCTTAGTCACTGCCAGAACATATCTGATCAAGCTTGTAGTATCGAAGTCTATCTGTTAAAGCTTTTAATTAGTTGGCCATCCAGTATCACTTTAGCATTCTCCATACTAGCACCTCAAACTTTTGAAGAATTGTGAGATGCTGATGCACGACAGAAACAACTAACGAAGAAGGTGAGACATCAAAAATTGTGTTCTCTCCTTTGTAGTATGGCAACAACTCAAAGTACCTGTATTAATAAAACAAATAACAATAATCAACGAAAGAGATTTGGATGAATTGTGTTCTCAAAGTACCAAATTGTGTTCTCTCCTTATTTTTTGTTTGGTTAATTAAAATTTAGAAGGCTAATGAAAATTTCAGCAGCTGTAGGTTTGTGACAAAGAAATTTGGATGAAAATTATATAAGTAAGATATAAGGTTGGACATTTGTGTTATTTTCTTTGAAAATATTTGCAATATTTTTTTTTCATCCGTTACATCTCAAATTGAGAGGGAAATCAATTATATTGATTACAATGATGCAAAGTTAAACCTTTCCCCTTGTGTACCCTTCACCTCCAACATAATTTTGTCAACCAAGCAACATCTGATGGAAATTTTTTCTGTAAATAATTATTGTAATTATGTGTTCGGTTTGTCGGTGCCATTTTCCTTACCACATGCTATTTATTTTTCTTCCTTTAATAAAGGGCCCTTTTACTGGCTGTGGAGCCATGGGCTGTCACTAACTTTGGTTAATAAGGGCTCAAATTTTGAGTTTAGATCCGGACTGTCGGAACTGTTTTGACACGATTATTAAAGCAGCCCCGTACATTGTTCTTGACCGGATCGATCAGAATTTGAGTTACTTCTCTGATGCGGACTCGGGGCTTATAAAGCACAGAGGATTTGGATTATAGAACTTGTACGATCTGCCAGATGTATTAAAAATTCAAACTTTATCAGAAAAGGTCGGCTATGTTACTTGCATCTTTCACAGGCAGCCTATCTTTCATCAACTTCCATCCTTTTCTGAGCCCACAAATAATGAGGTCTCTTTAACAGGATCTAAAATCAACATTGTATGAGAACTCTACTGCAACTAATTGATGCTTGAACTTTCCAGTTTGGCAGAGGTTATTTTGATATAAAATAATTATAGATCAGCTAGTTATTTATATTTTTTGTCTTAATGCAGGTTGGTTACCGTCATATTGACTGTGCTAGTATATACCGAAATGAGGAGGAGGTATTTACACTGTCCAATTAGAATTTTTCAATGCCTTTTCTTTTCTACAAATAGACCTAATTCTAATTCACGAAATTTTATAGATAGGGGGTTCTCTTCAGAAGCTGTTTCACGATGGTGTAGTAAAGCGTGAAGATCTCTTCATAACCTCCAAACTATGGTTGACTTGTTATTTCTTTTCCTGTCACACTAAATGTAAAGCTAATTTTATTCGGATAGGTCAAAAATCCCTTGGCATTGTTTTGCTTAAATACTGGTATAAAATGTGCAGGTGTGATAGCACTGCACCGGAAGATGTGCCACAGGCGTTGGATAAAACCCTGAGAGATTTAAGGCTTGATTATGTTGACCTATATCTCGTAAGCTTCTGAAATCTAATATTTCTCAAAAAAAAAAAAAAAATGAAAAAAAGACAGAGAAAGAACCCTATACTTGTTGTTTTATGGTTGCTGTTTATTTATTGTATCCGCAAAACTTGTTAGATACTTTTTTAATTACTTGTGAGTTATAACGGGCTAAATATAGTATAGCTGAGCATATGTCCTGGTAAAAATCAGTTTTTTGCTTTATATATACGTCTCATGGAAGTCAACTCAAAACTACTAATTAGTCTAACTGATAACGCAAGCTCCAACCAATTACAGAAAATAACTCAGCAGAAATAAGTAAATGATCACATAGATAAAACATGGATGGGCAGAGCATATAATTTGCTGTTCAATGCTACAGCTGTAAAACATATTAAATGCTGTCAACCTATGGCAGCACACATGAAAATCAAGGATTTGCATTTGCTTTGTATCATAACATACCAATTATTAATTAATTACATTTAAATTCCAGAGATGCCTTGATCTGAATTAATATAGTAACAGTGATGCTTTTTGAATCTGAAATGTAGCCATTAATTGTTCTTTTAATCCATTTGATTGAATTCTTTATCTGACCATGACAATTTTCATTAATGAAGATCCACTGGCCATTTCGGGTCAAGAAGGGCAGCAGCATAAGCCCTGAAAACTTTGTCAACCCAGATATACCTGCCACATGGAAGGCCATGGAGAAGCTGTATGATTCTGGCAAAGCACGTGCAGTTGGTGTGAGTAACTTCTCTTCCAAGAAACTGGAGGATTTGCTAACTGTGGCACGGGTCCCGCCAGCTGTCATCCAGGTTGAGTGCCACCCTTCCTGGCAACAGGAGAAGCTACATGCTCTGTGCCAGTCCAAGGGTGTTCATCTCACTGTAAGTCTTCCCGTGTCCATTATGTTGGATTTCATCTATGATCATACTATGAAACCCCAGTCAGGAACAATATCTCATATCAAAATTTGTAACACTCCTACCTTTTGTTTTAATATATCCTTGAGAAATGCTATCTAAAAGGGTGTGTGTATTATAGCAAAATTGTTTACTTGACACTGGATTTTCCACCATTGCCTTATTGTGAATAATGGCCCATTTGTTTGTCACTTATTTCCATTCATGCAAATTCTGAGGCATTGTATTAGTTGTAAAAGTCATATAATAAATGTCTAATCAGAAAATTTTCAAGTATAAAATACTATTAGTACTCTCAGTTGTACTAGCTTAATTTTGTTACTTCATGAAATGATATACTTGAATTGGGTTCTAAATTTGTTCATTTGATGGTGCTTATTTCTCAATGCTCCTGGTGTTTGACCAGGCATACTCCCCACTTGGTTCTCCTGGGACAACATGGATGAAAAACAATAATATTCTTGAGCACCCAATAATTGCCTCAGTTGCTGAGAAATTAGGAAAAACACCGGCACAAGTTGCTCTGCGTTGGGGTATCCAATCAGGCCATAGCGTACTCCCGAAAAGCACAAACGAAGCAAGGATCAAGCAGAATTTGGACCTCTTCGGTTGGTCTATTCCCGATGACCACTTTGCAGAATTCTCCAAAATTGAGCAGGCAAGTCAATACTGATGATGAGTTTTCTCAAATCAGATTTATTATGCTTTGATTTTGAGAAAAAAATATTACAAGAAATCTTGTTTTTAATGAAAAATAAACGGTACTTTTTTTTGTCGTGTTTTGATATGCAGGCTAGGTTACTTAGGGCAGAGTTCTTGGTTGGTCCACAGAGTATCTACAAGACCATTGAGGAGTTCTGGGATGGCGAAATATAAGGAGCTCTTTCTCCTATCTAATGTCTATTTAAGCTCTTGGTTTTCAATAATAAAACAACGAATTTATGAGTATCCATTGGAAAAAATATTGCAATATTAAATGTAATTTCACTTTGGTTTTGTATCTGCCCGCCTTTTGTTTTCTTTTGCTGTTAAAATTCCATGATATAAGATGCATTTCAGTGAAATTTTTGTGGTTACTGGTTTGTACTATAAAAATGAAGTTTTGCTTCCTAGATGCTGGTGAATACATACCGTGAGATCACATGAGTTCCGTCAATTATTTGGAACCAAATTGGTCAAATTGATGGACTGGTTTGAAAGCACATGGGTTGAGCAATCAAATGAGTGGTGAAAGTGCATAATGAAAACATCCAACATCCCTGCCTCGTTTTGTTCTATTCCCTGTAAAGACCCAATAAGAAAACCTGATGGGATTTGTTGGTTTGGTACGTGTACCAGTTTTGGTATCACATTGTTCAGGGCCTCCACAGTATGCATGTCCCCTTCTCGCCAAATTCGAAAGTTGGTGATCAGACGTGCAGAGACTCTCTTCTGGCATCTGTAAGCGTGCCTCTCTGCCTGTTCTCTGCAATGCTGATTTGAGCATTGCACCACCGGTAGACTAGTGCCTTCATGTACGTCCTGACAGTCTGAGAAAATCTGAAAAGCATTGATGTGATAGTGTGCATGGTTGTGAATTGTAGTGCATCCATTATGGCTATCTCCTCCGCATGAAAAGGATCTGCTCATCTGTTGCCAATGTGTTGGTTTACCTCCCTTTTTACCTTGATTTTTTCGAGTGAGAAAAAAACCGATTTTTTTTATTAATAGAAAAAAATAAAATAAAATATCAAAATACGGGAGTATTGTTAGATTTTTTCGAAAAATATGTAGGATGGGTCGTGTTAACCCGTCCGGGTTAATCCCTCTAATTTCCTCTTACTCAAATTCCCGCAAAAAAAAAAAAAAAAAAAAAACCCGGACGGGTTTAGAGGACCCGTCCCACACTTAAAAAAAAAAAAACAAATATCCGAAAGCGAAAGAGGGAGGGGACGGGGTAATAAAGTGGGGGTCGGTTCCTCTTAACCCGTCCTGGAATTTTTTTTTTTTTTTTTTAAGTGTGGGATGGGTCCTCTAAACCCGTCCGGGTTTTTTTTTTTTTTTGCGGGAATTAGGGGGGATTAACCTGGACGGGTTAATTAGACCTGTCTGGTGGGACGGGTTAACACGACCCATCCTACCTATTTTTTGAAAAAATCCAACAATACTCCCGTATTTCGATATTTTATTTATTTATTTTCTATTAATAAAAAAATCGGGAGAAAAAAATGAAATCTTTCCCATAAAATCCTATAAATTCGGAGTAAATAACTTCCCCCCCCCCCCCCCCTCTTTTCATCCATCGTCTTTATTCTTCCCTGAGCAAGGTCCAAAATTATACGACCATTCGAGTGAGGTTATGGTACTATTTAATAGTGCACTATATATTAATATTTTTATTTTCAAAGTTAAAATAATTGATTTGAACTGTTAAACTCGATAATCAAACGAAAATATACTTGTTTACTAAATTTTAGATTATTTTTTTAAAATATTAATTATTTTTTTAGTTGGATAAAAAATCATTACTTTTGAATGATCTGCAATTTTTAGATCAACTGATTTTCTACTTATCTACAAAAATAATAAATTTCTTTTAAAAATATAAAATTTGTTATACAAGTGCATTCTTATACGGAGATAACATTGAAACATTGTTATATGGAGATAACGTTGAAGGGTTTTAGAACGATTGTTTGAACTTTATGTTTTATATTTTCGAGGGAGTATACATGAACGACCAGAATCCTCATCCTCTTCGGTTTTTTTTTTTTTTTTTTTGATAAAAAGGCACTAGTGCCCAGTTTCATTAAATCAACGAAACTCTTACACAAAATGGGATGAAATTGTTGGTAGGCTAATTCTTAGAGAGAAGGTAACACATGACCTTCTCTCTCTGCTACGAATAAGAGCTACATAAAGCATGCCAAAGCAGCGCCTATCACTATCCCAAAAGAGGCTGCTGCACTACGCAGTTAGCTATTTAACAGAAGTTCTAATTCAACAGTCCAGTTATCATATGAAAGCAAACTACAAAACTAATTTTGGTGACATTAGTTATGACTGTCTGAGTCTTCAGGATGGTATGAGACACTATCGTCTTCTCCTGGCAAGATCATGCGCAAAGGGACAGCATCTATAATCTCTTCATCAGGAATCCACTGTTGAGCCTCCTCTTGCACGGCTGGCTTGGTCTTCTTACCACCTGTCCAATATAAAAGCAAAGAGACGATCAGATAAAGAATGCTTTTTGGTTGTGTTTAGTTGTTGCTGTTTAAAAACGATTTCATTTCTGTGTTTCCACAGAGTCCAACAAGTTGCACTAAAAATGAGTAAGAAAGCAGTTTGTGCATGTTTGGGGAGGGACAGAGCAAACTCTAACACCTCTTTAAAGGAGGTCCAATGTGTTTAATATAATTGTTTGCATCCTAACCAAAACCATAATTGTCTAGCTACATGACATTGGAGCCTCATCCTCTTAGGGGGCGTTTGGTTGAGGCTTTTGAGAGATGATTCACTGCTATCTAGATGCCCTGGAATAGGATTCCCGCGTTTGGCAATATTAGGAAGGGAATAGACCCGGTAATCAGTGATTCCTGGCTATTCTGATTACCACAGATCTGGCTATGGCGATAGCAAAAAAAAAGACGAAATTCTTTATTCCCGATTGACGGGAATCAGACGAACCGCCTGTTTGAATTTTGTTTTAAAAAGAAAATAAATTTTATGAATTTTTTGAATCGAGCTGAACCGAGCTAGAGCCTAGACAGTATAACATCCACGCAAATTCATACAAATGCACAAATTGATGCATAGCCGAGTTAGCGAGCAAGTTAGGGCCTAACTTGAACTCGTTAATTTTAGAACGAATTAGTGGTGAGCTGGCTCAATAACAGCTCGGTTCAATAACGAGGGAGCTGTTAGTGAACGAGTCAGGTACAAATCACGATCCAGCCACGAGTTTTTTTGCCACCCCTACTGGGGCGTATAATGATTAATGACGAATTTTTAAAAAGTATTATTAAATCTTAAAAAGTTATGAAATCAACGTAATTATGATTTTTTTATACAAATCATCTCCACTGAGAATGATATTTGGTATGAAAATTTGAAAATCATTTTTGGTTTGAAGGAATTAGAAACTGAATACCGTATTCGGTTTGATGAGATATTAAATAAAAGCAAAAAAAGAAAAAAAGAGTAAAATCGGCCATCAGGTTCTGTTAGGAAAAAAAAAACAAAAAAATATTGAAAAACCGGCAATCATGTGTGGTTTTGCAAAATTGTAAAAATAAAAATATAGAAACTGAGTATGGTGAGATTGGTATCCGGTATGACAAAATAGAAAACCGGTTTCCATCTTCAATATGGCTTTTAAATTGAAATGGGTTGTGTAACATGTAATACCGAGTATGATATTTAGTTTCAAAATTTTCATATCGAGTATAGTATCCGGTGATGATTTTTGTAAAAAAAAAGTTATAATTATATTGGTTTCATAAATTTTCAAGATTTAATAATAATTAAAAAAAATCCATTAATGAGCTCGCCGCCGGAGTCAAAATAATTTTGATGACTAAATAAATAAGAGAATTCAGATACAGTGCAATACCGGACTAAAAAAAATAATATGAAATTTTATTGATTTATAACAAGAGAAGCGATCCAATTATACTATTTTATGGTGACACATCTTGACACCATATTTTTATAAATTATTTTTACAATTTTAAAATCCAAATAGACAATCTAAACCGTTCAACATGATCTCCATATTAAGATGTGCACAAAATTTTACATTTTTTGGAAATTTTTTTAGCATTTATTAAGATGTGTACAAAATTGTTGTTTTCAAGCTATTTTGAACCATTGAAAAACAACAATTTAAAAAAATTATAAATAAATAGTAATACATTTTCAAAAAATGTAAAATTTGGTCTCCAAGCACATTTTAATATGGACATCACGTTGAACGATTCGAATCGACTATTTGAATTTTGAAATTGCAAAAATGACTTATAAAAATATGGTGTTAAGATGTGTCACCATAAAATGGTGTAATTGGATCCCTCGTCTTTAACAAATAACTAATTAAAATTTAAAATTATTCAAATTTGATACAAGATTTATCTTAATATTTTGGAACACGTCTATAATTTTGATTTTTAATATAAATAATATATTTAAATACGTGTATTATAATTATTGACTGTATCATAAAAATTTGAATGATTATACACAAAATTATATCATTACAAGTTTACCATCAAAATTTGCTTCGAGTTGTTAAAAAAATATGATGTCACTGCTGAGGTAATAGGAGAAGCCAAAAGATCTATATTTTTTCTAAACTAAGCTTTTTGTCATATTGATTTCGTAATTTGCGAGCGCAATTTTTAAGGGGAAAACAATAATTAGGAATTTGCTTTCATTTCATCTCATCAATTTTTTTCGTGCGAGAATATTATCCATTATTTATTTTTTAAAATATAAAAAACTATTCTCTTCTATATTTTTATTTGAGCGATTTTTTGTCGTTTCATCTTATTTTATCTGACAAATACATATTTAATTATAATTATTATTCATATTTCGTGATCGAACAGTATAATAATCTCTCTCTCTTTGTTTCTTTTCTTTTGATGCGTTTCTTGAAAGGCCTGTGCAATTCATTCAGTGCCTTATAAATTAAACTTTAAAAAACGAAAACAAATAACTAAAGCCGCCACTGAACTGCCTGTTCACGAACCAAGAGAAAATTAACTACAGCTGACAACAACCATTCCAATTTGTATCCTCTCTGTCTAGTCAAAATTGACTAAGAAAGGAACAGCGGAACCACACATACAGAAGCTGAATTAGGCTTTTAAATTATGAAAATTAAATGTGAATGAGAGTCAGTTTTATATTTTATTTTTATGTTGTGAATGATAGTTAATTTTACATTATCTATAATATTTTATTCTAAAATATATAAAAAATCACATACAGACACAAAATATTTTAGAAAAAAAATGAAACTCAATTGACCTCATTCGTTCTTAATGCATCTGCATGTACACACGCAGGGTTTATGTATCCCTTATATTAGGGTGCGTTTGGTTGTGGTGAGAATATAGCTATTCTCAGAATAGCGGAGCTATTCCTAGAACCTAGCTTGCCATCCAAACGACATATAGGAAATAAGAATAGCGGAGGAAAAGCTCTATTCTGCTATTCCATCAAAATCATGGGTTAGCGGAAAATAGAAGAAACGGGGTTAGCGATATCAATTAAAAATTAGTGCTATTCGTAACATACAATCCAAACAACATTTCTACTAATCCGGAATAGCCAAAGTTAGTGCTATTTTTGAATCCCTTGGGTTAGCACTATTCTCAACCACTAATCCAAAAATTGCGAAAAAGAATAGAGGGAAGGAATGGATAAGCCTTCGTGCAGTGTGATTTTTTCATGATAATAAACTAGTGTAATGAAAGCCTAGGGACATTTTTTCTGCAAAAAAAAAAAAAAAAAAACTCAAAATTTGAGTTCAGATCTGGATTGTCTAATTTAAATTTGCATTAATATTAAAGGAACCCGTCCGCTATTGATGTAGGCTTATTAACGAAGAGGATGAGGCTCCAATGTCATGTAGCTAGACAATTATGGTTTTGGTTAGGATGCAAACAATTATATTACAAATTTACACGCATTGGACCTCCTTTAAAGAGGTGTTAGAGTTTGCTCCGTCCCTCCCCAAACATGCACAAACTGCTTTCTTACTCATTTTTAGTGCGGCTTGTTGGACTCTGTGGAAACACATAAATGAAATCGTTTTTAAACAGCAACAACTAAAACAGCCAAAAAGCATTCTTTATCTGATCGTCTCTTTGCTTTTATATTGGACAGGTGGTAAGAAGACCAAGCCAGCCGTGCAAGAGGAGGCTCAACAGTGGATTCCTGGTGAAGAGATTATAGATGCTGTCCCTTTGCGCATGATCTTGCCAGGAGAAGACGATAGTGTCTCATACCATCCTGAAGACTCAGACAGTCATAACTAATGTCACCAAAATTAGTTTTGTAGTTTGCTTTCATATGATAACTGGACTGTTGAATTAGAACTTCTGTTAAATAGCTAACTGCGTAGTGCAGCAGCCTCTTTTGGGATAGTGATAGGCGCTGCTTTGGCATGCTTTATGTAGCTCTTATTCGTAGCAGAGAGAGAAGGTCATGTGTTACCTTCTCTCTAAGGATTAGCCTACGAACAACTTCATCCTATTTTGTGTAAGAGTTTCGTTGATTGAATGAAACTGGACACTAGTGCCTTTTTATCAAAAAAAAAAAAAACAAAGACATGAGGATTTTGGTCGTTCATGTATACCCCCTCGAAAACCACAAAATTACGTATCCCCCCCCCCCCCCCCCCCATCAATTCATAATGTGATATTTATCTTGAAATTTCAAAAACTCATAAATGTACTCAATTTATAGCCCCTCTATATTAAAACTATTTATAAATTTGATATATATCCATTTTATTCTTTCTTAAAACATAGAGAATATGTACTTAAGAGAAATATTTAGTCTTCTAGACAAGTGATCTATTTTATTAATGTGATGTGTACACAAGTGTATGTTTACATGTCATTGTGTATGCATCGTAAGTAGATAAATAAATCATTTGCCTTCCGCAAGTGATCAATTAGAGGGCTGAATATTTTTCTTACACACATTACATATTTTTATTTTTTAATAAAGGGCAAGATGAGAACTTTATCAATTTAAAAAGAGTTTGAATAGAAAAGACAATAAATTGAGTAAATCGGTGAGTTTTTTAACTTTATAGGGGGTAAGTATGATATTATAAATTTTAGAGGAGAAAATACGTAATTTTGAGAATTTTTAGGGATGTACATGAAATTCTCCCTTCTTAGAAACTTTAATATTCGTAAATGGGATCCTTGATTAGATTTATATGAAAGAATTCTTCTAAATCCAGTTCGTTAGTTTTAAATTGAACAAACTAATTTAAAATAGTCGGATGATATAAATTTTATATAAAAGAAAACAGATAAGATGAGAACTTCTAATTGTTATGGCTCAAATTGTAGGATTTTTTTAGTAAAGGTTGAAGGTGAAACTATCTAATTATTTAATATTTATAAAAAAAATATTTTTCTAAATTTTGAATCCATAATCTTCTACATGAAATATTATTTTTATCGCTATATCAAAAACTGGTTTTCTCAAACCGTAAGATTGTTATGAGTCGTTGATTTACATTAATGTATCTGTCAGATCTCCGTCCAACACGCATGTCTCGATTTCCTATCATATAAGTTTTGACATTTCAAATTGTACATTTTTCTATGAGCCGAATGCAAAACTTAATAACAAAATCGTTGGTTTTTTTGGTTTATATCTATTTTTTTTTGTGATTTGTAATCCTCTTTCTTGGTACTGATGTTCGTTATGCATCTTTATTGCAGCGGAAACATATTATATGAGGTTGGATCCGGAGAATAATTCTTCGGAAAGTAAGTCCAAATGTGAAAAATTATTTTCTGAATTGGACAAAGTTGAAAATAATCTGAAATTAAGTGTATATTGTCAAAATTTGAATTTTTTTTTATATTAATAAATTTCGGATTGGTGTTGCTATGACGCTAACCCTATATCATATTAGACATATATGAGGAGGGATCCAATTACACTCTTTTTTGGTGATATCTGTTATATTCCAAATTTTAAAACGTGGTTAAGATCATTAAAATGATATTTACACTAAATAAAATTTTCTAACTAAATTAATCATCGATCGCACGTCTGATTTAAAATTAAAACAAATATGAAATTTTAAAATATAAATGAATATAAAACTTGTAGATTTAAAAACTTGTGATAGATCCTAAAATAAATTTATAATTTTCCGCGAAAATTCGTTACCAGTCGTGAGATTTAGAAAAGAAAGATAAGACAAAATAAAATTTTATTATATGAATAAATAATTATAGTGAGCGTTAAATTGTAGAATACTTGTACCAAATTTTCATACGAACACATTTTATGAGAGTTACAATTCTTGTTTAATTGAGAATTATAAGGATTTGATTTGATAATCATACATACATACATACATATATATATATATATATATACACACACACTCTAATTAATATTAAATTATTGAATTCTGAAATCGCAATATAAATACTTGAGAATTTTACGAAAAATTCGATTCACATCCTTATAATCGTAACAAAATTTTGAAACAATAAATTGAAACCAAGTTAGAACTGCTGGAATTGTCTAAGCCATTGATCCTTAATATTACACGAATCTTGAAGATATCATGCCCTTTGATTTTTGAATGAATTAGAAATTGGGAATTAACCCAATTTGATGTGGGGTTCGGGTCCATCACCTCTTCCTCTCCAGTCTCTCTTTCTCTCTCGCTTACATGCAGACCCCCCCCCACTCCCTCTTTTTCTTCTCTTTTCCGCCTCCTTCACCTCTCCCGTGAAAACCTAAACCCGGCTCTCCTCTCTCTCTCTGAACTACGGCCCCACCCGAGAACTCCTCTCCCTCCCTCTCTCGTTTCCTTCCTATAGAAGGAAACTAATTTCCCGCTCTCGTGCAGTCCCGTCGATTGTCAGAAAACCCCTCCCCCGTACTTGACTTGTGCGCAATTTCACCTGCCCAGTGCGACTTGTGCTGTACTCGTGCCTACCCTCTGACAAGGGGGCTTGGCCGTGCTTCCTGCTCCGTACCTGCTGCCTTGTGTGAACCTGGGTAATATATATACCCCCTCTATGTTTCTTGTGGGGTTTTGCCTCTCCTCTTTCTCTCATGTGTTGAGAAAAATCTGTTCCCTCTCTCTCGTTGCATTGTTTCCTGTTTTATTTGAGATTGTAAGAATTCGAAAACCCTAGATAGTTTAGAGGTTTTCTTTGCTTGCTTGTGAGTATTTTCGGTGTCTCTCGGTGCTAATTTGGTGCTTGGAGATGCTTAAATCTGGTGGTGGTGTTGATTTCTTTCCGACGGCTGTGAGGCGACGTGACCGGCCGTTTTTGCCATCTCCATCTTGTGCTAGCTCTAATCGGGTAAATTTTGATTTACCTTGTATATTTGATGTGTTGCTTTGTCGGATTTTGAGTAGATAATTTGTCTTGCCGGGTTGTTGATTTTCCCGGAAGCAATGAGGTTTCCTTGTTCCTTGTTGCGGCATGACCTCCCTGTTTTGACCATTGATACCGTGTGCTGTTCTGTTTCGAGTCAGTACCTAGGTGCTGCCTTGTTCTGATCTGAATTGAGTTATTCCTCTTATTTTTCTGGTGCCTTGTTGAGGTGTTGTGTGATGCTAATTACTCAAAATTTGAGATTTGATTTTGGTGTTTGATGCCATGCTGACATGGTGCAAATTTCCTCTTTGATCTGCCGTGTTGTGGTTGTTTGATACTATATCGGGTCTGGTTTTGTATACTTACCAGAATATTGAACTGGCAGGGACCGTATTGCAAAAATTATTTCTTAGGGATCTGAATGTAAAATGCATGCCCTTGTGTGAAATTTTATTGATTAAGGGCCAATCTGAAAAATGTGAATTTATATAGTATAAAGGGGCCGTGACCTTACTGTTGTGCTATGCATAAATAAATTAAATGTTGATTGTTTTGGGCCTTAAGGAATTGGGCTTGTTTATGAATTTGATTAATAGATTGGGCCTTTGAATTGATTGGATTATGACATGACATGATACGTATATATGAATAAATGGGCCCAATCTTAGAATAGGAAAAAGGAATTGAAATTGGACATTGGTATTGGAAATGAAAATTTTGGAATTTGGAATATTCAAAATGCGTAATTGTCGGATAAAAGACGGCTTTTAACACTTAGGTTATAATTAAGAATCGAATAAAATTGGACGCTTAAGTAAACCTAAATAGCTCGGGAGATGATTATACCGTCCAGGGTCTTGATGCCTCGATGATAGCTCATAACATAATTTGAGCAGATACTATAATAACCCGATTGGACACCTGTATGATCCCGAAACAAACCTAATGAAAACACCCAACACATTAAACTAAAATAAAAGTTTTATAAAAAAGTTTTTTAAAGATTAAAATAATTCTTTTAAACATTTTTCGAACTTGTACAAAAATTCGTTGTTAATTATTAAAGGACCAATTTATTTAGCAACGGAAAGTATTTATTGGACATAGATTCAAAACGACTAATTAAACGTAGAAATTAATTTAGTTATAAAAATAACGAATTGCGCGACTTAGGAATAAATTAATTAGAAAACTTGTACGATAATTAAAGGTTCTGTTTTTAAAATTTTATAAAAGAATTATACATCTAGAATATATAATAACTAAACTATATTAAAACGGATTATAAAAATTGCAATGACCATACAATCAATATATTTTTATTAGAATATTCGCATTAGAGATTTTTGATTATGAATTTACTTTCGAAACCGAATTTTGATCAATTAAAATTAATTGTAGTCCGTTTAAAATAAATCAAAGTAGATAGGCAATTAGAATATATTAGTTAAGTAAAACCCGTTAATTTACCATAGCTCTCGAACAATTATTTTATTTACGAATAATTCGACATTTGAATTTCTACAAGCAAATATCTTCAAATTAAATTATTAATTATATAAATTAATTTAGGATTAAATTAGATTAAATTAGATCAAAGTGAATGATCAATATCTGACGAACTTATAAAGAAATTAAGATTAACGCTAAGCTCGATGACATGAAATTAAATAATTAATATATGCCTAACCGGATCAGTCAGACTGACTGAATCGGTAATTTTATAAAATCGAACTAATCGAGAAATTGAATTGCACATTAACTGGGACGAGGGTTATAATAAATTAGCATAGATTTTAATTAGTTTAAATTACGTGATCACAGATCAGTCGACTCCGTACGAATCCGACCCGTGGGCTGATCCGACTGACCCGCAGATCGGAGTATACGTGGAGCACGCTGATTATTAGCGACTGAGACTCCAGCCCCCTCAGGTGTGGGATATCTGAATTATTCTTTTCGTGGGCGTACTCTTACCAGTCGTTCCATCTGACCTGACATTCGCACTTTATTTTTAAGTAGTTGCATTAAAACTGTAGAGCATGTTTATCCTTTCTGCACTGTAGGTAGAATTGCATAACCCTGAAAAATCTGAATTTACTGTATTGTAGGAGTAGGGTAATTAAATAATATTATATTTATATTATTAGAATATTAGGATACTAGTTTGTCTTCTTCTCGTAGAAGACAATATATTATTATTATTCTACGTGCATATGCATGCATTGGTGAGAGCTGAGCAGAGCCGAGTGACTTCGTTCTGTCTTGTGTCACTTGGCATGGGACGACCCGACAGCCACTGAGCTGAGGGTCACTTGATCCTTGGATGGCTTTAGGACTATATTATATGTATAAACCTTGATTATATCATTTTTCGATCATTTTTGCTATTTGACGTGAGCAGTTCCGATCTCGAGTTCTGTGGCACGGACGATTCGGGATGTTTCCCACGCCTACATTAGGAGCTACATGCCTAGAACGGGTTACCCCACCACGGTTCCGATCTCGAGTTCCGTGGTGGCATTTTTATTACTTGAGACTGCACAGTTCTGATCTCGAGTTGTGTGTAGGTCTGTTTTACGCTACCGCATGGTTCCGATCTCGAGTTCCATGGCGGATTTGGTGATTTGGTGTGGCGGGTGAGGGCACAGTTCCGATCTCGAGTTCTGTGGCCCTGGTGATGATATTTTTACGACTTGCATTGTATGATTTCTCCTATTGAATATGTTTGGCTTATGAATCGTCTAGGTGAGATGACACACCGAATTTTGATATAACCATCGGCTAGTGTGCTATTATCTTGTGGAGCAATGCTCGATGTCACTAGGCAACGTGTATCATTGCACTCTGATCACAGTCCTTGGATTATATTGTTGGATCTTGTGATCCTATTGGCACAGCACGGGGTGATTTACCTTATCCATATTATTATTATTTTTATTATTGTATTTGGGCACACAGTGCAAGGAGTACTGGATTCCGACTTGATTTATATCCGATATTTCACCTTGATTTTATTTTGGGTTTATTCCGCATGTTGGCATAATAGAATAATCGCATCATGGCATCATTCAAAAGTATTATAAATTCTATTAGATATTAATATAGGTTCACACAGGTGCATATTTTTTTTAAATTGTATTCATATTATAAATAAAAGTGCTTTGACCATAGAGGATCCCTGAGGGGATAATTCTGGGTCACATACTGGGCGATTCGTCGCTCACCCACAAGTTGTTTCGTGGGTTTTAGGTACAGCATCTGGCGGTCCGCAGCAGGAGTTGTCAGGAGTTGTTCCCGATGGCCACACCGTTTGATTAGCTAGAGTTAGACATTTTTATTAGGTTTACGAGTCTCGTATTTCCTGTGTTATATATACGAGCTCGATAGATCATGTATCCCCTTCTATAGATGGTGTTATTTGGATTCCAAGATGGATCGAATTATATGTATGTATGTGTATGTTTATTTATTTGCTATGTGACTGATGCTGGACATTTATATTATTTTGCTTCCGCTGCTGTTGATTTATTATTGATGATTAGCCTTGCGTGCTTAATGATTAATTAAGCACGAGGCGAGGTTGATCACACCTTAATCCAGGATTCCTGGTTTGGGGTGTGACAATATCAAATTACACTCTTCATTTTCAAAGTTTTCAAATTCTAAATAGTCGATCTAAACCGTTAAATATGATGGATATGTTAAAATGTGGTTGCAGATCAAATTTTATATTTTTTAATTTTTTTTTACTATTTAATAAGTATTTTACAAAATCGTTGTTTTCATACCATTGATTTTTTGTACTCGTCTTAGTAAATAGTAAAACAAATCCAAATAAATGTAAAATTTGATCTACAAGTACATTTTAATATATTCATTATGTTGAACGATTTGGATTGACTGTTTAAACTTCGAAAATATAGAATATAATTCGGTGTCACGAAAAAATAGTGTAAGTGGATCCCTCCTCGTCATATACAGTCAAGGTAATCATAGTTGTTGGATATGCTGCGGAGTGGGTGCTAGTTACATACGGTATTCGAATTACAAGTTTATCTGTATTTTTTAAATTTTTTAATTGGATAAGTGTATCTGTACTTTGGGATTTTTTTATCTCTAGAAATTATTAAAACCAGATGTTTAAAAATAGAAAAAGTGTTTTATTTTTAATAAATATAGAAAGATTTGATTTATTAAGTCTGATTTAAATATTATGGATCTGACTCAATAGTTCAGATCCATATTTTTTTCTTTTTTTAGTTTGAATCGAGACCGTCTGATTAGAGAAGAATCAAACTCTGGTCCACAGATGATGTCAAAAAAAATATAATATGTGGATATGGACCTTTGAGTCAGATCCATATATTTTGGATTGGACTCAATGAGTTAGATCTTTCTATATTTGTTGAAAACAAGACACTATTCTATTTCCATATGTATGGATTTAATAATTTTATTGAATAAATTGTTTTCCTGTACTTTATACCACTATACCAGTGTGTTCCAAACTTTCGATCAATGTATTAATGACACGAAGAATTTTATTTTTTGTTTGGTATGGCATGGTTCATTCTAATCAAATTTACATTTTGCAATAGTATCTTCTATGATTTAAAAGTTCTGGTGGTGTGTGATGAATTTGATTTAAACGATAAGAGTCAAAATATTGGTATAAATAATAATTCGAATTCATTATTTGGAGCTGAAACTTTTTCACGGTTCTGTCTATGCATCAAAATCTCTGGACAATCATTCTATATCCTATATTATTTATATTAATTTCTATAAATAAGAAGTTATGTTCCGTGGCTCTTTTATTTCCAAACCAGTCCGAAATTTTTATTTATACCGTATTAAAAAAAAGATAAATAAAAAAATTATGTTTTGTGGAGAATTCAAAAAATATTAGGATCTCTAAATCAATCTGCGGATCTCTCACCGGATTCACATATTAACTTGGCGGCCCCTCAAAAACTCAAATAATAATTGTAATATTAAATATATTTAGGTTTTTAAGGAGGCTCCAAGTCAATCTACTCCCTCCAAAAATACCGATTGATTTGGAGACTATTATTTTTCGAATTCTCCATAATGTGATTTTTTTTTCTTTTGGAAAGGATGTAAATAAAATTTTTGGAAAATTAGCAAAGTACTTTCAAGCGTAACGGTATTCATATGGTAATATACTAATATTATAATACATGAGTACTTATTAATGGAGATATGAAAAGAATATTCCTGTTTTCTTTATTCTCACACGCGAGCGACGCCACGCCACCACTAGACAACAGTGAGTGCAAATCCTCCGAAGTAACTGAAATTTTATGTTTATATTCAGACCGTCCGATCAGAAATCAGATGATCCAGTTCGAAATAGAATGCACAGCTTACTTTAATAATCGTGCCAACACAGATCGGACGGTCCTGACCTAAGCACAAAATTTGACTTACTTTAAGTGATTAAACTCCAGACCAGGTCTGGAAACGTAACCGAGTAAAAAATGAAATTGAACAAGCTAATCCCCATTCTAAACCAATCTTACCTCGTATTTAGTTTGTAATCAACGAAAGTCCCACCCGACATCGTCTCCCCTCCCGACTAAACCGCGATCACTGACCTCTGGTACACTGTAACAGATTACAGAATAATCTCTTCAATCCTTAATCACCTACAAATCGCATCATTACCCAAGACGGGAAGTTTGAATTAGTAAAAGTGATTTGAATTTTGACTTGCAAAACCCCCTCCCCAATTCGATCGATCGACAAAGAGATCTGATCGATTTGGGGGGATGAGGGAGCTGGTTGGAAGCCCAGGGACATGGGGAAGTCTAGTTCTGAGAGCGGCGCAGTGTAGCTTTGCTGGAGCTTCGATCGGAGTTATGGCATCTGCCATGGGATTCTCCAATTACACTGCTTTCTGGTATTGTGTTTGATACATTCCTTGCTGTCCAATTTTTTTTACTTTTTTTCACTTGTTATACTCCGAGGAATAAAGTGTGCTATGGTTTTGTTTGCTGGAATTGAAGTACAATAATTCAGGATAGGAAATGCCCAGCACTTGTTTCAGATTAAATCTTTGAGATATTTTATCAATGTAATAAGTTGAAAAGGTATTTTGCAAATAAGTGTAGACTTTTTGTCTCTGATAATCAGTAAAGAAGTGTGATGCGAGAATCTTTCCAAATCTGATCACAGCACTTCAGTCTGTAATGCACCCTTAGCACTGAACAGGATTTGCAAAAAGCATTACTATGTCTGGCTAAATTAAGCATTGGTTTTTTTTATCAACTAATTACCAAAAATAGAAGAGAACTGAGAAATGAGAGAATATGTCTTTCAGCTATTTAATTGCATCAATGGGACTACAACTACTATGGAGCTTTGGCTTAGCATGCCTTGATATATATGCACTAAAGATGAAAAAAGACCTTCACAACCCTATCCTTGTCAGCTTATTTGTAGTTGGAGACTGGGTAAGTTATATATTTCGCATGATAAGATTTTGATACGTATCTTTGGAGTTCACTGATATTTGAATACACCCTGGTATCATGAATTGGTTATATAGCTTGTTTGTTCCCCAGTAGCCACTGTATTTTGATTTTGTCATCGTCGAGAAACTTTCTCATTCATTTAACAAATAAATTGGAAGAACATTTATTTCAGTCACGCTTCGTTCTACTTGTAAATTGCCTCCAAGCTCTCTCTCGCTCTCCTCACTTTTCCATTAATCCCCACATGTTCTATTTTCTTTCAGTTTCAACCAACTATTTTTCGCCTCTAATCCAAGTTCTTCATTATCATTGATTGAAAGTGGTAAGAGAGGTGAGAAGACATCGAGAATAAAAGAGAAACGAAAGAAATGTTCATTGTGTGTGTGTGTGTGTTATTTGTGTTGAAGAGAGACAAAGTGAATTGATTGGGACAAAAAGAAGTTAAATGGCTCCTGGGGAACAAAATAAAGGTGATTGATCAATTTAGTTATACTCTGTGATGGGTTTATCTAAATAGAGCATTAGTCTCTCGTATCAACTATCTATCAACTTAAATCACTTGAATTTCCTTTTTTATTGTCATTACTTTTGTTAATTTGATGTTTGGCTTTAATTGATATGCTCGATTGAAGCTTAAACCAGGTTTAGGCTGTAAGAAGCTATTTTTCTTACCACCTCAGCAAACATGGTACTGTACGATTCGTGCTTAAGTAATTTGTGTCCCCTCCTATTTTTCCTGTACGACATATCATTACCCTTACGACATCTAGTTATGCTATAACATAAAAGATCTAGTATAACTGTTCCTAATGAGTGTGATTTGCTTGCAGGTAACTGCAATTCTGTCATTTGCAGCAGCATGCTCAGCGGCTGGCGTGGTTGTATTATTTGAAAAGGATGTGAACTCTTGCAAAAGGGTCCCTGGATTCCCCTGTGGTATGTTCCAGCTATCTACTGCATTAGCTTTTCTTTCTTGGACATTAACTGCAGCCTCATCTCTTGTCATGTTTTGGCTTCTCGCCTCATTGTGATTGGTACTGTACATTTGTGTGTTTTGTAACATAGCCTTTTCTTTTCTTTTCCTTCGTTTATTTGGCAAATAGAAAACCACACAACGCACCTCATAGAATGAGACCTGTTGGAATTTTTTACAGTAAGTGGAATGTAAAGTTGAGAGAGTTTTGCACTGACAGATTGATGTGTTGGCCATTGTTGATGAAGTACATTTTTTTGTACTTCTGGTACCACATGGATTGATGTTTTGGCCTTCGTAATGAAGTTTATTCTTTTGTAATTTTGGCATTTTTTTTTTTATTGATCAGTTTCTCCATGATGCATGCTTTGCTTTGTTCAAGTAGAGCAGCTTTCTTTGTCTGGCTTCTCTACTTATTTTACTTGAAAGTTGAAAGGGAGTAATATGGTAACGATTGAATTAGCTGAAAATCATGGCAATTAGCAAACAAGTTACCGAAATAGACACACAAACAAGAATGTATTATAAATAAAATATAGTATAATTTTATGCGTAATATAATTATTTTGTGTGTTTAATTTAGCACATTTAAATTCATGCACTGTACAGAACATAATTAAAATTTTATACGTCAGTTTTTGTAATTTTACAATAATAAATGAAGTCTAACTGATTAAAGACGCTAACAAAATTACACAAGTGCCCTGTAAAATATATTTAGAACAGTTTTATGCACAATATTATTTTTGGAGCAAAACTAGGGTGTGATGTGCTCATCTCCAAAAGACTATCGGATTGACTTCGAATTACGAATTTAAACCGTTGAAATTCAAGTACTTTATGAGTGATGTACGTGCATGTAAATTTTCTAATGTTTTGAATTCATTTAGTACATGGTCAAGCGGTCAAAACAATAAATTTTTTATAAGTTAACTTTTTAATTGTTTTATGTATTATTTTTTCATCATTTTTTTAACCGCTTGACCATATACTAAATGAATTTGAAACTTTAAAAAAATTACATGCTCATACATCACTCATGAAGTACTTAGATTTTAACAGTTTCAATTTGTAGTTCAAAGTCAATCTGATAGTCTTTTGGAGGTGTGCTCACCAATCTCTCTTGGTGAGCACATCACACTCTAGTTTTGTTCTTATTTTTGTGTCTGTTTCTTTTATCATAGATAAATTTATGAACATGTGAAGGACATTAATTAGAGTTTATATGTCCAATTTAGTGATTTTACGATCACAGAATGAGGCTTAAGTTGATTAAAAGTATTGACAGACACACACATGCTGTAAATGCATTTTAGAATTGCTTGTGTATAATATTTGTTGTATTTGTGTGCTTTAGCACGGAAAAAATTCTGGACATGTAATCATGCAAACGTCATATATATATTTTTTTAATAAAAAGCTTTTTGAGCCCTTTTCTTAAAAAATATATAGGACTTGGTTACGGTGCTATGGGTTGCATAGAGGCCTCCCGTACTACGGCTCAATATTCGAGTTTTCAAAATCCTAACGGTCGATCCGAACCGTTCATCTTGTTCTCCATATTAATATGTGTTTGGAGACCAAATTTTACATTTTTTGGAATTTTTTTACTATTTTTTTAGATTAATTGAAAATCGTTGTTTTTCAGACAAATCTAGATCATAAAAAACAGCGATATTCAATAAATCTAAAAAAATAGTAAATTTTTTTCAAAAAATGTAAAATTTGGTCTCCAAACACATATTAATATGGAGAACAAGATGAACGGTTCGGATTGACCGTTAGGATTTTGAAAACTCGAATATTGAGCCGTAGCACGGGAGGCCTCTATGCAACCCATAGCATATTAGCCAAATCCAAATATATATATAAAAACTTGTTACAAACCAAATAGGAGGGTAAGGTTCATACCTCCCAGTATCACATGTCCAAAAGCATGTAGCAAAGAACAAACTTAAGTAACGTGACTATTAAAGCATAGTCCACAAAGTTCCAAAAAGCATAGATAATACATTACAAAAACTAGCAACATAACGAACGACTAAAGCAATTACACAATGACTCAGTGGAGTCATGTCCCTCCTCACTGGGGCTATGATATACCACCAGCTACAAATCATTGGGTTCTTTTTTTGGAAACAGAGTAGGTCCGATGGGCATCGGACCTACTTTGGTTTCGACGGATTCACTCACTGTCAGATTGACTTTAGGATTCGCACTAGAACTTTCGCGTCTGCTTTAATATTCGTGCGCACCAATCCTGAAGCAAATTAGACGGTAGATCTGTCCATAAGAACCAAACTAGATCCGATGGGCATCGGACCTACACCTTTCCCCTTTTTCTGTGGTATTGGGATCTCACACCTGGAGAGGAATCGTATCAGTGTCTTCTGGCATCCAATCAGCCTACACAATGTCATTATCTGCGCTTGATTATGCATGCCCAGTAAGTAATTAAAGACACAATGAGTAAGATAATTGTTCTAAAGGTTTTTATGAGGAGTGTTTGGAAAACAAGACTCGTTTCTTAGTTTTCACACTGTCCGACATAATGCACTAAACATCACCAAAAAGACAGTTTTAGTAAACGCCATAATTTAGAGATTACCTATCAGTTTTAATGCTAAAGTGATTATAAATAAGGCTAAAATTAATTAAAAACATGAATAAATAGACACAGGCACACTGTAGATGCATTCTCACGTAATTTTATGCACCATATTTGTTTTATTTTTTTTATTTGGCACATATAAATTTAATACACATGTAGAAAATATAATTCAAAACCTACGCATTAAGGGCCTATTCTGCTACCAGATGGGAACAGGAACGAGCTTGGGTTTGAGTTCAATTTGAATGACCGAAACACTATGCGTGCAGGGAAAAAAAATTCACTCTTAGTAAATTTTTTTTTCCCCACGCACACAATGGCAGCCAAACATGTCTTGAATGAGGTAATTTACGATTATCAGTGGGGATAAAATTAATTAACAAAAAATTAACAAACACATCAAACACACTATAAACGTATTCTAACATAATATTAATCTTTACTTGTTCGATTTAGCGCATATAAATCCAGACTCATGTAAAAGTCATATATTAGAGTTTATCTGTCATTTTGGTGACTTTAAGACCATCAATGTGGTATAAATTAATTGAAAATATGAACATCACTCGAAAGTATAATGTAAAAACATTCCTGTCAAATTATTATGCATAATATTTGTTGTGTGTATTTAATTTAGCACGAGAAAATTTACACCCGTGTAAAAAATAAAATAGGGACTGTAAGTCATTTTTTATGATTTAGCGAATACAGATGAAGCCCACATTGATTAAAAACATCTAAGCAGATACGCACAATGCACTGTACATTCATCTGTTTTAGCTTGCGTTATATCTTAGTCGAATTTTATCATTTTTTATTCTATATTGAGATAATTATTTAATCAGGTGAAACAAAAATAACAATTTACGACGCATGTTAATTATTTATTATAAATTGTTATTCTTGTTTCACCTAATTAAATATTTATCTCAATTTAGTATAAAAAATTACAATCTTTTCTAACTTTGAGTTTATTTTTCGTGACAAAAATAAATAAACAAATTCTTTTTTTTTTTTGAGTGAACAAATTCATCCCTCGGACCGCAGGAGATAAATCTGCTATTATTCCAAAGGGATCACATGACTCTGTTATTCCAATCTCAGTCGTTAATCTTTACTGAGATTCGGGTACAAAAATATTTTTATCTCGAGATTCGTGCACAAAAAACTTTAAACGGTTGTGATAGAACAGCAGGGTCCTATGATCCCTTTGAAATAACAGCAGATTTATATCCCGAATCGGAAACAGAGGCACTCGAAAACGTACGGAGAGCCGAGGGCATCGACCGAACCCGTAAACCCGGTCCTGGATACTATCTCCGGCCTTTAGCCTTTTTCTTGTGTGGTCTTTTCATATGCAGCTTTTCGTCGACAAGTCACTCTCATGTTGAAGATGACAAAAAAGTTCGTATGAACCTACATGTCAGGGAAAAGTTTACAGGAAAAGCACGGAGAGATGCCATAGAGAATTTAACTATTATAAATCCTATACATTCCTTTAGACCATTTCCTGTAAAGAATTTACTGGACAAGGCACTCTCATGCTGATAATAACAAAAAGTGGGTAGGAACCCACATGTCAGCGAATTTTAACATTTAAAATACAGAGAGGTTCCATAGAGAATCGAACTAGTAATAATCATATACACTCCGGAGTCCGGTCGAACCATCTCTACCCCAAATCTTTTTCTCCTCTCTCTCTCGCGCTCGCTCCTCTCTCTCTCTCAAAAACCCTACAATCGATCGACTTTCCCGCCATCGTCGCCGTCCGCGATGGTTGCGTTCCCGACCGCCGTATCATCTCAAATTCGCCTCCTCGTCGATTCCCTCAACGATTCCAATTTCGACACGATCTGCGGCGAGCTTTGCGAGGTTAATGAATATCTTCTAATCTCGTTTTCTCTAGTTCTTTAGCGCATAAATCTAAGCAGGTTATCTGCACTTAGCTGATCTGATATCTGACCTTAGGTCTGGCCCTCCTGTTTTTCTCCTCTCATCAGGGCTAATTTGGTTTACTTCTTTTAGCGTGGTTGAGTGCTAGAATTTAAGGAAAAATTGTTGTTTAAGTTGTTTGACCCCCAGTCGTTTGTCCCTGACTTTCTAAGTAGAGTTCACATGAAATTAATTCTGGCCAGCACTTCAATTTTCTTGTGATTTTTCAATAGGAATTTTTTTTCGTTTCACTGTGCTAAGAAGTCAGAGGGTAAATTTCAAGGTTTTTAATCTCTTTTTTTGACCAGTTTGCTAAAATGTGCTTTCTATCGGGTCATCTAATTGTTACTCTGCAATAATTTAGAAATGCTACCAGAGTTGCTTCATTTGTTATCAAGTTGCTAGATCCATATATATTTTCTCGAAAATGTTATCCTGCCACTATTTTGTCTTAAATGATCTCCTCCTTTCCCATCAGCATGTCCATTCACTTGAAATTGTACTTCCACAATAGCTACGCATCTTATGTGCTTGTTATATTTCACGATATTGTCTTGACAAATTTTAGTTCTCTTTTCTTCTCCAGTTGGCAGATTGTGAACCTGAGGGCGGTGTGCTACTGCTGAAGGCTGGTTTTGAGCAAGTGAAGTTGACTGGAGAAGGTGATGATCAAATTGCACAACTTAAAAGAGACCACTTTTCAAACATCTTGAGACACTTGCTAGGGAAGCCTTGTTTCAGCACTGACTTTTGCGAGGCTTTGAAGACTGTGCCAACCAATGAACAGTTTCTGCGAGATCTATCAACTGCTTTTAAGCTGTCTGGACCTGAAAAAATTGGTGTTGGCTTGGCATTGTTGGATTCTGATGATCTTGATCTAAGGCTTAGAGGTAAACAACAAAAATACATGTCAGTTTCTTGAAGCCAACGTTTCTCATGTTTGCCACTAAACCCCCCAACATTTTTGGGTTATTTGCAAAGAAAATCACACCTTTAAACTAGGTTGAGTAACATTTTTAACTTGAGCAAATCTCTTCAATTATCTTCTATGAATTTGGCACCTTGTCATCTTGCTTGGCTTGTCAAGTTCAATCAGGCTTAGGGAAAATCTCGTGAAAATTGAAAGCAAAGCTGTCAATATTTTAAAAGACATTGCATATCTATGCTTCTGGGTATTCTAGTGCAACTTTTAGTTAGTAAAATGGCAATTTAACATTTGTTCTGTCATTCCAGGGCATAATTTCATCTTAGCTCAGATTGATGAGCACTCTGAGAACCCTTCTCTGGCTACATCGAATGCTCGTATCCAGGAGATTGCGACGTTTTTTCTCCAGAATAAAGAGCCCTCAAAGCACACTGACTCTTATGAGAAAATCCTTTCTTATTTGCAACTGAATGAGAGTCCCCTTATTGTACCTTGTCTTAATCCGAAGGAGAAGATTTATCCTGCTGCACCCTTGAGGTTAGACAACATACTTTCTATATTGGTTGTTACCATTGTTGGTTTTTCATGTGTAGTTGTTTACATCTAAACAAGCCATTTGTTTTGGGTTTAATTCATCTGATTTGTGCATGGGGAAAGAGGTTATAGAGGGGATCTCTGACTTGTCCCCTATTTTTCACCAAACTATGTTTGTAGATAACTGAGGTGGTTTTTTGCATTTTTTATGTAGGACCTGGAACCATTATGTCAGCACCTGTGATGAGGATCTAGATGCTTATTTAGATGAAATACAGAAGAAGACAATCTCTCCTGATATGATAACAGAGTTTGGCTATGGGTGTACTGCTAGCATGGATCATTGCAAATTTGTTCTGTCTCAGTTCCAGCCTCTCAATGATGCAATGATTGCAAAGTTAGTTGGTGCTATGATCCGTACCCGTATTGGTCTTGATGATGGTAATGGTACATATGCGGCTTTTCTTTCTACTGCGGGCAGTAGCCTGACTTGTGACTCGACCTCCCTAAGCACTTGGGATGTTGGAATTTTTGTGGGTTCAGTCAAGCAAGTGGTGAGTTCAATTTATTTAGGTGGCATTTATTTCTTTGCATCATTTTGATTTTGTCTCATATATGTCAACTTTGTATTGTAGGCTCCTAGCACAGATTGGAAAAATGTAATGGAAAATCTTGACCACGAGGGATTTATTGTACCAGATGAGGCGGCTTTCAATTTCCTTATGTCGCTATACAGTCGCGCATGTCAGGTACTTCGCAGTTGTTAATCTTTCATGTAGAATTGATATCTTTTAGTCAGTGGACGGGTAATTAACAAAATAGTGTTTTTTGCAGGATCCTTTTCCGCTTCATGCTGTTTGTGGCTCTGTTTGGAAGAATACAGAAGGTCAGCTATCATTCTTGAAGTATGCAGTCACAGCTTCACCTGATGTATTCACATTTGCTCATTGTACACATCAGCTGGTGAGCATATTTTTCAACTATGGATGATCAAACTTAAATTTTTGTTTGGCAATGTGAATATAATAAACTAGCCATCTAAGCACTTGAAAAAGCCTTATGTTATTGTATATTTGCCTCAAAATAGTGTTATTAATCTCTTAAGAAATTCAGTTTATGGTTGTATATAATGACATTTTCTTTGTTGAAGGCTTTCTCTGAAGTGGCATATCTTAAACAAGGGAACCAGGCATGGTTCTGCCTTGATCTTATTCAAGTTCTGTGCCAGCTGGCGGAGCAAGGTCATGCCATTGCAGTTAGGGGGATTCTTAGCTCCCCAATTGGTCATTGTGCAGGAGTCCTTTTACTGGGAGTTAGCCAGATCAAAGTACAGTTTTATCTCTCAATACCTTAGAAAAAAATCTTTATTTTTATGATTCTGGAGATAATGTTACCTTTCCTATTCTCAGACTGCCTACAACCTCATCCAGAATGAAGTAGTGTCTTGCACTTTTCCTATGGTCTTGAAGGATTCTACAAAAATGAGCACAATTGGCTGTCTCTGGAGAGTTAACCCGGATCTGGTTATCAAGGGATTTATTGAGGCTAACAAAGATACAAGTCATCTAATTAGAATTAGCACAGTATGCAGTGAGCTGAAGGTATAATAATAGAATAAAGCACAGTACATGGACTGATTTACCGTATCTGGCCCGTTCCAACCAAAAGTGGTGCTATTTGGTACTGTTTGAGTGTTTGAAAGCTGTGTATCAGTGTTGCTAGTTTCCTCAGCGTCATGTATGCGTTGATTTTTGGTTGTCTTTGGTGGCCTTGTTATATTCATTAACAATGTATTGACTTATGTTTCTCAAAGCAAGCCAAACAAAATTTTAGAAGTAGAAAAAAATTGTAGACATTTGACTGAAATGTATCAAATTTCATCAATTTGAGCGTCATGTATGATGAATGGTCACTCTTGCAACAAATTTCATCATTTTTTGTGTATGATATGCATTAATCACATTTCAACTGTCAGATTTCAAATAATAAGTTGTTGTCAATGGTTGTCAAATTTGTCAAGTTAATATGTTGTCGATGGATCCCAACCGATATTATATATTTTTTTTTTCTATGTGCTGATTGTTACCTGGATTTTCCTTTTGTATGTATCAGATCCTGCCTGTGGTACTTGATGCAGTACCCTTTTTCTTTAGCATAAGGCTTGCTGCTGTTGCTGCGCCAAAAGAGCAGACCATTATTGAGAAGTGGTTTACTGAAAATTTGGAGCAACACAAAGAGGCCTTCTGCGAGGTAATATTAGTTGCTTTATACTTATCAATTATAAAGTGTGAACTTTTTCATTAGCTGTTCTGATCCTTGATTCATTTTTTCCTTGCTAATTCAGGAATGCATTAAGTTCCTTAAAGAAGTCTCTATTGAGATGTCAGATGGTGCAAACAGCATTCAAGCAGCTGTTGCTTTAAGCTACAAGGAAATGCTTGCTACTTTTTTGAAGGTCTTGTATTATTATGCCCCAACTCTCACTATTTGTCAATCTGTGCTCCAGGAAAACGTGGAGGGGTGGGGAAGGGGAAGGGAGGGTAGGGGAGAGGGTTGGATGTTAACCCCAATTTAGTGATACGAAAGCTTGGGACTTTGTTTACAGATCAGAACATCCTCTCCCTCTTTCCCTGCTATTTAAGCTTGGATTTTGGGCAGGACTAATTACACTTGCCTACCCTACCCTTACTTCCTCTATTATCAATTGGAGTAGAAATTTAAAAAAAAAACTGCAAATGGTGCTTAGAATTATACTAACATAGGGGGAGTCACCTCAAAATAATTTATCATTCCTGGCCCTAACTAAATCTTTATTTATATTCCAATATTCCAATGTTACTTCCTCTATTATCAATTGGAGTACAGCTTAGAACAGACTTGTTTGAGAATTTAGTAGTGACAAGGCAGGGAATTAGCTATATTGTTTTAACCAAAAAAAAACTGCAAATGGTGCTTAGAATTATACTAAGATAGGGGGAGTCACCTCAAAATAATTTATCATTCCTGGCCCTAACTAAATCTTTATTCATATTCCAATGTTACTTTTTCGGCAACCAAACAGCTTTTGCAGTCTCATTCAGGCTCACTCATGTCAGAGCAACTAGTTGAGGAGATAAACAAGTTAATGAGTAGCCTGCCTATGTCATCGTACCGTGGGTCTCCTGAAGTTGGCGCTGAGCAACCAGGAACTACAGAAGATGTAGATGCTGAGGCCAACACCTACTTCCATCAGATGTTTTCTGGCCAGCTCAGTATAGAACAAATGGTCCAGATGCTCTCCCGCTTCAAGGAGTCTGCTGACCAAAGGCAAGCCCTTTATTTCTTTCTTTTACTGCTGCTTAGCAGTCTTGCCTCTGCCTCGTTTTATAACTTGTTTGTAGTTGATGATTGGAGTTTCTTGTTCTTTGGGGGCTTTGGTTTTGTTGTTATTATTCTATATTTTTGGGTTCTGATCTCCACACTGTTATCTTGATGCTAGCAATTAACAGGACTGGGGCGATCTGTTAATATATCTCAAGTGCTATATAGATGAATTTTTTTATTTGTCATATCTGCAGGGAGCAGATGATATTCAATTGCATGATTGCTAATTTATTTGAAGAGTACAAGTTCTTTCCCAAGTATCCTGATAAGCAACTAAAGCTTGCTGCTGTCCTCTTTGGTGCGTGCTGCATTATTTTTTCATCAATTTGTAGTAGCTATTAGGTTGCCTATTGAACAGGTGCTTGCTTATTGGGCCGAGTTCGCTTTAAATATACCTTTGAAATTTACAAATGTGATATGAGGAATGGAACACAATTTTGTTAGTACATGCGAAGTAATCCTTTTTTGTTCATTGTCTCCGCAAATCTCTTGTTCCAGGCTCCCTTATAAAGCATCAGCTCGTGACTCACCTTGCACTCGGAATAGCTCTACGTGGCGTTCTTGACGCCTTGCGTAAATCTGTTGACTCAAAAGTTAGTAAAATTTCAATTATCTGCTCCACAAGTGACATCTAGGGTAATATTACTATACTCAGGGTAGTTATATTCTATTGGATTGTTGTTTTGTAGATGTTTGTTTTCGGCACGAAGGCATTGGAGCAATTCATGGACCGCTTGGTAGAGTGGCCACAGTACTGTAACCACATATTGCAAATTTCACATTTACGTGGTACCCACCCTGAGTTGGTTGTGGTGATCGAGCGAACACTTGCGAGGGTATCGTCCAGTCAGAATGAACCGAACAGTGGTGGGGCTTCTCTTTCCTTTGAGCAGCATGGGTCCGTACCAACATCAATAGAAAATATGGAGGTATGGCTTTTTAAAAGAACCAACTGATGCTCCCTTTTTTGCTGCTTAATATCAAAGAAGGAAAAAAAAAGCAGAATAGAGTTTTAAGTGGTGCCGTTTTACTACAGACATCAGAAGCATCGTGGCAGTTGGTGGGCGCAACTCCATCTCAACTTGGGCGCCAAGTTTCTTCATTCCAAATGCCGCAACAGAGGCCACCACCTCAAGGTTTTCTTGGTGAAAGGATGAAGCCCGCCATCTCTGTACCTACAAATCAGACTAAACCGGTTATCTCCACTATTAGTCAGGCAGCGGTTAGCTCTATTTCCAATGATTCTGCTCCTAATGTTTTGAAGGTATTTTGACATTTATATTTTTGTCTTCATCAATAATCTGTACTTCATGATGTTAAATATCTTCTTGCAATAAGGAACTGCCTTACCTATAGTTGACTTTTCGCTCTTTGTAATTTAAAAATATATATGTGGAATCTGAACAGTACTGCAGTTGTATAACTCGATATTTGTATTACTGATTTTAGGAGATTATGGCATGATTGTGCATTTTTTTCTTTATGGCTTGTGGCTTCCTTTCCTAGCTTTTCAATTTATTTTGTGATACCAAATAATGATAAACATTCCATTCTTTTAATGACTTGGTAGCCTGCTGTGATGCCATCTTTGCTTGCACCATCCCACTCTACTAGTGTGTCATCTGCTGCATCCTCTGGTGGGGTTCGTACTCGAAATTTGGCAACTTCAGGTATAATTTTGAAATGCGAACATTTGAAATATTGTATTCTAACTTGTACAGTATGACATGCATGTTAGTAGTTCATTATAAATGGTTCATGCTGATAGTGTACTCCATCTCTGACAGGTGTGCTCAGGCAGACTTCTTATAACACAGGATTTGGGGCTGCTTTAAACATTGAAACACTTGTAGCCGCCGCTGAACAAAGAGATACACAAATAGAGGTTGCCTTTATATCACTCTTTTCTGATTGGACTCCATTTTGACATTACTTTTTGTACCTTTTCTGTAAATAAACATATGAAGTACTTCTGTTCTATCTTGACACCATTTGTCATGTAGACTCCTTCGACTGAAGTCCAAGATAAGATCTTGTTCATTGTCAACAACATTTCAACTTCAAATATGGAGGCTAAGGCAAAGGAATTTAATGAAGTCTTGAATGAACAATACTTTCCTTGGTTTGCAACATATATGGTCATGAAAAGGTTAGTCAAAAAGAAGGATATAAATGCTTAGGGATGGTAGTCTAATCTCAGCATCAAATGTTACTAGTTCTTTGGATGTTTTTTTTTTCAGAGCGAGCATTGAACCAAACTTTCATGACTTATACTTAAAGTTCGTTGACAAGGTGAATTCCAAAGCACTGAACAAGGAAATATTGAAGGCCACATACGAGAATTGCAAGGTAGCTTATTGTTCATACCTTGTATTGTTTTGTTTGTCATTAATTTAATACTGTTGGTATAGTACTGTGGTGCACCAAATGTTTAATTTTTTTCTCCTCCTATTATTATATCATTCAAACTTTTGCTTGTAGGTTTTGCTAAGATCTGACCTGATAAAATCAAGTTCGGAGGAAAGGTCCTTGCTGAAAAATCTTGGGAGCTGGCTGGGGAAGTTCACGATTGGCAGGAACCAGGCATTAAGAGCCAAAGAAATTGATCCAAAATCGTTGATCATAGAGGTAGTGTTTTTGGGTCTGTACTGTTTGTGTTGTCCATCTTTTATGGTTCTTGGATCTTGTTGTCATACACTCTTTTGTTGATGCCGGGTGCTCTGTTTTCTAATAGTATAATGACACTTTTTTTCCTTCATTGACAGGCATATGAAAGGGGACTGATGATTGCTGTTATACCTTTTACATCAAAGGTTTGCCATTTATTCCGAAGTTGTGATGATACATGTTATCCATGTCCATGGCATGTGCTAAATTTTTTCTCTGTTTCATTTATGTGCAGATTTTGGAACCCTGCCAGTCAAGTATTGCATATCGACCTCCAAACCCATGGACCATGGGTATCCTGAGCTTGCTTGCTGAGATATACAATCTGCCGAATCTCAAAATGAACTTGAGATTTGATATTGAGGTGCATAAGTTATCTAAACACATGTTTCTTTATGTCTTCTTTCAAATCAGAATTTACTTTCTTGGCCACTACATACTTTAAGGATGTGCATCAAAACATAAATAGCAAAAAGTAAATTAACTTGGATCAGTTGGCACCTAATTAGTACTGTTAGAATTTTAGATGTATGCATATCAGAATCCATTTGGTATCGGTGCCTTTGATGTTTCTCAAATTTATGTCACTTGGCTCATTGAACCTATTATGACTGTCATAGCAAAGATCAAAGTTTAAATTTATGCCTGATTATGTTCAGGTGCTCTTTAAGAATCTTGGAGTCGATGTGAAAGAAGTGAAACCCTCCTCTCTGATCAAGGACCGGGTGCGTGAGGTGGAAGGCAATCCTGATTTTTCTAACAAGGACATTACTACTGTGTCTCCGTCGCCTATTGTCACAGAAGCTTCCATACCGGTTCCTGGAAACCATGTGGAACTGCCACCTGACGTCAGTAGTATTCCTGGTCGTGCCAACCTTTCATCCATAGTGAATCAGGTTTTCCTCAGCTTCCAATTATTTCTTGTTTATACACTTATAATTTGACTCGATAGTGGTCTCCTACCAAACCAGATGAGACCAGTTGCCTGTGCTTTGTGTCTGGCATGTTCATCTAGCATTTACTACACACCAAACTGTATGCTTCTGTTGGGAGAAAGGAGCATACATTACTATTATATATTATTAGGATTCCTAAAAAACAATTCAATAAAGCAAAGATGACAATAGTATTAAGCTCAGCTCTATACCTTATCTATAATAAGCGATGTTATTGTTCATATTAGGGCTGTAACTCTACCAGATTAACCTGTCCGACCTGAAAAAATACAGATTTATAGTTTAATTGGTTAGGTATGGATTGAATTTGATTACTCCGACAATTAAATATTAGATATGGATTTTGTAAATGAAGTTGAGTAAAAACCCGACCCGACCAGTATGTTATTTTTCTTGAAACAATTTATTTTTACATATCTATAATAGTAATACTATTAAAGAAATATGATATGTTGTTAAATATTCATTTTTTAATTAAATCTTTCTCTGTGTCATTGTCAGTTAGAGTATGTATATATTTTTTTAATTATGACTTGTATTTTATAACAAAATTTTAAATGAAGCTGACCGCCTAACATAAAGCTTAACATAAATCTTGGATTGAATGGGTTTAAATTTAATTGGTTAGTCCCAGATTGAAAATATCTTAACATAAATCTTGGATTGAATGGATTTAAATTTAATTATTTAGTCCCAGATTGAAAATATCGTAACCTGACCATAGTAAATTGAATTGACAACCTAAAAGAAACCCGACCAATTTACACCCCTAGTTCATATATTTTATTTGGTCCTATGGAATCTTTTGTTCAGCTCTTCATATTGTTATTTTTGCTTCTTCCTTAGTATGCGGAACCTGCTCATCATGCTGCAGTGCCTGTTCAGACTGCCCCTCATTTTGCTGCAGGGCCCAACCATCATTCTACTGGCACAAGGGTGAAGATCTGATTTTTCACGACTGATTTATTAACTACTTTTTTATTAGTAGATACAATAGGATATTCCATTTAACATAATTTTTGCAGCATTTCCAGGTTGCATGACTAAAAATATTGAATGATCAAAAGTTAAAGTGCATTGGTACTGATAAAAGTTATTCTTTTAGCTACTATCCATAAAAGACTAGCAAGAATCATAAAACATGACAGAAATTATAGTGCTTAGAACAGCATTAGTATTTTCACCTGTTTGCAGTATTATACCATGCCATATTATGAAAATTGTGATGTGTTATTTTCGTTTAACTTTTTGTGTCTTTTCCAGTATGCTGGGCCTGTTCATCTTGGTCACGGTGCATTGGTGGAAGAGGACAAAGTTGGCCCTTTTGTCATGCCTGAACAGGTTCCCTCCCCTCATGGCATTCCTCAGGTGGTCACACCAGCTCAAGCTCCCTCCCCATCCCCGTCCCCATCTCCTTTCTCGCTTAATCAGGTTTTGTTTCTTTTTAATATTTTTGAAGTTGTCCCTTTTTCATTGGAACAGAGATCTGAAATTTTATTTTAGGACCTATCATATGAATTGAGAAATCAACATTTGATTTTACCTTGCTTATAACTTTAGACTTGGTATCAGTCATACTGATATTAATGAAAATATCAATTCTTGACAGAATGGTTCTATTTGTAATTGTGCTGGTTGTTTGTTTCAATCCTGAATGTTTGGTTATATCCAGAAATATGGTTCATGCTTGCTACTATTTACATAACAATATCTTTTTTTGTTTTTGTTTTTTAAATGCTATCAACAGCAATTTCTCTTCATAGAATTGATGTGTTTTGCTTTTGTGCAGCTTTTGCAAGCTATTCCTAGGGCCGACACTTATTTCAGAATCAACCCTAAGCTTAGTGCTGTGGGCGGTACTCAAGTGCCCTATAACAGGTTCAACTTATTACTTAATCTTATATTATAGATGCTGTTCTTCTTTATTTTGTTCTAATATGGTTGAAATATTCAGGATTATTGAAGCTGCCATGGATAAGTCTGTCAAAGAGATCATATCTCCTGTTATTCAGAGGAGTGTCACAATTGCTAGCCGGACAACAAAGGAACTTATTCTCAAGGTTCTAGTTAGTTGGAATGATACCATATGATGTCCACAACTTTTCTTTGGTCAAAATACTATAATTTATTTTTGTTCTCTCTTCTTTCAGGATTATTCAGTGGAGCCTGATGATGGTGTAATATTTCGTGCTGCGCATCTGATGGTTGGCACACTTGCAGGGAGCTTAGCCCATGTCACTTGCAAGGTCTTGCATACTCTTTATGTTTTTTTTGTCATTTTAACCTTTAGTTTGTAAATTTACATGAAGTTAAATCCTAATTAATTATATGTGCCAAAATGAACTGGAGCATGATATGTAAATGGCACCTGATAGTCCATGTATGGGTTTTAACTCCCTCCCTCTTCCTCTCTCTTTCACACACACACACACACACACACACAGAAAAAAGAAGATAGTTCGCTCACATTCTGCTCACAAGCAGACGAACTTGAGTTCATTTATTTGTCATGTGTGGTGTTTGATTGATAAAGCATTCTTTCAGGAACCGCTTCGCGGGGCTTTAACCAGCAATCTAAGGACAATGCTTCAGGCATTCAACAGCAATAATGACAACAATGAACAAATCATTCAAATTCTTATCACTGATCATCTTGATCTTGGCTGTGCATTGATTGAGAGTGTGGCGACCCGCAAGGTATTAACCTTGCTAATTTTTATCTTGGTTTTTCTGGAATCTGTAACAGTTGATTAGATTTCAAAAAGTACATATTTCATATCAATTTATTGCTCTCTCTCTTTCTCTCTCTCTGTGTGTCTAGGCCGTGGAGATAATAGATACAGATATAGGGCAATCACTTTCTCAACTCAGGAAACAAAGAGATGCTGCTGGCTCTGCATATTATGATGCCTATACATATGCTCAAGGCTCGCATTCACGTGTTCCGGATGCACTTCGCCCCAAACCTGGTCAACTCACCAATACTCAATTGCGTGTCTATGAGGTATATTTTGTGTAGTATATTATGCAGTTAAGGTTGCATGTTATTTCAGCAACATGCAAGAAAATGCTTATTCCGGCAGACTCTAGTGACTCTAGTCACCTTGTGTTAACAGTGTGGTACCTCTGCTCTACTTTGGGATAAATTAGTGTTGTAAATTTGTGAAAGATAGGTTTGCATTGTTTCCTTACCTAGGCTGAAGTTGATTCCCTTAAATTTTTTTTTTTTTTTTTGCCTTTTGCTTTTCCAGGACTTTGTCAATGTATGGCAGACTCAAGGGAGTCAAAATTCAAGCACAGTCCCTGGCAGCCAGGCAACTGCAACTTCTGGTGCTGCTTCTACTGTTGCTAGCTCCTCGGCTCCACGAGTATACTCTCCCAGTCCGTCTCAGATGAGCTCTGGCACTTACCCTACTCCTGCACAGACTGCTGCCTTTGCACCTCAGCCTTTGGATATACCGTCTGATGAACCTGACCACACCTCTTCACAGACACCCAAGTATACACACCTTTTGTCTACTTTTTAGCTCTTTTATTTTTGGCCTTTTAGAAGCACACTCATATATTGAACAGAAGAAAAAAGAATGGCTCAGTTTCTCAAACCTCTTTTATGTTAATTTATCCAAATGTACCCACAATTTGTTGAAGTCTATTTGGACTATGTAAAAACGTGGCTAATTAGTTTAAGGTATCAGTGTTATCTAATGATTAAATGCCATTTGCAAATATGAGAAATCATGGGCCTTGTTTACAAAGCACCTTCTTATTAAGATTAGTTTAGAGATCTAATTTCTTGCTTTGTTGTGCTACAGTATTGTGACAAGTGAGGCTGCTGTTAGTAATGCTGCAGCTCAATTCACAGCCAGAGTGGCATCTCCAGATCTTCCCATGATTGACAATGCACCTTCTACGAAAGTAAGACATGCTATGGTCTTACTTGGTTTTTTGAGTGACAATCAGTATTTTTCTTATATCTGATACTTCTGCCAATAACTTATTAGGATTTGGGGCTTGTTGTGCCACCTTCACCTACGCCAGTTGTTGATCGGCTGGGAACTATTACACCTGAACCACTGAGTACAGGCGATGCTTTGGAGAGGTATCAGCAAGTGTCACAGAAGGTACAAATCTTCATTACTTGTTTGCACAGATACTGTGATTTTGATCTGTTAAGTGTTATTGGCTGTGGATGGAATAATAATTTTGTTGTTTCAGTTGGAGGCTTTGATCGCTAAAGATGGAAGGGATGTGGAAATTCAGGTACTTTTTGGTCTTAGCATGTTTTTATAGTTTGAAGAGCTATTAAAATATAAGTTCAAAGGTTGATTTAATTACTCTTTTCTATGTAGGCGGTGGTTTCTGAGGTTCCTGACATCATACTAAAATGTGTTAGCCGAGACGAAGCTGCTCTGGCGATGGCACAGAAGGCATATCATTTTTCCTTAAATTATTCTGAAGAAAATTTCTTTTATTTCTTTCATTTGCAATCTGACAAGTTGGTTAATGACAGGTCTTTAGAAGCTTGTATGAGAATGCATCAAATGGTGTCCATGTTGCCTCCTACCTGGCAATACTTGTTGCGATTCGTGATGTTTGCAAACTTGCTGTTAAAGAGCTAACTAGCTGGGTATGTATCTATTGACAAATAATTGAATTGGTGCTGTTATTGTGATTATTTTTGTATACATCTTTTGTATAGCATAAGAGTTATTATTGTGACAGGTGATCTACTCTGACGAGGAGAAGAAATTTAATGTAGAGATCACAATCGGGCTTATCCGTTCTGAGTTGCTGAATCTCGGCGAATACAATCTCCATTTGGCTAAGCTCATTGATGGTGGAAGGAATAGTACGTCTCCTCTTGGAATTTTTATTTTTTACCTAATAAGGTCCTAATAGTATGATTTAATACATTGTTTTCTTTCATAAAGAAGCGGCCACGGAATTTGCCATTGCACTAGTGCAGACTCTGGTTACACAGGAATCTGGTGTTTTCATCTCTGAGGTATTCAATGTTGTGGATGCTCTGTCGAAGGCAAGAACCTCTTCTTCCCAAATTGTAGCAAAAAATAAAACATATTGTGCCAAACAAAAAAAATAGATAAAGAATCTTGGTTTATTAAGCAAGGACATTGAATGCTGTTTCTTTTCGGGGCTCTCTGAATAGTGTGGTCTTTTTTATCAGATTGCGAATAGGCCGGGCTCACCTGAATCATTGCAACACTTGATTGAGATTGTGCGCAATAATAATGCTCCAAGCAAGGATGAGAAGGCTAGACATTCGAGGGACAAAAAGGTCATTAACTTAATTGACAGTCTACTATATAATCCCTTTAATTCTCAACTTGTTTTTGTAAAAAAATTGTTTTTTGATTTTTTGTCATAGCAGATTTTATCTGGTCGGCCTGTTGGAACTAAGGAGGATGTTACTTTAAGTGATACCATGCCACTATCCCCAGATCCAGCTGGTTTTCAAGATCAGGTTTTATAACGGCTATAAATTGACAGTTCCCCTCTCTCTCTCTCTCTCTCTATCTCTCACCCTTGCTATGGCTAACAATTATTTTCTGCCCTTTGATCCTAGGTTGCTGTTCTATTCTCTGAGTGGTGTCAGTTATGTGATCTCCCAGTTGTGAATGATATGACCTATAGCCATTACATCTCTCAACTGCAACAAAATGGCCTCCTGAAGGGTGATGAAATCACCGATCGCTTCTTCCGTGTTCTTACAGTAACTTTTCAATTTTATAACCTATATTTTCCTTTGTAAATATTTTTTACTAAATTATTTGCTTTTTAAGGAAGTAATGCATTTCCTACTTGGCATCTATTTCAGGAACTGTCTGTTGCGCATTCCCTTGTTAAGGAACCAGCTGCTCTTGGTGCAGTGCAAAATCACACAAACGAGCAAATTTCCTTTTTCCCAATTGATTCTTATGCAAAGCTCACTGTTGTAATTCTTAAGGTATGTTGGATTCTTGCACATATGTGAAGGACCTTATTCTTGGTTAGAATGTGAAAGATTTCTATCAGGATACATCATTAGTGTTTACTTTTGGATCATGTCTACTAAACATAAACAATTGATGAGGAACTTTGAATAGCAGAATCTAAGTTATATATGTGATATTATTTTTGTGTAAGCCTATTAAGAATTTTTATCAGCTCATTAATACTCTGGAACTATTATAGAATTTATGCCTTATGTACAAAGGAAATATGTTGAATTTTCAATCTATAACGTGTACGGTTTTAATCTCATTATGTAACTTACTTTTTTATGGTCTGTAGTATGCATCCGTTGAACAAGTGCCCAATAAAGCTCTTCTACTCATGAAGGTTTGTTCCTCATCTGATGACATGAAATTTGTTAGTTTATGAGAGACAATGCTAATAACTATTCTTTGTTGCATTTCCAGCTTCTATCAGTGACGGCTAAAGTAATTGTAAAGGATGCAGAAGAAAAGAAAACAGACTTTAATGCCAGACCATATTTCAGACTGTTTGTTAATTGGCTCTTAGATATTGTTTCTCCAGATCTTGATGGCGCTAATTATCAGGTATGTTTGTCATATAGACCATAGCATTGTAATAAACTCTACCTTATCTTACCGGGAGTATTACATAGATATTACAATTTCTTGCATCTGTCAATGTAATTATGAAAATGTAGAGGATTTTCTGGTATATAATGCCATCAACCTGAGATTTAAAATAATTCAACTTAGATATATGATCAATGAATATGAAGCCATGGCTTATATGTAAAGTCTTCTTGGTTGATGCTCCTGTTCTTTTATAACATGAGGTTGTTATTTCAGGTCTTGACTTGTTTTGCAAGTGCATTCCTTGCGTTACAACCACTGAGAGTTCCAAGCTTTAGGTCTATCTCTCGTCTCTTTCCATTCTATTGGTTCATTAGTTTCTTTTCAAAGCTTGCTGCTCTTAGAATTTTCAAGTTTGTCTGATAGAAGTTTTTTTAATTCATCCATACTCGGAATATTTATGATTTTATTTTTTCTTTGTCCTTTTTTCAGTTTTGCTTGGCTCGAATTACTGTGCCACAAGAATTTTATGCCTAAAATTCTGACATGCAATTCTCCTAAAGGCTGGCCGCATTTCCAGCGCTTGCTGGTTTGTTTATTTAAGTTTGTGGAACCTTTCTTGAGAAAATCACAACTTCCTGAACCGGTTTGTCTTTGTACCTCTTACATTATGTTTTCCATGCAAACATTTTTAGGGGTACATGGTTTTGCATTTTTTTTTTTCTTTACCTTTTGTTTGCGTGAGGATAATTATAGAAATACAGACTTGCTTCTGTTAATTTACAATTAAGATAAATTGAGTACATAGTTATAAGAAGAACCAAGATGCTTGTTATTGGACAGTCTGATCATTATTATGGCAAATTTGTGCCCTATTTTTTAGTTTTTTTTACCATGTTAGTTGTTTAGTAATTGTGTTATAGTAGCAACTCTCTTCACTAACTCATGTGGTCTCATTTCGTATAGGTTGTACTTTTGTATAAGGGCATTTTGAAAATGATGCTCGTTCTTCTGCACGACTTTCCTGAATTTCTATGTGATTATCACTTCAGTTTATGTGATGTGATTCCTGCCACATGCATTCAATTGCGTAACTTGATTCTCAGTGCATTCCCTCGTAACATGAGGCTTCCAGATCCTTCCACCCCTAACTTAAAGGTTTGTTTTGTGCTAACCACAATTTATACTTTTGGGGAATCCAACTGTCACCACTCAAAAGGTTCAATTAACAAATCAAAGGTATTCTATACTTCAATCTACCTAAAAAGCTTGTCACCTTCTGAATCAATTACATGCATCATTTATGTGGTTGGTTGTGTGGTTGTGCAAAGTGGTGATTGAGGTATGTAATTCTAGGAATAGTCTTAAATCTTAGGTAGGAAAAAAACTAGCTTATCCAGAATTGTAGCATAATTATTGATCTATTATGGCAAAATGCAGATTGATTTGCTGCCTGAAATCCTTCAAGCGCCTAGAATTCTATCTGATGTGGAGGGAGCTCTCAAGGCAAAACAGATCAAGGGTGACATTGATGAATATCTCAAGGTAAGAGTTAACTTTGCCTGTAATTGTCTCTCTGCATGTTCCCAAAGTTGATAGCTTGTATCATTGAAGCCGACAAGTTTACTTGGTTCATTTTGTCTGCCTCAATTTTTATTTTTTAACCATACTCTTGAAATCATTTTATTTAGTTCTCTCACAATAGTAATTTAATTGAATGTTGCAGACTAGGCCAGAAGGTTCTTCCTTCTTAGCTGAACTTAGGCAGAAGCTGCTGCTCCCTCAAAGTGAAGTGAGCCAGGCAGGGACGCGCTTCAATGTCCCATTGATTAATTCCCTCGTGCTTTACATTGGCATGCAGGTAGATTTCTTCATGAGGTTGAAATAATCTGAGTTAATATTTGTTGTGACACCTAGAAGTACTAGGAGTCTGGTTCATGCTCCTTATTACCAATTGAGACCAGCTAATCGTAGTTAGTTTTGTTTCTTTTACGGTAATGATTTTGCTTGTCTTGGAAAAATTGCCCAGATTTCAATCATTACAGGGTTCACCCTTTTTTTTGCTCGACATAGAGTGAACTCTCCATGAATTTTAAAACGAAAAAAGGGCGAGAGAACAAAATTCTTTTTGCGATAGTTAGCCCCCTCTTCATTTTATTTTTATTCTTTCTCTTTGTTGCTTAATTGCTCATGAATTGTAACTATGGCTAATCTTTGCACTTCATTAAAGATTTTTTTTAGCAATAGTCGCACACATGCACCCTTAACTTCCCATTAATAGATGGGTTGGGATACCTTAACAGTGAATGTTCTGACAATTTTTACAATACATATCAAATGAACTATAAAAAATTTCAAAAAAAAAATTATAGACGTTGAACTTATGGATTGATTGTGTATCAACTTTGATATAATTTGTGCTATATGATATTCCATCAAATGCCGTTATATATAGACTATTGTCTTTGCACTTTAAGTCATTTGAGGAGTGGTAAAACTTGTGTCAAAGTCTATAATTTTTCATGTGCTTAATATAAATATAGAATATGTCACATTTTAAAAGTCAGGTTCCAAATTACCAATTATTTTTTCCAATTCTCAAGATTGTCACTCTTTGAGATGTTACTTCAAGAATATCATAGATGGCAATACTCAGCATCAGCCTCACAATTTCACATACCTAATAAGCATGTTTTTGACACTGATTTAATAACAAATCTGTGCAGGCAATACAACAACTGCAGAGTAAGAATACATCGGCCCAGCAGATGACTCACAGTCCAATGGACATATTTTTGGTGGGAGCCGCAATGGATATTTACCAGAGTCTGGTGAAGAACCTTGACACTGAGGGACGCTACTACTTGGTCAATGCCATTTGTAACCAACTGCGCTATCCCAACAATCACACCCATTACTTCTCTTTTGTACTTCTCTATCTTTGGGCCGAAGCAAGCAGTGTAAGCCTTCATATTTTAGTTGTTCCAGTCCTGGTTCACTATTATTTATTCTTTTTGGCAAATCTTCATGTCTGCCCCAACAAAAGCTTACAACAACAACAACCAAGCCTTTAGTCCCAAACAAGTTGGGGTAGGTTAGAAATGAAAACCAATCGGAGTCACAAGGTCAAGATAGATAGTAATGAAATAATAATAATAATAAATTAATAATAATAATAATAATAATAATAATAATAATAATAATAATAATAATAATAGTAATAGTAATAATAATAATAGTAATAACAATAGTAGTAATACTAATAGTAATATATAATAATGGTACCAATTATAATAGTAATAATACTAATAATAATACGAACTATATTATGCCTACACTAGAGATCGTAGGACCAAAGTCCTAAAGCTTAATAGTATGGTATTTTCCTGTTCCCTTGAAGCATTTGAAATATCTCCTACCCACCTAAGAAAAGAGAGAGACAAAACTCTACATTCAAATATGTTGACAAACATGGGGAAGAACCTGAGATTTAGAGTTGTAGAGGGGCATAATTCTTTTTGGGGGGCATGATATGATGTTTCGTGTGTTGTATGTTTAACTTCCATACAAAATTTTGCAGTGATACGGATTAACTTGCCCCTGTAATATCAAACCAATGGTTCTTAACTTTCTACTTAACAAATAACGGATAATATTCCTTTTTGTTGTCGTCATACCAGGAATTAATTCAGGAACAGATAACAAGGGTGCTGTTGGAGCGTTTGATAGTTAATAGGCCTCATCCCTGGGGACTTCTCATCACCTTCATTGAAATGATCAAGGTATGTGTTATATTTTATTCTCTTGTTTTAGGTTTTGAGAACTTGAATTATCCAAAATTTTATATTTTTGTGGCTGTTTGTGCAGAATCCTCGATACAATTTCTGGAACCGACCTTTCACTCGTGTTGCACCTGATATCGAAAAACTGTTTGAGTCAGTGTCAAGATCTTGTGGTGGGGGACCCATTGCTAAGGCTCTCGAGGATGCACATGCATCTGCTGGGGTCCCAGATGTTAACCATTGAATTTGTTTTCATTATTTATATCTTCATTTCTAACCTTCAATAGCTTCTGTGTATATATTTGTAGCATGAATTTTAAATTTATTAGATGATCCTTGATGTTTAGTTCTAAATTTATACTTGTAAATATTTGTCTTATGGTTCTTGAATAGATAGGACCCGTCCCAGCAAATATTTGTTATGTTTTGTTTTTTAGAATTTGATTAGTCTATCAAGCACGTTTAATATATTCTTAGTTATTAGGTAGTTTACAGTTGTGTCCGGAGCTTGCAAGAAAATTTCATTTGCAAATTTTGGGCATATCAGATACGGTTAAGCTTTTCTGCATGCTTGAACAGACCAAGGTAAATCTTATACAGTCATTGGTGTACGCTGCGTTCTGACCTTAGCAAAATTGTTTTTTTAAAAGCCCACGTATGTAAATATTATATGTTTCAAGGCTTGTCATTCTTAGGACACGAGCTAATGCGTTTTACAGTTTTGAAGCAGTTTACTACACGTTCGTAGGTAACAGTTTTATTTATACTACAAAATCTTATTATGAGATTGCCACTACAAAATCTTCAAAATCTTCAAAATGTGAGAATGCCATTATAAACTTTAAAATTGTGAGAATGCCACTATAAAACATTGAAATTGTGAAAATTCCATTTATACTATTTTGATTAAAAATTAACTGAAAAATGCTATTTTAAAATACGTATTTCTGTATTTCTGTATTTCTAATTATACCCTTCCTCCATAATGTATACATTGCCTTTTATTAAAAAAAACAAAAATCAAAATAATCCCATCGCCTTCCTTCCTCCAGTCGCTCTCTAACAGGGAAGAGGTGAAATCGCCTCCTTCCTTTCTCCCATCGCCTCCTTCCTCCCATCACCTCCTTCCTTCCTGCATCACCTCGCCTCCTCCTTCCTCCAGTCGTTGGCTACTAGATTTGAGGCACAGTGGCTGCTGGCCAGCGCATGAAAACAAGGAGCGCCTCCAGCCGCCTCCCTTGCCCTTTCAAAGCTCTTCATTTCCGGTAAGCACTCTCTTCCTCTCCCTCGTTCTCTCTAACTTTTTTAAATCTCTTTCCATAGCTTTCACAGATGAGGTTTCCCCTCTGAAATCATTGATCCAATTCTCGCATCGAAACTCAAATTAGAAATTTCTCACCAAATTAAAGCAGCACATAGAAGGGGTATTATTCAAAGAAGGTGGTGTGGTAACAGTAGCAGTTATGTGCAATCAGTACTCTTTTTCTGACCAGCCAACCAAAGAATTTGTTGTAACTCAAATGATCTAAATACCCAATCTGAATTGCATATTGTCCTGTACCTTGTGGTGCTTCTTTTTGGCTTTGATCTTTTTTTTTTTGGGTTTGTTTTGAGCCACCTATTTTTGACTGAGCACCCAATATATAGCATAGTTTTTTTTATTTTCAGTCATAAATATTCTAGGATGATGACGAGAAGGTCTCAAATCCCCTTAATACCTTTAGGTGTTCAATTTTGACATTCTGAATTTCATAAAGAAAAACCTATCATTACTGGTACAGGTACTTTGTTTTCTTTCCGGTTCTATTATTGTGATCCCTTGGAATGGCGGAAGTCAGTATATTGTATGTTCATTAAGGAAAAAACAAAATTATGACAAAGGAAATAGATCTATTTGCAGTTTCATACAAGCCGTTGTATCTTGAAGGACTGTCGAAAATTAATGACTGAAAATGCAGCACTAGATAGTAAAATTAACAGGTTCTAAATTTAATTCATTACTTCCTTGGTTTAATTCAAGGCAGCACTAGATAATAATCTATCAAAATTAGGCTTAGTGGTCTGGTTTTGCTACTATGATGTAATGCAGCATATAATGGACCATGTGCCTTATCAAGATCTGTACTGTTATCACGACCTGAGTTACTGAACTGATCGAAGGAGTGGTGTATTATGTATCAGTGTAAAGACAATATTGCATTAAACATAATTATTACCTTTTTAATGTTATGAATGTTATTGCTACTATAAAATGAGAATAATGATAAAATAAGGAATGCATTTGTGTAATTATTACCTTTTTTATGCTTTTTTTTGATAATCCATATTACAAATCCTTTCATGTTAAATTTTTAATGTAATCAATTGGGATAAAATTGTTTACATAGTGATATAAATTTCTTATTTTTGAATGTATCAGTGGTATAAATTTCTATTGAAATTACTTTAGAAATCAGTACTACAAATTCTAATGTAATAATGTTGTTTTCACAGGTTTCTCACTGAAATAGAATGGTGTCATCATATTGCTGTAAGTTTGGATCGAGCAAATTAAGTAGCTGGAGGCTGGCTTGCAAAGTTAGTGTTGTAGGAGCTGATGTTAGTGACATCATATTTGTTTTTTTGTTTTTTTTTTTGTTTTCAATTTTGGTGGTATTGTTTAAATGACATGTGATGGAATATCATTTGAATTGATGTAAAAGCTTTCATTTAATTAAAATATGATTTAAAAGGTGCAATATTTGTATCTTTTTGTTTGCCATAATAAATTTACTTGTAAATTCTCAACAAAAAAAATACTTTGGTAGCACAACAGTAAACAATTTGTGAGGCATGAACTTGTAGCAAATGATGATGGTTGTCAAATAGATGATCCAATTATTTGGTTTTTAAATTGCAGTCATCATGTTTTAATTCAACATAATATAATCCAATTATTGCAGTACCAAGTACCAACATCATGCATGCAACTATGAAAAAAAGACCACTAACATATAATTCATTCGAAACCATTAAAACTTGCAAACAAATCAACAACTACGATAAAATATATATATATATATATATATATATATATAATTTTGGCAATGACAAGACATGACATAATTTTTTCACAAAATAACTTCAAATTACCCCTTCTCAAAACATGACATAATTTTTCACATAAAATTGCTAAATATTACATCTTATACAAATATATATATATATATATATATATATAGAGAGAGAGAGAGAGAGAGATGGGCTACGGTAAGTTGCGAAGTAAAGCGACTATTTTACTTCACGCTCATATTTTGCGATTTTTAATTTCAAAACATCGATCCAAACCGTTCATCTTGTTCTCCATATTGAAATGTGTCTGGAGACCAAATTTTACATTTTTTGGAATTTTTTTACTATTTATTAAGCAATTTTGAAAGTGACTGATCTGATGGTCTAGAAAATTTTACTGTTTTTTACTGTTCACAGCAAAACAACAATTTTAAAAAATGCTTAATAAATAGTAAAAAAATTCCAAAAAATGTAAAATTTGGTCTCCGAGCACATTTCAATATGGATTAAACATCTAACGGTTCGGATCAGTCGTTTGGACTTTCAAAATAAAAATACAGCGTGAAGTAGAAATGCATTTTACTTCGCAACTCACCGTAGCCCACCTCTATATATATATATATATATTTCTCACAATACCCTTTTACACATAATTTCTCACATTACACTTCTACATAATTTCTCACTTTTTCAAATAAAATTGCTAAATATTACATCTTATACAAAAAATTAATTTCTCACAATATCCTTTTACACATAATTTCTCACATTACACTTCTACATAATTTCTCACTTCGCATCCTGAGCAATGATGGTGCTGGTTGGGATGAAGTGTTACACCCCTGAGAGCTCTCCACTTGGCTCTGATTAACAGGTGCAACAGATGGTGTCAGCTGGCATGGAGTGCATGGAAAAGTGGGATTTTCCGTATCATAAGCATCAGTACAGTCCATGTTGTAGTCCATTAAAATACCTGATGACGAACATTTTAAAAAGAAACACTTACTTGAGTTATCCAGTATACATATATAAAAAAACTAAGGTAAGGTTGTACCTGCATAGATCGAAATTTCTATAAACAAGAAACTGATGTTTGTTTTGTATAGCTTGCTGTTTGTTTGTATTAGAGATTTTGCTTAGAAACTGCAATATGCTTTACTTTGATGTATTTCTGTTAAACTTTGTAACAGTACCAGAGGTTAGGTACCGCTAGACCAATTTCTGGTTTCAGTATTGAACCACATTGAACAGAACTTTAATGCCCCAAAATACATCCAGTAAGTCAGCACCAGTATGCCTTGAACAGAACCAATCGGCACAAATCAACAAGGAAATGGCACAACCATACTCAACAGGGAAAGGCAAGCACAATCAAACCTCAAAATGGCAACAATTGTAACGATTGATCAAGTTCATTCGGGAAAATCAACAACCCGCAATGGAATAAAATTCACTCAAAATTAAGCATTGGAAGGAGTATACTTTTATTTAGCATACCTAATTAGGCTCATAATTATAAGAAAGTTTACTAATCTCAGATCGCTGTAGAAGGTTGCGCTGATCTCGTACACCAAGGGCTGATGTATGGTTCGTGCCTTCAGAGAGAGAAGAACGGAGCATGTATGGAAGCGGAGAAGCACGGTTGAAACTTATATTGAGTGAGGCGGAAGTGGTTCCTGTTGAAACTTATATTGAGTGAGGCGGAGAAGCATGGTTCAGGCGGAAGTGGGCTAGGGCTAGGGCTCAGAGAGAAGAACAGAGCAAAATTCTACCACTGCACCTCAGAGAGAAGAACAGAGCCATTTTTCCTGTTGCAAATTCTACCACTGCGCCTCGGAGAGGAGAACGGAGAATGTATGGAGGCGGAAGTGGGCTAGGGCAAGGGCTCGTGCCTTCAGAGAGAACGGTTCATAAGTTTGTATGAGAAGGGTATTTTAGTCCGAAATTATTATTATTACTTTTTTAACAAAATTAATACGGTATAAATGACAATTTTACAAATAACCAAGTTTATAATGGCATTTTTACAATTTCCAACTTTGGAGTGGCATTCTCACAATTTCAAGGTTTTTTTTTTTTTTTTGAAAGCTTAGCAGTTGCTGCTAAGAATGCATTGAAAAGGAAAAATGATAGATACATCGCCTCATTTTAGGCCATCTTTTTTTTTTTTAGGTACAACCAATCCTGCACCCCACTTCCTAACTCAAGGCAACTACCCATTAATTACCTGTCTCCCTTATTCCAATTCAGAACATTACAAAATTATTAGAATTTATTATGCCACTACAAAATTCCCCAGATTTTTGCATGGGTATTCCACTTCTCATGCACGTCCCCCATTTTTTTTTAACAGTAGCGCATCCACAGCATCATCTCCATGCAGATTAAATCTGCCAATTGTTGAGGTCTCATTTCTTTGCCTGCAAAAACTACCGCATTTCTTTGTCGCCAGATCCACCAGCATACACATATTATTCTTACCGGCCCAGTAATCCTCCAGTCCGTAGGCTTGGCTATTGTCTGAAGAATTGATTTGCTCCATGTTTCTTCCAGTGACCGACCTTCCTCTATCAGCTTGTAGCCTAGTTTCATGCTCACCTGACTCCACACTTGTTTTGCAAAAGGGCATAAAATAAGCAAGTGGAGAGCTGTCTCAAGATTGCAATTCTGACACATAGCACACTCTGTTCTCCCTCCTATGTTCCTTCGTTGCAAAACGTCTCTGGTTAGTATCTTACCTTTGAGTAGCAGGTAAGCGAATATTTTGACCGTTGCAGGTGTCTTATACTTCCAGACAGATTTAAACCCATCTATCGGCCTTCCTTCACTCATGATTGTCCGATACACAGACTTTGCTGTGTACACTCCGTGTGATGTCCATTTCCATCGAATTCTATCTTGGCCGTCAGTCAGAATTACCGATTGGATTTGTTGTTGCTGCCGTGTTGTTAAGTGGAGGGTTTGTGGAGCATATTTAGCATCTCTTAGTGAGACGTGCGGCCTCAATTGCCTTGGTGTGTTCCTTATCTGGATTGGCTCTTCTCCCCAAGAGTCGAACCAGAATGAGATGCCTCTCCCATTTCCTATTTGCCAAGTCGTGCACCAGACAAAAATCCCCCTCAATTTGCCTATCTGCTTCCAAAAAAAGGATCCTCCAATTGTCCAATAGAGCGGCCCCCCTATCCTGATGACCATTTGCCTTAATGTATTAACCGTTATGGTCCACAGTGATTCCGGATTGTGATATAACCGCCACCACCACCTTAACAGTAACGCCCTGTTTTGGACTTTCAAATCCGTCACTCCCATACCTCCCCATTCAATCGGTGTACATACCGTTTTCCAATTTATTAACGAAATCCCGTTTCTGTCCGAATTGCTCTTGCCCCACAAGAAACTTCGGCGGATTCTATCGATTTTTTCAATTACCCAATTTGGAAGCAAAAAACACGTCATGTAGTATATCGGTATGGAAGACAATACCGATTTAACTAGTTGCAATCTTCCTCCACGGGAGATTAATTTTTGCTTCCACCCTTGCAGCCTTCGGTCTATCTTTTCTATCAAAGGTGTGAAGAGTAGTCTACCTGGTTTTGTCACCGTAAGCGGCATTCCCAGGTACATCACGGGTAATTCTGTTTGTAGGCAACCCATAACTGCAGCCACATCTTCCGTTTGATCTGCGCCTAAGTTAAACGGCACAAAGCAGCTCTTGCCATGATTTATGTCTAGGCCGGAAACCTTTGCAAAGATCCTTAATATCACCTTTAAAGTGACCACCACTTCCACTTGGCCACTTGCTATTATTGCCGTGTCATCGGCATATTGGAGCGCCGTAATCGGTTGGATCATCCTTGTGTTGATCGGCAAGTCTAGTGTCGCATTTGCCGCATGTATCATTTTTTGCAAGACATCAACAACAATCAAAAATAACATGGGCGATAGGGGGTCTCCCTGACGGAGACCCCTTTTGTGGGGGAAGTAGGCTGTTTGCTCCCCATTTATTATAATTCTTGAAGAAGAGGATTTCAACAAGTGCTCAATCCAATTTACCCACTGTTCTGGGAACCCTCTAACTCGCATCACCTCTAACAAGAAGGACCAATTGATAGAGTCGAATGCTTTCGAAAAATCTATTTTTGCAAATATAGCCGGGCTGCCCTTCCTTGCAATAAATTGCAGCATTTCTCTTGTTGAGATGAATGTTTCCGCTATATGCCTATCACGCACAAATGCCGTCTGGTTGGCAGATATCAAAACCGGCAGCCACTCCCTTAACCGGTTTGCTAGCACCTTGGAGATCAATTTGGGAAAGACATTGATTATACTAATCGGCCTATAGTCTTCGACCCTTGTCGAGACCTCTTTTTTAGGCACCATGACTATATTAGCTTTGTTTAGATTTGTCAAATCTAGCCTCTGCTCATAAAATTCATGAAACAATTGCATTACTTGTACCTTTAATATCTCCCAATATGTACCCAGGAATTCGTTGGTCAGGCCGTCCGGGCCAGAATCTTTATTCCTTGCCAATTGTTTGACTGCTGCATGTACTTCATCATGGCTGAATGGCTCTTGCAATATTTGGAGGCCCTCTGTTTCCCCATACAAGGCTGCCGGGTTAAAATTTATTGCCCGGCCATCTTGGCCGAGTATATTCTGCATGTGTATAAAGAACTCATGCTTTATTTCCTCCTCATTTACCGTCCTTTGCCCCTCTCTTTCAAGCACAGCCACCGTGTTACGCCTTCACCGTGCCGATGCATATTGGTGAAAGAAACGTGCGTTCTTATCACCACATTGCAACCACTTGCAACGAGACCGCTGGTGCCATCTTTGTTCTATTATATTGGAAAGTTCGAAGGCCCTCTGTCTGCTAAACTGTCTTTTTCGAAATTCGTCCGGGTTTAGTACCCGTGTCTCCTCTACTTTATCCAACTTCTGTATTTCGGTTTTATGAAACTGCAGCTCCTTTGCTGCCTCTCCAAAGTGTTGGCGATGCCATTGTCTTAGCTCCCTATGCATTTTCCCCATTTTTTCATCCATTATCTCTGTTAATGACAGATTGGTTCCCCTCTCTATCGGGTCAGTCCAATTCCTTTGAACAATTTCCTTAACCGGGTCATACCTTAACCAGAAATTTTCAAACTGGTTCCGTCTAGGTGAAGTTGCCGCTCCTGCACATGTCATTAACAATGGAACATGGTCTGACACTATCATCTCCAGCGCTCTTAAGTTGATATTCTGAAAGGCCAAGTTCCATTGATTTGAAATGAAAACTCTATCAATTTTAGAGAAGCTCGGCGTAGGCCGCTTGCTACACCATGTGTATTTGCGGTTCTCCAACTGCACCTCTGCTATTTCTAATTCTCTAATTAGATCATTAAATGCACACATCAACTGAAATCCTCTCATGTCCGCCGTTCTATCAATATACCATCTTACGAGGTTAAAATCTCCTCCTATTATCCAAGGATACCTTATTGTGTTGAAAAGGCTTCTCATCTCATCGATGAATTCCAACTTGCCATCATCTGTGCTTGGACCGTAAACGGTAGTGACCACAAAGCACTGTCCCGAACCAATTTGCCTCAGTACTGCCGTCACTGTGTGTTGCGTGCACCATGAGCTTTGGAGTTGATAATTTCTTCTCCATGCTATGATGCAGCCCCCAGCCGTGTTCTTTGCATCTAGGCTCACCACTTGCCTGTCGAAATAAGTAGGTAATGCACGCCACACATAATTTAAATTCTCTTCATTTAATTTAGTTTCTTGCATACAACATACATCACAACGGGAATCTTTCACTATGTTCCTAACAACATTGCACTTCTTGGCATCTCCTAGCCCCCTAACGTTCCAACAAAGAAATTTAAATTTTTTCATATTCATTAATTGAACTAAACAAACATCTACTACACTGGATACTCAATCTAGCTATCCCTTACTCCATTTCTGAGTCCAACTCATCTTCCGAAGTTGGATCAAATAATGGGTCAAAGCTGTTGCGCTTGTCTTCTGTCTCTGCCTCGTTTTCAGTCTGGGCTTGTTTTTCCTTTTCTTTTTCCTTTGCTTTTTCTTTCTGGGCCTTGGCATGTTCCCTAGCCCGATCCGCATTGTCCTCATTAATCACATCCTGTAAGTCCTGTATTTGGATCCCGCAATTCTGAGCCAAGTTAACACAGTGACTGTATTGTACTTTGATTTCATAAAGGCCTTCCTCATTTTTCCTGCAGGTGGCATGCCTTCTTTCGGGCCGAGCAGTTGCATTTTCTGGGCCTGGCAAGGAGACACGTTTTGAAGGCCCATCTTCATTATTTTCTTTGGTGAGCGGCTTCCTCTTTTGGCTGGAAGTGGCCTCCTCCGTGTCCTTACCTGTTGAGAGCAGAATTTCTGACCTCTCTGTCTGGTTTTGTCCTCGAGCTGAGTTTTGGAAGTTTCTCCTATTCATGTTAACGTATTTGCAACTCGGCATTTGAGGCAGTTCGGCTTCTGAAACCTTCTCCTTGAGTTTATCTGGTCTAGCTGATATCTCCATATTATGTCTAATTTATAGCCCTAATTTATACTTAAACCTGTGTTTTAAAGCCTATAAATGTGGACTTTTTACTTATATTTCGAAGAAATGTGGTACTGCTATGTTTTGTTTGGTATTTTGCAGGAAAAAGGGCGAAAAACTGGATCTGACAATTTTTCATACGGCCTGTATGACATACCCTACGGGCCGTACGGGATCTGCCCAACCACACAGAAGATTCCACAACAGAGGCACATAGTCTCCAAGACAAAACACAGCCCTACGGGCCGTATGGGGTCCCCTACGGGCCGTAGGGTGCTAAATCGGAAAAATCCAGCAGGATCTGAAATCAGCTGAAATCAAGGAGGCCGAAAAGGAAGCCTCTGCACACGCGATCCAGGGCATTAAATGAGATATTTCCTCACCAAAAAAAGGGGGGATTCACCACTGGAACTGGGACAAGCTTTCTTGGAGCAAAAGACAAGAGAGGAGAAGAGGAAGAGAAGTGAAAAACGCGAGTTTGCAACGGATCTTCAGATTTTCCACTGTTTTGTCATGAACTCTTTTACTTTCTGTTATTTGTGTTATCTTATGAACATGAGTAGCTAATTTACTTTGTTTCTAGGGTTAAGATGTAGTTTCTAGTTTGGTTTTGTTTGCATGCTACTTGGATTTTGTGTTGAATGCTTTGTTTTTACTTTGTTGAGTAGTATTTTGATTGCTTTATTTGTGCTTGCTTGAATTGATTAGTCATCCCGTTAGATGAATGCGCACATCTAAGTGTTAGGAGCCAAGTCTATGACATTTAATCCAACCGAATAAAGTATATGAAGTAGGGTGAAACCAAGGAGTACCCGAAAGGTGAAACTTTCCTTGAGGCGAAAGTCCTTGGATACTTTTAGTAAACCAACAAGTAACTTAGATAAATTAGGCCAAAATGCGAAAGTTGAGGTTTAACGCATCTAAGAGGGAAGTATTTGAGTCCGGTAATCGGGTACTAGGCCAAAATGCGAAAGTTGAGGTTAGGTATCTAGATCTGGTCGATAGAAACCCTAAACATTAGTATCAACACAGAAAACAGTAGCTGCAGCATTAACTCGGGGTCCCCTACGGGCCGTATGGATTCCCATACGGGCCGTATGCCTCGGGGCTGAACAGAAATGAAATCTGAACCCTGGAAACGCCTTTTTATCATTTGAAAACAACTTTAATTCTTTTTATTGTCTTTTAAACTTGTCATAAATCAGTAGAATTGTTAGGATTAAATCAAACCAATTTTTCTCACTTCTAGAATCTCAAGTAATTTTAAGACGAGTCCGGTCATTTTCTTCCGTCCCTGTGGATCGATACCTGAGCATACTCATCGATAGGATAGTGCACTTGCTATCTGATTTGACAGAGTGTAACAAAGGTTTAAAAGGTATAGCTTGCTATACTGAAACTTTGTAGCATATATTCTGTGCGAACACTAGCTTTTTGCACTGGCGTGTCACATGCCTGTCCCATCTGTCCTAGGTCAGGGGAACCGTGCTCTGTATTCCCTTGTGGGTTAGGCCGTGTATCGGTCTGTTCTTTCTCTTTGGGGTGACCCGCCTCATTAGCTGGACGCCTTAGGATAATCCTAGGCGTTGTTCCCTCATCAGCAGCATTTGACCGTTGCATGACGATCTGCTGTGGCTGATTGGGTGTGGAAGCCCTTCTTCTTTCTCCCCATGCATTTTCCGTGTTGCCGTCTTGTTTCATTCCATCTCTGCCGTATACTATCGACCTGATTTCCTCCGGGACCTCATTGACAGACATGCCTTGGCAAATCTCTCTTAGTACTGCTCTGCTCATCATAAACATTTCATCTCCATCCGCCAGACTTCCATCCTGTGTAGAGTTATCCGATGATGATGAAGAATCCGGTCTGCTGAACCGTATTGGCGTGGGTGGCAAATCTGTCGGCTTGTATATGGGGCCATGCACGTATTTAAGAGCCTCAACGTTTACTAGTTGCTCCATCCCACCGATTACTATGCCGACATTTTTCGGCACCCGTTTTAGGTCATCGGTTGCCACCACCGCGAGCCATTGTTTAAGGTCTGACGGTTCCTGATTATTGACTGAGCCCAAGTACGTGCCAATAGAGCTGCACGCCTGTATGACATACTCCTCTCTCCACAGATGATTGGGCAACCCCTTGAGAGCTAGCAGCACTTTGTATGAAGGTATTACAATAGCTGCATTCTCATGTTGGGACCATGGTTGAAAGGAGAAACCAAAGTCCCATAAGTCTGTGGGTGTAGCCGTGATAAATGTCTCTGGTGCCATCCCGTGAGGTAGCTGTATGAGATACTTACCTCCATGCAATACCCCAACCGATAAGTCTTCCCTCTGCAGCAGACCCGTTCTAGTAGCATAGGCTGCCACCAAGTCAGTAAGAAGCTCCATTTCCGGCTCTGAAGTGTGTAACACTACCGCTCTTTCTAGCCTTGCCGTTTCCTGAAAGAACTCAGGGGTTCTTGCTATAAAACATGTTACCTTAAATGGTCTATCTTCAGGCATGACCGGGAGCTCATTCGGAAGTGTACCCGTCAAGAGGTCATCAAATAACGGCTCTACTTTAACTGGTGCTGTGGGTTTGGGTATTCTTGCCGCTGGTTGCGCTGCTGCCGGTGGTGATGATATGGGGCAGTTCCTTGCCACATGCCCTAGTTTCCAGCATTTGCCACACTTTGGTTTGTTGCGACACAGTGCTTTGGTATGGCCATGCCTACAACACTTAAAGCACCTCCCCCGCCACTCGGGAAATGCCGGGGAGGGCGGAAACCTTAGGTGCGTGGGGCTGTGAGGTGATACGTAGTACGTAGCACCCTTGTCTGAGCCGGGGGATGACGGCCTAGAGTTAGGGTTTGAGTTTCGTGGTGATGTGGCTGCAGAGCTCCGTGGGGAGGTTGTTCTTGGTGTGGGGTTGGTGAGCGCCTGAGCATATGATGGACGGTTTGCGTAGGGTTTGAAGGGTGCCGGAGCCATCTTTTGTTGGTAGGGGGTGCCTACGGGAGGCTTGTTCCAGGCCTGTGGGAAGCGACGACGTCGGTGGTGCACCTCTTGCCATTCTCCTTGTTGCGCCATTTCCTCCGACAAGTCACAGTTGAACATGTCACAATTTCAAAGTTTTGGAGTGGTATTCTCACAATTTTCCCTTTTATTTAATACTCTTTCCAATTGAGTTCCTTTTTCTTAGTTCCAATTATTTGGGTAACGACGATGTTGTCCATAATACAAGTAAAGAAACCAAATTAGAAAAATGATTTCTTAAATTATAAATTATGTTCTTATCAATTTCAAATTTTTCTATCTGGGAAATCATGATGGTTTTTCCCGATTATATGTCGTGTTTCTTATAAGCAGTCGAAGTAATATGGGCTCTCCAAATTATATTAATGCATGGGAAACTGACCGGGACGAAGCTAGAAAATTCTGTCAACTAGGATTTGAACTCAAGTTAGAGAAATTATAATGGACGATGATAACAGTCCCCGCACCCTCCACCCCGCAAAAAATCCTGCAGAAAAGGACAAAAATAACATGGGGGGACCGTCCAATCATTAATGAGCGTTTAAAAAACTGCGGGTATTTAACTTGAAGCATTAAAGTATTTACCTTGAATTTGTCAGGTATTAATGAAAGAATCATTAAAGCATTAAAGTATTTACCTATGCAATAATCTCTATTTATGAAAGAATAAATCAATCCATTAATTGTCCCCGCACAAAATTTCCTTTTTTTTTGAATCATCCCCGCACAGTTGGGGACCATTAAACATGGGGGGACCACTCAATCATTAATGAACGTTTAAAAAACTGTTAGTATTTAACTTGAAGCATCGAAGTATTTAACTTGAATTTGTCAGGTATTAAACCCTATGCAATGATCTCTATTTATGAAAGAATAAATCAATCCATTAATTGTCCCTGCACAAAACTTTCTTTTTTTTTGAATCGTCCCCGCACAACTGGAGACCATTAAATAAACAATCTCCTCACCCAATGATAAATACTCTGAAACATAATGATAAATATTTTATGTTACATGGGTAAATACTTGACATTATATGGATAAATACTTTATGTTACATGGATAAATATTTCTCAGACATACTTTCAACTTTCAGTAAAACATCAATCGTAAATACTCTCATGCATAATGATAAATACTTTATGTTACATGGATAAATATTTTGTATTGCATAGATAAATACTTATTAGACATAATTGCAACTTACAGTAAAACATCAATGATAAATACTTTCAGACATAATGATAAATACTCTATGTTACATGGATAAATACTCTATGTTACAAGGGTAAATACTTCTCAGAAATAATGATAAATACTTTTTTGAACATCAATTAACAGATAAACATTTATTAACAGTGATTGTTATTAGATAACAGTATAATTAATGCGCAGATTGTTTTTAAAGCAATAATTAACGCGGGAATTGTTATTAGAGGAATGCATAATTAATGCGGGGATGGGAGTGGGGGGTTCTTATAATTAGTGGGGGGATAAAAGGAAACTTTTAGGAAAATTAGTGGGGGGATAAAAGGAAACTTTTAGGAAAATTAGTGGGGGGATATATGGCATTTAAGGAAGAGAGAGAGTGCGGGGAAAATGGGGGGATGGGAGTGGGGGGTTTGTTATAATTATTCTATTTTTTATTGTTTTGGTTAAATGCCAGTAGACTCAAATTGGAGGCTGTGCGCATTCGGAAGGGACAGATTCGAACCCGGTTTAAACCCATTCTGTGCTTCCTGTGCGAACGGATGTGACGTTTGATCTCACCCAGTCCCGCACGGCACCCGTAGTGCCGATTTTTTTATTTTTACCCAAAAATATTATTATTTTAATTAAAATATCCAGTTTTTCGCCGAAATTTTAAAAATACCCAACCCGTGGAATTTTTCCACGGGTTGAAATTTGAATTCCCACCGTGGAAAAATTCCACCGGCCAGACCCATTTTTTTTTTTTTTTAAAACAGAAATTTGTATTTATTTTTTATTTTTTGTATTGAAATATTAGAAATATTGGATATATTTCTTTGAAAATAGATGGAATACAATATAATTTGATTTATTAGAATGACTGCAACAAATAACCCGGATCAATATTTTTCAGATCGGATTTTTCGCGGCTGTAAGAAAAAATTAATATATTTCTTTATGTGTTATTGGAAAAAAATAAAAATGCTTAGATTCCGAGTTATTGATCCCGGTTCAAAAGTCACTTCTATGTAATCTAGAAAATATTATGATCTTTCTAGTACATTTAATTTATTAAAAGTTATATCTATTTTGAAAAAAAAAACAAAAACTTTAATTTATTTAATTATTATTATTCAAAAGTTATATCACGGGCCAGAACCATTTTTTTTTTTTTTTATTTTATTTTTTGTATTGAAATATTAGAAATATTGGATATATTTCTTTGAAAATAGATGGAATACAATATAATTTGATTTATTAGAAAGACTGCAACAAATAACCCGGATCAATATTTTTCAAATCGGATTTTTCGCGGCTGTAAGAAAAATTAATATATTTCTTTATGTGTTATTGGAAAAAAATAAAAATGCTTAGATTCCGAGTTATTGATCTCGGTTCAAAAGTCACTTCTATGTAATCTAGAAAATATTATGATCTTTCTAGTACATTTAATTTATTAAAAGTTATATCTATTTTGAAAAAAAAACAAAAACTTTAATTTATTTAATGATTATTATTCAAAAATAATTCTCAAAATAGATAAAACTTTTAATAAATTAAATGTACTAGAAAGATCATAATATTTTCTAAATTACATAGAAGTGACTTTTGAACCGGGATCAATAACTCGGAATCTAAGCATTTTTATTTTTTTCCAATAACACATAAAGAAATATATTAATTTTTCTTACAGCCGCGAAAAATCTGATCTGAAAAATATTGATCCGGGTTATTTGTTGCAGTCTTTCTAATAAATCAAATTATATTGTATTCCATCTATTTTCAAAGAAATATATCCAATATTTCTAATATTTCAATACAAAAAATAAAAAATAAATACAAATTTCTGTTTTAAAAAAAAAAAAAAAAAAAAAATTGGGTCTGGCCCGTGGAATTTTTCCACAGTGGGAATTCAAATTTCAACCCGTGGAAAAATTCCACGGGTTGGGTATTTTTAAAATTCCGGCGAAAAACTGGATATTTTAATTAAAATAATAATATTTTTGGGTAAAAATAAAAAAATCGGCCCGAAGTGCCTCTTCCTCTGTCTTTTTTATTCTCGCTGCCCCTTTTTCTCTCTCTCCTTTTTCTTCCTCTTGCTCTTCTCTCTTCCTCTCAAGCTGCTGGCCACTAAGGAGAAGGCTCTGCCTCCCCGTTTTTGAAGCTGCGACTGTCATCGATCTCGTCTCGTCTCTCTCTTCACCGACCGGAGCTGAACACGGCATTGGAACACCTTTTTCCAATCGCCTCTCTGCTTGACCCCTTCTTCTCTTCAAGTTTTCGAGCCCATCGGTATACCATTTTTAGAACCCTTTCTTTAGATGTGTAGTAGATATGTTAGATTAAGAGTAGGAAGTGATTTGGTACTTGATTGGTACCGATTGATACCAAATTTTTTGCATGCAAAACTGGTACAAAAAATGAAAAACCCCGAGTAGGTTGCATACTGCTCATATCAGGCCGCATACGACATAGGAATATTTAAATTTTCAAAAATTAAATTTTTTTCGTTACTTAGAAAAAGCTGTTAAGTGTTGGTACCGCATATGACACAAAACAAGCCGCATGCGGGGGTTACAATGAGCATGTACCAGTACCAAGAGCATTTACTAGCACCAGAACCCTTATGCGGCATCTAAACTGACCATAATAGGTGCTGGTAGACCTAAACTGAACAGGGACCCGTATACGGTACAACTCAGTACTGTATAAGATACTTAGGTAGATCAGACAATAACCAGGTAAGCTGCAAAGGGCCATTTTTATACCATATACGACTAGCACTTAAGCCGTATGCATAAATGTCTCTCAATCAGCCCCTGAACAAGCTGTTCAACTTGGGGAAGAAGAAGAGGGGAAGAAAAGACAAACTGTTAGTTAATAATAATCTAGAAGTCAATAATGCGATAAATTATCATATAAAGCTTTGTTCATGAATTGGATGTTTAATTATATATTATTTTGTTGCCTTGAGTATTATTGTATTATGGATCATTTCGAGGTAATGACTGGAATTGTGAAACTCCATAATTAAGATGATATATACTCTTAAAAAGTCACTGACCAAGGTAATTAGTAGGAACACTAATTAACCGTTACTAGGTTAGTATGTGGATTAAAAGATGGTTAAGTTTTACAAACCATTGACACGAGATGTCATTTTAATCACATAGATACATGTTCTAGGAACATGATATTTGACAGACTCCGAATGAAACATTGAATAGAATTGTGTTCGTGTCATTAATGTTTTCATTCAGTATCAAGTTCTACAGTATGAGGTATTTATCGTTCCTACTAAAAAATATGTGTGTGTGAGTGTTATCTAACGCTGTCCGTAAAAAACAGTCATAACGGTAGCATTTCCATATGTATAGCTTAGCTGAGGAAGCGATAGTCTGCCAAGAATATTATGTCCATCGTATCTCTATACGAGCTATAGCATCACTAGGCCCCTTGGTAGAGTTAGTGTCACACCCCAAACCAGGAATTCTGGATTAAGATGTGATCAACCTCGCCTCGTGTTTAATTAATCATTAAGCACGCAAGGCTAACCATAAATAATAAATCAAACAGCAGCGGAAGCAAAAATAATATAAATATCAAGCATTAGTCACATAGCAAATAAATAAACATACACATACATAACATATAATTCGATCCATCTCGGAATCCAAATAACACCATCTATAGAAGGGGATACATGATCTATCGAGCTCGTATATATAACACAGGAAATACAAGACTCGTAAACCTAATCAAAAGTCTAACTCTAGCTAATCAAACGGTGTGGCCATCGGGGACAACTCCTGCTGCGGATCGCCAGATGCTGTACCTAAAACCCACGAAACAACTTGTGGGTGAGCGACGAATCGCCCAGTATGTGACCCAGAATTATCCCCTCAGGGATCCTCTATGGTCAAAGCACTTTTATTTATAATATGAATACAATTTAAAAATATGCACCTGTATGAACCTATATTAATATCTAATAGAATTTATAATACTTTTGAATGATGCCATGATGCGATTATTCTATTATGCCAACATGCGGAATAACCCAAAATAAAATCAAGGTGAAATATCAGATATAAATCAAGTCGGAATCCAGTACTCCTTGCACTGTGTGCCCAAATACAATAATAATAATAATAATAATAATAATAATAATAATATGGATAAAGTAAATCACCCCGTGCTGTGCCAATAGGATCACAAGATCCAACAATATAATCCAAGGACTGTGATCAGAGTGCAATGATACACGTTGCCTAGTGACATCGAGCATTGCTCCACAAGATAATAGCACACTAGCCGATGGTTATATCAAAATTCGGTGTGTCATCTCACCTAGACGATTCATAAGCCAAACATATCCAATAGGAGAAATCATACAATGCAAGTCGTAAAAATATCATCACCAGGGCCACAGAACTCGAGATCGGAACTGTGCCCTCACCCGCCACCCGCCACACCAACACCCGCCACACCAAATCACCAAATCCGCCATGGAACTCGAGATCGGAACCATGCGGTAGCGTAAAACAGACCTACACAGAACTCGAGATCGGAACTGTGCAGTCTCAAGTAATAAAAATGCCACCACGGAACTCGAGATCGGAACCGTGGTGGGGTAACCCGTTCTAGGCATGTAGCTCCTAATGTAGGCGTGGGAAACATCCCGAATCGTCCGTGCCACAGAACTCGAGATCGGAACTGCTCACGTCAAATAGCAAAATGATCGAAAAATGTATATAATCAAAGTTTATACATATAATATAGTCCTAAAGCCATCAAAGGATCAAGTGACCCTCAGCTCAGTGGCTGTCGGGCCGTCCCATGCCAAGTGACACAAGACGGAACGAAGTCACTCGGCTCTGCTCAGCTCTCACCAATGCATGCATATGCACGTAAAATAATAATAATACATTGTCTTCTACGAGAAGAAGACAAACTAGTATCATAATATTCTAATAATAAAAATATAATATTATTTAATTACCCTACTCCTACAATACAGTAAATTCATATTTTTCAGGGTTATGCAATTCTACCTATAGTGCAGAAAGGATAAACATGCTCTACAGTTTTACTGCAACTACTTAAAATAAAGTGCGGATGTCAGGTCAGATGGAACGACTGGTAAGAGTACGCCCACGAAAAGAATAATTCAGATATCCCACACCTGTAGGGCTGGAGTCTCTATCGCTAATAATCAGCGTGCTCCGCGTATGCTCCGAACTGCGAGTCAGTCGGATCGATCCACGGGTCGGACTCGTACGGAGTCGACTGATCTGTGATCACGTAATTTAAACTAATTAAAATCTACGCTAAATTATTCTAACCGGTCGAATTGCAGTTTTTGAAAGTTAATTTATTATTATTAAACTCCAATATTACTGTTCTTATTACTAAACTAATACGTTTTATAATATGCTTTTAGTTATATTATAATTTAGATACGTATATTGGTTTTACAAAATTTTAGAAAAGCATGTTTACCTTTTTACGTGTTTTCTAATTATTTCTAAGTCGAGCAATTCGTTATTTTATAACTAATCTAATTCTACATGTAATTAGTCGTTTCGAATCTAAGTCAGAATAAAATATTGTTCTTGTTTAAATTACTTATTTACTAACTATTAAGCTAATTTCTTAATTATAAACTTTAGATAAAATTAGTATTATTGTAGATGTACATATATTATTCGGTAAGTATGGTCTCAAATAATTTGTTAAGCTATATTAGTCATCCTTATAATGTTCGTTAGAAAGTCCATGACATATATACGTGTGTCTCTATGTGTGTTATGCTTAGTCATAAGAACATGTAAAAACGTTTTAGAAAGCTCTATGATGTTATTAGTAGTAAGGCGTATGTTACATATGTCATATGATAAGTACTAGTTTAGGTAACTTGTTATGATACTACATACTCTCATGATTTTTATAAGAAAATCATGATATATATTTCTATATATTAAAGTACCTGATAGGTGTGTAAATGTACATAATCTTATAATTCTAATTTTAAGCCACAGCTACAACTACCAATTAATTAGGCCGAATTAAAATTCAAAAAATTCAGATTCGCATAGAGGCCCTTTATACTTAATTTATTTATACAATTCAAAGGCTTTTACAATATGCCCCTTAATATTATCAATAATTGCCAAGCCCCTCCCTTTTCTATTTTTATTGTGCATTACCAATATCACAACAGAGGAGCACTCAAAGAGCACAACAACAACAAAACAGAGGGTCTCGCATAAGGCGATGTCAATTTGACCGAGTCGGAAAAATCAACAACCCAACTCGATGCTTAATAAATCACTTCCTACGATTATGCTACGACATTAATTAAATTCAGCAAGGCGAAATCAAGCCTCGAGAATCAAGAAAAAGGGTTGTTTTATACTTACCCGAGAGAGTTTGAACACCCGTTAAAGACACGGACAGAGGGCCGGTTCCAAGGTTCGTCATCTCGCCTCGCAACCTTCTCCAAAATTATCAAATCACAACCACGAGACAATAATGCACCAAATTTCTCAAAAATCACAGCGAACTCTCTACAATTCGGGTAATTAACAGTTTAATTAGAGGAAAACAGAAAAGAGGGGAAGATCGAAAATTTTCGACACATGAGACCAAACAACCGAATTAACCAAAATGAGAGGAGAAGAACATACTTACAACCAAGAGGCAGTGAAGGGAAACCCCCATGCAACGAAGACGGGTCTATTATCAAGAGAGATGAGGGTTAGAGTTTTGGAATGGAGAGGAAGAGGGAAACGGGAAGAGAGACAGAGAGGGCGGGGTGACGCTGGTAGGGTATCACGGCCAAAGAGGGAGGAGAGGGTGGGGCGGCGATCAGTGGGCTGGCCGCTGCAACGGCAGAAGGGAGGAGGAGAGGGGGGGGGGGGGCGCTGGTTTTGGTGTAGAATAAAGGAAGGGAGCGGGGGGGGGGGGGGGGGAGCTCTGTTGGCGTAAGAAGAACGCAAAGAGAGAGAGGGGGAGGAGAGAAAGAAGGGGAGGGGTTATTAATTGGACTGCTTTAAGATCCGTGTTGGTTGCCTTTGAATGGTTGAGATATTTCAAAAGAAATAAGCATTCATAGATGAGATATATATGGTGCGAATTAGATCCCGACGGGAAGCAAAAATCTATCGAATCAAATGGGCTCATGTCCCAGTCAATTAATATCTTTTAAATATTAGGTTGCATTTTGATTTGAGTCAAAATTAATTTGCATCTTTTATGTTCAATCAAACCAGTTACGAACTTAGGTTTAGAAATTAATACTAGAATTTAATACGAAACATTTCGAATGTTCATCATAAATTTTATAATTTTATTCATGGTGCTATATTTTATTTTATTTTCAAATCTCTAAATTTCAATATACATAATTTCATAATTCATTTATATTTTGAAATTTTAATTAAAATTTTAATCAATCAAATAAAAATCTGAAAGGTCGTTAGTTTAATTAAAAAAATTATTTAAGTGTAATATTCGATTTAGTAATTTAATCATGTTTTAAAATTTCGGAATATAACAGTTAGATTATCTGCATGCGGTATAATTACAAGAGTAAATATATTTGATAATTTACTCAAGATCAAGAAAAGATACAGTTAGCAAGGATGACACACATCTACCTTGAAACTGATCTGATAGTTATGAGACAGAAGAACTGACACAAGTAAATTGTTTACTGGATCGTGATATTGTACAGTACATCATCATCTGTGTAATTGGATGGTCATAGTGTATACTGCCAGATGCCTCCTATGATTATAGAAGTTAAAACAGTTTTAACTCTATTTACCAACATAACACAGATCCTATTGGGTCACACCATATAGGAGCTATTCGGAGAATCTTACTGATTAATTATAAATTGATTGTAATTAATATTAAGATGGTTATAATTAATTATACGTGTTATAATTAAATTATATTTGTCATGTTAAAAATGACAAAACAAAAACTAATGGTTATAATTAGTTATATTAGGTATAATTAATTATAATTAATTGTACGTCATTTAGAATGACAAACAAAAACACATGTTAGTTTATAAACGTGTTTGACATGTTGTATAAAAATTACCAAACGAAAACCGTAGACAAATATAATTGTACATGACAATTATACATATTTGATTTGGATATTTACTATTCATAATGGGTTTGGGTTAATGGGTTTAGAATCCATTAAACTAATCTAACCAATATGAAGTTGCAAAATCCAAATTGAATACCTCTCCAAAACCGCCATTAAAGGGCATTTTGGTAATTTTGGCAACTTCGGGGGTATTTTGGTCTTTTACGAACCTCCTCAAATGCCTATAAATAGAGGGGCATAGGTGAAAGAGAAAACTCACTAATTCACGTGTTAATCTGATTACTTCGTTAATTGGAATTCTCTCTTTCTCTGTTTACAGTTTTTCGGATTTGTGAATAGTGTTTTATCGAATTTAGTGGTATTTCAGATTTTGATAATCAGTGAATCTGATTGACCGAAAGTTCGGTGAATAGTGTTTTTACAGAATTCCGCGGTTTATAGTATTTCTGGCAAAATAAATAAACCGCTCTCTGGTTAGTCCTGGTGGATAACCAATAGAGGTATCACACGTGTGATACTCCGAGTCGATTCCTTCCCTGGTGTAGCTCTACTCGCTCGGTCTGCATTCCAACTGTGATTTGAAAACAAGGTATAAACATGTTATATTAATCTATTTAATTGATAAATAGATTTAATGTTTTAGAAATCAATTATGGAGTAGATCTGTAAATAGGATTAAACGGATCTTCTTGATTCATTTAATCCGTAGCTTAAGGTAGAAGTAAATTTTTTTTGTTTTACTCTTTCTGCAACTTAAGCAAATAAATGGATTTGAACCGTCAAAACCCCAACATACTTAATCAATGGATTTGAATTGTCAAAACCCAATAGTGGTATCAGAGCTCAAGGCTCTCCCGCTGATTGATTTTCTAAAAGTTATAACTTATGCAAATAAGGTGCATATACCACATATCGGTTTAAATTCTTACATTTGCAGCACAAGTCCAAAACCGATTAGAAATGAGATTTTCTTGGTTCGGTTTTACCGACTAAGAACGTTAAATTAGATTTACGCTTTCTTTATGCTTTCTTATGAAATGTAAACTTTTACATTTCTTGGATCGGTTTTCCGACCGAGAAAGATAAAATAGGATTTTATGCTTTCTTTATGTTTTCGTTTACAAAACTTTTGATTGCGTTAAAGTTCATCTAAGAATGTGATGAAGCAATAAAGTACCTGAGTAAGAGCTGTTAATCTCCACCCGTAAAAGACAAGGTTAATGACAAGAAAAGTCTCGGCTTTTCGTCTAACCCTCTTTTACGTGTCCTGATAGCTGGCCCAAAGGGGACTTTGTCACGTTACCAAATTGCTTTAACGCTTTTAAAATGGCAAAATTTAGTGTAACTTTTTCGCCTCTTCGAAAACCTTCGGATAAGTAAAGTTCATCGAAGAATGTGATGAAGCAATAAAGTACCTTAGTAAGAGCTGTCATTTCCACACCGTAAAAGAGATGGTTCTGTCTAGGAAAGATTGAGTCTAAGCGGTCCTTGTGACTCCGATCTTTCCTGGGAGCCCCTTTTACATGTCCTAATGGCTGGCCGAAAAGGAACTTTGTCACGTTACCAAATTGCTTTACGGACCGAAAAAAATATCTGTTTTTAAAACATGTAAACTGTTTATATGCTTTAAACGGTATAAAATAAAGAACTGAGCATAGCTGCAAAATAAAGAATTAGGAACTGATAAATAATATACCTGACTTGGTCCCGTATATAAGTAAATTAGATTTACTGCTTTGATATGAAATGAATAAATTAGATTTATCGCTTTCAAGGAACCGTGAAATCACGTGATGTCAAAGAAAGATTTGTGAAGGAACTCACCGTTGTCTTTCTGGCAGACGACTTTCACGTGTCCGTAATAATGTCCAAAGTGTTAGTGTAATAATCTAGAAGTTAATAATACGATAATTTATCATAAAACTTTGTTCATGAATTGGATGATTAATATCATTTTGTTGCCTTGATTATTATTGAATTTATGGATCATTTCGAGTTCATGACTAAAATTGTGAAACTCCATAATATAGATAATATATACTCTTAAAAAGTCACTGATCAAGGTAATTAGCAGAAACACTAATTACCGCGATAAGGTTAGTATGTGGATTAAAAGATGGTTAAGTTTTACAAACCACCTGACACGAGATGTCATTTTAATCACATAGATACATGTTCTAGGAACATGGTATTTGACAGACCCCGAATGAAACATTAAATATAATTGTGTTCGTGTCATTTATGTTTTCATTCAGTGTCAAGTTCTACAGTATGAGGTATTTATCGTTCCCACTGAGAAATATGTATGTGTGATTGTTATCTACCGCTGTTTGTAAAAAGCAGTCATAACGGTAGCTTTTCCATATGTATAGCTTAGCTGAGGAAGTGATAGTTTACCAAGAATACTATTTGTCCCTCGTATCTCTATACGAGCTATAGCATCACTGGGCCCCTTGATAGAGTAAGATTATCTGCTAGCGGTATAATTACAAGAGTAATTATATTTGATAATCTGCTCAAGATCAAGAAAAGATTCAGTTAGCAAGGATGACACACATCTACCTTGAAACTGATCTGATAGCTATGAGACAGAAGAACAGACACAAGTAAATTGTTTACTGGATCGTGATATTGTACAGTACAGCATCATCTGTGTAATTGGATGGTCATGATGTGTTGTCAGATGCCACCCATGATTATAGAAGTTAAAACAGTTTTAACTCTATTTACCAACATAACACAGATTCTATTGGGTCACACCATATAGGAGTTAATCGGAGAATCTTATTGTGATTGATTATAAATTGGTTATGATCAATAGTAAGATGGTTATAATTAATTATACGTGTTATAATTAAATTATAAATGTTATGTAAAAATAACAAGCAAAAACATTGGTTAATTTATAAACGTGTGTGACACGTTGTATAAAAGTTAACCGGTTAATTTATAAATGTGCAGGACACATTGTATAAATTACCGAAATAACAAACCGCAAGAAAAATATATATATAATTGTTCAGAATAATTATACGAATATTATTTGTGTTCGGGCCGAGGGCATTCGGGTCTTTTCAGATTCGTCCTTATCCGCATGACATGTCATTGATCCTATCCAGATGACATGTCATCAATCCTATCCACAAGGGCAAAATGGTCATTTCACACCTATGCCACCTTGCATCTGTAGAAACATGGAGAAGAGTGTGGAAGGGTGTGGAAGGGGTATTTTGGTCATTTCACATATAAAAGGATGAGGTGTCAATGGCATACCTTGTAAATAGGCCGAACTTGGAGGGCATTTTGGTCTTTTGCAACCGACCCTAAACACTATAAATAGGGGTGGAGGGGTAGAGAGAAAATAACTAATTCACTCATACCGGTTTCGTGTCGAAACGGATCGGTATTTTCTCTCTTTCTCGGTTTCTCTCCCAAATAGTGTTTCGGTTGAGAAAAGAAAGTTATACGTAGTTGACGTATAATCTTGCGGGTTGTTGTGGAGTATATTTACGGGATCGATGAATAGTGTTTTACCGAATTTAGCGGTATGTCAGTTTTGCATATTGATGAAACTGAGCAACCAAAAATTCGTGTTTACGGGTTTTCGTCTTTTTCCCGTGAATAGTGTGTTTGCAGAATTCCGCAGTTTACGGTATTTCTGGCAGAAGAAATAAACCGCTCTCCGGTTAGTCCTGGTGGATAACCGATAGAGGTATCACACGTGTGATACTCCGAGTCGATTCCTTCCCTGGTGAGGCTCTACTCGCTCGGTCTGCATTCCAACTGTGATTTGGAAACAAGGTATAAATATGTTATATTAATCTATTTAATTGGTAAGTAGATTAAAGTTTTAGAAATCAATCATGGAGTAGATCTGTAAAAGGATTAAATTGAGTTTTGATGCCAAAGGAATACTGAAGGTGGACCGCCTTGGAAAGTTTCCTGACATACCCCGTTTAATCCTGAGCTTAAGTTGGCCGTAGAAATTTTTGTTCTACGGTCATTCCGTAACTTAAGCCTAAACGGGTTTTTGGTTAGCACCGTAAAACCCCAACACAAAGTCAGTTACAAGAACTGACTGCTTAACAAAGCTAAGCGTATCAAAGAGGTACTGATAAGAACAGAAACTAATGAAGATCACATTTCGTATTCAAGACTTCCTTTCCACGACTCACTCCATACAGGTAATGTCGCCAAATCTTTAAGGCGAAGATTACTGCAGCCAGCTCCAAATCATGGGTCGGGTAATTCTGTTCGTGCGATCGCAACTGCCGAGAGGCATACGCTATAACATGGTCCTTCTGCATCAACACACATCCCAAACCAGATCCGGATGCATCAGTGTAAACCGTATACTCCTCGTCAGTAATAGGCATGGTAAGAACCGGTGCAGATACTAACCGATTCTTCAACTCCTCAAAGCTTTGATCTTGAGTGGCACCCCACTCGAACTTCACACCTTTATGCAACAACTTCGTAAGGGGAGCAGCTAACTGTGAGAATCCAAGTACGAACCTTCTATAATAACCTGCTAGCCCCAGAAAGCTGCAAATCTCCGTAACTGTCTCTGGTCTCTTCCAATCAGTCATCTTCCGAATCTTTTCTGAATCTACTGCCAACCCTTCTCCTGATATCACATGACCGAGAAATGCCACTTTCTCGAGCTAGAACTCACACTTCGAGAATTTCGCGAACAACTGATGCTCTCTCAACCTCTGCAACACTATCCGCAGATGTACCTCATGCTCCTCTCGTGATTTCGAATATACCAGGATGTCATCTATGAACACCACCACTGTCGAGTCTAGTAGATCATGAAACACGCGATGCATCAGATCCATAAATGCAGCTGGGGCGTTCGTTAGCCCAAACGGCATAACCCGATACTCATAGTGCCCGTAGCGTGTACGGAAGGCTATCTTCTCTACATCACTTGGGCGTATCCTCAGCTGGTGGTACCCGGTCCTCAAGTCTATCTTGGAATAAATCGAAGATCCTTGCAAATGATCGAACAAGTCATCAATTCGGGGTAATGGGTATCTATTATTCACAGTTACCTTGTTCAGTTCACGGTAGTCAATGCACAATCGTAGGGTACCATCTTTCTTCTTTACAAATAACACGGGAGCACCCCATGGAGACATGCTCGGCCTAATGAACCCGCTTTCCAGCATCTCCTCTAATTGCGCCTTGAGTTCTTTCAACTCCGCAGGAGCCATTCGATACGGACTCTTTGAAATTGGAGTCGTGCTCGGCATCAACTCTATACCAAATTCCACTTCTCGTTCGGGAGGTAGTCCGACTATCTCTTTCGGGAACACATCCACGAATTCTGACACCACCGGAATCGTATTTATCTCTCTAACTTTCGTAGTGGTGTACACTACTGCCGCCAGATACGCATTGCACCCTGAATCGATCAGATGCCTAACTTCCACAGCCGAAATGCATGGTATTAACCCTCCAACTTTTCTACAGTTCAGCATGCACGACATACTACCTTTTGCGGTCACAAAACAAATCCTGCGGTGCGGGCAGTCGATTGTCGCGGCATGTCTTGTTAACTAATCCATCCCTAATAGCACGTCGTACCCAGAAATCTCCATAACCAACAGATCGATTTTGAGATCCCTCCCGTCAACTCTGACTTTTCGGTTTCGGCATATGGTTATTTTTCGGTCAGTCGAACCGAAAGGGGTTTGGACACTCAGGACTTGGTTACTGGTTTCGGTTGGCAAATTATACTTTTCTACCCAAGCCTTCGATACAATGGAATGGCTACACCCAGTATCTATCAAACAATATGCACTCTGATCCGAGATAGGAAGTATACCTGTCATCACATCAGCTCGAGAGTCGGGTGGGTTCGAGCCTTCACCTTCCTCTAGAGTCCTTGTCGCGTCATATGCAACCTCTGTTATACCGAGTGCGTGGGCAGCCACTCGACCTCCAATCCTGCCTCCGCTGGTTTGAGGAGCACCTCGACCACGGAATGGTGGTCTACCCTGTCCACGTCCCGCGGGTCCTCTACCACCGCTGTCTCTCGGAAACCTTAGTGCTGCATTCGGACACTCTCTCGCCCAATGCTCCATACTGCCGCAGGTGTAACATGCTTGGTTGCGGCGTCTGCAATCGATCTCAGAGTGGGCCTGGTTGCATGAGCGGCACCACACCGAAACTGTCTCAGGGGTGGTCTAGGTGCTGCTATCTGCCTCGGAGGGGGTCTAGGTGCCACAAACTGTCTCAGGGGTGGTCTAGCCGTCGATGGTCCTCCCCTCGACCTAAACTGCCTGTTCTGGTCCTCCCTCTGCTTCACACTCCTCTCCGTCATCTGCAACCTTCTCCTCTTGCTGCGCAACTCTACTTGCTCAGCATGATCCATCATGGCCTGCAGCTCAGTAGCCATCGGGGTATCCACAATCATAGAGATCCCCCCATCAAGTCCATCCAGTACTGCCTATGGTATCTCACCACATCAGTCTGCACATCAGTCGCATACCTGGATAGGGCGAGAAATTCGTTGTTATACTCTGTCACCGCTCGCCCATCCTGCCTCAGATCCATAAATTTTCTCCGCAACGCCTCTCGCTGCAAGTTACTCAGAAACCGTCGAGTGAACTGCAGTTCAAACCACTCCCACGGAATCTTGGCCTCTTCCCCGACATAACTACGTCGGGCTCCATCCCACCAGAACCTCGCACCCTCCTCTAACTGCTGTTCTGCCAGCTCCACCATATCTTGTTCTGGTGCTCTACATAGAACTAGCTTCGCATTCATGCTCGCGAGCCATTCTTCCGCAGCGGCATACTCGCCAGTGCCATTAAACCGAGGTGGATTAAGGCGCATAAAGGAGTCGTACAACCTCCTAAACACTTCAGGACCATCTCTTTGAACCTCCGGTATCACATCGCGTCTCTCTGCCTGGCGACCTCTCTCGTAAGCCTCAATCAGTCTCTCATCTAAATCACGATCCCGGTCCTGCCCACCTCTAGGTCCAAGATCAACTCTTTGGACCTTAGGCCCTGCAGATCCGGCCTCACTCGCATGAACGATTGGCTCATTCTGTGGATCCTGAATAGGATCACGATTCCTGATTCGAGGTCGTCCCCTACCTCGACGTCCTTCCATAACTTAAATAAGAAGAAAATAATTTATTAAGTTTGCATACACTTCTTTCATAGAATGAACAAGTCGTTAGCCGTGACGACCACAAGTTTAACGTACCCCACTCACGTATCCTATCAGTCTGGTTAGGGCTTAAAACCTTGAGCTCTGATACCACTGAAGAGAACTGTCACACCCCGCGGCCACGGGTCGTAACAGTCCCCCGCCGTAAGCATACACTCCATGTATACTTACAAGGCATTTAAAGTAAATCAAGCATTTCACAATAGAATAATATAAAAGCAGGTTCATATATGTAAATCAGAGTACACAGTCTGGTCAGAATATCATACAACAAAAGTATCACATCCGGATACCAACCATGAGGCCTACCCTAAATCTATACATCAAAACATATCTAGGGTCATGTAGTGGTAAGCTACTAAGGCCTACTACTCTCGTGCCTCTCCGGAATCAATCGCACCAGTACCTGTAAAGTAACCCGAAGGGTGGGGGTGAGAATAAAATTCTCAGTGCGAATTTGCCATAGTTTAGACGACTTGCAATCAGACTCCATATTCAAAAATGAAACCCAAACCATAACAGTTCAAACAGATATATATTCATAAATAACAGAATGCCAATGCTCGACAACAATTAATCAAATAAATCACAGTTAACGGAATTTCCAAGATGAATTTCAAACACAACACATATTTTGGCTTAACTCGATTTATTAGGGCTTGTAGCAATTACAGATGTTCTTTCGAGCTGGACCCTTTGTCAAACCCACATCTGTAGGGTTACTGACACCTACAGATGGCCAACTGAGCTGGACCCTTTATCTGACGCCCATCTGCAATTGCTTGGCTTAACAGTTATTAAGGTCTGGTTCAAGTCACATAAAGAAAATTATCTTTAGAATCGTTTCCAATATTCGCAATATTCAATTGACCTTCCAAATGCATTAACACGTAGGAGAATGCCACCGAGCCACAGACGTTACACACTAGTCACCCACGATTCCAATCCACACATCATACATAATCACCCTCCCTCGTCCCAACCGGTACTGGGAAACATTGAGGGCCGTTCACCTAATGCCATTAGGATCCTGGGAATCAAAGTCAGCATACAGCCCGACTTTGCAAATTCATTGGATCCAAGTGCTCAACTTCGTAAATCCATTCACATACATAGTTCGTGGTGACTTCCAATCAAAATCAGATCATAATAGATCAACACAACCTATAACCATACCAGCATGCAAATCACTCAAGTCACATCAATTCGAGTTTAATTTGATTGGGCTATGCAAATGCTTTACACAATTCAATGATGCAATCAATGATATTCAACATGACAAACGAATACACAGTTTACTTCCTGAAAATAAAGTATCAAACAAGTCCAAGAATCCCGCACCTGGTTACGATGAGCGTACCGCTTAGTTAAGTATCAGGCGTCTCGAATTGCCTCGCAACGTCTTGCTTGATCGAGCCTACACCTATATTACGCGTATACTAGGTTTAACATTGGTTCATGATCGAGGAGTTTACTCGAGTTGTATTAGGGCTCATACCTTAACTAATCTCCTATCCTTTGGTACTAATTCGTTCGGTTCATTATCTCTTACCAAAATCCTCTAAAACCTCACACAATCTCATCTAGGTCCTCTGGACCTTACAAACTCTCAATTGGGTAACAATTCACTTACTAGTTCACCAATTTGGTTCTCGTGACAATTCCATTTACCGTTTGGTTAAACCCTAATTTGGTCAAATCTCAAATCAGCCGTTAAATGTTCTAGAAATTCAAGATCAAGAGGTAACCCTTCCGATTACAAGCCTAATCGGTCGGATTAAACAAATCAATTCACGATTATGCCCAATTTCAGTTTTGGCACGAAAACCCTAAAAATCAAAATCCGAAATCGAGTTGAAATTGGGAAGGAATCGGCAAATAAACGGTCAAAGAAGCTCAAGGAGCTAGTCTACAAGCAGTTCGAACACAAATCTCGGGTTTAAAACGAAAATCCGAGAAATCGAGAAAATTCGAGATTTAGAGAGAAACGGGAAGAGAAAAAGAATACCGAATTGGAGAGCTAGGAGAGATCCACGGGCGCTTACTCGATTCCAGCTTCGATTTCTCGCAACAATCGGGGGTTAGAGAGGAAAGTGAAGCTCTCTCACTCTTTTTCTTCTCTCTTGGCGAAAATCACAAAATAATGGGGAAATGGGCGGAGGGAAGAGAGAGAAAGAAAGAAATTTTGGGCTTTTATGAAAAGATACCCTGAGTGCGGACGCACTCAATTCAGTGCGGGTCGGCCACCCGCACTCAGCACTTAGAACAGATTTTCAGCAGTTGAAAATACACAGAAATATACATGAGTGCGGACGCACTCATTTTCAGTGCGGGTCAATCACCCCCACTCAATACTTGGCAGAATTTCGGCAGCTTGAAAACACAGAAAAGAATACTCCAGTGCGGACGCACTCAGTCTAGTGCGGACGCACTCAACACTTAGTCAAATTTTCATAAAAACGGCACTGAACAAGGGAAATGTCTGAGCGTAATGCGGACGCACTCAATTTCATTGCGGGTCGGTCACCCGCACTCAGTACTTAGACGGATTTTGGAAAGAAATTCAATCAACACAGAAGAATACTCCAGTGCGGACGCACTCAATCCAGTGCAGACGCACTGAGAAGAAATTCAGAAAACAACTAAGGAAAACAGAATCCAGTGCGGGTCAGTCACCCGCACTCACCACCAGTGCGGACGCACTGGACCTATAAAGGTTCAGAACTTCAAAATTCCGATGCGGTTTTGATTCATACTTAATTTACTTATTTAGGGGAACCTTAATTAAGGTTTAAACTTCCATTTTGTTAGCACGATTTTCGATTCTTGCCTTTAAATCATTAAAAAGTAATTGTAAAAGTTTCGTAACGTAACAGATACATGTTATAGGAACATGGTATTTGACAGACCCCGAATGAATCATTAAAAAGAATTGTGTTCGTGTCATTTATGTTTTCATTCAGTGTCAAGTTCTACAGTATGAGGTATTTATCGTTCCTACTAAGAAATATGTGTGTGTAAGTGTTATCTAACGCTGTCCGTAAAAAGCAGTCATAACGGTAGCATTTCCATATGTATAGCTTAGCTGAGGAAGTGATAGTCTGCCAAGAATACTATTTGTCCCTCGTATCTCTATACGAGAGTTAGATTATCTACATGCGGTATAATTACAAGAGTAATTATATTTGATAATCTACTCAAGATCAAGAAAAGATACAGTTAGCAAGGATGACACACATCTACCTTGAAACTAATCTGATAGCTATGAGACAGAAGAACTGACACAAGTAAATTGTTTACTGGATCGTGATATTGTACAGTACAGCATCATCTGTGTAATTGGATGGTCATAGTGTATACTGCCAGATGCCTCCTATGATTATAGAAGTTAAAACAGTTTTAACTCTATTTACCAACATAACACAGATCATATTGGGTCACACCATATAGGAGCTATTCGGAGAATCTTACTGATTAATTATAAATTGATTGTAATTAATATTAAGATGGTTATAATTAATTATACGTGTTATAATTAAATTATATTTGTCATGTTAAAAATGACAAAACAAAAACTAATGGTTATAATTAGTTATACTTGGTATAATTAATTATAATTAATTGTATGTCATTTAGAATGACAAACAGAAACACTGGTTAGTTCATAAACGTGTTTGACATGTTGTATAAAAATTACCAAACGAAAACCGTAGACGAATATAATTGTACATGACAATTATACATATTTGATTTGGATATTTACTATTCATAATGGGTTTGGGTTAATGGGTTTAGAATCCATTAAACTAATCTAACCAATATAAAGTTGCAAAATCCAAATTGAATACCTCTCCAAAACCGCCATTAAAGGGCATTTTGGTAATTTTGGCAACTTCGGGGGTATTTCGGTCTTTTGCGAACCTCCTCAAATGCCTATAAATAGAGGGGCATAGGTGAAAGAGAAAACTCACTAATTCACGTGTTAATCTGATTACTTCGTTAATTGGAATTTTCTCTTTCTCTGTTTATGGTTTTTTGGATTGGTGAATAGTGTTTTACCGAATTTAGCGGTATTTCAGATTTTGATAATCAGTGAATCTGATTGACCGAAAGTTTGATGAATAGTGTTTTTGCAGAATTCCGCGGTTTATAGTATTTCTGGCAAAAGAAATAAATCGCTCTCTAGTTTGTCCTGGTGGATAACCAATAGAGGTATCACACGTGTGATACTCCGAGTCGATTCCTTCCCTGGTGTAGCTCTACTCGCTCGGTCTGCATTCCAACTGTGATTTGGAAACAAGGTATAAACATGTTATATTAATCTATTTAATTGATAAATAGATTTAATGTTTTAGAAATCAATTATGTAGTAGATCTGTAAATAGGATTAAACGGATCTTCTTGATTCATTTAATCCGTAGCTTAAGGTAGATGTAAAAATTTTGTTTTACTCTTTCCGCACCTTAAGCAAACAAATGGGTTTGAACCGTCAAAACCCCAACATACTTAATCAATGGGTTTGAACCGTCAAAACCCAACACAAACATATGTCTGTTGCTCCCTGCTCTCCATCTCCTTCCAACTCAGGGTCCTCCTCTCGTCAGCCGGCTAATAGCAGTGCTAGCCAGACAGAAGGCTCATTCGAGGATTCAACTTTCTACGAGCAGGAGTTTGGGCACTTGGATCAGCCTAGTAGAGTCCAGATAGACACCTCCGATCAGGGAGGTAGCTCCAGTGCAGCAGGGCTAGACCCTAGGTACGTGGCCATGATTCGATCCCGAGGCATCGGGAAGTTTTGGGTCATTGATCCTCCCACCATGGCGCAGATTGGGACCACCAAGCAGTTCCACAGGTTGGTGGATATCATCGGCATCTGCTTCTTTATGACAAGGTTGAGTTCCAGCTTTTGGACTAACATCACGAGATGAGCCTGAATGATGATAGAGGTGAAATAAGTCATTATTTTCCCTATCACTTAGCCTAAATTATTACCATTTATCGAGTCACAATTGTTTATTTTATGAAGAATCAAATTCCTTTTTATTTTCACTTGATTTTAGAGAATTGCAGATTTTCAATGATATTGGAGCTAAAACAGCCACAAAACGATGCAATTTGACATTTAGCCTCAGCCGTACAGATGCCTTCATTCGCATGCGACCCAGAAGAACTATCATAGACGGTTATGCCATCTGTGCGGTTTACACCCAAACCGCATGCAACTCAGGCATCTGCACGCAGAAACTGCCAAAACAGTGGTTACAGATCTAACTTCCCAATCAAGGCCTATATAAGAATATGGACGTCAGGGAAAGATCTCTCTCTCGAATCTATGCATAATTGAAGACGCATACACATTAGAGAGCACTTAGAATTAGGGTTTTTCTCTTATGGAGACTATGCAAAGGAGAAATCAATAAAATAACGAAGTCTACATTAGAAGAGGAGGAAGAGACAAGACTTGAAGATGTGCATGAGAGAAGAGACAGCATAGGTGTCCCTCTTCCATCTCTCTCTCTCTTTCTCTCTTTCTTTATGTCTTTTATCTCTTTTGTTGTTGAACCCGCCATGAGCGGCTAAGCAACCCTTTTCTAGGGTGAAGACATGTAACATTGAATTCTTATGAGTTTAATTTAGTTGTTTATTTATATTATCATTGCACTATGATCTGAATTCTTACTGAGATTTATCCCTTATGTTCTTACTTATTGTGTGCTTAGAGTGACCTCGTATGCATTGAGACATACGCTCCTTGCATACCCTGCGGGGTTAACTAATAACCATATAATATAAGTATCTTAGATAAAAGTAGAATAAACTGACCGGTTGACCACTTGTATCCGAACTTCAGTTAAAAACCTATTAGGATATAGTTTAGTAGACAGAAGTCACACTTTATGACTGATAGTGAACTAATCTTAATTGTTATTATGAAAGGCTAGAGGAAGGACCGATCAAGTGAACTTGACCCTTTTGTAATATTACTAATTAGGAGTTATCATAAATCTTCTTGCAATTGTATTAAGTACCCAACCATGACTTAGTCAATTAGGGTGTTTACTGTCCAAGAAATCAACACTAAAACAGGATTAGAAACTCTCATATTGCAATTGATACCGGCACAGGCTGTGCACAGTTCTAGCCGAACCGTGTGCGATTTCAACTGGAGTGGTAACCAATCTTTGTACAAATTGCGCAGTAGCATGCAGATGGTGACAGAACCGTATGCAACATAATTACTTTACATTGGCAGGTATTGGCAATAGCATACAGTTAGTGCCAGACCATACACAATTGTTATGATAACCAGAATCTAGATTAGACAAGTTTGAAGGATAGATGTCTGATTCTCTAGAAGCCCATCTTCTAAACACTAAATCAACTACTACTTCACTGTTGTAACTCAACATTACAATCAAACAACCAATATAAAAGAACTAATAACCTAGACTTCACACTTAGATCTCTTGATTCATCATCCCTGCGGATCGACACCATGATCTATACTATACGATAGATTAATACGCTTGTGAATAGACAGTAGAGTAGATTTATAAATATTATTAGCATTGATTTCCACCCTATCAGACAATTTCTCTGATGTACTGGATGTCCTAAGGGGAGGAGTCAAAGAGCCACCATGTCTTATCCATAAGACGTGGGTGAGGATCACCAGGAGGACCCACATTAGAGAGTGCAAGAGCAACCACATCTGCCATGTTCTGCTCCGATACATTCACCGTGCCCTCTCTTACTCAGTCTTCCCACGAGGCGAGACTATGTCTTTTGTTCAGACCAGCAAGATCTTCTTTCTCCAATGTATGCTGAGGCTGGCTGGGCATATGGAGGGGCCGATGCAGCCCAACATCACCCATTTTGTCGCTCAGAACCATCAATTGGGTTCTGAGCAATGAGCCCAGCACGGGTCCCTTCGACTACACCGGTATGGTGGACTACATTACCAGAAAGATGGATGTGGATTTCTCTGTCTTCCCAGTGATACCAGGCGCCAGGACACTCCTGGATATGATTACCCTCCACAAGATGCACATTCTTGGCCGAGCCGGCCCACCTCTCCACCATCTCTATGATGGTATGCATACGTGCCTTCCCCTTATGTCAATTATTATTGAGGAGCGTCTCTCCTAGAGTTGGTGTCATGCGGAGGATAGGGATGTCCCTTTGGAGGTAACTCTAGATATGACAACAGTTGCACTAACCGACCATCAACACAGTTTTGACGAGGATGATATGATTGAATGAAGCACTAACCGCACAACCCTAATACAACACTCAAATTGAAGGTGTTTGGAGCACTCTAGTAGTGACTCCAGATGGTAAGATAAAAGGGCATTAACAACCCTTATAAAACACTCCAATAGAAGGTGTTTGGAGCACTCTAGAAGTGTCTGCAGATGACAAGATAATAGGGCATTTACAACCTTAATACAACACTCCAACTAAAGGTGTTTGGAGTCCTCTAATAGTGTCTCCAAATGACAAAGATAATAGGGCATTTACAACCCTAATACAACACTCCAATTCAAGGTGCTCGGAGCGCTGTAGTAGTGTCTCCATATGACAAGATAATAGGGCATTTACAACCTTAATACAACACTACAATTGAAGGTGTCTGGAGCACTCGAGTAGTGTCTCTAGATAGCAAGATAAAATGGGGTTTACAACCCTAATACAACACTCAAATTGAAAGTGTTTGGAGTACTCTAGTAGTGACTCCAGATGACAATTTAATAGGGCATTTACAACCCTTATAAAGCACTATAGTAGTGTCTTTATATAGCAAGATAATAGGACATTTACAACATAAATACAACACTTCAACTGAAGGTGTTTGGAGCACTTTAGTAGTGTCTCCATATAGCAAGATAATAGGACATTTACAATGCTAATACAACACTCTAATTGAAGGTTTCTGCAACACTCGAGTAGTGTCTCCAGATGGATAGATAAAAGGGCGTTTATAACCCTAATACAACAGTCCAATTGAAGGAGTTTGGAGCACTCTAGTTGTGTCTCTATATTGCAAGATAATAGGACATTTACAACCCTAATACCACACTCCAATTAAAGCTGTTTGGAGCACTCTAGGAATATCGCAAGATGGCAAGATAATAGGGCATTTACAACCCTAATACAACACTCCATTTGAAGGTGTTTGGAGCATTCTACTAGTGTCTCTATATGGAATGATAATATGACATTTACAACCCTAATAAAACACTGCAAATGAAGGTGTTTGGAGCACTCTAATAATGTCTCAAGATGGCAAGCTAATAGGGCATTTACAACCCTAATATAACACTCTAATTAAAGGTGTTTGGAGCACTCTAGTAGTGACTCTATATAGCAAGATAATAGGGCATTTACAACAATAATACAACACTACAATTGAAGCAGTTTGGAGCACTCTAGTAGTGTCTCTATATGGCAAAATAATAAGATATTTACAACCCTATAACAACACTCTAATTGAAGGTGTTTGGAGAACTCGAGTAATGTCTCTACATGACAAGAAAATAGGGCATTTACAACCGTAATAGAACACTCCAATTGAAGGTGTTTGGAGCACTCTAGTTGTTTCTCTATATAGCAAGATAATAGGGCATTTACAACCCTAATACAACACTATAATTGAAGATGTTTGGAGCAATATCGTAGTGACTCCAGATGACAATTAAATATGGCATTTACAACCCTTATAAAACACTCAAATTGAAGATGTTTGGAGCACTCTAGTAGTGTCTCTATATGGCAAGATAATAGTGCATTTACAGCCCTAATAGAACACTCCAACTGAAGGTGTTTCGATCACTCTAGTAGTGACTCAAGATGACAATTTAATAGGGCATTTACAACCATTTAAAAACACTCCAATTGAAGGTGTTTGAATCATTCTAATAGTGTCTCTATATGACAAGATAATAGGGCATTTACAACGCTAATACAGCACTCCAACTGAAGGTGTTTGGAGTACTAGTACTGTCTCCAGATGGCAATTTAATGGGGCATTTACAAGCATTATAAAACACTCTAATTGAAGGTGTTTGAAGCATTCTAGTAGTGTCTCTATATGGCAAGATAAAAGGGCGTTTACAACCCAAATAAAACACTCCAATTGAAGGTGTTTCGAGCACTCTTGTTGTGTCTCTATATAGCAAGATAATAGGACATTGACAACCCTCATACAATACTACAATTAAAGGTGTCTGGAACACTCTAGGAATATCGCAAGATGGGAAGATAATAGGGCATTTACAACCCTAATACAACACTCCAAATAAAGGTGTTTGGAGCACTCTTGTAATGATTCTAGATGGCAAGCTAATAGGGCATTTACAACCCTAATACAACACTCCAATTAATGGTGTTTGGAGCACTCTAGTAATGTCTCTAGATGACAAGATAATAGAGTATTTACAATACTAATACAACACTCCAATTGAAGGTGTCCGGAGCACTCGAGTACTGTGTCCAGATGGAAAGATAAAAGGGTGTTTACAACCCTAATAGAACACTCCAATTGAAGGTGCTTGGAGTACTCTTGTGGTGTCTCTATATAGCAAGATAGTAGGACATTTACAACCCTCATACAATACTCCAATTAAAGGTGTTTGGAGCACTCTAGGAATATCACAAGATGGCAAGAGGGCATTTACAAACCTAATACAACACTCCAATTGAAGGTGTTTGGAGCACTCTAGTAGTGTCTCTATATGGCATCACAATAGGGCATTTACAACCCTAATACAACACTCCAATTCATGGTGTTTGGAGCACTCTAGTAATGTCTTTAAATGGCAAGCTAATAGGGCATTTACAACCATAATACGACACTACAATTGAAGATCTTTGAAGCACTCTAGTAGTGACTCTACATAGAAAGATAGTAGGGCATTAACAACAATAATACAACAATCCATTTGAAGGTGTTTAGAGCACTCTAGTAATGTCTCTAGATGGCAAGCTAATATGTCATTTACAGCCCTAATACAACACTCCAATTGAAGGTGTCTGGAGCACTCTAGTAGTGACACTATATAGCAAGATAATAGGGTATTTACAACCCTACTACAACACTCCAATTTAAGGTACTTGGAGCAGTCTAGTAATATCTCTAGATGGCAAGCTAATAGGACATTTACAGCCCTAATACAGCACTCCAATTGAAGGTTTTTGGAGCACTCTAGCAGTGACTCTATATAGCAAGATAATAGGATATTTACAACAATAATACAACACTCCAATTCAAGGTGTTTGGAGCACTCTAGTAATGTCTCTAGATGGCAAACTAATAGGGCATTTAAAACCCTAAAAGAACACTCCAATTAAAAGTGTTTGGAGCACTCTAGTAGTGACTTTATATAGCAAGATAATAGGGCATTTAAAACACTAATATAACACTCATATTGAAGGTGTTTGGAGCACTCTAGTAGTGACTCTAGATGACAATTAAATAGGGCATTTATAAACCTTGTAATAAACTCCAATTAAATGTGTTTGGAGCACTCTAGTAGTGTCTCTATCTTGCAATATAATATGACATTTACAACCATAATACAACACTTCAACAGAAGGTGTTTGTTTCACTCTAATAGTGCCTCCATATAGCAAGATAGAAGGTCATTTACCACGCTAATACAACACTCCAATTGAAGGTGTCTGGAGCCCTCGAGTCGTGTGTCCAGATGAAAAGATAAAAGGGCGTTTACAACCCTAATACAACATTCCAATTGAAGGAGTTCGGAGCACACTAGTTGTATATCTATATAGCAAGATAATAGGGCATTTACCACCCTAATACAACACTCCAATTAAAGGTGTTTGGTGCACTCTAGGAATATCATAAGATGGCAAGATAATATGGCAGTTACAACCCTAATACAACAATCCAATTGAAAGTGTTTGGAGCAGTTATAGTAGTGTTTCTATATGGCATGATAATGGGAGATTTATAACCTTAATACTACACTCCAATTTAAGATCTTTGGAGCACTCTAGTAATGTTTCCAGATGGCAAGCTAATAGGGCATTGACAATCCTAATACAACACTCCAATTGAAGGTGTTTGGAGCACTCTAGTTGTAGCAAGATAATAGAACATTACAACCCTAACACAACACTCCAATTGGAGGTGTTTGGAGCACTCTAGTAATGTCTCTAAATGACAAGCTAATAGGGCATTTACAACCCTAATACAACACTGCAATTGAAGGTGTTTGGAGCACGCTAGTAGTGACTATATATAGCAAGATAATAGGGCACTTACAACCCTAATACAACACTCCAATTGAAGGTGTTTGGACCATTATAGTAATGTCTCCAGATGGCAAGATTATAGGGCATTTACAACCCTAATACAACACTCCAATTGAAAGTGTCTGGGGCACTCGAGTAGTGTCTCCAGATAGTTAGATAAAAGGACATTTACAACCCTAAGACAACACTCGAATTGAAGGTGTTTGGAGCACTCTAGTTGTGACTCCAGATGGCAATTTAATGGGGCATTTACAACCATTATAAAACACTCCAATTGAAGGTGTTTGAAGCATTCTAGTAGTGTCTCTATATGACAAGATAATTGGGCATTTACAACGCTAATACAACACTCGAGCAGAATGTTTTTGGAGCACTATAGTAATGTCTCCATATGGCAAGATAATAGGGCATTTACAACCCAAACAGAACACTCCAAGTGAAGGTGCTTGGAGCACTCCTGTTGTGTCTCTATATAGCAAGCTAATAGGGAATTTACAACCCTAATACAAAACTCCAATTGAAGGTGTTTGGAGCACTCTAGGAATATCGCAAGATAGCAAGATAATAGGGCATTTACAGCCCTAATACAACACTCCAATTAAAGGTGTTTGGAGCACTCTAGTAGTGTCCCTATATGGCATCATAATCGCGCATTTACAACCCTATTACAACACTCCAATTGAAGGTGTTTGGAGCACTCTAGTAATGTCTCTAAATGACAAGCTAATAGGGCATTTACAACCCTAATACAACACTGCAATTGAAGGTGTTTGGGGCACTCTAGTGGTGACTCTATATTGCAAAATAGTAGGGCATTTACAACAATAATAAAACACAACAATTGAAGGCGTTTGGAGCACTCTAGTAATGTCTCCAGATGGCAAGCTAATATGACATTTACAACCCTAATACAACACTCCAATTGAAGGTGTTTGGAGCACGCTAGTAGTGACTATATATAGCAAGATAATAGGGCACTTACAACCCTAATACAACACTCCAATTGAAGGTGTTTGGACCATTATAGTAATGTCTCCAGATGGCAAGATTATAGGGCATTTACAACCCTAATACAACACTCCAATTGAAAGTGTCTGGAGCACTCGAGTAGTGTCTCCAGATAGTTAGATAAAAGGACATTTACAACCCTAAGACAACACTCGAATTGAAGGCGTTTGGAGCACTCTAGTAATGTCTCCAGATGGCAAGCTAATATGACATTTACAACCCTAATACAACACTCCAATTGATGTTTGGAGCACTCTACTAGTGACTCCAGATGGCAATATAATGGGGGCATTTACAACCATTATAAAACACTCCAATTGAAGGTGTTTGAAGCATTCTAGTAGTGTCTTTATATGGCAAGATAATAGGGCATTTACAATGCTAATACAAAACACCAATTGAAGGTGTTTTGAGCACGCTAGTATTGACTCTATATAGCAAGATAATATGGCATTTACAACCCAAATACAACACTCCAATTAAAGGTGTCTGGAGCACTCGAGTAGTGTCTCTATATGGCAAGATAATAGGGCACTTAGAACCCTAATACAATACTTCAATTGAAGGTGTTTGGAGCATTGTAGTAATGTCTCCAGATGGAAAGATAATAGGGCATTTACAACCCTAATACAACACTACAATTGAAGGTGTATGGAGCACTCTAGTATTGCCTCCAGATGGCAATTTAATGGGGCATTTACAACCATTATAAAACACTCCAATTGAAGGTGTTTGAAGCATTCCATTTGTGTCTTTATGTGGCAAGATAATAGGGCATTTACAACTAATACAACACTCCAGTTGAAAGTGTTTGGAGCACTATAGTAATATCTCCATATGGCAAGATAATAGGGCATTTACAACCCTAACAGAATACTCCAATTGAAGGTTCTTGGAGCACTCTTGTTGTGTCTCTATATAGCAAGCTAATAGGGCATTTACAACCCTAATACAAAACTCCAATTGAAGGTGTTTAGAGCACTCTAGGAATATCGCAAGGTGGCAAGATAATAGGGGATTTACAACCTAAATACAACACTCCAATTGAAGGTGTTTGGAGCACTCTTGTAATGACTCCAGATGGCAAGCTAATATTTACAACCCTAATACAACACTCCAATTAAAGGTGTGTGGAGCACTCTAGTAATGTCTCTATATGGCAAGATAATAGAGCATTTTTACAACACTGAAAGAACACTCCAATTGAAGGTGTTCGGCCCACTCTAGTTGTGTCTCTATATAGAAAGATAATAAGGCATTTACAACCTTAATACAACTCTCCAATTGACGGTGTTTGGTGCAGTCTAGTAGTTATTCCAGATGATAATTAAATAGGCTATTTACAACCCTTATAAAACACTCCATATGAAAAGATAAAAGGGCATTTACAACCCTAATACAACACTCCCACTGAAGGTATTTGGAGAACTCTAGTAGTGTCTCCATATTGCAAGATAATAGGGCATTTACGACCCTTACAACACTCCAACTAAAAGTGTTTGGAGCACTCTAGGAATATCGCAAGATGGCAAGATAATAGGGCATTTACAACCCTGATACAACACTCCAATTGAAGGTGTTCGGAGCACTCTAATAGTGTTTCTATATGGCATGATAATAGGACATTTACAACCCTAATACAGCACTCCAATTGAAGGACTTTGGAGCTCTCTAGTAATGTCTCCATATGGCAAGGTAATAGGGTATTTACAACCCTAATACAACACTCCAATTGAAGGTGTTTGGAGCACTCTAGTAGTGACTCTATATAACAAGATAATATGGCATTTACAACCCAAATACAACAATCCAATTGAAGGTGTTTGGAGCATTTTAGTAGTGTTTCTATATGGCATGATAATGGAGCATTTACAACCCTAATACAACATTCCAATTGAAGGTGTTTGGAGCACTCTAGTTGTGTCTCTACATAGCAAGATAACAGGGCATTTACAACCCTAATACAACACCCCAAATGAAATTGTTTGGAGCACTCTAGTACTGACTCCAGATGGAAATTTAATGGGGCATTTACAAACATTATAAAACACTCTAATTTAAGGTGTTTGGAGCATTCTAGTGGTGTTTCTATATGGCATGATAATAGGGCATTTACAACCCTAATACAACACTCCAATTGAAGGTGTTTGGAGCACTCTAATAGTGTTTTTATATGGCAAGATAATAGGGCATTTACAACCCAAATACAACATTCCAATTGAAGGTGTATGGAGCACTCGAGTAGTGTCTCTATAGAGCATGATAATAGGACATTTACAACCCTAATTCGACACTCCAATTGAAGGTGTTTGGAGCACACAAGTAGTGTCTCCAGATAGCAAGATTAGAGGGCATTTACAACCCTAATACAACACTCCAATTGAAGATGTTTGGAGCACTCTAGTTGTGTCTCTACATAGCAAGATAACAGGGCATTTACAACCCTAATACAACACCCCAAATGAAATTGTTTGGAGCACTCTAGTAGTGACTCCAGATGAGAATTTAATGGGGCATTTACAACCATTATAAAACACTCCAATTTAAGGTATTTGAAGCATTCTAGTAGTGTCTCTATATTGCAAGATAATATGGCATTTACTATGCTAATACAACACTCCAACTGAAAGTTTTTGGACCACTATAGTAGTGTCTCCATATGGCAAGATAATAGGTCATTTGCAACCCTAATACAACAATCCAATTAAAGTTGTTTGGAGCACTCTAGTAGTGTTTCTATATGGCATGACAATAGGGCATTTACAACCTTAACACTACACTCCAATTGAAGGTCTTTGGAGCACTCTAGTAATGTCTCCTGAGGGCAAGCTAAGGGCATTTACAACCCGAATACAACACTCCAATTTACGTTGTTTGGAGCAATCTAGTAGTGTCTCCATATAACAAGATAATAAGGCATTTACAACCCTAATACAACACTCCAATTGAAGGTATTTGGAACACTCTAGTAGTGTTATATGGTAAAATAATAGGGCATTTACAACCCTAATACAACACTCCAATTGAAGGTGTTTCGAGAACTCGTGTAATGTCTCTACATGGCAAGGTAATAGGGCATTTACAACCCTAATACAACACTCTAATTGAAGGTGTTTGGAGCAGTCTGGTTGTGACTCCAGATGAGAATTAAATTGGGCATTTACAACCCTTATAAAACACTCCAATTGAAGGTGTTTGGAGCACTCTAGTAGTGTCTATATATGGCAAGATAATAGGGCATTTACGACCCTAATACAACACTCCAACTGGAGGTGTTTGGAGCACTCTAGTAGTGTCTCCATATTGCAAGATAATAGGGCATTTACCACGCTAATACAACACTCCAAGTGAAGGTGTCTGGAGCACTCGAGTCGTTTGTCCAGATGGAAAGACAAATGGGTGTTTACAACCGTAATACAACACTCCAATTGAAGAAGTTTGGAGCACTCTAGGAATATCGCAAGATGGCAAGATAATAGGGCACTTACAACCCTAATACAATACTCCAATTGAAGGTGTCTGGAGCACTCTAATAGTGTTTTTATATGGCCTGATAATAGGGCATTTACAACCCAAATACAACATTCCAATTGAAGGTGTCTGGAGCACTCGAGTAGTGTCTCTATAGGGCATGATAATAGGGCATTTACAACCCTAATTCGACACTCCAATTGAAGATGTCTGGAGCAATGACTCCAGATGGCAAGCTAATTGGGAATTTACAACCTTAATACAACACTCCAATTAAAGGTGTTTGGAGCACTCTAGTAATGTCTTAAGATGGCAAGATAATAGAGCATTTACAACCCTAATACAACACTCCAATTGAAGATGTTTGGAGCACTCTAGTAGTGACTCCAGTTGACATTTTAATAGGGCATTTAGAACCCTTATAAAACACTCCAATTGAAGGTGTTTGGAGCACTTTAGAAGCGTCTCTATATGGCAAGATAATAGGGCATTTAAAACCCTAATACATCACTCCAATTGAAGGTGTTTGGAGCACTCTAGTAGTGTCTTCATATAACAAGATAATAGGGCGTTTAACAGGCTAATACCACACTCTAATTGAAGGTGTCTAGAGCACTCGAGTCGTGTGTCCAGATGGAAAGATAAAAGGGCGTTTACGTCCCTAATACAACACTCCAATTTAAGGATTTTCGAGCACACTAGTTGTTTCTCTATATAGCAAGATAATAGGGCATTTACAACCCTAATACAGCACTCCAATTGAAGGTGTTTGGAGCACTCTAGTAGTGTTTCTATATGGCATGACAACAGGGCATTTATGACCGTAATACAGCATTCCAATTGAAGGTCTTTGAAACACTCTAGTAATGTCTCCAGATGGCAAGCTAATAGGGCATTTACAACCCCAATACAACACTCCAATTGAAGGTATTTGGAGCACTTGAGTTGTGACTCTATATTGTATGATAATAGGGCATTTACAACTCTAATACAACATTCCAATTGAAGGTGTTTGGAGCACTCTAGTAATGTCTCTAGATGGCATAATAGGGAATTTACATCCCTAATACAACACTCCTATTTAAGAAGGTATTTGGGGCACTCTAGTAGTGTCTCCATATGGCAAGATAATAGGGCATTTACAACCCTCATACAACACTCCAATATAATGTATTTGGAACACTCTAGTAGTGTCTCTATATGGCAAGATAATTGGGCACTTACAATCCTAATACAACACTCCAATTGAAGGTGTTTGGAGCACTCTAGCAGTGTCTATATATGGCAAGATAATAGGGCATTTACGACCCTAATACAACACTCCAACTTGAGGTGTTTGGAGCACTCTAGTAGTGTCTCCATATTGCAAGATAATAGGGCACTTACCACGCTAATACAACACTCCTATTGCAGGTGTCTGGAGCACTCGAGTCGTGTGTCCAGATGGAAAGATAAAAGGGCGTTTATGACCCAAACACAACACTTCAATTGAAGGAGTTTGGAGCACACTAGTTGTGTCTCTATATAGAAAGATAATGGGGCATTTACAACCCTAATACAACACACCAATTAAATGTGTTTGGAGCACTCAAGGAATATTGCAAGATGGCAAGATAATGGGGCATTTACAATCCTAATACAACACTCCAATAGAAGGTATTTGGAACACTGTAGTATTGTCTCTATATGGCAAGATAATAGGGCATTTACAACTCTAATACAACATTTCAATTGAAGGTGTTTGACACTCTCTTGTAATGTCTCCAGATGGCAAGCTAATAGGGCATTTACAACCCTAAAACAACACTCCAATTAAAGGTGTTTGGAGCACTCTAGTAATATCTCCATATGACAATTAAATAGGGCATTTACAACCCTAATCTAACACTCCAATTTAAGGTGTTTGAGCACTCTAATAGTGTCTCTATATGACAAGATAATAGGACACTTATAAAACACTCCAATTGAAGGTGTTTATTGAACATGTTTGGAGCACTCTAGGAATGTCTCCAGATGGTAAGATAATAGGGCATTTACAACCCTAATACAACACTGAAATTGAAGGTGTTTGGAGCACTTTTGCAATGTCTCCAGATGACAAGATAATTGGGCATTTACAACCCTAATACAACACACCAATTAAAGGTTTTTGGAGCACTCGAATAGTGTCTCCAGATGGCAAGATATTAGGGCATTTACAACCCTAATACAATACTCAAATTGTAGGTGTTTGAAGCATTCTAGTAGTGTCTCTATATTGCAAGATAATATGGCATTTACTACGCTAATACAACACTCCAACTAAAAGTTTTTGGAGCACTATAGTAGTGTCTCTATATGGCATGATAATAGGGCATTTACAACAATAGTACAACACTCCAATTGAAAGAGTTTGGAGCTCTCTAGTAATGTCTCTAGATGGCAAGCAAATAGGGCATTTGCAACCCTAATACAACACTCCAATTAAAGGTGTTTGGAGCACTCCAGTAATGTCTCTATATGGCAAGCAAATAGAGCATTTAAAACCCTAATACAACTCTCCAATTTACGTTGTTTGGATAACTCTAGTAGTGTCTCCATATAACAAGATAATAGGGCATTTACAACCCTAATACAACACTCCAATAGAAGGTATTTGGAACACTCTAGTAGTGTCTCTATATGGTAAGAAAATAGGGCATTTACAACCCTAATACAACACTCCAATAGAAGGTATTTGGAACACTCTAGTAGTGTCTCTATATGGTAAGAAAATAGGGCATTTACAACCCTAATACAACACTCCAATTGAAGGTGTTTGGAGAACTCGTGTAATGTCTCTACATGGCAAGATAATAGGGCATTTACAACCCTAATACAACACTCCAATTGAAGGTGTTTGGCGCACTGTAGTTGTGTGTCTATATAGCAAGATAATAAGGCATTTACAACCCTAATATAACACTCCAATTGAAGGTGTTTGGTGCAGTCTAGTTGTGACTCCAGATGACAATTAAATAGGGCATTTACAACCATTATAAAACACTCCAATTGAAGGAGTTTGGAGCACTCAAGGAATATTGCAAGATGGCAAGATAATGGGGCATTTACAACCCTAATACAACTGTCCAATATAAGGTATTTGGAACACTCTAGTAGTGTTTCTATATGGCAAGATAATAGGGCTTACAACTCAATACAACACTTCAATTGAAGGTGTTTGGAGCTCTCTAGTAATGTCTCCAGATGGTAAGCTAAGAGGGCATTTGCAACCCTAAAACAACACTCCAATTAAAGGTGTTTGGAGCACTCTAGTTATGTCTTCAGATGATAATTAAATAGGGCATTTACAACCCTAATATAACACTCCAATTTAAGGTGTTTGGGGCACTCTAATAGTGTCTCGATATGACAAGATAACAGGGCACTTACAACCCCGATACAACACTCCAATTGAAGGTGTTTATTGAAAGTGTTTGGAGCACTCTAGTAATGTCTCCAGATGGCAAGATAATAGGGTATTTACAACCCTAATGCAACACTCAAATTGAAGGTGTTTGGAGCACTTTTGTAATATCTCTAGATGACAAGATAATAGGGCATTTACAACTCGAATACAACACACCAAATTGTAGGAGCACTCGAATAGTGTCTCCAGATGGTAAGATATTAGGGTATTTACAACCCTAATACAACACTCAAATTGTAGGTGTTTGGAGCACTCGATCTCTCCAGATTGCAATATAACAATTCTTTTAGAACCCTAATGGAACATCCCAATTGAAGGTGTTTGGAGCAGTCGAGTCATGTCTTGGATGCACTATACTAGTGACTCGATATAGCAAGATAATAGGGAATTTACAATTCTAATACAACACTCCAATTGAAGGTGTTTGTAGCTCTATAGTTGTGTCTCTATTTGGGAAGATAATTGGGCATGTACAACCCTAATACAACATTCCAATTGAAGGTGTTTGGAGCACTTGAGTAGTGTCTCCAGATGACAAGATAATATGACATTTAGATCCCTAATACGACGCTCCCATTGAAGGAGCTTGGAGCAATATAGGAATATGGCAAGATGGCAAGATAATAGGGTTACAACCCTAACACAACACTCCAATTGAAGGTGTTTGGAGCAATCTAGTAGTGTCTCTATATGGCATGATAATAGCATTTACATCCCTAATACAACACTTCAATTGAAGATACTTGGAGCACTCTAGTAATGTCTCCAAATGGCAAGCTAATAGGGTATTTACAACCTTAATACAACACTCGAATTGAAGATATTTGGAGTACTCTAGTAATGTCTCCAGATGACAAGATAATAGGACATTTACAACCCTAATACAATGCTCCAATTAAAGGTGTTTGGAGCACTCGAGTAATGTTTCCAGATGGCAAGATAATTGGGCATTTACAATCCTAATAGAACACTCCAATTGAAGGTGTTTGGAGCACTCGATCTCTCCAGATTGCAAGATAACAGGTCATTTACAACCCAAATATAACACCCCAATTGAAGGTGTTTGGAGCACTCTAGTCATGTCTCTATATGGTAAGATAATAGAGCATGTACAACCCTAATACAACACTCTAATTGAAGGTCTTTGTTGCACTTTAGTAGTGACTCTATATAGCAAGATAATAGGGCATTTACAACCCTTATACAACACTCCAATTTAAGGTGTTCGGAGCACTCTAGTAGTGTGTCCATATGACAAGATAATAGGGCATTTACAACCCTAATACAACACTCCAATAGATGATATTTGGAACACTCTACTAGTGTCTCTATATGGCAAGATAATTGGGCATTTACAATCCTAATACAACACTGGAATTTAAGGTGTTTGGAGCACTCTAGTAACATTTCCAGATGGCAAGGTAGTAGGGCATTTACAACCCTGATAGAACACTCGAATTGAAGGTGTTTGGAGCACTCTAGTAGTGACTTTATATAGTAAGATAATAGGGCATTTACAACCATAATACAACACTCCAATTGAAGGTGTTTGGAATACTCTAGTAGTGACTCTATATAGCAAGATAATAAGGCATTTACAACCCTAATATAACACTCCAATTCAAGGTGTTTGGAGCACTCTAGTAATGTCACACTCCAGATTTTTACCATCCGGAGTGTGATTATATAAGCATCTTCACATCTTTCCTTGGCCCGTCAACCTACGTCGCCAACAGAAATGAAAACAAAATAGCAAAACGAAGTCTGCTACAAAGCTCAGTAACTGGTTATTTAACGACGCGCTTCTCTATAATTGGCTTAATTTAACAACCATGCAAATAGGCCAATTTAATCCACACAAATACACATCAAATTATGCATGCATATTTAACCAATGATAGCACGTCGGTCTAGGTTATCCGTAAAACAAGTCACATCATTTTCAACCATCGAACCCGACTGCGACTAGCATTCCCAGCATATCGGTCCCGACCACGACTAGCAGCCCCCGTGTATTGGACAAATCAAATTCTAACCTCAAACCCGCTATCCCGTTAAATATGTCATCATAATCCAATATGCAATACCAATATCCAAATCAACCATACAAAACGAAACACAGATTATAGAGAAGTCTGGTTACCTGAAGCGATATATTCAGAATTTCTTAGATTGAAACGACAACTCAAAATCACTGCGACGTAGTCGGAATTCGAATCAGATAGAAAATCAATCAATAGTGGAAATCATAATCTTCAGAGAACATATCTATTATTATTCTCTCATTTCCTTTCTATTTATTTTATACGGTTTATCATTTTTCTTTTGTTTTGTCTCTTTGCCTTTGTGTGTATTTTTTTTTTCTGAATTGATCAGAGGAAGAAACTGCAAGCGGCACTAATTATAAAGGGGTTACGATGAGGGTGAGGGGTTCCCATGTATAACCGCATCGTTTCCTTTTTATTTATTTATTTCGTGTTAAGGAATCAGAGGAGACAATTAAGAAATGGAATCGCCTGACTATTTCCACATTAGCATTTCTTTCTAAATAAAATTAAATAGAATTAAATACGGAAAATTAATGATTAGGAGGTTATATAATAATAGAAATAAATTTGACCAACTCAATAATTTTAGGAAATAAAATAAACGAAACAATAATTTTTTTTACGATATCATCTTTTTTTTTTTAAAGTAATATATTTTTAAATGAAATATGTTACTAAAAGATTTATAATCTAATATATATATTATGAAAAAATAATTGTAAGCATAGATAATTATAACTTAATTTTTTAGGATATTACAAGTAATGTCTCAAGATGGCAAGATAATGAGGCATTTGCAACCCTAATACAACACTCTAGTAGTGACTCTATATAGCAAGAAAATTGGTCATTTACAACCCTAATACAATACTTCAATTAAAGGTGTTTGGAGCACTCGAGTAGTGTGTCCATATGACAATATAATATGGCATTTACAATCGTAATACAACACTCCAATTGAAGGTGTTTAGAGCACTATCGCAATGTCTCCTGATGGCAAGGTAATAGGGCATTTACAAATACAACACTCAAATTGAAGGTGTTTGGAGCACTCTAGTGATGTCTCCATATGGGAAGATAATAGGGCATTTACAACCCTAATACAACCCTCCAATTGAAGGTCTTTGGAGCACTCTAGTAGTGTCTCTATATGGCAAGATAACTGGGTATTTATATACCTAATACAACACTCCAATTGAAGGTGTTTGGAGCACTCGAGTAATGTCTCCAGATGACAAGATAATAGGGCATTTACAACCCTAATACAACACTCCAATTGAAGGTGTTTGGAGCTTTCTAGTAGTGACTCTATATTGCTAGATAATAGGGCATTTACAACTCTAATACAACACTCCAATTGAAGGTGTTTGGAGCACTGTAGTTGCGACTCTATATAGATAGATAGATAGATAATAGGGCATTTACAACCCTAATAAAATACTCTAATTGAAGGTGTTTGGAGCACTCTAGTAATTTCTCCAGATGGTAAGGTAATATGACATTTACAACCCTAATACAAGACTCCAATTAAAGGTGTTTGGAGCACTCTAGTAGTGACTCTATATAGCGAGATAATAGGGCATTTACAACCCTAATACAACACTCTAATTGAAGGTCTTTGGAGCACTTTAGCAGTGACTCTATATAACAAGATAATAGGGCATTTACAACCCTAATACAACACTCCAATTTAAGGTGTTTCGAGCACTTTAGTAGTTTTTCCATATGACAAGATAATATGGCATTTACAACCCTAATACAACACTCCAATAGAAGGTATTTGGAGCACTCTAGTAGTGTCTCTATATGGCAAGATAATAATATATTTTCAACCCTAATAGAACACTCCATTTGAAGGTGTTTGGAGTACTCTAGTAATGTCTTCAGATGGCAAGATAATAGGGCATTTACAAATAGGCCTGCTAATGGGCCAACCGTTTGCCCAACCAATAACCGGTTCTATAAATTGTATAACATAACTGGGTCATGTCCAAATTGAATGGGAGTAGAGAATGCCCGAGCTCTGTTCAAACCAAACCAAATTCTAGAAGCCCGGGTCCTGTTTGTTTTATGTTCAGACAGTGTCCGTTTCATCCAAATGTTCATCCTGTCCGTTTCATTCCGGGCCCTGTCCCATAAAAATCATTTAATCCTTTTACGGGCTTTTAGACGCAATTTCTGAAGTTTGTTTATTCTCAATCCCATATTTTATATTCATTTAGACAAATCAGTTGTTCGGTTCTTCTCACTCCCATATTTTATATTCATTTAGACAAACCAAATTTATGTGTTGTTCAATTAAATATCAATGTAATTATTGTGTGGAATTATGACTTACAACTATTTGTAATCTACATTCTGATAAATTTTTTCAAATAAATAGGTGTAAATCAACTCCTAAATCACACTCCTCACAAGTTACAAAAATTAATAAAAGCTAATTGATTCAAATCAATTCAAGCAATTGATTAACAATTTAACACTAATTAATATAAAATATGCTAACAAAACCCAAAATAAAAGTACTCAGCGGTCTTTGATCACAAAAAAATTAAACTCCACAAACAAAAATATTGTTGTGCTGTCTCTACCAATATAGGAAATTATAAAAGATAATTAAGCAATTAATTAACTTTTCCATGATCATATCTTTACCAATGTGCATCCTCCCTGCACAACACATTCAAAAAATACATTTGATTAAGCTACTCATACAAACCTATTCTTCATATTAAAAAGTTAATTAGTTCAATAATTTCAAACATATATTAAACATATATTACTAGTACAAATATCAAACAGTCATATTTATTATGACTTTGAAAATCATCAAATATTAAACCAATCCCTATTATGACCTGGACCTAACAAGGATGACTGACAATGAGGTAATGTAAAAATTACCAACCAATCCTTATTTTGACCTTCAACCTAAATACATTAACACATCCTAGAAAGATCACAGCCTATGCTCTACCCAATTTTTCTACCTAGAAATCAATCAACTCAATCTCTTTAATATAAACATCTGGTCTTTACACTACTCTAGTAAATACTTCCAATAGAAATTAAGACATATTAATTAATCAATTGATCAATTAAGACAAAATAGTAACCTTCAGTGAAATAATCAAGCCAGATTAGTATGTACCTTAGAATTAGCAGCAGCCTCAAAAATTATAATACATGAACATAAGAAACAATAACAGATATATAAAATCAAGCTACACACAAAATTATAGAAAAGATCAAGTTCATATAATTTATACCTTAAAAAAAAAAGAGCCACCAATATTTACCTCTGAGAGATGGCCTCCCCAAAGGGGAGATCCCTCCAAAAGGTAAGATGCCCATTATAGCCTTAGTTTTATCTAACACCCCTACTGAATTTAATTATTGTTTCAACACTACTAAATTAGTAAAGAGTTCAGCTAGCAAATAATTGTACATGCTAGCATGATCTCCTCTCAAGTTTTTGCCCAATTGCATATCCCACTGTATGGAAGCAATATGTACATAACATGCTTCTCCACTGTACAACCATATGCAAAGCAAGGTGCTTACTGATAAGGGATGAATAATACAAAATTATAAATAATGTTGCTATAGCATGGACTTAATTACACCCAACATGGTCTTCTCTGCCAGTCATCCATCAGATGGATCTATTAAGCACCTTAATATGAAACTAAAAATAAACTGGTAAACATCATCAATATATATCATACATCCAATAGCTCTAATGTTTTTTATAAGAGACTACAAAATTCATATGGACTGTGTATGTGTGCAAAATAAAAATTAAAAAAAAAATTTGGAGGTTGCTTTCGTCATAAATTGGGAGTTTCTTTCTCCACTGTACAAAACTTTTTCATTCTTTATCAATGTCCAAGGTTTTATCTATATCAATGTCCATATTCAAAATTCAAAAGCACATGGCCAATTGCTTTGAGCAAATTCTCAATTTGAGCACCATAAATTTCAATTAATCATCTTTGGTCCATAAATTTCAATTAAGACCAATACGACTAACATTGAGTAATGGAAATTCTTAATTTGACCATTGTCAAGAGACAGAAAAGAGAGAGAAGAAAAGAGAAGAGAACTAATTGAGTGGAACCAACCTTTTAGAAGGAGCGGTCGAAGAGGGAACGAGCAAGGAAGACGCGCCTCTAGGTTAGTAATCCAGAGATATGGGATGCGGCGCGATGGAGAAGAGGCGGTGCCATGGAGTTCGAGAGAGGGGCGGTGCTATTTTCTCTGAGAACTGAGAGAGAGAGTGAGTCAGAAGTCAGAACTCAAAACTTGATCGATCAATTGTTGCTCAAACTGAAAGAGATCAATCAATTGTTTGATTATTGTCATGTTCGGTCCGTGATCGGCCCGGACCTCTTCTTTTCAATTAAATCCAAACTAGATTTTAGGACCATTTATATTACAGCCCGTCCAGACTTCGACCCTTCTTTGTTCAGCCCAGTTGTCCATGGACAAACTGGTCCAATTAGCAAGCCTATTTACAACCCTAACACAACCTTCCAATTGAAGGTATTTGGGGCACTCTAGTAATGTCTCCAGATGGCAAGATAATAAGGCATTTACAACCCTAATACAACACTCCAATTGAAGGTGTTTGGAGCACTCGAGTAGTGTCTCTAGATGACAAGATAATAGAGCATTTACAACCCTAATACAACGCTCCAATTGAAGGTGTTTGGGGCACTCTAGTAGTGACTCTATATAGCAAGATAATAGGGCATTTACAACCCTAATACAACACTCCAATTTAAGGTGTTTGGAGCACTCTAGTAGTGACTCTATAAGAAATAGAAAATACACAAAGAAAACAGAGTAGAATCCACGATAGTACAACAAAAAGAAGAGAAAACATCAAAAGAGCTTCATTGATCAATCCATATGTACAAAGCATTGGCCAATAGTGGCCTTACATCTTTCTTATCTTCAATTTACCTATTCTAGGCTTTGCTACAGAAATGGGGAAGAGCTTGTGCCTCTGGTGAACCTATTTGCTATGGTTTCAAGGCTTTTAGTATATTATCTAGCCTAGCAGAGAGTATATGTCTATGTAGGAGATGGTTTAACATGGTATAAGGTGCCATTATATAGGCAAATGTTAGGGTTTCATGAACTGCAGCTGTTGACTTGGTTTTATCACATCCACCAGCTGTTTGATCAAGGGCAGGGATGTTTTAGCTTGATTTGAAGTGCCATCAAGGTATGGGAGCACCCAATCATCTTCTTACATGTCATCTAAGTTTACTGGGTCAATTTGAGCCTTCAGATTGGCTTTTAGGGCACTGAGTTGCATAATAGCCTTTGATTTACTGCCATTTGAAAGAGGTAGGGTGAATTGCATGCTCCCATTGTGCAGGAATAGATTCCTCTATTTTGGCATGACCTCAAGGTCTTTGGACACATGTCCCTTAGGGACCATGAGGCTGTTGACAGCTAACAAGCTGTAATTACATTGAACCCAAGCTCACACAAGGCTTAACATGTGCCCTTCTTATCTTTTATGTTTCAGAGCATAGGGAAATGACTAGAGGTGCTATCGGGTCGGGTCGGGTCCGGATACTATTATATTTGGACCCGTACCCTAAAAGTGTTCGGATTTGAATTTCAATCCATATACTTATTTGTTTCAAATCGGGTCGGGTCCGGATCCAAATACCTATCTACCAGTAGATATTTCAGGTCCAGTCTTTCAGTTCTGGATAGATAGATACCCATAACTTGTTTGTAGATTATTGGGTCCGGTTCGATTCGAATCCGGAGCGGGTATATATCACAACTCCAAAGAATTTGAAAAATAATTTACATTTAAATATAATAATTTCTGAAACATCTCATATCATAAATCATTGTAATATAAATTAAAAATTACTGCAAAATAAAAATTATACTATTAATCTTGTTCATAAATAATAAAATATATCATGCTACATAACATAATAAAAATAATAACTCTAATAAAAAAATACTATCCTATTGATTCAACATTTGCAAGTACTCCTTCCATACTACAAATTTTTTACTTTCTTTTCTCATTAGAGACTTCAATAATATTTTGTGGAACTTGGGTAGTATTATTTTTAGAATTTGATTGTTTATTGTTTGGAGTACTCATGGTGTAACAAAAAAAAATATAAAAGTTTTTATTTTTTGTTAATAGCTTTTGAATTCATGGGGATAGAGAGAAATAACTTTTGAAAATAAAAATATTGAAGAATGGATATGATTTTTAAAAAGTAAAATATTGGAGATGACGATTTCATAGAACTTTTCTATGGTTCAAAAAATCTATGAATGGAATACTAATAATTTGTAGAAATGACATATCAATGAGAGCAATAAATTTTCATTATTATGTAGATGATATTAAGGCAAATATTGAAGGATGTATTCATAGTAATAAATTTTATTTAAAAAATTAATGTGGCTATTATGGAAGGAATAAATTTGGCATCCATCTGTGTATAAACATAGTGAATATTATTGCATTATATTTTTTCACATTCAAGTTGTGAAAAAGTACTGGGCTCACCACGGCTTATGCAAAAATTAATATGCAAAGTTATATTTTTATATATTAATAACTATTAATATATATTTTATCGGGTATTTATACGGGTATCGGGTCAGGTTCGGTTATAGGTCGGATAATTAAATGAAACTCATATCCTACACATTACAGTATCGGTTCTGGTTCAAATCCGAATCGGATATTAAATTATTAATTTTGTAACCGTACCCATAATTTAACCGATTATATTTTTTAAACCATACCTTGTCCAAATTAATCGAATCCGGTTCAGTTTTGGATCAGATCCGAGTAATCGGGTAAAAGTAGCACCTCTAGAAATGACATAAGGCATCATAATACACTCCTTATTATGTATTGTGATCCAATTTAACTCTTGCACAATGAATTCAATGCTTTCAGTCATGGCATGAACCGGGCTAGTACTCTTTGTATAATTCATCTTGTCAGGTCTATTATACTTCAAATCGAGAGCATAGGTAGCATCACCTATGCTTGTTTAACATCCGTGTCGAGTCTCAAAGCTCAATTTGGTTTAAAACCCGAGTTCACAATTTCCCTCCTTCTTTCTTCTCGGCAAAAATTGCAACTTGTGAGAGAGAGAGAAGGGTTAATTCTTAGACATAGTGTAGAGGGTACGAGTCCCTTCTAAACTGAGGTGAGAGTTTTCATTGAGCTTCTTCTGTTTCTTTGAATTTGATTTCTTTAACTTCAGCCATGGAGTAGCACAGTAGAGAAGAAAGGGTTGGTCAAGATGTGGAGCCCGCGTGTCAGCCACTCTTTGAGCCAACGTATCCCTTTTAACTCCTGCTACTCCTCTTGTGTGCGCTTGGTGCTTGGTGAGCCATGTGTTGGCTTAGGCGTGGTGCATGAAGCGTTGGGTGCACGTAGGTCGAAGGGGTCGAAGCGCTAAAGCGCTGGTTTTGATTAAAAACCCCTTCATTTGAATGAGTCCGGTCTATCACACACCGAATCTGTGTTAGTTTGGTTTACATGTTGTGTTATGATGATCCATGTTCACCTATCTCAGCTCATTAGTGAATTTTGGTTTGAATGGCTGACCTGTGGGCCCAGGGTGCTGGGTCATGCTTTATAAACCCCAATTTGTACCCAGGATGGTTTGGTTATTGCTAAGGATACCCAGGCACACGTGGAACCAATCAAAAGCTGCCATGTCAGTTATTTCTAAAAAAATTCATAACTCTTCAACCATCTTGAGTTAGAAGATGCATAAGATATCAATATTCATGGTTTTACATGTAGAATATTATTATGAATTCTAACATGCCATTATCAATTTGTTTTGGAGAGCCTTCATACATCTTGGGCATTTTTCAATCGTTTTAATATTGCCAATTTCCATTTATTCAATCTGCCAACAATTTAGGGTACAACAGACATATCTATCATTTTTTGTTGGGTTTAGATTTGACAGCAATTGTTTATTACCAAACGTATGGTCTGTTGCACCACTACCTATAATAATATGATTAAAAATTAAATCTTTTGAGTTAGAAACAATATCACATATACTGGGAGTGTTTTAACTACCAAGCAGCGCATAGAGCTACTCCAGAACATGCTGCACTTGATCCCCAGAGCTAAAACCACCTCCTTACCCATTTTCTGACCCACTAGCACCAGCGACCAATCCTCCTCTCGTAGCGGGTCCACCAAAGCTTCCCATAATGGGTCCACCCATTGAGCTAAAGGATCCGCCAAGGGTGTGCTATTAGGCCCGAAAAAACTTGTAGATCTACTAGGATTTGTGGTTCCGAAATGTGGGTTACTGAACCCATTGAGAAGGTTATTGTGTCCGCCAGGATGCATGTAAGGTCCCAATCCAAATTGATTCGGACTCGTTAATCTATTGAACTCTTCATCTTCATTTGAAACAACATAAGATTTTTTTTTTTACCAGTTCTTCTCCAATTTTGCCCATCTCCTCCCTTCTCCACCCCTCTAAATTTTTTAGGTTTGAGATGTGGATAGAGAAACCAACACCAATCTTAAGTGTGACATTCCTTTTTATAGTGATTGTGTTTTTCGATTTTGGTTTGATTTGATCGATTTTGATTGAAACTGGGGATTTTTACGGCTAGACCACGAGCCTCGTGTGGCTCAAATCTTTTGATCTGTGGACCACCCATGACAAATCTCTTATTTTTCTCTTGTTGAATTAAATTTTGAATTTTAGAGTAAGAGTGAAGAGGTACCGTAATCATGATTTGAGACCTTACCGCTTCATAGCTTGGATTTAGCCCAGCGAGATATTGAAAGATATCATCCTCTTCATCTCATTTATTGAAAGATATCATCCTTTTCTTCTTAAGAGCACCAAGGTACTCAGTATTACTTCTTAACCCTTGCTTTTCTTGTTGGATTTCTTGGATGAGTTGATAGATGTGGAAAAAATTATTTTATTTCCCCTACATGGCTTTTACGACTTCCCACAACTCATGCGCCGTGTCGGCCGTCTCAAAGAGGTCGGTTACGGTTGGCTCCATTGACAATATCAGCAAGGTTATGATTATATCATTTTTGTTCTTCAATTTTTTGTTGCCTTTGTTTCGATTTCTATTTTATTTTTCGGATATGTTGCTTTTGTTAGTTTTGTGTTCTAAAAGTTATCTTATGTTGATTACTTTTATATGTTATGTTTATGAATTGGATGTTATATGCATTTTGTTCCATGAAATTTATGTTTATATTTAGAAGTGTTCAAGAAGATGCTCTTGGTCTTGAACCATAGAACTCTATATGATGACAAACATAAATCTCTAAAATGTTCACAAACTTGGTTATTAGCATGGAACACTAATATACCATGATGAGTTTGTCATGTTGATTAAAGTACATTATAGTTCTATAAATGTTGATAAAGGCTTATCGTTTAATAACATGAGTATATGAAAGGTTTCATATATTGAACAGACCTAACGAATGAAAATATTATATGGGTTATGTTAGTGTCATTAATATTTTCATTGTGTCTTGGAATTCTAAGATATGAGATGTATTTCTTTTTCACATGAGAAGTATATAATGTAATTAGTATTAAAAGATGTTTATCATAAGTGGTGACAAAAATATTAGTTCCTTGTATATAACTTGTGCGGGAGAAAGTTATATGTCAAAAGTATCATTGCCCCTCATTTATAATGAGTGATGATATTTTATGGGCCCCTTGGTAAAGTAGAATTATAATGCATGCGATATAACTGAAGTGCAGTTATATATTTATAATTTACTTAAGAGACCAAGAAACGAATATAATACAAAGATGACACAGTCCGACTTTGTATATTATTCATAATATCATGTGGCAAGGAATGGACACAAGTAATGTTATTCGTAACGTTACTTTAAAGGATCATGTATTGTAAAAAATGATACTTTACATCTATGTTATTTGGGTAACTATAATGTATAGCTAAAATACCGCTTATAGTTTATGGTAATAAAATGTTTTATGCCTTGCCAAGATAACACAGATCCTCCATATAGGTCACACCAACTGAACGAGAAACAAGAAGGATATTTTATTTATATGATGCATATTGTTTCATATGACATGAAATAATATACATGTGATAAATAAATATCATGACTGCTTAGAACGAAGATAAATTTATGAGAAATGTGCATATATATTATTTGGTATAATATGGTGCATATTATATAGTATAATATATATGACACATAATTAATAATGTGCAAAACATTGTTATAACATAAGTTTATTAAAACCCAAAATGAATATGAGTTGAGATTGGCACTGTAGCAGTTACTTTAGCGCGCACTGTAGCAGCGGCTAGGGTTGGCTCTTTTAATAAGGAGAATTATACTAGGACGGTTATATAATGTAAACCCTAGTATATTTGTATATAAGGAGAGGTAGAGAAGGCATTGGGTGTAAGAAATTTTCTGAAAATTTATTTCCTTCTCTTCCTCTCCCTCCTAGCCGCCATCTCTCTTCCTCTCATATTATTGGTTTCTCTAGTGAGAAATTATTAGAAGAACAAGAAGGGTTATTAACTAGGTTCTAAGCTTAGATTAGATTAAGATCTCTAGCAAGGTCTTTCTAATCCTTGTTTAGTTCAAGGTGAACACTAGGAAGCCGTTTCGACAAACGAAGGTATCCAAGAGATCTAGAAGAGAATTCGACTTCTCTCTATTTACCAAATTGACATTTGGTAGAGGTATATCCAAATCACCTTTAGTAAATAGATTTGTGATTAATGAATGAGTAGATATCCATTTGCATGCATTGGAATTGCTTTAATATAATTAGCATAATAAAGTAGATCCGTAGATGCTTGTAAGAAGGTTAAAATTTTTGAATTTATTGCCTTGCCGCATAATGAAATCCTTCAGCTTTTGGCTCTTTTATCTCGCTGGTGATGTATTCTAACACTTCTCGACCACTTAGAGCCCTAGATGTTGCCTATGCCCATGATAAATAATTTTGGCCATTGAGCAAAGTGTTTGTTAGCTTGCAAGAGTTGGTAACTTGCCCCTCTTGAGCCATTTTGATTTTTTGCTGATTTTTGTGTTGTGGTTCTCGCTGGTACCGACTAGCTTTGCTAGTTTATGTGGTACCTGGGCGGTATATTTTCATATCTATTGTAAAGTTGTATTTTTCTCATTACAAGATTTCCTATTTATAACTCCAAGACTTAAAACTAGCTGTTGGTATTATTTTCTATTCTAGTAATGACGGAACATGTTACCGTTATCTTTCTATATATATAAATAACTAAATTTATATTTCTATATTAACTAAATAATGAGGTTTATATTTTAACAAATATCCATATTACACCATAGGCAGCGCTATGGACTTATATATTTGTTTTTAAGGTTCAAACAGTTGATGTGAACTGTTTGACATGAGTTTCATATGAAAATGTGCCTACATATCAAATTTTACATTTTTTTAGAATTTTTGTACTATGTTTTTGGATAGATACAAATCACTTGGTTGAAAATTGAAAAAAAATAAAAATATATAAAAAATTGGGTCTTCAAATAAGGATATTATGTTTACTCGTTCGTATAGACTTTTTGAACTTTATAAATAAAAATAAAAGTTTACAATACAAATTGATCCATAATTTGCATATTACCATGGCCTCACTCTGAAGAGTATAACCTAAGTGAAAACAAAATCTGCATTATCTAAATTAATTAGCTAATTATTAAAGATTGTATCTCCTTGTTATCACTTGTAATCTCCTCTCACAGCATATTTCTCCAATAGCTATTGAAATACACAAGAAAAACAAATATGGACTGATCTGATGACGTGTCATTGATCTTAGCCGCCTCATAAACTATGCTATCAAAAAATTACGTGAAAGAGGTTTGGGTGGTTGGTTGTGAATTTGTATGAATTTGTGTGCATTTTATACTGCCTAGTTCAATTCAGCTCGGTTCAGTTCGATTTAAAAAGTTTATAAAATTTATTTTCTTCTTAAAATAAGATCCAGTCAGATCCAGCCAGCTCGTAAACTAGCGAGCTGGCTTGGACTCGCTTGTCACGATTTCAAGCTGAGATTTTAACTTAGATGTCCTAAATCCAGCTCGCTCGACTGTAACTCGGTCCAGAATTAACAAGTTGAGCTAGAACCTAACTCGAACCGAACCAGTTCATTGACACCCCTACATCGGATCACCCCACTCCCTTTCTAATCCCTTGTTTCCTCACCTCACAACCGCATTAATAATGGACCACACATCCTAACTCGTAGATTAAAAATTGAATAATAATTTTTTTTTTCAAACGAAAAGGAAAAAAAGGCCCTGAATTGAAGGTTGAAGAGCCTTCACAAATTCATTGTAAAATAGTTATGCTGTAAATGAATTACCCTATTTTATATCAAAACCTAACAACTAGCTTCTTAGAAGAGAAAAGGGAAAATTTCGAGTGTACCCATCTAAAATTTTGAAATAGGCAATTTTCTCATCAAAACACAACAATATCCAATATCTCCATACAAAGTTAACATTCTTTCTTTTATCCCTTTTAATTACTATTTAACATTTAATTTAATTATTTTAGAAATTAAATTGACTAATATTTCCTTCCCTTCCAATCCCACCTTCTCTCCCAATTCTACCTATCCCTCTTAATACAAATATAACTTCGTATCTTCTTGTTCTCTTCTGTTTCTCCTTTCATGCTCTTCATCTTGCAATGCTCCAAGCGTCTTCATAACAGAGAACTCTAGATCTTGAAACATAATGAAAAGATAAAATTGTCCCTTTTGTTTCGCATCGCACTTGATGAAAATATGTTGGAAATTGGTTTATTAATTAAAAGACTTGAAAATATATCATTGGAAATAACACTTTATGAAAATATGATGATTATTCAAAGATAAACCAGTCTCGCACGGGATGTCATCTCAGCACTATATTTTTTTTGAAACAAAACTCCTGTGAAGGATAAGTATTTAGGGCCTGTTCGGATGTCACGAGATTACACGAGATGGGATTTGATAGGGATGGGAACTCACTTTTGAAAAAGTAGGAACCCACGGGTACGGGTATGCGCAGGATTAATTATAGGAATGTGTTGAATTGAGTGTTCGGTTGTACCGTGGAATTAGTTATGGAAAATTATATTTTTCTTTCTAAAATATTTGATATTATATAATTTTCTTTATTAATATATTATCAATAATGTAATTTAATAAATATATTAAATAATAACATAATATTTTTTTTAAATATTAATTTATAAAATATAAACATTTTTTATAGTTATTCTATACTCTTTGTAACTACAGTATTAAATTGAGTAGTTGAAAAAAAATATTAAATGATGTAGCCATTGCATTTATGAAAAATAGGTAGTTGGATATATATTTATAGTTCTAAACGTTGGATGTACAACAGCTTTATAAAATTGAAGTGAAAAGGAGCTGCTTTGCATTTATGATTTTAAACGTTGGACAAAATCTCTATATATATGTATGTTGCAAAAAGGTTCTCATTTCCCTTCCACACACATCTATATCCATAAAAATATGGATCCTTTCCACTTGCGAAGAATTGACAATGATGATGATGAATACACAAATGTGATTATGCCCTACATGGATAGAAACTTGTTCGAGCCAACTCCTTGTCATACTTCAATTTTAACAGGACTGAAGTATGTCAATGAAGTTCTAGATGGTCATGAGTATCGTTGCAGACGAGAATTTCATATGGAGACTTATGTCTTTCGAGCTTTAGTCAGATTGTTAAGAGTGCAAAAGCAGTTACTTTTCGATGGATTGCTAACGGTGGAAGAGCAAGTAGCAATGTTTTTGTATTCTCTTGCGAAGAATGCAAGCAATCATAGTGTGCAAGAACGATTTTAACATTCAAGCGACACTGTGAGTCATCATTTTCACAGTGTATTGAATTCTATCAATTAACTGTCTCCTGAGATTATCATTCCACCTCCTTTACATACGCCTCAGTTTATTGCCTCCCGTTCAGAGTTTTATCCTTTCTTTAAGGTACTTTTTTAATTGAATTATTTTAAATTAATTTTGTAGTACATAATACAAGAATATTAAATAATAATATCAATTTTTACATATATTTATTGCTGAAGATCTGCAAGATCCTTACCAAAATAGAAAACAAACACTATCACAAAATGTTATGGTCGTATGTGATTTTGATCGTCGATTTACTTATGTAATGGCCGGATGGGAAGGATCAGCATCCAATGCAACTGTATTGAAGAGTGCACTAGATGGATTTGCAGTACCACAAGGCAAATATTATTTAGTTGATGCCGGTTATGCAAATACCCCAAAAATTTCTTGCACCATATCGAGGTATCCGGTATCATGTGCGGGAGCAAGGTCTAGCAAATGAATGGCCATGTAATTATAAAGAGCTTTTTAATCTCTAGCATGCAAAATTAAGAAATCATATTGAACGTATTATTGGCATATTAAAGATGCGATTTTCTATTTTAAAAGTAGCAACATACCATACAATTGAAACACAAAGTAATTTTGTCCATGCAACATGTATTCTCCATAATTTCATTGTTAATCATAGTGGAGATACAAATTGGACTATAAATGCAACATATCATGCAATAAATCCAGATAAAATTGTAGATGTACTAGATGGGGATGATGAGTACGGAGAAGATGTAGAGGCACTAAACAATCAGCGTCATACAGGACATGAAACTAGAGAAGAAATTGCTATTAATATGTGGAATGATTATGTTAGAGATAGAAGTAGAGACTCTAATTAATATTTATTATGTTTATTGAAGAATATTTCACATATTTATTGCAAAATGTTTAATATATGAGGAGGGTTCAAATGCACCCAAATTTTTGTGCACTCAAATGCATCTTATCTTTCAAATCCATTTTCTCCATTTTCAAAGTCCGAATAGTCAATCTGAACTATTAGATGCGATCTATATATTAAGATGTGCTTGGAGACCAAATTTTACATTTTTTGAAATTTTTTTACTATTTATTAAGCCACTTTGAAAATTGCTGATTTTACATTTTCTAGACCATTAGATCAGCGATTTTCAAAGTGGTTTAATAAATTGTAAAAAAATTCCAAAAAATGTAAAATTTGGTCTCCAAGCACATCTTAATATATAGATCGCATCTAATAGTTCGCATTGACTATTCGGACTTTGAAAATGGAGAAAAAAGATTTGAAATATAGGGTGCATTTGGGTGCACAAAAATTTGGGTGCATTTGAACCCTCCTCTTAATATATTTATTATTATTTGATATGTTTTCATTTTTTTTGTGTATGTTTTATTGAATCAACCCCTTTGATGTCTCTACTGTCATGAAAATGTCCTCACATGCCCTTCTGTCAAGAACTGACAAATCAAAGGACAGAGATTTTGATTTTGTCAAAATAAAAATAACAATAATGTATTTTGGAAGTTCAGCTTTGCAAAATTCTGAACTGACACCCCTCTGTCACATATTGACAAAAATAAAAAATTGGAAATTGGTTAAAGCCAGAATGTGACAAAAATGTAAAATTAAAATATATGCAATTGAACTTAATTAAGGAGCAATTGAAATCCACAAGCTCATTCGAACAATATATGCAAGTTCGATCCTTGTCAGATTTGGCGTGTCATTATGTAGCTTAGTCCTTGCCAATATTTTTATTTACATTTGTATGCATTAGTCACATATCTGACAACAAGCTCACAACATAAAATCAAGTTCATTTGATTACAAAGCACACTCTCAAGTTCCAAAATAAACTATAATATCATGACATCTCATCTCATAATTAGCACCATACTATAATTCATTAGTGCAATTGTCTAAGTTCCAAAATATACATCTATGTTTCCAAAATATAACATCCATTTCGTACCACTACACTAAGATTTCACAAAAAGTTCAAACCTAAGTAAACACCAATATTTCCAAATAACACATAGCTAACCTTACTAGTTGGACTTCCACAACTCAAGTATCCTCTTGATCCATTCTGACCGATGTTCTTCACTTACAGATAGGAATGCCTCACGGGTCTCAGCCTTCTTGATAAACATATCACTTGCATTAACAAAGTCAAGCATGTCAAAATCTGGCAATTGTTCGTATGCCTCCATTGCAACAGCAACTAAAAACTTGTCAGCACGCTCAACACTCTTGTTTGCATTCTTCTCCACGACAGCATAATATTTAGTCAACTCCTCTCTCTTGTATTCCAAGTAATTCTCATGAAATGCGGACATTGCCTTTCTTTTCTTCTTCTGAATTGTCTTATTGATGGAAGAAGCTCCAACCGAGTGAGGAGTGTGAACATTAGGTGTTGCTTGGGTGGAGGGCGTTACTTGAGCTTCAGTACCAAGGAAATTCATCATCAAACTCAAAATCATTTAAACCTCCTGGAGTAGGGATTGTGGGACTAGGGGAATTCATTTCAACTTGATTCTCAGGATTTGCAAAATAATTATTTCCATGACGACGCGAACCATTCGCAATACATCCTGAAAATTAGATATCAAAGACTAAACTACTTAAAACCGAATATGTAATATATAAACAATGAATGTATATGTATTAAAAAAAATGCTCATACCAGAATACAATCTGTGCAAGTCATCATAGTATGGAAAATGTTTGTTATACCACCTTTTAGCCTCCTTGTCTATTTGCAGAATAGGAGCCCACACTTCTTCGGAAGCATCAACCATTTTTCTCGTAGGGTCCCATCCAAAACCGCTTTGATCTCTCAATCGGTTTACAGTTTTGTACTGCTTCTTTAGAGTACGTTCTTGTTCTTTAAGTTGCTTCACCGAGAAATTTGAATCAATAAACTTTGTTTTGAATTTTCGTGCTATGTCATTCCATGCAACTCTACTCCATGCATTTTGTAAGCGTGTACCAAGCCTATTAAACTCAACAAGCAATTCAACTAGAAAGACCTTATGCAACTCATTTCAAGCAGCTCTATTATTGGTCTCATTTTCATTACCTACATATCATATAAGAAAATTACAAAGAACAAATCATACATGTCAGTACTTCAAATTTCCTAAACATATAAGTTACAAATTATTTAAAAGAAAAAGTAACACCAGTCTCAAATAATTCGCTGTAGGAATTAGAATTCAAGTTGATATTTTATAATCATTAATGTAGTACCACTGGTACCGTTGCCACTAATGCAAATGGGATACTCCTGTTACAACCTTCATAAGAAAAATGTAGAGATTTGGAACTCAAAATATTTGGCTATGCATCTGAAAGAAAACTCAAAACAAATGGCCAAAATCAAAGTAATAACATTGGTTGTTACCTTCCCCATCTCCAAAATGGATACATTACAGATTATCAAAGGAGATATGGCATAGTTTTTTTTATCATCAATCTAGCAACTTGGACTACTTAGAAAAATACATGCATTGCATATCTTTACATCAGAGATCCATAAATTATCAAAATAAAAAAATACTTGACCAGATCGATGATTAGAAAAATCAAACAATCTCGTACCAGTAAATCCACTAAAAGTACTAGCACAATACTAACAATTTTACATTTTCTCTCAAATAGCAACAATTTTATTGGTGAGTTGGCTCATCGTAAGTGGTATTTTGCTAAAATTATATCCAATTTGACCCAAAAACTACTCAATTTCAAGTTCGAATAACACAACCCAAAGTAAGATTTATGCTTTTGGAGAAGCACAACAAAAGCATCAGTCAAGAACAAAGCATAAGATTAACGATAAAAAAAAATTAGTCTAAATTTAAGAGGAAACCGTGAGATGAACTCATTCCGGCGACAACCGTACCTTCTCTAGTCATGGCCGAGAAAACTGGTGGTAGTAGTTCCTTCTTTCGCTCGAGTTTTCTGCGCTCCTTTGCACGCGAGTTTCCCGCGCAAATCTCCCGCCAAAGTTGCGATTGAGGAAAGAGAGAGGCGAGAGAACTTATCAGCGTAGAAAAAAAAAATTGAGTCTGACTGAATAAAAAAGTTCCTACGAATTTACATGCTCCGGAAAGATTTTGGGAAGACCACGTGACCATGGCGAGCAAGATCGGTGAGGAGATTCAATAGGAGAAATAAAAAGAGAACAAGAAGAAGAGAGAAATAACAAAGAACAAGAAGAGACATGAAAAGCAAAAGAGAAATAACATAGAACGAGAAGAGACTGTTAAATTTGTATTAAGAGGGATCGAGAAGAGTGTTAAATTTGTATTAAGAGGGATCAGTAGAATTGGGAGAGAAGATGGAATTGGCAGGGAAGGGCATATTAGTCAATTTAATTTTTAAAATAATTAAATTAAATGTTAAATTATTAAAAGGGAATAAGAAAAAATATTAAATTTGTATAAGGATATTTGGGTATTTTTTTGTATTTTGATGAAAAAATTGACTATTTCAAAAGTTATTTTCCCAAAAATGTACATGGAGGTTATGATCATTGTAATAAAATTCAATTTATACGGCTGTACAAGTAGGTTATGATCAGTTTAATAAAATTCGATTCGATTTATATATACGTATGCGGCGAGCAACCACATAAGATATAGCTATTCAGTCCGCATATGTGTTATGCAATCCATTTAAAAATACTTATTAATTATTAATTATTAAATAAAATTTTAGATCCCAATCAGACCAACCATGTCGGATCTGATCCAAAACCCATCTTAAGTACTCATCCAAACTTGTTCCGGTCAAGTAATTTCTTCCTTACTTCCCAGCGCCTTTTATAGTTTTATAGGCTCTCAAACGGTTCCATTTTGTTATTTTAGAGCTGTGGGACTAAAGTGTCTTCATTGTACCGTCGGACAAGGAAACTTTAATGCCACATCATCAGCTCACCGAGCTGTAACGCACTATCAAATGCAAAGTATTTTGGGCCCTATGAGGCTAAAGTTTAAAGTCCCAAAAGGCCTAAACAAAGGACCTTAGAAATAAATTGGTTGCACTTTTTTTTTTTGAGTAAGAAATAGGAGTCAAGCTCCTATTTTATTAACCGCAATTGGTTACAATCATTTAAAGGGTTTTGAGAAGGAACCCTAGTGTGGATTTACAGATGGATGAAAAAAAACAAAAATAGAGAAAAAAAACAAGAAAAAAGAAAAAAGAGTAAAGAAAGCAAAAAATAACAAAGTACAACAAATGAAAAGGTTAATTTCTTCTTGCATATAATTCTTCAATCTTCAATCTTCATTCTTCATTATTCAGAAAGTGCCACTGAGATCTAACTTCTTCAACTAAATCGTTGACTGTTTTATATTGCTCTCTAAACAATCGAGCACACCGTTCTCTCCAAAGGACGAATTGCGAGATGAGAATCAATGCTCTGCCTTCTTTCGGTATTGACTTGTTTACCAATTTTGCTATGATATCATTTCCAGAAGTCAAGAAGCCGTGGTGATTTGGCAACAACCTGGTCTCCACCAATTAATAAACTTCCCTTGAAACCATGCACTCGTTAAAGATGTGAGTTGTTGTTTCAATATTCGCACGACACAAGTAACATATACTCACCAAACTAAAACCTCTTTTGTTTAGATTTTCAGTCGTCAAGATCCTATTTAATAGAACCAACCATCCAAAGATTCTGAAACGAGGTGGGGCTTTGAGCTTCCAAATTAGTGGAAGAACCGATTTGATCCTAGGACAATTTTTCAGTGCAAAGTAGGCTGATTTCACAGAGAAAATACCCACTGATTGAGCTGTCCATATTGCATCATCCCAATCATCATTTCTTAACATCCGTCTTACGCCTTGGACTACCCCGCACATATCCGATAGTTGTTGCCGTGCAATCCTTGATAAAACTGGTCTGAATAGATCAGACAGATCGGGCTGCAGCAAAATTTCTTCCAAAGTGACATCCTTTGACCATACAAACGTGTACAGCTCAGAATATTTTTGCTTCATTATGCCACAACCCCAATTCTCATGCCAGAAATCAATTTCTTTTCCATTACCCACAACTCTGTGTATAAATGCTTGAGAAAAAGGTAGTAGTATTTTCAATTGATTATTGAATAAGTATGAGTGGTTGATATTGCCCCCCGGCCTTGTGTACAGCTCTTGAAAAATTGATTTCCATAGTTTCTGATGCTTTGAATTCCATTGCCAGATCCATTTGACTAATAATGCCAAGTTTAACATTTTGAGATCGAGTACGCCTAAACCTCCAAGTTCCTTAGGTGTACAAACTAAATCCCAATTGACTAGATGAATTTTCTTCTGACCTTCTTGAACACCATGCCAAAGGAACCGCTTCCTGATTTTGTCGATTTCAAAGATAACCCATGAAGGCAGTTTGAATACCGACATAAAATAAATCGGTATAGAGGACAAAACCGTATTTGTAAGTAGAACCCTGCCGGCTATCGAGAGAAATTTAGCAGCCCAACCTGACAATCTGTTTGCAATCTTTTGGATCAAAGGTAAGAAAGCCGTCTTTGGCAGTCGGCCATTTGTCAGTGGTAGACCCAAATAACAGAAGGGAAATGTGCCTCTTTTGCAACCCATGATTGTAGTTAATGTTTGAGATAGCTGTTCTGTTACTCCCGATATCAATATCTCAGATTTCATCATGTTAACATGCAGACCCGAGATTGAGGCAAATGTTAGAAGCACAACTTTTAGTAATTGGATTTGTTGAACTTCAGGTTTCACAAAAAATTGGTTGCACTTTATATTCATTTAAAACGTATATAATATTGTGAAGTCAGTCAGTAACTGATATTGTTACGTTACGAAATTTTTACAATTAAATTCAAATGAATTAAAAGCAAGAATCAAGTTAATTGAGCTAACAAAATGGAAGTTAAAACCTTAATTTAGGTTCCTCTAATTAAGTAAGTTAAGTGTGAATCGAAACCGCGTCGAAATTTCGAGAATTTGAGACTTTACAGGCTCACTGCGTCCGCACTGGTAGGTGACTGCGGGTGACTGACCCGCACTGACTTCTGTTTCCCTTAAATTGCCTTTGAAATTTCTGTGAGTGCGGGTGAGGCCACCCGCACTGCGGGTGGGTGCGGCCGCACTCATGATTTTCTGTGTTGAACTGAAATTGGCTAAGTACTGAGTGCGGGTGAGGCCACCCGCACTGCGGGTCAGTGCGTCCGCATTACGCTCGGACTTTTTCTGAAATTCTGCCAAAAATCTACTAAGTTCTGAGTGCGGGTGAAGTGACCCGCACTGCGGGTGATTTCTGTGTTAAAATTCATTCCAAAAATCTACTAAGTTCTCACTGCGGGTGATTTCTGTGTTAAAATTCATTCCAAAAATCTACTAAGTTCTCACTGCGGGTGAAGCCACCCGCACTGCGGGTGATTTCTGTGTTAAAATTCATGTTGAAAACTGACTAAGTGCTGAGTGCGGGTGAAGTGACCCGCACTGCGGGTGGAGGACCCGCACCGACACCGATTTTTGCACTGGAAAGTGCTGGAAGGACCTACAAACTGCCGAGTGCGTCCGCACTCAGATCCAGTGCGGGTGAGTGATCCGCACTGGGTGATTCCAAGGGCTTATTTGCATAATTCCTGCTCTTTCTCTCTCTCTCACTTCATTCCTTTACCATTTTAAGTGAAATTTCTGCCAAGAGAGAAGAAAAAGAGCGAGAGAGTTTCCCGTTCCTCTCAAACCCCCGATTGTTGCGAGAAATCGAAACCGGAACCGAGTAAACGCCCGTGGATCTCTTCTAACTCTCCTATTCGGTATTCTTTTCTCTTTTTGTTTCTCTCTAAAATCTACGATTTCTCGATTTCTCTGGTTTTCGTTTTAAACTCGAGATTTGTGTTCGAATTGCTCGAGGACTAGTTCCTCTACACTCCTTGGTTGTTTATTTGTCAATCTTTTTCCCGATTTCCTCCGATTTGTGAAATCTGATTTCTAGGGTTTCTTGCCAAAAATGAAAGTTGGCATAATCGTGATTTGATTTGTTTAACCCGACCAATTAGACTTGTAATCGGTAGGGTTGCCTCTTGATCGTGAATTTTTAGAACGTTTAACGGTTAAATTGAGGTTTTGACCAAATTAGGGTTAACCCAAAGGTAAATTGAATTGAACCGAGAACCAAAGTAGTGAAACGGTGAATGAATGGTAACCTAAGTGGAATTGTGTAGGGTTTGAGGGACCCAGAAGTAAGTTGTGTGAGTTTTAAAGGTTTTTGAGTAAGAAAGAAGGAACCGAAAAGAACCGATACCAAAGCATAAGAATTGAATTAGGATTGTATGAACCATTGGTAAACTAAAAGTGAATGTATAGACCACTGAACCCGAATTAAACCAAGTATACGTATAATATAGGTGTAGGCTCGGTCGAGCAAGACTTAACGAGGCAATTCGAGACGCCTGATCCATAACTAAGCGGTACGCTCGTCTTAAACAGGTGCGGGATTCTTGGACTTGTTTGATACTTTATTTTCAGGAATTAAACTGTTTATTCGTTTGTCATGTTGAATATCATTGATTGCATCATTGAATTGTGTAGAGCATTTGCATAGCCCAATCAAATTAAACTCGAATTGATCTGAATTGAATGATTTGCATGCTGGTATGGTTATAGGTTATGTTGATCTATTGTGATCTGATCTTGATTGAAAGTCACCACGAACTAAATGATTTGATATGTATGTGAATGGATTTACGAAGTTAAGCACTTGGATCCAATGAATTTGCCAAGTCGGGCTGTATGCTGACTTGGATTCCCAGGATCCTAAATGGCCTTAGGTGAACGGCCCTCGATATTCCCAGTACCGGTTGGGACGAGGGAGGGTGATTATGTTATGAGATGTGATTGGAAATCGTGGGTGACATGTGTAACGTCTATGGCTCGGTGGCATTCTCCTACGTGTTAATGCATTTGAAAGGTCGATTGAATATGACGAATATTGGAAACGATTCTAAAAAAGGATTTTCTTTATATGATTCGAACCAGACCTTAATAAACTGTTAAGCCAAGCGATTGCAGATGGGTGTCAGATAAAGGGTCCAGCGGTTGGCCATCTGTAGGTGTCAGTAACCCTACAGATGTGGGTTTGATAATGGTTCAGCTCGAAAGAACATCTGTAATTGCTACAAGCCCTATTGAATTGAGTTATTGAATTGAGTTAAGCCAAAATATATGTTGTGTTTGAAATTCATCTTGGAAATTCCGTAAACTGTGTTTCAGGTTGATTAAACTGTTGTCGAGCATTGGCATTCTGTTATTTATGATTATATATATATCTGTTTGAACTGTTATTGTTTGGGTTTCATTTTTTAATATAGAGTTTGATTGCAAGTCCAATAATCTAAACTGTGGCAACTTTCGCACTGAGAATTTATTCTCACCCCCACCCTCCCGGTTATTTTACAGGTACTGGTGCGACTGATTTCGGAGAGGCACGAGAGTAGTAGGCCTTAGTAGCTTACCAGTATATGACCCTAGATATGTTTTGTTGTATAGATTTAGGGTAGGCCTCGTGGTTGGTATCCGGATGAGATACTTTTGTTGTATGATATTCTGACCAGACTGTGTACTCTGATTATATACTAGAAACTTATTTTATATTGCTTGTTATGTTGTATGAATTGTTAATTGCCTTGTAAGCATACACGGCGTTGTATGCTTACGGCGGGGGACTGTTACGACCTGTGGCCGCGGGGTGTGACAGATATATATTTCATATACACACACACATTTCTTGTTTTGTGGCATTATATTTGTTTCATGGATTTATATGAAAATAAATTCAAATACATACATACATATATATATATATATATATATATATAGAGTTAGGCTGGGGTGCTATGGATAGCATAGTGGCCTCTATGCTACGGCTCAATATTCGAGTTTTCAAAATCCAAACGGTCGATCCGAACCGTTCATCTTATTCTCCATATTAATATCTGCTTGGAGACCAAATTTTACATTTTTCTGAATTTTTTTACTATTTATTAAGTATTTTACAAAATTGTTGATCCAACGGTGGCTGCACAAAACAGTAAAACCGTTGGATTAGCGATTTTCAAAGTGGCTTAATAAATAGTAAAAAAATTCAGAAAATTATAAAATTTGGTCTCCAAGCAGATATTAATATGGAGAATAAGATGAACGGTTCGGATCGACCGTTTGGATTTTGAAAACTCGAATATTGAGCCATAGCATAGAGACCACTATGCTATCCATAGCACCCCAGACTAACTCTATATATATATATATATATATATATATATATATAGAGATGGGCTATGGTGCATTGCAATGCATAGGCCATGGTGTGCATTGGACCATAAATCACCGATTCAAAGTCCAAATGACCGATCCAAACCGTTCATCTTGTTCTCCATATTAATATGTGCTTGGAGACCAAATTTTACATTTTTCGGAATTTTTTTACTATTTATTAAGCCACTTTGAAAATCGCTGATCCAACGGTGGCTTCTGATTTTACTGTTCCAAACAGTCACCGTTGGATCAGCGATTTGCAAAGTGGCTTAATAAATAGTAAAAAAATTCCAAAAAATGTAAAATTTTGTCTCCAAGCACATATTAATATGGAGAACAAGATGAACGGTTTGGATCGGTCATTTGGACTTTGAATCGGTGATTTATGGTCCAATGCACACCATGGCCTATGCATTGCAATGCACCATAGCCCATCTCTATATATATATATATATATATATATATATATATAAAGAAAGAAAGGGACAAACTTGGGTCTGATGCCCATCGGACTCAAACTGAGTTCGATGGGTTCCAAAACCGTCCGATCTGCTTTAAGATCTGTGGACGTCGCTTTAATATCCGTGTACATTTTTCTTAATATCCATGCACACGAATCTTAAAGAGGATTAGACGGTTTTAAAACCCATCGGACCCAAATTTGAGTCCGATGGGCATTGGACCCAAGTTTGTCCCATAAAGAAAAATCTAATCAATAACAGAATAGTATATTTGAATATGGCTTTGGATTTACATAAACTGCACTAGAGAGGGTATTGCAAATTTTACAAAATAAACCCTATTGTTTCTTAAAATAACATAAAAGTAAATTTGAATGCTATCCCCTCAAAATAAGTCTTCTTCATTCCCATAACTAGATTCGTATGCACTTTGATCTTCGTCATCTTCATCATCTTCATTTTTAAATTCAGGTTCGTCTTCACTCACATATTCTATGGAAGTTGGTTCTTTCATTTTACACTTGCCTTTTGCCCATAATCAGATTCGTCTACACTCTTTTACGCTTTCCCTTTTGATTATTTCATTAACATTAGTCCTGGCCATGTCTCAATTTTGCAATTTGTTCCTTTTTGAATATATGAACACACCAAAAAGTTGCTAATAATTTGCAATACAGAAACTTGAAATAACTTGAGGGCTATAATGGTAGATAATTAAAATGACATACAGTTGACAGTACAAGTTTATTTCTCAGATTTCACACTGGCTACTAAGCTATATCACTCTTGTTTTGTTTAACAAATTGGTAATTTAATCAAGGTGTCAAGATGTAGTTAATAGCAAATAAGAAGTTGAGATTTAAGAAAGTATATGTACTTGTCAAATGAAATTAATAAAGAGTAAATGATTATATATATTTATGAAAAGATACGCTAATGTAGAAAGCCGAGTTTGATCCATATATAATCAATTAGAGTAATTTTGGGAGAGTTCACAAAGGCAAATAAATTTTGAGGAGAGAGAGGAATTTTTTTCATAAACCATAATTAAAAAAAGGATTCTTAGGGAACCAATATGATTAAAAAAAAAATTTCAAAAACCATAAGAACCGTGGGAATGCCACGGTCTGTGATTTTTTTTTTTCAGACCGTGTGGTTCTCACGGTCTTGCAAAAAAAAAAAAAATTTATTTCTTCACACTTACACGAAAATTGTCACAGAAAATCTGAAATGGAATTCAAGACCTTGGGACTCTCACGGTCTTAACAAATTGAATTCTCAAAACCGTGGCAAGGGAAGGGTCCACCCAAATTAAACTCAAGACCGTGGGGCTCCCACGGTCCGGCCTCCATTTTTTTTTTTATACCGTGACTCTTACATCTCTTCCTCATTTTTTTCATCTTTGTTGTTCTTTCTTTCTTCTTTCCTTCATCTAAATTTTTTTTTTTTTTTGCACTCTCATAATTAGATTGATTTTTATTTTAATTACATAAGTTTGTATATTTTTGAAAGAGAGACAAAAAGAGCTTCAGATCTACAAATTTTGTTAGGTATGTGTTTAATTCTTTTATTTTTGATAAATAATCCGTAATTATGAATAAATGATTAGAATAGATTGTTTATGTAGTATAAATGATTTATGTAGTAATTGTAGTATAAATAATTTTTTTCTTTTTGTAGTATAAATAGTTTATGTGTAATTTATTTGCTTTCATCTAAAGATTGTAGTAAGTTTTTTTTTCAATGACGATCATATTTTAGGTTGTAAAATTGAAAATGATATCGATTATTGATTGTGAATTTTTTTTGTTCAGATAATGTCTCGAGTGATAATAAATGTTTATTATGGACGCAAAATTTTAGACGCACTGACCTGCACATTTTTTGTTACTAATTTAACGAGTCTTGATGAGCTAAAAAAAACATGTATATGTTAGCATTCATTTCCTCCCTAGTCAGTTCGATCTGACAATCAAGGCTCGTTTGAACACGGCACCACCTGGCTCAACAGAAAAATATCAGTTATTTAGCGTAGACGAGGAATCGATATGGCACATGATGCTTGAATATGCCACTCCGGTACTGAATTTTAAACTTCTTGATTTAGTGGTTGAGTCACTACCAATTGTTAGTCATACCAATTATGACCCATATCCGGGTAGTGTACCTAGAAGTAGTAGAGACACAACGGTGTCTGATTCACCCCTATATTGTGATGACCCACCCGAAAAAAAAATTAACATTCAATATTGACATGCATAACATGCAAACCCAATCAAATATTCACATTCATTCTATTACTTTACATTATTTATACTACATAAACCACCTATACTACTTAAAAAACAAAATAAACATAAACCATTTATTTATACTACATGCAAATAAATCATGCATGTTGTAGGTCGCAGAAAGTTGCACGGCGTCAGGTTAGCTAACGGTGCGGTATTTTACATGTGGGTGTGAGTGGTAATGCTCCCGACTGGGTTCAGTGCTCTACCGCTTCGGATGTGAGCAGATCACCGAACTCAGGGGAAGGCATTCACTCGAGATTTGCTTCCTGCATTCCTCCTGGTTCACCCCTTGTGACAACCTACGTTCATGATCAGTTGCCGGAGGTTTTATTATTTTCGATTGTGAGGACGTTTTACTCCCGACAGGTGCAAGCACCCGCCGTTAATTACATCAGAAAGACCTTTCAGGTCAGACTGAATACCTCATGCATTCCGGGATTTGTGCCTATTCGAATTGAACTGAATAATGAGGCTAAAAGAGGCTCATGTGTGATATGTTTTGGTCATGTGTTTGGTTCTCATTTAATTTAGAAGCATGTTTTGGTTAATCGTTATGATGTATGCATGAAGACATGGATTTTATATGTTTCAAGTGTAAGAATATTCGTGAGAAATATCATTTGTGTGCTTTTGATGTAAAAGAAACATTTGGTGTCACTTTTATACTTTTATTTATAAAGATATGTTGAGAGAGGGGCATTTTGGTCATTTCGGATTATGGCTGAGATTTGAATATGTTCAAATATTATTTAATATTATAGAGGATTTAATTTGGGTTCATTTGGGACTAATTTGAGTCGATTTGGACTTAGTATGAGAAAGTTATGGCCAAAAAGGACTTGAAAGGGCTTATTTGTGAACTTTTTATGTTTCCAGGGACTTGTTCATAAATTCTCAGGGACCTGAGGCTGTGATTTGGGCTTTTAATAGGGTCTGGAGTGCAATTTGGGCCTTTTAAGGGCTTGTTTGAGAAGGTTTTGTGCTGACAGGGGTCTTTGTGTAAATTTACAGGGACTTCTCTGTGTATTTTAATAAACAGAGGGGCTTATATGCAAAAGGGAATCTTCTGGTCACATGTGGACTTTAAGATCAGTGCAGAGTTTTGAGATTTGGGCTTTTGAGCCTTTGAGATGTGCACAGGCCATTGGATTGGGCTTTGAGATGGGTGCAGAGAGGGTTTGATCAATTGGGCTTTAAGATTTGGGCTTTGGTATCAAGATTTGGGTTTTTGGGCCTCAAGATGTGCACTGGGCCATTAATTAATGTGCAAGGCTCCAAATACCATTCATTTGAGCTTTGAGATTCGGGTTTGTCTTTTAATTGATTTAAACATATGACATATGGGGCCCAAATGTTAGGATCCGTTGGATTTGATTTGAATTTAGTTCGTTAGATTAAAGGGATTGCTTTAGGATTCGTATTTCCTGCTTTGAGAATCATGCAGAAGGGTTTCCCGACTAGGGTTCTTCCCCGATGAACTCCCTCCGGCCGATCTAGGCCACGGCTGCGTCGGCCAAGGGCATGGTTGTGATCGTGGGATTCTCAGGAGTCAATTGGTACCGTTGTCGGCCATCGACGGCCATCGGAGGCGGCGGAACAGGCATCTACAGTACCTATCGGTACCGATTGGATTCCAGATCGATTACAATTGATTTCTTTGGGATTTCTTTCAATTGATTGATCATTTGACATCGTATGAGGCTATGTAAGACGTTAGAAGCATCAATTTCATGTTTATAGAAGTTTTAGGCATGATTTGGGTCATAGAGTCTCGGTTCCAATACCAAATTGGTACCAATAGCTGGTACAAGAGATTTCAAGTCAAATTGGACATTCAAAGAGACCACTTATGTCATTAGGAATGTTTTGGAAGAGTTTGAGAACTTTGATTTATATTAAATCAGAATCTGGATCAAAGTGATATGAAGAACATATATATTTTAATATTTCTAAATCATTTTCTCTTGAATTTTATACAGGATATGTGATTTTTATTTCATAGATTCAAAGATGTACATGTCAGGGATTTTTGTTCCAAATTTGGGAATTTTCTGAGCTCATTTACTTAGCTAAATGGCTTGTTCAGTGCCAGGGGTATTGATGGTAATTTTACCAATTTAAATTACATAATTTTCATATTTTAAAGATGAACTTTGGAGATCCATATCTTTCTGTAGGAATGTCCAAATGATGCAAACTTTATATCAATTTTGTGTGTTTTGATGTGTTCTATCCAGTTGTGAGGTCCATTTTCCAATTTGGTCCATATTTTAATCAGTATTGACAGATCTGTCAACATAGCTCAAAACAGTAGTTTTCAGTGCATTTCCTTATACCAGCTGAACTTCTTTGGCAATTAAGTGCTGAAACTGAGTTTGTCATGGTACCAGGGGTTGGTACAAGTCTTTTTAAGGTCTGGTTTGATCTAATACAAGTCACCAAGGGCATTTAGCCACTGTTTTCATACCAGAAACATATAAAGAGGAGATCAAGAGTTCAAAACTTATCAAATCATCATTTTCAATATATTTTTGTAGTATCACAGCTTTGGAAATATGCAGGGAGATCCCTGATTGCTTTAAAATCATGTTTTTATACCTTTTCACTTGATTTCAAGAGGCATTATCATCAAAACTTCATAAATTCAAGGATGTAAATGACATGTGGCAATGTAATTGCTGTCTTTTTACACATTGGACCTCAGTTTCTCACTATTTGCAAATAAACCCTTTAAAATAGTGAAATTAGCCATTTTGATAGCATAACCTCATTATTTCTTTGGTTTTATTTGCAATTAGGTCTTTCTCAAGTGGTCATTAGGTTGAGAGTTGCAAAGGATGCCTGTGGCTCACTTTAAACAACCCTTGTGCATTTATCTTTTTATTTAAAGTCACTTTATTTCCTTATTTTGATTATTTTTGTAAAGAAATCAAAGGGGCAGATGAGCAAGGATGCCTGTGGCTCACTACACTCATCTTTACCTCTAATTAATTTACAAAAATGATCAAGGGAGGTAGAGATTAAGAAAATGAAAGAAAATAGAGAAAAATGTACAAAAATGTGATTTTTGTGAAAGGCTTTGTATTAAAACAACACATTTTGTGTTTTTGATGTTTATATGCATTATTTAAATGTTTTTAAAGAAGAGTATTGCATCAGAACAGAAAAGAAACAAAGAAACACAAGAAAGAAAGATCAAGTGGCAAGAAACAAACTTTATTAATGAAATTGATACATGAAATGGCCCCCTAGGGGCCTTACATTGAATTCAAGTCTTAATTACCTATGAATTAAGCTTGCTAAACACAAAGGAAGCCTATGGTGTGTATGTGCACCACTGAATATGTGTATTTGTGTGTATAGAACTTGATGTGTGTGTATCTTTCTCTAGCTATCTCTTCTTTTCTGTCTATCTTTCTCTTTTTTTTTCTCCCTGAGCTTCATTTGAGGTGCCTTTTTATAGGCATAGAGCATGGCTCCAGATTTGGTAGGGCTGAGGTGGTCTCATCATGGCCCTAGGTGTTTGATCAAATGCTTCAGCTTGATTTGTGTTTATTTGAATGCCATCAAGGCAGGGGATCACCCAATCATCATTTGGCATGTCATTTGAGTGTGTTGTATTGATTTGAGCCCTTGGATTGATCTGTAGGGTATTGCATGGCATCATAGCCCTTGATTTCATGGTTTCAGAGGTGCAATTTGATTTGCATGACTCCTGGGGTGCAGGAGGAATATTCCTCTATTTTGGCATGACCTCAGGTGTCCCAGGCACGTGTCCTGGGGACCAGAATGAGCTGGGAGCAGCTAACAAGCTGATTTAGGGTGCACCCGAGCCACTATGGAGCTTAACATGTCCCTTTCCTCAATTACTGAGCTTCAAGCATGCTGCCTTGCCACATGGCATCGTTTTAGTTTCCTTATAATGTTCCAAGGCTCAATTTATCACTAGCACCATCAATTTGATGCTCTCAGCCATGGTTGGAACCGAGCTAAAGCTCTTTACTCAATTCAACTTATTGAGTCCATTAAACTTCAAATTAAGAGCATAAACAGCATCGCCTATGCTTATTAGGCATCCCTGTTGAGTTTCAGAGCTTGATTACATCTCTAGCTCGAGTTCACAAATTTGCTCTTCTTCTCTTCTCGACTCAAATTAGAGCTTGTGAGAAGGAGTTAACCATTGAGCTTTAAGTAGAGAGGAGAGGGAAGGTAGCTCTCTCGATCTCATCTGATATTTACTTCAATTTCTTCCCAATTTCGTCGAATTTGAAGCTCGGAATTGAGCTCAGACCGTGAGAGAAAGGAGGAAGATGATGTCAGGGCTTGGGCCCCGCTCGTCAGCCGCACTGACATGTCCTCTCTCTCTCTTTCGTTTCTTCTTTTCCCCGCATAGGCTTAGTGCATTGTAGGCCGTATAGAGAGGCAGTGGCATGGTTTATGGTGCTCCGAGAGCACACAAAACGAAGGGTTCGAAGGCGCTGAGTTTAAACTCAGCGCTCTCCTTTGTTGGTTCGGCTGGTCAGGGTGCATCGTGCACCATTGCACTGCCATCCGGTGCATAGAGTTCATTTCTAATGCACTGAGCTCATCCATATTCGATTCTCAGCGAAATTCACCTCTGAGAGGCTGACAGTGGGCCCTGGGGTTAGATTTAAGCTTAGGAGCTCCCATACTGCACCCAGAGAAGCTATGCTTATTGCTATGGGTATCCTGTGCCATGTGGCACCAATCAGGAGCTGCCAAATCAGCATATTCTTTGAAAATTCATAACTCCTTAACCATTTGGAGTTAGAATCTGAATCTTTTATCAAAATTCATGGTTTCAAGTGTAGAATATTACCATGAATTTTAATATGTCATTTCCCTTTGTTTTGGGAAGGTTTTAAATCATTTGGCATCTTTCCAAGCATTTAAATTATTACCAATATTTTAATTGGCAATATTTTAGGGTACAACACATGTACATTAACTATGCAAATAAATAAATCATTCAACAATTAGTACATGCATGTACACTAAAAAAAACTACATGCACATAATCCATGCATCTACATAAACAATGCAAATAAATAAATCATTCAATAATTAGTACATGCATGTACACTAAAAAAATCTACATGCACATAAACCATAAATAAATAATTCAAAAATTACTACATTCATCTACACTAAAAAAACTACATGCATCTACACTAAAAAAAATTACATGCACATAAACCATGCATCTACATAAAACATGCAAATAAATAAATTATCCAACAATTACTACATGCATACTAAAAAAACCTACATGCAAATAAATTACTACATAAACTATTTTTTTATACTTCAATCACAACATAAACCATTTATACTAATATAAAAAATACACATAAACTATTTATACTACAAAAAGAAAAAAATATACATAAACCATTTATTTATACTACAATTACTACATAAACCATAAATAAATAATTCAAAAATTACTACATTCATCTACACTAAAAAAAACTACATGCATCTACACTAAAAAAAACTACATACACATAAACCATTCATCTACATAAAATATGCAAATAAATAAATTATCCAACAATTAATACATGCATACTAAAAAAACCTACATGCAAATAAATTACTACATAAACTATTTTTTTATACTTCAATTACAACATAAACCATTTATACTAATAAAAAAAATACATATAAACTATTTATACTACAAAAAGAAAAAAAATTATACATAAATCATTTATTTATACTACAATTACTACATAAACCATAAATAAATAATCCAAAAATTACTACATTCATCTACACTAAAAAAAACTATATGCATCTACACTAAAATTATACTTAAACCATTTATTTATAATACAATTACTACATAAACCATTTATACTACATAAACAATCTATTCTACTCATTTATTCATAATTGCGGATTATTTATCAAAAATAAGAGAATTAAATACATACCTAACGAAATTTGTAGATCTGAAGCTCTTTTTGTTCCTCTCTCAAAAATATACAAACTTATGTAATTAAAATAAAAATTACTCTAATTATGAGAGTACAAAAAAAAATTAGCTGATGGAAGGAAGGAAGAAAGAAGAGGGAAGGAAAAAATGGAGAAGAGACGCGTGAGGAAGAAGGCTCTCACGGTCTTGGGTAGGGAAAAAATAAAATGAAGGCCGGACCGTGTGCACCCCACGGTCTTGAGAATTCAATTTGTTAAGACCGTGAGAGTCCCAAGGTCTTGAATTCCATTTCAGATTTTCTGTGGCAATTTTCGTGCAAGTGTGGAGAAATAAAAAAAAAAATTTGCAAGACCGTGAGAACCACACGGTCTGGAAAAAAAAAATCACAAACCGTGGCGTTCCCACGGTTCTTATGGTTTTTGGAAAAAAAAATTTAATCACATTGGTTCCCTAAGAATCTTTTTTTTAATTATGGTTTATGAAAAAAATTCGAGAGAGAGCGTGCACCTGAGCAGGAGAAGATTGATCGCTCAAGAAAGCAGATGAGACGACGGAAGAGGAGAAAGAGAGGCGGAAGAGGCGGATGAGAGCGGCGAAGAGGAGAGAAGAAATCTCATGGATTTCCAAGAGAGAGAGAGAGAGAGGCGGGATGGAAAGGAAGGAACCTTAGGTTAACGGAGCGCTGATTCAATTTCTTCGTTCCGTTCTTTTGGATCAGCGACAAAAGCTGATCTGATCAAACACGGAACTACAAACAGATCAAACGGTTTAAAAGCTGATTGCCCCACAGCCAAGGAACAATCGATTTGATATTAGCCTATCTATATATAGAGAGAGAGAGAGAGAGCTAGGCTACGGTGAGTTGCGAAGTAAAACGCGTTTCTACTTCACGCCGTATTTGTATTTTGAAAGTTCAAATTACCGATCCGAACCATTAGATATTTAATCCATATTGAAATGTGCTTGGAGACCAAATTTTACATTTTTTTAAAAAATTTTACTATTTATTAAGCATTTTTTAAAATTGCTGTTTTGCTGTGAACAGTAAAAAACAGTAAAATTTTCTGGACCATCAGATCAGCGACTTTCAAAATTGCTTAATAAATAGTAAAAAAATTCCAAAAAATGTAAAATTTGGTCTCCAAGCACATTTCAATATGAAGAATAAGATGAACGGTTCGGATCGACGTTTTGAACTTTAAAATCGCAAAATATGAGCGTGAAGTAAAATAGTCGCTTTACTTCGCAACTCACCGTAGCCTAGCTCTATATATATATATATGAATTCTCATTTTAAATTTTGTATATATAAGTCTGCATAAAAATCAGTATATACAGCTGCATACCGAATATGCAGTATGCAGTGACTTTCTGCATACCGCATAAGAACCGCATTTAATAACATTTGTTATGATGTAACAAACAGTAACAACTTTCCTTAAGATAATAAACAGTAACAGTTACTAGAGTGAGTCTATGGTACTATGCATATCATGGGTTGTTATGCTACAGCTCTATATTAGAGTTTTCAAATCCTAACAGTCAATCCGAACCGTTCATCTTGTTCTCCATATTAATATGTGTTTGGAGACCAAATTTTACATTTTTTGAAAAAATTTTACTATTTTTTTAGATATTTAGAAAATCACTTGATCTGAAAATTCTGGACCATCCAAAAACAGTGATTTTCAATAAATCTAAAAAAATAGTAAACAAATTTCAAAAAATGTAAAATTTGGTCTCCAGATACATATTAATATGGAGAACAAGATGAACGGTTCGGATCGACCGTTAAAATTTGAAAACTCGAATATAGAGCCGTAGCACGGTAACAAATCGTAATATGCATAGTACCATAGACTCACTCCAGTTACTATTAATAAAAATCAAATCTATACTATATAAAAATATTAACAGTTTACCGATAATATAAAAATTTAAAGGTCTTTTATCACGTCACGTTCGCGTCGAATAGTAACTGTTCAATATATATATATATATATATATTTCCTATTTCATCTTCATTGAATAAAAACAGAATTGCAACTGTAATATGAGATGCTGTAAAGTGAAATGACGTGCTTTACAATTTTACATTGAAAAATATTCATGAATTAAATGATGACCATGATTGAAGGCAGCTAAATTATTGTTACCATTCTTTACCAATTTTTTTACCAAACTTGGGGCCATTGTTGAAAATAACAAGCATAGTATCTTACTATTTATAATTGCAACGTGCGTTCCTTCCACACGGCAGGTAATATATTTTTCGGAGCTTGATTTTTCTGCTCCAATAAAATACTTCTAGAAGAATTAACAAACATTTTATGACCTTATAGGTTGCGTCATTATGCAAACCTAATTAAACTATCTAGCGGTATACTAATTTTCAGTTTTTTTTTTTTTTTTCATAGCAGTATACTCTATACTGTCCTCAATAATCTAAAATTCAGAATCTAGAACAAGATAAATGCCATATTTTCTATCTTGTTCATCCATAACGGTGAAATATAGGAATAAAATATGACATTTTTATTAATCACCCTCCAAAAAAAAAAAATTAAAAATGCCCCTGCCATCTGTTTTTTTTTTTTTTTTCAAAACTGCCCCGACCGCTAGGCCCACGGGCAGCCCAATAAACCCACTAGACCGTCTCATGTAGAGGCGGGCCAGTCCACTAGCGTACCGCCCCTTGCAGAGGCGGTCTACTTGAGGATCTAGACCGCCCGTGGGCCTGACGGTCGGGGCAGTTTTTAAAAAAAAAAAAAGGATGCAGGGCCATTTTTAAAATTAAGTTTTTTTTAAGGGTATTAATAAAAATGGCCGTTTTTAATTGGTTGAGAAAAGTAAATATGGATCACTACGTCTTTGACTCGTTAGATTTGGGTTATCAACTTAGTGCATTAACTTTTTATTAGACGAAGGCACCCAAAAAATATATATTCAACTTATTCTTTTATATATATTCTAAAACAAAGAAAACGATGTTTTACAACAAAAGTACAATGCACATTAAAATTTGATGTAATACAAAATACGGATGTAAGCTATTTTTTCTCAAGGAAATTTTGAACATGGCTATCTTTTAAAATACAATAGAAACTATAAATAATTATATTTGTATATTAATAAAGGATAAGATAAGTGATACACATAGGAAAAATAACAATAAATTTATCTCATATAAACATGATAACTTAGATTATTGCAAATAGATAAAGACAAAAAAGTTTTAAATTAATTTCAATCCAAATAAGAAATCACATAAATACATGTTTATTTTAATGAATTAAATTTGTGAGGATATAAATTTAGACAATTTGGATGCAAATATTGGTGGAAGAACAAAATTAAAGAACAATCAAATTGTATATGGATGGCCAACTAACCGGCCATTTTTCTTAATACCCAAAAAGAAAAGGTTAATTTTAAAAATAACCCCGTATTTTATTTTTTTTCAAAAATGACCTAACCGCCTGGCCCACGGGCGGTCTCCTAGGAGACCAAACCGCCCCCCCCCCCCCCCCCCCCCCCCGACGGGCGGTTTGGTCATTTATTTATTTTTATTTTTTTAGAGATCTGAGTATTTTGATTTAAATAATTTTGTGAAGAAAAAGTTTTCTTGTTTAGAATGTATGCCAAAAAAATAAGACCATTTGATAAATTTATGAAGTGATGTCGTAACTCTTTATAACTTTGATTTTATTTGTCAGTTAGATATCGCAAGTCTAAATATAACACTAATGAAGGACTTAGCCTTTATTCAAAAATTTCCAAGCTCTGACAACTTGTTGATCTTTTTCTCTTTTTTCGCTTTTAATAATATACATTATACATATATACATATATACATATATACATATATACATATACATATATACATATACACACATACATGTACACACACATACATACATACATACATACATACATACATACATACATACATACATACATACATACATACATACATACATACATACATACATACATACATACATACATACATACATATACACATATACATATACACATATACACATATACATATACACATATACACATACACAGAAAAATGTAAAATTTGGTCTCCAAGTACATATTAATATGGAGAACAAGATGAACGGTTCAGATCGACTTTTTGAATTTTGAAATTTCAAATTTGGACCGTGTGTATTTCTACCCATATGCTACCGAAAGCACATTAGCCTATCTCTATTATATATATAATATACATATATACATGTATTATATTATTTGAATTTTTTTACTATTTATTAAGATGGTTTGAAAATCACTGTTTTTTAATGCCTACCGTCGTACGAAAACTTAAACTGAGTTTTTGAGGCACTAAACGACGTTTTTTTGAAATTCTGATGCTTCTGATACAACGATGCCTGAGGTTTTTCCAGGAAAAATCGGATTCGTCTCGTCCTGTCCTTTCCGAAAAGTGCTCGTACGCCCAAATCCGACTTTCCTAGCCAAAGTTGTGGATGTTTAAAGTTTTTTCAAAAGTTGAACTTTGGAAATTCATAACTAACTGTAGAAAAATCCAAATAAATTAAAATTTGTGTCAATTCTGTGTATTTTTGAATGCTCTACCTGCTGGTGAACTCATTTTTTCAGTTTGATCCCTGTATCAATCCAGACTTGCTGATTTACCAGCAGTGGTCAGTCTAGGGTGCTTTGTTCATGGACAGATATCTAATTTGAGTTTGAACATATTTTAGTAGCTCTAAACTACTGTTTTAGTACCATAAAGAGTTACGACATCACTTCATAAATTTATCAAATGTCTTATTTTTTGTATATATGTATATGTGTATATGTATATGTATATATGGGAATATGCTAGCATGCTATGCATAGCATAGAGGGCCTCCATGCAACGGCTCAATATTCGATTTTTCAAAATCCTAACGGTCGATCCGAACCGTTCATCTTGTTCTCCATATTAATATGTGTTTGGTTTTTCAAATTTTACATTTTTTGAAATTTTTTTACTATTTTTTTTAGATTTATTGAAAATCACTGTTTTCAGCAAATCTGGACCATAACAAAAACAACGATTTTCAATAAATCTAAAGAAATAGTAAAAAAATTCCAAAAAATGTAAAATTTGGTCTCCAAACACATATTAATATGGAGAACAAGATGAACGGTTCGGATCGACCGTTAGGATTTTGAAAACTTGAAATCCGAGCCGTTGCACGGAGGGGCTCTATGCTATGCATAGCATGCTAGCATATTGCTGTATATATGTATATGTATATATGTATGTATGTGTGTATATGTGTGTGTGTGTGTGTGTGTGTGTGTGTGTGTGTGTAGATGTGTATATGTATATGTGTATATGTATATGTGTATATGTATATGTATATATATACATATATTATAAAAACTGGAAAAAGAGAAAAAGATCAACAAGCTGTCAGAGTTTGAAAATTTTTGAATAAAGGCCAAGTCCTTCATTAGTGTTATATTTAGACTTGTGATATCTAACTGACAAATAAAATCAAAGTTATAAAGAGTTACGGCATCACTTCATAAATTTATCAAATGTCTTATTTTTTTGGCATACACTATAAACAAGAAAACTTTTTCTTCACAAAATTATTTAAATCAAAATAATCAGATCTCTAAAAAAAAAAAAAAAAAAAATGACCAGACCGCCCGTGGGGGGGGGGGGGGGGGGGGGGGGGGTTTGGTCTCCTAGGAGACCGCCCGTGGGCCAGACGGTTAGGTCATTTTTGAAAAAAAATAAAATGCGGGATTATTTTTAAAATTAACTTTTTCTTTTGGGGTATTAATAAAAATGGCCGCCAACTAACACGATACGTGTTTATTTCTTCATATAAATTGCTATTTGTTATTTGATTTATATTCATAACTGAAACTTCCTCCTAAATTTTCTTTTTTCAAAGAACATAAAATAATAACTTAGAAATCTCATTACTTACAGATGAAAAAAATCATTCTATCAAACAATTCTTCTTTTTATTATAATATTTCATCTCAGTACAAGATTTATTTCAATTAACAGAATGTACAGTGTCTTTTTATTTAATTATGATATTATATTTTGAATGTAATTTGTACTCATTTTCAACAATAGATATAAATTTTGTACGAACACTATATAATAAATAAAAGTAACAAAAATAAAACAACATATGATGCAACCAATGTTACAAATTTGACTAAGTTGACTAAAGTCTCTAAAAAAAAGTAAGTTTGTTTTTCTCTATTTTTTATTTGTGGCAAGAAATGATGGCTTAAATGGCTTAAATTTTTGTAACTGTACTTTTCAAATTTGGAAATAAAAATGAAATATTCTATTCTTGAAAATTTTACTAGAAGTTTTGGTTATGAAAATAAAAATAAATAATCAATGACTATTAATATAAAGAAAGTATGTTTAAAAATATATATTTGATATTTGATATTTATAGAGAATTTAAGCAACGACAAATTTGTTCATACAAGGAAAAAGTTTGAAGTTCTTGTCTTAATAAAAAAATTGCTTATGCCGGTATTATGACCCGTTATATTTAGTGACAAATAAGTGTAAAATATAGTCGTTCCAACAATTATATTATAATCAAGCTGGTTCAAAACATCGGAATATAAGTTATGAATTATGCTGTGAATTTAGTAATATTTATTAAATTCAATAATATTTATATATAAGGACAAGAACAAATTAAGCTATGAATTCTATCATTTTAATATTGTATCAGAATATAAGTCATTAATGTTTAAATCTAGTCAGAGAAGTTACATCTGGCTATCCTTTTTTAACTTTTTGGATAAACATTGGTTTTTCCTTGATTGACCCGCTGCGCACAGGACTACATAGTTCTAAACAACAGAAAACTCGAAACCTATTACAGATAAGAGTAACAGTCATCAGAATGATAGAATGGTTATTGAATGAAAAATATGACTAACACAAAAAAAGAAAAAAAAAAAAAATACGTGACGTGATTATCAGAAAATAAAACTTCATCAGTATAATTAGTGAAAGAAAAACGTGATCAACACAAAAATAATTCACATAATTTGATTAAAACAGCAGATGACAATTACGTTGTGTTAAAAAGAAAATACTAAAACAGCAGATGGCAGTTGGCACATATCTTATTTATTTTTTATTTCTAAGTTAGTTTGTAAAAAAGAAAATACTAAAAGATAAAAAATATATTGTATAATAAACTAAAATAATGAAATAATGTCAGTAAATTGGACACGTAACGTGTCTTGTGATGTGACTTTATTATTTTGTGAGACGTATGATGACCAGGGACGGAACTAGAAAATTTGAATAGGAGAGACTAATTTATAAAGTGTAATATTGTAAAAAAGGGGAAAAAAAATTGTGGTTAGTGGGAATTGAACCCATTACCTTCCACATAATAACTAGAGATCAAACCACTAGACTACCATCACATATTTGTTATTTTATGAGGGAGACTAGAGTATATAAAAGTTCAAAAAACTCAAAAGTTCGACTAAATTTTAATATACATAATTACTAATTTTAAAATTATAGGGTGGCTTAGCACCCTTTACAACATACATAAATCCGCCCCTGATGATGACGCATTATTTCAATCAAAAAGAGACATTACATGAATGGACACATCTTGTGACATACAAGTCACCTCATGTAGCTGACATGTGTCGTGGTGTGTCTATAACGTGTCATGACGAGTCGGTAATATCACAAGTATTCTGTATAAGCCTAGTGTATTAATTATACCCCAGTCGGGTATACCCTACTCTACCCGCCCGTACCCTATGCCCGGGGTACCCGTGCCTGAGCCTGGATATAGGTCGGGTAAACGGGTACGCGGGTACGGGCAAAAATCGGACCGATCACTGTTTTTTCGGTAAATACCCGGACCGACCATACCCGTACCCAACCTTGTACCCGACTTTACCCTACCCGGATACCCATCTACCCTTACCCATACCTGTACCCTTATACCCGACCCACTTTAATTCAAAAATCAAACCCAAATTTCAAATTTCCCCCCACCCATATACCTCATGCAACTACACAAAAAAAAACACAAAAAAACACAAAAACACAAAAAAACACAAAAAAACACAAAAAAAAAACCGGACCGGACCAGACCGCCCTACCCGGACCACCCTGCCCCTCAAGGGTACAACGGACACGGGTATAGAACGGGCAGGACACGGTTTTTGAAAAAAATATCCGAGATACTCGGCCCGAGATACCCGTCTACCCGTGATACCTGTGCCCAACCAATACCCTTGCCCCTGCCCGGGTATACCCGGCCCGCCCTGCCCCTGCCCGACTTTAATCCACTATATAAGCCGATAGACTGATATAGTAATACTACAGTTGGAGAATTCATAGTGTTAGGAAAATAAAATTACGAATCATGATAGAACGGACACACGATCCACGTGAGATCCGACGTGTCAGTAAATCAGTATCAAGAAAATGGTAACCTCACATCATCAAGCTCTACAGAATAACAGAACTGGACCCCTCCCTTTTCGGTCTTATAAATGCCAACCCCTCGACTCTTCTCTCTCCAAATCAAAATAGACGGAGGAGAGAGATAGAGAGATTCAAGCACTCTCTCTTGAGTCTCTTCTTTTACGAAAGAGCTCTTCTAAATTGTGCACAGAAAAATAAATCTTTTTTGTTAAGATGCAGAGGTTTCTCTTTCGGAGGGCATTATCGTCCTTAGCGTCCAAGCGGGGTCATTCTGGAATTGCTGCCGCGGAGGTGGTCGCATCTCACAACGATGAAAATGCGGAGGCGATCCCCAAAATGCCCCCGTTCGACTACACTCCTCTACCGTACGATGGACCACGAGCAGCTGATATCGCAAGAGACTCCAGTATCTCAGCCCCTCTCTTCCATTTCTATAACAAACCTGTAAAAATTCCAATTCCTCATTTTTATTTGTTTTTGGTATTTTTCATTGATTTTTTTTTTTTTTTTTTTTTCGATTGCCCCTTTGATTTTAATACTAAATTTAACGACCTCGTTTATTACAGTTCCTTCCTCTCCAGTTCTGCTCAATTCTCTCTATTTCTCTGGTGAAATTCTTCTCCATTTCATCTCACTGGTGGGGATGTATCTGTATCGCTGGTGGTCCCCCCCTCAGAGTAACTAACCTCCCTGTTCACGCATTAAAGGAGGGGACTCTGTACGTGTGGGTCCCTTATGTCAGTTCACCTGTCTTCCCTTTCACTTGCTCTTAGGCCTGAAATTCCTTTTCATCGTATTTAATCATTTCTTCAGATGGGCCCCTTTTTAGCCCAACGACCCCTTCATCTACACCTTTTATCTCTCTCAACTCGTTCCCTCCTGTCTTCTTCTTGAAATTAAACGGTAACCCACAAATCCTTTCTAGTAATTAAAGATAACTGTCTCAAGTCCCTTCTGTCATTTGATTTGGCTACGGGAGGTTGATTGGCGGATAGGTGATTGCTGTGGGGCCAGACTGCCAGTGGTGGTGGTGCTAGGAGGAGGAGAAAGGAGGCGAATCTCAGTTCCTATATTGAACTATAGCCTTATATACAAAAGGAATGAGACCATCCACTGAGGAGCTACAATGGTTAGATTAGGTCCCTTGGAGGAGAAGGTATGGTTGGAATGGAAAAAATATATATATATACATGTATATAATTGGAAAATGGATTGGAGAGAAGCTTATGCTTGAAATGGCTCGCCAAACAGCCTTCTTGTAGCACAGGTTTTGGGACTGCTTCAAACATTCAAACACTTGTTGCCGCAGCTGAACAAAGAGAAACACAAATAGAGGTTGCCTTTATATCTCTCTTTCTCTCTTTTCTGATTGGACTCCACTACTTTTAGTACCCTTCTGTAAATGAGCATATGAAGTACTTGGTTCTTATTTTGACACCATATGTATCATGTAGACTCCTTCAACTGAAGTCCAAGATAACATCTTGCTCATTGTCAACAACATTTCAACTTCAAATTTGGAGGCTAAGGCAAAGGACTTTAATGAAGTCTTGCATGAGCAGTACTTCCCTTGGTTTGCACAATATACGGTCATGCAAAGGTGAGTCAAAAAGAAGTATATAAATTCTTAGGGATGGTAGTCTAATCTGCAGCATCAAATGTTACTAATTCTTTGGATGTTATTTTTTCAGAGTGAGCATTGAACCAAACTTTCATGACTTGTACTTAAGGTTCCTTGACAAGGTGAATTCCAAAGCACTGAACAAGGAAATATTGAAAGCCACATTCATGAATTGCAAGGTAGATTATTGTTCGTACCTTGTATTGTTTTGTTTGTCATCAATTTAATACTGTTGGTTATAGTATTGTGGTGCACCAAATGTTTAATTTTTTTCTCCTCCTGTTGTTATATCATTCAAACTTTTGCTTGTAGGTTGTGTTAAGTTCTGACCTGATAAAATCAAATTCGGAGGAAAGGTCCTTGCTGAAAAATCTTGGGAGCTGGCTGGGGAAGTTCACGATTGGCAGGAACCAGGCATTAAGAGCCAAAGAAATTGATCCAAAATCTTTGATCATAGAGGTAGTGTGTTTGGGTCTGTACTGTTTATGTTGTCCATTTTTTATGGTTCTTGGATCTTGTTTGTCATACCCTCTTTTGTTGATGCTGGGTGCTCTGTTTTCTAATAGTTTAATGACACTTTTTTTTCCTTCTTTGACAGGCATATGAAAGAGGACTGATGATTGCTGTGATACCTTTTACATCAAAGGTTTGCCAATTATTCTGAAGTTGTGATGATACATGTTATCCATGTACATGGCATGTGCTAAATGTTTCTCTATTTACTTTATGTGCAGATTTTGAAACCCTGCCTGTCAAGTATTGCATATCGACCTCCAAACCCGTGGACCATGGGTATCCTGAGCTTGCTTGCTGAGATATATAATCTTCCGAATCTCAAAATAAGCTTGATTTTTGAAATTGAGGTGCATAAGTTATCTAAAAAACTGTTTTCTTTATCTGGCTTCTTTCAAATTAGAATTTACATAAAGAGCAAAAAAAAGAAACTAATTTGGATAAATTGGCACTAAATTAAAACTGTTAGAATTTTAGATGTTTGCATATCACAATCCAATTGGTGTCGGTGCCCTTGTTGTTTCTCAAATTTATGTCACTTAGCTTGTTGAGCCTTTTATGACTGTCATAGCAAAGATCAGAGTTTAAATTTATGCTTGATTTTGTTCAGAGGCTGTTTAGGGATCTTGTAGTGGATCTGAAAGAAGTGAAACCCTCCTCTCTGATCAAGGACCGGGTGCGTGAGGTGGAAGGCAACCCTGATTTTTCTAACAATGACATTACTACTGTGTCTCCATCGCCTATTGTCACAGAAGCTTCCATACCGGTTCCTGGAAACCAAGTGGAACTGCCACTTGATGTCAGTACTAATCCCAGCCATCATTCTACTGGCACAAGGGTGAAGATCTGATCTTTCCCGAGCAATTTTTTAACTGCTTTTTTTATTAGTAGATACAATACAATATTCCATATAACATAATTTTTGCAGTATTTCCAGGTTGCATGACTAAAAAAATTGAAAGATCAAAAGATAAAGTGCATTGGTACTGATAAAAGTTGTTCTTTTAGCTACTAGACATGAAGACTTGCAAGGATCATAAAATATGACAAAAAATATAGTGCTTAGAACAACATTGGTACTATCACCTGTTTGCAGTATAATACCATGGCATATTATGAACATTGAGATATGTTATTTTTGTTTACTTTAGTTTTTTGCGTCTTTTACAGTATGCATTGGTCGAATAAGACAACGTTGACCCTCTTATCATGCCTGAACAGATTCCCTCCCCTCATGGTATCCCTCAGATGGTCCCACCCGCTCAAGCTCCCTCCCCATCTCCATCGCCTTTCTTGCTTGATCAGGTTTTGTTTCTTTTACAATTTTTCAATTTTTGTCCTTTTATCAGTGGAACAAAGATCTGACATTTTATTTTTTATGACCTGTGCATATGAATTGAGAAATCAACATTTGATTTGCCTGACTTATTTCTTTAGACTGGGTATCAGTGATACTGATGTAGATTAAATTGTCAACTCTTGACAGAATGGTACTATTTTTTTGCAAAAATAACCGTAATTATGCTGGTTGTATGTTACAAACCTGAGAAATGTATGTTTATATCGAGAAATATGGTTCATGCTTGCTACTAGTTCTTATTTTTACTTTTCAAATCCTATCAACAGCAATTTCTCTTTATATGTAATTGATGTGCTTTGCTTTTGTGCAGCTCTTGCAAATTATTCCTGCCAATTATTTCAGAATCAGCCCTATGATTAATGCTGTGGGCGATCCTCAAGTGCCTTATTTCAGGTTCAACTTATTACTTAATCTTATATTATAGATGCTGTTCTTCTTTATTTTTTTCTAATATGGTTGAAATATTCAGGATTATTGAAGCTGCCATGGATAAGTCTGTCAAAGAGATCATATCTCCCGTTATTCAGAGGAGTGTCACAATTGCTAGCCGGACAACAAAGGAACTTATTCTCAAGGTTCTAGTTAGTTGGAATGATACCATATGATGTCCACAACTTTTCTTTGGTCAAAATACTATAATTTATTTTTGTTCTCTCTTCTCTCAGGATTATTCAGTGGAACCTGATGATGGTGTAATATTTCGTGCTGCGCATCTGATGGTTGGCATACTTGCAGGGAGCTTAGCCCATGTCACTTGCAAGGTCTTGCAAACTCTTATGTTGTTTTTCTAATTTTTACCTTTAGTTGGTAAATTTACATGAAGTAAAATCCTAATTAATTATATGTGCCAAAATGAGCTGGAGCTATGAGATGTAAATGACACCTGATAATTAATAGTCCATGTGTTGGATTCTTAACTCCCTCTCTCTTCCTCTCTCTTTCACACACACACATACACACACAAGAAGGTAGTCAGGTCACAATGGGCGCACAAGCAGACCAGCTTGAATTTATTTATTTGTCATGTGTGGTATTTGACTGATAAAGCATTCTTTCAGAAACCGCTTGGTGAGGCTTTAACCAGCAATCTAAGGACAATGCTTCAGGAATTGGACAGCAATAATGACAACAATGAAAAAATAATTGAAATACTTATCACTGATCATCTTGATCTTGGCTGTGCATTAATTGAGAGCATGGCAAAATGCAAGGTATTAACCTGCTAATTTTTACCTTGGATTTCTGGAATCTGTTACTATTGGTTAGATTTAATAAAGTGCAAATTTCATATCAATTTATTGCTCTCTCTCTCTCATTGTCTAGGCGGTGGAGATAATAGATACAGATATAGCGCAATCACTTGCACAACTCAGGGAACAAAGAGATGCTGCTGGCTCCGCATTTGCTCAAGGCTTGTATTCACATGTTCCAGATGCACTTCGCCCCAAACCTGCTGGTCAACTCGCCAATACTCAATTGCGTGTCTATGAGGTATATTTTTTGCAGTAGTATATTATGCAGTTAAGGTTGCATTTTATTTCAGCAACATGCAAGAAATTGCTTATTCTGGCAGACTCTAGTCACCTTATGTTAACAATGGGGTACCTCCACTCTACTTTCGGATAAATTACTGTTTGTAAATTTATAAAAGGTGGGTCTGCATTGTTTCCTTACCTAGCTGAAGTTGGTTATCTTAAATATTGTTTTCCACTTTTTCCAGGAATTTAACAATGTATGGTGTACTCCAGAGGCAGAGGTAAAGAGAGTATGGGGGTCAATTTTTTAATTTTTTTTTTTTTTATATTATGTGTGATTTCTATGTAATTTAGAATAAAATGTCAAAAAATTGTAAAATTGACCTCCATTCTCCACACGAAAATTTTGTCATAGCAGATTTTATCTGGTCGGCCTGTTGGAACTAAGGAGGATGTTACTTTAAGTGATACCATGCCACTATCCCCAGATCCAGCTGGTTTTCAAGATCAGGTTTTATAACGGCTATAAATTGACAGTTCCCTTCTCTCGCTCTCTCTCTCGCTCTCTCTCTCTCTCTCTATCTATCTCTCACCCTTGCTATGGCTAACAATTATTTTCTACCCTTTGATCCTAGGTTGCTGTTCTATTCTCTGAGTGGTGTCAGTTATGCGATCTCCCAGTTGTGAATGATATGACCTATAGCCATTACATCTCTCAACTGCAACAAAATGGCCTCCTGAAGGGTGATGAAATCACCGATCGCTTCTTCCGTGTTCTTACAGTAACTTTTCAATTTTATAACCTATATTTTCCTTTGTAAATATTTTTTACTAAATTATTTGCTTTTTAAGGAAGTAATGCATTTCCTACTTGGTATCTATTTCAGGAACTGTCTATTGCGCATTCCCTTGTTAAGGAACCAGCTGCTCTTGGTGCAGTGCAAAATCACACAAACGAGCAAATTTCCTTTTTCCCAATTGATTCTTATGCAAAGCTCACTGTTGTAATTCTTAAGGTATGCTGGATTCTTGCACATATGTTAAGGATCTTATTCTTAGGAGGTTAGAATGTGAACGATTTCTATCAGGATACAACATTAGTGTTTACTTTTGGATCATGTCTACTAAACATAAACAATTGATGATGAACTTTGAATAGCGAATCTAAGTTATATATGTGATATTATTTTTGCGTAAGCCTATTAAGAATTTTTGTCAGCTCATTAATACTCTGGAACTATTCTAGAATTCATGCCTTAGGTACATAGGAGATATGTTGAATTTTCAATCTATAGTGTGTACAGGTTTAATCTCATTATCTAACTTACTTTTTCTATGGTCTACAGTATGCATCCGTTGAACAAGTGCCAAGTAAAGCTCTTCTACTCATGAAGGTTTGTTCCTCATCTGATGACATGAAATTTGTTAGTTTATGGTAGACAATGCTAATAACTATTCTTTGTTGCATGTCCAGCTTCTATTAGTGACAGCTAAAGTAATTGTAAAGGATGCAGAAGAAAAGAAAACAGACTTTAATGCCAGACCATATTTTAGACTATTTGTTAATTGGCTCTTAGATATTGTTTCTCCAGATCTTGATGGCGCTAATTATGAGGTATGTTTATTATATGGACCATAGCATTGTAATAAACTGTACCTTATCTTACTGGCAGTATTACGTAGATATTACAATTTCTCGTATCTGTCAATGTAATTATGAAAATGTAGATGTTTTTCTGGTATATAATGCCATCAACCTGAGACTTATTGAATTCAATTTAGATATATGATCAATGAATATGAAGCCATGGCTTCTATGTAAAATCTTCTTGGTTGATACTCCTGTTCTTTTATAACATGAGGTTGTTATTTCAGATCTTGACTTGTTTTGCAAGTGCATTCCTTGCGTTACAACCACTGATAGTGCCAAGCTTTAGGTTTATCTCTCTCTTCTCTTTCCATTCTATTGGTACATTAGTTTCTTTTCAAAGCTTGCTGCTCTTATTTAGAATTTTCAAGTTTGTCTGATATAAGTTTTTTTAATTCCTCTATATTTGGGAAGTATTTATGATTTTATTTTCTCTCTGTCCTTTTTTCAGTTTTGCTTGGCTCGAATTACTGTGCCACGAGAATTTCATGCCTAAAATTCTGACATGCAATTCTCCTGAAGGCTGGCCACATTTCCAGTGCTTGCTTGTTTGTTTATTCAAGTTTGTGGAACCTTTCTTGAGAAAATCACAACTTCCTGAGCCGGTTTGTCTTTGTACCTCTTACATTATGTTTTCCATGCAAACATTTTTAGGAGTACATGGTTTTGTTTTCTGTTTTTTTTTTTTTTAAACTTTTGTTTGCATGAGGGTAATTATAGAAATAGAGACTTGCTTCTGTTAATTTACAATTAAGATAAATTGAGCACATAGTTATAAGAAGAACCAAGTAGCTTGTTATTGCACAGTCTGATCATTATTCTGGCAAATTTCGGCACTATTATTTAGTTTCTTTACCATGTTAGTTGTAATAATTGTGTTATAGTTAGCAACTCTCTTCATTAACTCCTGTGGTCTCATTTCGTGTAGGTTGTACTTTTGTATAAGGGCATTTTGAAAATGATGGTCGTTCTTCTGCTTGACTTTCCTGAATTTCTATGTGATTATCACTTCAGTTTATGTGATGTGCTTCCTACCACCTGCGTTCAATTGCGTAACTTGATTCTCAGTGCATTCCCTCGTAACATGACAGTTCCAAATCCTTGTACCCCTAAATTAAAGGTTTGTTTTGGGCTAACCACAATTTCTACTTTTTGGGGAATACAACTGTCACCCCTCAAAAGGTTCAATTAACAATCAAAGGTATTCTGTACTTCAATCTACCTAAAAAGCTTGTCACCGTCTGAATCAATTACATGCATCATTTATGTTCTCGGTTGTGGTTGTGCAAAGTGGTGATTGATGTATGCAATTCTACGAAAAAACTAGCTTATTCAGAACTGTAGAGTAATTATTAATGTATTATGGCAAAATGCAGGTTGATTTGTTGCCTGAAATCCAGCAAGCGCCTAGAATTCTATCTGATGTGGAGGGAGCTCTGAAGGAAAAACAGATGAAGAGCGACATTGATGAATATCTCAAGGTAAGAGTTAACTATGCCTGAAATTGTCTCTCTGCATGCTCACAAAGGGCATAAGGTTACTTGCGCACCCTATTTTTCTCCCTGTTCTATATTTGTTTCATTTTGTCTGACTCAATTTGTATTTATGCATTGCTTCATGTCTCTGTTGTTGTTTTTATTTAGCTTTATTATAATAGCAACATAATTGAATGTTGCAGACAAGGCCAGAAGGTTCTTCCTTCTTAGACGAACTTAGGCAGAAGCTGCTGCTGCCTCAAAGTGAAGTGAGCCAGGCAGGGATGCCCTACAATGTCCCATTGATTAATTCCCTTGTGCTTTACATTGGCATGCAGGTAGAACCCTATCCTTTTTATCTTTATTGTTTAATTGCTCATGGTAACTATGGCTAATCTTTACGGCTTTACCCTTTATTCAAGAGTTTTTTTTTTTTGAGCAATAGTTGAACGCATGCACAGCCAAGACATGTGTTGGGATACCTGTTTTGTTAATTTGGACAATACATATCTAAATAAATTTTTAAAAAAAATTAGACATTGTTTAACTTAAGGATTGATTGTGTATCAACTTTATATATATTACTGTCATATGATATTCCATTAAATGACGTTAAACATAGACTATTGTTAGTTTTAAGTTGTTTGATGAGCAGTAAACTTGTGGAAAATTCTATTATTTTTCATGTGCATCATATATGTATAACTATAGATTATGTCACATTTTAAAAGGTCAGATTGCAAAATTACCAATTATTTTTTCCAGTTGTCAAAGTAATGGATCGCCATCAATAGTAGATACCCTCTTTGAAATGTTACTTCAAGAATATCATAGATGGCACTGTTCAGCATCAGCCTCAAAATTTCTCATACCTAAGCCTGTTTTTGTCACTGATTTAAATAACTATTTTATTTGTTGCAGGCAATACAACAACTGCAGAGTAATAATACTGACATAATATTGGTGGAGGCCGCAATGGGCATTTACCAGAGTCTGGTGAAGAACCTCGACACTGAGGGGCGCTACTACTTGATCAATGCCATTTGTAACCAACTGCGCTATCCCAACAGTCACACTCTTTACTTCTCTTCCGTACTTCTCTCTCTCTGGACTAAAGCAAGCAGTGTAAGTCTTCTTCATATTTTAGCTATTCCATTTCTGGTGCCTATTATTTATTCTTTTTGGCAAATCTTCCTGTCCACCCCAACAAAAGTTTTATTATGATATCACCTACCTACCTAAGAAAAGAGATAGACAGATTGACAAATAGACAAAACACTATCTTTAAACATGTTGACAAACACAAGGAAGAACACGAGAATTTTGTAGGAAATTATAACTCGGATTGTGGTATTGGATATAGAAGAGAGGAGTTTATATAATATATTTTTTTTATATTACTCAAGAGGAGTACAAAGCTTTGAATATATATTTTCACTCTCTCAATAACGCCTCGCTTTAATATGCTCTCTGATTCTTGATTCTATATCCAATACCACAATCCGAGTTATAATTTCCTACATTTGGTATCAGAGCGTCAGGTTCGAGTAAGAAGTTAGCGAAGTAGACAGGGGCGTTCGTGAATATAAGAAGCATCCTAAGTCGATGTCTTCAGGAGGCACAACCATGGCGCAATCGACGGTTCCCATTTCTGCCGGAGAAAACTACGACGTGTGGAAGATCAAGATGTGGACGCTCTGCTTTCTCAAGGATTGTGGGATATAGTCGCTAAAGGTTCTACCGTGCCAACAACGGGAGAATTGACGTCGGAGCAGAAACAAGAACAAATGAACGATGCCAAGGCTCTGATACCAAATGTTGGAAATATAATTCGGATTGTGGTATTGGATATAGAAGAGAGGAGTTTATAATATAATTTTTTTATTACTCAAGAGGAGTACAAAGTGTTTGGAGTATATATTTATAACTCACGCCTCACTCTCTATCTCTGATTTTATCATATATATTGACCTCTAACCTATTTATAATAAGTCCAATGTCGGTTATGACTTTTCTAGAATATCTTGATACAAGGTTATGGAAGTTTCTAAATACAAAAATATAGTAGTCTTTTCTAGTATGTTCCATTATATATTGCCGACCATATAAGTCGGTTCTTATTTCTTGAAGAATCCAGAAACCAATAATTGGATTTGGGCCTTCGGTAAATAATAATTGTACTTGGGCCTTCGGTATTGTTATTTTCAACAAATTTGGAGTTGTAGAGGAACATATTCTTTTTAGCAGCATGATATGATGTTTTGTGTGTTGTATGTTTAACTTGCATACAAGAATTTGCAGTAATACAGATGAAATTGCCCCTGTAATATCAAACCAATGGTTTCTAATTTAACGAATACGGATAATATTCCTTGTTGTAGTCATACCAGGAATTGATTCAAGAACAGATAGCAAGGGTGCTGTTGGAGCGTCGGATAGTTAGATGGCCTTACCCCTGGGGACTTATCATCACCTTCATGGAGATAACCAAGGTACGTGTTATATTTTGTTCTCTTATTTTAGCTTTTGAGAACTTGAATTTTCCAAAATTTTATATATTTTATCGCCTTCATGGAGATAACCAAGGTGCGTGTTATATTTTGTTCTCTTATTTTAGATTTTGAGAACTTGAATTTTCCAAAAATTTATATATATATATATATATATATATATATATATTTTTTTACTTTTTGTGCAGAATTCTCAGTACAATTTCTGGAACCAACCTTTCATTCGAGTTGCCCCTGATATTGAGGAACTGTTTAAGTCAGTGGCAAGATCTTGGGGCGTGAGACCCACTGGTAAAGCTCTCGAGGATGCACATGCATCTGCTGGGGTCCCAGATGCTAACAATTGAATCTGTTTTTATCATTTATATGTTCATTTCTAAGTTCTAACCATCAATAGCTTCTGTGTATATATTTGTAGCATGAATTTTAAATTTATTTAGATGATCCTCAATGTTTAGTTCTAAAATTTTACTTGTAAATATTCATCTTTTGGTTATTGTATAGATAGACCTTCCCAGCAAAATTTTTTATTTTTTTTTATTTTTTGGAGTCTATCAAGCAGGTTTTATCTATTCTTAGTTATCAGATAGTCTATAGTTGTGTCCTGATCTTATTCCATAAAAGTGATTTTGGTAAGCTGAACTCAAAATTGAAAATTTTGTTATATATGACATCAATTATTTAGTTCTCCGGACACAGCAGTTTTAAGCTGTCCTGAGCTTGCAAGAAAATTCCATTTGCAACTTTTGGGCAATATCAAATGCTGAAGCTTTTTTGCATGCATCATACTGGGTAAATATTTTAACAGAATAGTTTTAGCTTCATGCAGCGCACGGACTATAGGATCATACTCGCACAGTCGCACTGCATATGGTCTGCATGCTTCATAAAGCCAAACTGCTCTGTTAATATCTGTACGCCATGAACTGACCAAGCTAAATTTTACAGTCATTTGTTTCCACGAAGAAAGGATTGTTTTTTTTTTTTTTCAAACTTGCGTCCTCCCACAAAGATAGCGTTACCTTTGCTGCTTTGTCAGACTGGTTCTTGTTTATACTGTGTTTTGACCTAACAAAATATTTGATCTTGTTTAAAGACTAGGTACTTAATATAGGTTTTAGAGTTTTAGAATTTTTACACAAGCTAAAGCGTTTTACAATTTTTAACGCAGATTAGTATCCGTTCGTCTGATTTTGGTAATTAGGATAAGTTCCAACTATTTGGATTAGTACACGTTGTCTGTAATACAAGTAAAGAAACCAAATTGGAGAAAGATTTCTTAAATTATAAATTCCGTCCTGTCTTGCCGTTTCGTGTTGTCATGTCAATTTCATATTTTTCTATGGAAAATCATGAGTTTTTACCGCTAAATATATCTTATATTTGTTTAATTAGCAGCCGAAGTTAAATGGACCATTCAAAACAGTGATTTTGTACCTATCTAAAAAAAACAAGTAAAAAAATCCCCAAAAATATAAAATTTGGTCTCCAGGCACATTTTAATATGGATATCATGTTGAATGGTTCGGATCGACTGTTTGAATTTGCCAGACTCAAATTATAAGTACATATTTTGCATTTTTATGAAAGAGACTGAATTATACAAAAACATAATAACAAAAATTAAATTAAATTTGAATACAGATAATTAAAAAATAATAATCTATTAGATGGATAAGCACTTCTGATTTGACTATAGATTCGCTTCTGGAAACAGAAAATTAAATGGAATTAGAAATCCATATATATACATGTCGAAGATTTAAATAGTTTTTTACAGCAATATCATTAAGTAATCTCTTCCACAAGCCACTAGTATATACAATAGCATGCCTTAATTATTACACTGTTCTTATTCCTGAAGAACTCGGGCCCCTTCGGAAACCCGGATCATGCATTATTTACGCGCAGAAAATAAAAAAAAGATATAGAGAAAATACCCTGCATATATAATTAACTAACTATATATTTACAATTGCTAAATCATGAATTCCATTCTGCTGATCATCTCCCTGATATCATTTGATTTGGCGACGGGAGGTTGATCGGCGGATAGGGGATTGCTGTGGGGCCAGACTGCCAGTGGTACTAGTGGTGGTAGGAGGAGATGAAAGGAGCTGAATCTCGGTTGATTGAAATCTTCCGGAATCACCGGGTAAACGCATGTAGTACGAAGGAGGCGGCTCGTGATCAAACAGTAAACTTCCTAGAGAAACTTGACCACAGTTTCTATATTGAACTATGGCCTTATATACAAAAGGAATGAGACCTTCCATTATATTGAGCTACAGCTAGAAGGGTTGTCTCTTGGAGGAGAAGGTGTGGTTGGTATGAAAAAGAAATGTATGTATATAATTGGAGAGAAGAAGCTTATGCTTGGTTCAAGAGGAGGAGAGAGAAAGGGGAGTGGTTTAAAAAGAAGAGAGAGGGAAAGAGAGGAATTACATGAAGCCAAAGTAATTGGGTGGATCCATTTCTTCAAGTAATCCGGTTACTACCTTCCTCTCCATTTTTGTACGCAACTAGTAAATTACGGCACGGTTTCCTTTGGATTTTGTCGAGCAAATGTAAAACTAGCGACGGGAATTGAATCCGCGGATGGATTGTGCCTTATTCACTTGACTACATCCGCTCCTTATCTAGCTAAAAAAAATATTTTGTCTTTTTTTATTTCGAATTATTATAGATATATATAGATATAAGACATCAAATATAGAGTATAGAACTAGGGTGTTCTTAAGTTCACCAAATTTTTTTAGTGAATTCAAGTTTAAAACTCATCAAATCGATTTCAAATGACGAATCCAAACCGTTGAAACCTGCCTATCTTACTAGAGATCTGTTTGCAAGTGAAAATTTTAAACATTTGAATTAATTTAGTATAAAGTCAAGCGGTCAAAATTAGAAAGTTAATAAATTAATTTTGATGCATTCATTTTTTGACCAATTGACTCTATGCAAAATTAATTTCAAAATTATTATTTTTACATGTAGACGCATCACTTGTAAAGTAAGCGGATTTCAACGGTTCAGATTTGTCGTTTGAAACCAATTCAGTAAGTTTTAGACTTTGAGTTCACCGAGAGACTTAATGAACTTAAGAACACCCTAGTTCTACTCTCAAATATATATCAAACTGAAACCATATTTTAAGTTGCATTCATATATGATGAATAGAGTAGAACTAGGGTGCTCTTAAGTTTACCAAAGTTTTGGTGAGCTTAACTCTAAAACTCATCAAATCGATTTCAAATGACGAATCCGAATCGTTGAAATCCACCTACCTTACGTGTGATGCATCTACATGTGAAATTTTTAAACATTCGAATTAATTTAGTATAAAGTCAAGCGGTCAAAAACCTTCAAAAAATGAATGCACTAAAATTAATTTATTAACCTTCTAATTTTGACCGCTTGACTTTATACTAAATTAATTCGAATGTTTAAAAATTTCACATGTAGATGCATCACACGTAAGGTAGACGGGTTTCAACGGTTCAGATTCGTCATTTAAAATCGATTTGGTGAGCTTAAGAGCACCCTAGTTCTACTCTGAATATAATACATGTTTGATATATATCGGAGAAACAGAGCTAATTAGCCTCTTATAAATTAAAATATTTCATTTTATCTTTTAAAAATCTTAAATTTTACAAAATATATTACTATTAGACTCTATTATAAATAAAATTATATGACATTTATTTATCAAGGTTCTCCAATCTCAATTATACAATTCCGCTTTATATATCGCATTATAATCTATTATCTTTGTCTTTGTTGACTTGTATATCGCATAATGGACATCTCCATTATGTGTACAACGTAGAGAAGTTGAAGTGTATGTGATTAGTTTTGGATAGAGACGTAAAACGAAGAGAAACTAAGACTTAAAAGGGAGTATTTATCTGAGTCACAATAGCTTTCAAATACCTGTGCAAAACTTCTCCATCTTACCTACTCCATATGTTGGATATTTTGTTTATTGTTATCTTTCGTGCTAACTATTTTCTCTGATGTAATTGTTTTGAGTCTTTTGACCAAGAATATAAAATAATTTAGTGTAAAATCAACTTGATCCTTCTGTCTTTCTTCTTTCCACACCAACTAACTAACAAAATACAATAATTATTAATATGAAAATTAAGAACAAAAATAAAAACAGTTGCAAAGCACTGGATATAAATTAAATTTATTTGTAAATTGAGGAGGATCCAATTGCATCTTTTTTTATGACACCGAATTACACTCCCGATTTTTAAAGTTTTTAAAGTTTAAATAGTCGATCCAAACCATTCAACATAATGGATATATTAAAATGTGCTTGCAGATCAAATTTTATATTTTTTGGAATTTTTTTACTATTTATTAAGTATTAAACAAAATCGCTATATTCAGACCATTGAATTTTTGTATCCATCTTAATTAATAGTAAAAAAATTCAAAAAAATATAAAATTTGATCTGTAAGCACATTTTAACATATCCATCATATTCAACAGTTTGGATCAACTATTTGAACTTTGAAAATATAGAGTATAATTCGGTGTCATAAAAAAAAGATGTAATTGGATCCCTTCTCAATTGTAAATTTTAAACTTCTACATTCCTGCAATTACTTTTTTACTTTTTAATGGTCATGTCAGCAATTATTACCATGGAAGAGAAAACGAGAGCCAATAAAAAATGTTAGAAAGTGATTTTTTAAAAAGAAAAAAATTTCCAGATTAGAAATTATGTTACATCCAAAAAGTATAATAGAAAGTGCCGAGCATGCTTTTAAAAAATAAAAAGAAATTCCAATACAGATGCTTTGAGAGGAAAATGAAATATCAAGTGCTTCTTTCACATCTAGTTTAAAAGAAATTATTCTTTCGCATTTAATTTAAAAGGAAATTCTTCTTTCGCATCTAATTTAAAAATAAATTGTAGCCTGGTGATAATTAATTTAGTAGAAGATTCAGGAACAGGTAGCATAATTTCTGAAAACAAGGGAATACATTAAATTCGGAAAATAGGTAAATTAATTTCTGCTATTGTCATTACATGTAAGCACAACTAAAAAAATGCAAATATATATGAATCATTAACCACAAAATGTTAATTAAATTTATTTGAAATTTAGTTTGGTCGTTATGATAATTATTGTTTTGTTGTAATAGATTTTATTTCTTTTACTGAGCAAATTTGACTTGCATCTTAGATTGGTGATTATGTTTTCTACAACGTTGTTGTATTTATTCTGAACAAGATTCTAAATAGCTATTATAGTGCTATATATTTTTAAGGTCGGAAAAAACTATAGCGCAATATATCTAGTTATTTAGAATCATTATAAAAGAAAAGCGGTTAATAGCGTTATAGTTTTTGAGGCATGAAAAAGCTATAGCGCAGCTATTACGTAGCTATAGCTAGCCATTTAGAACTATGATTTTGAGTATATATTATTGAAAATCAAATCATCAAATTAATTAATATTCATAAGAAATTTAATTCGAGTCTCAAACATACGATATTCTACATGGAGATTATTATTTTGTTGCTAGATTAAATGTTAGCTCTCAGATGATAAATGTATTAAGTAGTTTTCGTTCAATTTTATATAAATGTCCCATTGATAATCCGGGTGAATTGGAACAAATTGGCAGGTGATATTAAACCGATAAATAGAAAAAAAAATTATTAAGCAAATTCATAAGTTTGTAAGCATTATTTTTTTATGGAAATTTGAATATTCCTTCAAATCAGTATTTTATTTGTGGTTGTATGGATCGCATATGCATATGCAGTCTGTTGTTGATGTAAAATGTCATGCGGTCACATATATACGGATTTGAATATGCAACTGCATTATTGATCATGCTAACACATAATACTACATGCGACATGTATATGCAGTCCATAAAGATACATAATACTACATAATCATTATTTTGTTAGCTTGTCATAACTCATGACTGTGAAAATTGATCATATGTATTAACAGTTAATTTTAAAATTCTCATATACAAGTCCGCATTAAATCTTCCACTATAGATAAACAAAACCGTATTTTAAAACACAGATTCAAATAAAAGAAAAGCAAACAAAAAAAAAGTCGTACAACAAGGGAAGAAAAATCATACGACTTGGTCATGAGAAAAAGAAAAGAAAGATCGTTACTTTGTTTTAAAATTTGCTTCCTTAAAAGCAACATTAAAAGATTTTTAAAGAAAAGAAGAAATTGTTATGAATATATATTAAATGTGTGGATGTCATTCATTTTGTAACTCCCATATTAATCCTCAATTTATTTCCCCACTACTCCATACATATTGATGCCCACTACTATTGGAATTCATTTCTTCATTTATTATTTGTATGGCTTTCATTTACAATTTATAGCCTATAAATAGAGGCTTTGTAATATTGTATTGTATACACATATGAGAAATATATGAACAAAGAGATTGTCATCTTTTCCTCTCTATTTTGCTTATTCATCTCATGCTTGTTTATATTTATTTTATAACACGTTATCAGCACGAGAGCTCTACTAGTTGAAGATTCGAGGTAATTTTAATAACTTTTATTTCAATTTCATTTATATAAATAATACTTCCTAGTAATTGCTAAATGAAATAAGTTATCAATTTATTTATATTTATTTTGAGATGTTTAGTATGATTCATAGAATTTTATATTAAGTGCATTTTTTAATTTAATCTTCCCGAAGAAGATTTAAAAGAAAAATCTTCTTGAAGAAGACTTATATGATGTATAAATATTGTATAGTAGTTCATATTTTTTTTTCTTCAATAATTGAATCTTCTTGAAGATGATTTCAAGAGATATTACGAAAATTCTCAATTTTATAAAATGCACCGAGCAATTGGCCCGAAGCCATTGTAGCCATTTTATCAACTTGAAGAAGATTTCAAAAGATATAAAGAAGATCTTCCTGAAGAAGATATAAAGAAAAATTATATGATGCGCAAATTTATCATGATGTTTATATATATTTTTTTTCAATAAGTTAATCTTCTTGAAGAAGTTAAAAGATATTCTAAGTTGATTTATTATCTCTTTATGGTTGAAGAGATTATAATGAGTTGTTGGACAAAATAATTCAATTTGTTCTGCTTCATTTCTTGAAGTAAATATAGCAATATATAATAATAAATTTGAAAAAAAAAAAAAACTTGTGGACGTGGACGTACAAGAATGAGTTTATTATCATGGTGATTATTACAAAAACACATATTTCCACCTGAAGTGGAAAGATAATGAAGAAAATTTAAATAATGTGCAAAAATTAATGTGATGTTCATATTTTTTTTAATAATTTAATCTTCCTGAAGAAGATTTATGTGGCTCACAAAAATTAATATGAGAATATTTCAATATATCTTCTTGAAGAAGATTTCAATAAGATTTATATGATGTGGAATTTTTTGATGTACTCTTCCCGAAGAAGATTCAAGAAATATTTCGAGTTTATACATTATCTTTTACATTATATTATGTTAATGAAATGACCCGAAGCCATATGAATATAAATTATATTAATGAAATTGGCCGGAAGCTATTTCATCAATTTTATCAATTGACCTGAAGTTCAATTATAATAAATTATTGAAGCCACATGTCTTGTTCTGGTTGAACAAAATAATAATTACACATTAAGTGGAAAATAATATGATGGACAAACTATTAGATATGGACGTGATAATGAAGAAAAAACGCATCATTCCACTAGAAGTGGAAAAATAAATGAACAAAAAGAATTACCAATAGAAGTGGAGAAATAATTAGAAAGTGAAGAGAATGACAAATAAGAAAATTCATGCTATTATTAGTCATGTACCTGTCGTACGCCAATGTACCTGTAGTACGTCAAAACATTATATTGAACTATTATGGACAAACTCAATTTAGTCAAATGATTTGACATTATTTGAATGATGAAAAAGAGATATATAAAATAGGTGACATTTATGAAAAATTGAGCCCTCACTGTTTGAAAAAAAATAAATAGTATATCAAACTTATACAAAATTATTTGAAAATAGATGATTTACTTTCATAAATCATTTAATTTTCTATTAATACAATGCCCTAAAAGAAGCTTGTTTGTTTCTATTAATACAATGTCTTAAAGAAGCTTATCTATTTCATTAGAGGTATTACATTATAAGGTGGAATTTTAATTTTTATCTTTTATGTTGTTACGGAAAATTGTAAGATAAAAAATGAATAGTTGTTCATTCTTTATTTTGAAAAATGAATTAATACTTATTTATTATTTATATTGATTGTAGTGCATAAAAAAATGTAAATGTAAGATAAAATTTGCTTATTTATGTTTAATTTTTTTAAATACTACTTATTTATTCTTTTTATTATTGATTATTGTTGAAATGGTGTTTATTTATTTTTATAAAAAAAAATTGATTGAAAGCTCCAGAAGAGTTATTTTGTTGTTACATGAAGGAATACAAATTTATATTGATGATGATGTATTATATTCTTGTAAGTCTCAAATAAATTTGTTAAGTTTTAAGAATATCAGCCGAAATGGATATCATATTGAGACAACTAATGAAAAAATATTGAATATATGAAAAACAATGCATATTGAAAATAAATTGCATATGTTTTTTCTCTGACTTATACTACACATATATTAATGCAATTGAAACACATGTTATTGTAAATCAGAAGTTTACATACAATAATATGTTTATAGTTTGGCATGACCGGTTGGACCATTCCGGATCAATAGTGATGTGAAAAATAATAGAGAATTAATGTAAACATTCATCAAAGAACCAGAAGATTCTTTAATATGATGAATTTTTTATGTGTTGGTTTTATTTCTAGAATGTATACAATATGATATTTGTGGAACAATATATCCAACATGTGAACCATTTGAATATTTTATAATTTTAATTGATGCATCAATAAGATGGTCACATGTATGTTTATTATCAAATCACAACCTGGCGTTTGCGAGATTACTTGCTCAATTGATTTGATTAAATAGCATAATTTTATGATTATCCAATTATGAAAATACATCTAGAAAATGTCAGAATTAATATTGAACATCCTGTAGATGTTCATATATAAAAAGAATATATGATATTTTACATGCAATAAAACTAATTCACATCATGTCAACTAGCTATTATAAAGCTTCTCCTTATAATTGATTTTTGGTCACATACCTAATATTTCCCATATAATAATTTTTGAATATGCGATATATGTTCTAATTGCTCCACCACAATGCACTAAAATGTGATATAAAAAAAAAAGTTGAGAATTTATATTGATTTTGAATCTCCATATATAATAGAGTATCTAGAACCATTGATGGGAGATTTATTCATGGCTAATTTTGCCAGTTGTGATTTTGATGAATAAAAATTTCCAACCTTAGGGGGAGAAAACTATCAGCTGGAAAAAAAAAAATATTAGTATGAATTATCATTGTCTTATTTTGATCCTCGTACTAAAGAATGTGAACTAAATGTTCAAAAGATAATTCATTTGCAAAGGTTAGTGAATCAATTGCCAGACACATTCACAAACTCAAAGAACGTGACAAAATCACATGTACCAGCTGCTAATGCTCCAATTAAAGTCGATGTCCCTATTGGACAGACTAATTATAACACGCATGAAGCGTGGAAAAGCAATCGGTTCCAAAGATTAAAAATATAAAAATCCTCGAAAAAGAAAAGGAGTAAAGAATGAAAATGGTCAAGTCGAGGATATGATAATTTTAGATAAAACTCCAGAAGAGAATAAAATTATAAGTAATATTGGAGTTCCAGCAGAAACTCAGGTATCTGAAATTCATGAAAATAAAGATATCTTGATAAATTATATCATGAATGAAATAAGATGGAACCGAGATAAAATTGATATCAATAATATTTTTGTATATAATATAGGACTAAACATAATAAATATTGAGGATCATGACTAGAAGTCTATTAAAGAATGTCGACAAAAGAATGATTGGCCAAAATAGAAAGGTGCAATTGAGGTAGAGGTAAACTCTCTTGAAAAATGAGAAATTTTTGGAGCTGTAGTCCTTGTACCTCAAGGTTTAAAACCAGTAGGATATAAATGAATATTTATGAGAAAATAAAATGATAAAGGTGAAATTTTGAGATATACTCATATGTGGTGGATGCAACAACTTTTTGATATATAATTAGTCTGGCAGTCCATGAAGGACTTAATTTGCACCTAATGGATAATGTTACAGCCTATTTAAATGGCTCGCTTGATAATGATATTTATATGAAAATCTCTGAAAGATTTAAGATGCCTGAAGCATGTAATTTAGGTTCTCGAGAACCTTATTCAGTTAAATTGAATAAATTTGTATATCGATTAAAGCAATATGGATGCATATGCTATAATCGTTTAAGTGAATATTTATTGAAACATGGATATAAGAATGATACGACCTGTCCATGTATTTTCATGAAAAGATATAGATATGATTTTATTATAACTGCAGTTTATGTTGACGATCTAAGTATCATTGGAACTCCTGAAGAGCTTCCAAAAGAATAAATTATTTAAATAAAGAATTTGAGATGAAAGATCTTGGAAGAACAAAGTTCTGCATTGGATTGCAAATTGAACATTTAAAAATGATATTTTTATGCATCAAGAAAATTATATTGCAAGAGTGTTGAAATAATTTTATATGGATAAATAACATTCATTAAGCAATCCGATGGTTGTAAGATCATTAGATGTGAATAAAGATCATTTAGACCTCGAGAAAATGATGAAGAACTATTTGGTCCTGAAGTACCATATCTTAATGCAATATGAGCACTTATCTTGATGAGCATTCAATACATGATATATCATTTATAGTAAATTTATTAGCAAGATATAGTTCTTCTCTCACGCGAAGATATTGACATATAATTAAACATATATTTCGCTACCTATGAGAAAATTTAGCAATATACAAAAGCAAGTCAAGTATGTGTTTGGTTAAGATCTGTGATTTAACACATTTGTCAGACATGTAGATTGTCTTTTAGAGAAATGATCCCGAAGATCATATATGAATATAATATTATATGTATTGCTCAATGAAAGGAATGATACATTAAAGGAGAAAGAACAAAACATATTTCACCAAAATTCTTTTTCACATATGATCTCCAAAAGAATAATGTTATTAATGTTTAGCAAATCCGTTCAAGTGAAAAATCCAGCAGATTTATTCACTAAGGCACTCCCTACTGCAATATTCAAAAAGCTAGTTTGTAATATTGGAGTTCGCCGACTTAAAGATCTTGATTGATGCCGTCATGAGGGGGAGTTAATATGCACTATATTTTCCTTAACCATGGTTTTTCCCACTGGGTTTTCCTGGTAAGGCTGTAGTTGCATATTTAGAATAATATTGTACTTTTTTTCTTTCACTAGGTTTTTATCCCATAGGGTTTTTCCTAGTAAGGTTTTAATGAGGCATATTCTTATATAATTGACATCCAAAGGGGAGTGTCATGAATATATATTAAATGTGTGGATGTCATTCATTTTGTAACTCCCATATTAATCCTCAATTTATTTCCCCACTACTCCATGCATATTGATGCCCACTACTATTGGAATTCATTTCTCCATTTATTATTTGTATGGCTTTCTGTTACGTTGCGAAATTTTTAATAATTAAATTTAAATGATTAAAAGCAAGAATAGAAAATTGTGCTAATAAAATGGAAGTTTAAACCTTAATTAAGGTTCCTCTAAATTAGTAAATAAAGTATGAATCAAAACCGCGTTGAAATTTCGAGATTTTGAGAATTTATAGGCTGAGTGCGGATGGGTTGACCCGCACTGCGGGTGGGTGCGTCCGCACTCATGCAAACATGTGTTGATTTGAAATTCTGAAAAATTGACTAAGTAATGAGTGCGGGTGAGTGACCCGCACTGCGGATGGGTTCAGCCGCACTCATGAATTCCTGTATTGAACTGAATTTCCTGAAATCGGCTAAGTACTGAGTGCGGATGAGGTGGACCCGCACTGCGGGTGGAATTCATCCGCACTACGCTCGGACTTTTCCTGAACTCTTGCCTAAGTCCCGAGTGCGGGTGAGTGACCTGCACTGCGGATGAGTGCGTCCGCACTGTGTTAAATTTCATGTTCTGAAAACCGACTAAGTCCCGAGTGCGGATGGATTGACCCGCACTGCGTATGATTTCTGTGTTAAATTTCACTTCCGAAAACGACCAAGTGCTGAGTGCGGGTCAAGCCACCCGCAGTGCGGATGGATGCATCCGCATTCAGAGTAATTTTAACCCTAAAACTCAAATCGAACCTTCTCTCTCTCTTCCACTTCATCCTTTCCCCATTATTGTGTGATTTTCGCCCAAAGAGAAGAAAAAGAGCGTGAGAACATTCCGTTCCTTTCAAACCCCCGATCGTTGCGAGAAATCGAAATCAGAACCGAGTAAGCTGCCGAGGATCTCTCCTAACTCTCCTATTTGGTATTTCTTTCTCTCCTTCTTTCTTTCGAAACCTCGAATTTTCTCGATTTCTCATATTTTCATTTTAAACTCGAGATTTGTGTTCGATTTGCTCGAGGATTAGTTCCTCTACACTCCTTGCTTGTTTATTTGTCAATCTTTTCCCCGATTTCTTCCGATTTGTGAATTTCTGATTTTAGGGTTTTTGTGCCAAAATCCAAATTGAGCATAATCGTGAATTGATTTGTTTAATCCAACCGATTAGACTCATAATCAGTAAGGTTACCCTTTGATCCTGAATTTCTAGAACATTTAACGGCTGATTTGAGGTTTTGACCAAATTAGGGTTTAACCAATTGGTGAATCGAATTGATCCGAGAACCAAAGTAGTGAAACCGTGAATGAATGGTAACCTAAGTGGAATTATGTAGGGTTTAAAGGACCCATAAGTAAATTGTGTGAGTTTAAAGGTTTTAAGTAAGAAAGAAGGAGCCGAAAAGAACCGATACCAAAGCATCAGAATTGAATTAGGACGGTATGAACCATTGGTAAACTAAAGTAAACGTATAGACCACTGAACCCGAATTAAACCAAGTATACGTATAATATAGGTGTAGGCTCGGTCGAGCAAAACTTAGCGAGGCAATTCGAGATGCCCGATCCGTAACTAAGCGGTACGCTCGTCATAATAAGGTGCGGGATTCTTGGACTTGTTTGATACTTTATTTTCAGGAATTAAACTGTTTATTCGTTTGTCATGTTGAATATCATTGATTGCATCACTGAATTGTGTAGAGCATTTGCATAGCCCAATCAAATTAAACTCGAATTGATCTGAATTGAATGATTTGCATGCTGGTATGGTTATAGGTTATGTTGATCTATTGTGATCTGATCTTGATTGAAAGTCACCACGAACTAAATGATTTGATATGTATGTGAATGGATTTACGAAGTTAAGCACTTGGATCCAATGAATTTGCCAAGTCGGGCTGTATGCTGGCTTGGATTCCCAGGATCCTAAATGGCCTTAGGTGAACGGCCCTCGATATTCTCAGTACCGGTTGGGACGAGGGAAGGTGATTATGTTATGAGATGTGAATGGAACTCGTGGGTGACATACTATTGGAATGATTCCAAAGAGGATTTTCTTTATATGATTTGAACCAGACCGTAATAAACTGTTAAGCCAAGCGATTGCAGATGGGTGTCAGATAAAGGGTCCAGCGGTTGGCCATTTGTAGGCGTCTGTAACCCTACAGATGTGGGTTTGATAAAGGTCCAGCTCGAAAGAACATCTGTAATTGCTACAAGCCCTAATGATCCGAATTAAGCCAAATATATGTTGTGTTTGAAATTCATCTTGGAAATTCCGTGAACTGTGTTTCAGGTTGATTGACTGTTGTCGAGTATTGGCATTCTGTTATTTATGATTATGTTTATATATCTGTTTGCATTATTATTGTTTGGGTTTCATTGTTGAATATAGAGTTTGATTGCAAGTCCAATAGTCTGAACTGTGGCAAATTCGCACTGAGAATTTATTCTCACCCCCACCCCTCCGGGTTATTTTTACAAGTACGGGTGCGATGGATTCTGGAGAGGCACGCGAGTAGTAGGCCATAGTAGCTTACCATCTCATGACCCTAGATATGTTTTGGAGTATAGTTTTAGGGTAGGCCTCATGGTTGGTATCCGGATGAGATACCTTTGTTGTATTATATTCTGACCAGACTGTGTACTCTGATTTGTGTGTATATATATAAACTTGGTTTATATTGAATTGTTTTGAATTGTTGAGTATAAATTGAATAAGCCTTGTAAGTATACACGGTGTTGTATGCTTACGGCGGGGGACTGCCGCATCCCGTGGCCGCGGGGTGTGACACTTTCATTTACAATTTGTAGCCTATAAATAGAGGTTTTGTAATATTGTATTGTATACACATATGAGAAATATATGAATAAAGAGATTGTCATTTTTTCCTCTCTATTTTGTTTATTCATCTTATGCTTGTTTATATTTATTTTATAACAGAAATTATCCCAAGCCGTATCTTTATTGAAGGTTAAATAGGGAGAATGTACAAATTGTCCTTCATTTTCAAACCAACAAACAAAATACCCCATCTTCATAAATTATTAACAAAATGCCCTTGTGGGCTCCACTCTCTTCTCTCCCTCTCACTTCTCCTCATTTACTCTCCATAATTTTTTATTTAAAATGGAGGGTTATGCAACATACCAACAAATATAAACACATTTCTTTGTTGCATAATTTGTCGTGTTTTATTTCATAAACCAATCTCTTTATGCAGTTTTTTTTATTTCAAATGGAGGATTATACAACAGATCATAAAATATAAAATGCATCAAGATTGGTTTATTATTTAATGTTGGTCATTAAATTGCTTTCAATTTAAAAATTATAATAAAATTATTTATTATTATGTTATTAATATTTTCTACTAGATTCATGAAGTCTGTAGCGAATATTATTTTCTTAATATTTTATACTTTATCCATAAAGTTTGTAGGATGTAGTAGATATTTATTAAATTTTTTTTTGTTGCTAATTAAATTGCATTGAGATTGTTTCATGATGTGTTAAATTAGTTTATTATTTTTGTAGCAAATATGAATTTTTTTGTCGCAAATATTTTGTACTTCATCACATCAAGATTAGTTTAATATTTTTGTTATATCATTTTTCAAGCTTGCGTACAGAGCAGGAACAAATGCGTTTTATATCATTATTTATAATGTTTTTAATCATCCTTTTAACTACTGTTGTTATGTTAAATTTAACTATTTAAATTTCAATTGTCGTTTCTGGTAAAATATTTTCTTTCCCACTGCACATTTCAAACTGGTACAAAGAATGTATGGGGGTGTCATTCATTTTAATTCATGTCTTAGAGCTAATTTAACACTCCATGAAACAATCTCAATGCAATTTAATCAGCAACAAAAAAATTTAATAAATATCTGCTACATCCTACAAACTTTATAGATAAAGTACAAAATATTAAGAAAATAATATTTGCTACAGATTTCATGGATCTAGTAGAAAATATTAATAACATAATAATAAATAATTTTATTACAAGTTTTACATTGAAAGCAATTTAATCACCAATATTAAATAATAAACCAATCTTTATGTGTTTTATATTTTATGGTCTATTGTATAATCTTCCATTTGAAATAAAAAAATTGCATAAGGAGATTGGTTTCTTAAATAAAACACAATATATTATGCAACAATGAAATGTGTTTTATATTTGTTGGTATGTTGCATAACTCTCCATTTTAAATAAAAAATGATGGAGAGTGAATGGAGAGAAGTGAGAGAGAGAGAGAAAAGGAAAGAGAAAGTGGAGCCCACAAGGGCATTTTGTTAATAATTTATGAAGATGGGTATTTTGTTTGTTGGTTTGAAAATGAAGGGCAATTTGTACATTCTCCCGGTTAAATGGCTTTTCTGCTTGAGAAAAAAGGAAGAACGCAATATCCAAACAAGAATATGCGCAATTTTAGTTTAATTAATTTGTAGAAGGATTATTGCTATCATTTTGGTTTAGTATATATCCAGTTAAATGATTTGGTATTAAGATAATTTGAACAATTGCCCAGAAAAATTAATAGCGTAAAGATCAACAATTAAATAAATTAATACGAAGAGGCATTAATTAAATCAGTTCGACCGAACAAAATAATGTACGATATTTTTAATGTTTAACTTAACATGAACTAATAATCGGTTAAATGACTTACATATATTTATGTGATATGAATAATTTTTATATACCAATTAATTTTAATTTATGGTAGCGATAACATTAGTGATATGATAGCACGGGAATGGATGATTAGGATTAAAATACACTATAAGTTTAGTGGTCCAATTATCTCCACATTTTTTTTTTCATTTTCAAAGTTCGAAACAGTTGATTTGAACCGCTCAATATGATCTTCGTACTAAAATATACTTCAAATTTTATATATTTTTAAATTATTTTAATAATTTTTATAGATAGATACAAAATCATTGTTTTGGATGGTTCAAAATATTTTGAAAATAATAATTTTGTACCTATTTAAAAAAGAGTAAAAAAAGTTCTATAAAATATAAAATTTGGTCTTCAAATACATTTTAATATGAAAATCATGTTAAGCGGTTTGAATCAACTATTCAAATTTTGAAAACAGATAAAAGAATGTGAAGTGTGATTGGAGCACAAAACTAGCGATGCCCTACTCTGAATAGATTTCATTAAGGTAACATAGTTCATTGAAACATTAACTGATACATATGTAGGGGTGGAACTAGAAAATTTGAATAGGAGGACTAAATTAGAAAATACATAATATGTAAAAAGACAAAAAAAAAAAGTATGACCAACAGAAGTTGAATTCAAAACTATACAAATACACATTTATTATTTTATGAAGAGACTAAATTATATAAAAACTTTCAAAAACAAAAATTAAATTAAATTTTAATATATATAATTAAAAAAATTAAAATCATAAGAATGAATTTAGCACTCTACAAAACCCTTTCATTTGTTCTATTTACAATAAGAACAAGTAAACGACTAAAAATACATACAAGTTTAGTCTACAATGATGCGACTGTTATTATAAACAAACCAGGTCAGATGCTTGTTGTCATCTCTTTCTAATATTTAATCGCTCGTGCCAGCTATGCAATTTTGAATCTAAGATACCATCCTGCTAATTATTGGCCGAAATTCCACTACTTGATTGGTACGCTGCGCGATAGCTATCAAATCAAATTTTATTCGATATCTAATCATAGAATGGAGTAAGTATCACATTAAATTTGCATTTAAATTTATTTACATTTAATCTGCACTAATCTTTAAAACTATTGAATTTTATTAGATTTTGGATCGCCTTCATTTTTATGATCACGAGCTTATTGCTGCTCGGGTCTACATTGATGGACTTGATAAAATTTGGTTATTTTTTGTTATTAGCAAATTTAAATATTAAATGTTGTTTATAGATTACGTGCAAACCTCCTTGCGATGAACAAAGAGAGTTCTATGTGGAGAATTGTATTCCTAGAAAATATTATAAGACAAAGAGTGTTTTTAATTTTTTATGCATAGAACCTTTAGTATTTATTTCGGTTTAAACTTTGAATATGTATGTATCAAATTCAAATTCTATGTACCACTATAGAAATCTGTGGCAACCGGAAAAAAAAAAAAAGATTTGGATCAGTACCAATTTTACAGGTTTAAAATTTGAACCAAAATAAATACAAGTCCTTCAATGTATCGGAAACGAAAAGCATTGTTTTGTTTTAAACTTTAGGAAGCAGTGGCAACCGGAAGAAAAAAATATTTGAATTAGTACTAGTTTTACAGGTTCAAAGTTTGAACCAAAATAAATACAAGTTCTTTAATGTATCTAGGTGGCCAATTGTATTCCTAGAAAATATTATAAGACAAAGAGTGTTTTTAATTTTTTTATGCATAGAAGCTTTAGTATTTATTTCTGTTTAAACTTTGAATATGTATGTATCAATTCAAATTCTATGTACCACTATAGAAATCCGTGGCAACCGGAAAAAAAAAAGATTTGGATCAATACCAATTTTACAGGTTTAAAATTTGAACCAAAATAAATACAAGTCCTTCAATGTATCGGAAACGGAAAGTATTGTTTCGTCTTAAACTTTAGGAAGCGGTGTCAACCGGAAGAAAAAAAGATTTGAATTAGTACTAGTTTTACAGGTTCAAAGTTTGAACCGGAATAAATACAAGTTCTTTAATGTATCTAGGTGGCCAATTGTATTTCTAAAAAATATTATAAGACAAAGAATGTTTTTAATTTTTTATGCATAGAAGCTTTAGTATTTATTTCTGTTTAAACTTTGAATATGTATGTATCAATTCAAATTCTATGCATATTAAGCCACGTTATTAACAAATTAAAAAAGAAAAATAATTTGATGCAATCATTTAACCGGTATATAGTTTATAAACAGTTTCTTAATAAAATATTTTATTGCATATTTTTTAAATAAAAAATTCTCCCATATTTCTGAAACTAAATTAGAAACTGTCTTGTTCAAATTAAAAACTCTACTAATACAAGAACTATAAATGCTTTAACCATCATAAACTTGTTTGACTCTGTCGATGTCAACTGTCGGCAGCAAATACAATGTGCAATATGACGTTGGTCCATGATTGACGAGTCCTACCAAAATTGAGGTATCCACATTGCTTCTCTTTTCATATCTATAATATAATATTGCACTTGGTGGAAATTCTGTGTTTAAAAATATATTTTAAAGAAAAACCATTCTTACCTTTTATATTGGAAAAATTGTCAATATACCCATACAAACTTTTAAAATACCCCATACCCATAAAAATACCTAATATTCATTATCCCCATAAAAATTTGACATTATTTCTTCTATCTCCATTTATTTTATTTATGTAACCTAGCTATCATTTAGTTATTTTAAAAATAAAATCAACAAATATACCCTCCTTTCTCATTCTCCTTCTCCCCGAGTTTTTTAAAAATACACAAAAAAACAAATTATTAAAAATAACCATGTTTCAGGAAAAATTTTAAAAATGCCCAAACCGCTCAATTTTTCGGCGGTCCTGAATATTTATTCCGAACCGCCAAATTTTCTGGCGGTCCGAGATTTTTTTTTTCCGAACCGCCAATATTTTCGGCGGTCCGAGATTTTTTTTTTTTTGCAATTTTTTGTTTAGGCACCTCAACTTTGCACCTTTGATTAACATAGCAAACCACCTTCAAAAATCATGAAAATTGACCGACGTGCAGTCTTGACATGGTAGAACAGGACTGTGAAGTTTCATACAAAATCTCCGAACAGGTCGTGAGATATCAACTCTCAAAAATTGCCCGAATTGCTGAATATTTTATTCTGAGCCCAACTTTGCACATCTGGTTAACATAGCAAAACACCTCCAAAAATCATGAAAATTTATCGACATGCAGTTAGAGTTGTTTAAAGTTACGCATAAATCCGGCTTTCCTAGCCAAAGTTGTAACTGTTTAAAGTTTTTCCGAAAGTTGAATTTTAGAAATTCATAACTAACTGTAAAAAATCCAAATAAATTGAAATTTATGTTAATGTTATGTATTTTTTAATGCTCTATATGCTGATATAATCACTTTTGCAATTTGGTCCATAGTTTGCTATGTTAACCAGATGTGCAAAGTTGCGCTCAGAATGAAATATTCAACAGTTCGGGCAATATTTGGGAGCCGATCTCACGACCTGTTCGGAGATTTTGTATGAAAATTCAGTCATGTTCTACAATATCAAGACTCCATGTCGGCCAATTTTCACGATTTTTGGAGGTGTTTTGATATGTTATCTAGATGTGCAAAGTTGAACTTAGAATGCAATATTCAGCAATTCGGGTAATTTTTGAGAGCTGATATCTCACGACCTATTTGGAGATTTTCTATGAAACTTCACAGTCCTGTTCTACCATGTCAAGACTGCATGTCGGTCAATTTTCACGATTTTTGAAGATGGTTTGCTATGTTAATCAGAGGTGCAAAGTTGAACTCAGAATGAAATATTCAGCAATTCGGGCAATTTTTGAGAGCCGATATCTCACGACCTGTTCGGAGATTTTGTATGAAATTTCACAGTCCTGTTCTACCATGTCAAGACTGCATGTTGGTCAATTTTCACGATTTTTGAAAGTGGTTTGCTATGTTAATCAGAGGTGCAAAGTTGAGGTGCCTAAAAAAATTTGCAAAAAAAAAAAAAATCTCGGACCGCCGAAAATATTGGCGGTTTGGAAAAAAAAAATTTGGCGGTTTGGAATAAATATTCAGGACCGCCGAAAAATTGAGCGGTTTGAGCATTTTTAAAATTTTTCCTGAAACATGATTATTTTTAATAATTTGGTTTTTTTTTTGGGTATTTTTAAAAAACTCAGTCCTTCTCCTTCTCCTCCTCCTCAAATATATCAAATATTTCACAGAGAGCACAAATCCTCTTTTTGAGACTTCCAATCAGATTTGATCAAATATGGGTAGCAATGCATCAGGCAAAGACAGAGATTTCAAAATCTAATTAAATTTTGTATCAGGCCCTAATGAAGCAGTTATAAAGAAGATACAAGAGGAGAATCAACTGAAATTTTGTATTTCTTTTCTTGTCTGTACAATTACAATGGTCACCTTTTTATAGACTATACAAAGCTTTCACAGCTGCTACCTTACCGTTTTGTGTTACAACTAAATTATTTTGATGTTGTTACAATCGTTTGATCTGGTTTTATTTAGGTTATGTTTCTAACCAAAACTGGAATCAAATCCACCAATTTGTGTAACTCTTGTAACATAATTACAACAGTGCTAATTAATATTTACGATTAATATTCCAAGACTAAAGGTTTTCATGGAGAGATGCGTCCAGGTTGAAGAATGAAAGGAGAGATAGAATGAGAGAGGAAAAGGGAGGCAATATATATCAATTTTACTTTCAAAATAACTAAATAAAAAGTTAAATAAATAAAAGGGAATAGATGAAATAATGTTGAATTTTTATGGAGATATTAGATGTTACGGTGTTATCACGGAAAAATTGACTATTTTGAAAGTTTGTATGGGCACACTAGAAATTTTCCCTTTTATATTATATGCCAATCAGAACGGAGCTACTAAAAAAGAATGGGTTCAATTAATTCTCATTTCTTTTTTTCAAAAGTTTTGTACTTTAAATTATTTTCTTTATATTTTAGAGTAAAATATCAGAAATACTATAAAATTAATATCCAATTAAACAGTATAAAAATTTTACATGATTAATCTTTATTTACATTTGACTTCATAGTTAAACATTTTGGCTCCACCCCGATGCGAATTATCAGCACCTCAAAAAACTTAAAATGACATGAAAATTATTTAATATTTGAATTGCATGTACATGTGTTTAGAGAATTTACATCCCACTTATAATGAATTGCAAATGATGATGTGTTCCGTGTAAATTTAATGGCAGCGAGGTGAAACACTTGCTGATTTAGCAATTCTGATAAATTAACATTTTGTTTGAAAGTGTTACATAATTTTTTTTACAATTGCTTTGTAAATGATGATAGCATCTTCATTCATGTAATTACAAAATATTGCTTATTTTACCATTTTAGTGGGTCTCATAATTAGAATAGTATGATATAAAGATAGTGTGATATTTATATCATGAAACGGGTCTAGTAGTGTTATTTTAAAATAAAAAAAAATACAAATACACCAAGTTTCAAACACTCTCCTTCTAATTTTTAAAATAAATTCCCATACTTAAGCGTGGACTGTATTTTCAAAAGTGACTTAGAATGAGTTTAGATTTCACAAATTTTATCATTTTTGGGCCGCTTTGTAATCCTTCGGGTACAGATTTTATGAAGTAAAAATTGCTCCGTTAAAATCTTTACCCAATTCTTCACATTTAGTTCGGAACGTGCTGATTTGGGAAAAACCATTTCAAAAATTTAATAAGTTTCCATTCGTTGTCATTGTTCAATATATCGTGTCATGTCATTTCTAAAATTTAATGGGCCGTGTACAGAAAGTGGCCTTCTAAACTAAAGTGGCTTCACTGCTTCGGACAGTTGAAGTAAGAACACTACCCTAAAAAATAAAAATGGCTTTCTTTCAAGAAGTGGCGACCACCCATTGGTTTTTTATGCACATTTTCCGATTCTACGAGAGACATTTTATTATATGCTGCTGCGATCGCAACGGCTTGCAATTGTTTAATCTCATAATTTGGACCTTTTACATGACACCTGGCTCATAAACATTCCCTGAACCATCGGAGATCGGACCCACTATTCTCTGAAGTAACTCAAATTTTGAATTCAGATCCACACCGTCTGATCAGAATCCGGGTCAATCCGGTCCGAGGTAGAATGCACGGGTTATTCTAATATTCGTGCAAAAGAAGATCGGACGGTTCGGATCTAAAATCAAAATTTAAGTTGCTTTAGGGGATATGAATTCTTACAGTTGGGACCGTCATATCAGTGAGATATTTCGGTAAAAACGCGTAGGCTCTCTATTTTTTCCGGTTTCGTCTCAATCCTGTTCGCCCCAAATCCCAAACTCTCGATGGAGCTACTCTGCATCGATCAACTGTAAACCCTAGCTAAATCTAGCTCAAATTCGACTAAAATTGGAAGAGATCCTCTCTGTATAATGGCAGATAACATAGCCTCTCCTGCCATGGCGTCTCCTCAGAAACCAATGCAAACGCCAGCGCAGTCCAACCCCGACCAAATCCCGACTCCAATTTCGAACCCCAACTCGAATCATAACATAGCCTCTCCTGCCATGGCGTCACCTTCCATCAGTGATCTCTCTCAGCAAGGCCAGGTCGACGCGTCCCACAGCTCCGTAACCCTAGATTACGGTCAGAAGCAACCTAATCTCATGGCGCCAAATTCAGGATTTCAGATGGGCCAACAGCTGCAAAGATCTAATTCAGTACAAAGATTGAGCCAGATGCAACAATTGCAGCAGAATCAGCAGTTTGGTGGGACTGGGATGTCACCTGCTGCCCTCAGGATGTACAGCGGCGGTTCGGGGCAGATGAGTTTTGGTGGTGGGGCCCAACAGCAGCAGCTGATGAGTCGGGCAGGTATGATGGGTCAGGTGGGGCAGTTACCCATGCTACCGGGGCAGACTTCTGCGCATTTCGGGTTACAATCTCAGATGATGAGCCAGGTAAGAAATATCAAAAATCCATCTTTATGCTTTGTTTTGGGTATTGGAGCCAATCCCCAATTGGAATAGGGTTATTGAACTTGTATAGTTGGTTAGCTGTTTCAGGATCTCTTTGACTTGAAATTTGCAGTTTCAGGTTCATGTGAAGTAGCAACCAAGTGAAAAAAATTATTTTTGTTCTTAGAGCTACGAATTTGGAGTTTATAATATTCACTGCTATTTCTACACACGATTTTTGTTATTTATGGTGTTTCTATGGATGCACCACCCATGAACTAATATTGCATAGTAAAATTTTACTATACTGAGCCATTTCTCTGTCGGGAAAGTGAAGAATCACATCTTCAAAATTAAAATATGCTGTATTAGGACTAATTTGTATTTTACCCAATTTCCACATCAAATTTTAGGAAACCTGAGAATGAGAAATTGTAAATGAATTCACACCTCAGTTGGTTCACTTCATGTAGAGCATGCAGTTCTGATGTCTAACTGCAAAATGCCTTTTTGTCATGTTCTGACATACGAGAATTGTACTTGTATCATGCACTTTTAATTCTTTGCTTAAATTTCACAAAAAAAATTTTGTTGAGGAGCTTTCAAACATGCAAAAGTCATGATTTTTGCAATCATACCCAATTTGTCTATCCTTTTGTTTCCACTCGTATTAAATATCACGTGAAGTTGAAAAATCATGATCTGTTGTCATTTATTATGTATTTACTCGTCGTATTTAATATCAGATGAAGTTGAAGAATCTCATGATTTGTTGTCCTTTATTACAGCAAAGACAGAAGGGCATGGTCCAAGGCACGCAATTCAACCCAGCAAGTGTCGGTCAACCATTGGCTGGCATGCAAACAATGGGCATGATGGGTCAAATGGGCACTCTTGGCATTAATCAAATTAGAGCTAACGGGCCTCTCTCTTACACCCAAAACCAAAGGTTCGCTCAAATGCGGCCGCAACAGCAAATCTCAAATCAGACTGTACTTACTTCTCCTCAGGTATTCACCCAGTGCATGTTAATAGTTTTTTTTTATATTAGACATGAATCTGGACCGAAATTTTATAGATAATTTAAAAATACAAAATATCAAGCTATGAATTTGAATCGAAAAATCACAAAACTGGGAAGGATAGAAACAAAATTAACGTTTATTGGACGTCGGAGAAAGACCACGTCAGCTGGACATGAACAGAACGAATGTCACTTCTTTTCTAGTGCTACATTGCCTGCCAGTGACAATCTCTGTTTTTTTTTTTTTTTTTTTTTTACAGCGGTTGTCTTATTCTAAGAAAATAAAGAAAAACAATGGTTGTCTGGTGTAAATGTCCTCTGGAATATTAATTAGTTAAGAGTGTGAGAGGAACATTAATTACAATTTAAATAAAGAGTGCAAGGAATATTTATTGACATTAGGAGGGTGTTGTAAAAAAATAAGAAAACAAAAACGGAGAAGAGCCAGATGGACACCCACGTCTGTAGGGCGTAGGGCCATGAGAAGCATCAGAGAGCCTCCCGCAACAGTAGATCTTGCATTCTTACAATATCATATATCTGTGGTGCACTTAAGAAAAAAAAATATTTTCCTTTCTGTTTTTTGCAAACAAAATAAATAACAAGGAAACATTGAGAATGGTTAGGCAGGAAATTATAATGCAAGTGACTCATTACATTGCCACCCCCACACACTATGCTTTGGAGTTTCTTTTCCCAACACAGACTAAACACTCCGAACTGACATTTGTGCCAAATGAGGAGTTCAAGATTGTGCAGGATTGGCATCAAAGAGTAGCCTAAAGGGGTTCTGACCTTTTGGAAATTGAAGGAATTCTATATAATTTATTTTAATTTAGTTTAGGACAACTCAAAGGTTCTTTTAATGAAGCAAACTCAGATGCTTCGAAGACAGTTCCTGTATCGCATGTGTCTAATTCTTTTGCAAAATAATTTCAATCATAACAGACAACCTACTCTATTTTTTAACTACATCTTTTGGCCGGAATTGCGTGCTCTTCAGATCAAATGTCAGTTCAGTCTTTTGGCAGGAAACACTGTTAGTTTCTTTGGTTGCTTTCTGCAGTTTGTTAGACGGAATCTTTGTATGGAATTTAGTTTAGATAAGGTTCTAAATAGTAAGCTTGGGCCATATAAGGAACTGGTTAAATATTATGTAATGTCTTGTACTCTGATTTGTCATAAATAGAATGTATATATATGTTCCTGTGTGAGAAATTGGTTTTCATGAAAAACAGACTTCATATGTACACACCTTACGAGGAAAGAATATCCACTGCCACCTATCTTGCACTCTCATTTGTCATAAATAGTGATGGGTGTTTTATAAGAAGTAATTTCTGATGATGTTATATGGTCATATGCGTAAGGTACTTGTACTGAGATGGATTGGGGGCTATCTTTTTATGGGCCATTTTTTTTATTCAAAGAATAAGATATAACTTATAAAATTGTCATCTGTCTGACACAGAAGTTGACTGGGCAAAGCTTGACACGAGCATCTTCGCTCGGTGGAATGAACCAGCAGATAACCGGTTTATCTCAGAGCGGACAGCCTATTCAAATGACTCTTTCGCAACAGCAACAGCAACTACAATCCCAGCAACTCCAGTCCCAGCAAATGCAGTTGCCACAGCAGCAATTGATGAAACAGATGCAGCAGCAGCAGGCATTATTCCTGCAGCAACAGCAGTTACAGCAACTCCAACAGCAACAGCAGCAGCAGCAGCAACAGTCCCCCAGGGTGGTGGGGTCCCCTTTGCAGAGGAGTGCAAGTGGTTCCCAACAGGACAATAATCCTGCCACTTCCGGGAATACTGCTACTGGATTAGCAAACCAAGGCCAGGAATCCGCAATTCCTATCCTGGGAAAGAGAAAGATCAGTGATGTTGTATCTCAGGTAATTTAATTTATTAGTTTTCAAGACCATTGCCTTTACCTAAACATAATGCATTCTGTGTAAATGTATGTCTAAGCTATTCTCAGTTACTTCCATACATTAACAAGATATGGAATGTGTGAGTGCAGGTGGATCCGTTAGTTAAGTTTGATCCTTACAGTGAAGACGCTGTCTTGGAGTCTGCCGAAAGCTTCCTTGAATCGGTGATTGTTCTTTTTTATAACACATCATTTTCTTAAGTTCTTGATATGATATGATATGATATGATATGATTACTTTCCTATATTAAGCAAGATCTGGCAACTTGAATATGCACAACCTTTTTACCACTTTCAGGTTGTATCATTTGCCTGTAATCTTGCCAAGCACAGGAAATCGTCAGCTCTAGAACCGAAGGACCTTTTGCTTCCTCTAGGTATTTTTTGTTTTTTGTTTTTGCTGGACGTCTCTATTAATATAATGCTGGACTTGCTGGCCACCCCCATGAGTCCGCATCCTCAGCATTAATGTGCCATTTGATTTAGCTCCGGACTGTCCAATCAGAATTCGGGCCAATCCAGCCCACACCTGTAATGCATGGGGGCCTTTAGTATTCGTGCAAATTTAAATTGGACGGTCCGGATCTAAACTCAAAATATGAGTTAACTCAGAGGATACGCTGCCCCCCTGGAGTTGTTAACCTGCTGGTTGAATGATCTTAGCACCCGTTACTCGTGCCAGCTTGCTCCAATTTTGCTTCTTAACCTAATAAAAATATTCTGTTTTAATTTCCAGAGAGAACTTGGCAATTAACTATTCCTGGTTATTCAAGGGAGGAAAAGAAGCCGAAGACTTCAGTGAGTATCCTCTTTGAGAATTATTTATATGTTAACTAACTTGGTTTGGTAAGATAATATCTTATGAACTTGTGCAGTCAATTCATTCAACTCCATCTTGTAGCGATTTTAGCATACTACCACTAGTGTAATAAAGAGAACAATTTTGCCTGATACCTTTCAGGCTTGGGTTCCAACACTTTCTCATAGGCATATAATATAATTGGGTAGGATTTGGTGCTTGATCAACCTTGATAGGTTGTAGTGGTGGATTGCACATTTGCATAAAATAATTGATACAACCCAACTACCTCTCAACTGGCTTCTCTTCTCCAATTTTTGTTCTCTGGTTGTTTCCTCCAGAAACCATGGTTCTTCCTAATTTAATTAGATGCTGTAATCACTAACTTCACTTAATTTATGAAAGGTCTTGATTGGTAAATTTCCATATAAAATTAAAAATTGTGCATGGACGCTGGCTGACTGGCTCTTAACAATTTACTCTTGCAGGTACCTCCTAATGATACCCACAAAAGACGGATGGAAATGGTAAAATTAACTTCTCTTTTGTTGTCTCATGTGTTAACTTTCTTCTGCTGTTTAAATATAGGGTTAAAACCTAAATGAGTTTTGGATAAACAAATACACTGATGAACAAATAATGAACAGGTAAGAGCGTTAATGGATCAAGGGGGTGCAAGACCCATGCCTATGATGAATAAGCCAATTGCAATAGTTGATGATATGCCAAGTGAGCACGGCATAATAAGGACTTCATCCAGTGCCGAGGCACAGTTTTCTATGCCTACTGTCGGTGTCATGCAAAAAGTTGCCCCCTTCTAGATGCTCTTTGTTTAGACCAGTAAGTTCCTCATAACTTTCTATGATTATATTTAGTACCAGGCAGATGCCAGATATTAGGTATATCTACACTGGGGGTACACTTGTGCCTCCCTGCCTCCACTCTTTGAGAGCTTATAAAACTTTAAAAAAAAAAATCTATAATCTTATCCCACTTTATGTACAAATCATAGTATTATATTTCGGACTTCATTCCGATGGGCTTCAGGAATTTTGTGAAAATTTACTGTTGTGGACCCTTTCTGTACACTACACGTGCTCTTGATGTGCACCAAAATGTGGCCATCATCTATGCTTATATAGCAAATGTAGATCATATGATACATTCCATTTGAGTTCCAGATTGTAATCCACTAAGCCTTTACTCTTTAGTGAGCACCATAGAGATGCAAAAATGAGGCATTTTGAACTCTCCTTGTGTGGCCATTTTTCTAACATCAACAGCAATTCATTCTCTTTATTGTCTATGAAAAACACTCCTCTTTATTAGTAAAATTGATTTTTTTGTCGTGTTGTCGCCACACCAACCAACTTGGAGCAATGGATTTTATTATGGTCCTTGTGTCTTTATTTATCTTGTACTGTTTTGTCTTGTTTTCGTTCAGATTAGATGATGCTAGATTATTGCCAATGTACAAAAGCTCGGACAACTTATTGGCTGCCCCTATTTAGACTTGGAAGTAGAGAATAAATTATGTAAGCTGTACATAATTGTCGAATATCAAAGTCCAACACATGATTTAAGAGAGCTTATAACAGTGTGCTGCAGATAATTGTTGGATTTGATGTAATTAATTTGTTATAACAGTCAGAGTTTACCATCTCTCTCCCCTTTTTTTCCCTCAGTTCTTTCATAGAACCTAATTGTGGCTGTTGGATGTAATTAATTTGTAATTTCATATCAATGTATGAAGTTACAGAAGACATGGTTTATTTGACGCGTTGGGTGAAGTATGTCAGAGGTCATTAATTATTTTTACGTCATAAATCAGACAGTAAATTTTTATTTATTTTATTTATTTTTGCAGGTTGCAAAACCTTCCTGTTGACCCGGTCAGTCGTTTCGTTTTTCTTAGTAGACGAACAAGATGTTCATCCTATTCTCTTTATTTCTTCTCTTTTATCGCCATTACTCACCTGTGCTGGTTTTCATAAAGATGCTTAGGGCTTAAATATTCAAAAAGACTTTATTGGTTGAAAGTGAGAATATGGAGTTCTTTCCTGTTAAATTAATTGAATATAACAGTCGGATGAAGTGTACAACACCTGAAAAAGTTTGCTTTCGATTATTTTAGGATGATGTGAAAGCATTCAAATAAAGTCACTGCACGCAAAAAAAAAAAAAAACTCACGAATTTAAATCGGAACCGAATACTCTGCCCCTTGGCAGGAATTTTCTGCTCCAGAGTCATCAGAATCATGCGTGTGAGTCTGAGGTGAGTCCTCAATTCGAAAATTAAAAGTGATCGGCTCTTTTAACAATGATCGGTCTCACACACAGTAATTGAAGGAGCAGGAAATTCCTGCACCTAGGAGGGCGTGCTAGAGGATTCGGAGTCATTTAAATCTACAAGAGTTACTATACGAATCTGACCTCCCAATGTACGAAATACAGTCTAAATCATTCTCGGATCTGATGTTAAATTGACCAGAGTATCCGTATCACCACTTTTGTTGTACGAAAAATTTATTTAAACTCTCTTAGATTGAAGTACTATGCATAGTACAGACCGATGCTTACTATGGACTCGTATATCTGTTTTCAAAATTCAAATAGTCAATCTGAATCGGTTAACAAATTAAATATTTTTTAGAATACTTTTAGCATTTTTTAATAGAAAAAATCACTTTTTTATATGATTCAACATCTTCAGATCATATGATTTTCTATCTATTTAATAAATAGATAGTAAAGAATTTTAAAAATATATTTTTAGAATAATATCTTGTTGGGTTGATTGTTTGAACGTTGAAGACAGATGAATTTATAGTACCGATCTGTCTGGGGGTCTGCATAAATCAAATAATTGAACTGCCTCGTCTTTAGGCTGTGCATAAATCAAATAATACCGGAAAGGAACCAATTAGGCGCTAGAAGCGCCAAAATGATATCGAATTCTCGCATCACCGGTATTGCCAGGACAGTCCCGATCGTTATACTGTGTCTAACACAGTTCGGTTATGTGTGGCAAATCGACATAATTGACAAGTCGATGCCATCTGATCATAGTGCTTTAACTCGTGAACAACAAGATCTTCCCTTTTTTTTCTCCTTTAGCATAAAAGTAATAATAAAATCCTTCAAAGCTTTCATCATAGACACTAGATTAGTTCACAACAAACTTTCACGACTAGCTTCACAAGGGGTATTTAGCTATTTTGTAACTTCAAATCGGAAATTGAAGTGGAGAGAAGATAAAATGCTGTAAGGGCACTTTAAATCTATTATTTGTTAGCATTTCTCGGATTTCCAAGGCACGACAGTAACATAAAATACATATGTGAAATAAATTAGTGACACAACGGTACAATCTAAAGCTAATAACATGCACAGCGGAGGAAAAGCACTCTCTCTCCAAATGCGAGTACACAATTCATGGTTAATAAAACCTGAGGAAAAGAATTGAATGCTAATCCATGCAAGTGCATTTGTATGCATGAACATGTATATACATATGATAATTATCTCTGCATTCTGGTGTCCAAACCTAAGAAACCCTAACAAAATCGCCAACTAGAAAATGTCCATTGCTTTCCTAGAAGAGTCCCAAAGTTAACTTAACTAGGAGATTCAGCAAGCACCAATGTATGCCACCAACCACACGACACATTTAATGGCTTGTATGACTCGATTTGGACTTGAGAGGGAATGTTCCGATCAATTGCATCGCCCAAGCCAAGCTGCACATTCAAAATTTGAGAAAGTTGTAACAAATAGATTCTATCTGAAAAATGAGTGGGCTATGGTATTATGCATAGCTATAGGTCATGTATACGGATCAATATTTTCGTTTTTGAAGTCCAAATAGTAGGATCTGAGTCATTCAACATGAATTACACATGAAAATGTACTTGCAGACTAAATTTTACATTTTGTAGAATATTTTTACTATTTTTTAGATAGGTAAAAAATCACTACCTTTGAATGGTCTAGAATCTTAATCACGTGATTTTCTACCTATCTAAAAAAATTCTAAAAAATGTAAAATTTTATCTACAAGTACTTTTTCATATGGAGATCAAATTGAGCGGTTCAGATCAATTGTTTGGACTTTGAAAATTGAGATATCGGTCCATAATACGGCCTCTCTCCTGAAAGATCTTTATTTCTCAAAAGAAAGGCGATCATACCTGGCCATACTTATTCCATCCCCAGCAAAACACCACACCATCCTCTACATGAGAAAGAACAAAAGGTTTAGTAGCATGGCCTAAAACATAAATCATATACACGTGCTGCTGCCACCAATTGCTGATGCAACAAGTTGTCAATTTTACAATAATAAAGTTCGGATCACCTAAAACTAACCCAAATTTTGAGTTTAGATCCAGACAGTCTCCGATCAAAATCCAGCCAATGCAGTCCGAGGTGGAATGCACGGGGCCCTTTAAATATTGTGCCAAAGCAGATCGAACGGTCCAGATCCAAACTAAAAATTTGAGTTACTTTAGGGGATCCAAATTCAAACAAAAAGACCATTATTTTTTATTACATCATGAATGAAGTGTGCTTATCCGCAATGTGTGGATCTTCTAGGTTGTTCTACAACATAGTCAGTTCAATTATGCGTCTCCCACTAGAAAAGCCTTACCATAGCCAATTGAACCCACAAACTAATCAGAATAGTCAAATTTTAATGAATGCAATGCTACTTTTTCATATTTTGTACAAAAGGAATCAAAGTATATATACATCTTGTACTTGTGTGCACAATGCTCATGATGTAGACCAATCAACAAATCACACGTTTTCTGGGTAAGATTTTAAAATATTAATGCAGAAGATGAGTCCCACTTGTGGTACCAAAATTCTATATAAGCAAATGGTGTTAAATTACAAGTACATTGGATAAATTCATGCATGCCTAGCGCCTGAGAAATTAAGCATACTCTTGCAAAGCAAGATGTATACCCCAATCCCAACTACTACTATATATTCCTCCCCATTACTCTACACAAGTAGTGAGCAAAAGAAGGCTAACCTTAACTTTAAAACAAATAGGAAAAAAGAACCAAATTTAAATTTTTCATGCTCTAGAGAAGCATATGGAATTATTTCTTGTTATAAGTATTCCATATTTGATAGGGACATGCAATTATTCCTACATATTAAACAGGTGAAGAATGGTGATTAATCGAGATGACAAATCTCAAGGATAATTAAGTACCAGTAATCATCGCACTATGCCGGGCTCCACAAGAAACAGCCCTTGCATGCTTATTCTCCAAGCACGATGCCTCAACCAGCTTTGGAACAGTCTGCACAACATAGGAACATCAATAATAACAAATAATCTGTTGGGATTTATTTAGAATTGCAAATTATGAAATCGAACCGTAAGAAACCAAAAGTCGGTCATCCATTAGGACATGTACCTCAGCCTGGTCAGAACCAGTGCCGAGCTGGCCAAATTGATTACCACCGAAAGAATAGACATCTCCATCAACAGATGTGCATACAGTATGCCATAGACCAGCAGCAATGTCTCTCATTTTTACCCCTAGAATTGATTGCACACATGTCGGGCTTAACAGGTCATCTGTGCTTCCTAGCCCGCACTGCAGCATAGGAACAATATACAATTATTGCAAATATTAACAAAAAGAGCAGAAAAGAGTCGTACATTCATGAGGGAAGTACATGTTTATTGTTCATTTTGGCTGAATAACGAACCCAGTTAAGCACAACACAAGGGAAGCTGGATATAAACCGTGGATAATTAAAAATCCCCATAACATGAAGGAACAAATATCACAACTTACTTGCCCATATAGACCCCATCCAAAGGTAAGCAGTGCTCCTGAATCTGAACACAAGAAAAATTATCAGTATTCCTTTTTTTTTAACGATTACAAATAGTACAACTGGTTAGTGATTACTACAAAAGGAGGAATATAAGGACAAACATATACCTGTGACTACAGCACTGTGCCGGCCGCCACATGCAATTGCCTTCACACAAGTTCCGGTAACTTTACTTAAAGCCCCCTCTGAACTTCTATTATTAGCCATCATACTTGATGCTCGGTCCTTGCCATAAAATGCCGTATCAATGCAAGGTATTGGGTGAGGAGATGAGACGGTACGAATTCTAGAACCAAGGCCTAGCTGCCCTTCGCCTCCATAGCCCCAACCCCACACTTGTCCCAAATCTGATGCTTTGGGGAAGATACAACAGATATAAATCAGAATTAACAGATTTATTAAGATCGTGTTTTGTACCACACTGATTTCTTAGTACACTTCTTCTTGTTGGGTTTCTTTGGATTTTGAAAAACTATAATTTCGCATATGTCCATATTGAATTATTGGGGCAACAAAATGTACCTGATAAGGCAAGGGTGTGGCGGCCACCAGCAGCTACTTTTACAATCCTAACCCCAGTATTAAATGTCACCAAGCAAGGAGGTGCCGATAGAATTTCATCACTTGATGTAGAGCTCTCTGATCCATGTTTAGATGAAGAAGATGAAGCCACTTTTCTTCGTTTTGTTCCCTCTTCAACTGCGACTCGGTTTTCACTAGACCTTGACACCTGAGACCTAGGGCTCACTATAGAAAAAGAGGTTATATTACATAGATATAAGCATTTTTTAAGACAAGAACTTGTTCATTTAAATAATTAACAGTAACTGCACAAGCCTTGGTCAATGTCTCTTTCAGATGTCCCGGCTGAAGATTGATCTGATACAACTCTGCCAGTTGGAACGCACTCTTTCCACCCCCATGTATATACCTCTCCTCTATCTGGAAAAATAATAGATACTTCTAAATATTTTAAAAAAAAAATATATATATATATATATATAGAGGATGGCTAAGCTCAAATCGTTTGTTCCTGGACTCAGGAACAAACGATTCAGTTCTCAAACGATTCAGTTCTCTGATTTCCGAAGTTCAAATGGCCGATCCAAACCGTTAGATGTTTAATCTATATTAAAATGTGCTTGGAAATGTGCTTGGAGACAAAATTTTATATTTTTTGAAATTTTTTTACTATTTATTAAGATGGTTTGAAAGTCGCTGTTTTTTTATAGTGCAGAATTTTAATAAAAACAGCGACTTTCAAACCCTCTTAATAAATAGTAAAAAAATTCCAAAAAATATAAAATTTTGTCTCCAAGCACATTTTAATATAGATTAAACATCTAACGGTTTGGATTGACCATTTGACCTACGGAAATCAGAGAACTGAATCGTTTGTTCCTGAGTCCAGGAACAAACGATTTGAGCTTAGCCATCCTCTATATATATATATATATATATATATATATTTGAGTATATTTCTAGACAAGGTCAGCAAATAACCTGTCACAGCAGCACAGTGGGCCCAGCCCGCATCTGCCTCTACTACCCGAATGTCACTCGGGAGAGGAAAAGCCTCTGGCGTTTCCTGTATGTGCATTGAAATAAATAAAATAGTCCTCTACAAACAAGTGGATTACACAAAGAATCCTCGAGACAATTAAATTATTACATCCCCAGTCTGGTCATAATATTTCTATTTGTACCTTTGGACAAAAAATGGGAATGCTAAACTGCCAATCCGATGAATAAAAAAAAAAAACTCAGACATACCAGAACTTCATCAGGACTTTGCAACCTCTAGGGATTATAATTTTTAGATTTTCATGAATAATCATATTGCATTAACTGAATAATCAACAAAGCCAATGGTAATATGATTACATACATACTGAAGAAAAGAGAATAGGTCAAATCTTAAATAAAAATGAATGTACCTCATGCTTCCCTGAAGTAACGTAACTTTGGCCCATTTCATCCATAGAGCCCCATGTAAGGATCTTTCCAGTTTCTGATACAAAAAGAATACAGAAATGAGGACCTCCTTTCTTTACTACAAAATGATTAGAATTTAACTACATTTCTCAAAAATTAAAAGAAAAGGATCCTTGGTAAGAATATTGATTAAGTAAATTTTAAGGAATTACAGAAAAATGAACAATATAATTATGACAATCATAATTGACTCCGAGATATAAATATAATAAATGGATTGCGCACTTTAATAAAACACAAGAGGTAAACTCCATTCCCATATTTTGTTTCTAAATATGGGCTACACCAACTAAAGTCTTTATTCCTCTACAAGGAAGCGTGTGTTAACTTAAAATAAGTTACTTTTTCCTCCTTCAGGATTTGAAATATATTAGAATATAACTGTTGAAAATCCCTTGCTTTTAGTCGAACTTCTAATTATATTACATTCCTCCAATCTTGGTACTTAATTAAAACTGGCTTATCACGAACTTTCCAGAAAAAAAAAACATAATGTTTTATATACAAACATAATGTTTCACAAAAAAGGTTGATTTATACGCAAACAAAATGCTTCAGAAATCGTATAAATTCTAGAAACAAAAATAATGTAAAAACAAAACACAATTTCAAAATCAGAAAATCGCCAGATGCAAAAGCACTCGTTATCAATTAAACCGAGGCCAGCTAATTTTCACACATTTTAAACAGCGCAAAAGGATCCGTTAGAGAAAGCGTTCAAGCTTAAAAAGCACATTTTGAAAGGGTACGAGCAGATAAGGACTTCAATAGTAGAGAGAGAGATCTACCAGAAAGAGCCATGGCGAAGCCACAACCTCCACCACACACATCTCGCCACGTGTCACCAGCAAAGGAGTCAGGTAGCCTTACAGGAGCCGGGTGAAGCAAAGGGGATCTCTGAGGCGACACTCCTGGCAAATAGCCCCACATCATGACAACCTTCTCCTTTTGCTCCTCTCCAGTCGGCTCCTTTCCGTCCTCCTCCATTTCTTCACCTCCTTCTCCGCCTCCACCGCTCATCACTTAGCTCAGAAGTACAGCTTGAGTTCTTTCTTTCTATGATCTCGATTCTTTACTTGTGTCTTCCTATGAAGAGCACCAGAAACTTACCTATCAATTTGTCGATTTTTGAGACAATTTTGAAGTCCTCTTTTGTAGCAGTTGCAACAGCCGTCCAAACGAAGAAAGAAACGAGAGGACTGCGTTGGGAGTGGAAGAAGAGGGAGAGACAGAAAGAGAAAAGAATATTTGCATTTATACCCCTTACTTTCCTGCTTAACCCTCACTAGACAACGCACGAGGAAACCGGGAAAATTTTTTTGGTAGAAATTAATAAGAAAAAATAGAGAAACAGAAAGATTACAGAAGATTTTTAATTGGTAGAAAAATCAATACAAATTGTATCGATTTTAAATGTTTCAGAGTTTTGATCGGTGAAATTATCACCGATTTTAACTCAAATTTGTAATTTATTTTTATTTATCATTTTGCCTCTTGCATTTAAGACACGTGTGGATCGGTAACATAGTCCAACTTACCACCTCTATCATCATTTCAAGTTTTCGTTAATAAGCTGACAAAAGTTGTCAGAGTTGTATTGAATAAAAGTCTAGATTATATTAATCGGATCATACTATGCAACTAAGTAAAGTTAGTAAGAAAACAAGTTGCATTTTAAATTCCATCATTACCGCGGAAAAATAGAAAAAAAAAAAGTTAGATCGACAATAATCTTACCGATCAAAATTCGAGACAATTAAAATTTGTACAATTCGTACCGATCTATCTACTAATGTAAAATCTTCTATACTCTTTTTATTTCTCTCTCTTCTTTCTTATTAATTTCTACCGAAAAAAAAAATTCCGAGGAAACACACTAATTTGGAATTATTTATTTTCTAATTCAAACCAAAATATTTTTTCTTTTACAGAATAATCATAATGCCATTTTATTAAGCTTGTATCATCAATATATATTTTTGACTGAAGCATTCAATTAATATACCATGTTTGAATTTTAGATTTGTATTCAAGAGATATATATTTGAGTTTGAGGGTTCAATTTGTAAATGATGTTCTTGCGACTATACAAAATAATGATTTTACAGGGATATGTGGAGAAGCAAAGCACAAAGAGCAAAGGTACGGAGAGAGAGAATGAGGCGTATAATTTGTTGGTGTATAAGGGAGCCACGTTGGACGCCCACGTGGTACAGAGGCCACACGTGGCGTGATGGTGACCAGTCGATCCGCTCAGCCCTTCCTGGCCAGGAGTTCACCGGAAGCTTCTGGAAGTGTGTTTGGTCATTGGTGGGTCAGAGATCCACTCTTGGGCGCCTCTGGTTTGCGTGTCCGACGATAAAGTTGGCCACGTCGTGACGTTGGCTTCAACGCATCTCTTCTCCAGTTTCAAATTAACAGGATATGTTCCTCTGCCGATATAAATCTTACCTTTTCTCCAATTTACACTTTTGTTATCTTCAAAATTTAGAATCATATTCCAACGGTGAATCGGGTCGTGTTTGGAGTCGGAGTGCAAATGGATCGGATACGGATAAAACTATATTTGTATTCGTTTTTATTTTTTTGAATACGGATACAGATATCTGTTTTTTATAATAGTTAATAACATATTTTTTTTATAATATATATCTATTATTCGAATACGAATAATTAAAATTTAAAATCATATCCGTATTTGATCTGTACGAATATTTTGATATCGAATATCCACATTTAATTTTCAAATACAAATTCGGATACAATCAGATAATATCTCACCCGTTTGCACTTCTAGTTTGGAGAATAAATTTAGAGCTATGTTGCAAGGACATTACGGGTAACGTATCTTATCCGATACGGAATACATTAATATGATAATTTTTAATATGATTTGAGTATCGTAAATATAGATACTGATACTAAAATACAATATATATTGAATACAAATACGAGATCATATATGAAGAATAACATAGATTTAGAGTTTATATAGCGGGTGATGTAATTCAACATATATCAATATAAAGAAAATGAGTATGTATAAAAAGAGTAGACATTTATTAATAATAAATTAGTTGGAAAATCTTAACATCTATAAAATTATTTATATTTTTGAATATGCATGTACAAAATGAGTAGACATATATTAATAATAAATTAGTTGGAAAATCTTAACATCTATAAAAGTAATTTATAAAATTAACTTATAAAAAGAGTAGATATTTATCAAGTCAACTAATTATTTAATATTTATAAAAGATTTTTCTATCTAAGTTTCAAACTTATAATCTTCTACGCACAAATTTTTAACTTTATTATTAGACTAAAAATTAATTCTTACAAACAATAATTGATAACTGATAACACATTGTACCTGTCTATTCCATTTAGACTTCAGTGTTAGCATAAACCAAAATCTAAGTATCGATCAAGCAAACAAAATGACATGAAGTGAAAGATATGCAATTAATATGCGCATGTCTGTGCGAAATTAAGTAAACCTTTGGTGTTCGATTGATATAGCTTCCAAAAGATCTAGAGAACAATTATTTTGAGTTCATGAGAAGATCAGGGGCTGTTTCATGAGTTCTTGAGAAGCTAATAACACGACCCACGACACGGTTGATAGCACGCAATGCGAAAATATCAAAAGTGCATTTTAACTTTGGCAGTGTGGCACATTGCTGATATTTTGATTTTTTATAGAATGCGACGACTTGAAAAATGAGTTGTTTAATTATTCGGAAGCGGGGCACTGTTTGTACGTGTCGGCATCTGATGGGGATACGTAGGAGAATTTTCACCTTCGCTTTTCTACCTTCTTTAACGGAATGAATTATAAACAGGTGTCAAACACTCCACAAAAGTTGGGGTTTTTCCTCGTTGCATCTATTTTTAGGTTTGCCTCTATTTTTCCTTTTATGGTTGAAGTTGAAAGGCAGCGCTTGGCTGGGAATTTATGAGAGAGTTTCTTTTTTTCTTTTCTTAATTCAAGATTTCAAGGGATAAATTGCTAATTGGTTGTACATTTTTGGACATACTTAATTGATATTTAAATTAATAAGTAAAGAAGGATTAAATTTATTTACTCTATTTTATTATTTTTATTATATATATATTTTAATAACTTAAATCATGATTCATATTAATCTATTTGAAAAAAGGAGAGATTGAGAATAAATCTCTTTTTATGTTAGTGACCCTACGAAGAAATAAGTAGCTATTTTTTCTTATTAAGTATGCAGATGTCTTGATTCGCCAATAACTATAATTAAAAGATAAAATTTCAGAATATCAGCACTCTAATTAAATAATATAGTTTTTTTATCATAAGCATCGTTTTGATATTTTTATACGTATAGAGGTCTAAATTTATTTAAACACATACTCACTTATGCCTCTTCGGCGCTCTCTATCCTATATAATCTATGCTTTCTTCTCTTTTTCTATTTTTCTTTTGAAAACTTTCATAAACCCCCTTATTTAGTTGTCATATACTCGGTTTTCTGATTGGTCCTAATTTCTTTTCATTTTTAAATATTATTTTAAAAAATTAATTGATAATTGACTCGTCATGTTTTTATTTCTTTTTTATTTTTTATATCATTTTAAAAATATTATTTATTACAAATGCAATAAAAATGAAAAAAAAATGAGGACCAATCAGAAAACCACAAATGCAATAAAAAATGCAAGCAAGAAGGAAAAAGACATCACAAGTGACAGAATAAGAATTAAATAGAAATGCTTGATTACTAAGAATCCAATTGAATGGACATAACATTCAATTTTGCAACGATGAATCCAATTTTACAAGTTATTCAATAAGAATCCAATTGAATGGACATAAAAAGAACAAAGAAATAATAACGATGATTCGAGACAAATAAAACTAAATGACATTATTGAATAACTAATTCGTCATACACAGTATAGTAATCAATGAGGAAATTTACTACAATTTTCTTTTTAGGAATTAAAAAATTGTTATGTCAAGAAACATATGGATTTTTTTTCTTCTAAAAATAGTAAGGATCGAACTATCAATTGAGTTTAGATATTAATGTGTTTCTAAACATTCAATTTTTTAATTTCTAAAAGTAAATATAAATTCCAAAACCTTCTTTTTTGTTCACCGTAGCAAAGGAATCTTCAATTAATATAACCAGTTGTAATCAAAATGAACAATTTTAAAGGAGCTCGATTCGTATCAGATTCACATCCGCAAATATATCACATTTCCGAATAATGGAATAAATATTGATGCAAATTTGATTTTGAATTTGCAAATCAGATACGAATACTGCTACAAATAATTGCATGCATCCGTATTTACAAAAAAAAATACGAACATCCAATTAGTAAAACATATATTTTGTAATTTAAACTTTGTAATTTATATATCAATATCGAATAATTTATTTTATAATAAATTTGATGTATATTATAAAATGAGGAGGTATCAAATACCTCATGCTTTTCATATTTCATCGTGCCTCATATTTTATATCTTTGTTTTCAAAGTTTAAACTCTCAATCCAAATCGCACAACATGGTATCCATACTAAAATATGCTTGTGATGAAATTTTATAATTTTGAAAAATTTTGTACTATTTTTTAAAATAGGTACTAAATTAATGTTTCTGGATCGTTAAAAAACTATGATTTTTTATCTATCTAAAAAAAATATTCAAAAAATATACGATTTAGTCTCCAAGCATATTTTAATATGAATTCATGTTAAGTGTTTGAATTTTGAAAACAAAATTATAAAATATAAAAAATGATAAAATATGAAAGACAGAGTATTGAAACCCTCTTTAAATATAATCAAAATTTTAGCTTTATATTCAAATTATATTCTAACTCTTATTTATATCTATATTCAATTAATACCCATATTCAAATTTATACCCAATACAGTTTGACGACTATTTAATCCGTTTTAATCCCTACCACGAATCCATTATCAACTGGAAGTACGAAAACCGTTGTACAAACTGGAATTGGGAATCATCAAAAAATAATCAATCAAATTTGTTCTTTAGATTACCGATCTATTAGTACAAATTGTTGAAAGGTAATAAAAATAGTTGTGTATAGAATATAGCCTACAGGGAATCAAAGACAGTTTGATAGACGTCGAACTAAATTAGATTTGATGTTTAATCGAAGTCGTTTGATCCGCTTTAAAATTCGTGCAAATCAAGAGAATCTAAATATTGATACGATACCATTTGACCGTCGCCTCACTGTATATAAAGCTGTGTTTTACAAGGAGGTGAAATGACATTAACAAAAGGAAAAATAAAGGAGACAAGAGGAGTACACTGACCTTACTCTGATTTGAAGGTGAACAGTTTTGTCAAAAATCAACACAGCTCTAACCTTTCCTCTCCGCACATTTTTCGTTCACCTTCACTTTCTCTCTGATTCTTCTGGAGCATATGAATCTACTCATTCATTTGTAAAATGCAATTTCATCAACATGATTAGCATTCTATCAAATATGATGGAAATTTGCAATTAAAATCAAAGCTTAAAATCCAAAATATCAGCCTTTTCTTCTAAAAAGCGGCAAACTAAAAAAAAATCGAGGCTAAGCGCAGGAATAGTAGCGTACTAGAACATATAATCGGTCTATGTTTAGTTTTGGAATTGGGCCGTTATTGTAACGGGCCGACAAGACCATATGATAAAATTTTACTGTCACGTGAAAGCCTGGGGTGGCAGCACGTGCGTCTCACTCATCTCCACTCTCCTCCAGTGAGATTCTGATTCAGATCTAGTGCGGTACATTACCGTGTAGAATGAGATTGTTATCATCCGTCTTTACATGGAACGCATCTCAAATCTAACCCCACAATCCAATGCTGAGTATGCAGTCTAGTAGTGCATAAAAATCTCTATGCATTAGTCTATCAAAATTTTAATTAAATAAAATAAATCCAAAGTCGGATCAAATAATAAACGGATTGAATATCTAATACGATCTGAAACCCAAATACCCATCCGAACAAAGTCCAGTCAGATACTTTCTTCAATAGTCTCCACTAAACTTGTTTTATAGGCTTTCAAGCGATAGTATTTTTTTTATTTTTTATTTTTGTATTATAACTAAAGATGCTCTCTTATTATACCGGATTCCTCCAAACTCCCAAGCAGTTATATTATGTTATTATTAAATACCAACAAAATACTCAATGCAGCGATCTGGAGTAGAGGCAATCCTCAAATGCAAATTTTGTTGGGCTGAAAGTTTTGGGCCAAAATTTGATATTATATAAAATTGCACTCAAGCCTGGAGTCATTTTTAAATTTATTTATGAAATGCTTTTTATTTGATTACATTTCATTAAAATTGAAAAGTTCTGCATTATTAATGAAATTTCATTAAACACTCAAATATATTTGATATAGATTATTTTATTCAAATATTTGATAAGATTAAAACATATTAAAATATTAAATATTTAATTAAGAGTATCATTTTTAATATTAAATAAAAAAATCGTATATATAAATTTGCATTAAAAACCGTACATAATACTGCATACCGTATATAAAAGTCAATACATACTGCATTAAAACTGCATTTTAAAAATATAGCTGCACATGCAGCACCCCACGATCACGGTACTGCAGAGCCTAACGGACTCAGATCCAATGAGTTTCCACTCAAGTCTCTGAAGCGATCATACTCGCCCGGGACGCACCGCCGCGGGAATCTCTCTCCGGTCTCTGCTTCCGAAAGAAAGCATGAAACCATTTTCCAGCCCTCTCCTTGTCCGTTTAACCTTCGTCGCATCAGCTTGCGTCGCCGCTTTCTTTATAGGCAAGCACTGGTCTTACTCTTATCCCTCTCTTCCAATCTCTTTCTATTCCCTTTCTCCTCGCGCTTCCCCCTCCGTCGCCATTTCCCCAAATTTTAACATCTCTTTTGACATCTCTTCTCTCATAAACCAAACCGTAGACGCCTCTTCCCCTCCATTGTCTTCTCCTACTCCCTCCCAACCCCTGCCACCTCCCCCAGCAGCCCCTCAGCTACCTCCGCCGCCTCCGCCATTTAGGTTTGGGATCGTGGACGAAAATGGCGCAATGCGTGATGATTTTGAAATCGGCTTGTCGGATTTGGATCAGGAGGGAGATAACAGTACGGAATCTGAGCCTAGCGTAAGTGTTGGCGAAGAGAGTGGAAGGAGTACTGGTACTAGGATTGGTGTAAAGAGGTTTAAGGTCTGTGAAGAGAGATTTAGGGAATACATTCCTTGTTTGGATAATGAAGACGAGATCAAGAGGCTGGTATCTATTGAGCGGGGAGAGAGGTTTGAGAGGCATTGTCCCAAGGAAGGGGAGCGGTTGAACTGTTTGGTACCTGCACCAAAGGGGTATAGGTCTCCAATTCCTTGGCCTAAGAGCAGAGATGAGGTTTGTTCACGTTTAATTTTGCAAGCTAATTAGTTGTACATGCACGTACAAGCTAGCATTGATCTGATCCAGCACACTGTATCATTGGAAAATAAATTATCCATAATCCATGTTGGTTACTTCTATAAATCGACTGTTAATTTCTCATTGTGACACATCAATTGAAGCAGAAACTTGTTATAAGTTTTAATTGTGTTTGAGTATGTGATTTCTGATTGAAGCTAGAAAGTTGTGCTCCATTAACCCTTAAAATTTGAACTCTTAGGATAATGATAGCATTCTAGTTCATTGATGTTTAGTATAGTGCAGCATAGTTTTATAAAGAATAATGTCATCAGTCACACTCCAATTAGGCAATAATCATATTTTACTGAACAAAAAAACTAAGTAAACACAAATATATAGATACTGAAAATTGAGGGTCAATTAACCACTCCAATGATGAAGAGCTCAACTTGATCTCATACTAGCAAAAATTTTGCATGATTTTTCTTGTTTATTTAGCTTTTGTATTCTATATCTTATTGGTTTGAACTCTTTTTACCATAGGTATGGTTCAACAATGTACCTCACACAAGATTGGTTGAAGACAAAGGAGGCCAGAATTGGATAACACAAGTCAAGGATAAATTTACATTTCCAGGTGGTGGGACCCAGTTTATACATGGCGCAAATGAGTACCTGGACCAGATATCTCAGGTTTTACCCTTACAACATTTCTAGCTTCTCTATATTTCAGATTTGTACTGAACAATTCTTATCCTACTCTCTAGCATTGTGAAATTACAATAGCACCAGTATATTAGGGCAGTGCCTTTACTTGCACTGTTTTATTAGTCCTCATTTGGTTCTTTGAATTCCGGATTTATCCTTTTCTCTGTTTGTAGATGGTTCCAGACATTGCATTTGGCTATCACACAAGAGTTGTACTTGATGTTGGATGTGGTGTTGCGAGTTTTGGGGCTTATCTACTCTCTCGAAATGTTTTAACCATGTCAATTGCACCTAAAGATGTGCATGAGAATCAGATCCAATTTGCACTTGAGCGTGGCATGCCTGCCATGGTATCAGCCTTTGCAACTCACCGGCTGATGTACCCAAGCCAAGCTTTTGACTTAATCCATTGCTCGCGTTGCCGCATAAATTGGACACGTGATGGTACTTATGCTTTAATTTTTGTCATCAACTTTTCTTAATATATTGTTGTGACTGAAATAATTTCTCAAACTGTTTTGAAGACGGAATCCTGCTTTTGGAGGTGAATAGAATGTTGAGAGCAGGAGGCTACTTTGCCTGGGCTGCACAGCCTGTTTATAAGCATGAAGAGGCCCAACAGAAGGTTTGGAAAGGTATTTTCTCAGATATTTTCTCAAAAAACTTTCTCGGTTTTTTTTTCCCAGAGATGCTGAGTTGATCTGATATAATGTGAAATATAAATAGAGATGGAAGATCTTACTGCTCGGCTATGCTGGGAGCTTGTAAAGAAAGAGGGATATATTGCTATATGGAGGAAACCTATGAATAATACATGTTATCTAAGCCGCCCCACTGGGACCCAACCGCCAATATGTGAAGAAGGAGACGATCCCAACAGTGTATGGTAAGTTTATCCTCTCCTATATTTTGCCTAACTTTTTTCCTTCGGTCATTGTTTCATGTCACTAAAGTCTAAATGTTTCTTCTTTGTTGCAGGTATGTCAACTTGAAAGCATGCATAAGTCGACTGCCAGATAACGGAGAGGCATCCAACCTAGTAACATGGCCTGCTCGCTTAAATGAGCCAACAAAGAGGCTGCAAAGCGTAGAGATGGATGCATACATGGCAAAAAATGAGCTTTTTAAGGCCGAGACACGGTTCTGGGATGATATTATCTCAGGCTTTATCCGTGTTTTTAAATGGAGAAAGATGCGATTGCGTAATGTGATGGATATGCGGGCTGGTTTTGGAGGGTAAGTTTGTCAAATATATTTGACAAATTAATTTAAAATTATGCCCTTGTTCTTATCCCATTAATCACATTATTCGTAATTTATTTGTATTATATTTATCACTTCTGCTGTGTCTAAAGATGATCATGGGTTCACATATGTCATTGAATCGTTACTCAAGATTATTGGAGTCATATTCAAAAGTAACTTCTATTCCAATTAAGTGTTTCCCTTTAACAAGGAAAAAAACAAACATTTTATTTTCATGCGGGATGTTTGTAGCATTTGTTTTGCAATCACAAATTACACTTGATTTGTCATCGTGGCAATTTAAATTAACATTGCTTAACTTGCATTGTGCTGTTTTTTTTTTTTCCTTTTTCTTGTACAGCTTTGCTGCTGCATTAATCAATCAAAAACTTGATTGCTGGGTGATGAATGTGGTCCCCATCAGTGGACCCAACACGTTGCCTGTGATTTATGATCGAGGTCTTATTGGAGTTGCTCATGACTGGTAAGAGACTTGTCATCTTTTTATACTTGAAATGCTACTTATGCACAGTCCAACTGTAATTGGTGACGTGCAATTTCTTTATCACAAGATCTCTTAACTTAACATTATATTCTTTAGTCATTGTTCTAAAGCTTGCTCCTACAGAGAGCTTTAACATTATCCATTACCTGATCTTTGTAATGACAGGTGTGAACCGTTTGATACTTATCCAAGAACTTATGATCTGTTGCATGCATCCGGCCTATTCTCTGCAGAGCAAAAGAGGTAGAGAGAATCTCTTTATCATTTTGTTTTATATATTGTCCCTTTTTACTCTTGGTGGTAAATATATGATCCTTCTTGCTTCAGGTGTAACATCACAAGCATTTTGCTGGAGATGGACCGGATCCTAAGACCTGGTGGGAAGGCTTATATTCGTGATATGAAAAACATAATATATGATATAAAAGAGGTTACTAAAGCCATGGGATGGAAGGTCGATGTGCGTGATACTCCAGAAGGTCCATATGCAAGCAGGAGAATTTTGATGTGTGAAAAACTGATGCCTCGCTCTTAGTTGCCTGTGAAAGGGTATTTACATATAGCGCCTTACAAAAGCCTGTTATTTTTTCTTACAACACGAACCTAGTCCTCAATATATCGGTAATCATGCAGGTGGCAACATGTAATTAGATATCTAAAAAAATACGGACGAGTTGTAAAACGGCGTGAAAATTTGGACCATGAGACTGATCTGCTTATTAACGAAAATTTAGTCCAATATTCTTCAAAGAGGATATATGTCCTTTCTAGCAAGCTTACCGTATCGCACGCGGTGAGAATGTACTGACAATTGTTGAATTGAGTTAAAATCATTTTTTGTTTTCTAAAATTTCTTTGCTCTTAATTTCCAGCTGTCTCAATCTTGGTGAGGATTTAATCATATTCATTGAATGCTCAGTGTCGTATACTTAGATATATGACACAAAACATCTTCAGATTTCCACAAAATTATCTCTGATAAGTTTAGAATTATAGAGGAATCAAACAAGATAAATTGACTTGGCATTCACAATTTTAGCACCATTAATGTTGAAACAAGCACAACTCTTTTACATATTTGAAAGCTACTGTACCTCCTCTAAATTCCCAACATCACCGAGAAAGTATGAAGGTAATAACATAGGCAAGTCTAGAAATATAGCCAAGATCAAAATGCTCTTCATGCTAGTTAGGAACCATGGTTCACTATAGGAAACCTTGGTTGTTTGCACCTCTTGGCTGCCAAATCTGTTTACCCTTAGACCTAGATCCAGAGTGTTGTCCATTCAAATTCAGACTGTGATTCAATTGTTCTGTAACAGGTTCAACAATTGCTAACCCTGACCTATGCATCCCATTCATTCCATTCATACCAGCATCATAATTCAAATCAAAACTTCCAGGTGGTGTGGTGCTGTACCCGACCCGTTGATGGCTCTGACTCTGACGATTTTTTATCAGGCTAGGATCCTTACTTTGTTCCACACTTGCCATTCCTGTTCTGTGCATTCCACTTGAACTTGAATCGTAACGCCGGTCAAATCTTTCAGGAGTTTGACCAGCAAATCTGATCCCAATGTTCCTATGAATCTGGTCCTCAGGCACTCGATATGACGAGTAATACGGTGGTTTCTCACTCTGGTTGCCTTTCTGACTTAAATTACTGCCATTACTTATCTGAGTCGAGTGATTTGGATAAGTATCGACTATTCCAGTAGTTCTAATCCTTGTAGTTCTATCCCGGTTAAGACTCGATTCAGCAGATCCCAATACACCTTGTTGGATCCCATACATGTTGGTGTACTGGTGCTTATTTGCTTGTTGGGGGGTATATGTAGAAAAATATGTAGTTTTCTTTGGTGCAATGAGTCGTGAGGAGACGAGAGGCCGAGACAAGAGACGGAGTATAGAGCTGCGATCAGAGAGAACTGAATCAACTGATGATGAAGAGAGAAGCTGACGAGTCACATGAAAAACCCCTGCTATAGTTTTTAAATCTTGTGGGCCCACAGCACGTGCTGTGTTGTCAGGTTGCTCAAACGGGTCTTCAATCTGCATTTAGGATTTTTAGTTGTTAATTTCCATAAATTTGCTTTGAAAATGTGCATAGATGCGCACATGCATTGAAGAGTTAAGATCAAGCCTCACATAAAAACTGTAAGATTTCTCAGTCCATCTTGGGTTGCTCGCCATTCTTTCCCAACGACCTGTGAAAGGGCAGATTACATATTCTGAAGAGAGTGCCTCGATATCTGAGAACTACATGTAGAAGGAAAAAGATGAAGCTTTAAATCATTATAACCCAAATAAAATCATTTTGGTCTAGGTAGAGAAGTATGGTCAAGTCAGCTGATAATGAGATATTACTAGTGAGTACCTTGTCAAAGAAAGACACCAGAAGGTTAGTGAGAGAGCTCTGGTTTCTATGGCTGGAAATATGTGATATAATCTTTTGTACATTCAGAGCACAAATATCCTCTATTTCTCTCTCTCTTTCAATATCCACCCCTACAGAAGCCACAATTTGCACTAGTAAATAAATGACAACAAAGATATTACATCCTCAATTTGTTAGAATTTATCTAAAAACTTGTCCCACATGGTATCAACAGGTCTCTGTATTTATTTTGGCATAAGCCTGAGAAGAAGTTGATTCATTCACTAATGGTGCAGATGAGCATAGGATTTAATGGTTTGGTGGCTTGTGAGAACTAAAATTTGAAGTCTTAAACAAAAGTCTTAAGTGATTCTTATGGTTTTGTAACATGGCACCTTCCACATCATCAGAAATATTGCCACTGTATATCTCCTTTAGAGGGGGTAAAATGGGAGGTGTGCATGTCTGCAATAAGCAAAACAAAAACAAACAAAAAAATCATCTCAGGCAGTTACAAGGATCAAGAAATTAAGTTCCAAGAAGTGCAGAAACTAAACTCAAATTTACCAAGAGGCGAATGATTTCATAGATCTCAAATTTGGAGGAACATCTTAAAATCTCGCAGCTATGGGATATTCAAAATTCATTAGAAGCTTCCATGATAGAAATTTTTTGTATCCCCATAAATCACAATCTACTGAATAAGTACTACTGCTACAGTAAGATACCAATACATATTTATACAGTATCCATATGGACACAAAATATATTGCTTCTGTAAGGTTTCTCTATTAAAATTTCAGCCATAAATTTGTCAGTTTTTATTGAAAGAAAACCTGAAAATGGAAGATAACAAGCATGCAGAGTGAGTACGAGTTCATAGTTCCTGTTTTCGGGTCATTTATATTTTGTGCCTTTGCCCACTCCTTGATCTGTATGAACAATTGCAGAAAAGAAAAAAGAAGAAGAAATGTTTTTAAGTAAAGCAAGTAATTGGTATAGTTTCAAGTGTATACAAGGATTAGAAAATATATACAACTGACATACAGACTTCAATTCATGAAATGAGACTGCACAGTGCAATTCACTACTAGTCATGCTGTTATTATTAGTGCAAAGTAGAAGCAGTGACACAGAAAAAGAATTTACCAGTAAAACCATGTCAGTAAAACGTTCATCAAAGCTGGTGATGAGTTGTAACATTTTGGACTTGACTCGACCCTGATGGTTATCAACTGACACATCACAGGATATACCATACAAGCTACTCTCGTACACAAGCAGTGGCACTCTTGCCTGCGGTATAAATTGGAATTTTCGACCAATGCCTGAAAAATTCGGAATAAACAAATGAAAAACAAGAGGAACCTAGTTTTATAGTGAATTAGACTTTTCTGCTAGTATGTTCAGAATCTCAAAATATGTAAACACACCTTTCTTTCGCAGAATTCTCATAATCTCCCGCAAAACATTTTGCTTCTTCCTACGACTGACGGACGAGTTGAGGTTTTGGTCAAGAGTGACCGAAATGTCCAAATCACCCCACTTCGAATAGAGGTTTGCAACAAATGATCCAAATGGCTTGACAGTGGTGCCTAACAAAACAATAAGGTGAAATGAAAAAACATACCCAGCTTTGGTTCTTGTTAATATACAAGATATTCATCCTATATAGATAGCAATTGAGTGTACGTAAGTATGGATTAACATTGGACGTACATTGGTAATCTCGAGAAAAAAACATAAAAGAAGCTTAAATTTGAAAATCCAACATTTTTGAATGCATATAGAAAGCAACAATGGACATACATTCGTCTAGGATTTGAAAGTTCTAACAGTTGAAACTTAATGGCAACTTGATGGATCATCAAACGATGGTCAAATAACATAAAATTTGATTGCCAAGCCACATACATGTCTATTTATACACCAGAAGAGTTCCATTCTTTTGTTCTGGAACGGCTCTTTACTTGATTCGAGAAATATCAGCAAAATTGCCAATTTATACCACTGTAATATTATCCTGTTAAGTGATTTCGTATTAAAATGGTGGTTTTAATGTAGTAAAAAAAAAAAAAAACTGCTGCCTACCTACCTTTCAAGGTTGCAATGGACTGAATGGAACTTGCAATCTCATCAATGGTGCTTAATCGTTTATTTCGGTCACTTTCCAAGGGCTTAATCGAAGAGAATATTTCTTCAATACACCTCTCCAATACAGTGTATAACACCCCAGTAGTGGATCTTGAGTCATAGTGATCCATTTTCCCAAAATTTTAACTACATTCAAGAAAAACATCCAAAAGAAGTCTAATTATTAAATTTCAGAACAGAACCAGAAAGTAATCTCAGGACTCGGTCAAAACACTGTTGCCGTACCAGTAAATCAGGGGAGGAAAAGGTAAAATGTGAAATACTGAAATACAAATACTTGAACAAATCCTGTCTAACATTAATTTCACCCAAATAATCCCAGCACATATGATCTCTACTGTAACCTATAGTTTGATTAAAACCTTCCGACAAAACGATATTAAAATTCGGGGTAAGAACTAAGAACCTTAGTACCTTGCTCAAGCTTTTATCCTCGGAAGACTCTAGCGGGAGAGAGAGAGATTAAAGACCAAAGAAGGAACAAGTAGACTTACGGCCAAGCCATAAACCCTAATTTATAGTGAGAGAAGAAGAGGGAAGGTATACGGAGAGAGAAATTGGGAAAGCAAAAGCTTTAGCATCAATCAATGCGAAGACTTCTTTAGTTGAAGAAAAGTAGAAAACAATAAGAGCTGCTTTTTGCTAGCGCCTCGCAACTTTCTTCGCGTAGTACGGTACGGGACCAACTAGTGCTCAGGAAGCGTATCCTCTGCGGAGGTTTTGATTTTGATCTGGTCCGTTCATTTCGGATCGGACGGACCAGATCAGATTTTACTCGAATTTTAAAAAAATTCAAAATTTGATGAACTCTTAATCCAGTCCGATTCGAAACGAACGTACCAGATCAAAATCACCGCACAGCACCACAGATAAAACCTCCGCAGAGGATAGCGTTTCCTATTGCTCAAGGTGGAACTGATTCCAATGGATTCAAATCTGCTCATTTTTTTAATTCTTAAGAATTAAGAAAAAAATGAGCACCTTTTTATTCTTTTAAAATCAATTACACAGTTATAATTATTTTTTTATTTATATCAATTAAAACAAATAAAATTTAGTTAAAACCGTATCATTAATTTTGAACTGTTCAGATAAAAGAATAAAAAAGTGTTCGTTTTCTTAAGAATTAAGAAAAGAATCTGATTTGAATCCATTATAATCGGTTCCAGTACCTTGAGCACTAGTGGGTTCCGTACCGTACTATGCGAAAAGCAGCTCTCATTGTTTTCTACTTTTCTTCAACTAAAGAATTCTTCGCATTGATTGATGCTAAAGCTTTTGCTTCCCCAAATATCCACTACACGATCTAAAAGAAAAATATTTTGTGGATACAATTAATATCGTTTCTAGCATATCTATTAGCTTCTGTAATTGCTAGACTCGTATGCAAAACACAATGGTTATAGTCTCAAATTGGAGCAAGTAACACGATCTAAAATGCACTAAAACAATATCCGGTACCAAAATAATCGAATATCTACGAAATTAGATTGCTTAAAATGCTCATAATGAAGCTCAAGAAGGTTAAAATGTTGAATTTAAAAAAGGTTAAGATGCTTATAGATTTTTAATATGCTTACATGCATGAAAGTGTTCGTATGAAGATGGGAAGGCAACAAATGATAATTTTGTTGTAGTTTCAATCTAGGAGTTATCTAATTGTTTACATGTATGCACCTTAATTCACTTATTTATTTTTCCTCTTTTGTACAATAATTGCTTTCACAATTTGTATTGGTACCACAGCATGCTTCGATAATTAACATTTAAATCTAATCTAAAGTTCTGAACTCAGTGGTATACTTTCTCATTAATTAGCACATTTTAGAGAGGCTCTTAACCTAAAAAGAAATTACAGCATCCAAATTAGTCATGCATTATATAAATGATGAGGAGAAACACTTAATTTCCCACCAACCAGAAGTAAAAAGAAAAAGAAAAAAAGCTAAACATTCCTGCGTAGATCAACAACTACTACACTGACATTATCAGCACTTCGTCTTGCAAGTGCAAGCTTCGTCAGAAGCATTGCCGCATCAGCACAGGCCTTATCTGATGCTCTGGCCACCTCTCCTTCTCCCCCTCTAACCGGCTCATTGCTTCGAAGGCATGTGCTGACAACTTCACATGCCATCTCATTTGTCACAACATCCCAGAGACCATCGCTTGCCAGAATCAGACATTCATCCCCCTCTTCCCTCTCAGTCACCGTCACCTCCGGTTCTGCCGTCACAAATGGTTTCAAGTGACTGTCCCCTGTTATATATCAAAAGGTTTATTAACTAACAATACAGATTTGTAAAAGAGAGAGACTCTGTATATTTGTTAAAAAGAATAAAATTTTACCAATAGCCCGGGACATTGCAAGAACGCCTAAAACTCTTGGACCGTCCCAGTAGATCACCCGACCACCAGCTGATTGAATCCTCTCTAACTCATCAGGCCGGTCAGGCTGATTCAAAACAAGCACAAAACATTAATTGCATTCCAAATTCAATCTAATAGATGAACATTGATCCGACAGCATGACCAAATTACTCTAAATGAATAAATAAGTCAATCAAAAAGTACCTTGTGATCGGATGAGAGAGGAACCGGGACACCATTCCTGGACAAGACAGCACGTGAGTCGCCACAATTGGCAACAACGATGCGCATAGGACCAACAACAGCAACAACTGCTGTGGACCCCACGTGCTCAGACCTCATTGGTCGGCCTTGCTGGCACCGGCATCCTGGGATGCGGCCTTGACCACTCCAATTCACAGCCTCTCCATCCATCCTGTGAAAACTCTTCTTCATCGCCTCCGTCCACCTGTCAGTCATCAGTGCATCTTTTGATTCGATCTTCTCCCACTCCTCGGCAACAAACTCATGCATGCGCTCCTGGCATGTCGCGGCCACCTAAAAGTAATCCAAGCGGAATGTCACGACATTGCCAGAAAGTAATTGGCTTGAGATTTGAGGGAAATTGAATGTAATAGCAGATACCCTTTTACTCCCCACCCCATAAAAAGAATAAAATTAAAAGAATTAACAAACAAAAAGGTAAAATTACTGGTCCAAAAGGCCTTGTTATAACTTCTACTGTCCGAATTTAAAATTTAAAATTGTAATTGTAACAATTCATGCGTCCTTTAAATGCCTTGCTACAACTCTTCCTTTCCATAATTGGTTCAATCCCCGTAGAATAACTTCACTAATACCTGAAAAGGCCACTTTAAAACCTTACTGGAGGAAAATCATTAAAGAGAATGCAATTTTGACATACATGCGAACAACCATGGCCATCAAAGACTCCAAAGAAATGGCGATTTTGGATGAAATCAGGTCGGATTGAAACAGCATCCTCCATATCTCGCCTTCGCCCACAAACTGACATCGTTCCATGCCTCGGACACTGGAGCGCACTCTCCAATCTAACCAACTTCTCTTTCGGATTAACGGGTCTCTGATCCGATCCAACTACAACACAAGGGACCCGTTGTCGTCGGATCATTTGTGAGCTTTTAGACTTTCTCCTCTTTGGAGTTGGCTCTGTCTGAGAGCCGTTGGATCCGGTGCTCTCCACAAATTTCCTCCGTCGGATCTCGATCTCGCAACTCATCGCTGGAATAGAGCTCGCTTCACATATGGAAGAGGTGGTGACAGCTGACACGTCAGACCCTTCGCAAAGGACTTCCGCCATGAAAATTTTAACAGGTAGTACTACCAGAGAGAAAAAAAGGAATTCAAAATAAAAGAAGGCTTTGTTGGTTCTCTTTTCGTAAGAGTTGTAGTAGTATATTAGTATTATCTTCAACCTAGCGGGGTATAACTGTAGAAGACTAGTGAAGGGGAGAGAGCAGCTGGCGCGCGCAGAGAGGGGGAGAGAAAGAGAGAAGGGAAGAGAAAGACCCGGGAAGAAGATAATATCGTGTTGTGGTCCAGCTGTAATTTGCTTTGAGTCGGGAGAATAAATAGACTAGACTTGGCGTATATATGTAACCCCTGCACTCAAATCAATCAAAAAAAAATCAAATCTCTATTTTTTTTGCCACTATCATATCTTTATTTCTAAACACTTTAATAGTTCAAAATTTAAAATTTAAAAGTCTAAATAAAACCGTTTGAATGTGATTATGTTATTTTCTCTATGTGTTCATAAAAAAATTTCACATTTCAATTTTATTTCAATGTAAATTGACAAATCAACGTCTCTAAATTATCCACATTAACACATTTTTTACTGTCATAATTTTTTTACATTGCATAGATAAAATGATGTAGATCATATCCAACGGTTTTATTTTGATTCTCAAGTTTTAGATTTGAGTTATTAAAATATTTAAAAATGAAGGCATAATGAAGACACAGAAAATGAAGACATTTGAACCCTCCTAAAAAAAATTCATTATGAATAATATAATCTGAACATTCTGAAAATATCACTAACTTATTTGAGTTCACTGTTGAGTAAATGATAAAAAAAATTAAAATTATATGATGCTTTATGATGAAAAGTACTTATTCATAATTTTCAGATTAATAGTAGAATTCTAATAGCTTCATTAAAAGAGAAATACAATTAAGATATAGATCAATCAAAATAAAAAATTACAGTGAATAATGTAAACTGAATATTCTGAAATCTGTTATGAATAAAATATTAATGTAGATGTTCATAACTCCCAATATTCATTCTCCACTATCCTCACTACTCCATGCACTACAATTGAAATTGATGGCCACTACTATTGAAATTTATTTCTCTATTTATTTAGATGATTTTTCATTTACAATTTGTAGCCTATAAATAGAGGCTTTGTAATATTGTATTGTACACACATATAAGAAATGTATGAATAAAGAAATTGTCATCTTTTCATCTCTATTTTGCTTATTCTTCTTTATGCTTGTTCATATTTATTTTATAACACGTTATCAGCACGAGAGCTCTACTAATTGAAGATTCGAGGTAATTTTAATAACTTTTATTTCAATTTCATTTATATAAATAATACTTCCTAGTAATTGCTAAATGAAATAAGTTATCAATTTTTTTTATATTTATTTTGAGATGTTTAGTATGATTCATAGAATTTTATATGAAGTGCATTTTTTAATTTAATCTTCTCGAAGAAGATTTAAAAGAAAAATCTTCTTGAAGAAGACTTATATGATGTATAAATATTGTATAGTGGTTCATATTTTTTTTCTTCAATAATTGAATCTTCTTGAAGAGAATTTCAAGAGATATTACGAAAATTCTCAATTTTATAAAATGCACCGAGCAATTGGCCCGAAGCCATTGTAGCCATTTTATCAACTTGAAGAAGATTTCAAAAGATATTAAGAAGATCTTCCTGAAGAAGATATAAAGAAAAATTATATGATGCGCAAATTTATCATGATGTTTATATATATTTTTTTCAATAATTTAATCTTCTTGAACAACTTAAAAGATATTCTAAGTTGATTTATTATCTCTTTATGGTTGAAGATATTATAATGAGTTGTTGGAGAAAATAATTCAATTTGTGCTGCTTCATTTCTTGAAGTAAATATAGCAATATATAATAATAAATTTGAAAAAAAAAAAACTTGTGGACGTGGACATACAAGAATGAGTTTATTATCATGGTGATTATTACAAAAATATATATTTCCACCTGAAGTGGAAAGATAATGAAGAAAATTTAAATATTGTGCAAAAATTAATGTAATGTTCATATTTTTTTTTAATAATTTAATCTTTCTGAAGAAGATTTATGTGGCGCAAAAAAATTAATATGAGAATATTTCAATATATCTTCTTGAAGAAGATTTCAATAAGATTTATATGATGTGGAATTTTTTGATGTACTCTTCCCGAAGAAGATTCAAGAAATATTTCGAGTTTATACATTATCTTTTACATTATATTATGTTAATGAAATGGCCCAAAGCCATATGAATATAAATTATATTAATGAAATTGGCATGAAGCTATTTTATCAATTTTATCAATTGACCTGAAGTTCAATTATAATAAATTATTGAAGCCACATGTCATGTTCTGGTTGAACAAAATAATAATTACACATGAAGTGAAAAATAATATGATGGACAAACTATTAGATATGGACGTGATAATGAAGAAAAAGCGCATCATTCCACTAGAAGTGGAAAAATAAATGAACAAAAAGAATTACCACTAGAAGTGGAGAAATAATTAGAAAGTGAAGAGAATGACAAATAAGAAAATTCATGCTATTATTAGTTATGTACCTGTCATACGCCAATGTACATGTAGTACACCAAAACATTATATTGAACTATTATGAACAAACTCAATTTAGTCAAATGATTTGACATTATTTGAATGATGAAAAATAGATACATAAAATAGGTGACATTTATGAAAAATTGAGCCCTCACTGTTTGAAAAAAAAAATATATAGTATATCAAACTTATACAAAATTATTTGAAAAGAGATGATTTATTTTCATAAATCATTTAATTTTCTATTAATACAATGCCCTAAAAGAAGCTTGTTCGTTTCTATTAATACAATGCTTAAAGAAGCTTATCTATTTCATTAGAGGTATTACATTATAAGGTGGAATTTTAATTTTTATCTTTTATGTTGTTATGAAAAATTGTAAGATAAAAATGAATAGTTGTTCATTCTTTATTTTATTTTGAAAAATGAATTAATAATTATTTATTATTTATATTGATTGTAGTGCATAAAAAAATGTAAATGTAAGATAAAATTTACTTATTTATGTTTTTTTTTAAATACTACTTAGTTTTATTCTTTTTATTATTGATTATTGTTGAAATGGTGTTTATTTATTTTTATAAAAAAAAATTTGATTGAAAGCTCCAGAAGAGTTATTTTGTTGTTACATGGAGGAATACAAATTTATATTGATGATGATATTCTTGTAAGTCTCAAATAAATTTGTTAAGTTTTAAGAATATCCGCTGAAATGGATATCATATCGAGACAACTAATGAAAACAAATATTGAATATATGAAAAACAATGCATATTTAAAATAAATTGCATATGTTTTTCTCTGACTTGTACTACACATATATTAGTGCAATTGAAACACATGTTATTGTAAACCAGAAGTTTACATACAAGAATATGTTTATAGTTTGGCATGACCGGTTGGACCATTCTGGATCAATAGTGATGCGAAAAATAATAGATAATTATTATGAACATTCATCAAAGAACTAGAAGATTCTTTAATCTGATGAATTTTTTATGTGTTGGTTTTATTTCTAGAACGTATACAATATGATATTTGTGGAACAATATATCCAACATGTGAACCATTTAAATATTTTATGATTTTAATTGATGCATCAATAAGATGGTCACATGTATGTTTATTATCAAATCACAACCTGGCGTTTGCGAGATTACTTGCTCAATTGATTTGATTAAAGAACATAATTTTATGATTATCCAATTATGAAAATACATCTAGAAAATGTGGAATTAATATTGAACATCCTGTAGATGTTCATATATAAAAAGAAGATATGATATTTTACATGCAATAAAACTAATTCGCATCATGCCAACTAGCTATTATAAAGCTTCCCCTTATAATTGATTTTTGGTCACATACCTAATATTTCCCATATAAGAATTTTTGAATATGTGATATATGTTCTAATTGCTCCACCACAATGCACTAAAATGTGATATAAAAAAAAAGTTGGGAATTTATATTGATTTTGAATCTCCATATATAATAGAGTATCTAGAACCATTGATGGGAGATTTATTCATGGCTAATTTTGCCGGTTGTGATTTTGATGAATAAAAATTTTCAACCTTAGGGGGAGAAAACTATCAGCTGGAAAAAAAAATATATTAGTATGAATTATCATTGTCTTATTTTGATCCTCGTACTAAAGAATGTGAACTAAATGTTCAAAAGATAATTCATTTGCAAAGGTTAGTGAATCAATTGCCAGACACATTCACAAATTCAAAGAACGTGACCAAATCAGATGTACCAGCTGCTAATGCCCCAATTAAAGTCGGTGTCCCTGTTGGACAGACTAATTATAACACGCATGAAGCGTGGAAAAGCAATCGGTTCCAAAGATTAAAAATATAAAAATCCTCGAAAAAGAAAAGGAGCAAAGAATGAAAATAGTCAAGTCGAGGATGTGATAATTTCAGATAAAACTCCAGAAGAGAATAAAATTATAAGTAATATTGGAGTTCTAGCAGAAACTCAGGTATCTGAAATTCATGAAAATAAAGAGATCTCGATAAATTATATCATGAATGAAATAAGATGGAACCGAGATGAAATTGATATCAATAATATTTTTGTATATAATATAGCGCTAAACATAATAAATATTGAGGATCATGACTAGAAGTCTATTAAAGAATGTCGACAAAAGAATGATTGGCCAAAATAGAAAGGTGCAATTGAGGTAGAGGTAAACTCTCTTGAAAAATGAGAAGTTTTTAAATGAATATTTATGAGAAAATAAAATGAGAAAGGTGAAATTTTGAGATATACTCATATGTGGTGGATGCAACAACTTTTTGATATATAATTAGCCTGGCAGTCCATGAAGGACTTAATTTGCACCTAATGGATATTGTTACAGCCTATTTAAAATGGCTCGCTTGATAATGATATTTATATGAAAATCTCTGAAAGATTTAAGATGCCTGAAGCATGTAATTTAGGTTCTCGAGAATATTATTCAGTTAAAATGAATAAATTTGTATATCGATTAAAGAAATATGGACGCATATGCTATAATCGTTTAAGTGAATATTTATTGAAATATGGATATAAGAATGATACCTGTCCATGTATTTTCATGAAAAAATATAGAAATGATTTTATTATAACTGCAGTTTATGTTGACGATCTAAGTATTATTGGAACTCCTGAAGAGCTTCCAACAGAATAAATTATTTAAATGAAGAATTTGAGATGAAAGATCTTGGAAGAACAAAGTTATGCATTGGATTGCAAATTGAACATTTAAAAATAATATTTTTATGCATCAAGAATATTATATTGCAAGAGTGCTGAAATAATTTTATATGGATAAATAACATTCATTAAGCAATCCGATGGTTGTAAGATCATTAGATGTGAATAAAGATCATTTAGACCTCGAGAAAATGATGAAGAACTATTTGGTCCTGAAGTACCATATCTTAGTGCAATATGAGCACTTATCTTGATAAGCATTCAATACATGATATATCATTTATAGTAAATTTATTAGCAAGATATAGTTCTTCTCTCACGTGAAGACATTGACATATAATTAAACATATATATCGCTACCTATGAGAAAATTTAGCAATACACAAAAGCAAGTCGAGTATGTGTTTGGTTAAGATCTGTGATTTAACACATTTGTCAGACATGTAGATTGTCTTTTAGAGAAATGATCCTGAAGATCATATATGAATATAATATTATATGTATTGCTCAATGAAAGGAATGATACATTAAAGGAGATAGAACAAAACATATTTCACCAAAATTCTTTTTCACATATTTTCTCCAAAAGAATAATGTTATTAATGTTTAGCAAATCCGTTCAAGTGAAAAATCCAGCAGATTTATTCACTAAGGCACTCCCTACTGCAATATTTAAAAAACTAGTTTGTAATATTGGAGTTCGCCGACTTAAAGATCTTGATTGATGCTGTCATGAGGGGGAGTTAATATGCACTATATTTTCCTTAACCATGATTTTTCCCACTGGGTTTTCCTGGTAAGGCTGTAGTTGCGTATTTAGAAGAATATTGTACTCTTTTCCTTTACTAGGTTTTTATCCCATAGGGTTTTTCCTAGTAAGGTTTTAATAATGTATATTCTTATGTAATGGACATCCAAGGGGGAGTGTTATGAATAAAATATTAATGTGGATGTCCATAACTCCCAATATTCATTCTCCACTATCCTCACTACTCCATGCACTACAATTGAAATTGATGGCCACTACTATTGAAATTTATTTCTCTATTTATTCAGATGATTTTTCATTTACAATTTGTAGCCTATAAATAGAGGCTTTGTAATATTGTATTGTACACACATATGAGAAATGTATGAATAAAGAGATTGTCATCTTTTCATCTCTATTTTGCTTATTCTTCTTTATGCTTGTTCATATTTATTTTATAACAAAATCATCACTAATTTGCATAATTTCAATATTAGTAAACTGATAACAACTAGCAATTAGATGATGCTTCAAGATGAAAAAAAAATTATCTATTCATAATTTTCAAATTAATATTACAATCCCAATTGCTTTATCGAAGGAGTAACAATCAGCAATTATACAATGTTATAAAATTGAATAGAATTGTATATTTATTTATAATTTTAAATTAATATTATTATTCCAATTGCTTCATTAAAAGAGTAAAAATTAAATTATTTCATTATTATTCCAATTCACTTGAAATATCAAAATTTGAAATTATGCAATTACAACTTTATGGGTGTAACCTGTGATTCAGCGTGAGAAAACTAAATTCAAATATGTCAGAAATTTTTATTTATACCATATTACAAAAAAAAAAACACACACACACACATTTTTTCTGGGGAATTCCATAAATACTAGGGCTGCTAATTCAATTTGCAGTCTCATTTTTAGAGGGCCGCAAATTGAATTGGAGGCCCCTCAAAAATTCAAAAGTACACTGTAATACTGATATTTAGGTCTCCAATTCAATCTGCGGTCCCCAAAAAATAGAGCTACGTATTGAATTGGCGGCCCTGATATTTATAAAAGAGAAAAGGTATCATCCCCCGACTTACAGTCCCCGGAAAATCCCCGTTAACCTTTTTCACGCGGTTTTAACTGTCTTTTCAACCGCTTTTAACGGTCCAAGATAAAACTTTCCCGATCTACTCTTTCCTGTTCTGGTTTCTCATATCCTCCCAATCGATCTTTCCCGTTCTCTTCTCTTCTCTCCTCCCAATCTCTTTTCAAATCTCTTTGCTCCTGGTGTCACCTCTGGACGTCCACTCAGCCACAGCCAAGCGGATCGATTTCATCTGTTGCTACCGCCGCCGCCGCCGCATCGTTGCCGTCGGTAAAGACGAACCTGTAGGAAAATCGCCGAAAAGTTGTACAGAAGGAAGATCGCCGTTGGTAAAAACGAATCTGATCTCCACGAATCCGATCCGAGATCAGATTTCACCGCCAAGGAACCGTTAACTCTGATCGAGGAAGTCAAAGGAATTCAAAGCAGTGGTTTGGTTCTTTTTCTCGCCTTGATTTGATTTTGTCATCTAGTTACAGAGATATATTCAATTTTAGCAAAAATAAAAGATTTTGTAACAAAAGCATGTATCAGATGGCCCAACCCCAATTTCTACTGGGTACTATCCACAGTGGATCAGGATGTTCAGTGATTGATTAATATTTAATTATGGTAAATAATTTTGTTACTAACAGTACTTTAGTCAGGCTTCAATAGTAATTTATTTAATTAACTAGCTGCTACCTTGTAAACATGATTAAAAATTCTAGTAAGGCTTGAGGTCAAATTACCTAGAGATTGGTACCAAACTGATCAGGTACGGTACCATTTGCTTATCCTTTTAACTCTTGTGAATAAAAGTTATAATTATCAAACCCAAGAAACACTAATAATCTAACTATTTTTTTCTTTATTCTCCTCATATTATCATGGTGGTTAATATTTGGTTTCATTGTCTTTAAGGAGTGTAATGGGGGTTGTATCTATTTTTAATCTTCTGAACTTGTCTCGATTTCGGTGGCCTAATAGTAAATTAAGAGAAGAGATACAATTTGCAGCATTTGAGCTTGTGTTATGGTTTTGAGATTTTGATCAAGGTGCTCATTCTCTTGCTTAGTATTAGCTCTTCACAAACTTATTTGAAAATAAATTCACAACTTCTGGCAATGGGTCATTAAATCATCAAGCTGGTCGAAAGTAGGTGTCGTTTTATCAAACATATAGGGATGGTATTGAAAGTTGGCTTTTGGATAATATTGAACTTTGCTTTTGTTAATGCATGTCTTGATGAAAAAATGATCTAAGAGAGATTTTAGGCATTTAATGTTAATCAACAAAAAACTAGGACTAAGAAGAAAAAATCACTCTTGTACCTACTTTGCAATCCTAATTATGTCACGAACTTTGCGATCCTAATTATTTTGAATTTCATCTTAAGTGGCATGTTATTTCCAGGTCTGTTTATACTGGTTCATTACAGGATTCTTGCATTAGATTTAGGGGATTCATCGCTAGTGTATATAGCATGGTTTTGGATTCAATTCACCACTAGGTAGTCTACTAGTGACAGGTCCTCTATGACAGAGGTCGGTTTGCATAGCTCCAGCAGGCTTAGTGCCTCTTCCTTGGCTATTGGAGAAACCTGACCAAATAATTATTGGAATATATAGAATCTGTTCTTGTGGAATATTCCTATGCAGATTCCAATTGATATTCAAATTGTTCTCTATATTCTAATGCTTTGGGATGAGATAAGTAGAAGAGCATACATGTACTTGATTGAACTAATCAATGTATTCAGACAGTTGAGTGGATATTTGATGAAACATAAAAGTTGTCAATTTAAAGTTAAGTATCCAATTTCTGTTTAGCTTTGCTTCTCTAACCAATGTTATTTCTCGTTAGTTATCCGATACCAGTACCAGATGGTTAATGCCTATTTGGTCAGTATTTGACTGGTACAGATCTGCTATCAGGCTTGACTTGCACAGTGCTGAGATTGATAAGTCCATGAAACTGTACTTTTCATGCCCAATATATTGCTATATAACTGCTCATTTTTTTCTTGATTGTCTGCTCTAAAATTCTAACATTTACCATTTTTTATTTTCTACTCAAGCTAAATGCAAATCGGGTTGTAGTTGAAACTCTACGTGGATTTGACCAATTTATGAATTTGGTGGTTGATAATTATGTTGAGCTTAATGGCAATGAAAATAATGACATTGGCATAGTGGTACGTCTTATTAATTTAATTTTTTCTTTGAGCTCATTTACTTTTTCTGTTTACCCCAGTGAAATACTCACCTTCTTGTACACCAAAACAAGGTCAAATCCGAACTAAAGTGAAGGGGATTGATTGGTCATTTATCTTTTTAATCTTCACTTAAGGGTCAACTTAAAAAACTTAATCTCTTGATTCTGGCAAAGTTTGATGTCTAAAGTTTTCATGAAAATAACAAGTTTGAAAGTTCGGACTACTTTCTAAGCAAAGGTTAAATGGTGATTGTTGGAGTAGTTGTTAACAAAGTAACTGTGTTAGTCTAAGGTGACTAGTAATAATTAATGCATAATATTGATAGTTATGGTGATTAAAATGGTTCACTATTATTATCAATTTAGCGAAACTAGGGAATTTTGTTTTAACTGAAGTGATACAGGTGTGTTGTGTTTTGCTTGTAATTAATATGACAATATTATGGTTTCAATCATTATCGCAAGTTACTGCACTGATTTGATATAAATCTATATAACTTAATTCTTCACCAGGTGATCAGAGGAAACAGGTGTGGTCATGATTGAAGCACTGGAACCGGTGAAGACGGCCTGAAGTCCAATTGTGCCTTTCATCTTTAATTAACTTTCCACATAGTGTTGTATTTCATATGCCTTTTCTAGTTTCAGTGAATGTACTTGTTTCTGTTTGAGTATTTAGATCTATAAAACTGTCTACAGATTAGTCATGTGATAAGGTTTACATTATTCAAAACAATTGAAAGTAGCATCTAGATGCAAATTTAAAAAAAATAAAATTTGAAACTTTTTTTTTACAGTATTCAACAAAATTATCTATAGAGTAATGTGATCAAGTTTACAAAATTCAAAACAATTGAAAGTAACATTTAGATGTAAATTTAAAAAAATAAAATTTGAATTTTTTGTATAGGTTTACAAGATTCAACGAAACTATTTATAGAGTTATGTGATAAGGTTTACAGAATTCAAAATAATTGGAAGTAGCACTTAGAAAGAGATTTGAAAAAAAAAATGCAAAAAAAGTTAAAATAAAAATTGAATTTTTTTTTACATATATCTGTTTACAAAATTTGAAAATTTTAAAAAATAAAATTTTGAAAAAAAAATTAAAATTTGAATTTGTTTACTGATTTACAGTATTCAGCGAAACTGTCTACAGAGTTATGTGATTAAGTTTATAAAATTCAAAACAATTGAAAATATCATTTAGATGTAAATTTAAAAAAAATTAAAATTTGAATTTTATTTTTACCGATTTACAGGATTAAACGAAACTATTTACAGAGTTATGTGATAAGGTTTACAGAATTTAAAAAAATTAGCAGTAGTATCTAGAAGGAGATTTCAAAAAAAAAATTCGAATTCTTTTTTACATTTAAAAAAATAAAATTTGAAAAATAAAATAAAATATTGAAAAAATTTAAAAATAAATTTTTTTTTTACCGGTTTATAGGATTAAACGAAACTATTTACAGAGTTATGTAGTAAGGTTTACATAATTTAAAATAATTAAAAGTAGTATCTAGAAGGAGATTTGACAAAAAATAAATTTTTAAAAAAATTCGAAAAAAAATTTTGGAAAAAAATTTTGTTTACAGGATTTAGTATTGAAGTTTACCGAATTTGCTCCATTAGTTTACATGATCTTTGAAAATATCTGGAGGATTTTTGAAGGACTGGAGTTGGGAGATCTTTGAAAGGTAACGTCCCCCGGGCTACAGTCCTCCGAAAATCCCCGTGTATAAAAGCCTTCCCTTTTTAGCTTAATTCTGACGCACTTTCAACTGTCATAATTTCAAGTATAATATGTATGTTCACAAAATAATATGTGTATGTTTACAAGATAATATGTGTATGTTTACAGTATAATATGTGTATGTTGACAGGATACTATGTGTATGTTCACAGGATACTATGTGTATGTTTACAGGATAATATGTGTATGTTCACAGGATAATATGTGTATGTTTACATGATACTATGTTTATGTTCACAGGATAATATGTGTATGTTCACAGGATAATATGTGCATGTTCAAAAATTTAAAAATTTAAATTTTTTTTACCGGTTTATAGGATTAAACGAAACTATTTACAGAGTTATGTAGTAAGGTTAACATAATTCAAAATAATTAAAAGTAGTATCAAGAAGGAGACAAAAAAATTTGAAAAAAAATTTTGAAAAAAAATTTTGAAAAAGATTTTTGAAAAAAAATTCCGAATAAAAATTTCGAAAATAAATTTTGGAAAATAAAAATTCTGAATAAAAAGTTCGAAAATAAAGTTTTGAAAAAAAAAATTTGAAAAAACAAATTTGAAAAAAAAATTGAAAAAAGAATTTGAAAAAAGAATTTGAAAAAAAAAATCGAATATTTTTTACATATTTTTGTTTACAAAGTTTTAATGTAGTCATGGTTAGTTTTTAGTTTTGAAAAGATGTCAGAGATCTTCTAGATGTGGTCCTGGTCAAAGGTTTAAAAGTGGTCCCAGTCAAAGTAGTTAAAGTGGTTAAAGTGGTGGTTTAAGTGGTGGTTAAAGTGGAAGTTATTGGGGACCACACATAATTGAAAGTTTTATGTTAACAGGATTTGTTGAATTAGTTTACAGAATTTAATATTGATGTTTACAGGATTTAGTATTGATGTTTACAGAATTAGTGCGGGGATTTTTGGGGGATTGGAGTTGGGGGACTGTTAGCTGCTTTCTTTATAAAATTTCTGAATTTCAGAGATGTTTTAGTTTATTCTTCTGAAAATGGTATTAATTTAAACTTTCGGCAAATAGACAGCTGAAATAATCAAACTGTTATTTGAACCATAAATTAATTTATAGTAATAAAAAGTCGACGTCTAGATCCAATCTAGATTTCCGCGAGTAAGAAGAAGTCATGGCACCGGTCTATGAAGCACGAACTGTGAGCACCAATAAGCTGCCCGCACCGTCACGGGCAGCCCAGACATATAGAGTGCCGTGACGCAAGTTCTGTACAGAAGTAAATCGCAATCGCCAATTTCGATGTGTACTTTTTCTTCCTTTCTTTGATGGCGACACGTGGAGGCCAGCTTAGGCGTGTTGCCACGTGCCCCCACCGAATTGGAGGCATGTGAAATGTTCGGCTCCTTAAAATAAGTGCTATCATAATCATGCCCTTTCTTTTTTCTTTCTTTCTTTAAGACAACAAGTTAGTAGTTTGAAAGAAACTTCGATTTTGTTTCTCATTAATTAAATTGATAAGCTTTGTTTGGTTGGGATAATAACTTTTCAACTATAGAATTTTCCGCGTGACGCGTGGCATCTGATGCACATGTACTTTTTTTCTTTAATATATATATGCAGCATAGGTTTGCATAATTTCATACTTATGATAGAAAACAAGAAAAAATACAAATAGGTATCCTTCCTTCTACACAACCCTTCTAAATATCAATAATTTAAATGATAATATTTGAGAGCATTAAATACAGCTGTTGGGGATATATTTTTCCGGATTTAATTTTTATTTATTATCTTTTATGCTATTCGGAAATATAAATATAAGTTTATATTAGACATTTTGTATTATATTAAAACTGCATTTCATCCTCTAATTTTCTTTCAACTAAAAGAAATAATGCAAAATAAAATAAAGTGTGATTTTCAAAATTCTCATAATGTCAATAACTCAATATTAATCGATCTTTTTTTTCCAAATACACCATTTAAGAGAATTATTTATATATAATATAAACTTTTCAGCAAATAAAAATTTTGAAAACTAAATTAAGTTAATTGTATATTAGTTAAATTTTTTATAATTAAATAAAATAAGTCAAGACCAATTCTGAATTATTTTGGCATTCAATGTGACTTGAGTTGTGGTTGTCTAAAGAGTTAAATATGTCTTCATATATAGAGTTAATTGTATATCCATTTTTAAAATTTGACATCGAGCGACTCATAGCATGGTTGTGGATTAGGTCTCTACTGAAAACAAGTAGCAGTCGAAATTTCTACGTCGCATATGTTTCGAAGGGAAAAAGAAATCCATTTTTTCATGGAATAATAAAATGGAAAAATGAGCTAATAAGAATGAACATGTATATAAGAAGAAAAAAAAAACAATGCTTTACTCAAAAGAAAATGAAACCCTATACTGTCCACTCAAAACGACAAGTAAGATTGAATGAACAGTAAAGAAGTTACTCGTGCTTGATTATTACATGTACTGTAAATAATTGTTAGAAATTATTTCACATAGAGCAATTTTTTAAAGTAATGATTATTTCTTAATAAAAAATATTATTTTTAATAACGTAAATCAATGTATCAGGTATCATTCAACAACAAAAATCTCTGCAAGGGTTTACAAGTAATGTGAAATGCAAAATGTTTTATTTCTTACTTAAGAAACTGAAAAATTGAAGTTTGCAGGGGCATCTTTGCATAGATTTCAATCATGAATGTAAACGCCAACTTGTGTCGACGTGTCGTATTTTTATAGACCTATCTCTAGCCATAGATAAGATCTTTCAAGAATATAAAAAAGTTGATTTTGATAATATAATCCAGCTTCAGATAACTATGAAAGAGACTACACGGATGTCACTGTTAACCTCTGAGCGAGTCATGTGGGAATCATGTGGGAACCACAACCCGAAAGAGACTACACGGATGTCGCACTGAAATCGACACAGAATACCTATGAAAGAAAAAGTGTAATTATTGGCTGCTTAACAAGGAATTATCATAATAGTAGCTTAATTGACATTTTCTTTATTGGTAATGTTGTCGGGACAGGGAACTTAGACCAAGGAGAGAGAAGTCGGTTATTGTCACAGGTACTCAGGTAGGCAGCAGACAGAGGTCGGTCAATTGAAATTCTGACGCGTGGCGCTGCTTGCGTGTCTTCAATGTCAGATTCTTTTTCAAGGCACCACCTAGAGTTTGGTAAATACCCCCGGGGACCCAACCCGGACCGGTCCGCCCGTGCCCGTGCCCGGACCGGACCGTGCCCGTGCCACGGGTATGCACGGGTACACGGGCACACGGGCACGGGTATTAAACGGGCCGGACCCGGTTTTTTCGAAAAATGCCCGTGAGAACCCGGACCCCCGTACCCGTAACCCGTACCCGTAACCCGTACCCGTGACGCCCGTGCCCGTGAGACCGTGCGCCCGTGCCCGTGAGCCCGTGGCAGAATTTTTTTTTTTTTTTTTTTGGGTCTAAATTTCGAAATTTGAACTCAAATTCTCCCCCCATTCCTCCCATGCCCCACATCCCCACTTTCTACCCGGACCCCTACCCATTTTTTTTTTTCAGTTTTTTTTTTTTTTTTTTTTTTTCAAAATTCAAATTTTAATCCCTCCAAACAAAATTCTATAAATATACACTCATTCCTTACAAATTTTCACATCTCTCTCAATATTTTCATCCCTCATTCTCTCAATCTCAATCTCAATATTTTTATTATTCTCCAATTTTAATTTTATTGTTAAAAAAAATAGTTGTTAATTTAACAAATACGCAAACACAAACACGCAAACGGAAAGGGAATTACGAAGGTATTCTCGAAGATTTTTCCACGAAATTAAAAAGGTAACATTAACTTTTGTTAGATTACATTTTGTTAGATTAAATTTTGCTAGATTAAATTTTGTTAGATTGAAATATTGAATGTTAGATTTATTTTTGTAGAAAAAAGTTAGAATTTAAATTGAATGTTAGATTTAGTTTATGTTAGATTTATTGAATGTTAAGTAATTAGATTTGTTATATTTATTGAATGTTAGATTTATTAAATTTGTTAAGTAATTAGATTTATAAGATTTATTTTATGTTAGATTTGTTAGGTTTATTTAGTTTATATTAGATTTGTTAGATGTGTAGTAATTATATTTGTTTTGAATATGTGATGTTAGATTTTATTTTTGAAATTCGGATTTATTTTTAATAGGTTAATAAAAGATGTTAGATTTATTTTGTTGAATATGTGAAGTAATTAGATTTGTTTTGAATAGGTTAGATTTTATTTTTGAAATTCGGATTTATTTTTAATAGGTTAAATAAAGATGTTAGATTTGTTTTTTTGAATATGTGAAGTAATTACACTTGTTTTGAATAGGTTATATTTTATATTTTGAAATTCGAATTTATTTTTAATAGGTTAAATAAAGATGTTAGATTTATTTTTTTGAATATATGAAGTAATTTGATTTGTTTTGAATAGGTTAGATTTTATTTTTGAAATTCGGATTTATTTTTAATAGGTTAATAAAAGATGTTAGATTTATTTTGTTGAATATGTGAAGTAATTAGATTTGTTTTGAATAGGTTAGATTTTATTTTTGAAATTCGGATTTATTTTTAATAGGTTAAATAAAGATGTTAGATTTGTTTTTTTTGAATATGTGAAGTAATTACACTTGTTTTGAATAGGTTATATTTTATATTTTGAAATTCGGATTTATTTTTAATAGGTTAAATAAAGAAGTTAGATTTGTTTTTTTGAATATGTGAAGTAATTACACTTGTTTTGAATAGGTTATATTTTATATTTTGAAATTCGGATTTATTTTTAATAGGTTAAATAAAGATGTTAGATTTATTTTTTTGAATATGTGAAGTAATTTGATTTGTTTTGAATAGGTTAGATTTTATTTTTGAAATTCGGATTTATTTTTAATAGGTTAAATAAAGATGTTAGATTTTTTTTTTTAATATGTGAAGTAATTAGACTTGTTTTGAATAGGTTATATTTTATATTTTGAAATTCGGATTTATTTTTAAACGTGACCGTGGCTACCCGTGCCCGTGCCCGGGTTTTGCCACCACCTCCTCGTTAGCTAACTTTGATTCTCTACCTCGGTTGCTATGTGTTATTTGTACAACGAGTCACTATTACTTTAATATCATGTGTCATATTTGACGAAAAAAAGGATCGTAGCTTGTGGCTCCCATGAGATCGGCTCAGAAAAAAATTGTAATTAATTCGTTCGATTTTGGCTTGGTTTGTCAGTGACAAGTTTAAGTTTGATCTAGTTTGAATCGTTACTTAGCTCGTTGTAAGAAAAAATTAAGTTATTTTTTTGACTTTTTCAAGCGTCTATTGTGAAAAATTGAAATTTGTTGTAAGAAGATAAATTTATTTTTTGGCTCGTGTCCTGTGTGTGGCTCCTAACACTAAATTAATAAAAAAAATTGATATATGTGTGAACAACAGGCTCAGTCTAGCGCGTGATTGGCTCAAATTAACTCGTTCTGATGTCAGCTGAGTTCAAACTTTATTTAACTCTACTCAAATCGGCTCGTTGACAACCGTAATATCATCATATTTTAAATATTATTAATAACTAATAGATAAAGAAAATTGTCCATGAAAAAATAATAATCCCATATGAATTAATATTAGGTATAATATAATTTTTTTATGGTTTGATCAGCAACACGTTTTTTTCACAAAAACTTCCCCTCAAAATTTTAGTTACCTTCATCACATAACCCGCAACACACGTTTAACAACGAACCCTATTACCGAAATTGATATAATATCTATTATCCCAAAGATGAAAGAGATACGCGAGTTATTGAAGGCGGTACGCATCCGGAAATCGCACAGGTGAGTCAGGTGACACAGGTGACAGGTTACCTTTTTGAAATTACAAAGAAACAGTGAATGTTATTCGTAACCACCGCAATTAAGGTGAAAGGCACCTTTTCTGCCCTCTAATCTCGGGCCACATTTTTGTCGCCTCATGATGTCTGGCATGAATGAACACAATACGATCAATTATACTTGCGAACTTCTTAACTTATTTATTTAAGAAAACGAAAAGATAAAACATATTAACATTGCTATTTTAACTGTGAATTTAGAGTGGAAAAAATGCGTCGTGTCGTACTGTATTGTGACTAATATGATGTGAATTTGATCTCGTGATGTGTCGTGTCGTGTTGTAATCAAGTTAATTTTTCATGTATCGTACTGTGTTGTGATTCAAATGTCAAGGGATGATCACAACACACAAATGATCATACCACGTAAGTCACACCGTGTCTAAATATGTCATGACCAAACGTGTCTCGCGTGACCATTTGATTTAAGTTAGTTTATTCAAGATTCACAATTTGATCATTATCTAATGGTCATAATTACACGTGACTTGCGTGACCACGCGTCGTGTTATGATTATATTTTTCACATGACGTGATGTGTCACATCAAACTTTCAAAAGATGATCACGGCACACGAATGATCACAACACGGAACACGCGAATCACGGCACATAGCCAACACGCGTGCCGTAATCTTGCTGTTTTGTGACGGAGACGGCTCGCGGTGCCATTTTTCTCACTCCATGTGTATTGCATGTAACAATAAATTAAAATAAATAAAATACTTGTGTATTGTATGAAGCTAAAATAGTGTTGAAAGGAGGAAAAGAAAACAATAACTTACTGACGCAAGTTATTTGCTCCACAACCGAAATTTTTGACTAGAAGTGAGAAAGAACAGAGGTGAGTTACGTACCAACGTGTATTATTTTGACGATTTTATTTAACTCCAAATTATAAGTGTAGTGGAGGTAATCTCTTCCGTGTGTCTTCTTCATTGTCGTTCTTTTTCATTATATATGCGATTGCGGAGAAACCCTTAATTGTTTGTTGTACATTTTATTTTTTGAATTTTAAATTAGTTTGTCAAAGATTAATTTTGTCCATCTTTTTTGTATTAACAAAAATATTGCCAATTTTTAATACTCTCAATTAAAACAAAAATTGCAAAAAATGCTCTCAGATTTTTTTTTTTTTAAACTGTCCCAATTGCTAAGTAACTTGACGGTTCTCTTTAAAAATAAATTGCCAGGTCAACTGACGGTTTATCGTTGCACGTACATAACCACCAAATTACCTTGCAGTTTGCTACAATAATATACAGTTTTTTAAAATATGTTTAGCACATATAGAATGAACATTTTATATATAGACACTAACAATAATTTGATCTTACTGTTTTTATAATTTTGTCGCGGACAGAACTCATTTGCATTGTTTCTCAAGTAAACTAAATCCAAAAACTCACTCAAAATCACACAAACATTTATGTATGGTCTTCATAAAGAGTACATCATGCAGCTTCATATATTTTCATAAACTTAACCAACATATTCCCAATTTATTACCTTCCATGTATTCTTTAGATAGTCTGCCTTCAAATTTTTGTATTAAACACAAACGAAAGAGTTAAAAATAAATTAAACCAAAAATTTCAAGTTAACATTCGTATTATTTACCTGAGGGTAATGTGTATGCTCCCACACAGAGGCGGAGCTAGATTTTTGAGTTATGGAGATCAAATATAAATGGAGGCTAGTTATTTAAAATTTTCATGCTGCAAATGTGGATAAATATTATCGTATCTACAACATTTTATCACTAGTGAATATTCTCAAAAAATGTATCTAATTATCTAGACTTGATCAAATTTAAAACATTGTTAGATAACCACACATGATCCTAAAATGGGTTTCCTTTTGTTAGCATGAATAATTGACTATGTATTCATTCATGCATATAAACTGAAAATGTTGTTGAAGTCATGACAATTAAATTAGTTTAAGGCAGTCTGTTAATTTGTCAGTCAATGATCTAGTTTTTTTTTTTTTTTAATTAAAAATTAGTGACAAGTAAGCACAACAGTATTTAATTTATGTCATAATCATACTAAAAAAATATCGCTAGTCATGGTCGTGACACATCATGTGTCTTGCTAAAAGGGATAAGATATAGAATGAATGAAGCCACGTTGCAAGAATCGTTATCAGCCGAAAGTTCGTTACAATAATCGTTGTGCTTTCAAAGGGGGTAAAGATTTTAACAGAGTAATTTTGGCTTCATGCAGCGCAAAATTGTATGCATTGCTGTTTTAATTCTATTGTCCGTGCGTTGTATTAAGCAAAATTGCTCTGTTAAAATCTTTACCATTCAAAGGCACAAAACAGTGAAACGGAAAAGCAAGTTGAAAATTACTCACAAGGCATTTATTTCGTAGAGGAAAAGAAATATTGAAAGCGAAATGGGAAGTGCTTCCGTTTCTATTTTTTAATGGTCATCATGTCTAATTTGTTGCAGTAATGTGATAATTTCTCAGCTCAATGATTGTGATGGAGTGGTGGTTGCTATCAGTATTTTAAAATGTGTACTGCTTATTCATATATGCTGATTTATAAATATCTTTTGTTGCTAAGCTTTAAACAAAAAATAATATCTTTTGTATATAATTTCCTATGTATGTTTTTTCACAAAATATGTAGGCACATGCATGTGTGATTTTAAATTGTTAGATAACGGTTTTTTGTTTTTAAATAGAATTAAATTTAATATTTTTTTTAATGAAATAAGCATTATTGATTTGGATTCTACAAAAAACGAGTCCACACAAAGAGGTTTGCTCTACCGATCTGTTGGATCGATGGAGCCATATTATGACCCATCTATACAATCTGCTAACATAAATTAACAGTAAATAGCTCCACCGATCTTGCGGATCAGTGGAGCAAACATGTTTGTGCCTTCACCGATTCTGTGGATCGGTGGAAGTGTTTTTTATAAAAATCAAATTAATAGTGCTTATTCTGTTAAAATATTTAAAATTTATTCTATTTAAAACAAAAAAATCTTAGATAACTATACAGTTAATTGTATTGCCACTTATATGTGACTGCAAACTATAAATTAAATTAAAAGTTTGTATTAAGCAATCTCAAAAGACCAAGATTGAGCTTATTAATTTTTCAGCATCAATACATTAATTGTTTGGGGAACAAGATTAATGATAAAATTCCTCATTTAGAATTTATATTTCAAACTAAGTTTTTTAAGTGGAGGAAAAAGTTCACAATTCCTCGTCTATTATATCCACTTCATTTTTTTAAACATAAATAATTAGATTCCAAAATACCAATGCCAAAATTACAATAACGAGGATAAGAAATTACCAAAAAATTGATGAATATTGTAGAAGCTCATTATACGGTGACACAAGCTTGAAAACTAAATAATAATCATAGAGTAAATATGTTTGGTTGCAAAAAAAAATAGTTAAAATAGCTAAATCAAGAATAACAACTGTTTTTTTTATTAAAATAGTTAAATATCAAAATTCTTATTCTAATAAGATAAAAAGTTTGAATTTTCTATTCTAAGTATTTTAATTCAACCAAATACCGAATAGTTTAATTCTAAAATTAGCTTATTCTCAACCCAACAAAACACACCCATAATATCTGAAGTCAAATCAGTGTTTTAATATTCGGTTTATATGCGGTATGCAGAAAGTCACCGCATACCGCATATGCAGTATGTGACCGCATATGCGGACTTATATATGCAGATTTTAAATGAGAATTCATATATATATAAATAAGTATACAATAATATGTGGTATAAACCACTGTTAATATACTATAAACTGGTATTTTTATCACCATTAATATACTCTAAACCGGTAATATGTGTTATAAATCACTGTTAATATACTCTAAACCGGTATTTTTATCACTGTTAATACACTCTAAATCAGTATTTTTATCACTGTTAATACACTTTAAACCGATATATGCTCCAAACCGCATATTCGGACCGAATATAAATTTTCTATTTGAATGGCAACCGACTAAAAATATTTAATCTAATATTCTAGATCAAATATTACGGCACTGAGTTAGATGGAAAAATGTCAAATACAGAAAAAAGCGCAAGCTAAGTTGGACGGTCTAGAAGCAGACAGATACGCATGGGGATTTTTTTTTGGGCAAGATGCCACCATGTGTAATCATCAGTCTAGATGAATTACTCAAGCATACCATAATTTTGGTGAATATTATAGATTTTATAATTAAATCTGGATATAATTCTTTTAACAACTCTTTTTTTTTTAATCTCCCTCTCTTTATCTTCTCCTCATCATCTCCACACGCACTTCGGTTGTTTATCCATCTTTTTCTCCTCTCTTTTTGAAAAGCATTTGGTTGTTTGATGCTCTGCACATTTTTTCTTCTGTGATAATAATGATGTTGAGCTGAAAACAATATTGGGCCCGGTCCATTAAGGCAATTCATTTCCGTATATCACACGGACAGAGAGAGTGTGTGTTACTGAGAGTTCTAATCTCTCGTATCTTCTTTGATTTAGTTAATTTGTGCTGTGTGCTCTTATGATTTTTTTTTGAAAGAGTTTTTATATAAAATCTTATGTCTTCTCTTATTTTTTGTACTTGTTTGTTGTCTTAGTTTTTTGCGTGACTCTCTATTTCTCTATTTATTTGAGTATAAGCTATTTGAGAAAATTACCATGATTTGCGTGGTACAACCTTGTTATTTATCTCTCATTCCCAGCGTATGAAGACTCCGACTGCTCACTGCTCACTGCTCACAACTCTATTTGTCGGAAGGAAGAAGAAATATATATGTACATGCTAAAAAAAAATAAAATCAACCTTTTAGAATTTGTGTATTGTGCTCCTCATTTCCACCCATATTCCATCTTATTCATACTGGATTTGATTTTTTTGTTCCTTGATTTGATTTGGATTGCTACAAAATTTGCTTGTTTATTACTCTAATTCTCAAATTTACCTCTATTATAAAATTGTGCATTGGGTTTAATTTCCTTGTGTTCAATGAGCTTGAGAACATTCAGTATTATGATTGTAAGTTGTGACCATGTCTCAGAACACTAGTCAGGTACTGTAAAAAATCAGTACCAGTACCGAGTAATTTGCTCAAGCCTACTAAACGTGTCACTGTCTCAATGATTATATCTGCCCGCTCCCCTCTTTGTATGCTACAAGAATAGCTCCTGTAAGCTCTGATTAGGATCGAATTAAATCGATCGAACGAAAGACAGACGAGAAGTAATATTTGAATAGTTGTTTGAGTTCAGAAAGAACGAAAAGGTGATAAGGAAAGAAGATAAATTCTCTCTATTGATACTATTTCATTCATAATTGGTTCCATAGTTACATTCGTCTTATATAGGCGATCCAAACAAAACAAGAATTACTAAAAACAGTAAAGAAATGACTACTAGTGTATCTCCGCTCGCCATGTCTGCTGCCACATCCCTGAACAAGGCTGAGCTGGCCTAACTAACTGAATTACCTAAGTGGGTTCATTGGGTCCGGTATAGTCGGTTTTGAACCGAACCGAATTAGTTTGGATCAAACAGTTCGGTTTTTTCAGTTTAATGGTTCAGTTCGGTTTGCTTTTTAAAACTAAATTATAATTTCAGTTTGGTTTCGTTTGAAAATTTTCAAAACCAAAATAAATGAACCGACCGAACTTTTATATATTATTTAGTCCGAACTGTTTCAATTTATTTCTTAATCAATTGCTTTAAACACTTCGGTTTATTTCTTAATATACTTCGGTTTATTATAAATCAATTATAAAAAGATTAATATATTTCGGTTTGAACCGAACAATAAAACTTTAGTTCGGTTCGGTTCGGTTCTATTTTTGAAACCAAATTATAACTTTGATTTGCCCATTTCGGTTGATTTTCAACCGAACCGAACCAATGAACACCCCTGGAATTACTGAACTGAAGAGAAAGGGGAGTAGTACAATTGGCTAGGAGAAAATTCTAGAGTTGTTGTACCCAAAGGTCGAGAGTTCGATTTCTCCTCACGAATTGGCAGCTTCTCCGAAGGTTTTAAAAAAAAAAGAATGCTTCGCTTCTGATCAGACAGAGCCCTCTGGTCACGACTACGTCTTCTAACGGCTCCAGATTGATGTTTAAATGACGGGGCCCGCTCGCAGGCTCCGCTATGTTTAATATTTTCTTCCCGAGCACTCTGACTGACAGCCTTGCACGCGTCTCCTTCTTCCTTCTCCTTTATTCCTCCAACGTCTCTCCCAAAGTTGGATTCAATAATCCATTGCATAGTAGGTACCGGACTGGTGCAAATCAGTCATAGGTGTCATGATCATTTTAGGCATATAGTTTTTCAGTTATGTATTACTTTTTTCTGTTTTGGTCCAAGTAATTTTAGAAGCTTGCTTTACTCAAAAAAAAATTTTAGAAGCTTGCATTTTTGTTCCTAAATGTTATACATTATAACTTTTAATTGAACCTTAATTAGTCACTTAATCTGGAAAACCTGTTATGAGTCATTTTAGGCATATAGTTTTCTAAAGAAAATGTGATTTGATTAGATAAATAATATTGACCACATTATCTAACTATGGTTTTTCTTCCTGAAAAAACAATTCACAGAACAAAACACGGGCAGATGGAAATTTGTAAGAATGGAAATTAGAACTTCAAGATCTTAATATATGCTAAGGGATTATGCATCTCGTTATCATGGGTTGTTAAATTGATTTGATTTGAAGGTCCCTTAAATTATTTGTGGCGATAAGCACAACTAGAAGATGAGAATTGGGAGAGGAGGCGGTATTAACAAGTAACCAGTATTGTTACTTTTGATAATGACCTGATTAATGTGTCATAATTATTTTTCTAGATATTTTGGTTACGACACGACACACTACGTATCCCAAATCATGACGTGAGTAGTTATGACACTATACGAATTCACATCCTAGGAGAATCACAAAATTATCCATCTTTTTAATTATTTCAAATACCAAACAGCTCTCATACAATTATTTCAGTAGTGCATCTACTCAACAAGAACACACAATAAATTAAACAAAAAGTCAAATTCCTGATAGGTTTCCAACTTATATAAAATAATTAGGTATAATTGTCTTAGTTACTTCACATTGCCGTTAATGGAGCGGCCACCATCAACGGCAACGATTTGCCCGTTGATGTAAGAAGCAGCCGGCATGCAAAGGAACGCCACGAGATTTGCGACCTCCTCGGGCTGGCCGGCCCGACCTTGAGGAATAGCGGCGAGTTGCTTTGCCTTGATGTTTTCATCATCAAGCACCTGCACATAATATAATGTGATTATTTCAGTTCAAAGGAATAATTAAAGTTTGTACATAATATATAGAATTAATGACATGAAAATTTATTTGCTTACTGGTTTCATTAGAGGGGTGTCGATCGCGCCAGGTGCAACAGCATTGCATCGGATGTTATCCTTTGCCCATTCACAGGCCAAGCTCTTGGTCAGTTGGTTCATCGCTCCTGACACAAAAATTGAGTTTATAAATATATATATTTGTACGAACTGGAATTTTGAATTGAGCTTCTAATCTTTTATCTTAATTTCGCTGGTTATTTATTTTTTTGTTTCTTCTTGTCATCAAGCTAAGATATCAATAATTTTCATTTATTCGTTCCCTTCAATTTAATTTCCTCTTTTAATTATTTTAAAATGCAAAGAGGATGATAAAGGTCAGACTATGAGTATAATGCAATTTGAGACATATCAGTTCAATTCATCGTGCAAAAAAAACTGAATATCAACTTATCATAACCAATTATTGTGATTTGAAGGACATAATAGGGTCTACACTGGTCATTTCCATAGGGGCTAACCTCTATGCTTGGAACAAGGATCAGTTCAAGTGACGGTGAGGACACTTCCAATGGGAATAAATCTGCTGCGATCCGAATTAGATGAACAGTACCCCGAATTAGATGAACAGTATCCTGAAATCCCTGCTTTTCCAAATCTAACCGTTCAATTTTTTCTGTGCACCCATCTCGAAATAGCTAGTTTGTTTGTGCACGCATCTCAAAACAAATTGACAGTTAGATTTAGGAAAGCAAGGATTTCAGGATATTGTTCATCTATTTCGGATCGCAGCAGATTTATTCCCCACTTCCAATGGTGATTCTGATAGTGGCTACAACTCCTCATTAATGACTGTTGCAGTTTCTTAAAATTTTAGGGTCTTTTATGCTTATTTTCCTTGTTTTGTCATATATTGGTATGTTAGGTATGTTCTACATATGTGATGTTATATGTTCTGGAGATTGCTTGGATGTATCAGGTTTTGTTATTTGTTTTTGGATGTTTTAGTGGTATTTGTCAATACCAGGTGATCGCTTTGGTATCTGGTACCAGTCTGTTGGTACCGGCAAACAATGTATGGAATTTTCATTTTAATGGAAATCAGTGGATGATTCCACTTCTTTCAAAAAAGAAAAAAAAAAAAAAAAAACTTATCATAAACAATTACTAGGAAGTAGAAATGCACTACCTTTAGTAGCACAATAGAGAGAGAGGTACTCGATGCCGAGTAAACTAGCTATAGCAGAGATGAAAATAACACTGCCGCCACCAGAGGCCTTGAGAAGAGGATGTGCGAGTTGGGTAAAGTGGAATGCTGATTCAAAATTTGTTGCCATCAGAAACGAGTATTCCTTTTCTGTTATTTGCTCTGCAGCTTTTGCGGAAGCGGTCCCTGCATTATTTACCTATACATACAAGATATAAGCATTGATATAAATAGAGGATAGGATGCAAAACTCGTTAATATAAAATTTTAGTATAACACTATACATGGAATATTAGTTGTTATTATGGAATATCAGTTTTTATTAGGTAACGAAATAAGGATCAATGATCGTATGTGACCAAGGACATGATCTTCTTTCTTTAAATTTGATTTTATGTTAATTTTGTTTTCATATGAGCTAAAAAAAGAAGTTCGCAGTGAGAAAAACTCACCAAATTGTAACAAAAAATTATTCAGTTTTTGGCTTCAGTACAGTTTTTACCAGCAAAACTCGCAACTTATTCAAAATCACTCATTTGAAAAGGGAGAAATTTTTTTATTGATCGACTTACAAGGATTGTGAGCCTTCCCTGAAAAACTGATTTGACGGTGTCCATTAGCTTCTCTCTTTCAGCTCGAGACGACACATCACAGACTGAACCAGTGACTTTTAATTTCTTCTCCTTCCACTCTTGCAGACACTTGTTTAGTTCTATTTCATTCCTAGAGCAAGTGTGCACAGTTGTTCCTAATGTTGCCAGTTCTTCTACTATTGCGTACCTGCACAATACCAGATTTGTGGTTATAAAAAAAATACTGATCATGTTGATATACATACATTTGCAATTTTTGAATATGCAACAAGTTTAAATATATATATCCCTTTTGCAATATTTATATTTTCTTGTAATAGTGAAGGAATAGCATATCTTACCCAATTCCTTTGGTACCACCAGTGACCAGGGCAGTTTCATTAGCAAGTAACCATTTGTTGTACCTCTCTCTGTTTTCCATGATTTGCAAATGCTTTTGTGATACTTTTCTCTGTTTTACAAAGATATGAGAATTCTTTTTCGCCTAAATGGATGTAAGATATAGAAGCTATGTGGGGTGCATAACTGCATATATATTACAAGGTTAAAAATCGCTAGTCATGGAAGTAATTCCATTTCGCTTTCAATATTACTTTTCCTCCAAGAAATAATGCCTTGTATCTTTCAAAGCGTCGGCAGCGTCAAACTTGGCAGCCCCTGCCAAACATTTCCAAAGAAGACGAAAGCATGGATAGCGAAAGTTAATTAGTTCGCTACAATAATCGTTGTGCATTCAAAGGTACAAAACACGAAGATTGAATTGATTTTTTATATCTTGTAGAAAACAAATTAAGCCTCAACTTATAATTTTTTTCAGCATCACTACATTCATTTTGGGAGGAACAAGGTTAATGATAAAAGTTTCCCAATTTAGATTTATATTTCAAAGCATTTTTTCTTTTAGTGAAGAAAAAAGTTTAGATTTATATTTCAAAGTATTTTTTCTTTTAGTGAAGAAAAAAGTTTACAATTCGTCGTCTATTATATCCACTTCATAATATAAACACAAATACCTAGATTCCAAAATACAAATGCCAAAATAAAAAAAAAAACGAGGATAAGAAATTACCAATAATTTGATGAATGTTTTAAAAATTTATTATATGGTAGCACAAGCTTGAAATCTAAATAATAATTATAATATCTGAAGTCAGATGGCACAATGTCATACAGAGAAAAAATATATATTTTTTTAATAGAACTCTTTTTAATCATTTTAATGAAACAAGCATCTTATGCGTGATTTTTATAAAAATAGCTTTCACCGATCTCTAGAATCGGTGTAGCAAGAAAACCATTTTCCGCACCAATCCTAGGGATCGGTGGAGAAAATTGTTTTCTTGCTACACTGATCCTAGGGATCGATGGAGGCTATTTTTATAACAATCCTGTGCACCGTGCTTGTTCTGTTAAAAGAGTTCTATTTAAAAAAAATCGAGAAAAAAGTGCAAACTAATTTGGATTAATTGTCTAAGTAGATTCTATAATTAAGTCTGTATAAAATTCTTTTAATAACTCAATTTTATCAATTGTTATTAAAATTATTGAAGCATGAATATTTTTATTGAATTTTATATTTTTGTATTTTAAAGATATAATTTTATAAAACCAGAATCTATATTTTTTTATTAAAGAGTCCTGATACACTCTCAATATCTTTTAGATGCCATTTTTTGAGAATTAAACCCATGTCTTTAGTAAGAAAAAAAAATGGGTCTTTGGAACATAGACGAGAACTGATGTCACTGCACTAAGTTCGCGATTCTAAATCAGAATAATTAGTGAACTAGTTTTTGATATAGTTACAAAACAATGTTTTTCATATAAAATATTGCATTTTTCAAAATTTAAATAATATATTTTGTAAATATTAAAAGGCTGGATAATTTTAAGTCAAACTTGGAAAAAATAAAATCCAAATATACTTTTACTAAGAAGGCTCCTTATAATTAATTGGATTGTCAGACACCACCTGATCAACAGGCCTTCTTACAAATATTTTAATTTGGGCTCTAACATCACTAATCAATCATGCCTCTCACTAATAGTGAGACAGTCAGGTATATATAGGCCCTTCTCCAAATGCAATATCATATGAAGTTCTTTCATACATATATTATACATTTAACTATCAGGTTATATAATTTATACCATTCAAAGGGAAATCTATTCCAATTAAAAATACTCTTGTTGGCCTTAATTAACTATCAGGTTATATAACAACAGCACTTACCATCATAGTCACATAACTCGCGTTTTATTCGTTTGTTTGATGTTTTCGAACTGAACTCCGAATAAAACGCAAAAAAACTTCTAATACATTTTATTCGCGAATAAAACACGAGTCACGAATTATTCGCGAGAAAAACACGAATTTTTTTTGGTTTTTTGGTTTGCTTCTTTATTATACGTACCGAATCATTTATTCCTGAATTATACCCAAATTATATCTAAATTATGAATATTTGATCCCCTTGAACTGAATCCGAACTATTCGTTTGTCACTATGCTTACCACTAGGAGAAGAGGAGAAAAAAGGAAAACAAAAAGTTGGTCGCAAAAAAATCACAGTTATTTTTGTTAATCGGAGAATTGGATATAATAGTCACGTCATGATCAGACACGACTTCATCACTGCATAGTACACGTATTAGCAGTGTTTTAATAATCGATTCTTATTCGGTATTTGAAAAGCCACCGCATATTGCATATACGGTATGCGTCTGCATATTCGGATTTATATATTCGGATTTTCAAATGACAAGTTATAGGTATTAACTCTAATAAACATAGATAACCATTACAAATAAATATAAATAAAATATAATATAAGTTAGAACAAGGTAACAACCCACAGTACAAATTACAAAACTACAAATAAGCATAAATAAAACATAAGTTCAAACTTAAATAAATTAAATCATAACTTATTCGGTTCTTATTCGGATTCTTATTCTATATTTGAAAAAATTCAGCTGAATAGATAATATGCAAAAAAAATGTAGCCGAATATTCGAAACCGAATATTGGACTGAATACTCATTTTCTATTTGGATTCCAAACGAATACAAATATTCGGCTGACTAAACCGACTTTTAAAACACTGCATATTAGTTATGCGGCATGACTTATGTGTTGTATGCCGTAATTATCAACTGAACTTAAAGAACGATGTAGTACGATACGAGAATTGATATGATCACATTATAACACAACACGGAACATGATCAAACATAATTATATATGACAAAAATAACATAAATTTATTCCATTAGTTATTTCAAATAATAATTCAAGTTTCAGAATAAATTTATTCTTTTAGACATAATTTTCTTACAATATTATTTCTGTATTTTTACATTTATTATAATTTTCCTTGTATTTTTTTTTTATAATTTTGCCTTATTTTAAGTAATTTCAAATTCGAAATAAATAGTTAAACGTCATCAAACGTTACTAATATAATCAACAACCTTATGCTGTGATCAACGTGATTAATATACCATAACTATTTTACAAGATATTTTAGTCACGACACAGCGCATGACGTATCCCAAATGACGACACGATACAAATTTACATCCTACCGGTGAAGTACAAATTTATCCAAATTTTAATTATTTCAAACACCAAACAGTACTACACATACAGTTATTTCAATAGCCCATCTCCTCAACAAGAAGACATAATAAACCACAAAATCTCCACTTAAATAAAATAATTAGGTAATTGTCTTAATTACTTCACATTGCCGTTAATGGAGCGGCCACCATCAACGGCAACGACTTGCCCGGTGATGTAAGAAGCAGCCGGCATGCAAAGGAATGCCACAAGAGTTGCAACCTCCTCAGGCTGGCCGGCACGACCTTGAGGAATAACGGCGAGTTGCTTTGCCTTGTGGTTCTCATCATCAAGCACCTGAACATAATATAATGTGATTATTTCAGTTCAAAGGAATAATTAATTAAAGTTTGTACATAATATATAGAATTAATGACTCGAATATTTATTTGCATATATACTGGTTTCATTAGAGGGGTGTCGATAGCTCCGGGTGCAACGGCATTGCATCGGATGTTATCCTTTGCCCATTCACAGGCCAAGCTCTTGGTCAGTTGGTTTATCGCTCCTGACACAAAATTAAGCTTATATATTCTTAGACGAACTCGAATTTTGGATTGAGCTTCTAATCTTATATCTTGATTTTGCTGTTATTTTTTATTTCTTCTTGTCATGCTAAGACATCGATAATTTTTGTTCATTCTTTCTCTTGATCAATTTGCTTTCCTCTTCTAGACTTTTGAGTTTCACCAAATAATGCAATTTGAGATATATCAGTTCAATTAATCGTGCAAAAAAAAAAATTAAACTCAAAACTCAGCAAAAACATTTAGTGAAAATCATTTTACAGTATTCAGTTTTCTGATAGCAATTATAATTCGCAAAATGTTGCATGTACACTCCATCGAACTGGTATTTAGAAATTACGACTAGGGATACACTACCTTTAGTAGCACAATAGAGAGAGAGGTACTCGATGCCGAGTAAACTAGCCATAGATGAGTTGAAAACAACACTGCCACCACCGGAGGCCTTTAGAAGAGGATGCGCAAGTTGAGATAAGTGGAATGCAGATTCAAGATTTGTTGCCATCAGAAATGAATATTCCTTTTCTGTTATTTGCTCTGCAGCTTTTATGAAACCGGTCCCTGCATTATTTACCTATACATAATAGATATATACAAGCATTGATATAAAAGGAGGATAGGATGCAAAATTCATTAATATAAAATTTTAGTACAATGCTATACTTGATATATTAGTTGTTCTTGATGCCAGTTTTTATTAATTACCGAAATAAAAATCAATGTTTGCATGTGACCAGCAGCACTATCTTCTTTCTTTGATTTTAAATTTATATTAATTTTGCTTCATATGATCTAGTTTGCAGTTTGATAAAAGAGGAGGATTGTGATAGGCATGGCGATTTTTTATGGAAATGAAACCCTCACCTCTGGTTGTAACAAAAAAGTATGAAATTTTCGGCTTCAGTAGCATTTTTACCAGCAAAACTGCTTTATTCAAAATCACTCATTTGAAAAGGGAGCAAAACATTTTACTGATAGACTTACAAGGATTGTAAGCCTTCCCTGGAAAACTGATTTCACGGTGTCCATTAGCTTTTCTCTTTCAGCTCGAGACGACACATCACAGACTGAACCAGTGATTTTTAGTTTCTTGTCCTTCCACTCTTGCAAACACTTATTTAGTTCGATTTCATTCCTAGAGCAAGTGTGCACAGTTGCTCCTAATGCTGCCAGTTCTTCTACTATTGCATACCTGCACAATACCAGATTTGTGGTTATTCAAAAAAAAAAAAAAAAAAAAATACCGATCATGTTGATATACATACATTTGTAATTTTTGAAAATGCAAAAAGTATATAGGAAACAAACCCAGTTACTACAAAAGAATAGTTTGAATATATCCCTTTTGCAATGTTTATATTGACTATAAATATGAAGGAATAGCATATCATACCCAATTCCTTTGGTACCACCAGTGACCAGAGCAGTTTCATTGGCAAGTGACCATTTGTTGTACCTCTCTCCGTTTTCCATGATTTGCAATTGTTCTTGTGATACTTTTATCTGTGTTATAAAGATATGAGAATTCTATTTCGCCTAAATGGGTGTTAGATATAGAAGCTATGGTGCATTTTACAAGGTAAAAAAATATCTCCCCCTTTAAGCCAAATGTTTGCTCATTTACGGTGGTTGCAGTGTACAAATTTGTGACCTACCTAACTCGTAAACCGGTCATGACTTTTCCGGGTAAATATTTTAACAGAGCAATTTTAGCTTCATGCAGTGGACAAATCATATACAGTGCTGTTTTGATTCTATAGTCCAGCTGCATGAAGCCAAAAATGCTCTGTTAAAATCTCTGACCACTTTTACAGTTTTACCTCTTACCAGTAGTCCAGTACCATCCTGTAATTAATGACACATTCAAAGTTCTGACATCGATCCTTTCCTTGAGGTCTTGAGGATGACAAATAGAAACTAGCCAAATGGAAATATCCCATTTTGAATTCAAAATATTTCTTAATTTCTGATGCTACCACTTAATTAAATTGTTTAATTACCAGCAGAATAAATCGTATGAACCATTCGATTTTAGATCGAATCACCGGAGTAGCAGGCATTTTGTTCTACCTGGATTTTGAGAACTACTAAACCATTTGATATTTGTCGTATTTAGTCAGGAAATAAATCTGCTGCGATTCCAAAGGATCGCAGGGTTCGTGATTCTAATATCAACCGTTTATATATTTTGAGAGTTGTGTACAAAAGCTAACTTTTTTTGAAATTCCTGCGTTCCAATAAATAAATGGTTGAAATTAGAATCACAGACCCTGCGATCTTTTAGAATTGTAGCAGATTTGCTTTCATTTAATCATGTTTTGCACGTTGCGGAGCCAGAAAATTTAGATTGAAGAGTTAGAACTTAAAAATAAAATATATGGCAAATAGAATTTGAATTTAAAGTTTTTAAACTACAAAATAAAACTTCAACCACAGTTAAAGAAAGAATGGTAATTTTTTAGGAGAAAAAGTGAGAACAATTTTGGTATTGAAAAAAATCCAAACAATACTTGAATAAATTTTTATTTCAATTTGTTTTGGAATTTTTTTTTGCCAAATAATACTTATATATTTTTTTTTCTGTTAACCTGAAATTTTTCCACTGTGAACAGATAATCAAGACAAAATTAGAATGTTGGAATTATTTAGTATTCTTTGCATAATTTTTTTTATAAAATCTAGCTAAATATAAATGAAAACCGAAATTAGGTGTTTTCTTAATGCAAAACATTACTAATTAGAAATAAAAAAAATTATAATATAAAAAAAAAACTAAAAGCTGACCGGTTGAGTGAGTTTCTATATCTTAAAAACTAATTCATGTGAGTTTATATTTAAATTTTGTTTTATCTTTTATTTTTTAAAAGGTAATCAATTATAATAAAATGTATGTACTTATAATTTTGATTTGTAATATCGATGGTAATAATGCTCACCATTTCCGTTCGAATCATTAGATATAATTTGATAGAGCATATCTTATATAGAAAATGGTATTTGTTACTTACTGAAGGACGGAAAATAGAGAATGCATTTTTAAGTCATGTGAAATGAATGTGATGTATATATTACGTCTAATACTTGATTTTAATTTCAATACGAGTCCCACCAATTTTTATTTTTCTTGCTCACAGTTGTTATTAAATAAAATAAATAATGTCAGGTCCATAATTTGATCTACTACTATTCACTTAACCTATGCGCGTATAGTGCAAGTCCAATACATGGGCTCTAGACCTCTAGTTTGGTTTATATAATTTACAATTTATTGCACGGAGTCACGGAGATGATATAACTTATGCGAATTACATGCAGGGCGAACCTACATGGTCTAGATGTTTTCTTTGAATTTTAGTGGAAATTGAGACGTTCCGATCAACTTTTTTTTCTTATGAATTTTTTTTCTCCACTTTGAATGTTTAATTTGTAATTCGGGTTAAATTTAGAGTTAAAATTAAAATATTTTTTTTGAATTATTGATTGGTAATTAGAATTATATGTTAGAAAAATAAAAAATTACAAGTGAGAGTATTAAAAAGTATAAGTTAAAAGTGAACCATTGAAAAATTGATAGGCCATTTAAATCGAACCGATCCATTGAAACATGTAATTAGATACTCGATAAAAAACAATGCTTAGTCAGAGTATTAAAAAATCGATCCATTTAAACTGAACCATTAGAAGAAATATTTTACTAATATCCGCTTAAATTACATGTTAATTTTATACAAACATAACTGGCCTATCAAAAGTTGATTCACATATTCTACTAGTAAGTAATAACCATACATATAGAACCAACAGAACCGGACAGATATTGCAATTTTGGTCTTAAATTTTATTGCTAGATCCAATTTTAATTCCATTTTGGAAATTATTTTCACCTAGCTAATATTGCATTGTTATATTTGTTGTTGTTGTAAAGATAATGTTACAATTCTAGAGCCCAAATATTGTACGGTCCCAGTTTATAGGGGTATTCAAACAGTTCAGTTTCTTTGGTTTTTAACCGAACCGAAGATTTTTGGTTTCAATGGTTTAGTTTAAATGGATCGATTTGGTTGAAGTCTGAAATTATTTTGGTTTAAATGGATCGGTTCGGTTTCGATTTTTCAAAACCGACTAAATAGAACCGATCGAATTATAATAGTTCAAGTATGGTTTATATTTTATTTGATTCAATCATCGTTTTCTTCTTTTCATTTTAATTTGTATATTTTAGAACATCTACATATTTTATAGGAAATTGAATCATGTGTGTACTATTATACTAATATTTCTTAATGTATTGAATTTTGACTATTTGAAATTTAATCTCTCTTATTCAATTCAACCAAACAAACTGAAATTTAATTCGGTTTAAATGGTTCGGTTATTATTCGATTGGTCATTTTAATTTAGTTGGTTCATTCGGTGTTTAAAACTAAAAAAAAATGGTTTGCCAATTTTATTTCGGTTTCAACCAAACCGACCAGTTGAACACCCCTACCAGCTATCACTTTGTATATCACGTATATGAAAGTTATTTAATTTTATTTTGATGTATGAATCTTCTGTTGTTTTAATTGCTGGTAATTTTTGAAGTTTCAAGTGCATTGCTAGTAAGGATTATGATTCAGAATTTATTATTCAATAATATCTTGTATTTTGTCATTTGGAATATTGGAGGGTTGTTATTGTCAACTGACAAACTTGTTAGCATTTGTTTGTTTACATCATTACACGTTTCTAATGCTTTTATGTAAGATTTTATGCATGTTCCAAATTGTTTGGCAATTTGTTCGATATACTGTTATTAATAGTCTCATCTTGTTGAATTTGAAATTCTGGACGTGATTCTGAACCAATTAATTATTTGAAAGCTTGATGAACTTCAACTTAATAGTTTCAGCTATGTTGAATATTTAATCATTTTTTTTTTGTCAATTTGTACCGATTGTTTAAAGTTTCAGCTTGTGAAAGTTCTAATAGTTTCATCAATCTGTACCGATTTTTTAACAGTTTCAGTTTGTGGAATTTGTCCGATAAATGTTGTTAATTGTTATTGTTTTACAAGACAAAACAACCATCATATGCCGCTTCACGCATGCAAGATGTTTGCTCAAATTCCCAAATGAATCTAGATGGATCTGACCAATGCATCACCGTCTCCATCAATGATCCTGGCCATCATTTCCATGCTATCTTTGACCTGGCGTCCCGGCCAGACTGTGCTACATGGAGTTGGACTGCCATGTGCACGCTCAGCGCTGTTTTGTTTGCAATGTGTTCGACCAAATCCTTGTGCAATTCTCTTTTTATTTCTTTGACTAGGCACACATGGTGCTCCACACACACGCAAGGTCTTCGTTCATGGCTTTTTGTGTAGCTCCAGCCACCAGAGACATGTTTGTTCTTAACTGTCATTCTTCCTTAACTAGGAGACCCAGTTCATATTATCATAGGAGCTCCAGAAATTGCAAGGTGCTTGTTCATGGCTTCGTGTAGCTTCTCCATCTGACAGCAACATGTTTGTGCGATTTTGAACTGAAGTAGGGCTGCAAACGAGCGAATTCGTATCCTCTGCATTAATGTCAACTGTCTGATTTTAAACGGAATCAATCCGTCATTTGTCTATAATGATAAGAGACCTTTCAATATTAGTGCTGAGTTGAACCACATACAAATCAATGATTTTTGTAAATTTAATGTTGTGAATGGCGAACACAAAGAGGAATAGTGAAAGATTCGAAAAATAATTTCATCTTTCTTACAACAAGTTGAGAAATGAATCAAGCTAGGTTAAACTTGAATACAATAAATGATTTCTCCTATCTGGATTTCGAACTCATGATCTCTTACATAGAGATCATGTGTCTTTGCCATTAAATCAAAAGTTTGGTTAAACTTGAACTTGCTATATAATGATAAGCCGAGTCAGAATCGAGCGAGCTAAATAACAACTTTATCAAGCCGATCTCAAGAGAGCCATCAGCCCGAATTTTTTATTAATATCCAAATTTAATATTAAATTTCAAAAAATAACCGGATCAGTAACGTTTTTCGAAATCTACCCTTTCCGGAAATAGCCTTTGTTTCCGGAAATTTTTTTTTCGGAAACGGTAGCTACTTCCGGAAATAGGCTAAATCCGGAAAAATTTTATCCGGAAATAGAAATTTTTTTTTTTCCGGAAAAAATTTATCTGGAAATAGGATTTTTTTTTTTTTTTTTTTTTTAGGAAATTTTTTTTATAGGAATTTTTTTTTTCAGTTTTTATTTATAATTTATTTATTTTTTGTATTTAAGTATTACAAATATTTAATATAGTTTTTAAAAAAATAGATGGAATACTATATAATTTGATTTATTCGAAGGACTGCTACAAATAATCCGGATCAACATTTTTCATGCCGGATTTTTTACGGCCGTAAAAAAAAATAATATAATATAATATATGCATATGTATATGTATATCTAATATAATATATGTATATGTATATGAGTTAGGCTGGGGTGCTATGGATAGCATAGTGGCCTCTATGCTACGGCTCAATATTCGAGTTTTCAAAATCCAAACGGTCGATCCGAACCGTTCATCTTATTCTCCATATTAATATCTGCTTGGAGACCAAATTTTACATTTTTCTGAATTTTTTTATTATTTATTAAGTATTTTACAAAATTGTTGATCCAACGGTGGCTGCAAAAAACAGTAAAACCGTTGGATTAGCGATTTTCAAAGTGGCTTAATAAATAGTAAAAAAATTCAGAAAATTATAAAATTTGATCTCCAAGCAGATATTAATATGGAGAATAAGATGAACGGTTCGGATCGACCGTTTGGATTTTGAAAACTCGAATATTGAGCCGTAGCATAGAGGCCACTATGCTATCCATAGCACCCCAGCCTAACTCTATGTATATATAATATAATATATGTATATATATGAAAATGAAGATATAAAATATGAGGTATGATGAGGTATAAAAAATATTATATATATATATATATACATATATTATATTATATATACATATATGAGGAGGGATCAAGTTACAACACTTGAAAGTTACAACAAAGTTACAACATCATTTTTTTTCATTTTCAAAGTCCAAATCGTCGATCCAAACCGTTAGATATTCAATCTATATTAAAATGTGCTTGAAAACCAAATTTTACATTTTTTAAAATTTTTTTGCTATTTATTAAGATGGGTACAAAATCGCTGTTTTTATTAAAATTCTGCACCATTAAAAAACAGCAATTTTGTACCCATCTTAATAAATAGCAAAAAAATTTCAAAAAATATAAAATTTGGTCTGCAACCACATTTTAATATAGATTGAATATCTAACGGTTTGGATCGACGATTTGGACTTTGAAAATGAAAAAAAATGATGTTGTAACTTTGTTGTAACTTTCAAATGTTGTAACTTGATCCCTCCTCTACATATATATACATATATTATATTATATATACATATAAATATATTATATTATATATACATATGCATATATTATATTATATTATTTTTTTTTACGGCCGTAAAAAATTCGGCATGAAAAATGTTGATCCGGATTATTTGTAGCAGTCCTTCGAATAAATCAAATTATATAGTATTCCATCTATTTTTTAAAAAACTATATTAAATATTTGTAATACTTAAATACAAAAAATAAATAAATTATAAATAAAAACTGAAAAAAAAAAATTCCTATAAAAAAAAATTTTCGGAAAAAAAAATTTCCTAAAAAAAAAAAATAAAAAAAAAGTCCTATTTCCGGATAAAATTTTTCCGGAAAAAAAAAAAAAATCCTATTTCCGGAAATTTTTTTTCCGGAAGTAGCTACCGTTTCCGGAAATTTTTTTTTCCGGAAAGGGTAGATTTCGAAAAACGTTACTGATCCGGTTATTTTTTGAAATTTAATATTAAATTTGGATATTAATAAAAAATTCGGGCCATCAGCTATGATTTTTTTTTTTTTTTGCCTGCCCTAAACTCATATTTAAGTTATTCTTATTAATTTAATTTTGAGGCAATTGATAGTGGAGTCAATGAGAGTGATGCCGTATGAAATAAATATGTTTAAGGATCTGGCAGATGTAACAATAAATCACTTATAATTAAACTAGGTATTTAAATTCAGAAAGACAGAATGAATTCATTTGACGCTGACGTGGCATGATGAATCAATCAAAGTAGTGAGCGATTATGTACCGCAGCATGACGCAAATGAGATCGGATCTATTTTTGGATTCAATTAGTTCTAACGCTGTATGATTTATATTCAGATCTGTGTGTACAAAAATTAAAGTGCATACAAAATTTAATGCTAAGTGCACTCATCTTAATGCAAATCGGACGGTGATTGAACCAATTGAATCAAAGTAGATTCAATGAGCATCGGACCTACTCTGAATTCGACGAAAATATTCTACTAGTTAGCTAGATTTATATCATACATTCTCTATATATTTATTTGTCCAATTTAATTATTAAAAATAGTTCAACCCAATACGTTCTTAATTGCCTAATTAAATTGATGGGAAGAATTTGCGGCAAATAAGCTAAAAAGTCTTGATTTTTTATTGTGATTATGACAAAATCTAGCAGTGTACGAGATTAATTTGATGATTTTTTCTTTAGAATGAAGATATACTACGAGTACGTAAATTAAAAAGATAAATTATAATGTTTCACTTATTTATGATAATAGCGTTGCATAACGCGACAGAGCATATGAAAAAAAAAATACTTGTTATTGAAAATCCAACAGTACAAGAATTAGGTGTTTTTGTACATCTCATTGGGACCATAGAATTATGAGAGAAAGTGTACAAGATACTATTTAACGATTATTAGTTTTATGATATATTAGTCATAAGTGTACAAGATACTATTTAACGATTATTAGTTTTATGATATATTAGCAGAGGTAAAAATGGTATGGATAATATTTGATTCATAACTGATTTGTATTCGAAAAATTAGATGTGGATATATGATATTCGAATATCCTCCATACTAATATGGTTTTACGGGCGGAGCCAGACCTTCAAGGGTCAAACACGAATGGAGGTCAGTCATATAAAATTTTCATGCTATGAGTGGGTCTCAATATTATCATATCTATAGCATTTTACCCTATATTATATAGAAAATCGTATATAAGTATAAAAAAATTCAAAATAAATGGGGATCAATTGAACTCCATTCCTTGAATATAGCTCTGCATATGATTTTACCTTTTAATTATCCATATATAAATAGTAGATATATAACATATATTTTAATATATATCATGAAAAAATTATGTTATTCACTATTATAATAAGATAAATATTATGAACTTTAATATTTTTCAATAATTATTTATATTATTTTAATAAATATTCGATCTAATCCGTATTCGTATCCATATTCAAATTTGTCTGATATTCATTTCATAGCTGTATCCGGCAAAGATAAAAAATATGAACATGGTTTTACCACTGTTTGCTCCGTATCTGCTCCGTTTTCATCCCTAAAATATATATATTTTTTTTATAAACCATAACTAGAAAAAATAAATTATGAAACTAACATGATTATTTTTTTTTACAAAAACTATAGGAACCGAAATATCATTTCATTCCCGGAATTTTTTTTGGAACCAAAATAGCAATTCGGTCCCTGGTATTTTTACAATTTTTCAACATATTTTTTTCTCAAAATCTGTGAAAACGGCTTGGACCGAAATGACAATTCGGTTCAAAAAAAAAAAGAGACCGAAATGACATTTCGGTTCTTATGATTTTTGTAAAAAAATAAAATAATAATGTTAGTTTTATAATTTTTTTTTCTAGTTATGGTTTATAAAAAAAAAACAATATTTTAGGGATGAAAACGGAGTAGATACGGAGCAAACAGTGGTATATATAACTAAAAAAGAGATTGAAATGACATTTCGGTTCTTATGATTTTTGTAAAAAAAAAAATCACGTTGTTTTCATAATGTTTTTTTTTTCTAATTATGATTTATAAAAAAAATTCTAAAATATTAGAGAATATATCTGATATATAAAACCAAACACTTGTACAGTTTTTTATATAGAGAAGTCACGGGTCATTAATTCATAGTCGTCCTATCATGGAATTGACAACTTGACAAGCAAATTATTATTGAAAGTTTAGATAAAACAACTTAATTAACAGCAAATCCTGTACGAAGATGAGAATAAACATCATGACCAGAGATTATAAGATAGCGACAATAGAATGACAGTGCATTATTCTTTCAGGCCATGTTCGGTCGCATTACTGTTTCCGTTGGAAAAAAAAATTCAGTTCAATTTTTTTTTTCCACAGAAACAGTACTTTTCAGTTCAATTCATGTGCCTATTCTCATTCTCAATTAGAGGCCGAACAGAACCTCAAAGTTATATCAAATCAATAATTAAAACTGAACTAAACTAGAAACCTACACAATTCCTTCTAGAAGTTTGAAAGGAAATATATTGATAGTTTGTTTTACGAAAATAGTAAATAACTAATCAAATTTGGTTCCTTCCAACTTTACACAAATGATAACACAAAAAGTTTGAAAGGGGTGGCTGAACTATTAGGACATGTTCGGCCGTTTACTGTGTGCCTGGAAAAAAAAAAAAAAGAATTCATTCGGACTTTACCAAAATCAATCCGCGGACACAGTATTTCGACCATTTAAAAATTTTCATTCTCGCTCCCATTTTCATTCCCTTTAGATGGCTGAACAAGCCCTTAATTCGGTTTCTCCGAACCAAATTTCAAAAATATGGACCCCATTTTTCCTTTTTCTTTCTTTCAAAATTTGGTTATGAAAGATGATTGAATCAATGCCAATACGGTCACCCTCTAACGATCGAATTAATGGTGCGGTCCTTACTATTTTTGGAGAAAAAATATCAATTTATTTTCAGACAAAATATTTTAAAAATTTTTAAAAATAAAATTGAAACCTACATGTTAATATTCTTAGTTTATCAATCTTGTTAGCAAGAAATGGAACCAGAGAAACCAATGTTATCATAACTGGACCAAACATCCACTCGGTAATGCTCCGGGTCAATGGTTTACTGGTATGACCGGTGGGTCAACCGGTTCATCTGTTGATTTTTAGTAACACTAAATTTGTTAATGGTAAAAAGGTTATTTTTCAAATAAAATGAAAGTATTAGTCATTAATTAATTTTAGCTAAGTGCAAGGGTATAAAAATGGATATTGTGAAACTAATGCATTTAATAAAAGTTTAATTTGTCAAATGCTTAATAAAAAATTCTACAACAAAATTGAAAGACTAAAAAGTTATATTATAAGGTTGAACAAATTGTGGCACTCGATAAACAAAATGTGAAAATGTGAAGCTTTTAAATCTATTCTCCTTAATTTTCTTTTATAGAATCTAAATCAACCCAATCAAGTCGGTAAGTACTTGATATCGAATAAATATACATTCTCATGCACAACGTTCTAGTTTTTTTTTTCTTAATTATTAATAGTTGAAGATTTAGAAAACATGAAGTGAAAACTAAGTCGGAATTTAATGACGAAACTAGTATCAAAATGAATAATATATATTTTTTGAAGCTCAAAATCTGTTGAACTTATTTTTAAGATTATTAAAATAAAATATCATACGAGCGCTTTTTTTAATCAAAGAGATTTTAGATTTAGATTTTACAGTTTTATACCTTTATTTTAAAATTGAATAACTAACAATATATAAATTCTTCATTTTTTTTATAAAAAATAACTTTCAACAATCTATATTAAATTTTATGTTTTTTCATTTTTTAATAAAATTATAATATTTCAACGATTGATAGTTTGATAAACATAATTGTTTAAAAGAAAACGTTGTAGCAACACACAAAAGACCATATAAACATTCTCACGGAATAACACATCTTAGGTGCTTTTACATTTTTCTGGGCCCTTAATTTTATCTGCTTATCCGGTCTTTCATTTGAACTGAACCGGACTTGGTTCCTGGTCCGGTTTATTCCAGTTCACCCGTCCGGTCCGATCCGGTTTAATAAGAGTGAAAGAAACAGTGATCATGCCAGAATGTCAGGAGCAGGAAAGGAATCCAGAGATGGAGAGTGGTAGTTAGGGGTGGGTCCCACATGGAGCTGTCTTACTCTTTGAAATACAGTTTCCAACTAATTTCCAAAGAGACCTTTTGGATTTTATGTCTGATTGATTGATGAGATCAGAAGTCATCAGACCGAGATCACTACTTGCAATTTGTCCACCTTGAACAGATATTTTAAGAAAAAAAGAAAAGAAAAATAAATGAGGTGACAAAAATAGCTAACCCTAGGTATGAACTTAATAGATTATGTATAATCATGGTTTAGAACCTTCTAATCACCTCAATTTGAGCGCTCAGCGATGGCTTAAAGTATGAACCTGGGTAACTAAGCATATTGTATTTTTTTTTTCCTTTCTTTCATTTGGTGTGCCCGCTACGAAGGGTAAAAAACTAAAAATATTGATAGAACTATTTTGACTTCATACATGCATGCATCGTTCGATACTCAGATCATGTGTTGTAAAATGCGGCTGTATATGCTTATGTAGTTGTCTTCCGTATACAAAATCTCACGCAATTAAGTTCATGCAGTTTTGAATATACGGACACATATACAGTCCATGCGGACTTGAATAAAGCCTAAAAATTATTTTGCAGTGGAGAAAATTAAAACCTATAACCCTTATAATATAATAAAAAACATAAACCACTAGACTAAAAAAGTCTTTAGATATAAATTAGTTTTATTTTATTTATATTTCTTTAACAAAGCATAGTAAAATCTCATATATACTTCCACATACAAATTCGCATATGCGGCCGCATGTTACATATGTGATATGCAGTGATCTTTTACATGCATAAACAAAACCGCATTTTACAACATTACTCCGATCAATAGAAACAAAATGTAAAAGTGTATGTCTGATGCACTTTGTGAAAAGAAAATAGCTTTGTCGATATATTTAATCTCAGGAAAGCTAACGGAAGTTCTCCATTTTCATTTTGGGTAATGTACCATAAGGCCGTAACCCCTAAATGTAACCCGCTAAATATAGTATTTTCATACAATCACTTATTATTATCCTATATTTTGACAAGGAGAAGAAAATCCAGAATTCTTTGCTGGGACATATCCATGTACTGTACAGTGTACCCTACTTGGTGGGACTTGTGAGGAGATAGGTAGCGTCTCTAATTAACTAACTAGCTAGCTAGTTACATATTCTCTCAGAAATTAAAACCATCTCTGCGGTACAACACTTTCATCCAGTATCATGGATCCAGACAAGCAGCTTCTGTACACCAAAGATTATTTTGCCTTCCCTTATGATCTAATCTTGACATCAAAATTGCAAACCGAACCATGGAAAAATGGTGTCGAACAAGAATTCTTTGCCAATAACTACGAGTGCCTCTTTGTTTGGCCCCCGAGATATTATTCATGCAATTTCTGTGACCGCGAATTCCGTTCAGCACAAGCGCTTGGTGGACACATGAATGTACACCGAAGAGACCGTGCAAAGCTTCGACAAGGATTACATCTCAATCTGAATGAAGGTCATATTACTAGTACCCTTCATGCATCAACATTGAAAAGAAGCAACTCGAACAATGCTCTCTCTTCTAGGGTTTGCACTCTTTCTTTGTCTAATCCCTCTTCTATTATTGAAAATCGTGTTGGGTTTCGCATGAAAGATCAAATTACAAAAGATGATCCGGCGATTATAAATGCAAAGAGAAGGCGTGCTGATACTCTGATCGAGACACAAGATCAAGATGTTGATCTCGAGCTTCGGTTATAGCTAGGGATGTATGTTAACGAGGTTGGTATATATAATCTAGAAGTTCATCATCATTTTAGGTATATAAAGTAATTTGTTGTTGTTTCGCACAAGAGTATATATGCAGTACTGTATTATTTCTTTTATTATTAGTTTGCAAAAGCACTTATGATTGTCTTGTTTTCCTTAATCTACTATTATAATTGTTTTTGTTAGTACAAATCAATCAGTTTCAATTATATTGTATGGTTCCAAGAAACATTTGATAACAGCCTTTCTTGTTTCTAGTTTAATTTCTTTTTCCTTCCTTTCCTTCTCTCTCTTATTATTTTATTTTTTGCAAACAGAGATTTTGATCAAAATCTTGAGTTTGATCAGTTGCTGATCATTTTTATCTAATACATTGCAGTATTAATTATAGGATGTTAATACAAGAATATATGAGATATTAATTGGAATCCTAGTTACATTTCCTAATTGTTTTCTTGTGGAAATTCAAGGTATATATTGAAGTGCAGCAATTTTTTTTATGAACTTAATTTAGATTTTGTAATCGGAGAAAATAAGAATAATACCTTATTATCTTCTAATAGGAATATAGCTGGAGCACAGTTCATGTTCTGAATTAATTTAATAAACAGTACATGTATGCAATAACAACTTTAGTATATATTTTACTAGATTGGATGCCAAATAACAATAATTCTTGTAAAAAACTCCGCGCAATGAATGTACTGTGATAAAAGAGTTATTTCGACAACTAACAGTAACAATGGAAATGAAACTGTCCATACAAAAAGCAAGGGATCGAAGCACTCATTAACAAAGAGTTTAACAAGGAAGAGAGGTCACTGCTGCTAATAGCGCAATTTATTATTTGGCGTTGGCGAGAGCGCTGTTCAAGGATCTTCACAGATAAATCCAATGAAATTGAGCAGCTCATTCAACAAACTCGGAATCACAAGCAGTCATACAATAACATATATAGGCTTAAACTACTTAGCCAGTAACTGATTCAAATTAGTATATTGACATTTTCATCCATCTTAGCTGATTTTCACTTTTTGTTAATTTTTCATCTAATTTTGCTTTATTTCTCAAGCTCAACTATATTGAGCTACTTGTATCTTTATTTAAAACTGGAATACACATCTCATGTAAACTAATTAATCCGTTTAATCAAATGAGGGCTTGAATACACCATGCTTTTGTTGAATGGTTTATAATTACTGGCCTGATCAGATAGCTAGTCTGTTAATTAATTATTGAGGTTTCCAAAAAAATAGTCAAAGAGAAATATATGAAGTAATTTTATTGTAATTTATTTTTAATAGATAACTACGTAGTCTTAATTAATTTAATAGTTTTGCTCTAAAATTAATTATACATTGTGATGGAATTTTGTATGGAATAAATTATATGTTCTGAACAAATCAGTGCATCTCAATCCAAATATAAAAATGATATGTTTGTCTCTTTGAATGTACTGTGTGTTCAGAATATATTTCCTAAGGTAACCATTGTGCAAGTAGTGACGTACGGATTCAATTTTTTTTTTTCAAGGCTCTGGTATACTTGTACCTACCTCTGGATAAAAACAATGTTTACTCTTAAATTTAATTCACAGGTAAGTAGAAGAAAATTACGTGGAAAAGAAAGTCAGCATGTCTAGACTGATTCGTGTAAAAAAATTAAAGAAAAAAAAACGTGGTCCGATTTGCTACTCCACTCAGAAGAATCGTTGGTTCGCCTGGAGAAAAAAGAGATTTGCTACTAGGGATCTAAATATATATCATGTCGTAACCATAGTGACAAATGAAAACTTCGGATTCGGTTCAACGAGTTCAAAAATTCGTAATTCGGGTATAATTTGGATATAATTCGGCACAATAAGTAAAAAAAAAATTCCCAATGAAAACCCAGCAAAAAAAATCAAAAAAAGTTTCTAAAAATAAAAATAAAAAATTGACATTTTTTTCTCGTTTTTCTCACTAATAATACGTGACTCGCATTTTATACGTGTTTTATTCGCGTATAAAACGTATTATACGTTTTTTTGTGTTCTATTTGGAATTCAATTCGGAAATGTAAAAAAAAAATGAATTAAACGCGAATAAATCGCGAGTCTTGTTACTATAGTCATAACTAGTCATGTCGTGACTTGAATCACGTGACGTGCTATGATTAAATTTGGAAGGATGGTCATGGCATGCGTCAATGGTCACAACAAGTTAGTCACGCCATGACCAAGGCATGCCGTGACCACACGTGACGTACCAAATGTGATTGGTCACGTTTGGTCATGTTTAACTATATTTTTTTATAATTGATGTTAGTTTATTTAAGATTCACCATTCGATCAAGATCTAATGATCCTAATTACACGTGACTCACATGACCATGTGTTGTGTCGTGACCAAATCTTTTGCGTGGCGTGTCGTGTCAAATTTTAAAAGATGATCACGTCGCGTGAATGGTCACGGCACGGGACACGCGATTCACAACACATGACCGGCACACGTACCATGTCATGCTGCGATGGAACTGTGTTGTGCTGTGACTGAACAGTGTCGTGTCGTAACATATCTGGTCACATCGTGAATTTTTTAAATTCTTATTTGTTTTCTGCTCTAATTCGTCAAGAGAAAAAAAAATTATACTCTTATTAGTATTTTGTGTCTACTTTTGACTGGAATCCTGGATTGACACCTGTCTGCAAGCCCAAACTTATAAATTTCTTTGCTATTTTGCCACATAGAATCAGTTATGCTGTTCATATTTTCCTTTCATATTACATTGTTGAAATCCCAAGTACCTGACTCAAGCAAATTACAAACAGACGGTCCTGATTAATTTCAGTCAGCCCAAAGTAAATTTCGTGCCTAACTAGCTATAGAAGAAACTATAGAAGGTCTGGTTTGAGATTCGTGTCAAGTTTAAAGGACTAATATGAGCCGTTTGTTTGTAATTTGCTTGAGTCGAGTACTTGGGAACAGGGGCGGATCCAAAGAGGTCCAGGGGTAGGCAAGTGCCTACCCCTGGATTATGATTTTTTTTTGGAGATATACTAGCATGATATGTTAGTGCCTATCCCTAATCCAGAAGCAAAAAAGAAACACGGTCCAGCTGAGATTTGCATCATGAAAGGGGAAAAATCATGGAAAAAACGAAGAATTTGGAGAAAATGTAAAAGAATAGTTTATTTCTTCATAGAAATAAAGAAGACAAAAAGAAATAGAAGAATATGACATGTGGGACTAACATTTATAATTAAATTAAATGGGTCAGTTTTTGGTTTTTATATTGGGCCATATAAAATTTAATGTTTATTTTAAGTGTTTTGTTTCAATTTTGATCTGGGAGCAAGTCTTGTAGGGCTTAATCAATCTAGAACCTAACACATTGCACATGTTTGTAATTTTATAGTTTGTGCATTTTTATTTTGTAATTTTATTTTTTATTTATTCAATTTAAAATAATGTAGTTTAATTTTAATTCTATATTATTTATATTAGTAAATATTTGAGTCTTGTCCTTTGTATTATTAAATTAAAATTATATATATAAACTATTTCTTATTTTTCTAAAACAAAATAGTTTTTTTTTTTTTTCAAAAAATTCGAGGCAATCAATCAGTACAAGGGAACAACCACATAGCACTATCTCAGATAACATACCAATTTGTTGAGTGTAATAATTTGTCTTAACATTATTTTTGACAAAATATTTTTTTATTTTTTTAGTTCAAAACAAGTTTCTACAAAACCATGTCTATAATATCTCGTGTGTTTAAAAGAAAAAAAATATAAAACTAATTTTAAACTATAGATTTTAGATAAATTTCAAGATAAATAATCATGTTATGTTTTTAAAACTAAAGATAAATAATTATGTTTAATTTTTCATGCCAGTTTCGTATAGATAGCTATTTTTTTCATGTATAAAGTTCTTGAAAATGTGTACATTTTGGGCCTATCTCTGATCGAAATTCTGGATCCGCCCCTACCTGGGAGGATACGGATTGATGTGTTGCTCCGATGTTCCTTTTTTCACATAAATTTTCTTTCAAATTTGAAAAAAAAAATGATTTTTATGAAAACAAAAAATTTATACTTTAAACCAGTATTAGATAAAAGTTACATGTTTGAAATCTAAATACAAACTTCCCTGTGAATATAAAAACAGTTGGTTACATGACTTGACTCGATCCCCCAACTTTATTTTAAAAAAAAATTATACTTCAATCTCAAACTTCCTTCCCGGTAAATCAACATGTTAAAGCTCAGCCAAAGTCTCCATTCTCCCAGCAGTACATTTGATTAACATGAGTTGAAACTAGTGTATTAAGGACGGGCAGGGGCAGGGCGGGCCGGGTATATCCGGGCAGGGGCAAGGGTATTGGTCGGGCACAGGTATCACGGGTAGACGGGTATCTCGGGTATTTTTTTTCAAAAACCGTGCCCTGCCCGTTCTATACCCGTGCCCGTGGTACCCTTGAAGGGCAGGGCGGTCCGGGTAGGCGGGCAGGTCCGGTCCTTTTTTTTTTTGTTTTTTTTTTGTTTTTTTTTTAAACCTATGAAAAATAAATATGAATTTCAAAAATGAAACCTAACATCAAAACAAATTTGAATATCTATATTCACAAAATTAATCTAATAAAAATATATAGTTGGGTTTATTTCCCTCGACCCGGTTCATTTAAACTATATATTTTCTAATGTAGATTACACAAAATTAAACATATTGAATAGGTTAGATTACAACATATTTATTTTGCAAAATCCGAATTTTTAAACTATATATTTTCTAATGTAACATATTCACAAAATCCCTATATCAATTCATGCTTGCGGATTTACCAGCAGAGGTCAAATGCCGACCGCATTTGATATACATATACATATATTATACATATATTATTTATACATACATATATTATATATACATATATATATTATACATATATATATTATACATATATTATATATACATATATATATTATACATATAGAGTACGGCTAACGTGCTTCCTCTAGCATATGGGCCGAAATGCTTCCGGTGGAAATTTGAAATTTCAAAATCCAAAAAGTCGATCTGAACCGTTCATCTTCTTCTCCATATTAATATCTGCTTGGAGACCAAATTTTACATTTTTCTGAAATTTTTTACTATTTATTAAGCCATTTTGAAAATCGCTGATCCAACGGTGGCTTACCAAACAGTAAAAATCAGAAGCTACCGTTGGATCAGCGATTTTCAAAATGGCTTAATAAATAGTAAAAAATTTCAGAAAAATGTAAAATTTGGTCTCCAAGCAGATATTAATATGGAGAAGAAGATGAACGGTTCAGATCGACTTTTCGGATTTTGAAATTTTAAATTTCCACCGGAAGCATTTCGGCCCATATGCTAGAGGAAGCGCGTTAGCCGTACTCTATACATATATTATATATACATATATTATATATACATATATTATATATACATATATATATTATACATATATTATATATACATATTTAACATTTTTAAAATATTTTTATATGTTTTTCTTTAAATGCCGCATTTGATATTGTATATGTATATATATGTATAAACATATGCATATATATGTATAAACATATACATATACATATAATATATGTTTATTTATTTAAAAAAATATATGTATGGAGAATTGGAGGGAAATTTGATTTAAATGTTGAAAATTTTTTTTTTAAAAAAAAGGGTATCACGGGCACAGGCACTAAGGGCACGGGTATCACGGGTAGACGGGTATCTCGGGCCAGGTATGGTCAGGTTTTTTTCCGAAAAGTCGTGCCCTGCCCGTCCTATACCCGTACCCACCATACCCGTTTACCCGCCTATACCCGAACTAGAACACGGGCGGGCAGGCAGAGTATATCCGACTCGGGTATAATTAATACACTAGTTGAAACACTTGTCAATTCGTATCTTAGTTTAGCGCGTAAAGGCATGATAAATTTAAAAGAAATAATTTTAAACTTGTGATATCAAATTAATAAATGACAGTATTTTACTTATAAAAAAATATTTTTTATTGACAATATTCATCTCTAGAGTGAGAAAAAAAGCCTCATCACGGAATAACACGGTAACAGCACGGAACAACTGTTAGTTTGTAATAATCTAGAAGTCAATAATACGATAATTTATCATAAAGCTTTGTTCATGAATTGAATGTTTATTTATATATCATTTTGTTGCCTTGAGTATTATTGAATTTATGGATCATTTCGAGTTCATGACTGAAATTGTGAAACTCCATAATATAGATGATATATACTCTTAAAAAGTCACTGACCAAGGTAATTAGCAGGAACACTAATTACCGCGATAAGGTTAGTATGTGGATTAAAAGATGGTTAAGTTTTACAAACCACCTGACACGAGATGTCATTTTAATCACATAGATACATGTTCTAGGAACATGGTATTTGACAGACCCCGAATGAAACATTAAATAGAATTGTGTTCATGTCATTTATGTTTTCATTCAGTGTCACGTTCTACAGTATGAGGTATTTATCGTTCCCACTGAGAAATATGTATGTGTGATTGTTATCTAACACTGTCCGTAAAAAACAGTCATAACGGTAGCATTCACATATGTATAGCTTAGCTGAGGAAGTGATAGTCTACCAAGAATACTATTTGTCCCTCGTATCTCTATACGAGCTATAGCATCACTAGGCCCCTTGATAGAGTAAGATTATCTGCTAGCGGTATAATTACAAGAGTAATTATATTTGATAATCTGCTCAAGATCAAGAAAAGATTCAGTTAGCAAGGATGACACACATCTACCTTGAAACTAATCTGATAGCTATGAGACAGAAGAACAGACACAAGTAAATTGTTTACTGGATCGTGATATTGTACTGTACAGCATCATCTGTGTAATTGGATGGTCATGATGTGTTGCCAGATGCCGCTCATGATTATAGAAGTTAAAACAGTTTTAACTCTATTTACCAACATAACACAGATCCTATTGGGTCACACCATATAGGAGTTAATCGGAGAATCTTATTGTGATTGATTATAAATTAGTTATGATCAATAGTAAGATGGTTATAATTAATTATACGTGTTATAATTAAATTATAAATGTTATGTAAAAATAACAAGCAAAAACATTAGTTAATTTATAAACGTGTGTGACATGTTGTATAAAAGTTAACCGGTTAATTTATAAATGTGCCGGACACGTTGTATAAATTACCGAAACAACAACCGCAAGAAATATAATTGTTCAGAATAATTATACGAATATTATTTGTATTCGGGCCGAGGGCATTCGGGTCTTTTCAGATTCGTCCTTATCCACATGACGTGTCATCGATCCTATCCAGATGACACGTCATCGATCTTATCCACATGTCATCATCCTTATCCATTCAATGGCATATCTTTTAAATAGGCCGAACTTGGAGGGCATTTTGGTCTTTTGGCAACCGACCCTAAACCCTATAAATAGGGGTGGAGGGGTAGAGAGAAAAACTTACTAATTCATACGTATCGTTTCATGCAGAATCGAATCGGTATTTTCTCTCTTTCTCGGTTTCTCTCCCAAATAGTGTTTTCGGTTGAGAAAAGAAAGTTATACGTAGTTGACGTATAATCTTGCGGGTTGTTGTGAAGTATATTTATGGGATTGATGAATAGTGTTTTACCGAATTTCGCGGTATATCAGTTTTGCTTATTGATGAAACCGAGCAACCGAAAATTCGTGTTTACGGGTTTTCGTCTTTTCCCCGTGAATAGTGTTTTTGCATAATTCCGCGGTTTATAGTATTTCTGGCAAAAGAAATAAACCGCTCTCCGGTTAGTCCTGGTGGATAACCGATAGAGGCACCATACGTTTGGTGCTCCGAGGAGAATCATTCCCGTGATGTAGCTCTACTCGCTCGGTCTGCATTCCAACTGTGATTTGGAAACAAGATATAAATATGCTATATTAATCTATTTAATTGGTAAGTAGATTAAAGTTTTAGAAATCAATCATGGAGTAGATCTGTAAAAGGATTAAATTGGGTTTTGATGCCAAAGGAATACTGAAGGTGGACCGCCTTGGAAAGTTTCCTGACATACCCCGTTTAATCCTGAGCTTAAGTTGGCTGTAGAAATTTTTGTTCTACGGTTATTCCGCAGCTTAAGCCTAAACGGGTTTTTGTTACCTCGAAACCCAACAACAACACGGTACGTATGTCGGTTACATGCCGTGACTCGTGTGTCCCGTGCTGTAATCAGTCGTGTGTCGTGATCAACTGATCATCTTTAGAAAATTTGACATGGCACGACACATAGTCACGTGTAATTAGGACTGTTAGATCTTGATCAAATAGTGAATCTTGAATAAATAAATCTAAATTATGATTAAATGGCCACGCGAGTCACGTTTGATCACGGTACGTTTAGATACGGCGTGACCATTCACGTGCCGTGACCACCCCCTGACATTTTAGTCATGATACAGCACGGTACGTGAAAAATTAACTTGATCACAGCATAGCACGGTACTAAATCAAAGTTACTACATGTTAGTCACAGCACGACACGTTTTTTCCACTATATTCATCTCTAGATAAACATTATCAATGACAACGTTTCATCCTTAAAAAATAGGAAGCTGATGTGAGTACCCGCACATAAACTGCCATAACTGTTTGTGGGGACCAAACTTCCATAACTGCACTTCAGATCTGTAACTATTATTTTAATATTAATAGTCAAATCTTGAAGTATGTAGTCCAAAGAACATAAGTATTTATATCTATATAGTAAACAATGTAAATGATAAATTAATTATTTTTAAATAATCGTACCCGCACTTTTTTTTGAAATTTATGATGTCGTACCCGCACCTAAACTACCATAATTACTTGTGGGGACCGCAACTGTTCCAGATCTGTAACTTTATTTTAAAATATTAATAGTCAAATCTTGAAGTATATAGTTTAAATAACACAAGTATTTATATTTATACAGTAAACAATGTAAATGATAAATTAATTATTTTTAAATAATCGTACCTGCACCTTTTTTTTTGAAATTTATGACGTCGTACTTGCACATAAACTGCCATAATTGCTTGTGGGGACCGCAATCGTTCCAGATCTATAACTTTTTTCTTAATATTAATAATCAAATCTTTAAGTATATAGTTCATATAACAAAAGTATTTATATCTATATAGTAAACAATGTTGTAATTTTACATAACTGCTTGTGGGGACCTAAACTGCCATAATGTTGTAATTGGATCCCTTCTCTTTTTACATATGACACTGAAAGTATTAATATCTAAGTATTGAAAGTATTTATATCTATGCACTGAAGTATTTATTTTTATGAGGTCAACTATTTTTGTTAGAGAAATGTTGACGCGGAATTAGTGTTAAGGCTTTGAAAGGGTGCTGCTGGGATTTTAGAATAATAATTAGTTGAGAGTATATAATATCTTTCTAGAATAATAATTAGTGGGGACCATAATACATTATTCCTCTAAATGCAGTTACTATAGCGCGTGTACAGTGCAGGTACTGTAGCGCGTGTACAGAAATGATTATTCTAAAAAATATACTTAAAAAAAATGAAGCAGCACAGTGAAACACCGTCAATAATAATATTTTATCTCTATATAGAAACAATATCATTGACAACGTTTTTCCTTAGCAGCAAAATACTATACACGACAGCATTTTTGTATGTTACGAAATTTTGCTGATAAGAAAAAAAAGATTGCTTTGATGCTTGAGGAGTATCACAATTCCCTGGTAGATGCATGCGCGGTGGGACATGGATGCGGGCTTTTTTAATTGGGCCTATATCTATTTCAATTAATAAAATCATGAAACTGACCAATAAGGCAATAAACATATTTCTGATACAAAATGCTAAATAGAAGCCCAAATCAAACAGTACAGGAGGATGATACTTTTATAGGTTCTAAAAGCCCAACAGATGTAACTGACATCATAAGACCAGACTTTTATTATTTTTTAACCTTTACAAAAGCTGCAAAATCGTAACAAAGAATCTAACTCTCAATCTTTGAAGTAGAACTAGAGTGTTATTAAATTCACTAAACCTCTTGATGAACTCAAGTCTAAACTCCATTAAATTGACTTCAAATAATAGATCTGAAATGTTACAATCCGCCTACCTTACGAGTAATTTGTCTACATGTGAATCATTCAAATGAAACATTGCAAATGATGTACCATTATACCTAATTTTACCTCATTCATTTGTGTATTGCTGATTAGCATGTAACCAAGTAACCAACTATATATCCCTGATTTTCCTCTTCAACGTTAACTGAGGGAATCAAGCCTTTGATATCCTTTTGAATTGAGTACATAAATGAATGGTGAAACAACATGCTTGTCCAATGAAGCGTATCAATTTGGAAAGATGGTGGCAAGGCTAATGAAGCCAACATTTACTAGATAGTAACACTACAAAATATACAATTTTTGTAACATCCAGCACAACTATACATCTATATATGTAATTTACTAACTTTTGTTGTACAGTTTTTATTATGTCCCTACAATAACTTATTAATTTTCACTTTACATAAAAATTACTCTATAAAACTTTTCTCTCTACCTCGAAAATTTTTTTTTGCCAAACCATGCGATGCCTTTGCCTAGTTTATGATAATAGCGCATAACGCAACAGAGCATATGAAAAAAAAAATACTTGTTATTGAAAAATCCAACAGTACTAGAATTATGAGAAAAAGTGTACAAGATACTTTTTAACTATTATTAGTTTTATGATATATTAGCACGGGTAAAAATGGTATGGATAATATCTGATTCGTATTTGATCTGTATTCGAAAAATTAGTTGTGAATATCTGATATTCGAATATTCTCCATACTAATATGGTTTTACGGGCGAAGCCAGATCTTCAAGTTATGGGAGTCAAACATGAATGTGGTCAGTCATATAAAATTTTCATGCTACGAATGGGGGTCAATATTACCGTATCTATAACACTTTATCCTATACTATATAGAAAATCGTGTATAAGTACAAAAAAAAAATCAAAATAAATGGGGTCAATTGAACCCCATTCCTTGAATATAGCTCTGCCTCTTATTTTACCTTTCAATTATTCATATCTGAATAGTATATATATATATATATATATATATATATATATAACATGAGGAGGGATCCAATTACACTATTTTATGGTCACACATCATGAAACCGTATTTTTATAAGTTATATTTATAATTATAAAATTCAAACAGACGATCCGAACCGTTCAACATGATCTCCATATTAAAATTTTCTTGAAGACCAAATTTTACATTTTTTTTGGAATTGTTTAAGTATTTATTAAGATGTGTACAAAATTGTTGTTTTTAGACAATTTTGGACCATTGAAAAACAACAATTTTAAAAAATTCTAAATAAATAGTAATAAATTTCCAAAAAATGTAAAATCTGGTCTCCAAGCACATTTTAATATGGACATCACGTTGAACGGTTCGGATCGACTATTTGAATTTTAAAATCGCAAAAATGACTTATAAAAATATGGTGTCAAGATGTGTCACCATTAAATGATGTAATTGGATCCCTCCTCATATAACATATATTTTAATATATATTATGAAAAAAATATGTTCTTTACTATTATAATTAAATAAATATTATGAACTTTAGTATTTTTTTAATAATTATTTATATTATTTTAATAAATATTCGATCTAATCCGTATTCGTATTTGTAATCAAATTTGTCTGATATCCGTTTCATAGCCATATCCGGCAAAGATAAAAAAAAAATATGAATATGGTTTTACCACTGTTCGCTCCGTATCTACTTCGTTTTCATCCCTAAAATATTAGAGAATATATGTGATATATAAAACCGAGTCCAGCTAGTATGACATTGGTGTCATATAACACTAATTTTAAAATCAATTGAATAGACTTCAAATGACTAATCTAAATCATTCAAACCAGTGTTATCAGAACCGGACCAGACCAGTTAGTCGGATTGGAAAAAACCAGAACCGGCCAACTCTTCGGTTTGGTTCTCTTAAGAGACCGTTTATGTTACTAGACCGGTGAAAACTGGTTCAATCGGCTGAGTCGGTATTACAAAATCGTTGAACCAGTCATATGAAAAATCGGTTCAAAACAGATGCAGAGGCGCTCCCTCTCTCATTTAAGGATTTTTTTGATAAACCATAATTAAGAAAATGTTTTTTACTGATCCAGCATGATTGCTTTTTTTTTTCAAAAACCAGAAGGACCGGAGCGCTCCTCCGGTCTCAAATTTTGCCTTTTCTCAAGACCGGAGGAGCCCTCCGGTCTTAACAATTTTTCATATTTTCCACCTTTTCGATTGATAGTGGTGCGGCAGATCGTGCAGCGACTCATTTTTTTTCTTTTTTTTCACCTTTTTTTTTCTCACCAAAAACCAGAACCAAAAACAAGAAGGACCAGAGCGCTCCTCCGGTCTCAAATTTTGCCTTTTCTCAAGACCGGAGGGCTCCTCCGGTCTTAACAATTTCTCACCAATTTTTATTTTTTGGGTGCGTCGGTGCGGCAACTGTGCAGTCACGTTTTATTGTCTTTTCTTTTTGTAACACTTCATCAATTAGTTATATTTTAATGTATAAGAGTAATTATAATTAGTGTTTGAATTTTGAGGACAAAATTCTTTCTAAAGAGGGGAAGAATGTAACATCACGTTAAATCACGTTAAATCAAAATACTATATATATAACTGTCTTATTATAAAAAAAATATCATCTCTTCTTCTATGCGATCAAGACATAAATAAATAAAAATTAATAATGATAATAATATAACATGTTTCTTTTAAATAACTACCAATAACTCACACCCTTGATTAGCCACCCTTTCAGATATAACCGTTCCCCTATATTCTTTTAAGCACCCTTTCAAATCCCTGTTCCTTATAAATATTATCCCGATGCATCCCTTTTAATTAAAACCATAAACCTTCCTTTTAAATTCTGCCGTTCCTATTTTGTCTCAAAAACTACTCCCATCTCTCAATGTTTTAATTGAAAAGTAAATTAGCAATGAAGCCTTGCTAAAAATCAAAGAGGAATACCCTTTTCAATTCTCTGCCCGCTGCCGCACTATCTAAATTAAGGTACCCTAAATTATGATATTTTCTTTATAAGTTGATGCATGCATTTCATCGATTAGGATATGATAATAGAGATGTCGATTCGAATCAAGTATTGTTCATAAATTGTAGAGATTTATGATTGTATTCATTTAAATTATAATCTGAAAATCTATCTCTTTTATGATATTATAATCTGAAACTTTTATAGTTTACAATAATTTCTTCAGTTATTCTAAAACTGTTCTCTTGATTTTTTATTCAATTGATGATATACAGATCGTCATATAGTTTGTTATAACTTAGAACAGGATGTATATTTTGTTGGGTTTGACAACTCTAAATAGTTATTGTCTAAATTAATTAATAGTTCTTATTAGTATTTTAATTATTTCGAATCCGCTTTCTTTATTGGAATGACATAAATAAATCACTTTGATCTATGTATGTACATGTATATATCTTCTTAAAAATAGTACCCCCTGTTCTTGTAGAGTTGATATGTTAAATTATATTATGATATTAGAATTTCAAACTTCCTATATATTTAATTGGATTTATAAAAACGATCAAGGTGGCAGAAGCAAAATCATTGATCTTATTTTGATCTTATTTTATTTTAATCCTTTCATTCTCGTTATACTAAAACAGAGGTTAGATTTCAAATTATTTTAACCGAATTTAAAATTGTCAGAGTTTTTAATAATAAATAATATATAACATCTAATATATGTGATTTTATCGAAATAGTCAAATCTAAAACATTGACAGTTGGCCTAGATAGTAAAGTAAGGTGAATGACATATAACATTAAGGTTTTTAGAAATGAACATTTAATTCAAACAGCGTTAATTAAAATATATGTCTATGTTTTAGATTCGAAGTTTAAAGATTTAAACAACTTAAGAGACGATCAAGAATTCACTTCGACATCAGGTACGGGTTTCCTGGACATTGTCAAATTGTTACTTATCGTTTTGTTTGCATTTATTTATTTATGGAATTATGCATGTTGAATCGAACGATCCTTTTTGTCTTGTTTAGAATACTAGGATAAGATTATTCGATTGATCAACGGATTTTTAAGATGTGTAGTGTAGAGTATGATATTTGTGTGATTAAACGAAATAAACGTGGAAAGTAACGGATAAGTTAAAGGAAAAAGGGGCCAATATGCGTTGAACGCATGTTGGAATGTATACATTGGGTCTAGTGTCCGACTGGACCCCTCGTTAACGTGGCGTTAGTTGGACTTTCTGTCACGGGTCAATATCTTGCGGTGGTTCGAGTCCCCGTTGAGTGAGACAGTTGAACTAGTGGTGGTTCGAGTCCCCCTAGTGAGACGCCAATATCTGGGGTGGTTCGAGTCCCCTTGGTGAGGCAAAGAAGATCTAGCGGTGGTTCGAGTCCCCGTCTAGTGTCACAGCCAAGATCTAGTGGGGTTTGAGTCCCCCTGGTGAGGCAGTTAAAAACATGAAATATAACTAAAGAAGTGTATGTGTGCTTGTGTGTGTGTGCCCGCGTGTGTGTTTTAAATATTCATTAGTAAGATCGCACGTAAGGATATAATTTTAATATCCTGTTTGTGTTAATAAGTGAATTTGACAAATTCCGGGACTGGAACTAAATCCCGTACTGAGAGACTGTTCGATCTCTCACCCGTTCCACTTTTATGTGGGTTCCAGGAAATGACGAGGCCGACATGGAGCACGAATAAGAGGGATGAGGATCTGGAGGTCAACGAGTAGATGACTCGAGTATCTTTTTATTTTCTTTTTAGTTAAATTCTAGTTCTCTCTTTAAAAGTGGATACATTGACTAACATGACAATTATCGGTTTGTTTGTCATGTTTGTCTTGATCTTATGTTGAATGTGTATTATGTACTCAAATTAATTGTAGTGTTGGAAGACTTGATTGACTTTTAAATGTTGCATGAATATTTATTATTGATAATGTATGTGATGTGCACACGCCTTACGTGTAAATACGTGGCGGGTTGTCTCGGGGTGTGACAACTAAGTTGGTATCAGAGCCAGCACATACAATATCAATAACTAACCACTAAGAGAGAACATACTAAGGTCTAGACTTTAGAAAACTAATCCATAGTACGTATTACGCTACATTGTTGAAAATGCATCAAGAATTACAGATAGTCATACCGAAGGTGCATCAAAGGAATTACGCCAAATTATCAAAGAGATTAGACGGAATGTGCGATCTAACATAAATAACCGTCCGATAACCACTAACGAGGTTGAGAGAGTGAAGGAACTGTCAAAGCTAGAGAGGTTGTATGGAAACTGAGTTGTAGTACGAAAAATAGTTTAATTGTTTCATTTTCGTTTTAGTTTAGTTACTAGAGAGTAGTATGAGAAAACTAAAATTTATTTTTGACAATGTATCTTAGTTAAAAGTATTCTAAAATGAATTTCAATTTACGTTCATTTATTGCATTAAACAATGTATCTTGATTAATTAATCAAAAGAACAAAAAGTTTAAAGAGGCGCCAAATGGTTTTCAAGCAGTTTTTATTTTATTTTTTATTTGATAACAATCTTTAATTAATAATTATGGTAAATTAAAGGTTTCGGATCAGTTTTCTATTTCCCATTTGTACTCCCGATAAATGCACCTCTTCTACACCAATTCAATTATACATACAGATTAAAATATTAGAATTGATAGATTATTTCTTATCTCTCTGTTTTATGTCTGATATACATCTGATTAATTTGATATTAAAAAAATATATATATATAATAATAATAATAACATCATGGATCTGGAAATAGAGTAATAATTAGTTAATTAATAATTAATAGCATATTGTGTTGCGTTATAATATATGGATCTCTGATCAGATAAAGAATGTTACTTTAATTATTCACGACATTTATTATTTTGTTAGCTATAAATGTGTAAACATATTTTCAAGTAATTATGAATAGTAAAATCCGTTCACTCAATAATAAATAACTTACTCTATCAAACCATATAAATGGTGAGAGGACGCCCAAGAAGAGGAACAAATGCTCGTAACACTGAAGAAACTGTTCCACCGGTGACCAATGGCGAAGAGAATGTCGACCACCTACGGACTCTCTTACAAGGTCTCGAGAGGATAGCTCGAGTAGCAATGGAGACGGAACAAAGAAGACCTCGTGAAGTAGAACCTTTCTTTGAACTTTATCGCTCATTCAACTCTCTGCGTCCTCCGACATTCGACGGAACCGGTGATTTCTCCGCAGCTGAAAATTGGATCGCTAATATCAAGGACAAGTTCCAGATCCTTCGGGCTCCAGAAGAAAACAAGGTGGAATTAGCTACACAGCTGTTCGAGGGACATGCACGGTTCTGGTGGCAGGAGGTTAAGTGCCAGAACACGGACCCTGTAAATTGGATAGAGTTTGAGAGGATATTTGAGGGGAGGTACATGGATTTAAGGTCTCGAGAACTACTCCGCCAAAAGTTCACAAGCCTGAAACAAGGAAGCAGTCTGGTGACGGAGTACAACTCCAAATTTGAAAACCTAATGAGATACGCACCTGACATCGTCCATGATGAATTTCGTTTAAAATAACAATATCTGGGAGGTCTAAACCCTCGCATCGCTCAGCCTATTGACCTGCCAGGTATAGAAAGGCTAGCAGACTTGATGTCTAGGGCTTCCACCGCGGAATCCTATGAAGTTCGCATCAGCCAGAGCATGGGAAGCAGGAATGTCCGACCAAATTAAGTTGGAGGAAAATGCAAGAACCAACCTGCCACACAACAATTATCCTATCGCACCCGGGGCAAAGTGTAACCGCTGTGGTAACGACCACGCCACATCACAGTGTAGTACCATTAACAAGCTGTGTCATCACTGCCTTAAATCGGGACATTTCACTAGAGAATGCCCAGTACGTGTTGCATCAGGAAGGGCAAATCAGGATGGAGGTTTCAATAGAGAATACACCAAGTTGTTCCCTCCAACCGCCAACACTATAGGTGGCTACAACAACAACAGGGGCGGAAACCAGGGTAGTGGCTGAGTGAGAGTGAATGCACATCAATGCACTTGTGACTGGGTGGACCCGGCAGAGCAGGTAGAGGAGATGACGGGAGAGGAAGTAGTGGCAACGCAACTTATGGCAGGTATGCTAGAACTTTCTGGTTATCCTATTTACGTACTCATAGACATCGGGTGCAGTCACTCTGTACTATCTAAAGAATGGGTGAACAAATACGACATCTCTAACCAAGACACCAGTAAGATGTTGTAAATTCAGACGCTGGCTATGTAGTACATGACCCCAAAACTACGTTGTCTAGGACTAACCCTGAAAATCGCAAGGAGGGAGTTCTCCCTAAACCCTATTCTCTCAGAGACAAGTCTTCATGACTTTATGTTGGTTTTATAATGACTTACAAAACACAATGCTAGTATTAATTGTCACAAAAGACAGATGGTAATCACGAGATATGAACTCAATTGTGAGGTTCAACATAAAAAAAAAAATTTGGGGGACCGATGCCCCACTATATCGGCTACGTGTACAAGGACTTTCCAAATACATACAATCTTATTCATCATACGTACTTGATGACTCGATGGGAACAACCAGACTTGGTTGAGATAAGAACATATAGAATGTTGATTAATATGGTTCCATTATTTTAGAAAAAAAAAAAAAAAATCTACTCCAAATTTAAGATAACTTATGCTAATCCTTGAATATTAAATGAAAGTTATGTTCTTCACTTAGTTCGTCATATTATGGTTCCGTCGGGTTCATGATCATATAAACTATGAAACCTAAGATACAATAAAACCAAACTATCTTGGTGGCAATGCTAAAAGGTTAAAAAAAAAAAAATCAAAATCAAATTTCTTTTAACTCATTACTGTAGATTAATTAACAAATTAAGTCTGATATTGAATCCTTTAATCTTGATAGATATACCTCGCCTGACTATAGTTAAAATCCTCATTTATTATTGATCTCATTAAACTTGTGTTAATATTTCGTGTAATGTATATATTATTATTAGTTTTATTATTACTTAAAAAAAATTTGATAATTTAATCATAGTGGCGCTGCGGAAGCGTAGTAATAGCATTTATAGTTATGTTGGAATTTTGAGGACAAAATTCTTTTTGAAGAGGGGGTGAATGTAACACTTCATCAATTAGTTATATTTTAATGTATAAGAGTAATTATAATTAGTGTTTGAATTTTGAGGACAAAATTCTTTCTAAAGAGGGGAAGAATGTAACATCACGTTAAATCACGTTAAATCAAAATACTATATATATAACTGTCTTATTATAAAAAAAATATCATCTCTTCTTCTATGCGATCAAGACATAAATAAATAAAATTTAATAATGATAATAATATAACATGTTTCTTTTAAATAACTACCAATAACTCACACCCTTGATTAGCCACCCTTTCAGATATAACCGTTCCCCTATATTCTTTTAAGCACCCTTTCAAATCCCTGTTCCTTATAAATATTATCCCGATGCATCCCTTTTAATTAAAACCATAAACCTTCCTTTTAAATTCTGCCGTTCCTATTTTGTCTCAAAAACTACTCCCATCTCTCAATGTTTTAATTGAAAAGTAAATTAGCAATGAAGCCTTGCTAAAAATCAAAGAGGAATACCCTTTTCAATTCTCTGCCCGCTGCCGCACTATCTAAATTAAGGTACCCTAAATTATGATATTTTCTTTATAAGTTGATGCATGCATTTCATCGATTAGGATATGATAATAGAGATGTCGATTCGAATCAAGTATTGTTCATAAATTGTAGAGATTTATGATTGTATTCATTTAAATTATAATCTGAAAATCTATCTCTTTTATGATATTATAATCTGAAACTTTTATAGTTTACAATAATTTCTTCAGTTATTCTAAAACTGTTCTCTTGATTTTTTATTCAATTGATGATATACAGATCGTCATATAGTTTGTTATAACTTAGAACAGGATGTATATTTTGTTGGGTTTGACAACTCTAAATAGTTATTGTCTAAATTAATTAATAGTTCTTATTAGTATTTTAATTATTTCGAATCCGCTTTCTTTATTGGAATGACATAAATAAATCACTTTGATCTATGTATGTACATGTATATATCTTCTTAAAAATAGTACCCCCTGTTCTTGTAGAGTTGATATGTTAAATTATATTATGATATTAGAATTTCAAACTTCCTATATATTTAATTGGATTTATAAAAACGATCAAGGTGGCAGAAGCAAAATCATTGATCTTATTTTGATCTTATTTTATTTTAATCCTTTCATTCTCGTTATACTAAAACAGAGGTTAGATTTCAAATTATTTTAACCGAATTTAAAATTGTCAGAGTTTTTAATAATAAATAATATATAACATCTAATATATGTGATTTTATCGAAATAGTCAAATCTAAAACATTGACAGTTGGCCTAGATAGTAAAGTAAGGTGAATGACATATAACATTAAGGTTTTTAGAAATGAACATTTAATTCAAACAGCGTTAATTAAAATATATGTCTATGTTTTAGATTCGAAGTTTAAAGATTTAAACAACTTAAGAGACGATCAAGAATTCACTTCGACATCAGGTACGGGTTTCCTGGACATTGTCAAATTGTTACTTATCGTTTTGTTTGCATTTATTTATTTATGGAATTATGCATGTTGAATCGAACGATCCTTTTTGTCTTGTTTAGAATACTAGGATAAGATTATTCGATTGATCAACGGATTTTTAAGATGTGTAGTGTAGAGTATGATATTTGTGTGATTAAACGAAATAAACGTGGAAAGTAACGGATAAGTTAAAGGAAAAAGGGGCCAATATGCGTTGAACGCATGTTGGAATGTATACATTGGGTCTAGTGTCCGACTGGACCCCTCGTTAACGTGGCGTTAGTTGGACTTTCTGTCACGGGTCAATATCTTGCGGTGGTTCGAGTCCCCGTTGAGTGAGACAGTTGAACTAGTGGTGGTTCGAGTCCCCCTAGTGAGACGCCAATATCTGGGGTGGTTCGAGTCCCCTTGGTGAGGCAAAGAAGATCTAGCGGTGGTTCGAGTCCCCGTCTAGTGTCACAGCCAAGATCTAGTGGGGTTTGAGTCCCCCTGGTGAGGCAGTTAAAAACATGAAATATAACTAAAGAAGTGTATGTGTGCTTGTGTGTGTGTGCCCGCGTGTGTGTTTTAAATATTCATTAGTAAGATCGCACGTAAGGATATAATTTTAATATCCTGTTTGTGTTAATAAGTGAATTTGACAAATTCCGGGACTGGAACTAAATCCCGTACTGAGAGACTGTTCGATCTCTCACCCGTTCCACTTTTATGTGGGTTCCAGGAAATGACGAGGCCGACATGGAGCACGAATAAGAGGGATGAGGATCTGGAGGTCAACGAGTAGATGACTCGAGTATCTTTTTATTTTCTTTTTAGTTAAATTCTAGTTCTCTCTTTAAAAGTGGATACATTGACTAACATGACAATTATCGGTTTGTTTGTCATGTTTGTCTTGATCTTATGTTGAATGTGTATTATGTACTCAAATTAATTGTAGTGTTGGAAGACTTGATTGACTTTTAAATGTTGCATGAATATTTATTATTGATAATGTATGTGATGTGCACACACCTTACGTGTAAATACGTGGCGGGTTGTCTCGGGGTGTGACACTTTTTGCTATAAATCATCTTCTCTCCCATCAGTCTAACATAAATTCAGAAAACTTAATCTTATAAATTTCTTCTTCTCCGTCATTTTAAGCTGATAATCAAGCTCCACTGAATTATTGTGTTTGTTACAGATTGGCCTCTTCTGTGTTGGTAGCTTTCATCTAAATATTGTAGTAAGTTTTTTTTTCAATTACAGTAGTTATAAGGTTGTAAAATTAAAAATTAGTTACTAAAATGGCTAAATTTAATCGCTTTGGATGGTATGGATTTGATATGTTAGGTTTTACAATGTCGATGAGTTTTGTTTATAATTTGTATGTAGTAGTGTTAAAGTATGGATTTGATCATTCTATAAAATTGTGAAATAAAAAATTTTAGTATTTTTTTTATATGTTTAGGTTTTAAAGTATTATAGTGTCGAGAAGTCTATTTTACAGTATGTATGTAGTAGTCTTAAAATTAAAAATGATATCGATGATTGATTGTTAATTTTTTTTTCAGATAATGTCTGGAGTAATAATAAATGTTTATCATAGACGCGAAATTTCAGACGCACCGACTTGCACATTTCCTGTTACTAACTTAACAAGTTTTGATGAGCTAAGAAAACACATATATGTTGGCATTCGTTTGCTCCCTAGCCAGTTCGATCTGACAATCAGGGCTCGTTTGAACACGGCACCACCTGGCTCAGCAGAACAATACCAGTTATTTAACATAGACCGCGAAGACATATGGCACATGGTGCTTGGACATGCCACTCCGGTACTGAATTTTAAACTTCTTGAATTAGTGGTTGAGTCAGTACCAGTTGTTAGTCAGACCAATTATGACCCATATCCGAGTAGTGTACCTGGAAGTAGCAGACACACAACGGTACCTGATTCACCCATATATTTTGATGACCCCCCCGAAATACCGATAATGGATGATATGGTAAATCGTTTTCATGAGTTGAATAATGATACTAGCTCAGACACAAACTCTAACTCAGACACAAACTCTGACCTTGGTGACCGAGTTGTCGGGGAAGATGACATGGCTGAAATAGATGATCAAATTAGAATACAAGATGTAATGAAGGAGTGGGAAATGTCTATTCCCTTTATTAATCGAGGATTGCAGCATCCTATTCTGGCATTTAATGACGATGTGCCGATGCCGTACGCGGATGAAGCATTTTTTGATTATCCACCTAGAATTGACGGTCAATTTTCAGTGGGACAGATGTTTGAATCCAAAGCCGATCTTAAATCCGAGTTGGGTGGATTTGCCTTAGATCATAACTTAGAATTACAACAAACCCATACCAATCGTACTGGCTATATTGTTATATGTAAAGCAGAGGGGTGTCCATGGAGGTTATACGCAAAAACTACTGAGACAGGAAATTGGACAATTGCAACAAACCCATACGAGCACAATTGTTACAGTATTGCTTGTAAAGTTGACAGTCGTCAGCTGACTGCCAGGATGATTGCAGATGTAATCAAACCTGGTCTAAAGGAGGACTTGGAGATGTTGTCGGTCCTGGTCGGATATGCGTTATATCAGACCAGCATGCTGCCATTCGTTCAGTGTTTGATAGAACAGATTTAGGGTGGTGTGAGGAAAGGGGTGAAGCAGTTCATCGATTATGTTCTCAACATATTGCGTCAAATGTTTACAAGCTGTGTAAGGACCAAATGATAAAAAAAAATTCAAGAAATTTGTTTGTAAGATGAAACCTTGGAGGTTTAATGAGGGTATGGATTTGATAAAAGGTAGGAGTATTACTACTCATCAGTATGTCATGTGGTGTGGTAAACGGTTGCAAAATCTCGAAGAAGAGCCTTTGCAACTCCATAAATGGGCACAATGTCATGACGGAGGCCTGAATAGGTGGGGTATAATGACTACAAACGGATCAGAATCCTTGAACAACGTATTTCGAGTGGCTCGCCAGCTACCTGTAACAGCAATAGTTGAGCGCACATTTTACAAAATGGTGGATTGGTATGTGAAAAGAGGTAACGTCGCTCAACAGTGGGTTCAAAGAGGAATGAGATTTTCAAATAACATATTATCAGTTTTACAATATCGGACTTCAAAAGGATTAAAGCATGTAGTGATACCAATGGGACCCAACGTTTTTGAGGTCGTAGTTCATGATGGAGTCGTCAGAACGGTATGTCAGCTGTTTACTTAAATTATCAGTTTAAATTTATAAATGGTAATATTTAATTATTTTAATTTGGTTATTGTAGGGAGTGAAGGGAGACATGAAGTATGAAGTTAGATTTTCATTTGGAGAGAGGGGGATGCCTGTTTGTCAATGTCAAAAACCGCAATTTACTGGCATTCCTTGCGACCATGTCCTAGCGGTGTGTTGCAAGTTACGTCTAAATTCGACGAATTATGTAAGCCACCATTATAGCGTTGAAAATTATGTCAACACATGGAGAGGTAATTTTTCCGACTTTGGTAACGCCCACAATTGGCCATTTGAAGCTGGAGCACCCACAATCAGGCCAGACCCAAACAAAATTAATAAGGGTAGGAGAAAGCACAAGAGAATTCCAAATTCTATGGATGATATGGAAGCTCGAATTAGGCCTCGCAGTGCAGTACATCGTCCAGAGGGATCAAATAGAACAAGAACTTCAGGTTGGAAATTACATAGTGAATAAGTGAATATTTAATTATTTGATACATGTAAACATTTTTTTGTTATTATTTCTTAGGAGCAACTGGTGAAAGACGAAAAAGCGTATCTGGTCCACGACCAGAGGCATCCGCTATGTATGCCGAGGCAACTGCTACACATGGTTCACAAAGAAGCGTATCCGGTAGCCGTCCATCTGGTAGCCAAGCAGAGGCATCCGGTAGTCGTCCATCTGGTAGCCAAGCAGAGATATCCGGTAGCCATCCATCCGGTAGCCATCCATCTGGTAGCCAAGCAGAGGCATCCGGTAGCCGTCCATCTGGTAGCCGTTGGAGTAGAATATTCAGACGTGGTAAACACTGAAAAAATTTGTAGCTGTTCTGACCTTTGCCCATTAATCATTAAAACTGTACTTATCTGTAATATTTTTGTATAGAGAAGTTATGTTTTCTGGAAACTAGACTTCCATACCTTTAATTTGGTATAAAGTATATCAAAATCCATGTATCCGTTTTCTCTAAATCGAACTTTTAATCTGCTCAACATCTGGGACTGCTTAATAGAAAAAATTTGTAGCTGTTCTGACCTTTGCCCATTAATCATTAAAACTGTACTTATCTGTAATATTTTTGTATAGAGAAGTTATGTTTTCTGGAAACTAGACTTCCATACCTTTAATTTGGTATAAAGTATATCAAAATCCATGTAGCCGTTTTCTCTAAATCGAACTTTTAATCTGCTCAAAAGCTGGGACTGCTTAATAGAAAAAATTTGTAGCCGGACCAATCTGGACCATTCCTTTAACTTCGCACCAATCTCAAACCACAAATAATATTGGGCCCCCTGCAAAATCCCGAATAGGCACCGGCTGGGAGTAAATGTCAAACCATAAAGTGAAAGGAATCTTTTACACAACGGAATTAGTTAAGACCGGACCGGCCCTCCGGTCTTGGTTATGAATTTTTGGAGAGACCGGACCGGCCATTCGGTCTTGATTTGTTTATAATTTTTCGGATCTTCTGTGACACATGCAATTGTAATAGTTAAAACAGATTAAAATTTTGGGAGACCGGAGGAGCCCTCCGGTCTTGAGTAAAGAAAAATTTTAAGACCGGAGGAGCGCTCCGGTCCTTCTGATTTTTGAAAAAAAAGAAGTAATCATACTGGATCAGTAAAAAACATTTTCTTAATTATGATTTATCAAAAAAATCCCTCATTTAACCCATGTGATCCTCCAGTCTTTTGGAACTTTTAACATAAGCTTGGTCCACAAAGTTTTCTTACAAACTCACTTTAAGACTCATGTACACCAGGTCTAAACAAAGTAAAGAAATCATCTTCCTCGGAATTTGTTTATGATGTCAAATCATGACCTAGTTGTCGTATATTGGTTTTTAGATTATAGACTTGTTGTTGTTGGCTGTGGAGGGAAAGCCAACAAACTTCTTGCCTTGACTTGGTCAAGCATTCTGTCATGGGCTAGAACTTTGATTTGAAAGGCTAATATTTGATTTACATTTAAATAATAGTGAATGTTCTCAAGGTGTTTGATAAAATGTTCAAACCAAATGTTTATTTTTTTTGTTTTATGGAATAGCAGTACAATTGAATTAAGTACAAATGTTGAGGTTGTTGAAAATATATAAAATTGGGATCCTTTGGTTGAATTCTTGTTTGTATGTGTAGAAAACAAAATAACTCATGTACAAATATAATTATTTTGATATATAAGTTTGACATCTGATTAATATAACAATTTAAAAAAATCAGCAATTGAACCGGTTAAACCACCGATCCGATCAGTGGACCGTTGAACTGAAGTTTTAGTGGTTCGATGTCCAGTCCGGTTCCGATAACATTGATTTAAACCGATTTAATTTATGAGTGATGCATTTACATGCAAATTTTTTATATTCTCAAGTTATTTTAGTATCAAATAAAGCGATAAAAATGTTCAAAAATGAATGTATTAAAATTAACTTAAAATTTGCACATTTGACCCCTTGACTTGATACTAAATAAATTCAAAAAATTATAATTTTTCATATAAACTCACAACGAATGACATAGATCGATTTAAATGGTTTGAATTTACCGTTTGAAGTCGTTTCGATATATTTTGAAGTTAGTGTTATATTGACTAAAATAATACTAATGTTATACTAATGAGACTCAATCAAATCAAACACTTTTATAAACACTTGTACATATAGAGGAGTCACGGGTCATTAATTGATAGTTGTCCTATCATGGAATTGACAACTTGACAAGTAAATATAATAATTTTTTATTAATAGCTTTTCTACTACGAATTATTATTGAAAGTTTAGATAAAACAACTTAATTAACAGGAAATCCTGTACGAAGATATAAGGAAAAAAACATCTTGACCAGAAATTATAAGATAGCGACACTAGAATGGCAGTGATCATTGGTTATTCTTAATTTCAAAGTTATATCAAATCAATAGATAAACTAAACTGAACTCCAAATTTGGTTCCAACTTTACACAAATGATGACATAGAAAGTTTGAAAGGGGTGACTGAACTATTAATTCGGTTACCCGAACCAAATTTCAAAAATATGGACCTCATTTTTCTTTCTTCTTTCTTTCAAAATTTGGTTCATGAAAGATGACTGAATCAATGCCAATACGGTCACCCTCTAACGATCAAATTAATGGTGCGGTCCTTACTATTTTTGGAGAAAAAAATATCAATTTATTTTCGGACAATTTTCTTTTTAATTTCTAAAAACAAAATTGAAACCTACATGTTAATATATTATCAATCTTGTTAGCAAATAATGTGAAATAAGAAATGGAACCAGAGAAACCAATATTATCAGAACTGGATCGGACATCGATTCGGTAATACTCCGGATCAATGGTTCACTGGTGCATTCTCCAAATAAAATGAAAGTATAAGTCATTAATTAATTTTAGCTAAGTGCAAGGGACTAATGCATTAAATAAAAGTTTACTTTGTCAAATGCTTAATAAAAAATTGTGCAACAAAAATGAAAGACTAAAAAGTTATATTCTAAGGTTGAACAAATTGGCACTCGATAAACAAAATGTCAAAATGTGAAGCTTTTAAATCTATTCTCCTTAATTTTTTTTTATAAAGAACTAGCCTTTGGTCTAGTGGCAAAGACACATGATCTCTATGTGAGGCCCTGAATTCAAAATTCAGATAGGAAAAATTCTTTGTTGTAATAACAAGAGTATTAAATAGTTGATTGGCTTGACCTCCAACTTTACTCAAAAAAAAAAAAATTCTTTTATAGAACCTAAATCAGTCCAATCAAGTCGGTAAGTACTTAATATCGAATAAATATACATTCTCATAGACAACGTTCAGATTTTTTTTTTTTTAATTATTAATACTTGAAGATTTAGAAAACATGAAGTGAAAACTAAGTCTGAATTTAATGACGAAACTAATATCAAAATGTAAAATATATATTTCTTTTAAGCTCAAATTCTGTTGAACTTATTTTTAAGATTATTAAAATAAAATATCATACGAGCGCTTTTTTTCATCAAAGAGATTTTAGGTTTTACAGTTTTATACTTTAATTTTAAATTGAATAACTAACAATATAAAAATTTTTCATTCTTTTTATTAAAAAATAAGAGAAAATGTTTATATCCACGTTTTGTCCACAGCATCTTATCCAGTACTTTTTAACTTGTTTTAACGGATTTCAATCCTCACCCTCATAAAAAACATCTCTTCCGATATTTTTCTTCTCACCGTTGATGCTGATGGATGCTTGACTATTCGCAAATCAAATTGACGTATATTTTTATCCCCGTTTCTATCCTGATGTCGATGGATGCTTGACTGTTCGCAAATTGCAAACTGATGTTGGAAACGATGCAAGGTAATTTGAACTTTATAATAACAAATATTGCTATCTTTTATAGTAAAAAAATCTTTTTTTAGCCTAGTTGTATTGCCATAATCGATTACATCTAGAAATCGTATAAATACAAGGTGCAACATGCAACTATTTTGTGCTAATAGATGATTGTCAGTACTCAAACTAGTCGGATCCAGACATAAACAGGGGGAAGGGAGAATAATTTTAATTTTCAAAATTTCAAATCACTCTTCCCGACCGATACTGCATCGCTCCGTGTCTCCATGCCTGAGACCTCCGCTGTATCTTTTGGCGGTGGTGCCACACCAGTCCGCCATTCACCAGCGTTGAGGAAGATCCAGATTCGACCTGTCGACGGCCTCCTCTCCACCGGGTCTCTGAACCTTGCTAGTTTCACCTCCACCTCTCACTCGATCTATCTAACACGATTGAGATTGAACTGGCGGTGTCCGGATCTGACCCTGATTTCTCACGAATAAGATGTACGGATTCGATGCTCATCTGATTTGCTTCAATCTAGTAATACTTTGAGGCTGATCTGATCTAACAGATCAGCTGTTGATCTCGTCTAATTTTGTAAAAAAAATTATCTCAATATTTGATTTGAATTTTTTATTTTGAATTTGATATTTGAATTCAAAATTACATAGATCGACATAATTTTTGAAATTTGATATTTTAATTTTAATTTTGAAAAAAAATTGATTAAAAAAAATTAATTTTACATAATTTTCGGAGTTATTTTGAAAAAAATGCAAGTTTGATAAGTGGTTCAATTTTAAAATGTTCTAGAATGTTTTAAAACTGTTATTAACTGTAAGTTAGAGAAGTACACCAAGTGGTCCCGCAACAAGTACAGTTAGTTTGGCAAGTTGTGCAAGTTACGAGTACACAAAGTGGTCCCGCTGGATGTTAGAATTTTAAAGTATGTTTTGTATATAATTCGTTATATGACATTATAGTATATAATTAGAATTTTACAGAATTCGCGCAAGTCAAATAACTATTTGTGAACAACTAGTTGTGGACAATTAAACGCTTCCAAAAAATAACTATTAACAATCTATATTAAATTTTCTGCATTTTAATTTTTTAATAAAGTTATAATATTTCAACAATTGATAGTTTGATACACATAATTATTTAAAATTGTTTAAAAGAAAACGTTGTAGCAACACAAAAGACTATAAACATTCTCACGGAATAACACATCTTATGTGCTTTTACCTTTTTCTGGCCCTTAATTTTACGAAAACCGTGCAGTATTTTTTTTTCCAATTTATCTGCTTATTCGGTATTTCATTTGAACTGAACCGGACTTGGTGTCTGGTCCGGTTTATTCCGGTTCAACCATCCGGTTCGGTTTAATAACAGAGAGAAATAGTGATCATGCCAGAATGTCAGGAGTCGATTTTTTTATTAATAGGAAAAATAAAAATAAAATATCGATTATAGGTACACTTTTATGAAATTTAAAAAAAAAATTATGGTTTATAACGTCTAGGACACTGTAGCTGGACGTTATAAACCATAACATCCAATTAATCCAATCATTAATGATCACTAACTAAAAAAAAGAAAAAAAAAACACTTTCCTTGAACGTTATGAACCATAAAAAAAAAAACACACACACACTATAACTAGACTTCATATACCATATCATCCAGCTACAGTGTTTTTAGTTAATTAGTGATCATTAATGATTGGATTAACTGGACGTTATAGTTTATAACGTCTAGCTACAGTGTCTTGGATGTTATAAACCATAATAATTTTTTTATTTTTCGAAATTTCATGAAAGTATACCGCATAATCGATATTTTATTTTTATTTTTTCTAGTAATAAAAAAATCGGGGAAAGGAATCCAGAGATAGTGGAGAGTGGTAGTTAGGGATGGGTCTTATTCTTTGAAATACAGTTTTCAACTAATTTCCAAAGAGACCTTTTGGATTTTATGTCTGATTGATTGATGAGATCAGAAAAGTCAAAACGATATCACTAGTTGCAATTTGACCAACTTGAACGGATATTTTAACAAAAAAAAAGAAAAGAAAAATTAATGAGGTGATTATTTCTTCCCGGTGATAAAGTTATCAACTTAATAGATTATGTATAATCATGGTTTAGAACTTTCTAATCACCTCAATTTGAGCGCTCAGCGATGGCTATGAATCTAAGGCTGTGTTCCACAAAACCTCTGCGTAGAGAGAGGGAACAGAAGGGAAGGGAAGAGATCGCCGACTGTTTACTTTGTCTACATTTCAATTCGGAGGTGACAAACTTCAGAACTTTTCTACAATCAGTTCTCGCTTTCTCTCCTCCGCTTCCCTCCGCTTCTTCCCTGATTTTTTCCTTCCGGAGCAAGATAACGAGTGATATTTCCCTTCAACTGAAGCACAGGATAACTAAGCGTATTGTCTTTTTTTCATTTGGTGTGCGTGCTACGAAGTTAAAAAAACTAAAAGTATTGACAACTATTTTGACTTATACATGAATCGTCCGATACTCCGATCAATAGGAACAAAATATAAAAGTGTGCGTCTGATGCACTATGTGAAAAGAAAATAGCTTTGTCAACATATTTAATCTCCAGGAAAAGCTAACGGAAGTTCTCTGTTTTCATTTTGGGTAATGTACCCGTAACCCCTAAATGTAACCCGCTAAATATAGTATTTTCATACAATCACTTCTTATTATCCTATATTTTGACAAGGAGAAGAAAATCCAGAATTTTTTGCTGGGACATATTCATAGGCGGATTCAAGATTTTGGTCAGGGGTAGGCACAAATTACTGACAATAGTGCAACTTTTTTTCCTGACGAATAAGAGCGCAGTAGCGGATAGGAATTTCAAAAAAATATGACGTGACAGGATACATCGCAACACGGTACGTTTTGGTCACGGTACGACACGTTTACCGGTCACGTGTTGTGACTCACATGTCTCATGCTGTGACCGTTCACGTCACATGAAAGGTTTAATCGTACCATGGCACGTGGTCACATGAGTCACGTGTAATTAGGACCGTTAAAACTTAATCGAATAGTAAATCTCAAATAAACTAATATAAATTATAAAGAAATAGTTAAATATAACCAAACGTGACAAACAGGTCACGTGTGGTCAAAGCGTGACTAACGTGCCTTGACCATCATTCCAAATTTGATCACGGTACAACATGACACATAAAAATCTGACTTGATCACGGCACGGCACTTGATTCAGAAATAGGCACAAGTTTAATTTACCACTAAATCTAACAAAAAAAATTCAAATCCAGGAATAAACACAATTTACCACTATATCTAACAAAAAATTCAAATCCAGATAGGCAAGTGCCTACCTGAGCCTCTCTGCATCCGCCACTATATATCCATGTACTGTATCCTACTTGGTGGGACTTGTGAGGAGGTAGCGTCTCTAATTAACTAATTAGTTACATACTCCCTCAGAAATTAAAACCATCTCTGCGGTACAACACTTTCATCAGTATCATGGATCCAGATAAACAACTTCTGTACACCAAAGATTATTTTCCCTTCCCTTATGATCTAATCTTGACATCAAAATTGCAAACCGAACCATGGAAAAACGGTGTCGAACAAGAATTCTTCGCCAATAACTACAGGTGTCTCTTTGTTAGGCACCCGAGATTTTATTCATGCCATTTCTGTGACCGCGAATTCCATTCATCACAAGCGCTTGGTGGACACATGAATATACACCGAAGAGATCGTGCAAAGCTTCGACAAGGATTACATCTCGATCCAAATGAAGGTCATATTACCAGTACCCTCCATGCATCAACATTCAAAAGAAGCAACTCAAGTGACGCTATGGGTGGTCTAATTAAGAGAGCATCTATCTCTTCTAGGGATTGCACTCTTTCTTTGTCTAATTCCTCTTCCATTATTGAAAATCGTGTTGGGTTTCGCATGAAAGATCAAATTACAAAAGATGATCCTGTGATTATAAATGCGAAGAGAAGGCGTGTTGATACTCTGATCGAGACACAAGATCAAGATGTTGATCTCGAGCTTCGGTTATAGATCCTACTGATTTAGGCTAGGATTAAACAGGGGATATATTACAGAAAACCTGTGCACTAAATAATTTGCATTTTACCTAATTTTAGGTAACAGCCTTTCTCGTTCGAAGAAACATTTGATAACAGCCTTTCTTGTTTCTAGTTTTCTTTTTCTTTCCTTTCCTTCTCTCTCTCTCTCTTATTATTTTATTTTTTACAAACAGAGATTTTGATCAAAATCTTGAGTTTGATCACTTGCTGATCATTTTTATCTAATATTGCAGTATTAATTATAGGATGTTAATACAAGAATATATGAGATATTAATTGGAATCCTAGTTACATACCCTAATTGTTTTCTTGTGGAAATTCAAGGTATTGAAGTGCAGCAAATTTTTTTATGAACTTAATTTAGAGTTTGTAATTGGTGAAAATAAGAATAATACCTTATTATCTTATAATAGGAATATAGATGGAGCCCAGTTCAATGTTTTGTTCTAAATTAATTTAATAAACAGTAACTGTATGCATAACAACTTTAGTATATATTTTACCAGATTGGATGCCAAATAACAATAATTCTTTTAAAAAACTACGCGCAATGAATGTACTGTGACGAAAGAGTTATTTCGACAACAAACAGTAACAATGGAAATGAAACTGCCGATACAAAAGGCAAGGGAAGGACTCATTAACAAAGAGCTTAACAAGGAAGAGAGGTCACTGCTGCTAATAGCGCAATTTGTTATTTGGCGAGGGCGCTGTTCAAGGATCTTCACAGATAAATCCAATGAAATTGAGCAGCTCATTCAACCAACTCGGAATCACAAGCAGCCATACAATAATATAGGCCTAAACCAGTAACTGATTCTTTCTTTTTCTTTTTTTTGAAATTTCTTGACAGAAGCTGCCAGAATATTTTAACCAGTAACTGATTCAAATTAGTATACTGGCATTTTCCATCTTAGCTGATTTTCACTTTTTGTTTTTCATCTTATTTTGGTTTATTTCTCAAGCTCAACTATATTGAGCTACTTGTATCTTTATTTAAAACTGGAATACACATCTCATGAAAACTTAATCCGTTTAATCAAATGAGGGCTTGAATACACCATGCTTTTGTTGAATGGTTTATAATTATCTGATCAGATAGCTGGTCTGTTAATTAATTACTGAGGTTTCCAAAAAATAGCCAAAGAGAAATATATGAATAAGAAAAAAGATTGCTTTGATGCTTGAGGAATATCACAATCCCTGGTAGCATGCGCTGTGGGACATGGATACGGGCTTTTTTAATTGGGCCGTATCTATTTCAAATAATAAAATCATGAAACTGACCAATAAACATATTTCTCATACGAAATGCTATGGTCCATCTTAGGACTAATTTGCGCTTATAAAATTAACATAACTTCCAGTGCAAACTAAATAGAAGCCCAAATCAAATGGTACAGGAGAAAGATACTTTTATAGGTTCTAAAAGCCCAACCGATGTAACCGACATCATGAGGCCGGACTTTTTTTTTTTTTTTTTTTTTAACTTTTACAGAGGCTGCAAGGTCGTGAAAAAGAATTAAATTTTCAACCTTTAAATAACCAACAATCTTAGAACAGTAATACCTCTCTTTTCTCTAAGACCAGACTTTCAATCCAATGATTTGACAAATTCATCTCACCTCTAAGATACTTATAGATTCGTTATATTAACACATATTTTAAAACAATTGCATGCATTACAGATTCAGATCGAATTGATTTAGATTTTGATCAGATGGTCCGGAGTTAAACTCAAAAGGTGAGCTAATGTGGATGATCCGGACTCAGTTTCAACTCCATTTATATGATAATTTGGATCTCCTAAAGTAATTCAAACTTTGAGTTTGGATTCGAACCATTCAATTAAAATCGGCATGAATATTTAAAAAGTCTTGTAAATTCTAACCTTGAACGAATTGGCTCGAATTCTGATCAGACAGTCTGGATTCATGCCCAAAATTTGATTTACTTTGAAAATATGAACCCTTTCTATCAAGGTCAAATACTATATGTGCCGTATTCGAATTTTTGTAAATTCGAATACAGATAGTTTGCGGATTTTGATATTGATATGGATATGATTTATGCATATACATATACAAACACGACTTAAATTTCGAAAACTGATACATATACGAATGCGGATTTTTGAATTTTTCGCATGTTTGTCTGTGAGAATACCGTATTCATAATTATTATATTCTTCGGATATCCGTTTGTATGGATATAGATACAAATATAGATAATTATCTGTATCCATATTTTTTTTTATTCATTTGTTTAGAATCATATTTGTATAGAGGGGAATTTCTTTTTATCTGTTCATTAAAAATATACTTACATTGGTGATTAATTTTTGTTAACGAGATATATATTTTACAATGACATGACAAATTTTACGTGAGAAAGTTTATTATGTTCATTATAATTGTTAAATATTCAAATTATATTTGTATTTTATGTTATTTTATTTTTAATGAAGAAATATTTATTAGATAATATGTTAATTTTATTTAATATTTTAATTAAATATTCAAATTATATTCATATATATTCACGAGGAGAGCTCAAATGCTCTATTACTTTATGCTCCAATCGTATTCTAACATCTTTATCTTCGATTTCAAAGTACAAACAAAAGATTTGAACTGCTCAACATGATATCCACGTTAAAATGTGCTTCGAAATCAAATTTTACAATTTTTGAAATTTGTTTACTACTTTTTAAGATAGGTACAAAATCACTGATTTTGGATGCTCCATAATTTTTTGAAAAAAAAAAATATTGATTTTGTATTATCTTAAAAAAAATTCTAAAAAATAAAAAAAATTGATCTCTAAACACATTTTTTTTTTTTTGAAAATATTGGTAGAGGCTACCAATTAATTACATCATTTCTAAACAGCTAACCTCAACTTAAAATACAATTATTACAAAAACCTCTATTGTCCATCTAGCCTATCCCTTCTCTGATCACTGGTCCAGTACTCTCATCCATAGCTCCGCCTCTTGGAGTATTTGTTGTACCAGAATATTTGGAGGCTTGAGCTTGTCAGAAAATACTTTATCGTTCCTCTGCTTCCATATATTCCACAACGTGCACATAAACAAATTTGCCCAATCTCTCTTTGTCGTGGCCGGCTCCTGTCTGAATTTTTCCCACGATTTCTCCCATGTCTGTTGGATAGAATTGCCTACAGTAAGGACATCTCTTCCCTTACACCTTGAGATACCTCTCCAAATCATTGTTGCATATTTGCATCTGAAAAAAAGGTGATATGCTGTCTCTTGACTGCAGTGAACACACATTACACATCTTTGCTCACATTGCATGCGCCTTCTTGCCATAATATCATGAGTGAGAAGCCTTTTTTTCAGGAGCAGTACAATAAAAACCTTTACCTTTGGAGGGGTATTAGTCTTCCAAATGAAAGCAAAGTTCCATTCAATCAACCCCCCTATTGACATGGTTTTGTAATAGGAAGATGCCGAATAAACCCCCTGAGCTGTCCAACGCCACTCTATCTCATCTTCACCTTGGCTGAATTGTGCTACAAAATTTTCTGTAACCTGGGGCTCTAGGATTGAGCTATTGGCCATGCATCCTTAAGTGAAATTCCTTGCAATATAGGTCTCTGCAATCCATCTTTGAGTGATCTTATTGGGCTGCCACTCCAAGGATCATACCAAAATGAAATTGCATTGCCTTGACCTATTTTCACTCTTATGCTCCAGTAGTATAGATGTTGCAATTTTATGAGTTGCCCCCAAAAATGCGATCCTTTGACTATCCACACCTTAGGGCCATCAGTTTGAGTTTGAAGTCCTCTTAGCCTAGTAATAATCAATGACCATAAGCAATTCGGGTCTGTTTGGGCTTTCCACCACCATCTCAAGATAAGAGAAATGTTCCTCAACTCCAAATTTGTAGCCCCTAGACCTCCCCACTTCTTCGGTGTACAAACCAAATTCCAATTAATCAAAGAGATCACCTTCTTCTTCCCTTTCGATTTTCCCCACAGAAACCTCCTTCTTACTGAGTCTATCCTCCTAATCACCCATTTTGGTAACACAAAACAAGTCATATAATAAATTGGAATAGAGGCTAGGACCGAATTTTGTAGAAGCAACCTCCCACCTCTAGAAATTAATTTACCCTGCCATCCCTCCAACCTTTTCTCCAATTTTTCGATTAATGGCAGAAAGTCACTCCTTTTAGGTCTTTTAAAGGTCAGCGGCATACCCAAATAGGTGATAGGCAAGTCAGTTTGCTCACAAGCAAAAATGATTTTAACTAGCTCAAGTTGGTCTGGTGCTAGGTTGAGAGGAAGGAAGACACTTTTAGAATAATTGATTTGTAGCCCTGAAATGCTTGTGAAGAGCCTCAGTATCAATTTCAAGGAGATCATAGTGGTTAGATCAGCCCTGACGATAATTACCGTATCATCAGCATACTGCAGGGCCATGATCGGTTCACTTAGTTTCGCTGAGAGGGGCTGCTGTAAGGTATCGTTGACTGCATCAATTAGTCTTTGTAGCACATCCACTGCCAAGTTAAATAGAAGAGGGGAGAGGGGGTCCCCTTGCCGCAGTCCCTTCTTATGTGGGAAATATTCTGTTGATTCACCATTTATGACAATACGAGAAGAAGAGGTTTGGAGTAGGTGTTCAATCCACATGCACCATTTGGTAGGAAAGCCCCTTGCAGCCATTACACAACTAAGGAAATCCCAGTTGAGGGAGTCGAAAGCTTTGGTGAAATCTAGTTTCAAGAACACTGCCGGGCTTTTGGCATGCGAGATATGTTGTAGAATTTCTCTTGTTGCTAAGAAATTTTCTGATATTTGGCGACCTCGGATAAATGCGGACTGCTTGATGGATATAAGGTCGGGTAGGTGATTGGCTAGGCGGGTGGCAAGCATTTTGGAGATGATTTTAGGGACTAGGTTAATGGTACTTATCGGTCTGAAAGCGCCTACAATATTTGCTCCTTCCTTTTTGGGTATCATCAGTATATTTGCTCGATTGATTTTACTTAGGTTCAAGGTTCCGGCATGAAAACTTTGTATTAATTGCACTATGATTTCTTTGATCTCTTGCCAGTATAGCTGCGGGAACTCGTTGGGAAGACCATCTGGGCCGGAGGCTTTGTTCTTTGCTAGACTAAAGACAGTCACTTCAATTTCCTGTAAAGAAAAATCAAATTGCAAACATGTTAGCGGGCTTGGGTTTGGGTATATATGGGAAGGGTCAAAAGGATGTACAGGGACTGCGGTTCCAAGTATATTTTTCATGTGTTGGAAGAAGGTAGATTTAATGGCTTGAGGAAGGGTAATAGCTTGGTCTTCATGGTTAATTGATATCACTGTGTTTCTTCTCAATTTTGAAGAGGCGATAGCGTTGAAATAACGAGTATTATTATCTCCTTCCTTGAGCCATCTACATCTAGCTCTTTGGCTCCATTTTATTTCATATAGTCTAGCCAAGTGAAATGCTCTTCTTCTAATGCAAAGCCTCAATTGAAATTCACCATTGGTCAATAAACGCTTCTCTTCAATTTGGTCAAGAGTTAAAATTGCCTTCTTGCAATTCTCAAGCTGGAGCACCATTTGACCGTGTTTAGAGTAATGCCAAGATCTCAAAACCATATGCATTTGCCCCAGTTTTTTATCAAAGTTCTCAACTTGATTCATCTCTTGTACCCTCTGACCCGACCAAATATCATGCACTACTTGTTTTACCTCTTCGAATTGAAACCAGAATCTCTCCAATTTGTACGGTTTAGGTTGGGTTTGTAGCTGTTGGCAAGATAGTAGCAAGGGTGCATGATCGGATACAGTGGCTTCCAAAGTCGTGAGAAGAATTTTTGGAAAGTGTGTCTCCCACTGCCTTGTGATAAAGATCCTGTCAATTTTGGAGAAAATGAGATTCGGCCTGTGATTCGACCACGTGTATGTTCTGTTCTTGAGAGGTACATCAATTAATGTTAAATCCATGATCAAATCATTAAAAGCACACATTAGCGAAATTCCCCGCATGTCACCTGAGCGGTCCACCAGCCAGCGTACTAAGTTAAAATCTCCTGTCATTATCCACGGCTTGTCAATTGTTGCCCCCAAACTTCTTAGCTCACCAATGTAAACCCTTTTCTGTTGATCTATGCTAGGGCCATATGTGTTAGTGACAATGAATTGCTGACCCGAACTAGTCTCTGACAATTTCACTGAAATCTTGTGCCTTGTAGACCATGCTGAAATCAGATGGAATCTCCTTTTCCATGAAATCAGACAACCACCACTTGACCCAGTTGCATTGATAAACATACAATCATTCTCAAAAAAGGAAGGTAAAACAGTGACCACATAATTGAAATCAATTTTATTCCACTTCGTTTCTTGCAAACAGACTATATCACACCTCGAGCTTCTAATTACATTCCTCACCACCGAACACTTCTCCAAAGATCCGAACCCCTTACAATTCCACGATAAAAGTTTGACTTTTTTTAAATTCATTCAAAAGGAAGGACTTCTTTGCAAATCGTGACTAGGAGAGACTAGTCTGAACCTGAGCTCAGGTCATCGTCGGAGTCAGGGTCGAAATCCGAGATGCGATCATCTTGATCCGCTTCCTTCTCTATTTCTTGACCAATTTGATTCATTTGTTGTTGCGACACTCTCTCTGAGTTATCTTCTTGCAAAATAGAGTTTAATTGCTGCACTGGTATGCCACAGGCCTCTGCTATGTTTTGACAATGCTGTAAATCAACTCTAACCTCTATGAAGCCTTCTGGATCGAAATCCAACTGGGCTCTTTCCACCTCCTTTGCTTTGGGCCTTTTAGTAGCAAGTTTTTTCAATCTTTGGACTTCCACATTTTTGGGCCGAGGCCTCTTAGAATGTTCCCCTTTAGTAAGCACAGGTTTTCTAATAAGAGGAATTGATGGGCGCATAGTTTGGTTACCGCCAGGTGTCGCTTTTTCTGCTAGCTTTCGGCCTTTTCTCAACACGTGGTTGAGCAGCACCTGATTGCCGCCAGCTGGCACTCTCTCCACCCCACGTTTTGACACTTTGACACCCGAAAGTTCTATACCTTGCAACGAACAGCTGTCTTTCCGACCCTGCATTGGTTTGAAGGGTTTTTTGTTCTCATTCCTTTTGGCACTACTCGTTTTTCAAAGAAGATTTGGAGAAGTTTCCTGGGCTACATTGTTGGCTAGCGCTGTCTCTTCTGTCTCTAAATCAGAACTGGCAGGAACCTCAGTATTCGTGCCTGCCCCGTTTAGGATCTGGTGTGGTACCTCTTTCTCTGTAATCACTTCTGTAACCAATGTTTTCCCTTGTTTTTGACCCGCAACATCACCGGCTTGTTGATTGCGAGTGGTACATATCCTGTTTTTTTCCGGATTCTCTGTGGTGTTTGTTGCTATGCCTTTCATTTTTTTACCGGCCGGTGATACCTCGCATATTTAACCTATATTTGACTTGATTTCGTACCAAATTCACGTTCTAAATTGTCAAAATCATGTGCATTTCATTGATATATCCTTAGAATTTGGTACTGCTGAGAGTTTGTTTGTTTTCTGCAGGATTGGAGCAAAATAAACGAAGAAACGGCATTTTTGGACTCTCTGGTACGGCCCTTACCAGGCTTGGTACGGCCCTTACCAGACTTAGCCGATCCAGCCTCCCTCCCATCTTGTACGGCCTAGCCGTACCACTTTGGTACGGGCCGTACATAGATGTCGCCTGGCAGAATTCAAATCTTGGCAGAGGCTATTTAAAGCGAGGGATCTCTCCATTTTCGAGGATTCCATTCCATTCCAGATTGAGAACTGAGAGAAAGAGAGAAAGAGAGAAAGAGAGCAAAGGAGCAAGGAGAGAAGAAGAAGGAAGAGGAAGAGGCGAAAATCGACGGATCAACCCCTTCTCCACTCCCGATCTTCGATCTAGTTCTATCATGCCTCTCTTTATCTCTTTATTTGTATTTCTGGACAGATCTATGACTTGTGAGTAGTAGATTATTGTTTCTAGGGTTTGTAGATGGATTTTCTTGATTTGTGTTGTTTTTCTTGATTTGGATCTTGTTTGAACTCTTTTGATTGTATTGATTGTGTATTTGTTTGTCTTGATTGCTTTGTCTTGCTGTGATTGCATGTGGTGTGCCTATAGTGGTAGATCAACCCTAACAAGGTCATGTGACCATTGCCTTCTCTCAACCAAACCAATCCCTTTAGGTAGACTTGTTCGAATTGAAGCCGAAAGGTTGAATTCTCCCCTAATTGACAGATTAGAGGATACCTTAGATCTCCAATCAATCAACTAGAGGATCTGGACCAAAACACGAGAGTTGAGGTTTAGAAACCCTAGAAGGTGAAGAATTGACTCCAAAACCTAGATCTTGAACCAACAAACGAGAGTTGAGGTTTAGGAACCTTAGGTATGGTCAATTGAACCTTTCTCAAGAGTTTAATACAAGGTACCAGCAAGAAATGCATCAACTCGAACTTGTAAGCTCTGTTCTGGTAAATCAGTACGGGTCTTACAAGAGTGGTGCGGCCTACCCGTACCAAGCCCCACTCGGCTTGGTCGGACCAGGTTGGTGCGGCCTAGCCGTACCAACTTGGTAAGACCCGTACCACTAGAGGCAAATCAGAGATGAAGTCTGAAACCCTTGAAACATCTTTTATCCTAAATCAAAACACAGTTTATACCTTTCCTTGCACAGTTACTATTCTATTGCATTGTTTGATTGCTTGAGTTGATTCTTTAGGAAGATTAAGTACCAAAACTCCCTCTTTCTCACTTCTAGTTTTTAGTCGAGATAAGTAGATTCTAGATAAAGAAACCGTCCCTGTGGATCGATACCCGATTATACTCCTCGATAGGGTTGTGCACTTGCAACCCTAATCGGAAGGTGTAACCGCGGTTTTAAAAGGTACGCTCCCAAGCGTACCGAAACTTGCGTTGCGCTTTCACGCGAACAGCCGGCTTCTCATGCCGAGCTATTGCCTCTTCTCCGGCGACAATTACTCTCACCTCCTGAGGTAGAGAATTGATGTCTTTCCCTCTACAGAGCTCCATAACCGATTTCTTTGTCATCTGAACTGTGTCATTTGAGTCATCACCAGAGGGAGTTTGCTTCGGCTGTGAGAAAATCTCTAAGGGGGCGTTTGGTTCGCGCTATAAATCATTCCAGGGAATACAAGGATTCCAAGGAATGTAATGCCAGAGAATTCTATTCCAAGGAATGTGTTATTACCATGTTTGGTTCGCACATAGCCATTGTTTCAATATTCCAAGAAATGTGTCATTACCATATTTGGTTTGCGCATAGCTATTGCAATGGCTATCAAGACATGTCTTGATTATTTTTAGGATATTAACTAAATAATATTACGTTTATTGAAATTTTATTTTTATGTATTATTTAAAAATAAATTGTAAATCAGAAATCAAATTAATATACAAAAATAACATAACGTGAAAAAAAAAGTATTTTAAACACTAAGCATTGAAAACTACTTGAACAACAACAAAAAATAATAATAATATAAAATATGTGTAATTCGCTCACCATCTATCTCCTCTAGCAGTAAATTGGCATCTTGCATTTCAACATCCAAAGGATCAATTGGCATTTCCCTTCGAATATGATTATGAATGAGCGCACATGCTGCAATTATTCGACATTGAATATTTACCAGTATAACTCTGCATCCTTAATTTGGTTAAAATGCACTAATTAAAACTTGAAATTTTAACCGAATTATAGAAATTCTTCAATAGAAAACCAATCTATGATACTTGAAAGCGAATCATGGTAAAAAATTACAACAAAAGAGCAGATAATGGTTTAAAAAAATCAAGAAATTAGTAGCAGTATTCTCCTCATTAGTAAATTGCATTTCAGGGAAATTCCATACAAATTGACAGCTAATTAAATGATAATCAACTAATGAGGAGAAGCAAGATTTTCACTCGTCTTGCTAACATAGTCCTCTCTTCATTTCTAATTTGAAGTGAAGGCGGTTTCATTTCTTTATGTAATGCTCTGATTGGAGTTGGTTCTTTTAAAGATAAAGACAAATCATCACCACACCTTGCGTTTGTTGGAGTTTCCATTCTTTTTTCCTTTTTTTTTTTAAATAACATTCAATTGTACATTGTGCCTCTATAGCCCTAATTTTGCAACTAGAAATTGACCATAAAACCGAGCAAAAAATACAGAAACTAGTATAGAATTTTGTCAAATGGTACCGTGTATCAATACCTATCCCAATTTATGAACAAAAGCCAGCAGCAAGCGTGAAGACAAAAATTTTCACACTAGAATCGGAGTTCTAAATTATTCAATTTGAAGGGAAGTGAGGAGAGAGAGAGCGAACCTGCAATTGGAGTTCTAATCTACTTAATTTCTGAACGAATTAGAGAAGGATAGTGCGAAGAGAGAGAACCTGTAATCGGAGAAGAGAAGTCGGAGATGGAGAGGAGGCTGAAGAGAGAAGTCAGAGTCGGAAACAATTTTCCTCTGGCGAAAATTATCGGGAAGGAAGAAAAACTATCGAAGAAGAGGGAAAGAGTTTCAACCGAAAATAATAAGAAATCGCGCCTTGATGATTTCCGTCAAGCGGGAATGAAGAAATTCCGCCTTTTTTTTTTGCTATCGGAATAGCCATGAACTATGGCATTTGAATGGCAAGGGAATCGCTGATTCCTGTGTTTATTCCCTTCCTCTTTTAACCAAACGTGGGCATCGTAAAAATGGCATGGAGATGCCAGGGAATCCCTCTCAAATAACGCAAACCAAACGCCCCCTAATGGTATTGGGAGGTCTTCCTCTCTGTATAGTGGTATTGGTAGCCAGGTTTTTGCTATGACCTCCACTGGGGTCTCCTATCCCGCCACTACAAACCCTATGTGATATGGGATGTTCTCTAGCTCCTTTACTGCCACCGCCACCGTCCAAACTTTCAAATCTCCGATTGCACTTTGCTCTACAGTACCAAGGTAGATTCCAATCCCACCTATTGCTTGAGCCATCTCCTTCTCTCTGCTAATGTGAGGAGGAACTCCTATAAGGTCTAGTAGAACCTTATATTTGGGGTTGTGAATGATCGTGCCAGTTGCCGGGCTCCATTGACTGAATGAATACCCCAAGTCCCATACTGTTGTCGGAATTGCCTCAATGAATCTGACAGGATCAATCTCCAGTGGCAAGTGAATCAAGTACCTGGACCCATTTAGTATCCCAATTGATACATCATGTACAGTGACCAGTTTGGTCATTGCCGCATACTCTGCCACCTGGTCTAGTTCCAGGTCTTTTTCAATGCCAGGGGCATATAACACCACAGCTTTCTTCAACCTCTCTACTTCTCTGCAATGTTCCTCATCTCTAGTGATATAGCAAAAAGTTTTGTGCAGCCTATCAATTGGCAGAGGCCTTAGGTTGTGTGGGTAATTTCCTTCCAAGAGCTCGTCAAATGATGGCTCTATGGTGGTGTCCTTGACCGGACTGACTGGCCGGTAAGGTTTAGCCTTCGGTTTTAAGGCTCGCTTACAATGCTGTCCTATGTGGCCATCGCCCCAGCAACGGCCACATTTGGTTAAGTTCCTGCATGTGGCTACCGAATGTCCCCTTTCACAGCATCTAAAACATCTTCCCCGCCATTCGGCAAAATTTGGAGAGGGAGGAAATCGTAGGCCGGGCGAGGTGTGTGTTGTGACATAGTGGGTTCTGGGTATGTAACCAACATCTGTACTCGGCTGGGGGGGTAGAGAGGGTGAAGGTTTCAGAATAGATACGGCTGGAGCAGGAGGGGCGGTGGGGTTGGGGTCTGAGAGAGAGGAGAGTCGGCGAGGCATGAAATTGTTGGGAGAGGAACGCTTGACTATCTGAGAGAAAGAAGGTTGGTAGGGAAGAAACGGCTTGGTTGACGGGGTAGGCTCTGGGGCATGACGCCAGTTGGAGGGGAAGGGTTTCCGGCGAACTACGGTTCTCCACTCTCCGTCACTCATCCTCTATTCTCTCTCCCCTTTCACGGAAAATCAATCTCATGAGACCCTCTAAACACATTTTAATGTGGAGATATTATATTGGGTGGTTCAGATCTTTTATTTAAATTTTTAAATAAAGACATTAGAGTATAATTGAATCATGAAGGAATGGAGCATTTGAGCACTCCTCTATGTTCACACACACACATATATATTGTATATGATCCATATTTCTATTCATTTAATATTTAATATGTATCTATTCAATATCCGTGTCAAAAAAATAATAATACAAATGTGATTTTAGCATCATCTTTTTTTCATCTTTACCTTTATATGACTTCCCTTGTACATATTTCATTTCAATTTTCAAATGACAATCTCACATTAGTCGTCTAGTCAACAGCTCATCTGCTTCAGCTAAAGGAAAAGTCGTATAAAGTACAATACCGGAACAAATGATTTTCCAATAATAATAATTGGATACAGGAAATTTGAACACTGTACTTAATAAAACAAGCTTTTAAAACCGGGGGTAGGAGCAATTAGTCATGTCGGATTGGTTGAAAATTTCAATTATATTGTATTATTGTTTCAATTCATTAGCTTTTAGTACATGTGAAATTTAATTTTATTATGTTATGTTTTGTAAAAACAACGAAATTTGATTCTCAATTATCTTATTAGTGAAAAGTAGGACAAATAATTTAGTGCACAGATATTATTCAACTCTGAAAATAAATGTGAATCGATCAGACATCACACAAATAAATTAGATTGAAACTAACTTCATTTGATTATTTTGTAAGTTACTTATTTTATTCTTTCATATTGAAAAACTTTAAAAATTCGAAAGCCTTCTTTCATTAATTTGAACGCAAAATTTCCAACATGCTTTGCCAAAAGATGAAGCAAACTCTTATTAGATTATATTATAGCTTTGGCAATGCCGTGTCAAGAATTATTGCATGGTGATCTCTAACAAGGCAACAAGCATTATAAAAAATAAAATGAAAGAAAAGTGACAATAGACTAAACAAGAAGCAAAAATAACGCGCATTTGGAGCGGAAAGGCATCTCTCCTGTGGTTCAATTTGTCGTCTTGACTTCGAATATTCAAGTTGAGTCTATGACCGTGGACAAAAAGGAGAGATATTAACAGCGTAGGTTTAACTTCATACAGTCTTAAGATAATATAATTATGATAAAGCCGCAGATGATTTGTGTTATGTACAGGAACGGATGTAGAATTTCTATTAGAAAGGAGTAGGAATCGGGTTCAAATAATTTATTAGATTTAAATTCATTAACTAATCGGTACTAGATAAAATACAATTAATATATAAAAATAAGTACACTCTTACATAATTAAAAACAACAAAATAATTTCATTTTACATATTAAAAACAATAAAGTTAGTTCAAAACCGTAAATTTTAATAAAATTTCTATTAAAATAAAAAAGTTTCTCATTAACTCAATTTTCAGAGAGAAACAAACTGATACTGAATCCGTATTTTTCCACTATCCCTGACTCAAGGTGGATCTGCCCCTGATTCTGCATGAAGGTGAAAGTGCTCTGTTAATATTGTTCTTCGGGACCAAATCTTATCTAATCTTTTTTATTTTCTTTTAATTTCTCGCACCTGGTACGGTTGTGTCTCAACCATTCTTTTTCGCTTGCTGAGAAATTGTACAGAACAGATAAAGCGATATGAAATTAATCTGAAAGTGCCGTTGAAGAGAATATATATCTTTCCAAAGAGAGCATAATATTCGCGCATTAATATAATTACTTCATGGACTATGACAATTAATGACGATGTAAAATTAATAAACTTTTTACTCTTGATATGAAAATATATTAAAAAAAACTAAATTTATAAACCATTCAAAAATAGTGATTTTTTATCTTTTAAAAAATCTTAAATTGATGTTCATGTATATTTTCATATTTTAACGATTCACGTCAATTGTTTAAATTTAAAAAATTAAAAATATAAATCCATAGTACATATGGATATATAATATACATATACCATAGTCTCACTTTATGTATTCATATAATTTAGAAAGAAACATAATTAATTATTATTGAGTTTGGCTAGTGTAACATAAATTTCAAAATCTATCGAATTGACTTCAAACGGTGAATCCAAACCGTTCAAACCGATCTATTTCATTAGTTATGCTTTTATATGCAAAATTTATAATTTTTCGAATTTATTTAGTATCAAGTCAAGGGCTCATATGTGTGAGTTTTTAAGTTAATTTTAATATATTCATTTTTCAACATTTTGACCGCTTGATTTGATACTAAAATAACTCGAAAATATAAAAAATTTACATGTAAACGTATCACTCATAAAATAAATCGGTTTGAACGGTTTGAATTAGTCGTTTGAAGTTTATTTAATTAATTTTGAAGTTAGTGTCATATGACACCAATATTATTCTAGCCAAACTCATTATTATTATTATTTTACGAGAATTTGAATAAGATACGCATCATATGCATGCCAAGACATCATCGGAAGCGTATTCTCTGCGGAGCCAATCCCTGCGGAGCTTTTAATCTGGTCCATTTGTTTCGGATCAGACGGACCAGATCAGATCTTGCAAATTTTGAGAATATTTTCTTTTTTTTTTCAATTCGGTTAAGATCTGATCTGATCCGTCCAATCCGAAATGAACGAACCAGATTAAAAACTTCGCACAACTTCACAGAAATTGGCTCCGCAGAGGATACGCTTCCAGACATCATCAGTGGTGGTGGCGCCCACACGCAGAAACCAAGTTGGTCTAGGCGATAATACCATGGTTGTGTCAGCTTCCATTAGCAGTGAATATCTAAGTCCACACGGTGGCATGCAAAGTCAAATCATTGATTTCATTTTAGTTAATTTTTATATCCAAGTGTCAAGTTCACCGTGTGTACTCATGGAAAATTCTAGGCGGCTATGTGTTGACAACTTCACATGCGTCATCATACAATAACAATAGTGACAATATACAAGTTTTGTTTTGTCTTCTCTTCTCTTGGTTGATTCCTCGGAAATTTTATTGGGAATTCTCTATTTCTGTTCTAGAATTTTAATTGCCACCATTAAATAAAGTACAAGAGGGATTGGCTTCAAATAACAAATTTATTGTTGAAATTCATCTACTTATACTAAGTAATTCATGTATATAAATTTTTTTGAAAGTTCATATTCATTTAGTATGAGATTAAGTAGTAAAAAAAAAATGAATATTTTGTAAGTTATTTTATATATTCATTTTTCATTATTTTTTTGACTACTTGACTTGATATTAAATGAATTTGAAACTTTTAAAGTTTTATATATACGTGCATCACTCATAAAGTAGGTAGATTTTAATAGTTTTGATTTGTTACTTAAAGTCAAACTAATAGACTTTTAGAATTATGCTCACTAAACTCTCTTGGTGAATATATCACATTCTATCTTTGCTCGAATAAGAATATTACGGATGATATTTAGCCATTTGATAAAAAAGATAAAGATATTGACGAGCTATTTTAGCTTCGCGCAGCACATATAATTGATAGTGACAAAATAAAAGAAGCTAAAATAGGTTTGTTAATATCTTTATTGATAAAATACTTACATAATATTGCTCCCTGTGCCATCCTAAGTAATCACTGGCTGAGATTAAATATGGACCGTCCGTTTCTGTCAGATTTAGTCAGGTACCTGGGAAGATACGGATCCACAGATTTGATCGAGGTATTTGTTTTTTTTAAATAAATAAATTGGGTTTGAATTTGAATTGTTTTGTGCACAAATTGTTTCAAATTTCAAATATTTAGGAAAATCAGTCTTTCATCTGAATAGCTAAAGACAATATCATTCTTATGAGAGATTGAATATTCGAAATTCAAACGATTTTTTTTTTATGAAATTTGAAATTTGGAAGATTAAAATTTTATTTTTCTTTGAAAAAAATAACAAATCATTCATACTTCAGTTGTCGATTTTAATTCAGGATGAGCTAATAATTATATTGAATATTTGGATCATTCATATTTGAATGATCTCAGATCTCTGAAATTGTCGAATTTCGGTTCATATCAGGCGGTTGCTATGACTTTGTTTAATAAAATAATTGGAAATCAAGCTATTTCATATCTTTTTCAAATTTTTGCTATTACAATAAAGAATTTTTGACACTTATGATCTCCTGTATAAGAGAACATGTGTTTTTTGTCACTAAATCAAATGTTAGTTCTTAATTGCTATAAATTTTATTTTTGTGATTGTCACACCATAAAAAAATGGCGCCTCTTTACGAGGATAAAGATTTTAACTGGGCAAATTTAATTTACACAAATCATATATAACGTTATTTTGATTTTATAATTTGTGCGCTACATGAAATAAAAAATGATTTATAAAAATATTTACACTTTTATGATTCCATACACCGCTATATCAAATGGAGCGACTACATTGTGTCTTCATTTTAAAACTTTAATAACTTAACATTTAAATCTTAAATATTAAAATAAAATTGTTAGATACGGTCTATATTATGACATTTCAATTTTATTGTAATTATTATTACAAAAAATTATAAAAATGCACAGATGTAATTTTTTTAATATTAACTTATTAATTCATATATAAACAAAAATAAAATAAATATTATGTAGATATAGAGAAAATAATACATATCATATTTAGCAGTTTTATTTTAATGTATAAATTTAAAAATTTTATTATAAAATAATTGAAAATATAATGGAGAAAAAAAAGAGAGATTTGAACACTCCCGGTACGGTTTGCCAGTACTGTCTTGTTGTACACTAAAATCCATTTGATCTTTAGTTAGACCGTTGAAAATTAATAATAAATAAACATATGACACATAACAATACTGGTAATGAATCTGAACCTGGACCTGAACCATGACGTGTTTATATTAATTTCTTCGGTAGTTTGATATGTATACTATATTAAAATATTATTGCCGATGTCACGGTAAGCGCCTACAATTTGGTCGTAGCTCTTCCCTTCTTTCCTACCACTGCTTACTTCTCCAGCCTTGATTTGATGTGGCCACTACTTTATTGCGGTGCTTGTTGCAGCCTCAAGAAAATATTGTGAATATTATCCAATTTTTCAGTTTGGACTGAACTTTAGGGCCATATAAGTTAACTATTTTTTTCAATGTAAATGGATTTCGGCCTTTTTAATAAAAAAATATATTATCCAATTTTTCTATTTTTAACAACAACATATAGGAATATGCTAGCATGATACGCCTTGATATATTGAAGCATAAAAGTTGAAAATTGAAAAAAATACTCCACTGCAGGTTACGTATCAGCGCCAAGTCTGGTCTTTTTTACAAGTATAGTGAGCAGTTGACCGAGACACAGTTGGCCACATAACATCACTAACAGCCAATCCAATTCATCACTTTCAAACACATAATCGTGCTTTAGACCTAACAGTAACCAACGCGCTTTGTCGAAGCCACTTAGAAAATCTGGCATGAGCAAATCGTGCCCCTCTTATACCTCTCCCTCGGCCTCATTCCACCTCTCACTTAACACACTCTTTATGACCAACTAACTACAAATTCCTCTAAATCCTTAAATCCCTTCAAAACTGGTACACACAAATTAACAATGGTTATGTTCCCTAAATCATGGCATGCCTCCTCCCCGGCGAGTCATAAGCCGGGTGCAATAAACCAGGACCTTCAGCCGAGGGATAAACTCGGTATTCTCTCTTTCGAGGTGGCTGCTACTATGTCCCGACTCGTGTCTCTGCATCAATCACTATCTGAAGCTCAGATATCCAAGTTGCGATCTGATACGATGCGGTCCCAAGGCGTATCTTACTTGAACTCTAAAGACCAGGCGTATCTAATCAGGTTAGCTTGTGCCGAGTTGATGGAGGAATTGGAGCGCGCTGCAGATACGATTTCCCGCTTCTCGCTCCGGTGCAATGGGACTAGTTCCCTATCTTGTGATTTTACTCGTGTTTATGCAAATTTAAAGTCGGGTTCAGCCGACTTAGGGAAATTGGAACACCCGAAAGTAAAGAAAATGGAGAAGTTAATAGCCATGACAGCTAAATTAAGTGCAGAGATGGAGGCACTTGAAGAATTGGAAGCATCTGAGAGAAAAATGGAGAAGTGGTGGGGCCGGCTGAGCGGACCGATTCCGAAGCAACCGCAAATGCCAGTTGCAAATGACGACTACCGGCTAGAGCTCAAGTCACAACGTCAGATTGTACGACGACTCAAGGAGGAATCCTTATGGAATGAGAGCTTTGACAAGGCAGTTACACTGATGGCCAAGTCAGCTTGCGCTATTTTCATTCGGATATGCACTGTGTTTGGTCCATATGTGTCGGGTCTACCTCCGGTGTTTCATTCCATGGACCGTGGTCGTCCATTGTCCCGATTTCGGGCTAAATTTTCCTCAGGCCCGATTATGGAACAGCGAGATATTCCGATGAATATACCGACGAGTACTTCCTGTCCAATTTTTGGTTTAAAATCACAAATGAATTGGAAGAAAATTCTAGAACCTGCTCCTGATACGGTCGGAGCTGCTGGTCTCACTTTACGATACGCAAATGTAATATTAACAGCAGAGAGGTTGCTACGAATGGAAGCCGAAGGGAGAGAGGATGAGATGGCAGCCCAGAGAGAGGAGATGTACGAGATGCTTCCCGTAGCACTAAGATCAATTGTACGATCGAAACTAAGAGATTGGTGGAGGGATCCCGGGCCATTGGATCAGAGCCTGGCAGAGGGGTGGAAAGAAGCAGCTGGCCGCATTTTTGCGTGGCTGGGCACGATGGCAATAGACACTGAGAGGTGGAACAATGAGAGGAGTATGGACAGGAAGTGGCGTTACGAGACCGGACCAAGGGCATTCATGTTACACACATTGCACGTGTCGAATAAAGCGAAAGTCGAGGCGGCAATCGCCGAAGTGCTCGTCGGGCTTAGCTGCCTGTGCTGGTACGAAGAGCGCCGGCAGGGTTCGTTTCGTGTCTTATGAGGATTCCTTTCATTGGATTTAATTGAGGGTTAATTGTTTGTATGAATTTGAATTTGAATTTGGAGATTAGGGGGGTAAACAAAATGCAATTCTTTGTAGGTTTAGAAGCCATATGGCCATTTATTTTGGGTAGTGTTTATAAAAAAAGAGCGGTTTTTTGGCCATTTAGCCACTTCAAATTAATCATTGGTTGCACCTACGGTTTTGGTTATATGGAGATCAAAACGTATTGAATATATTGGCACCGAAAAGGAAATATACATTTCCAATGATACGGTTTGAACTATTGAATATATTGGTACCGAAAAGGAAATATATATTTCCAATGATTTCTTCCAAATGTGATTTGTTACTTGACTATTTGAAACCATTTAAGAAATGTAAGAAATCTTTGTACCTTCCCCTAATATTCAAAACAGAAGGCTTTTTTTTTTTTTAGAATATGAAAACAAAAGGTTTTCACCAAGAAGAATTTATTAATAATATATTAAATAATTTGAATAAATATGTTTAGACTTCATATTTTCCTTCTACGTATAACCATGCCAAGTCTATCAGGAAAAGAAAAACTCCACAAACCATCAATAGAATCTGAAAAATAAAATCAAAGAATTGACTTTGCTTTTCGTACTCTCCTTGACAATATTTAAACAAAGATAGTCTAAACAGAGGCCGACTCATAATTTTAATCGGTGGGTAAAAAAATATCGAATCGGATTTAAATAATTAATTGGATTTAAACCCATCAACTAATTAAGTACTTGATAAAAAATAATGTTTTAACTTACTTTTCAATATTATTAATTTAAGAATTTTTTTATTTTAACTCTAAATTTAACCCGAATTACAAATCAAACATTCAGAGAGGGGCAAAAACAAATTTAAGAGAAAGAAAAAATCGATTAGAACATCGCAATCTTCACTAAAATTCAAAATCAAACATTCAGAGAAGGAAGCCAGCTGCTCCTCCCTCGAAACTACATGAATCTGCCCTTGAGTCTAAAGCCAAATATGGACGCATTAATTAGGAAGGTCGAAGAAAGGAGAAAAAAAAAAAAAAGAGGAGGGCAAGGCTGGTCAAATAACACTGTATAACCGAATTACAAATCAAACATTTAGAATGAAGCAAAAAAAATTCAAAAAATGATAAAATCGATTGGAACGTTACAATCTCTACTAAAATTCAAAATTCATAAGAAAACAGCTACTCCTCCCCTGAAACTACATCCGCCCCTGAATCTAAAACCAAATATGGACGCAGAATTAGGAAGGTTGAAGAAAGGAAAGAAAAAACAGAGGAGGGCAAGTCCGGTCAAATAACACTGTATTTTTTGTAATTTTCGTCAATAGTCAAGACTGAACATGTGATCTTTTTCTTGCGGCTGATTTCTGGAAGTTTGTTACATTACATAACAATAATCATTAAAAATAGTCATAAAATAATTACAACTGCCATTAGTCCAAAAAGAAAGATTTTGTTCTTTATTTCTTTAAAGACCATGGTCAAACTGCCGCCGTTCAAAATCAATATATATATATATATATATATATAGAGTACGGCTAACGCGCTTCCTCTAGCATATGGGCCGAAATACTTCCGGTGGAAATTTGAAATTTCAAAATTCAAAAAGTCGATCTGAACCGTTCATCTCCTTCTCCATATTAATATCTGCTTGGAGACCAAATTTTACATTTTTCTGAAATTTTTTACTATTTATTATGCCACTTTGAAAATCGCTGATCCAACGGTGGCTTAACAAAACAGTAAAACCATTGGATCAGCGATTTCCAAAATGGCTTAATAAATAGTAAAAAAATTCAGAAAAATGTAAAATTTGGTCTCCAAGCAAATATTAATATGGAGAAGGAGATGAACGGTTCAGATCGACTTTTTGGATTTTGAAATTTCAAATTTTCACCGGAAGCATTTCGGCCCATATGCTAGAGGAAGCGCGTTAGCCGTACTCTATATATATATATATATGAGTAAAGCTATCCTACTTCATGAATTAAACTGCATGTTTTAATTCATGTTTCTGGCCCTTCGATCTGCTTTAAAAATAGTGCTGATCAGATCTAAAAACAGCGGAACTGGACATCTTCAGTTCGGTGCGCTTTGTATATCCAACCTAATTAATTTGAACTGGAGATCTCCAATTAAACCCCCAGACTTCCTCCCGTTGTTTCTCCTTCTCTCTCACGCGAATAGCACAAAAGCAGCGCCTAGGGTTTAGTCGCGATCAGCGCCTCTCAGTCGATCAGGCGCTTCTCTCTCTCAGTCGCCTTCCTCTCTTCCTCTCTTCCTCACACCGACGGACCCAGCCCCAACTCCAGTGGTAGCGGCGCTCTCTCCTCTCTCGGCCCCACTCAGTCCGGTGGCTCTTCGGCAACATCGGCAACCTCTTCCTCTCTCTCGACGAAGCTCTTTCAAGGCAGCCCTTTTTTGTAAATTTGATTTATATTTAAATCCAGCAACAATGGCTTCCATTTGTTTCTGCTTCCTTTTCTCTTGTATAAACTCTGATGCTTACCAGCACAGACTGTTTGTGTGTTCCCGTCTTGACTGTTTGTGTGTTCTTGGTGTGGTCTCTGTGCTGGTATGCACTGTTTCTGATTTCTCGCCTGTGTGATGTTTGTGTTTTGATAAATTACATTAAATTGGGGATCAACTGGTAAAGTGCATCAGTGGGTGCATTGCATATATATGTTTCTAACCTACAATAAAGCAAACAACTATCAACTTTTATGTAATTGCAAATAAATAACTTGAAAGTGTAAAAACAAATAATTAATATATAAATACAAAAAGTTTCTTGATTCAGAATCATCAAAAATTCTATATTTTCCATGTGCCTTGTTTCATACTTTCACTATGTTGACTTGACAATGTTGCTCTCAATGTGGTAACGTAATGTTGAAATTAATTGGCACTGAAATTTTTTGTTGTTATGTTCTAGTGTGAGTGCAAGGAGGCTTAGGGGCATATGACACTATAAGAGATGACTAAACAAAGAATCCAGGATAGGGTGTGATGTATTTTTTTGTGTGTATTTCTTTGAAGGGTGATATAATAGCTTGTAATAAACATCACTTTTTTGTGTATTGCAATACAATTTATTTAATTTGTAATTGTACTCTTTTTATTTGCAGTAATGTTTTGCATTGGTCAGTTATGTCTTATTATTTATATGCTTCATTAAACCTACAAACTCATTTCTGATTTCTGTTTTTGCACTGGTACCAATTGGTACCAGTAATGAAATCTTGCATTTTGTTCCTATTAATTTCCAGGTTTTGTACAAATTTGATGTCTAATTTCCTCGAAAAAACATAATTAAGAAATGTATTGCAAAGTACTATAATTAGCATTTTGATTACATATTAATATAAAGGAAAAAAAGAACTTTGGCATGCATATGACAGTGAGAGAATTAAAATTCTCATCCTTAGTAGTCAAATGTCTCTTCTTCCTTTGTAAACCAAAAATAATAATAAAAAAAAATTCATCAACAATTAATAAACTACATCTTATCTAAAACTACATTCTGAAACAAAATTAGACATAATCACAGTACATCTTGGGCACGCATAGATCCTCACAGCATAGATACGCAAATCCAAATTAGGACGAGAAAGAAATAACTTCTTGAAAAAAGATATACAAAAGGAACTATATAAGAAGCATGCAAGCATAGGTTGTGAAACAACATAGATTTGTGCAAGCACAACTCATAATTAAAATATCAGCAAAGCTAAAATCGACTTGCTCAGTACATCAACACACTGATAGAACTAACCTAAACTAAATTTAAACTGATTAATACATCAGTATTCAGTACATTTACATTGCTAATTCTAAAAAAAAAAAAAATGTCTTGTACCAGTACACTTCTTTGGGAGCACCACCTGAATTGTGTACAAATTCCAATCATTTGCTCTACAATTCATGACAGAATTAAAATCAAAATTGAATTAAAATGAACCAAATTTTAACATAATAAAAACATCTAACTTCATATGGATTTAGAGTTCACAGAACTAAGCAAAAGAAAATCTAACCTAGCCGCATTTTAAGATAACACCTCAAAATTCCAACTAATTTGAAAAACTTTGACTATATAAGCAACAACTTGTATGATGACAAATTGTAGATGTAGGGATCAATGATATCTGATTGTTAAACATAAGCAAATCATAATCACTAAACACTCTTACAAATAGTATGATGACATTGGTTCTCGTTGCTCGTCAATTTTAATTGAAAGATCTGTCATACCAAAATAAAAATGACATCAACAAATTATCTTTCTTTCTATGTAAAATGGTACTGGCAGTGACTGCATCTTATGCCATAAAAATAAGATTGACAGGATATTGCAATACTAGTAGGTACTGGTAGTGACTGCATCTTATGCCATAAAAAACCTACTAAGTTAGTGATATTCAGAATATATAATCACTAATTTAGTCCAAAAATGTAGTAATTATTCTTTAGCAAGGGCTGTTGTGTACAGAATTACAAAAAAAAAAATTGCAGTAAAATGTTTGACAGAATAGCTGTGTCAAAGTACTTTGGAATACTTGATCCTTTGAAACCAACATCAATTGAGTAACAATATAAAACAACAATGCATTAGTCTTTCTGTTCTCTAGTTGAACCTATAACACTAAGTTCATTGAATTTGAAAAAGAGGGGATGTAGAAAAATAAACAATTACCTCCTCCAACAAAGCTAGAAATCTGGCTTCATACAAATGCAGTGTTTTCACCTCATATGGGACTAGAACCTGGATTAAAAACAAGGAGTGTAAAGTGGTTATTTTCATAAGAAAACAAACAATAAACGGAGAGCAAATCAGCCCATTAGACATAGAAATGAACTTTTAATTTGACAACTAAAAGTTTGAGCACCTGGCAAGAGAGGCAAGAGAGGGGTCGGAGTTCGGGCTGGGTCTGTCGGAGTTGGGGTTGGGTCCGTCGGAGTTGGGGCTGGGTCCGTCGGAGTTGGAGCTGCGCTGAGCGACCGGTTAGAGAGGCAGCGACTGCGATTACGACTGAGAGAAAGAGAGAGAGGTGAGAGCGAAGATGGGTTTTGGCGTGTGGAAGAGAGGAGGGGAGATCGACTGCAACTGAACTTTCTCTCTCGCCTTAGGTTTTCGCCAGGAGTTCGCCTCTTTTTCGCGTGAGAGAGAAGGAGAGGGATCGGGACAATAGTCTGTGGTTTAATTGGAGGCCTCCATTTCTGATAATTGAATTTTCAAAGTAAAGCGCGCTCAACTGGAGATGTCCAGTTCCGCAGTTTTTAGATCTGATCAGCACTATTTTTGAAGCAGATCGAAGGGCCAGAAACGTGAATTAAAACATGCAGTTTAATTCATGAAGTATGATAGCTTTACTCTATATATATATATAGAGTACGGCTAACGCGCTTCCTCTAGCATATGGGCCGAAATGCTTCCGGTGAAAATTTGAAATTTCAAAATCCAAAAAGTCGATCTGAACCGTTCATCTTCTTCTCCATATTAATATCTGCTTGGAGACCAAATTTTACATTTTTCTGAAATTTTTTACTATTTATTAAGCCACTTTGAAAATCGCTGATCCAACGGTGGCTTAACAAAACAGTAAAACCATTGGATCAGCGATTTTCAAAGTGGCTTAATAAATAGTAAAAAAATTCAGAAAAATGTAAAATTTGGTCTCCAAGCAGATATTAATATGGAGAAGGAGATGAACGGTTCAGATCGACTTTTTGGATTTTGAAATTTCAAATTTCCACCGGAAGCATTTCGGCCCATATGCTAGAGGAAGCGCGTTAGCCGTACTCTATATATATATATATATATATATATATATATATATATATATATATATATATATATTTTTTTTTTTTTTTTTTTTTTTTTTTTTTTTTTAAAAACAATATTTTGTTGAATCTACTACAGCCTAGTGTACTAGAGGGGTCTTGTTTTGATCCGAAAATGACTAAATGCCGAAATTATTTTAGATAGAAAATCAAAAGTAATTGATTACCACCTAAGTAATATATTTCAAAACAAATAAGGTTGTTAAATGAGTGGGCTGATTCATGGACTTTGAGTTGGACTCTTGAATGGATCAATATTGAGCTGAGCTTAATTCGAGTTGAGCCCAAATCTGGCTCGAACTCGAAATAATTCACTTTTTATAACTGAGTCGAGCCGGGCCGGGCCGAGCTCATCAGAGCTTGCTCAATCTTTTCATCTTTTTTAATTGACCTGGGTTAAAATCAGTGGATTTTATGAGTCAGATTTAGCCAGGCGGTTAAATATATATATTCTTTAAGAAATATATAAATAGATTTAAATGCAAATAAAGAGATACAATTATCACTCTTATATTAATTGGTATATTTCTTTTCTAGTAAATTCTAAGACTAGTGACTCATTTTTATCCAAATAATATTTTCATACCTTATTTTTAGATAGAACAGAAACGAATACAGTGAGTGAAATTAAATTAAAATGAGTCAGAATTATTAGAACCTATTTTCTTATCATTTTTTTATTCAAAAGTATTTTCCGCTATTAAAATTCTTAATTAAATCACGTGTTTTCTTAGTCAAAATAAGATGATAATTTTTTTAAGTCAAATCACGTGTTTTGGATTCATAATTCACATTTTACAACACATTTGGAGATTCAGAGTCACGCTATGTCAAATCAGAATCATGCTAAGCCGAATGGGTTTGAGCCGGGCCGAGTCTAGAAAATTCATATACCATTTTGAATTTTGGTTATTTGTTGTTTTTGAATTCATGAATTGTTTAATTTTACTATTATAATTTGAACTTATTTATTATTTTTGAATTTCTGTTATAAATTATGTTACCGAATTTTTAGTTTAGTTTACTGTTATAAATTATTTGTTTAGTTTACTGTTATAAATTATGTTACCAAATTTGTTTAATTTACTGTTACCGAATTTGTTATAAATTGTGCATGTTACCGAATTTGCTTAGTTTCTACAATAACTCAACTTATTTGTTTAGTTTACTGTTATAAATTATGTTACCCAATTCGATTAATATCCGAATTCAAGAAATTAAGTGGGTAGGATCCGAAATAGTAAAAAACTATTTGAAACCCGCTTTGATCAACTTCCGCATTAATTATTTTAGGGGGGATTTCTTGCATGAATTAAACATATCTCTACATCCCTTTGTGTTATATATTTAGTTAAATAAGTATGACACATTAATCTGACCCGTTAAGACTGAACTTAATGTGCTGACGTGGGCTGAGAATCTCCTATAGTCGAATAGGGTAACTCAATTTTTAAATATACTACAATCAATTGGGTTTGAGCCGAGTTCGGGCCTAGTCTAGAGAGTCCAATGAACCGAGCCGAGTTGGGCTTTACTCTTCAAAATTGAATTGAGCCAAGTCGGATTTTAATGAAAGAATGAATGGGCCGAGCCGAGTTTTGAGCGAGTTTCCACTCATTAGCACCCCTAAAAACAAATCACCTATGCAGATCGTGTCCGCGCACCAAATTGAATTGGTACGCAGACTGGGTTGGCGCATCAAATTGGCCACTACTGCCTAGCATGCACATAAAATACACCAATTACGTGCGCCAATTCAGTCTGCGCACCAAATCAGTGTGTATCCCCAGTCAGTGCACCAATCCAATTTGGCGCGTGGACCAGATCCGCGTGGATAGTAGAAAATAAAATCTGACCATTAAAGTAGCAATCAATTAATTTTTATTTTCTCGAGTGGTAACTAAAAACAATTTCGGTACTAAATGCTTTGGAGGAGAGTGTAGTCCAAGGGCTTTGGATAAAATTCCTTCCGTTAATTAATGTTTCATTAAAGAGAGATTATGGGCCTGCTAACATGGGCCAATTTCCGGCCTTTTTCAAGTTGAGGTACAAAGTATTGGATTTTATCATGGATTCGTTATCCGCTGTTATTCGTTCTGGACCGTGTGATTAGATTTTACAATTCAGATCAGGAGCTTTTTAAAACAACTTAAATTAAAAAAATCGTTAAATAAATTATGGCTGGTCCAAACTAAATTCAGTAAATACTGTTAGCAATAGGGCCATCGATTGAATTCGGATCTCTAAAATAACTTAAATTTTGAGTTTGAATCCGGACCAGCCGATCTACTTTTACACAAATATTAAAGGGTCATGTGAATTCTAAATTGAACTGGATTCATTTGGATTTTGATCGGACGGTCGGATCCAAACTCAAAATTTGAGTTACTCTAGGCTGTGTTCCACGAAATCTACGTGAACAGAAACGGAAAAGAAGAGAAAGGAACGAGGCAGGAAGCAGTTTCCCTTGCTACAGTGGTCACTACACTCCGATTTAGAAGGCACAAATTTGAGAAATTTGTATAGCGTGTTACCCTCGCTACAGCAGCGTCTTTTCTCCTTTCCCTCTCTGATTTAGTTCTTCTAGAGCGGCTGAACGGCCTAGGCAGTCCACGTTCCTCTCTTCTCCTTCGCTTCCGTTCCCTCCCTTAATGAAGAGATTTCTATCCCTCTTTGGAGCACAGTCGTAGAAGATCCAAACCCGTCAAATAGAGTCCAATATAGGTTTATCATAGTCTACTTCGGTCTGAGGATGTCCAAAATTATGTTTGCCTTAATTATATTGTTTTCAGTTTTAAACATCTTTAGATTATTATTTCAACAATATACATAATACTACTAAATCAAAACAAGTATTCAAGAATCGTGTCCATTTTAATAATATAATTTCATAATAAATTTGTGTGACATTACTATAATTCATATCCATTAAAATAAAATATGAAAAAATTGGTTATTAATTATGAATAACAAATATGTGAAGTGTAAAATATTTAGAAAAACCTGTATAAATTAAATTATATGCATATTAATAATAATAAAAAAATGTAAATAACATGTTAGGTCAAACAAGGCTGAATACCTTAACGGGCCACAGCCTAAGCCCAAGTCCGATATCAGTTGGTTGTCGGACCGGATCAGAGGTAAGATCCATTGATCATCACAACATAATAAAAGTTATTTGAAAATAATACTTTTAAAATATATTGTTGTCCAAGAATCATTTCTACTAAAGTTGATCTAAGATATTGATTTTCATGGGAAAATATGCAGGTTCAAAATCCAAATCCAGCTGCAATTTATGAAAAAACAACTATTCAGTTATTATTTTCACTAAAAAAAAATATTGTTCTTATTAAAGAATATGTTTACATTACACACTAAAATCTAAAATTATAAGAAAATATTGAAAAAACAAAAGTACCATTAAAAAAAATAATAAAATAAGTAATGTCACCATCTCCTGCTCTTAACTTCCAACATGTGACCAAATTCCTTGTTCCTTCCTCTCTCCACCACCCTTTTTTTTCCCCACGATTTAAATGTTGTTACAATCATCCATCCATCCAAGATATACTTTTAAATACCTCAATTTTTTTTTCTTTCAGAATTGGAAACAGAATAAGATAGTAGTATGAACAAAAACTATTATTATTTAAAATTTGAACAAACATTGCATCGTTATTTGCTTATTAATTCTAATTTATGTAATATGGTTCTATTTTTCAAGGGTATGTTTGGATCTATGTTACTCCGATACTTCAAACTAGGTCCCGTATTCGTATCGGATACAGATATGGGTACGATACGGGTCCGATACCGTACTGGATACGCTAGCTGGCGTATCTCTAATTATCTGATACAGCACCGGTACAGGACTGAAACAGGTTGATACGGGACTAAAACGGACTGATACGGCTTTGATACGGACTGATATCGCCCAAACTCCATCCTGTACCACACATGGACATGGTCTTGTGCACCGTGCAAGGCAATTTTTTTATTTTTTTTTGGCAGCAACCAAGAATCGAACCCAAGATCTACAGAATAAGTGACGTGACTTTTCCGCTTCACCATCTCACTTTTGATGTATTAACCTACTAGATTTGATATTTATATTATACTTGAGTTTATTTTTTATATTTAATTATATATACAAGTGTTATATCAACAAAATAATTAAAATAAAATATATTTAGTGGCCGTATCGTATTCATGATTTTTGAAAATTCACATATCACCGTATCCGTATCGTATCTGATACGATACCCGTATCCGTATCCATGCAACATAGGTTTGGATGTATCAAGAATAGAGGCTATTTTAGAATAGTGGCTATTCAGAGTAGTAATGTGCATTCAAATAACATTTTTGTTATTCGGAATAGTTAGAATAACTACTATTCTCTAATCTTTGTAAATGTTGGAATAACTATTATACGAAAATGTGAAGAGAGGAAAAACTGATTCTTTCTCGGATTTTCGTTAACACACTCTCAAAATGATCTTAGTTTGTTGTCGGACCGGATCAGAGGTAAGATCCATTGATCATCACAACATAATAAAAGTTATTTGAAAATAATACTTTTAAAATATATTGTTGTCCAAGAATCATTTCTACTAAAGTTGATCTAAGATATTGATTTTCATGGGAAAATATGCAGGTTCAAAATCCAAATCCAGCTGCAATTTATGAAAAAACAACTATTCAGTTATTATTTTCACTAAAAAAATAGTGTTCTTATTAAGAATATTTTTACATTACATACTAAAATCTAAAATTATAAGAAAATTTTGAAAAAAAAAAGTACCAGGTTTTAAAATGAAGGTAGTGCCATTCAAAAAAAAAAATAATAAAATAAGTAATGCCACCATCTCCTGCTCTAAGCTTCCAACATCTGACCAAATTCCTTATTCCTTCCTCTCTCGGAGTCTCTCAACCACCCTTTTTTTTTCTCCCACGATTTAAATGTTGTTACAATCATCCATACATCCAAGATATACTTTTAAATACCTCAATTTTTTTTTCTTTCAAAATTGGAAACAAAGATACTACTAGTATGAATAAAAACTACTATTATTTAGGGCCCTGATAATTGCCCCCCGCTCTCATCTCCTCATTATCCCTCCAATTTTATTTGTTCAATCTCGTCCACATTTTTCACCATCTATAAGGAATTTTGTGAATCTAAAATCACGAACATCTTCTACGCAATTTTATCTTTCAAATGAGATCCATGATAACATACTTTCGAACTCGTCGTGACACAAATATTTATACCTCGTAATTTAAGTATTTATACCTAGTATTTTCCACATATGACACTGTTGACATTTAATACCTATGCACTGAAGTATTTATACATGTGGTCAACTATTTTTGTTAGAGAAAGGTTAATGCAGGGACGATTGGGGAATGTTGATGCGGAGATGCGGGGTCCACGATTGGGGATAAATACTTGCACGATGAGGTATAAATACTTGTGTGACGATGAGCCCGAAAGTATGTTATCATGGATCTCATTTGAAAAATAAAATTGCGTAGAATACGTTCGTGGTTTTAGATTCACAAAATTCCTCATTGATTGTGAGAAATATGGACGACATTGAAAAAAAAAAATCACCTCTAAAAACATGTATGATTCTTCTCCCCATGTAGTTTGAGTGGTCCCCCCATATAGTCATATCAAGTTAGACATGCAAGTATTAATATCTTAGTTTGCTAATATTAATTTATTATACACCTATGAATTTAATTAAACTTGAAAAACCACAGTGTTTTGAATAAATTTAATTAAACTAATTAATTAAGTTAGTTTATGAAAGTTAAAATATGTTTAAGAGATGGGGGATGGGAATGGAGGGTTCATATAATTATTCTTAAAATTTTGACAAACATTGCATCGTTATTTGCTTATGAATTCTAATTTATGTAATATGGTTCTATTTTTCAATACACTTTGCTTTTCCAACAGTTTATGAAAACAGAAAGTTGACTTCTCATTATCAATGATAATAATAAATATTTTTGATTAATTATTTGTTACCTTGATTTCGAGATGAGAGAACAAAAAGTATAAACTACAAAGGCCAAAGCACAAACCAAACAGAATTTACAGACTTTCAAATTTCTTATAAATAATTTATTGAATAAAGTCGACTGCCATGCAAGTGATAAAAAATATAGGAATAACTCGTACAATGCAAATGAAGCTCACGTAGTTAGCTCGTAGCTAATATTTGTAATTTTTATAAAGTTTACGTAGTTGATCAATTGCATATGTATGTATGTAAAATCTTTTATGCATGAATTAAAAAAGTACGATTTTGAGAATTAGTTTTTATTCTAGTGATAAAAAAAACAAATTTTCAGTGTAAGGTTGCACATTCGAAATCCAATTTTTTTTTTGGAAAATATAATTGTATATGACTTGCCATCCCACTTTTACTTCAAAAAAATAAATACGATATAGCTAACTTTTTATGTAATAAATTATGTATCAATGCAGCCATGCAAATGAGTGTCATGCGTCAAATCTAGAGGTGTAAACGGTCGGATACATATTAGATAGTGGTTAAACTGTATCCTTATTCGTTATAATTTTTCAGTTACGGATACGAATACGAATAGTCTCGGATATAGATATGAATCAATTATCAGACGGATACATATATGAATATAATTTGGATATTTAAAAATAAATTACTAATGTACATTTTAGAATAACATCTAAATATAATTTTTTATTCATAAATCAAATCTAATATTTTTCATAATAAGTTTTTTGGTTACAAAAAATATATCATATTATCAAAATATTAGTCACTAATTATGTCAAAGTGTTATATTATTCATCAGAATACATATATATATGCAGTTTAATAAATTATTGATATCTATATGCAATTTAATAAATTAATTTAAGAATATAGAGTACATTTTTTGTGGATTAAGGATATAAACGGTCGGATAGAGATAGTTAAAAATCTTACTGTATTTCGAATACAGATACGGATACAAATAGTCTCAGATACGAATACGGATCGAATAATTTAATAATTTTTCAGATTCAGATCCGGATAAAATTAGATAAAATCCGATCCATTTACACCCCCTAGCCTAGCTAAATCTAGTATAGATCAGCTCCCAAATCAAGTCTTATTTCCAAAAAGTAAAAAAGATATATGATATCCAACCATATTAAACGAATTGACATTCTATCCTCTATCTTATGACATCCTTTTTCTCTACCTTCCAACCATGAAAAAGGAAGGAAGATGGTGATTGGTTCAAATCAATTCAGCTGAATAAGAAGGTTCTACTAGAATTCGTATCCTCTGCATTAACTCAAAAAGGAATCTTTTGAGTTAATGTATCTATATCGCTTGATCAGCTTTAAGATTCGTGCAAATTAGATAAACACTAAATTAAAGACCCTATGTTATCAGTGGGCGGCCGGATCTATTTATAATCAGACGGCTGGTATCTATTAACTCAAAAGATGCTCTTTTGAGTTAACGCAAAAGGAGGCTGACTCGTTCTCCTAGCACTATGAAACACAATCACTATGTCATATACGCCTATTACTTACCACAAATTGTATCCGAGAAAACTATCCTTCCAACTTAGTCATGCCTTTATTAATTACCCTGGTATGCGTTCTAACAGAAGGACCACGTCAAACGAAGGAAGGGAGTTATTGGAGGAGGAAAAAGAAGTCTAGTTTGTATAATATTGGTGTCATATGATATTAATTTTAAAGTTAATTGAATAAATTTCAAACGATTAATTAAATCATGCGTTTACATGCAATTTTTTTTTTATATTTTCGAGTTATTTTAATATCAAATCAAGCGATAAAAATATTAAAAATAAATGTATTAAAATTAACTTAAAAAGTCACTCATTTGACTGCTTGACTTGATATTAAATAAATTTATAAATTTACATGCAAACGCATGACTAATAAAGTAGATCAATTTAAACGGTTTGAATTCACTATTTAAAATTGATTCAATAGATTTTGAAAATAATGTTACCTAGACTCCAATGACGCCAATATTATTATGAAAAAACGAAAAGTTTGCTATCGGAAAGAGGTCGCCTAACGTAACTTCACTTCAGCTAACGAAGGGCCCACATGTCACGTGTTTTTTCTTCTTTCGAGACCTTGAGTGCATCCGTACCGAAATACCATGCTCCCACGCGATGCCCACATGTCCATGTTGCAATTTCTTTTATATTTAAAAATTACAAGATATCAAATTATGAGAGACAAAATAGATTATTGTTTTGAGTAGAATTAATTTGTTTTTAAATTTATCAAATTTCTATCTCAACTCTAAAATTTATCGGATTGATTTGAAATGATGAATCAAAACTGTTAAAATTCTTCTACTTTACGAGTGATGCATATACATGTGAAAATTTTAAAATTTTGAATTAATTTAGTATAAAATCAAGTGGTCAAAATTAGAAGGTTCATAAATTAATTTTAATGCATTTATTTTTTGGATACCTTTTGACCACTTGACTCTATGTAAAATTAATTCAAAATTTAAATTTGTTTGTATGTACACGCATCACTCATAAGGTAGAATAATTTCAATAGTTTGAGTTCGTCATTTGAAGTCAATTCAATAAATTTTAGAATTAAGTTCACAAAAGAACTTGGTGAACTTAAGAACACCCTAGTTATACTATATTGTTTTTTATCCATGATCATAAATGAAACCGAATTAATGAGTTGATCTTATTGAAATATTACTTGTCTTGGATAAAAGCTGTGAATTTAGTGCACAAATTAATTTGCATTTGAACTAAAAGTTAACGGAACTGAATAATTAGGTGCAAGACGCGGTCAATATAACCAAACCAATAATTTAATTTCACTAATTTTTCACACTGTGTGACTATTGCTACAAAATTCAGTAAGACTGAATCATTAATTCAGTTCTATTAATATGTCCTCACTTGTAGAACCGAACTATTCCATAACTTTGTTCCATATACTGATAAAAATAAATTTAATCTATCTTGTTTCTAATAATTTAATTTCCAATTTCTAAAAGAATTGTCCTCATCTGTCCCTGTTGTCCGGTTTTGATAAGCAAGAAAATATTTCATTTGGTCTCTGGGTAAGGTGAACCGTCCATTTCAGACTTTGACCATGTGATCTCGAGTGCATTACTATCCACTCAACTGGAAAGGAACCTAACCTGTGGGACCATGTTATAGAAATAAATTTGTACTCCTTTTTTGTCTTTTTCCTTAACAACAAGAATCATCTCATTCATCCTATATTCCTATCCGATGAAAGACTTTGGAGTCCACCTTGGCAGCTCTTGATATTATATATTCAACCAAAGTCTTCCTGTCTATCTTGGCAAGGCAGCTCATTGTCATCGTGATTCGAAAATAATTCAAGTATAATTTGTGAATAATTTGTAATTTGTACTTTATATATGTTTTATTTACAAATGGTCAAATTCTTATTAAAAAAAGAATAGCCATGTCTCTTATCTCAGTATCATACTTACTATGCCAAGTGTTAGTACAGAGCCACTACACATCAAACATACTGCACCGTTGCTAGTTAGCCACATCCCCAAACCTCAAATCCAAATCTGTGCATCTTTTGGTACTGTATTAAAATTGAATTGTTTATTCTTACATGTTGGAATGATACAAAATAACATGGAAGAAATCAACAACCTTTATATTTATATTTTCAAATAGAGGAAATATATCATGTTATTTGATAAGAATTTGATAACAACGTATTGTTTGTGCAAATTGAACTTAAAGAAGCAACAACAGAAAAAAAAATTATCCAATTAACAACAGAAAAATCATCATTTTGTGCAAGCAATCGCTTTACATGAAAGCCCTCCCTCCAATTGCAATTAGAGAATAACTAATACAAATGTACAAAGCTTCAACATTCGAAATCTTTTCTATAGCAAATAGGATTCATGTTGACTAGAAAGAGTATTTCCTTTCCCACTTTGTCCTATCCGCACAAAATATTGGTTATTACTTTCACTCTAGATCTTCTTTCCAATGTCACTGATACTATAGAAATTTCTATACAAACTTTACTAACCAACCGAATTGATTGAAATTGATTAATATCACTGGCCTAGAACGTTTTTCTGAAAGACACCAGGAGAAAGAAGAAGGGTAAAATGGGAAAAAACAGATTCTGAAATACTTAATTGCGGATAATAATTTTTACGGGTAAATACAAAAGGATAGACAGACTTAAGAGATATATTAGATATAATGAAGAGTATAAGGATAAATAAAAAATTGAACAAGTTTTGAAAGATAAATAGAAAATCAACACTTAATAAAAGTAGGCAAGTGCCATAATATATATTTGAGGGGAGAGGGGGGTTTCCGATGGGCATCGGACACAAATAGGGTTCGATGAGGGGTTTAAACCGTCGGATCTGCTTTAGGATTCGTGTATACGGATTTTAAAGCAGACGCGAAATTGCGAGTGCGAATCTTAAAGCAGATCCGACGGTTTAAACCCCTCATCGAACCCTATTTGGTCCGATGCCCATCGGACACCCCCCTCACTCATATTTGAGACTGATATAAACTAATTATCGGGCATTCAATTAATGTTGCCAGTATATGTTGGTAAAATTAATTGTTCAATTAATGCTGTCGTCAGGTCCAGTTGGCGAATATCTTTAACTAAGGAAAAAAATAGTAACCCTCGTTACTAGTTCAGTTAACATTCTTTTTCTTTTTTTAATAATCTAGTTCAGTTAATTAAACAAATGATTTTATTTTAAGATCCTCAGACTTTTTTCTTTTTTTGATAAAAGTAGATACTTCTCATTTATGTTTGATCTAAATAATAAAATAACTTAATCCGTATTAATTCACCTCTTAATCAATCTTACTTTTATTTTATTCTTCAAACGTCAAATGTAGGATACTTATCCCAAATTTTTTTTTTATAAACCATAATTATAAAAAAGTTTTTTATGAAATCAATATGATTATTTTTTTTTTTTACAAAACTATAAGAACTAAAATGTCATTTCGGTCCTAACCGTTTTCACATATTTCAAGAGAAAAATACATTAAAAAATTAAAAAAATACCTGAGACCGAATTGACATTTTGGTTCCAAAAAATAATAATAATAATTTCGGAACCGAAATAGCAATTTCGATTCTTATGGATGCTGCAAAAAAAATAAAAGAATCATAATAGTTTCATAAAAATCTTTTTTCTAATTATAGTTTATAAAAAAGTTCCCCATCTTACCACAATCAAACAGGGAAAAGTCCACACTCAAAAAAAAGAAAAAAACAAGGAAAAGTCTGAATCACACATCTTGCCATACAGGTCATGCTTAACCCTGTAGACCCCACACTTGTCTCAGTCACTACTACCTAATCTAACCTCATCAAAGAAGTAAAAGGAACCAGCAACCAACCAAACCTTAAAACCTTCAAACCAAAAACACAGAGAGAAACCTTACCTCCACAAATGCTTAGATCTCACCTCACTCTCACGAACCAAACCTTAAAACCTTAAAACCAAAAACACAGAGAGAACTTACCTCCACAATGCTTAGATCTCACCTCACTCTCACCTTCCTCCTCCTCCTTTTCAATTCCTTTCTCTTTGCAACATCCCAACAAGAGGAGTTCTTTTACAATGGTTTGAGTTCTAATAACCCCAATCAAATCCCTTTGAAGCTAAATGGTGTCTCTGAAATATCAAATACTGGTATTCTAAAATTGACAAATGATACTAGCCGACTAATCGGTCGCGCATTTTATCCAACACCTCTGCAATTCCTCAGCACTGATACTGGTACCGCCTTCTCCTTTTCGACAGCCTTTGCATTTGCCATTGTACCGGAGTATGCAAAACTAGGTGGCCATGGCCTTGCCTTCACCATTGCTCCTTCCATGGAGTTCATAGGAGCTCAACCCAGTCAGTATCTTGGATTACTCAATTCTACTGATGTAGGAAATAAAACCAACCATTTATTTCATGTAGAGTTCGACACGGTACAAGATTTTGAGTTCAGTGATATAAATGATAACCATGTTGGGATTAATTTGAACAGCATGATTTCAAACAGTTCTACCAATGCCTCTTACTATGGGGATGATGGCACAAAGATTGATATAATGCTAAAAAGTGGTAATACAATTCAAGCATGGATCGATTATGATGGAGTTCGAAAGCTAATAACAGTAAGTCTTTCGCCTCATTCCTCGAAACCTAAGAAACCGACTCTTTCTTACTCGGTTGATTTATCCCCAATTTTTATGGACAAAATGTACATTGGCTTCTCTGCCTCAACCGGCCTTCTCGCAAGCTCACATTACATCTTTGGATGGAGTTTCAAAATGAATGGAGCCGCGAAATCATTGGATCTATCCTCTCTGCCTTCTCTTCCCAAACCAAAGACCAAAAAGACCACTCTTGCACTAGCGGTTGCATTAGCAATTTTTGCAACTCTAGTAGTTGTAGCCTCAATTGGTGGTTATGTCATTTACAAGATAAAAAATGCTGATATCATAGAGCCTTGGGAACTGAAACATGGTCCCCGACGCTTCTTGTATGACGATCTGAAACGTGCTACAAGAGGCTTTCGGGACAGCAATTTGTTGGGGTTTGGCGGTTTTGGAAAGGTTTACAAAGGGGTGCTTCCTGGATCCAAGATGGAAGTGGCAGTTAAGCGCATCTCGAATGGATCACGGCAAGGGTTGCCTGAATTTGTTGCAGAGATTTCTAGTATTGGCCGGTTACGCCACCGTAATTTGGTACAGCTCCAGGGGTGGTGCCGTCGCCGCAACGATCTTTTACTTGTGTACGACTACATGCCTAATGGAAGCCTTGATCGGTTTCTTTTTCGTGATGATATGGCTTCACACGAGAAAACAAATCAACACCTGAGTTGGTGTCAGAGGTTTCATATCTTACAAGGTATAGCCTCGGCTCTTTTGTATTTGCACGAAGAGTGGGAGCATGTGGTTTTGCACCGTGACGTTAAGGCGAGTAATGTGCTGGTAGACGCCGATTTCAATGGCCGGCTCGGTGATTTTGGCCTAGCCAAGTTACATGAACACGGGGCCAATCCTAGCACTACACGTGTCGTTGGAACTGTCGGTTATCTCGCACCAGAGATGATTCGAACTGGTCGTGCCACTACTGGGTCAGATGTATTTGCCTTTGGAGCAATGGTGCTTGAGATTGTGTGTGGCCGCCGGCCAATAGAGCCAAAAGTAGTACAGGAAGAGGCTGTGTTGGTCGATTGGGTACGGGACCGGTGGGCAGCTGGTAGCTGGGCTGACGTGGTGGACCCCAAACTAGGAGGAAATTATAACAGGTTCCAGAAATATATTTATACACATTTAGATAAGTTTATTTGGATTTACTATACTACTAAAACTAACCTTAGAGCTCTGAAGCAACACAAATAGTTTTTTTTTTTTTTAAGTACAGATGTAGTGGTATTGATCTCCAATTTTCCAACAATCTGTGATATATAAATCCTTGACTTGGGTAAATGCAATTAACAAGCTTATGATTTTTGTTAAGTTAGTTAACAGTATTTGTTAACAAACAGGAATGAGGTTGCAGTGGCACTAAAGGTAGGTCTAATGTGCTCGCATCCGGACCAAGCGGCACGGCCCAGCATGAGGGAGGTGGTGAGGTATCTAGATAGCGGCGATGCATCAGCAGTGCCAAAAGTGGCAACACCGGAGCAATTGAGAGATTATGAGAAAAAGAGCAATGTCGGGTTCGACGCATTTGTGCAAGCCTACCCTTCTTCATCTTTTGACAAGGATTCTAATTGGTCCATCACCACCACCACCATTGGCAGCAAGGGAGAAAGATCGGAGGTGGATATGGGACCTAATGGCTACAATCCGGTGCCACCGTTTGTCCGTTGAAGCATGTCGAATAGAATTTTTAGCTGATAATTTTAGTGTTGTGAGATGGTAATTAAGCTACATAGGCAATTGGCATAGAAGATCTGATACCATATTCGCTAATTAGCTCTCCAGACGTGAATTAGTGCAGAGAGAATTCAACCGTACTATTATCTATTGTGATAATTAATTTTTGTTTTGTAAAAAATAGTCGATAATTACTAGGAGAATTGAAGAACACTGCTCTTTTCGTTCTCTTGTACAATCAGCAGCTCGGGCCGCTCCGATGGACATGGGACCAAACTTGATCCGACGCCAGTTTAGAACCGTTCGATTTGCATTATGATTCATACAAACTTGATTAGCGCGAACTTAAAAGTCGTTCACATGGATGTTTATGTGGATTGGATGGCACTAACTGTACGTTAGCTCGAATTTGATCGGATACTCATCAGACCGCCCCTACAATCAATGGCTCCCCTACTACTTGCATGGGGTAAATACAGAGCTGCTATAATCAATGTCATCTTTTAGGGATAAGATCTTACATTATCATATTTAAATTTTAAATTAATCTCTCATCTTTATAACTTCAACTTCTAAATCGGTTACTGGTGGGGTGGCTTTAGATCATTAAAAGCCTTTGTACCTATGTTACCCCGATACACTCCGTATCCGTATCACACGCGTATCGGATACGGATACGCACCCGATACGGCTCCGATAAGCCAGCTGGCGTATCAGCTTACGTGGCGTATCCTTTGACTCCTTGATACTTGGTCAAACTGTCCGATACGTGGTCAAACTGTAGGATACGACAGGATACGTGCGTCATACCGTGAGATACGTGAGTTTTGCTCCTGTCCGACATGCATGTTTAATTAAACAAGGGGCGCGGCCCATTCCCTTCTATTTAGGCCCAGAAATTTTATGTATATGCTTCAATTATCTTCGGCTCAAAGGTTTTCTTATTAATTTTGCTTCAGCGTGATTCGACCTCTCGTTACTTTGTTGAATGCCAAAAGACTTTGCCACCGAACTACATGACTTTTTGTGATAAATGTTAGTATCTATCTTATATAATATATAATCCTTAGTTTTTTTTGTACAAATATGTTCAAGTTATGATTGTTATTAATCTAAATATAATAATTAAATAATAAAAATAATATATATAATAGACGTATCATATCCTAGATTTTTCAAAATTACCGTATCCGTATCCATGCAACATAGCTTTGTACCAAGTAATGAGACATTGTACACGGAGAATAATAATGAATGAATGAATGTTCTGGCATAGTGCCATTTTCTTCTACTGTACCGTAGATGTTAGGTTTAAATTTAATAGGACAGAACATTGATTTATTTATTTAATTATTTTTTGTGAAAGATTAACATTAAATTTGAAGATAATGAATGAATGTTCTGGCATAGTGCCATTTTCTGGTACTGTACGGTAGATGTTAGGTTTAATAGGAGAGAACATTGATTTCATTTATTTATTTAATTATCTTTTGTGAAAGATTAACATTAAATTTGAAGATAAGAGTAAAGCTGCCGACAGTTTTGCAACATTACCACATGCTTTGCATAATTGCATATCTTGGGTGGATTCCTAGGTCACCAAAATATACCTAGGTTGAATTTCTTTGACAAAAACGCCCGGTCAACAAATTAGTCCATTCCTTGGGGCCATCACATGCTATACCGATTTGTCCGTCAATAAAAAGAAGCAAATGGCATAAGCATGTCCCTCTATTTTTATTTTTTCTCTCCCGATTCTCCACTTCGCCAATTCCATGTCTCTTCTTAAATAAACATTGAAGTACAAAACAAGAAAGGGAAAATAAGAGATAATGGAGAAGTCTAAGGAGGGATGGAATTGTATCCTTTCAAAATTCCGTACTCTATTTATTTATTGGGAGAATTTCATGTATACCTCTCAGAAATCTCAAAATTTCTCTATACTTAAATTTTTTTTACAAATTTACCCAATTTATGGACTTCACTTTTATAATCTTTTACATGAGACGGACACAATAATCTAAATGGAACAAATATCTCAGAAACCAAAGAAAGTTGAGCAAAATTTATCGACCTAATCTGATAATTGGGAGAGTTTATGACCGAAATACAATCTAGACACTTTATTTTATTTTTCCCTGCAAAGTCAACCACCCAAATGCAACCAACTAACAGTGATGTCTTCAAGCAAATAAGATCTGACCAAAGCACCAAACCAAAATCCAATTAAGTCAAGACTGATTGATCAAACCATGACTGGGAATCTGGGATTGAGTTAACATAACAATCTGATCTGACCTGTCGATACAGCAACTAAAAAGCAAATCTGCCAGGTTGAACACAACATAACTGAATCCTAAGTGCCAGATGAAACAAAACCTAGGTTAGACATGAAACTAAGAACCCAAGATTCAAAATTGATCTGAGTACAAAATGATAATTCGACATGCATTGAGCCAATAACCCATGACAAAAAAGATATGATCTGATCCAAATGGCCATCTATGAAAATTTCAAGGATCAGTAAAGCTTAAAATTTTCACTTCTAATTAAAACATAAAATGCTGAAGTATTTGGTGTAAAGATGAAATTATCTTCGCTTCTTTTTTCATAAAGCTTCGCAGGACTAAAGGAACTGCAGAATCAGATTATGCTCATATCCTACTATCTTTATGAAAAAAATTTCTCTCCAATGACATTCGTGGCAGAAAACAAAGATTCTGAACTAACCAAAATATACATTGGCAAATATACTCTTGGAGGGTAGACTTGAGAAATTCTCACCAGTGAAATCCTGTATTACTGTAATTAAGGGATTGAACAGTTAATATTGCAGAATTCAAAAGAAACTCCAAGGTGCAATAATTAGAATAAAAGGCAAAAGAACTGTACATCTTAATACCTCATAGAAGAAAGCTATAAAATTCGACAGATGCGCGTATCAACAACAGCCAGTTTTGATGATTCAGAGAAATCTAGTGCTTCGGCTAAAGTTAACCTGCGGTTTCTCCACACAGACTCAGCCCATCTCTTCATTTTCTCCCCTTCTTCTTTCCTGTTTTGTTGTATCAGTAGTAACTCTGCGTATCCCCCTGCATACATCCATCATCAATAAATCATGCCCTGGTCAAAATCTCCAAAATGATTGAAGTTTTTCTATTTGGAATTGTCTTAGGCCTAATTCATGTACTGCTTCTTTACCAATAATATATTAGTCAAGGAATGAGATAGTATTGGTACAAAACTATAAATTAAGAAGAAAAAATGTAGTTTAATGGAGTAGAACCTCTGGCAAGAGCGACTATGTCCCTCTTATCCCCCGGCACATCATTAGCTAGAAAAAAAGGGTCTTAAAGTTAATTCAACTAAATAAAATATGCTAGAGAGATGAGTTGTTTTCTATAGATCTTCTTTTGAAGATCCATTCACATATTTCTATAAAGCAATACCTTCAGAATTTAGGTCCGGAGCTTTTAAAAGGTCGAGGGCCCTCCTGTACAACCCCTGTCAGACATAAGTTTATTATTTTTGTTACTGACTGTACATATTTTTAATATGAAAATATGAGATTATGTATCTAACCTCTTGGACTAAGATAGAGCTAGAACCTTCCAACCTAGCTCTTTCTTTAAACATCTTAGCTATACATGTCAGCACAACCCCAACTTTTAGATGACTTGAACCTGAAAAGAGTAAACCATAATTCCATAATTACATAATATCTGCTTTACAGATGTCAGAAAATTGGAAAACAAATAAGAAGGAAGATAAACAAACCAAAATGGGCTTCAGCTTTTGTCAGTGCCTTCGTCAGCAGCTCTTCTGCTTCATCAGTTTTTCTGATAAAAATATTCAGTGTATGACAAGGTTTCATTTCATTTCATTTCACATGTTCATAAGATTGAACATTTGAAAGACTTGAGAAACTTAAGGTCTGTGTACCCGGTACGAGACAGAAGCTGGCCCAGAGCACAAGTTCCAGCAAGTGAGACCTCTTCAGGTACCATATTTGCGGATGCTAAAATGTACTCCCTTGAAATATCTTTTGCACTAGATGCTTTGACAGCCAATTCATACATGTCTTTTGCTGAAGTAAAATTCCCATTGCAGTGCAAATATTCACCATAAGACAACAGTGTATTTCCTGCATAAAAAAATTATTGGTTAAAACTCTTACGCATTTCTCAAAGAACTAGATCAAAACAAATCAACTATCTAGACAAATTATCTGGTGCATAAGACTTATGCGCATAATGGCACCACAAATTCTGAAATGCTAATTCCATATTCAAAGGAGCAAGAAAAAAGAAACCTAGCTTCAAGGGATTTTTTTGTAAAATACAAAAAAGCAATCTATTTCATGCCAATTGTTTCAAGGAATTATTTTGTAGATAAAGAAAAAATTTGGACTGTAATAATAATAAGTGATTGTTATGTGTTTATGTGTTACACCATAACCATATGTTAGAACCGCGGGCTTAGTGCAGTGGTGCGAGCCCCGTCTCTCTACAGAGAGACACATGTTCAGTTCTCGTGAAAAGCATCTAAAGGAATGCTGGGGGTGTACCGGGGCCTTTAATAAAAAAAATAATAATAAAAAAATAAAAAGAAAAAGAAAAAGAAAAAGAAAAAGAAAAAGAAAAAGAAAAGAAAACATACCTATATGTTCTTCAGCAGTTTCAGCATTGCAATCCTGACAACCATCAAAGAAGGATTTGGCTGAGATACAGATACTTTCAGTCACATCATTCATATTTTTATATTATATCCCCTAAGATGTTCCATCAAAGTAAAAGTGAAATTTTAACCTGATTCAATCTCCCCATTTATGAGAGCAGTGAGTCCTCTTACACCATTAGGACGTAAATTTATGTGACTACGATTGTTTTGGTTTCCATTTGTTGATGGCTCCAATGGATCATCTAGTTCCGCTGAGCTAATCTCCTACATCTCAAGTTAAAATAAATATAAACAATAAATGACTTTTCTCTTAGTACTTTAAACAAATTAGCTAAGTTCAGTACTTTCATATTATACAAACAATTAAAAGTGGTAAGTACCAACTAACAAAACATGTACCTGTCCTATCTCCATTCGCACACCCATCAAGCCTTCCCAAGAAGCAACTGAAATAGATGTCAGGTGGTAAATATCATTCATGTAATGGTATTTAATTATTTATGTAAATCAATAGTCATAGCAGTATAAAACACAAAATACTCTTGGGATACAGAATGCACATACAAGAAAAATACCTCTAAAAGCTCGAGAAGGAGCCTGACGGTGAACTGCCTCAAGTTTCTCCATAGAATCTTGAAACCTGCCCCTGAACAATGCCAAAGTTTTATTCTTGTCATCAACTTTGCAACTAAGAATAAATTCTACGGATGTAAATTTCTGCCCTGCTGTGCACGTGACCAAATTCGGAGGGCCAGTCATGGCATGTTAGTCATGCCACCACCTCATGTGACTGATCACTTTTGGTCACATTTAACTATTTCTTTCGCAATTAAGTTAGTTTATTCAAGATTCACATTTCGATCAAGATCTAATGGTCCTGATCACACGTTACTCGTGTTGTGTTGTGACCAGTCCAGTTCACATGTTGTACTGTGCCAATATTCTGAAAGATGGCCACGTCATGCGAACGGTCATGGCATGGGATATGTGAGTCACGTCACACGTGCCATGCCTTGACATATCCAGTTCACATGGAAACTTAGCAAATTAACCAAAATTCCGTGGAAACTTAGCAAAATTGATTTTAATGAGAAATAAAAAATAAAAACAAAACCTCTCATATAGTAAAGTAGAAATAGCCAAATTAAGCATCGCAACAGCTTCAACACTGCCCTCTCCTCCCTCCTCCAAATTGGAAACACCTTGCTCCAATATCCTCATTGCTTCCTCGCGCCAATCAGCTTTGAACAAAAAGGACAGATTAAATTAAAATTGAGATTTGGGCAGGTAATTGGACTCAAGAAATTACAGAAGCAGTGCAATTTTGGCTGTCGTCTGACATGGATTTTGTTCCGCTGAAGATAGCTCATGGCCTGTTGCAAATAGCTGATGATGATAGGGAACTGATACCAGTACATTGAAGTTCTGTTACGTTTTGTGTGAGACAAAACTGAAAAATGGTTGTTTTATGCATATGTATTTTTTTACTATATTGTCAAACTTGTACTAAAATAGGAAAGACTGGTAAGGGGTAGATATCCGGCTTCTAAGTAATTGGTACCAGTAGGGCTTATGTGTGTCCAGTAGTAGGGAGTTGATACTGGTACCTAGGAATAGGTGCCAGTGAGGAGGTAGTGGTTCTGCTTCTTTGTTTTTCTTCCCAGAATATTGCATTGTTTCTTTAATGAAACAGGTAGCTGTTACAACTTTCTTTCTTTTTTTTAAAAAAAAAAGTAAAATTGAGAACATGCAACCTGACCAAATGAGACACCTAATTCACACAAATAAGTCGGAAAGAGAAGAGAGAGTAACCTGATGGACGGGTTCGGGCGTCAACAAGGGCATATCGGATCATTTCAGCGGCGATCCGCTCCGGATGACTCTTAGCAGCTGGACTGGTCCCATAGAGACGCAGTGGTAAAGCTGGCCAGATAACGGGTTTCGGGTTTTGGATCCTTTGACTTTGCGCTAGCGCACTTCTGAGAACTGAGCGGAGCATACTGTCGTTCTTGCAAGAACGAACGAACGAATGAAGAAAGAGCTTAAACAATATGCCGGAGCCAGGGAATTCGTATCCTCTGAGATATCTCAAATTTTGCGTGACTTTTTGGAAAATCTCAACCGTTTAAATACGCTCTGCACGAATCTCAAAGCACACATAATACTGACCCCCTACATCACCCCCGAATAGGCACCGGACACGTCGGTCACGCAAAAGTTGAGATATCTCAGAGGATACGCACTCGGAGCCGAGGAGGGGAAACGAAACTGCAAAGTTGTTCCACTGGTTACACGTGTCTGATTTAGGTTTCTACGGGCTTCTAGGAAGATCAGATTATGGGCTCTTCTATATTGAAGATTGTTCCAAGTATGAGAAAAGAGAATGGGCCTATGTAAAAGCCACAATAGGTCCAATAAAACTTGATTCCCCAGGAGGGGAAATTTCATGGGTCCGGATCCGCTAAAGTAACTCAATTTTTGAGTTTTAGATTGGGACCGTTCGATTCGAATTTGTCGCTCGGGATCGTTTCGGAATTCAAATTTGTCGCTCGGAATGTGTATGCTCCACTTCGGAATGGATTGTCGCAGATTAGAATTGAACGGTCCCAATTTAAAATTCAAAAATTAAGTTACTTCATTGAATATGAATTCGAATTTCATACCCCTCATTTTTTTTGAACTTACGTTTTTCTCCTTCTAAAGTTCATAATAGATATTTACACTTCTAAATTTAAAAATTTAAAAATTTACTAAATTTATTTATTTTCTATTAAAACTCATTTTAAATTAATAAAGTACTCATTTTAGTGTTTATTAAAAATATATAAAAAAAAAATGTAGCATGTTTAAGAGACAATTAGTCTTTTAATTGGTTGATTTTAAGAGGAAATTGTTTATTTTCTTACTTGTAAATTGTAATGCACACATAAATATATATCGAAATGATACTGTATATGTATCACAAGTAGAGAAATAAATCATTTGTCCTAAAAAAACTAGTTAGAAGATGGAATCTTTTTCTTACACAAATTATATATTTTTATTTTTAATAAAGGATCAAATTGATAAAGTCAATAAAATTGATAAATTTGTGAATTTTAAAATTTTAGGAGGGTAAATAATATAGTGAGGCAACAATACTTTGCAAAGTACGAAACAGTCTGTGCTATGAATCAATATCTTAGTTAATAAATTTTAAACAATCGATCCAAATCATTCAACATGATCTCTACATAAAAAAATGTACTTGTAGATCATTTTTTTATTTAGAGGGGAGAAATACCGATTTTTTTATAAATACCCGAAATTTATAATTAATTACGGATTCTAACATTTTTTGTAATGAAATTTGAAAATTACCCAGTTCAGTGCTCCAATAACCGGAAACAGGTATTCTTTCCAGTGGTTCACTTCCCGGACAAATTAAATATGCACGGTTACATGCTAACCGGAAGGATGGAAATAGTTCGGTTAGTGAATAACCGGACATAGGAACCCGGTTACTGGATAACCGGACTCAGGAACCGGTTAATGGATAACCAGAAAGATATGGGGGTCACGGCTCCGCGAGAGATGGGGCATGGACGCGTGGCATTTTACTGTGGACGCTTGGTAAATTACTGTGGACGCGTGGGTGAATTTTTTTTATATAGGGACTGTTATGTATGCTACGCGGAAGAGAGGCAGAAGCAAGGCTGAAGGCAGAGGAAGAGCGGTTCTTGCATCAGGTTTGTTTTTTTTTTATTATTAAAATTATCCAAAACTTTTATAAATATTCAAATTAGAATATTTTAGAATATTGATTAGATTGTTTGAAAATTATTTGAAATATTTATTTGAAAAATTATTACAATAATTATTTAGAATTATTTGAAATATTATTTAGATTGTTTAGAATTATTTGAAATATTGTTTAGATTAGTTAGAATTATTTGGAATATTGTTTAAGATTGTTTGGAAAATTATTAGAATAATTATTTGGAATATTATTTGGAAATAACAAAAATGCATGTGTAACATTCGGTAATTTATTAATTAATTGTGAATTTTAATTAAGACAATGTGAAATTGTTGTCCGAATAATTTAGAAAATTGCAAATTGGTTATGAAACGGTTTAGAATGATTTAGGTAATCTAAATTGGTTTAGAAATAATTAGAAACATCCAAAACGGTTTTGATTAGTTTAAAAATTTCGAAAATAATGAATTAACTTTGAATTAATTTTGTAGCATGGCAGACGAAATAAATGATGAAATAGATATGGCGCAGAATACTTTCAGTGATATGTTGTGGATACCGCACAGCAGTCACAGAGTGTGTCAGGCTTCTGAGGAGGTAAGCAATTAGTTATTTCTTTTATTTACTTGTTCAGAAATATATTCTGGTTTTAATTTATAATTTTTATTAACCGGATGTAGAAAAAAGAGGTTATAAACGTGAAGCACTACCGTTGCCAGACCGCGTACCACGTTGCATACGCGCCATTTTTTATTCGATTGGGTTTATACCATATCGCAGTCATGCCTCACAAAAAAATTGATGCGGCGCTGATACATGGACTTGTGGAGCAGTGGCGTCCTGAGACACACATCTTTCATCTTCCCTTCAGAGAGATGACAGGTATTAACTTCAAAACTACTTTAAATAAATATGTTCTTCGTGATAATTTACTGATAATTAAAATGAAAAAATTTATATTTTTTTATTTGATAAACTACAGTTACTTTGGAGGACATGAGATGTTTGTGGGGTTTGCCCATTACGGGAGTCCCAGTGACGGGGAGTACAGACGGAAGGAATGCAAAAGGCCGGCTCTTCGAGTTGTTAGGAATCAAAGAGCATGAGCAGAGTAAACTTATGAAAAAACGAGGGCCTGAGGGAAATGAAAGAAGCATGGAGTTGACTTTCCTGAAATCTAAGTTTCATGAACGATTTGAGGAGCTACCGGCTGATCGCGACGATCAAATGCTGAAGTGGTAACTAACTAACTATATATATATATATCAATTTATTCGTGCTTTAGCCTATCAATAATGTACTCACATTGTCTTAAATTTTTTTAGGTATGTCCGTGCATATATCTTGGACTTGATGTCGTCCAGTTTGTTCTCAGACAGTAGCGGGGACGGGATACCATTGTGGTATCTCGATCTAATTGTGAATTTGGACCAGCCGGTACCGTATAATTGGGGTGGAGCCGTTCTTGCATATCTGTATTGACATCTATGTGTCGCTACCGAGCCCGATAGAGGATCTATGCATGGTCCGGTGATGCTTCTGCAGCACTGGTCGTGGACCCGCTTTCCAGTTCTTCGGCATGCGTATCTTTTGTGTACAAATGGTGTGGTCCACACAAATACGTGTCATCCTCCCACTTCAAGACTCAGGGTGCACGTATCCCGCGGGGCCAGTTTCAGAGTTTGACGGAGGATCATGTGAATTATGAGATCTATCTGCGGGTTATATAACCGAGTGATACGAGATTTGCGCTATTTCATTAACCGGATGCTGAGTGAATTTCCGGTGCACTGTTAACCGAACTCCTTTCCGGTTACCCACTAAGCAGAAAAATAGCACATGTCCGGTTACCCGCTAACCGGAAAAATTCACAAACCCGGTTACCCACTAACTGGAAAAAAGCAAACATTTGGTTAACCAATAACCGGATTGGATACATTTGCAATTTCATTCACTAAATGGGTAAATTACGTAATTTGTTATTAATTTTGGATATTTATAAAAAAATCGGGGAGAAATATGTAATTTCAAAGTTTGGAGGTATACTTAAAATTCCCTCTTGATTTTATTGTGTAACTTGCATATTTTTAAAAAATAAATTACATAGTCTAACTAGCTTTAATTGCATTGCTTAAAATCATCAAAAATCAAATTAAACTTGACGCAAGATGGATGGAGGTTTAAATATTATTTCTTTTATTATATTGAGTCATTACAAAATATTTTCATTGCAATACGAGACGGTGCTTAGTTGCAAGAACTATTTTGCTCTCAATATATAAATGTGTTCTATATAAATATTTTCATCTCAATCAAATTATTTTGCTATTTTTTTTTCTTAAAAGTTAAAACTCTTGGCATCATGCAAATAGTTCACGTCAAGAGAAATGCAAAACAAGAAAAATGAACAACTTTTGAGAAATACAAATGACAAATGCGAAAAATTAAGCACAGATTAGTTGGAAATTGCCTAAAAATTAAGAATAATTATAAGAAGCCCCTCACCCCTGTCCCCCCTTTTTCCCCGCAGAATAATTGATTAGATTAACTCCCTTAACGATACGGTGGACCCCGCAATTAACAGTTTCCCCGCAACTATTTGTGATTTGAAGCATGTTCATCCCCGCGTATATATTATGTTGCCTTAAAGCATCCCCGCATATATATTATGTTGCCTTAAAGCATCCCCGCAATTTCCATTTTCAAATTTTGAAATTAATGCATCCCGCAATTTCCATTTTCGGATCTGAGGCGATTGAAGGCTGAATTCAAAGGCGGCATAGGCGAGCGTAGACTGCGATTGATAGAGACGAGAGAGGCGATCGTCCATTCGGAATTGCACAAGCGCGTGCTGTATTGGAGGCGATACAGGCGAGAGAAACATTCATCTCGTCGTTTTTGGACGAGCATTCATCCGATCTCTGTTGTTCTCTGACGATCTTGTATGTTTCAGGCGAGTGCATTTTGAATTATAATTATCTGGGCTCAATCTATTTCTATGTCATTTTATTATCTGGATTCGATGAGTTCTTAATCGATGGATTGTTTTAGCGAATTCAATCAGTTGTTGATCTTCTATAGATTATTGTAGGGATTAATACTTGTTAGACGAATTATGATTTACTACTGAGGATCTGGATAATTGTGTTATACCAACTGTGATTTATTACTGAGGATCTGGAAATTTTTGGTTGCTGGTAAATACATATTGATTTGCAGTTAAATACCTGTACATTTAGGGTTCAACATTAAAAGGAAATGTAACAGTTAGTAGAGTTAAATACTTGCACAGTGAGTGTTTAATCTTAAATACGTTAGTTCTGACAAATCTTTTTGTGAAGTTAATCTTTTTATGTTAAATACATACTGACTTAGTGTTAAATACTTTTTGCAAAAAAGGTTCAATATTGAAGTTCCTTCAATTTTAATATATGTTTTGTTATTGTTTAATGCAGTATGGATATTGATCTGAACGAAGAGTTTGGAAATGAGTTTCAGTAACGTGATGATTTTGATGAGGTCGATTTGTACCGTTTATTTGAGGATGTTTATCGTGATAATGAACGAATTGAAGATGATGTTGGTATAAGGGAGGTGGGATATGATTGGGATTTGAATGTTGAATATCTTGAAGATAAAGTCGATGATGTACAGCATGAAAGTTTACATTGTCAGAGTGTTGATGTTGAAGTTGCAGAAGTTCAGGTTGATCCGGTGACAAATGAAGAAGTGGGAGGGAAATCAAGTTGCAGTGGAGAACCCAGGTATTGATGAGAAAAAAGTGAAGGGAAAAGATGTTGGGGTCGCGAAAGAATTGAAGAAAGGCAAAAATATTAGACATGGTATAAAAGAGCGACGACAACCAAAGAGGAAATGTGTTCAACGTGTTCAAAACACAAAGAAAGCAAATAAGGTTGCAGAGAAAGATCCTGAAGTTGAAGAACTTGAAACAACCACCACAACCCAAGAAGACCAAATGCGAGAACCACCTTACATTCATGAATTGGGTCCAATGCCTGTAAACTTTGATACATGGATGGATTCTATGGTCAAGAAGTATCTTATATTACAGCTTCCTGTTGTGGTTTTCAGATCTAGTGAAGAGATTGAAAACTGGAGTTATACAACTGATAGTATATTTTCTGATAATGGAGAAATTCCAGTTGAGAAGACTCCAATGGCAGACCCCAGCTGGGAGTATCGTCACCGTGATCTTTTAAGTGACCTAGCCAGCAACCTTCTGGATGAATGGGTTAGGAAGTACAATAAAAAAGAGTTCACCATGAAAGATTGCCCATTCCGAAATAACGAGGCAAACGTTTTCTGCAACATCCATCAGTTCTATGAGTTGCTACACTCAAAATATCAAATTGGAGCTGAGGTATGCACTAAATGTTATTTGTACAATTATGATTTTCTTTTTTTTTTGGAGTGTAATACATGGTGCATAGGTATGGTGACAGTATAGTAAAGAGATAAATACTTGAAATGAATACTCCATTAATACAAAATCACTAACTGATAGATATTTATCACATGTTATCTTTTACTGCAGATGTTAGAAATTGGATGCTTTTTAATGCAAGTTGACGTACCGGTCGAGGAGGAATGGTTTTTTCTTCTTTCTTATGTATCAGTAAGTTTTGTACATTTTTTTTTTGCGAAATTGATGTCTGGATTTGTAAAATGACTTAAGTAATCTAAGGGTAGATACTCAATATACATTAAGATAAATAGTTATAAAATAAAAGATATACACCATGATTGTACATGATAAGTACTACAATATTTTAGGTTAAGTTCTAGGTTGCAGAATGATAAATACTAGAATGGTTCATGATTAAGTTGATATTTTTTTTATAATTTATGATATTTTTTGTTGAATTTCATATTATTTATTGGGTTATATATTAATGTAGGACCTTGCTCCGAGAACTGACTTTGACCGGCTTTTGGGAATTGCACCACAATTGTTCACCGAACAATTTTCAAAAGCGAGGTGGTTTTTTCTTCCACTCTGTGCCGAGAAACACTGGATTCTTGTTGCTGCAGACTTAAAAAATCAAGAATTGAAGCTTTACCAGTCTTGTACCTCGGCAGCTAATGAACATTATCTTCACCTTCACCTGAAGAAAATTGATTGGTTAAAATATTTTCTTGCTTGGAGGATGGGTGAGTTTTTTGTTATTGTATTTACATTTAATATTACATTACAAAATCAAAATTTTCTTTATCCCTTCTTTATACGTTTTCTTAGGCAACTGATATCACCTTATTAGACCTATTATTTCAACTTGTTTCCATACAAAAATCTATGTTTTTAACCAACAAATAGTGTCTTTTACATTGAATATCCATAGAATGTGGTACTGCTATGTTTTGGTTCTTACTTTGCAGGAATCAGGCGAAATCGGGCAAAATCAGGCAAATGGCAGACTTCAGGAAGATTTGATGCGAGTCGCATCACCCAAGATGCGGGTCGCATCAAAGCCCAAAGCGACCTGCGATGCGACCCTCACTCCGGATTATATACCAAAGCAGAGTACTTCAGATGATTGTGCAATTTTTCTTCTTCGATACATTGATTGTATTATAAGGAAAGTTTCATTTGACTTTGATCAGGTAAATATTTATTACTATTTATTTACCAATTTTTTTTTAAAAAAAAAGAGATTGACCAACAATTGAATTATTTTTATTTTTATTTCTTGATATTGTAGGATATAATCAGGAAGGAGCGCTTGACTTTAGCATATAATATGCTTATCCACGATAAGAATGACTGCAAATTCAGAAGCTAGAGCGCTTGACCTTTTGAATGGTATTTGTTGTATGGTTTTTATGGTGTTGTTACTGTTGTTATTGTTACTGATGTTATTGATACTATTGTTATTGTTACTGGTATTAATATCTGTTATTTGTGCGGTTCAATATGGTACCGCACCTTGGTATTGCTATTGATATTAAAACTCTTTTGTTGTCAAAACAGATATACTTTTTATTTTGGTATTAAAATTGTTTGGTGTTTTTTAACATTTGATAATGCAGTAACTTTTTGTATACTATATTATGTAAGGATAAATACTACATTGAGGTAAGTTAAATATTTGTAGGTACAACTAAATATAATCTTTTTTTGTAAACGGAAAAAGTAATATTAAAAGGAACATAAGTATTTATATTTCAAGCAAGTGTTTATCTTCAATTCAGCAACTATTTATCCTTACAAAATACTATATTATATAAGGATAAATACTATATTATGCAAGGATAAATACTCCGTTAGATAGGTTAAATATTTCTAGTTACAACTAATTATACTAGTGATTATTAAGTGTCATTTTAATTTCTGATTCAGTTAGCTTTTAGAATACTATATTATGTAAGGATAAATACTACATAGATTTAAGTTAAATATTTGTAAGTTTAACTAAATATACTCGTTTTTTCTAAACGAAAAAAGTAATATTAAAAGAAACACAGGTATTTATGTTCAATTCAGCAAGTGTTTACCTTCAATTAAGTAACTATTTAACTTTAATTTGACAAGTATTTATATTCAATTTCTTAGTGTTTATGTTTAAGTATCGGAGTATTTATCTTTAAACATACAAGTGTTTACCTTTAAATTTCAGAGTTTTTAAGTTTATGTTATTTAGTATTTATTCTTGATAATGATAAGTTTCAAATTTTAAAAAAGTATCATTTAACTTTTATTTGACAAGTATTTACCTTCAATTAAGTAACTATTTAACTTTAATTTGACAAGTATTTATTTTCAATTAAGTAACTATTTATATTCAATTAAGTATTTGACAAGTATTTATCCTTATTCATTGAAAGTTCAATTTTTACGTTATTTAGTATTTATCCTTACGCACTCTTTGTTAGTTAACTATTTGAAAGCATAAATGAGAATTATGAAACAGCACACAACAGATTACAGAATCGTAATATATTAAACAACGATAACATGCATTTAGCAAAAGTTCCAGGTAACACAAAATGAAACAAATAAAATTGCAAAAAACCAATAACAAATAAAACAAAACATAGTTGACACTAAAAATCTAATTAAAGACCAGTTCATGGCTCGTCCTTTGGATGAACGGAATGCGGTGGCAGACGCTTGGCCCTACGGATGTAGGGCTTTGCTTCGGGATGGCCCCTTGGACTTCGTCTTGGTTTTTGCCGCGGTGGCCACGGCCAGCTTCTCCTGAGATACTTCTCAAACCCTGGTGGTACCCTGGGAAGAGGCACGAATGGTTGGGGTGCGGCATTGATCACCTCTGGTTCTTCCTTGATGGCAGCCATACGTTAAGTAGTATTTATCTTTGTATAGTGTTGTACTATGCCTTGTTGTAAGATAATATTTATATAGATTTCGAAGCGTCGATTCGTCTCCCTCCAGAGAGACGCATATCAATTATAATTCGACGATGGCTAGAATCGTTTTTCGTCCAGATTAACTTTTTTTCGTTATTCGAGAAAACGTTTCGATCTCTGAGAAGTAACATCTCTCGTAATCTCGAAGTAGCACGAATCTCAGAGTACTTAAGGCAACTTTTGAACTTATTCGAGAATGTTCGAGTTGGATCTGTATCGGCCCACAAATTTGGGCCATGAGTTATCTACAAAAAATTAGAATAATTATAGTACCGACTTATAAAGTTTGGACCAAGAAGTTCCGGAACCACAGAGTTGTGCGGGGATAAAACAAAAAATGAAGGAATTGTTGTGCGGGGATAATGGATCGACAGAATTGGTACCAAAAAATTGAGTTCACTTCTTAAGCATTAATACTTCAATGTGCTAGTGTTAACAGTTTACATATCAATGTTAAATACTTGCATTTTATCCGCATGATTTACTTGTCCAGTCATTATTTTTGTCATTTTGTGCGGGGTTTTTTGCGGGGTGGAGGCTGCGGGGACTGTTATCAGCGTCCAAAAATTAATTACTCATTATTGCCAGGGACAATACCAGGAGTTAGGGTGCAAACGGATTGGATATTATCCGTGTGGATCCGAATCCGTATTTGAAAATTAGATACGAATATTTGATATCTATGCGGATATAGATACGTATATAGTTTTAAATTTTAATTATTCCTACCTGAATAGTAAATATATCCGAATAATTAATAGTATTGAAAATCTGTATCTGTATCTGTATTCGTAAAAAAAAAAAAAAAAAAAAAAAAACGGATACAAGTATGCTTTTAATATAGCTGATTTGACTTCATACAGAACAATAGTTATGTATATTTTTTTTCCCTTTTGACTCTATTGTTCATACACTGCGTAAAGCCAAACTAGCACTGTTAATAATTTAATATATATCTTAACTCCTCATTATCACTAATAATAATATTCCTGTTACTTCGGCTGTACAAGGGTCCCACTTCACAGTCAACACTTATCTTCTTGGTCAAAGCAGAAGATGACGAGGTGGACCCCATTTGCAGTATCGCTTTTCATTCCCTTCATGCTCAAGGCAGCTGTGCTATTTTTGTACATGGCACTGTTTTAAATTATGCATTAATTTATTTTTATCTTAGAACAAAATCGGCCATGTGTTCCCTGAGAAGGGTTTTAATTTTATATGAAAAAACATACATTTCATAATTGAGATTGACCTGTAATTTAAAATAATTGAAAACATTTGAAATCAACCTTAAATATTTGCATTTCATGTTGTTTAATTTGTTTTTAATTTGTTTGCCTTTAATATTAGTACTATAAACTGTCCTGGCATGCTTTCAATTTCTTTTGTAGTTTGCACCGAAATTTTTATTAATAGCATAAAGGAAAAAAATAAAATAAATCAAAACACCTCTAGAATGGGAGAATTCCACGTTTATTCGGACCGCTAAGTCAATCTGCGACCTATTTTATGGGTGACTGCAAATCTGCAGATTGGTTTGGCGGCCCCCCAAAAGTCTAAAAAATACACTGTAATATTGAATATATTACAGTTTTGATGGACTTCTAAGCCAATCTGCGGCTCATCATAGATTGGCTTAGCGGTTCGGATAAACGTAGAATTCTCTCATTTTAGAGATTTTTTTTTTGTTTTTTTTTAAAGGGTATAAATAAAAATTTCGGTCGTTTGCATCAATTTAATTAACCAGAATATAAAACAGAAATTAGGTAAACATAAATAATTGTATATATATGAACATGTTTTGTGTTGTACCAGTACAACAACCAAAAGGTCGCTTAAGAATAGGAGTTGGGTCAGGCATCCTTCTCTTGATTGGAGGGTTGGCCTGAGAAGGTAAAAAAATATGTTAAAATGATATATACATAGCAAAAGAGAAGAGAGAATTAATATTGCATCTCAACCAACCCTAAAAATGTTAGTAAGTTGGTTACAAGCTCAAGTCAATGAAAGTTCAAACAAGCAACTATTTTTTTTTAAATAATAAATGGATGTTATCTACCTATGTAATGAAACAAAACTTTTACACCCTATATATTTACAAAATAACCTCTCACCTACTACATCAGATGTACCTAGAGCGGCAAAAACGGCTCGTGCCGTGTCGTGATGAAATTAATTTTTCACGTGCCGTACTGTACTGTGACTAAAATATCAAGGTATATGGTCACGGCATGCGAATAGTCACACCACGTGAGTCACGTCGTATTTAAACGTGCCGTGACCAAATGTGACTCACGTGACTTGTGTGACCATTTAATCATAATTTATGTTAGTTTATTTAAGATTCACCATTTAGTCAAGATTTAATGGTCCTAATTACACGTGCATGACTTGCGTGACAGCGTGACGTGCCGTGACTAGATCTTTCGCGTGTTGTGTTGTGCCGTGCCGTGTCAAGTTTTCAAAAGATGGTCACGGCACGCGAATGGTCACGGCACGAAACACGCGAATCATAGCACGTAACCGAATGCATGCCGTACCGTTCCATGCCGTATGATGACGGAGCCGGCTCCGCCGTGCCATGTTTCCCACACTACATGTACCTTATAAATACACTTATTATTTTCACATCAATCCCTTTACAGCATTCAATTTATTTGTTCCCACAATTTGATTATTTAGAACAAAAAAAAATGCAAAAAAAAAAATCGTCTATTGCGCCAGCTTTTTAGCTAATTAATTTCTATTTTTCATATGCCAGGATCTCACAATATACATTTGAAATGTTGTTTTCAAAGAGAGTTAAAGCTGTCAATATTCTTGTATCTGTGTCTCAGTATATGAATGGTATGAAAGCAAACTCACAAGGAGTATATCAGCAAGCAGATTATCTACAGACGAGAGAAGCACCAACTGCAGCTCTGTTTCAAAATGTTGTTTTTTTCTCTGTCAAAAATAAGCAGTAGAAATAATAAGTTCACCTGTACTTCTAAGAGTTTTAACTTCACCCTGAAACAAGCAACTATATAGTATATAAATGTAATATATTGCAAACGACAAAAGACTACTTTGGTTTAATTTTGCCATGCCTTGCTTCTTTTGGCACTTGACAAGGTGTCACCTTAAAGAAAATGATCATCCCATTCTTAAGTTACTATAGCACTATTTTCTTCAAATAAAAAAAAAAAATTGACACTAACATGTCTAACAAACTTAAAATATGAAAGAGAATGACTTCATGCTAGAAAATATATATGGAGAAACGTAGTTCATGACATAGCAATTTGGGGTAAAAAAATGGTAGATTATTGAGAAAAACATTTATTATTTAATCTTTGTCACAGTTGAACCGTACCGTTTGGCAACATGAAGTTGTCTCAAACCAACAAAAGAAAATCCAATTAATATTTAATGTTTAATTAGACAATGTGATTATAATAAAGATAAAGAATGCTTTCCCTTGTATTAAAGAATAATCAAAATTAGCTGGGATTTACTTTAGCAACACTCTAAGCTATTCTAAGTCCAGACCAGCTTCATGCAAAGTTGACACTTCTCATTTCACCAAACAGATATCCTATTAAAAAATTTTAACATGTATCCATATATATAGTCATCTCTAGTTTCCTTGCCATGCATCCAGTAAACATTCTCCTCTTGATCTCCATTTCTCTCTCTTTGTAAAAGACAATGGCGACTGTGTCTCTATTGCCTTCCTCTCTTCTCATGACAGCCCTTGCATTTGCTTGCATTGTATTGTTTTCCTTTCCGGTCAAGACGGCGTCACAGCATACTGGCATTACAAGACATTATCAGTTTGATGTGAGTTATAACATTTAAAACAAAAATGATCCATGTTGTTTTCTTTACTTTGATATGAAAATTGGTTAATCGATCATATATTGTTGCAGATTCAAATGAGAAACGTGACACGTCTTTGTGAAACCAAGAGCATTGTGACAGTGAACGGCCAGTTTCCAGGACCTAAGATCGTGGCAAGGGAAGGTGATCGTGTCGTTGTCAGAGTGGTTAATCATGTTCACTACAATATCTCCTTACATTGGTAAGCCATGTAATTATTTATTCATTAACACTAATTATTGCATTCTTAACAAAAACTATCAAAGTTGTTTACATTGAAAGCATATTCAAGTTAACCAAACATGGTGAATTCTCAGCTTGGTTAATTATCTTTTATGTTTAATTGATTGGAAAACGTAGGCACGGTGTGCGGCAGCTGCGAAGCGCATGGGCTGATGGTCCCGCTTACGTTACACAATGTCCAATCCAGAAAGGCAGCACCTATGTTTACAACTTCATAATTGTGGGCCAGAGAGGTACCCTTTGGTGGCACGCGCATATCTCATGGCTTCGCGCAACTCTGTATGGCCCTATCATCATTCTTCCCAAACTTGGAGTTCCTTATCCGTTCGTGAAGCCTTACAAGGAAGTCCCGATCATTTTCGGTATATATAATTTCAATGATTTTTATTCAAAAATTGTTAATTTTTTTTATATTTCATGATTTAACAAAACACATGGCTTAAAATTTGGAAGGTGAATGGTGGAAAACCGATACAGAAGCAGTCATCAGCCAGGCTCTACAGACCGGCGGAGGCCCGAATGTTTCAGATGCATATACTATCAATGGCCTTCCCGGTCCACTATACAATTGCTCAGCAAAAGGTTTTGGAAATAGTTTAAAGAAAAATCAAATGTCATACAAATTTTCCAACTCCCTTCATCTTTAAAAAAAGAATTGTATTTATTTTCCTACATTCTCAAAAAAATCAGAAACAAATAAAATTTATAGAAATCCCAGGGGATATTTGGATTCAAAATAAAATCAATTTTGCTGGTTGGCCATATCAAGAAGTGATGTAGACCGGTCTAACCGGCCAGGGTATCAGATTCTTTTTTCTTTTCTTTTTTTTTTACTTTTTTAAACGCAAACTAGCTTTTATTGCTAGAGAATAGTCATACATTGCAGTATAAAAATTAAACTTATAGCTGTAAATATTTAATCTATGATGTGTCTTCTTTCTTTCCTAATTGACATTGAAAGAGTTTAAAGTTTAAACAAACTGCAGACACATTCAAGCTTAAAGTGAAACCTGGCAAGACATATCTCCTCCGCATTATCAACGCTGCACTCAATGACGAGCTCTTTTTCTCCATAGCCAACCATTCTCTCACAATTGTAGAAGTCGATGCTGTTTATGTGAAACCATTCACTACAAAAACACTGCTGATAACCCCAGGCCAAACCACAAATGTTTTACTAACTACTCATGCAAAATATCCCGGAGCAAACTTCTTCATGGAGGCAAGGCCATATGCCACTGGCCAAGGAACCTTCGACAACACAACCGTGGCAGGAATTCTTGAATATGAAAACCCAAATAGTTTTTCTTCATCTAGCTTTAATAAAAACTTACCGTTATTTAAGCCCACATTACATGCTTTTAATGACACTTCTTTTGCAACCAATTTCACTAATAAGCTAAGGAGTTTGGCGAATGCGCAGTATCCAGCAAATGTTCCGCAAATAATTGATCGACAATTCTTCTTCACAGTCGGTCTTGGAACAAACCCGTGTCATCATAACAAAACATGCCAGGTCAGTATTTTTATGTCATCATTAAGCTACATATCTTATGGCAAATTATAATGTTTATGCAATTGCTATTTCAGTTTTTAATGCTAAGAAAATGAGTCATATAGGAAAACTAGTATTGACTTTAAAGATCAAGATCATTTCTGAGAAATTCCGATCAATTTTGATAAATGCTACGCATGTTTTTATGTGAAATCAGGGCCCAAATGGAACAATGTTTGCAGCATCAGTAAATAATGTATCCTTCATTCTTCCGACAACGGCACTCCTCCAATCTCACTTCTCAGGAAAATCAAATGGTGAGTATGCATCGAACTTCCCGATTATGCCCCTCATGCCATTCAACTACACTGGCACTCCTCCAAACAACACATTTGTAACCAATGGCACCAAACTTTTGGTGATTCCCTTCAATACAAGTGTTGAATTCGTTATGCAAGACACAAGCATTTTAGGTGCCGAAAGCCACCCGTTGCATATCCATGGTTTCAATTTCTTTGTGGTCGGACGGGGTTTCGGCAACTACAATCCAGCTAAAGATCCGGCAAAATTCAACCTAGTAGACCCGGTTGAGAGAAACACAGTTGGGGTTCCACCTGGTGGCTGGGTAGCCGTCCGTTTCCTTGCCGATAATCCAGGTATCTAACTCTTGTATTCATTTGATTTTTGTATTTGAATTGTTAAATTCATGATTTCGATTAATTGGAAATGCTATTTTGTTTTCTTAATCTAAAATCATCATTTTAAATTGTTATGAAACTTTGCATATATATATAGGTGTCTGGTTCATGCATTGTCACTTGGAAGTGCACACAAGCTGGGGTCTCAAGATGGCATGGCTTGTGTTAGATGGAAACCTTCCTAACCAGAAGCTTCCTCCGCCACCGTCTGATCTTCCCAAATGCTAATTGAAAAATATACTCAATGATTTAAGTTCATTTTGGTAGAAGATTAATAAGTGATAGATGGAACTCTTTAGGTTCATTTTGGTTTTCTGATTTTTTAAGTGGTTGAAATTAATGACTGGGTGTTGATAAAGAAATATTTTAGCCTTCATGTTTTCTTGGATGAGCAATAACTAATGTAAAATCTTTAAATCTTTTAACAGACAAATAATAATACTATTTGTTTTAAATTCAATTATTACTCCAATCTGTGAACAACAGAAGTTGATAATACTGGCAAACAACAAATGAAAAACAATGCCCAAATTACATCCTTGTCTTTTGGTTGTTTTATTGCTAAACACTATCCACTGCAAAAGATCCTTCAAAATTACAATCCAATTAGTTGGTTTATGTCTTCATTGGAAATATGTAATTTCACTTCAAAATTTGAATCCAATTAAAGACCTGCACAAGTAGTAGCTGTTTTTTCATTTTTTTTTTTTTTTTTAAATATTCATTAGATGAATAAGGTTATGTTTCAGGAAAAAAAAATAAGAACAAAAAATTTCTTGTTATCCAAGATTCAATGTAGTCTAACAAACTTGAAATACATGCTCTTAAATGATGGTCTATCTCAGACACCGACACCCTGCATTTAATAAAAAAAAATAGTAATATTTCATCTTACGCAGCAAAAAGTATCGGGGACGATTCTATGTGGTATGTGGGAGGTTATGGGTTCGAAACCCACAAAGTGAGAAAATCATGTATATTAATACATAAGGTTTGAAATGTGTTAGGTGACTTGACCTCTACCTCATATTTAAATATATATATATATATATATATATATATATCAAGGACAAAATTTAATGGAGGAAAAAGGACTAAGTTCCCCTATGAATTGAAAATTATCAATTTTATACATTAATTTTGTAATTTTTATATGCATCAATACATTTCAGCATCTTTATAAAATTAAATTACACTGTACTAAATTTTTTCAGCTCCCCAATTTCAATTGAGATTTTTAGTTTCGCCCCTAGAAAGTACTGTGTATATTTAATATTTGAACCTATATTGTGACAAATAATGCATGCTTAAATTAATAAACCGTCTTAATTTAAAAAAAAATGGGAAGGGAAATTTCATGTATACCTCTTAAAGCCTTCAAAATTACGTATTTTCTCCTCTAAAGTTCATTATATCATATTTATCCTTCTAAATTTCAAAAACTCACAAATTTATAAATTTTATTTTTTTATTAAAACTCATTTTATCCATCATTAAGAAGAATAAAAAATATGTAGCACGTTTCAGAAAAATGTTAGTCTCTTAATTAGTCGGTTTTCGAGGACAAATGAGTCATTTCTCTACTTCTAGCACTTACATAAGCATATAGCCAAGTATCACTGTGTATGTGTCAAAAGTAGAAAAATTACTCATTTGCTCTTAAAAACTGACCAATTAATAGACTGACATTTTTCTAAAACATACTACATATATTTTTATTTTTTTTAATATAAGATAAAATGAGTACTTCATAAATTTAAAATGTGTTTAGTAGGAAAGACAATAAAATGGGTAAGTAGGTGAGTTTTTTACATTAGAAGGGTAAATATGATATTATGAATTTTAGAAGGGAAATATGTAATTTTGAAAATTTTGAGGGGTATACATGAGATTTTCCCAACCCCAAAATAAGAAACTGTCAAAATTAACAGTTGGGATTATTGGGGTCAACTTCAGTTTTTTAGTTTTTTTTTCATTGTACCAAACAAACACTCCGAATTGTTGAAATTGAAATTTGTCATATTAATCTAGCCCCTAGCTAGGCATTGCATATCCAAGAACAGATGAAATTTGTCACTATTTAGAATTTTAGCAAAAGCACGATGGCCGTCTCTCTGTTACCTTCCTCTCTTCTCATGATTGCTGCCTTTTTGCTGTTTTCAAGCCTAATATCATTCACCTTCTGTACCATGACTGAATCACAGCAAACCAGCATTACAGCTCATTATCAGTTTGATGTAAGTTTAATACGGTTGCAACAACATTAGCCAAGTATTTGATCTGCAGTAAATTTTCAGATTTGTATATCCATTATCTCGACTGTAATTGTGTGCTTGGTCACATCTGCCCTTCAATACAAGTGAAGAGTGGGTTATGCATCACACAAACATTCTCGGAGCCAACAACCACACCTAGATTGCATCTTCACGGTATCAACTTCTTTGCTGTCGAGTCGAGCAAGGTTTTGAGTACTACAACCTGGCTTAAGAAAAAGAGTTGGGTCAGGAATCCTTCTCTTGATATACGCATAGCAAGGAGAAGAGAGAATTGCTTCTCAACCACCTCTAAAAATGTTAGTAGGTTGGTTACCAGCTGAAGTCAATGAAGGTTGAAACAACTATTATTTATTTTTTTCGTTTTTGCTTCTTATATATTTACAGACTCAAGTCCTCACTTGTTCCGAAATTTTTATTTCTACCATATTCATAAAAAGAATAAACCAAAACACTCCAATTTGATCAGAATTTGAAATTCACCCAGGCCGCTAAACCATTTAGCGGCCCCAAAGACCGGGAGCCGCCAATTGGCCCTGCAGCCCTCCAGTATAGGGGCCTCCAAATGAAATAGCGGTCCTTTTTTTTCTACAGAAATTTTATTAACAAACAATAAAAATCATTTGGTTGAGTTGAAGTCGGGCTCGCCTGGGTTGAGAACAAAAACTTATTAAACCTTCATTGTTCTATGTGCCAAAAAAAAATGGGCCGTTAAATGGTTTGGAGGCTCCTAGATCGGGACCGCAGAGTCAATTGGCAACCCCAGTCTTTGGAGCCGCTAAATGGTTTGACGGCCTGGGTAAAATTCAAATTTTCACCAAACCGGAGTGTTTTGGTTTATTTTTTTTATGATGGTATAAATAAAAATTTCAGTCACTTACTACGTTACATTTTTCTCACAAATGCACTCAATATTCCACATAATATCCTTTTTAGCATTTAATCTATTTACTCCTACAATTCAATTATTTAGAACAACCAAAAGAACAAAAATAAAAAATGAAAAATCTATTGCGCCAACTTTTAAGCTAATTCCTATTCTCAGTGCTTCAGGATCCCACAGTATACATTAAAATGCTATGTTCATGTTGAGATTTATGTATGTTTTCAGTATTTTGGGTTTTGTAGGGTCCTTTTGGTAAAAATGATTATAGAATAGTTTAGGAACTTGAATGAAAGATGTAACGCCTATATAGGCTTGTATGAGAACAAAAAAAGAAATACAATTCATTTTTCTTAGAAATCTATATGGTATCAGAGCCTTACAAAACCTAAACCTAACCCCGCTACAGTGCCGCTCCGCTACATAACCGGGTTCGCTACAGTACCACGCCGCTACAGTACCGCGCCGCTCGATTTTCTCTTCTTCTAAAGTCGGCCGGTCACCAAAGGTAGCATCTTTGTGTTGATTTGGCCGGCGTGGGGGGCCTCTACCCCACGATACCCAAGAAGCGGGTTTGGATCGAGGTTTGATCGGGTTTTTTGAACTCGAATCTTGATGAGATAGATCAAGATCGAGTCAAGAAGAAGAAGAAGAAGAAAGGGGGAGATGATGTGGAACTCGTCTTAAGGGCTCAAGATCGGGTCAAGGAGGAAGAAAAAGCTGGTGGGGACCTTACAGAGGAGGATCAGGCACTCGTGAAAGCCTATTCTCAGGGACTCAGGAACAGGCAGAAGTTGATGGGTGATGTGAAGAGCGTGAGAGATAATGCATCAACCTCTACTTCATCCAGGGGTAACTTTGTTTCTCTTGCCCACACAGCTATAAGTACTCATGATACCCTTGCTCTAGCCTCTATACCCTCCACGAGATCACCAGATTGGATAGTCGACTCTGGTGCGTCTCGCCATGTGACTGGTACTGTTGGAGAGTTTTCTTCCTATACTCGCCTAGCAGTCCCTGAGAGCGTTCATATCGCAGATGGTACAGCTCAGCCCGTAGTTGGTAAGGGTACCGTAAAATGTACCGATTCAGTGACTCTGACCAATGTGTTGCATGCTCCTTCCTTTCCGGTAAACCTGGTGTCCATTAGTGCTATTATCCGTGAGCAGAAATGCATCGTGACCTTTGATATTCCGAAGATGGTCTTTCAGGAGAAGGGAACAGGTCGGATACTTGGGACTGGTACATGGCGTGATGGGCTGTGGTACATGGATAGAAAAGGGATGGACACAGCGCTGGCATCTGTGGTCGATAGAGTGGGGCCAGGAGGATCTGGGGTGAGTGTGGAGGATAAGTTGCTTCTGATTCATCGGCGAATGGGGCACTCTTCCTTCAACCTACTGGAACGTTTGTATCCATCAGAGTATGAAAAAGCTGACAAACATAAACTTGTGTGTGATGGATGTGAGTTTGGGAAGCATACAAGGAGTTCGTATGTAAGCTCAGGAAGTAGGAGTTCTCATGCCTTTAATCTGGTTCATTCAGATGTATGGGGGCCTTGTCCTACGACTACTGTGAATTGGTTCAGATATTTTGTCTCCTTCATCGATTGTTTTTCTCGTGTGACTTGGATTTATCTAATGAAGAACAAGAGTGATGTGTTTGCTTGTTTCAAGGACTTTCACAAAATGATTCAGACTCAATACGGTGCAGTTGTGAAGATATTGAGGTATGACAATGGAACAGAGTACACCAACAGGGCGTTTGGGGAGTACTTGTCATCCCAGGGAATACAGCATCAAACCACGTGTCCATACACACCAGAGCAGAATGGGGTAGCAGAACGGAAGAACAGGCATCTCCTTGAGGTAACTCGGAGTATGATGATTTCGATGAATGTTCTGAAATATTTGTGGGGACAAGCAGTCCTGACAGCCACACAATTGATCAACAGAATGCCATCTAGAGTGTTGGATTGGCAGACTCCATGTGTGATGTTGAAAGGAGATAATGCGGGTATTCCTCGTCCAAAGGTATTTGGCTGTGTGTGCTTTGTGAAAGACAACAGACCAAATGTTGAAAAATTGGATCCGAGGGCTGTGAAGTGTATCTTTGTGGGGTACTCAGCTACTCAAAAGGGTTATGTGTGCTGGAGTCCGGTAGAGAGGAGATTTTTTGTGAGTATGGATGTTACATTCCGCGAGCTCGAACCTTACTACTCCTCAGAGACTACATCACCCTTTGGAGACTCGCTCGATACAGGAGGTATGAGGCGAGAGGGAGAGAGTAGTAGTGATGGTGAGAGGAGGATGGTGAGTGTGGGTATTCCTTGTCCACTGGTGGATTCGGCTAGGGTTGAGCCGCAAAAGGAGGATTCGGCCAGGATTGAGCCGCAAAGGGAGGATTCGGCGGGTGAGTCAGAAGTTGAGAGAAATGGGCCCGAAGGTGGTAGGACTCAAGCTCAGGGGGAGTCGAGATACTGTGAGGTGTATGTGAGAAGGAATAAGCAGAGTGAGGGAGCCGTGCCTACAGTGCCACCTGTGCCAAGTCCCTTGTCCGTGCCTAATCCGACTCCTGAGACACTTACACCATCCACCTCAGACTCAGAATACACAGGTGCTATGATTCCTCTCTCTACTCCTCCCACTCCCCTATCAGTAAGAAGGACTTCTCGCGAGAATGCGGGTATTTCTCCTAACCGATATGGTTTTCCGCATGAGATTGCCCAGTTTGTCTCTTACTCACACATATCACCGGTACATAGAGCGTTCATTGCATCATTAGACACTGTCTTTATTCCTAAGTGTTGGCAGGTTGCTAAAGAGGATCCAAAATGGAAAGCTGCCATGCTAGAGGAACTTGAGGCTCTCGCTAAGAACAAAACCTGGAAGCTTGTGTCACTACCACTAGGCAATAAGGCGGTTGGATGCAAGTGGGTCTTTACTATGAAGCAAAGCCCAGAGGGTCGGGTTGAGCGTTACAAGGCCCGATTGGTGGCGAAGGGATACAGTCAGACTTATGGTATCGACTTTGATGAGACCTTTGCACCCGTGGCGAAGATGAGCACAGTACGGACACTTGTTTCCTTAGCAGCGAATGGGGGGTGGAAGTTGCACCAGCTCGATGTGAAGAATGCCTTCCTTCATGGTGATTTGTTGGAGGAGGTGTACATGGAGGTCCCACCGGGTTTTGGCATAAAACAAACGGAGGGTAAGGTGTGCAGGCTCAAGAAGTCGCTTTATGGGTTGAAGCAATCTCCTCGGGCCTGGTTTGATAGGTTCAGGAAGGCTATGGTAGGCATGGGCTATCAGCAAATCAATGCTGATCACACGGTGTTTACTAGACAACACGATGGTCACATTACTATGCTGGCTGTGTATGTCGATGATATGATCATTACCGGGGATGATGAGGGAGAGATTGCACAGTTGAAGGCAAGATTGGGGAAGGAATTCGAGGTGAAAGATCTGGGACAGCTTAGGTACTTTCTTGGGATTGAGGTGGCTCGTGGAGCAGAGGGGTTTGTTCTATCTCAAAGGAAGTATGTCCTAGATTTGCTCACAGAGACAGGCATGTTGGGGTGCAGGCCTGCAGTTTCTCCAATTGATGTGAAGACTAAAATAAGTGCAGAGGCAGGAGAACAGGTTGATCGTGAGAGGTACCAGAGACTGGTAGGCAGATTGATCTATTTGACACATACACGTCCCGATATCTCATTTGCAGTGAGCGTGGTGAGCCGCTACATGCATGACCCTAGGAAGGGCCATATGGACGCAGTGTATCACATTCTGAGGTACCTGAAGAGTGCACCAGGGAAGGGCTTGATTTTCAGGCAGAATGGACACATGAAAATTGAGGGCTATTGTGACTCTGACTGGGCCAGTTTCCAAGATGACAGGAGGTCCACAGCTAACTATTGCATGTTTGTAGGGGGCAACTTGGTCTCTTGGAAGAGCAAGAAGCAGCCAGTTGTTGCGAGATCGACAGCAGAAGCCGAGTACAGGGCTATGGCATTGGGAGTTGCTGAGATGGTATGGCTGAAGAGGTTGTTGGAAGAGCTAAAGGTAAATCACGGAGCTCAAATGAAATTGTGGTGCGATAGCAAGTCAGCAATTAGTATTGCCAACAATCCTGTGCAGCATGATAGAACGAAGCATGTGGAGATCGATAGGTTCTTCATAAAGGAAAAACTAGAAAGTGGACTATTGGAGCTGAGTCATGTAGCTACTGGAGATCAAGTAGTTGATTGTCTCACCAAAGGACTTAGCTCAATAGATGTAGATAGGTTTTGTGACAAGATGGGCTTGATGGATATCTTTTGCCCATCTTGAGAGGGAGTGTTGAGATTTATGTATGTTTTTAGTATTTTGGGTTTTGTAGGGTCCTTTTGGTAAAAATGATTATAGAATAGTTTAGGGACTTGAATGAAAGATGTAACGCCTATATAGGCTTGTATGAGAACAAAAAAAGAAATACAATTCATTTTTCTTAGAAATCTATAGTTCAAAGAGAGTTGAAGCTGTTAATTATTCTTAGTGGATATTCTTGTATCAGTGGCTCAGTGCATGGATGGTATCAAAGCAAACTCAGTATAACAAGAAGCAGATCATCTACAGAAGAGGAAAGCACCAACTGCAGCTGTGTTTGTAAATGTTTTTCCTTTTTTTTTCCCTGCCCAAAATTAAACAGTAGAAATAATACGTGCACACATGTACTTTAAAAAAAATTAACTAATTCACCCCAAAAGAGGCAACTATAGATCATGTAATACATTGCAGAGGGCAAAAGACTACTTTGGTTTAATTTTGCCATCCCTTACCTCTTTTGGCACTGTACAAGGTGTAATCTTAAAGCAGATGATCATCCATTTCTTAAGTTATAATATAAAAAATTCAGCTGACGCCAACATGTCTAACAAACTTAAAATATGCAAGAGAATGACATCATGCTAGAAATTAAGGAGACATGTAGTTAATGACATAGCTATTTGGGGTAAATTGGTAGATTATTGAGAAGAACATTTTTTATTTAATCTTCATTACAGTCAAACCAACATAAGCAAATCCAATAATTAATCTTTTATGATTAATAAGAAAATGTAAAGTTTCCTTTTACAAGAAATTTTCTAGCACTTGCAGGGAATTAAGGAAGAGTCGCAATTAATGATCTGTGATTATAATAAAGATAAAGAATGCATTCCCCTGTATTAAAGAATAGTCAAAATTAGCTGGGATTGACTTTAGCTACACTCTAAGCTATTCTTAGTCTAGGCCAGATTGATGCATAAGTTGACACTTCTCATTTCACCAAACAGATATATCTCCCTTTAAAAATTTAACATGTATCCTTATATATAGTCATCTCTAGTTTCCTTGCCATGCATCAAGTAAACATTCTCCTCTCCATCTCCATTTCTCTTTTCTAAAAGGCAATGGCTGTGTCTCTATTGCCTTCCTCTCTTCTCATGACAGCCCTTGCATTTGCTTGCATCGTATTGTTTTCTTTTCCGGTCAAGACGGAGTCACAGAAAACTGGCATTACAAGATATTATCAGTTTGATGTGAGTTAATATATGAATTCCGAACATTTACAACAAACACGTTCAATTTTGCAACTTTACTTTGATATGAAAATTGGTTATTAATCATCATTACAGATTCAAATGGCAAACATGACGCGTCTTTGTGAAACCAAGAGCATTGTAACAGTGAACGGCCAGTTTCCTGGACCTAAGATCGTAGCAAGGGAAGGTGATCGTGTCGTTGTCAGAGTGGTTAATCATGTTCACTACAATATCTCCTTACATTGGTAAGCCATTTAATTCTTTATTCATTAACATTATTAATTGCATTCTTAACAAAAACTATCAGTTAATATCAAAGTTGTTTACATTGAAAGCATATTCAAGTTAACCAAACATGGTGAATTCTCAGCTTGGTTAATTATCTTTTATGTTTGATTGGAAAACGTAGGCACGGTGTGCGGCAGCTGCGAAGCGCATGGGCTGATGGTCCAGCTTACGTTACACAATGTCCAATCCAGAAAGGCAGCACCTATGTTTACAACTTCACAATTGTGGGCCAGAGAGGTACCCTTTGGTGGCATGCGCATATCTCATGGCTTCGTGCAACAGTATATGGCCCTATCGTCATTCTTCCCAAACTTGGAATTCCTTACCCATTCGTAAAGCCTTACAAGGAAGTCCCGATCATTTTCGGTATATATATATATATATATATACACACACACACATCCAATGCTTTTATCCAAATATTGTTATTTTTTTTATGTTTCACGATTTCACAAAGCACATTGTTTAAAATTTGGAAGGTGAATGGTGGAAAGCTGATACAGAAGCAGTCATCAGTCAAACTCTACAGACCGGCGGAGGCCCGAATGTTTCAGATGCATATACTATCAATGGTCTTCCTGGTCCACTATACAATTGCTCTGCAAAAGGTTTTGGAAATATTTTAAAGAAAAATCAAATGCCAAGCAAATTTCAAACTCCCTTCATCTTAAAGAAGAATTATATTTATTTTCCCTACATTCTCAAAAAAAAAAAAAAAAAGTTGAACTTGTAGTAACCCAGGGGATATTTGGATTCTATATTAAAATAAATCTTAATTACCAGTTAGTCATATACAAAAGTGATGCAGATCAGTCTAACTTAAATATTGATTTTTTTTTTACCTTTTTAAAAAATGTAAACTAGCCTTTATTGTTAAAGTTTGAACAAACTGCAGACACATTCAAGCTTAAAGTGAAACCTGGCAAGACATATCTCCTCCGCATTATCAACGCTGCACTCAATGACGAGCTCTTTTTCTCCATAGCCAACCATTCTCTCACAATTGTAGAAGTCGATGCTGTTTATGTGAAACCATTCACTACAAAAACACTGCTGATAACCCCAGGCCAAACCACAAATGTTTTACTAACTACTCATGCAAAATATCCCGGAGCAAACTTCTTCATGGAGGCAAGGCCATATGCCACTGGCCAAGGAACCTTCGACAACACAACCGTGGCAGGAATTCTTGAATATGAAAACCCAAATAGTTTTTCTTCATCTAGCTTTAATAAAAACTTACCGTTATTTAAGCCCACATTACATGCTTTTAATGACACTTCTTTTGCAACCAATTTCACTAATAATCTAAGGAGTTTGGCGAATGCGCAGTATCCAGCAAATGTTCCGCAAATAATTGATCGACAATTCTTCTTCACAGTTGGTCTTGGAACAAACCCGTGTCATCATAACAAAACATGCCAGGTCAGTAATTTTATGTCATCATTAAGCTACATATCTTATGGCAAATTATAATGTTTATGCAATTGCTATTTCAGTTTTTAATGATAACAAAATGAGTCATATAGGAAAACTAGTATTGACTTTAAAGATCAAGATCATTTCTGAGAAATTCCGATCAATTTTGATAAATGCTACGCATGTTTTTATGTGAAATCAGGGCCCAAATGGAACAATGTTTGCAGCATCAGTAAATAATGTATCCTTCATTCTTCCGACAACGGCACTCCTCCAATCTCACTTCTCAGGAAAATCAAACGGTGTGTATGCATCGAACTTCCCGATTATGCCCCTCGTGCCATTCAACTACACCGGGACTCCTCCAAACAACACATTTGTAACCAATGGCACCAAACTTTTGGTGATTCCCTTCAATACAAGTGTTGAATTCGTTATGCAAGACACAAGCATTTTAGGTGCCGAAAGCCACCCGTTGCATATCCATGGTTTCAATTTCTTTGTGGTCGGACGGGGTTTCGGTAACTACAATCCAGCTAAAGATCCGGCAAAATTCAACCTAGTAGACCCGGTTGAGAGAAACACAGTTGGGGTTCCACCTGGTGGCTGGGTAGCCGTCCGTTTCCTTGCCGATAATCCAGGTATCTAACTCTTGTATTCATTTGATTTTTGTATTTGAATTGTTAAATTCATGATTTCGATTAATTAGAAATGATATTTTGTTTTCTTAATCTGAAATCATCATTGTAAATTGTTATGGAACTTTGTATATAGGTGTCTGGTTCATGCATTGTCACTTGGAAGTGCACACAAGCTGGGGTCTCAAGATGGCATGGCTTGTGTTAGATGGAAACCTTCCTAACCAGAAGCTTCCTCCGCCACCGTCTGATCTTCCCAAATGCTAATTGAAAAATATACTCAATGATTTAGGTTCATTTTGGTAGAAGATTAATAAGTGATGGATGGAACTCTTTAGGTTTATCATTTTGTTTTTCTGATTTGTTGAGGTGCATGGTTGAACTTTCAGGGTGTTGTTAAAGAAATATTTTAGCCTTCATATTTTCTTGGATGAGCAATAACTGATATAAAATCTTTATATCTTTTAACAGAAAAATATTACATTCTTTTATTCAAATATAAATTATTAGTTTATTACTTCAATCTGTGAACAACTGAAGTCAATAATAATGGCGGTCTAGTAGTAATATATAGAAGGGAACAAGCAACAAATAAAAACAATGCCCAAATTACATCCTACTATCCTAGTCTTTTGGTTGCTTCATTCCCAGACACTATCCACTGCAAAAGGATTCTTCAAAATTATAATCCAATTAGTCAGCTTACACAATTAGTAGCCTGTGTTTTTTTTTCGTTTTTTTTTTTAAAAAAAGCATTCATTAGATGAACAAGGTTATGTTTCCAAAACAAAAAAAAAACAAGGATAAAAGTTTTTTGTTATCCAAGATTTAGTGTATAGGAGCAACAAACTCGAAATATATGCACTAAAGGAAGGTCTATCGATGTGAGACACAGATACCCTGCATTTAATTTTGCATTGTACAAAAATTGTAACATTTCATCTTAACCCAGCAAAAATACTGTGTATATTTGTGTGTATATTATGACAAAGAATGCATGCCTAGATTAATAAACCGTCTTCCTGCCCCTTTTGCCAAGCATCCAAGTACAGAAAAGATTCACTAGTTAGAATTTTAGCAAAAGCACAATAGCCCGTATGTGTTAGCTTCCTTTTTCTCATGATCACTGCCTTTCTGTTGTCAAGCGTTATATCCTTCACCTTCTATACCATGACCGAGTACCAGCAAACTGGCAATACAACGCAGTGCATTATCAGTTTGATGCAAGTTAGTGTTAAGTTCTAGCCCAGCTTGAAACGAACCATTAACCGTTGCTACAACCTGGCTAAAGATCCAGTTTGTTTCAATTTAGTTGACCTGATTGAGAGGAACCGATTTAGTTTGCCCCCCATTAGCTGGGTAGCAATCCAGGTAATATTAAACTTAGCTATTTATAGAATACAATTTTCTGTGTATTTTTAACATATCTAATTGCCATTGGATTTTCATATGCAGTTGACAAGCATGACTCGTGCACTACATGAAGCAAATACAGTATTGTCAATATCTTTATTCGCCTTTCAGGCTCCTTGGTGAGGCAGCAAGTAGAGTAAAATTGAATAGCAACAGAGAAGCTTAAAAAAATGCACCAAGTGATTACTTGTTTAGGATAAAAAGATGATTTTCATGAAAAGTTGAACACAGATAACAAACAAAGGTATAAAGCTTGAAATCATCTTTTACGATGTCTAATTCTTCAAAATAACATCAAAACAACATATTAATTCCCTCCTAAAACAACAGCAACAAGAACAAACAACCACAACAACAGACAAAGCTCTCCGCATGACCAAATTTTTTACAGTCTCGCCATACTCCCGTAACTTGAACTTTCTCTCTACTATGATCTCTCTTTACATATCTAAAGCTTGTACAGAAAACCTAAGTCTCCTCTGCAGGGGCACCAGTAATAAAATTACTCTCTGAGCCTCGGCCTCTCTTTCTCTCACATAATTATCTATTATATTCTGACTACAGAAATGTACAAAGTTTTTTTAGTACAAAAAACTACAACTTTATTTCTGAGAACCTAATAAACAGTACATAAAGAGGAGAGAACTTCGTCTCTCACACTAGCCTCCGAGGTTAGCTGTACATGGTCATCCCCTTGCGCCTCCTAAAAGGGATACGGAGCTGCCTGCTGCCCCAGCCTCCTCTCTACAATTAAAAGAAATTATCATTGAAGATGGTGATAATTAAAAAAAAAGGAGCAAAAGAAGAAAGGCATACGTACCCCCAGCTGCAACAAGCTTCTCTACACGGGCGACTATATGCTTCCCGTAAGTATATTTCTTCAGTGCATTTAAATGGACCTTAATTCTTGACAGGATTAGCTCACGCTGCTCATCATTGCACGTCTCCAGTACCTTCTGTACTACATAATTAGCAAACTGGTCCTTCATCATCGCCTGAAAAAGAAAAAAAAAAGACATTAGGTTTTTGGATAAACTTAATAGTTTAACCTACTTCGGATTTCAAATGTCCTAGTGCAACTTGTGATCAAGCGCTCCAAACAATTACTCAAAGTTTGTCTTAGCATCAGACGGACTACAAATTACCAAAAAAAAAATTTTACTTATTCCTGATTAAACTCCAACTCGGGAAACATTTTACTATTAAAGGCGTGACTTTGTTCCTGCTTTGCATTTTCAAACCCTAGTGGAATAAAAAACAGGAACTAGATACCACACCCGGACAGCAATTAGATCAGCATATTTCATTGTTAGGTCAGGATATCTGGAATAACAATCTACAACTATGAACAATCCCACAAAAGTTAACCAATGTAATGTGCATCTCATCAAAATGAGAGTTTGTTCCTACTCTGTTTTTCAAAAACAAGGTAGGAGAATTAGAAAATAATAACTAAATATCACTTTCGGAGAAATTGGCACGCCAACTTTCTCGTTAGGTTAGGGGATATCTTATAGTAATCACAATTACAACCCAAATATTTTTTTTAGATATGGGTTGCAAATGGATTAATTGACAACCTTAACAACATCTCACAAATCAAGCCAAGAGAGAAATTTTAAAAGGACAAAAAATTGTACACATGTGACAGTCCTGTAGATTGGTCGTATATCAAATTTCTTGTGATTTGAGTGACATTTGTTATTTCCGTTAAACACCATGAAATATGGACCCTTGCAAGTTTTAAAGTCATTTGATCAATGGTAAAGCTTGTATCAAATGTCATCATTTTTTATTTATATGATATGAATAAATACTTGTAGCCAACAGATCCCTGACAATTGTTTACACCTGATTTCAGCCAAAGGCCACTGAAGAAAAAAAAAAAAAAAAAAATAGGAATAGGAATAGAAACAGGAATAAAAAATGACCTGGAGAGGCTCATTCTCATCAGTGGTCCCAAGCATCTCATTGATCAGGTACTGGCGTTCGGCGGGCCCACCAAAAGAGAGACACTTCTCAACTACATTGGATGCAAACTTCTGCTGACTCATCTGCACTATCTGCCCCGCTAGCTTTTGTATTATCAGCGATCTCTCATCTGGCTTCCCGTGCTCCAACACATGCTGCTCAAACAACAACAAAAATTGTAAAAAACAAGCACGCCAACAATTAATAACTACATAAATAAATTAAGGAAGAAATAACTCAGAAATACACTGCATAAATAAATTAACGAAGAACAACTAATTAATAACTAAATAGATGTACAGACCTGGACCACGTAATTCCCGTATTGGTCCTGTGCCAGGAGGCAGACAGACTGTAAAATTTCATCCATCACAATTTTCTGTGTTGTGGGGTCATCACAGTGCTCCAACACTCTCTGAGACAAAACAAAAGCAATTTTCAACTATAAAGCATGACAAACATATTAAGCAACTATAGGAAATGATCACAATAACGTAAATGATTTCATCTTTTCAAAACAAAATTTTGAACAAAGATCTACTGTGTATGAGACCTGAATGACACGACAGCCGTAGGGGTGCATGGACAAAGAAACAACTTGATCATAGAAAGTGGAGACAATGAAGTCGATGTTCTCCTGTGGCACACACTCTATGCACTTCTGTATTACATGGTTTCCATTCTGGTCCCTGACGCATCTCATCACATTCCCATCTAGCTCTGCAACCATCTTTATCTTTTGGTCCAGATCCACCACTTCTATTGCCTGGAAAACAAAATTTATCAGCCAGAAAAAATAACATGGTATCCAAAAACACATTGCAAAATGAGCTTCTGAAAAATGCAAATTACCTTTTGGATAACACGACAGCCATACATTTGAAGACTAAGAGCTAAGACATGCCCAAACAATTGGTCACCTAATTCCCTCCTCTGAGCAGCACTCCCATGCTCAAAAAACTGCAATTTATACAATTAGTAAGAAAAAAATAGTGAATATTGGATCATATATCCAAATAGTAATTTATATGAGCACCGATTTAATTTCAGAGCTAATATAGATGAAAGTACCTTTTGAACGACATAGTTGCCAAAAACATCAGTCATAAGAGAGAGAGCATGAGGCATTATTTCTTCATAGACCATATCCTTTTCTTCAACTGATGCTGTCTCCAGTTTCTGTTGAATGAAGCGGCTCCCATACTGATCAGCACTGAAAAATAAATTTTGCAACAACAGTCAAATAATAGAATCTTTTTGAGCAAATACAAGAGATATCATCACTTCATTGGGTTAAACTGAAAAGTTCGCCTTACCTAAACTCTACAACATGGCCAGCAATCTCGGCAAGTTCAAAGCACCTTGTTTTGTTGCTCTTGAACTCCTCCAAAAGCGAAGATGGGAAATTTCCATTCACACCCGCAGTTAAATCAGAAGGCCAAACACTCCCAGATAAGTTCCTTAATCCAAAAGGAAACCTCACACTCCTCTCCCCAATCCTAAGTGGGCTTCCAGGCCCAGCTGATGCAATTGGGCTAGCTAAAGGGCTAACTGGGTAAGACATCCCGGTACCATAACTTGGACTCCCATAATTATAACCGGAGGCATTTAGACCTATATTTTTACCCATTAATTGCATGCCATACTGCTTCTGAGATTGTAACAAGGACTCAAGATATGCTTTCTGGACCCCATTTAATTCAGCATATGATCCCTGGCCCATATATTGTGCCGCTTTGAGATATTGTAGGTAAAGCGGATCAGAAAGTGCAGCTGCATTACCAACCCGGCCGAAATTTTGAATATCAGAAAGAGTAGGGCTCTGTGGTGAAAACACATTACTGTTGACATTGTTTGCAAGGTTATTAGTCCCAAGGAGGTTCATCATATTTAATGGTACACTTGGGTTCGGAGAATACCCGCCAAGGCCATACCCCAGATAAGCGGAGTTTAATGGATCAACATTCTGGTACTGACTGGGGGATCCACCAGGACTGACATTAGAAGATGCAGGAGGTGAGTTATGGTATGAGTTTCTCAAATCAGCAAAGTTTGAGGTACTTTTATTAGAGTCTCTGAACGAATTAGACTTTGTTGGCTTTGCATGTACAGATGGTACACCTAAGTAATCAGATTCATTCTTTTGTAAGAAAGAGTGCGGCTTAGCATGAACTTGGCTAGAGGGCATGTCCAAATGGAGATTTAAATTCAAACTATTCAAATTATTGAGAACTTGGCGGTTATTCATTTCTCCCTGGACTTGGTCTACTGCGCCAGTTGAGATGTTCATGTTAGAAAGAGCAGCCAGGATGTCATCAGACTCGAGCATTTTAGAGGAAGAGTTAAAGGAGGAATGAACACTGTTGACTTTCTTGTCAGTGGGGCCCATTCTGACACCAACAGGTGGCAGACCAGGACTAGGTGCACGTGCAACAAGCTGGGGGTCTGGTGTGCTGCTTCTAGAGAGAGAGGAACCAACGACCGAGGCAAAAGTTTGAGATTGAGGAGGCGGGCCAAGTTTAGCCCCAGTTAGGGTTTCTAAGTGGGCTCCACCAGAGGGCATCAAGGTTTCCTGGCCATCAATAAGTGCATTGCGGCTGGGTGTGCGAGATGGGTGCTCTGAGGAGGGTGTTCGATGGCCCATGGTATCCTGAAAAAAATAAAGTAATGCACAAACATGTCATGTTCTATTATATACAGGATAACTGAATGTACTTGAGTAATTCATACTAAACATAAAAAGAACTTCTAGAAGTCTGTTTTAAAAAAAAATGATTACTTCCAATAAAATCCATAAACAAAAACAGCAAATTGCTGAAAGCTACTATGAGACAAGATGAAATTTCTAGATGCAATATTCTTAGCTGATAAAATTGAACATGTCTAAAATGGATATTTGATATGTAGATGAAATGTTTAGACACACAACACTAGATTCACCCTCTAACAAACTAATTCGCCGCTATTTATTCACATTGTTCAAATCACTGAAATCTTTCACACTATAAGAACACAAGTAATTTATACTGCTATTGAGCAAAACAATGCACACTACATCAACAAGATATAATCAACAATTATAAATATACAGCAGATCACTATTTCAAAGCTTTTTTCAATCCAAGTATCAATTATAACAACTAAAAAACAATGCAATTGAAAACAAAATGAAGGTCACCTGAAGCACATCAGCAAAGCTCTTTTGACGGCCAAGAGAGAGCCCGATCAAGCCATCCCCGCCTTGATCGACCCATTCACTGGCTCCACTCATCAGTCTTAGATCCCCTTCGCTCCCCTCTCTCAAGCCAAAACCCGGTTGCTGAGAGAAAAGTGATTCCCCGGCTACAAACTCATCTCCTTCTCTATTCTGCTTCCTCCTATCACCAATCCCTCCATAACCTGAACCCCCTCCAGTTTTCAACCTCTGTGTAGACCTCCAGTCCTCCTTAGACAGCACTGGAGGGGGTAATCGAGGGTTCAGATTTACATGAGAGTAGTAATATGAGAGATAAGCTGGGTCGGCGCGGAGCTCCTCTTCTGACAAGAACCCGTTATTGTCATTACTCGAGGCCAACAGCTCAGGCAATATGTTGCCAACAGCTGATAAAGAACCCTCTATAGTAGGTGGGGCTGAACCACTTCGATACATGTTAAGTTCTCTCTCCCTCTCTTGATCACTAACCTCTTGTCTCAGCCTTTGTTCCCGCAAAACTAGGTCTAGATCATCACCTAACAGATCATGTTCATTAAAACCTTCAATCCCCATCTCTGCCATCATTGTAAGGGGGCTCTCAGTGATCATTTTTTTCTGGAAAAAAAAACTGAAGATAATAAAGAGACTACAGGAAGTAGAGTACTATAAGAGAGAAGTTTTTAGAAGAACGTTAACTTACACCAAAAGTATGCAGCTTTAAGTTAAAAACAAGTGATTAGCATATGTAAAGACCATCAGTTCGCCATCAAAGCTCCGATTAAAGAAAAAACGACAAAATTTATGAGAGATCGAAGCAAAAAGTCACGATCTTCGCAAGTTCTATGCCATTTACGCGGCGATCGGCGATCGATTTCGCCATTTCCGGTGTACTTTAGTGAAATCCATAGCAGATAGTTAGATATAGATGGATAGATACAGAGAGAGAGAGAGACAAAGAAAGAGACAGTAGCTGCTAGTGAGGAGAGGAAAAAAGAGAGAGAGAGAGAAGGGAGAAAAGAAAACAGTACAGGAACAGACCGGCGGAGTGATAAGCACGAAGATTCGTCAGATCTCGACCGTTGAATTGAGAAATCAACGGACGAGATTGGTTCAGACAAGGGGTTTCTCTTTTGCGAGAGGAGACCTTAGGGTTTATTGCACGTATTTATTGTGAGTTCCTTTGTAATATTTTTTTTTATATATTTTACTCTCAAATAAAATATTATTAAAAAATATTTCCAGTGTTAGTGACTGCATCGAGCTCTTAATATTTTCTTTTTATTATCCATATTATAATTATTATTATTGAAACCGCCTGTCTACCCATGGAGTAGAACTGCAGCATAAGCTATTATTCGTCTTTGTCTGTGGGTCCCACTTACAGTGGGAACAAGCATTACATGTAGGATGTGAACCAGGAGCAGCCTGAATTATATTAAGGAAGAGGTTGAAGGAAGTAAAGCGAAGTCAAAAGGAAATTAGAGGGGGTCTTTGTCTGGCTCGTGCCACGTAGGCAGCACAGGATTCGCTCGTGCGAGATACACGTGATTGGCGAAGGCTCTGGAGAGCAAATTATGTTTTCCATCCCTAAAACGTACCACAAATAAAAAAAAAAAAACTTCTTTTTTTGTTACTGTTAACATATACAGAGATCTTTCTCTCTCTTTTTTTTTTCTTTCCGAATATTATACTAAGGTTATGTAGAGTTGTAGACTGAGATGCTAATATAATGTACTTTAATAGGATGAATTATATATAGCCAAAATCTAGCACTTAGATACATATTGGATATGGAAGGGACTTCAATTAGAAATTTTTATATTTCTACATAAAAGACCTTTGCTCTTCCTCCGAAATTTTTATTTATATCATTTAAAAAAAAGGGAGATGATATGAGTACCCGCACTCTCATCCCCCCATTGTACCCCCAATTTTATTTGTTCAATCTTGTCCACATTTTTCATGATCTATAAGAAATTTTGCGAATCTAAAACCACGAACGTCTTCTACACAATTTTATCTTTCAAATGAGATCCATGATGACATACTTTCGGGTTCGTCATCATACAAGTATTTATACCTCGTCATTTAAGTATTTATACCTAGTATTTTTCACATATGACACTGCTGACATTTAAAAGTATTAATATCAAGTATTACAAGTATTTATATCTATGCACTGAAGTATTTATACCTATGTGGTCAACTATTTTTGTTAGAGAAAGGTTGACGCAGGGACGATTAGGGAAATGTGATGCGGAGATGCGAGGTCCACGATTGGGGATAAATACTTACAAGTATAGGTATAAATACTTGTATGATGATGTATAAATACTTGCACAATGAGGTATAAATACTTGTGTGGCGATGAATTTGAAAGTACGTCATCATGGATCTCATTTGAAAGATAAAATTGCGTAGAATACATTCGTGGTTTTAGATTCGCAAAATTCCTCATAGAACGTGAGAAATGTGGAAGATATTGAAAAAAAGAAAAAAAAAACCCACCTCTAAAAATGTGTATGATTCTTCTCCCCATGTAGTTTGAGTGGTCCCTCCATATAGTTATATCAAGTTAGACATGCAAGTATTAATATCTTAATTTGCAAGTATTAATTTATTATCTTCCAAGTATTTATACTAGTGTTTTGAATAAATTAGTTAGTTAAGTTAGTTTATGGGAAGTTAAAATCTGTTTAAGAGATGGGGGTACAATGGGGGTACCGGAGTGTGGGGATTGAAATAATTATTCTAAAAAAAACACCTCAAATTATGGGCCGCATATTAGTTTGCACGTCTTTTAAAACCTAAATATATTTAATATTACAATATCTTTTTGAGCTTTTGAGGAGCCCAGATTAATTTGGAGGCTCTGATAGATGTGAAATTCTCCATAATTTGAGGTGTTTTGATTTTTTTTTTAAATGGTACAAATAAAAATTTCAACTCAATGAATTGGCAATTATGTGTAGTATATAGAAGGAACTAGATTTTGTCCAAAGGATTTTGGACAAATTTTATCCAAAGTCATATCCAAACCGTTTAATCTACCGTCGATTCATACGAATAATTTATAACTTATTCAATTTAAATGATCCCTTGAAGCTAAACCGTCTGCGTAAATTCTGACATTTATCAAACGATATAGGCTCGGCTTTGAATATTACTTTGTCCAAACAAACAAGACATGTCATGTGGGTTGTATGCCTGTAGCTCTTTATCTTGTTAGGAAATTGTCATGAAGAAAAAAGATACTGTCCGTACTTGGAGTCATATTCCAAAATAGTGATAGATGTTAGAAATGTAAAATTAATCTTTGCAAGGGGATTTCTGCAAAAGTCTACTAACATGCTACTTGGACACATTTGGGGGTGTGCTCCAGAAGGAGGGAGAACTCTTTTATTAAAGGGAGGGGAGGGAAAATTCGCTGATTTTCGAACTGTCCATCGTCTTCACCTGCTCTAGAAGAGGGGAAACAAAGAGATAGAGGAAGGGAGAAATTATTATTCGGAGGGGAGAGGAGAGGGCCTTAATGTTGATTTTCGGTCAAATCTGTCACCCCCAAATCGGAGTGTAAAAATTAATGTTCGGAGGGGTTTCTTCTTCCTTCCGTCCCTTGGCGTCGGTTCTGGAAAACGTCCCAAGTAGGGCTTTATAGCATGGCCCATTAGAAAGAGCATGGCCTAATTAGATAACCATTTTTATTTTATTTTTATGTACAAGTTCTGTGAAAGATTTTATAGCTCCAAAATTAGGTGTGTTTATTCAAACATATGGATTCGATTTTTGCATTTCAAAATTTTCAATTAAATTATTGCTAATTCTTCATTTTCCTTCCTTGCCAATATATGATTAAGAAATTGACACAAATACCTTCCAGTTGCCAAAGTTTGGTACAACACTCAAAAATCATGGACAGTTCATGCATCTGTGAAGGCATTTATTTTTTAGGATATGACAATATCTATATTACGGATCGAGGCCTGCTATAAATCTATATCTCTATTATCAAAGTTGAAATTGTTGATTCAAAAAATTAAACATGATTTTCATATAAAAGTAAACTTGGAGACGAATTTTTATATATATTTTTAGAATCTTTTTACTATTTTTTATTTAAAATAGATATAATTGATCTAAAAAAATTGACCATCGAAAGTAATAATTTTCTACATGTCTAAAAGAATTGTACACAAATTCTAAGAAAATATAGTAATTTGGCTCCAAGTATATTTTTACGTAACTGTTCAGATTAACTATTTAAAATTTAAAAAATAGAGATATAAATTCATAACATGAATCAATCCGTAATATTGTATAATCATACGCCCGCTGCATGGTTGCAATTGATACATCTCAGTAATTATGTTAGCAATTAACACATCATATTAACAATCTTAAAACATTTACCATTGTAGATGCTCTATAAGTTGGTTCTATTTTTTAACCTTTTAGTGAAATTGTTGTAAAAAAAGGACCCGGTTCATTAATCATACTGTCATCACATGAGGATGCATTGATTGATCACGAGGATTTTTTCCAAAAAAAAAATTAGTTACCATTTGTAAAAAAAAACTAAATAATAAACGGAGTTGATAGAAAATAAGCCTATTTTTTATTTATATCCAAAAAAAATATAAATTTAAAAAACTAACCAAACCGCTCGTCAATTTTGAAAACTATCCAAACCAGAAAAAAAAATTCCGGTTTCAACACCAATTTCCAAAAAAAAATTTCCGATAAATAGATATTAAAACCGGAATAATTTTTTCCGGTTTTAGGATTTTTTTTTTTAAAAAAAACAGAATAATTTTTTCCTGTTTTAGGAATTTTTTATTTGGATTTTTTTTCATTTTTCAGTTTTTATAATTTATTTATTTTTTGTATTGAAGTATTACAAATATTTAATATATATTTTTTTAAAATAGATGGAATACTATATAATTTGATTTATTTGAAAGACTACTACAAAAAATCCGGATCAATATTTTTCATGCCGGATTTGAAAATACGGATCGTTGAATGCCTACCGTTGAACGAAAACTTAAACTGAATTTTTGAGGCACTAAACGACGTTTTTTTTTTAATTCTCATGCCTCATTTTTTTTCATACCTCATATTTTATATTTTTGTTTTCGAAGTCCAAATTGTTGATCCAAACCGTTCAAAAAAATATTTATACTAAAATATGCATGGAGATGAAATTTTATATTTTTTGGAATTTGTTTGCTATTTTTTAAGATAGGTACAAAATCACTGTTTTTGAACCGTTCAAAAAACAGTGATTTTCTACCCATCTTAAAAAATAGTAAAAAAATTTCAAAAATTATAAAATTTCATCCCTAACCATATTTTAGTATGGATATCATGTTGAACGGTTCGGATCGACAATTTAGACTTTGAATATGAAGAAAATGAAGATATAAAATATGAGGTATGATGAGGTATAAAAAAATGAGGCATTTGGAACCCTTGTTTAGTACCTCAAAAATTCAGTTTAAGTTTTCGTTCAACGGTAGGCATTCAACGATCGGTATTTTCAAAGTTTTCAAAGTCCAAACAGTCGATCCAAACCGTTCAACATTATGGATATTTTAAAATGTGCTTGCAGATCAAATTTTACATTTTTCTAAATTTTTTACTATTTATTAAGACGGTACAAAAATTCAATGGTCTGAATATAGCGATTTTGTTAAATACTTAATAAATAGTAAAAAAATTCAAAAAAAATATAAAATTTGATATGCAAGCACATTTTAACATATATATTATATTATATATACATATATATACATAGAGATGGGCTACGGTGAGTTACGAAGTAAATCGACTATTTTACTTCATGCTTATATTTTGCGATTTTAAAGTTCAAAACGTTGATCCGAACCATTCATCTTGTTCTCCATATTGAAATGTGCTTGGAGACCAAATTTTACATTTTTTGGAATTTTTTTTACTATTTATTAAGCAATTTGAAAGTCGCTGATCTGATGGTCCAGAAAATTTTACTGTTCACAGCTAAACAACAATTTTGAAAAATGCTTAATAAATAGTAAAAAAAATTAAAAAAAATGTAAAATTTGGTCTCCAAGCACATTTCAATATGGATTAAACATCTAACGGTTCGGATCGGTCATTTGAACTTTCAAAATAAAAATACGAGGTGAAGTAGAAATGCGTTTTACTTCGCAACTCACCGTAGCCCATCTCTATATACATATATTATATTATATATACATATACGTATATTATATTATATTAATTTTTCTTACGGCCGTAAAAAATCCGGCATAAAAAATATTGATCCGGATTATTTGTAGCAATCTTTCGAATAAATCAAATTATATAGTATTCCATCTATTTTTAAAAATATATATTAAATATTTGTAATACTTCAATACAAAAAAAAATTATAAAAACTGAAAAATAAAAAAAAAATCCAAAAAAAAAAATTTCGGAAAAAAAATTTTCTTAAAAAAAAAATCTTAAAACCGGAAAAAATTATTCCGGTTTTAATATTCATTTACTGGAAATTTTTTTTTCCGGAAATTGGTGTTAAAACCGGAAATTGGTGTGAAAACCGGAAATTTTTTTTCCGGTTTGGATAGTTTTCGAAATTGACTAGAGGTTTGGTTAGTTTTTTAAATTTATGTTTTTTTTTTGGATATAAATAAAAAAAATCGGGAAAATAAGCTCATGTTTTGCACTGCTAGTAATCGCTTTCTATTTCTTTTGTGGTTTTATAATAGCACCTACTTTAGTTATATGCTGTAAAATATACCCATCAACAATAATTATACACTTCAGATCATATGAGAAAATTATATTTTAAAAGAAATTAACTACTTGTAATAATTTATACGACAGTGGCCGCAACAAGTAGATATAATATACGCGAATAATTTTTATTTTTTTATATATTTTTGAACCGAACTCCGAATAAAACACAAAAAGGATAATATATTTTATTTACAAATTATTTGTGAAAAAAATGAGAAAAAAAATTAATTTTTTTGGGATTTTTTTTGCTTATTTATTGTACTGAATCATTCCAGAATTATACTCGAATTATATCCGAATCACGAATTTTTGACTATGTTGAACCGAACCTGAACTATTCATTTCTCAGTTGTCACTATGGATATAGGTAGACTACAGAGTGAATTAATTGACATCGTCTATTTTCCAAAATTTAATGATTTGCAATTATCTTTCAATTTTCTAGAAAAGAAAATTGTGAGGGATATATATCGAGACCGAATCTCCTGCACTTCTAAGGTAGGAAATTTCTACCTCTAGAGTCACTGCCGTGTGGATCTGAAATGGGTCCAAGATCAAATATTTAAATGTTAAAAGTCATCCCGGATCCACCCGGCAATAACTCTATGGACAGAAATTTTTTGCACCTCTGAAAGATGGTGATCCGGTTCCATATATATCCACTCTGACTCCCATATTTCATACTTGTACGGTTCACTTTGATTCCTGTATTCCTAAATTGATGACTATGTAATTATCAAAGATTCAATTTTAAATTACAAAAAAAATATAAATAAATCACAAAGCACGCTTCTAGGATCCAATCGCCGCGTTTAAACCATCCATTAGAGAAACAAAGACAAGCCAACTACCGTACCAATCTTTTTTCCCTCTCCGAAATTAAGATCACAGTGACTCAAATAAAACCAAATTAATCAGACCCACAATCTTTAAAATCATATAGTATTTTCCAAGGTTCTAAATAGCGATTATAGCGGCATAGCGGGGAGACCAAAAAAAAAAGCTATTGCGAATAGCGTAGCTATAGCGGAAGCTATCACACATAGCGATTTTCCCTTTTCAAACTTTATATTCTATATTTCTACTAATTATCAACATAATCAATATTAGAGAATGGATGTAACAACTAAATGACAACTAATCTAAGTCTATACTTTTTATCAATTACGCAAATAAGAAGGAAAAAAAAATCTAAAAAGTAACATTATTTAATAGTTTATACTTCATGGTATTACATATTATAATAGACAAAGAGCAATTAATTTTATAAGGTAAATGAAGTCAATATACATATTTAAACATTTTATAATTATAATAATAATCAAAATCAGCTTTCAATTGAAACGAACGATAATAATTTTACAAATGAATACTATAAAAAGAGTAATCAAAATGAAGAATTAGTATTTGAATATTTCTCGATATAGAATGATAGAATAAATCACAAATAAAAATAGAAACATATAGTTTGGTTTAGTATACATATCGTAGAAGACCATAGCATTAGAAATAAGAATAGAAGTACAGAAGTTCATATAAATTGCAAAAAAAAACCATGTAGCATAGCGGTAGCTATAGCGGGTCTCATATAGCGGTAATAGCGGTCAGCTATTATAGCTATAGCGGTCGCAGCTGAGTTAGCGCAATTTTATCTCATAGCTTAGCGTTTATGGTCCGAAAAGGCTATAGCGTAGCTATAGCGCCGCTATAGCTAGCTATTTAGAAGCCTGGTATTTTCTATTTATTAAACACATACAAATATACAATGACTTAATGACGAAGAAAGAACCATTTCTGTATCTTATTATATAGAATAATAAAGAAGATATTTTCTCTTCTCTATATAGAATTATAGATTGTGATAGTCTATAATATGAAATATACCTCACTAACTCACTTTGAGTCTCATAAAAAACTTCCACCATAACCGGGGGTGGAGTCAAGACTTTCTAACTATGAGGTCAGTCGTCAGTAGCGGAGCCAGCTCTTTGCAGGGGTGGGCAGTTGCCTACCCCTGGAAATTGAATTTTTTTGGACCGGATATAGTATTTTCAACCTTTGCCTACCTCTAAATTATTTGTTGCCTCCCTCTGGCCTCTGCAGCCCACAACCCTTGGCGTGGCCCAATTAATTCCTACCTTTAATTTAGGAATATAATAATTGCAATCAGCCAATCAAGTGCAAGAAGCCCAATTAATTCCTTGGCGTGGCCCGTTCAAAGAAAGAAGCAGAGCTACAAAGGTGAGATTCCCTATCAATAGAAAGAAGCAGAGGCACGCCCTGTTCAACCCTTCGCTGATTCAAAAGAAAGAAGCAGGACTGCAGCGGCGATTCAAAGCAAAGGGTTTACGGAGGCTATTCAAAGCGAAGCACGGAGGCGATTCAGAGCGAAGCATTCAACCCTGCTCGCTGATTCACGGAGGCAGACCCTGCTCTAGTGACAGATTGACAGTTTGAAACCTAACTCTATTTAATTTCTGTTTATAAATTGATAAAATCAGTTGCGACTAGTGAGTTGGATAAAATTGAGTACAAATATGTTTTCATTCTACTCAAATTGGATAAAATTGAGTAGAAATTTCTGTTTATACCCAAATTTTAGAAATTTCTGTTTATACCCAAATTTTTGTTTCATGCTACTCAAATTGCATAATTTATACCCTAAATTTCTGTTTATACCCACTTTAGGTTGATTTTGTAAAATTGAGCTGAACCCTAAATTTTTGTTTATACCCTAAATTTCTGTCTATTAGAGTATCAAAGATGGACAAGTACTATAAGAGGACATCTAAATCTCCAATTAGCTCAATTTTATCCCTCTGATTTCAATCAGTGGGAGCTCACTATCTTAGAAAATAAATTGGTGAATTACCACATGGATTTGCAAAGTGATAGTGATTTTTTGGAGGTAAAGAGCTTAGTTGAACTTTCTCAAAAGATGGTGGAAAAGAATAAACACACTGCTTATCCCTTGGTTTACAAATTAGTGAAATTAGCTTTAATATTGCCGGTGGCTACCGCAAGTGTTGAGAGGGTATTTTCGGCAATGAATGTGGTGAAAAGTCGCTTAAGGAATACAATGGGAGATCAATGGATGAATGATTGTTTGATTATTTATATTGAAAAGGATGTGTTTGCCCATGTGGATAATGAGAAAATTATGCAAAGATTTCAGAAGATGAAGAATCGTAGAGGATTGCTCGCTTCAATGTCATTGGCTTGAAAATTTCGTACTTATTGTTGGATTGTTAAAGTTATTAAATCAATAGATGAATTCTTGAATTGTTGAATTTTTTGGAAATTTTCATATTTCTTGGTGAATTGTTGGACTTATCAGATCATTGTATAAATCGTTGAATTTGTTGAAAATTTTGTATCTATTGTTGGATTATTCTGCCCACCCCTGGCTCAAATCCTGGCTACGCCACTGTCAGTCGTGAATGGAGGTCATTCATATTAAATTTTCATGTTGTGAATAGGGATCAATTTATAATACCGGCATTATTTTATTTTAAACTATATAGAAAATCGTATATAAGTACATAAATTTTGAAAAGAAAAAAAAAATAAGGGTCAATTGAGAGTGTGTATCCTTTGAGATATCTCATATTTTGTGTGACCAACGCGTCCAGTGCCTATTCGGGATAGCGCAGGGGGCAATATTATTTGAGCTTTGAGATTCGAACAGGACATATTTGAACGGTTGTGATTTCCCAAAAGGTCACGCAAAATATGAGATATCTCAGAGGACGTGAATTCGTCAATTGACCCCATTACTTTTTACTACCTCCGTTTCTGACCATAACATTATAAAAGAAATCACGTAGGCTAATTTTTTTAGTAAAAGTCGAAAGCCAAGCCATTAAACTATTTAATATCACAAGAAAAAAATTTATCTGAATTTCAAACCTGCGATCTCACGTACACTTATTTAAATATGAGATGTAAAGGTTTTATTTAAACAGTTCAATGTGAGATATAATTATCTACTTAAGTTTTAGTTTATGACTACCATATTTATACACAATAATAGAAATATGGGAAAATTTCCACTGTACTCATACAAATTTGCAAAATAGCCAATTTACCCATGAAAACACCATAATATCCAATATGCCCATAAAAAATTCTAATCCTTTCTTCTATCCCCTTTTATTTATTCAATTTGTTATTTCATTATTTTTGAAACTAAAATTGACAAATTTACCCTCCCCCGTCTCTCTCCTTCTCCTTCACCCTTCACTGTACCAACTGCCTTGCGCCACCATATAATTTGACAACAAGTTCGCTAGTAAAAGTGAAAATATTCGAAATCCCAATTTAATAGCAAGAATCACAATGATTCAGAATACACAAAATTATAAAAGTATATATATGGCCAAGATGATTAAATAAATTTTATGAAGGGAATATATACTAGCTTTTTTAGGCAGAGTAATGGTGGATATGCAGTGGGAAAAAAATGTGAATGAATGGCTGCAATCGGATTGGTCGGATCTGGTTCGGGCAAACATTTGCTTCCTCTCAACTGTGTTTGACTGGATAACGGAGAGGATCAGGTAGAGAGTTAAACGGGCTCCGCTCTGATTCGACCAAACGAGTTGGATCCATAAAGTAGTAGATTCTTTACACCTCCCTCACATGTACAATGTCACTATAGGTTTAAGGATGGCTGATGCAGCGACATGTCATAGAATATTGGGAACCATAAGCCACAAATAATTTTAATGTGAGCAAATTGGAATGAGAAATGTGGTTTAGGATCTCAAGTGACAAAGGCTAAGTAATCTTCATCAGGGGACTATGGGCCCCTCTTGACAGTGGCTCTGTCACAGCACGGCACTCCCCATTAGAAAATAGAACAATCTAAAGGTATGAGAAGGTAAACTACTGAAGACTGAGACAGTGAACGAGAGAGAGAGAGAGAGAGAGAGATAGCATCAGCAAAATTAATTATTCACAATTTTAGAAAAATCAGCTATCAGTGTTAATTCCTTCATTGAATTGCTCTGCCATTAATATGGGGGTGTAAGGAGAAGGACAAAGGTAAGAAGAGAGGAGGAAAGAAGAGGGTACATTTGTCAATTTCTGTTTTAGAATAATTAAATAATTGATTGGATAAATAAAAGGGATATAAGAAAAGATTATAAATTTGTATGGAGATATTGGCTATTATAGTGTTTTTATGGGAAAATTGGCTATTTTGAAAGTTTGCATGGGTACAATAGAAATTTTTCCTAGAAATATCAACTCTTGGTTTAAAAAGTTGATAAAATACAAAAATAATCATCCTAATATATATCAATTTTAGACATAGAATTAATCTTCCATCTAGTGACAAAAGATAATTATAAAAATTTGATTGGAATTCCGAATAAAACTATTATAAAACTATTATAAGACATTCCGAATTAATCATCCTAACCGCAAAATACCATAGCCCGACCCGATAGCTGACCACCTTTGAATCTTTGATGATTTTATCCTATTAAAGTTCCTTTTATTTTTGCTATATCTCAAATACAGATTCGCTGGTAGATAGGATCATAGGACTCGTTACTTGATGACAAATTCTCACATCCAAGCTCATAAATATTCTTTGAAAAAAGCCAGCATGGCTAATATGAATACAAATTTGCAAGTCATTAAACTCACTTATAGGGTGTTCATCAGTTCGGTTTCGGTTTTAAAAATAGAACCGAATCGAATCGATTTAGCCTTGCAATCAAATCGAACCGAACCAAATTTTTATTTCAGGTTGTTCGGTTCAAACTGAAATATATTATTATTTTTTATTTAAAACAATTGATTTATAATAAACATAAATATATTAAGAAATAAATCGGGTATTAAGAAATAAACCAAAGTATTTAAATCAATTGATTAAGAAATAAACTTGGTATTAAAAAATAAGCTGGGACAGTACGGACAAAATTCATAATATATAAAAGTTCTATCGGTTCGGTTATTTCGATTTTGAAAATTTTCAATCCGAACCATTAAACCGAAAAAACCAAACTGTTTGGTTCAAACTAGTTCGGTTCGGTTCAAAACCGACTAAACCGGACCCAATAAAGACCCCTACTCACTTACATTTTGAATTAATTATTGGATTTAAGATTAATGACAAAATGAATCAAATATTTGGTCGTTACATTATAGATTATATATGCATGTAAAAAATTATAACATATTTTTACTGGCAAATTACTAATTAGTCGAGACTTTAACACACTAATTTATTACAGAAAAACTATTGATATCCATCGTTAAGTCATTTTTAATTTGGATTTTGAATTCTTCTTGCGAACTAAATTTTAATGGACTACTTAAAAATATTTACACCGCATTGTAAATATATTTTTTTAATCAGTAGAAATATTTGTAAACATTTAAATCCACTAACTTTAAAAAAAAAAATTCACCACTTTTTTCTTTGAAAGTTAGTGACTTTAAATGCTTACTAATAATTTCATTGATAAAAAAAAAAACATATTTACAATTGATCAAATGATCGCATTTTTTAAATTTACTTTTTTATTCTCATAAAATTCTCTAAATTACTATAATATTTAAATTATCTTTTCAACACTCTAACACCTTAATCTTCGTCAAGCTTTCACCACTTAGTTGCCTTCTTTTTCTTTATCGGAGGACTATTTAGAAATGTCTCTATGTCTCTACCACTTAATTGCCTTTTATTTCTTTGTCGGGGGACTATTTAGAAACATCTCTGCCACTTATGTTGTTGATTCGTAATTTCATATACATTTCCCAACCAGAACCTGCCAAGTGCCAATCACAACCGAACATTCCCCTTAGCACTGTATGAATCCATATCCTCTCAGGTTAGCTGAGGAAATTCGAGTAGAAGTAGGGTGTTCTTGAGTTCATCAAGTTCATCGGTGAACTCAAGTCTAAAACACATCGAATCAGTTTCAAATGATGAATCTGAATCGTTCAAATCTGCATACCTTACGAGTGATATATCTACATGTGAAAATTTTAAACATTTGAATTAATTTAGTATAAAGACAAGAGGTCAAAATTAAAAAAAGTTAATAAATTAATTTTAATGCATTCATTTTTTGAATCTTTTTTGACCACTTGACTCTATGCAAAATTAATTTCAAAATTAAATTGTTTTACATGTAGACGCATCACTCATAAGATAGGCGTGTTTCAACTGTTCAAATTTGTTGTTTGAAACCGATTTAATGGGTTTTAGATTTGAGTTCACCAAGAGCTTTGGTGAACTTAAGAACACCCTAGTTCTACTCGAGAAAATTCAAACTGTTCTTTAATTCTGGTACGAATCTCAAAACGAACATCTTGTATATATCCACAGCAGGTACAATTTGTTTTTAAATTCAGACCGTTTTTTTTCGAATTGTATCTTGGGTGACTGGGGAATATACAGACCATTTTTTTGGGACCAAATCTCCTGCCCCTCGGGGGCAGGAATTTCCTGCCTCCAGAGTCACTGTTGGTGGGCCCCCTAAACTCTAAATTCTAAATTCTAAACCCTAAACCCTAAACCCGGCCCCACCCCGCAGTGACTGAGGGGGCAGGATTTTCCTGCACCCCGGGGGGCAGGTGATCTGCTTCCCATTTTTTTGGTGCCTAATTGAAATATAGAAGAGTCGCTTTAAAATTCATGTTAATTTAAATTAAACGGTCTGAATGAAACTTAGGGCCTGTTCGGCGGACGGAGGGGAAAGGGAATGGAATGAAAACACCATAATATTTAATATATCCATTCAAACTTCACATTCTTTCTTCTATCCCCTTTTAATTATTTAATCATTTATTTAATTATATTAGAAATAAAATTGACACATATACCCTCATATGTTGTCTCTCTCTATCACCGTATCCCAAACATTATATGCATTCAATTCAGTTTTTCTCACATATTAATTTTATTCTACGAAACAACCATTTTCAAGCAAAATTTTCCTTATCGCTCAACATTTCAAACTAGTAAATTCTAATCACATTCCTTAGATTTGCTTAAACAATAATCTGACTTCTCATCTACCTATAGATCAACCAAACAAAACCACACATCAAATTGACAGTTCCTATAATCTACTTACAAATTGCCTCAACTGACAGGTGCTTAGAGTTGGGATCAATCTGATTGATCTTAGCAATCTCATACACATGTCTTAGTAGGCTGATCGATGAGACTGACTCGTGTTCAGGTTGACCGCTCCTCGATTCAACCCCGCTGTCTTCTTCAGAAACCAAGTGACAAACAGAGATTTGACGATTAACTCGAAAGTGTTGTCTTTTGAGGCAGCTATGGCCACCGCCATCGGCATGTTAGTCTTGTACTTTTGAATTCGCTAGTTAAAATCCATGCAAAAGGCCACAAGGTTGAGGCGGTACTGATCGAGAGCTGGACTGTCGGGTAGCGTCAGCCGTCAGGCGTATACCTCCCCCTGAGACAGTGAGGCGGATTGTCGTGGCGAGTTCTACGCTTGGCAACATTTGTTAATATTTGACCTTTTCCTATTGCGATAGTTCTCGAATATGGATATAATTCGAATTTCTAATTTGGATATTATAAGAAATTCTAAGAGTGAATGAACCCGCTGGTAAAGAATGAAAATATTGAAATTGCTAGGTGTGAGTACTAAATCATTCTGTACTGATTAGAAATTAAGAAACTGATATCAAGATAAAAAGTTTAGAGTAATTCCGTCAACTTCATTACTACTATTTTAATGATAGATTTTCCATTCTGATATAGTATGATACCAGTAACATTGTTCTAAAAAACACCGCCCAACAACAATTAGCAATTGCCTTGGCAAAGAAAAAAAACATTAGCGTGGTTATTCTCGTCTCTCTTATGTTTTCTTTTTATATTCAAATAAAATATGAAATTGACTTGAAATACACAAAGGAAGCCAGAAACCTATAAGAAACTACCGCCTAAGTTTATTCAACAAAAATGAAACAAAAGAAGGCCCCCTAAAAATTGAATAAGGTTAATGTCCAGTGAAATTTGACAATTTTCTTTGGCTATACGGTGAAGGAGAGAGAGAACAGAGGAGAGGAGGGTATATGTGTCAATTTATTTCTAATATAATTAAATAAGTGATTAAATAATTAAAAAGAGATAAAATAAAGAATATAAAATTTGAATGGGTATATTGAATATTACGGTGTTTTCAGAGAGAAATTGATTATTTTGAAAGTTTGTAAGGGCACAATAGAAATTTTCCCCAAACTTTTACTGCAGCCAAACAGAGCCTAACAGATCAGTCAACACAGTAAAATAAAGATGAGATGCTGTAATTAATAAAGAGCTCCATGTCCCACTTGACCAGACCAACCCCCACCAACTTAAAAGCTGGTATGAGAGAAAAAAAGAAAAAGAGAAAATAAAATAGAGGGAGAAAATTTTGAAGCATCGGCCTCAGACTAAGCGGGAATATTATTTGTTTGCTAAAGAAAGAAACAAAAATCATAACAAGTAGCTTCAGTTGGTATGAATTAGGTCTCTCTCAACTCAACACTCTCTTCACTGTACCGTTGTACCGTTCTCTCTCTCTCTTTTTCTCATTGGTGGTTGTGTATTGTTAAACCTCCAAATCCAACAAGTCATGCCCACTATTTTTCTCCTAAACCTATATATCAATTCTACAAACATTATACACACAAAAATATCAATCCAGTAACACTAACCATGATCAATGTTACCGAATCGGAACGACGGATGCACGACAACACCGACCCAGGTACGGTCATAGCAGAGCTCGAAGGAACACTTCTCAAAGACCCAGATCCATTTCCCTATTTCATGCTAGTAGCCTTCGAGCGAAACTTCGGTCTGATAAGATTCACCACATTGCTACTCCTCTGGCCTCTGTTGAAATTTCTCGAGTTCATCAATCGGTCCGACCTTGGATTACGTGTCATGATGCTCATTGCACTTTCTGGTGCAAGGAAATCGGAGATAGAGGCGTTGTCACGTGCAGTGCTCCCTAAGTTCTTGTTAGATGATGTCGACATGGCAGCATGGAGTGTATTCAGATCATACAAAAGACGGGTCGTAGTGACAAGGTGGCCAAGGGTATTAGTCGAGACGTTTGCTAAGGTGCACCTTGGTGCAGATGAGGTGGTGGGTTGTAAACTTGAAATGAAACGGTGCGGTTACGCTACCGGGCTTGTCGAACAGGATATCCCAATCGAGAACCGGGTGCGTACACTTTTCGAAGGTGATGATGTCCCGAATGTCGGTTTGGGAAGGCTGGAGACGGCTAATTCTTTCATGTCTATTTGCAAGGTGAGTGCAGGAAGTAATTTATTGTCATTATTTAGGAATTTCTTTTTTTAAGGAAATAAACAGAGCTGATTTGGTTTTACGCAGAGCACAATTCATATAGTAATTTCAGTGTCTTTTATTAATCGTGCGTTGCATAAAGTCAAAATAGTTCTGTCAATATTTTTAATCCATTTGTTATTTTTAACCATGAATCATAAATAAATACTAATAATTTTCCTCTAGAATAGCGTAATTTCAATTTCATTAGTTATTATTACATTGCTATATAGAAAAAATAGAAGAAAAAAAACACATTAATAGTTTAATACAAACCTATGCAACATTATATGTTGGTGGACAGGGTGCGTTCAGACTAATAAATATTGAACATGGTACACATTAACAGCAGGACAGGGTACGTTTCGGCTCATAAACAGTAGGGTTATTTTTCTTGTCTTTTTTGGGTAATGTTAGGATTAAGTAGACATTTATGATTGATCGAAATGAATGTCGAAAAAGTGCAAATTTCTTTAGGCCTTTTAATTCGGCTGCCGAAAGTGGGAACAGAGGAGATTTTTTTTTTAAAATAGAATTACTTTGAAATAATTTAATGGAACAAGCACAGACTGTTGGGATTTTCGAAACTAGTCTCCACCGATCCTAGGAATCGGTGGAGCAAAAAAAATACATCGTACTCCGATCCTACGGATCGGTGCAGCCTATTTTTCATCTGCCACAGCACAGGTCACGGTGTGCACGAAAGGTCACACCAAATACCCCTCCACCGATCCACAGGATCGGTGTAGCTTCAAAATAGCCCTTCACTGATCCTGTGGATCGGTGTAGGGTTTTTTTTTTTTTTGATAAACTCATTTTTTATAAAATAGTTAAAGTGGTATAAAATGTCATTTTGGAACTGCTGTTCGTCTAAGATTTCAGATATGACCGTTCATAGTAAACCAAACGAAACGTCAAGATCATATCTAATTTTCTTTTCTGATGAAATCAAGTAATGCATGGGGAACGTTGCATATATTCATCATATCAATTTATAATTGACTTGCAGATTTTTTGGTGCAGCACCAAAGTTTTTATTTTGATCTAACTGATCAAGTAATGCATGGGGAACGTTGCATATATTCATAATACAAAACATCAACCCTCCACCGATCCCTAGGATCGGTGGAGGTCTAATATGGATTTTCTGTAACGTTCTGTGGCAAGAGAATGGTGGGGTGATAAATGGGCTGCACCGATCCTAGGGATCGGTGTAGGATGTAATTTTTTTGCTTCACCGATCCTAAGGATCGGTGGAGGCTAGTTTTCGAAAATTCCAACAGTTTGTGCTTGTTCTATTAAATTATTTCAAAGTAATTCTATTTAAAAAAAAAATCAAAGAGGAAAGCAAAAGCACAATATATATACATTTTAAAAAATAAAAAAGGAACAATGTATGAAGTCCTTTAGAGAATGCTTTTCTATTGAATTAGCTTTTCCAATTAATCACGTCTCAACTTCTTAAAATACAATAATTTCATAATACTGTTGAGATGTCCAATTATTTGTGACCGTTTAGTGATTAATTCGCTCATACTTTGCACACATCCTCAATAATTTGGTGGAAAGAGATATGGTGATTACACGTGTTATATATAAAAAGAGATATGGAAAAAGATATATTTGTATAAACAAGTGATTCATCATTTTACATCATATAAAAAGAGGAATATGCAAAAGTTCCAACATTTTACATCATTTTACATCATATTTGTATAGTCCGATTTTAAATCATCGTCTTCCATTGAACAAATATTGCCATTCCAAAAAAAAAACCAAACTAAATTAACCCATTATAATTAATTAGTCCCCTGTGACCAGCAAAAGTTACACAATTATATTACATAAACATTTTTTAACAATATGCATATTTTGTACAGGAGCAACTGAATCCACCATTTGCACTAAACACTGAGCATGCTGAACCGCAACACCGCCCTGTACCAGTCATATTTCATGACAGCCGATTGGTCCCCCGGCCGACCCCTCTAACATCACTTTTCATAGTCCTTTGGATTCCAATCGGCCTAATAATGGCCTTCATTCGCATTGTTGTCGGCTTGTCGGTCCCAATACGGATCATACCTCATATTGCCCCGATATTTGGTGGTGCAGTGATAATTCGCGGTCGCCCCCCTCCACCGGCAAATTCAAACAACAACAAAGGAGTCTTGTTTGTTTGCACGCACCGCACATTAATGGATCCGGTTGTACTAGCAACAATACTCGGCCGGAAGGTCACAGCCGTCACATATTCCCTCTCTAGATTTTCTGAAATTCTCTCACCGATACCTACGGTGCGGTTGACTCGTGATCGAACAGTAGATGGTGAGAAAATCAAAGATCTACTGGCTGATGGTGACCTCGTCGTGTGCCCTGAGGGGACCACTTGTCGTGAACCATTCTTATTGAGATTTAGCGCATTATTCGCTGAACTTACCGATCGAATTGTGCCGGTTGCGACGAACTACAGAGTAAAGTTGTTCCACCCAACCACTGCACGTAAGTCTAAGGCAATGGACCCGATATTCTTCTTCATGGACCCGCACCCGGTGTACGAGGTAACATTCTTGAACCAGTTGCCAGAAGAAGAGACTTGCGCAGCGGGGAAGAACGCACATGACGTGGCAAACTATGTACAGGGTATGCTTGCAGCTACATTAGGGTTTGAGTGTACAAACTATACACGGAAAGATAAGTACCGTGTGCTCGCTGGTACCGACGGTACGGTGAATGCAAAACCAACAAAGAGCAGCAATTGGGTTGATTGGGTCAAGGGGGCTGTTGGATTTCTGCTGCATTAGGTTTAGACTAGATTCTGATATAGTTTGGTGAGCTGTTTTGAACATGTTATACATTATTTCTTTGCTTTGGTATGGTTAAGTAACAAATGTGTTGATTTAATTAATGTTTATTTAATAAAGGTTAATTTGATTGACAATGCCTCAACCTAGGATTGATGTGTTGCTCATGTATTGAACTAAACAATGTTTATATAGTTTATATAGTTTATATAGTTTATATAGTTTATACTTTACTAGAGTACAAATTAAGAAAGCACTTTTCTTTGATTTATACTCTTTTAAAACCTGTAAAATAAAATTCTGTGTAACAGAATCAGATTGTTGCTTCTCCTTTTCGCTTCTTCGTAATTATTTCCTTAAATTGAAATGCACCAAACAATACACCATTCACCTTTTTAAGCCGAGTTTTTTAAAAATACCCAAATTTATTAATATTTTATTATAAATAACCAGATGTTTGACAAAATTATATTTTTACCTAAACCATAAGGAAATCTTACGGTTTGGATTAAAAATTCAAACCGTAAGATTTCCTTACGGGTTGGATTTTTTTTTTTTTTGCCCAAATTTGCACCTCTGATTAACATATCAAAACACCTTCAAAAATCATGAAAATTTACCGAAATACATTCTTGACTTCATAGAATAAGACTGTAAATTTTCATACAAAATCTCAAAACAGATCGTGAGATATCGCCTCTCAAAAATTGCCCGAACTGCTGAAGGAGTGCTTCTAAGCCCAACTTTGCACCTCTGATTAACATATCAAAACACCTTCAAAAATCATGAAAATTTACCGACATGCATTCTTGACTTCATAGAATAATACTGTAAAGTTTCATACAAAATCTCAAAACAGATCGTGAGATATCGCCTCTCAAAAATTGTCCGAACTGCTGAAAGAGTGCTTCTGAGTCCAAATTTGCACCTCTGATTAACATATCAAAACACCTTAAAAAATCATGAAAATTTACCGAAATACATTCTTGACTTCATAGAATAAGACTGTAAATTTTCATACAAAATCTCAAAACAGATCGTGAGATATCGCCTCTCAAAAATTGCCCGAACTGCTGAAGGAGTGCTTCTGAGCCCAAATTTGCACCTCTGATTAACATATCAAAACACCTTAAAAAATCATGAAAATTTACCGACATGCATTCTTGACTTTATAGAATAAGACTGTGAAGTTTCATACAAAATCTCAAAACAGATCAAGATATCGGCTCTCAAAAATTGCTCGAACTGCTGAAGGAGTGCTTCTGAGCCCAAATTTGCACCTCTGATTAACATATCAAAACACCTTCAAAAATTATGAAAATTTACCGACATGCATTCTTGACTTCATAGAATAAGACTGTGAAGTTTCATACAAAATCACAAAACAGATCGTGAGATATCGGCTCTCAAAAATTACCCGAACTGCTGAAAGAGTGTTTCTGTTTTGATATGTTAATCAGAGTTGCAAATTTGGACTCAGAAACACTCCTTCATCAGTTCGGACAATTTTTGAGAGCCGATATCTCACGATCTGTTTTGTGATTTTGTATGAAACTTCACAATCTTGTTCTATGAAGTCAAGAATGTATGTCAGTAAATTTTCATGATTTTTAAAGGTGTGTTGATATGTTAATCAGAGGTGCAACTTTGGGCTCAGAAGCACTCCTTCAGCAGTTCGGGCAATTTTTGAGAGTCGATATCTCACGATCTGTTTTGAGATTTTGTATGAAACTTCACAGTTTTATTCTATGAAGTCAAAAATGCATGTCGGTAAATTTTCATGATTTTTGAAGGTGTTTTGATATGTTAATCAAAGGTGCAAATTTGGGCTCAGAAGCACTCCTTCAGCAATTCGGGCAATTTTTGAGAGCCGATATCTCATGATCTGTTTTTTGATTTTGTATGAAACTTAATAGTCTTGTTCTATGAAGTCAAGAATGCATGTCAGTAAATTTTCATGATTTTTAAAGGTGTTTTGATATGTTAATCAGAGGTGCAAATTTGGGCTTAGAAGCACTCTTTCAGCAGTTCGGGCAATTTTTGAGATGCGATATCTCACGATCTGTTTTGAGATTTTGTATGAAACTTCACAGTCTTATTCTATGAAGTCAAAAATGCATGTCGGTAAATTTTCATGATTTTTGAAGATGTTTTGATATGTTAACCAGAGGTGCAAAATTGGGCTAAAAAAAAAAAGCAAAAAAAATAAATAAATAAAAAATCCAAACCGTAAGATTTCCTTACGGTTTGGATAAAAATATAATTTTGCCAAACATCTGGTTATTTATAATAAAATATTAATAAATTTGGATATTTTTTAAAAACTCGGCTTTTTAAGGGTAGGGGTTTAATTTCTCAATTTAATTTTTATATGTAATGTAAACTTTCTCCATTTTTAATAACTTGAATTTGAATCTGGAATCCAAACTCAAATTTTGAAGTTGCTTTAGGGGATCCAAATTGGGGCTGGGCTGAGGAAGCCTTATTAGGTGCTGGAAGCCTTTCTCTTTGCTAAGGATGTTGCTATATATCTCAACATATTTGGGCTTTACTTTGGACATAGGAGCGTACCTTTGAACTATTTCTCAAAATTATTTTTGAGAAAATTGAACATTAGTAATAGAAAAATCTACCAAATTAGTGAAACCCTTTCCTTTTTTAAATGAATCAATTGCAAGTTTGCGCAAGTACATGGGGGCTTTTACTTTTCTTTTTTTTATTTGTGAAGTTCTATCCAATTTTGTGGTAGTACTTATCTGTTAGCTACAACTTAAGTTTACTTAAAGATTCAACCCAATTCAACTGTAAAATAAAAAAAGGAACCGCGTTTAAAGATGATAATTGTCAAGAATGGGATTCGAACCCATGCCCTTTCGGACCAGTACCTGAAACTGGCGCCTTAGACCAACTCGGCCATCTTGACATCTTTGATAGAAAATCAACATTATAATATAAGACCAAAATAACTAACTTCCGCTCAATACACTGTAAATTATAAACTTCTGAGGTGAAAACAGGAAAAATGAAAAAGGTTGTGACTGGAGGCTGGCTTTTTCATTTGAATCAACTTGCACTAGTTCGTATCATTTAGTGCATGTTTTGAGTTTGAAATTCCAACAGTCCTAATCAAATTTAAACTAATATATTCTAATTTAAAAATTTACGGATCTTTTTTAATATTCACACAGATACAGATCGGACGATCTATGCATTCGGTGTTCGGCGCCTTTTTCATTTTGTTAAATGTGCAAAATTGCTATTTTTTATCATAGATAATGATTCTTTTTTTTTTGGGTGAAAGCCCGTAGGCAGTATTGATAAAAAAAAATTATAAAATAATTATTACATAAGATTAGACAACGAGTGTTTTTTGAAAACATATAGTCAAACAAAACTAAAAATGCACCTGTAGACACAAATTTGATCATCCTTACTTGATTAGAGAGATAGGAGTCGAGTGATAGTTTCATCTGTATGCATATCACAGTTGAGAAGACACTGAATCCAAACAAGACCGGAAATTGAATCAATCGAACCAGGACAGTCACCTCTAAGCAGAAAGATAAGAAGAGATGCATAAGAAGTAGCACAAAAACAATACACAAACATCAAACCAAAAACGAAAGATATACATATTGTACACAGACGGGAGACCACTCGCCCTTCTATCACCGAAGAGGAGAAAACACCTGCAACTGATCCATTACTTCAGTCTTACACCCATCAGGAGAAGATAGGAGGGGTAGAGGTGGCCATATAATAAAGGAACACATAGATTCTATTGGAGATATTAATGGGTGTAAATTGTAGGAGTTGACCAACAATGTAGTGGTGTGGTAGGTAGGAGATGTTTAATGGAATTGTTTAGGATTAATCATAATCAAGTCTATAAATATGCGTCATGTCATTGTATTCAAATACCATCAATACAAATTCTCTCTTTTCTTAAATCCTATTATGGCATCAGAACCCTAGGTGGCACTGAAAAAGAGCTCCTTCTCTCTCTACCTTCTTCTACCTTCAAGAAGATCAAACTTGACGATTCAAATCGCAAAAACGATGGCATTGAGATATTGGCATTGGCCTTCTTCTTTTTGGAGCAACCTCAAAATTGCTTCCGCACTTCCATCACCGAAGAGGAGAAAACACCTGCGACTGATCTATTACTTCAGTCTTACACCCATCAGGAGAAGATAAGAGGGGTAGAGGTGGCCATATAATAGAGGAACACATAGATTGTATTGGAGATATTAATGGGTGTAAATTGTAGGAGTTGACTAACAATCTAGTGGTGTGGTAGGTAGGAGATGTTTAATGGAGTTATTTAAAATTAATCATAGTTAAGTCTATAAATAGACGTCATATCATTGTATTCAAATACAAAACATCAATACAAATTCTCTCTTTTCTTAAATCCTATTCTAGTATCAGAACTCTATATGGCACTGGAAAAGAGCTCCTCTCTCTACCTTCTTCTACCTTCAAGGAGATCAAACTTGACGATTCAAATCGCAAAAACAATGGCATTGAGATATTGGTATTGACCTTCTTCTTGGAGCAAGCTCAAAATTGCTTTCGCGCCATGTTTCGCTTGAGGGGGGCATAATAGAGGAACACATAGATTGTATTGGAGATATTAATTGATGTAAATTGTAGGAGTTGATTAATAATATAGTGCTGATAGGTAGGAGATATTTAGTGGAGTTGTTTAGAATTAATCATAATCAAGTCTATAAATAACTATCATGTCATTGTATTCAAATACACAATATTAATACACATTCTTTCTTTTCTTAAACTCTATTACCATAACTTTTTCCTTTCCTGATCGCCTCGAGTCGCCTTCCTTTTCTCACCGCTTTAGGCACCGTTTTTTTATTTATTTAATCATTCGAGGATAATGAAAATAATTAGAGCAAAGAACAGGGGTGTAATCTTGGATTTTTTTTTTTTTTCATAGCACTCCTCCTCTTTTAATTAAAAATATTGGACTTACGAATTATAAAATATTGTTGAAGCAAAATCGGATTGCAATTAAGAGCTAAAAGGAGCAGACAATATTTCAAGTCACACTTCAGTACCCTTTCATTTTTTTTCTTCTTTATATAACGAACACAGATGTCAACCGACTCTGATGCAAATGTGGTATGTATGTTTAGTGAATATGGAGATAATCACATAAATCGCATCTGATCAAATGTTGATACTTAAATGGATATTTTTGGGTGCTAAATTACGGAAATGTATTGCGGCGGGTACAAGCACTTGCATACAAGAGGTTAAAACATTTGAATCCGATATATTGTCCTCAAACACCGGTTTTCGGATTTTTTTTTTTTTTTTTTTCAAAACTAACTGTTGCGATTTTGAAAGTGTATGTAATCCTCTTATTAGAATTTATAAATTTCAATACGTAATTTTATGAATATGTTAACTGGATGATGTAAAAACAAGCGAGTTTTCATTATCTTGTGGTCTCTAATCAAAGCTAGCAACTGCTTTGACCGAGACAATCTGGACTACTTGTAGAACTTTGACCGGGACCACTTCTAGAAATTTTTAATGACTTTTCGAAACTAGCAACTAATTCGGAACTACTTTAAACTATGTAAATTGTCTCTTTAAATTTTGTAAACCGTTTCTTTGAATACTGTAAAACGGAAAAAAAAATCAAAATTTTATTTTTTTAGATATGCATCTAGATGTTATTTTCAATTGTTTTATTTTTTTTTAAATCATATCACATAACTCTGTAGACTGAAGCCTTAAATTCTAATTATGTCATCATCCAAAAATTACAATTAATTTTTTGAATTCTGCAAACATTATTACATAACTCTGTAAACTGAATCTTTAAATTTTGTGAACTTAAATTGTAAATTGTAATATTTTTTAATATTCTGCATCCAAAACTACAATTTTATGTTTTGAATTATGTAAACCGTTTCACATAACTATGTAAAATGAAGCTTTGAATTTTATAAACCTAAAACCTTTTTCAGATTGTGCCTCAACTTCTTCAGCCATATGTTAGCTCCCGGTGGCAATGCAAGATGAGAGAATCTGAAAGTATGTCTACCTCCGCCACTGGACGACACTCGGTTGTGCTCGTGCTCGATTGAGATCAACAATTGCATCAAGCGAGAGAGAGAAGTTGAAGAGAGAGAAAAGATTGATTGGAAGGATAGAAGAGAAGAGACAGGAGAAAGAGATTGGGAAATATGAGAGAAAAAATATTGATCAGGAGGGAAGAGAAGAAAATTGTTTTTAACTGTTCGAAGAAGTAAATAAGTTCAGAAAAAAAAATCTAGTGGGGACATTAAAATTGTTAAAGAATGAGTTGAAATTTTTTGAAAAAAATACGAGGAAAGATAAATGGATATAATACCTTTTCACAAAACATTATTACGTTTTGTCCCCAAACTTTACTCTGAAAAGAATATTAATTACAAAAGAAAAACATTTGATTTTGAAATAAGGTAATTTCTATAATATTTTTTTTTGCTTTCAACGAAATTAGAAATAAATAAAATTTTATCTAAAATATTCGAAAATATATATTATAGAAAGTAACATAATCAATCATGCAAAATTTTATGCAGAGGAATGCAAAACAATTGTACCATTTTAAGAGTTCTTTTACCTCTTTAGGCATAAAAAAACACAAAAAATGTTAGATAAGAATTATATAAGAAGTAAGAAATCAAATCAGATAATACATACATGACATGACATAGTTATGTAGTTTAAAAATTTAGCTTCCAAACAGGGGATGGAATCCATTGATAATCATGACAACGTTTTAGCGAAACAAGTCAAAGAATTTTGAAGAGTAAAAAGAAATATTGATTGTTATTAGCCCTACAAATTGACGAAATTGACGGTGTATCAAATTTGTCGCGCGTTTGATATTTTATTAAAAAAAATGTTAAATTTGAAATTTTGTAAATTTCAACTTATTTAATAGATGATAGAACTTACATCGAATTCTATCGATTTTTATATATACATCTACTAGAAAATAAATCAATTGCCGTATAATGTGCATAAATAGAAATCGCATTATAGGTGTTGAATTTTAGAATTATAAATTATATGCACTATAGTCGAAATTATTAGGATAATTTGTTGTATTCGTATTCCGTACCTACCTGAAAATTAATTTATACCCTATTAAAAAAAAGAACCAAAAAATCATGTTTTGAGGGATTTTGAAAAATACTAGAACTTTCAAGTCAATCTGCGGTCTTATTTTTGGGAGGACTCATATTAGTTTGAAGGCCCCTTAAAAACCTAAATATATTTAATATTATAGAGTAGTTTTTAGGTTTTTGATGGGCCACCAAACCAATATGTGACTCCTTAAGAATGGAGCTGCAAATTGACTTGACGGCCTGGTATTTTTCGAAATCCCCCAAACATAGTTTTTTAGTTTTTTTTTTTTTCTAATATTGTATAAATAAAAATTTCAGATACCCTACTCCCTACATATACATCTGATTCACCGAATTTTTTTTTATAAATATCCAAAAAATAATTAAATTTCAAAAGCTAACCAAAGTTGTGCAGGATTTCGAAATCTACCCAAACTGCAAATTTTTTTTGCGGCAATTCAGTCTAAAACAGCAAAAAAAAATTTGCGGTTTTATAATTCCAAAACCAATGGTTTAAAAAAAAAAACCGCAAAAAAATTCTGCGGTTACATTTTTTTATTTTTCAGATTTTTTTTTATTTAAATAGAAATATTTATAATTTATTTATTTTTTGTATTGAAATATTAGAAATATTTAATATATTTCTTTGAAAATAGATGGAATATTGTATAATTTGATTTATTAGAAAGACTGCTATAAATAACCTGAATCAACATTTTTCTTGACAGATTTTTTGCAGCTGTAAGAAAAAATAATATATTTCTCTATGAGTTATTGGAAAAAAAAATAAAAATGCTTGGATTTTGAGTTATTGATCCGGTTTAAAAGTTGCTTCTAGGTAATACATAAAATATTTGTGATCCTTGTAGTACATTTAATTTATAAAAAGTTGTATCTATTTTGAGAATTCTTTTTAATAACAATCATTAAATAACTTAATTTTTTTGTTTTTTTCAAAAATAGATATAACTTTTTATAAATTAAATGTACTAGAAGGATCACAATATTTGCTGTATTACCTAGAAATGACTTTTAAACCGGAATCAATAACTCAGAATTCAAGCATTTTTTTTTTCAATAACTCATAAAGAAATATATTAATTTTTGTTAGAACAGCAAAAAATCCGGCATGAAAAATGTTGATTCTGGTAATTTGTAGCAGTCTTTCTAATAAATCAAATTATATAGTATTTCGTCTATTTTCAAAGAAATATATTAAATATTTATAATATTTCTATACAAAAAATAAATAAATTATAAATATTTCTATTTAAATAAAAAAAATCTGAAAAATGAAAAAAAAATTGGAACCATAAAATTTTTTTGCGGTTTTTCTTCTTTTTTGTTTTTTTTAAACCGCTGTTTTTGGAAAAACGGCAAAAGAATTTTGAGGTTTTTTTTAAACCGCTGATTTTGGAAAAACCGTAATTTTTTTTTGCTTTTTTAGACTAAATTACTGCAAAAAAATTTCGCTTCGTTATGGATAGATTTCGAAATCCGGTGCAACTTTAGTTAATTTTTTAAAATTTAACTATTTTTTTGAATATTTATAAAAAAAATTCGGTCTGTTTCGTTTCCATCAATAATTATAAATCAGTCGGTGGTCAGCTTTCTTGAATGCTTATGGGGTCATACTCATACATACACGAGTCCGTCGATCTTTTTATATATATATTTTATTAACAATGAGTGTTCATCGTTTTTTTAGAGATCAGGTCAACTGCATCTTGCAGCATTTGACGGATCTTTTGTATGCATATTTTCTGCAACGGGTGGTTGTCATGTGAGCATCAATATGGAAGGAGAAGGCATAGTGACAAATGAATTATTCGGGTTCGGTTCGATGATGTCAAAAATTCGTGATTTGGAAATAATTCAGGTATAATTCGAGAATGATTTGAAATTATTCAGATCAGAAATTTTAGTTTTGCAAGAGAGCAAAAAAAAAACAAAATTGTCCTGGGAAAAATTCACGAATAATTCGGAAAATTAAAAAAAAAATCATAAAAACCGCGAATTATTCGGGTTTAATTCAGTCAAAGTTCAGTCAACTGAATAATTCGGCGTTCGATTCAGTGTCACTCAAAAAATGAATTATTCGAGTATAATTTGGATATAATTCGCCAATCTTGTGACTATGGGAGAAGGAACCCTCAAGTTATTGTATAGCTATTTTTCCTAGAAATCGCAAGTACGAAGTGAGCTAAAAATACATTTCATAGCCATTTATTTTTTTCCTGTTTCAAACTTTACAATTAAGTTTCTAATTTCATGATTCTTTCAAAAAGAATAATCCTCTAGTTATTTTATAGCTGTTTATTAAAAAATTGAACTAAAAACATACATTTAATTTCTGTTCGGTTTTTATTGTTTCTGTGGGAAAAAGAAATTCAATCAGAGAATTTTTTTTTTTTTTTTACACACATAGTATTTCGGCCATTCAAATTAAATTCGAACTCAAGCCTATTTTTGTTTCCGGCTGACAGCCAAACATGTCCTTATTGTGAAGGATTCGCTACACATGAAGCCCTCATCTTTAACAAAGAAACTTAAAATAGAAGCCAAGAAGAAGCAAAGAGACGCACGTTTGGAAACATCCATTTGCAATCATTGAAAGCCTAATTATCCGCCAGCTGTCTACATGAAAATTGATTATTTCACAAGTCTTTTTAGGATGACATCAAACTTCAAATTTTTGTTATGGGATTTGATTGAAAGCGAATGCAAGTAATTATCAAAACAGAAAGGAAGTGTTGCAAATTAAATGTTGAAAACGAACCGAGTCAATTTTGGATAGAAATCAACTATCAAGGACATGGAATGTCAAATTTTTAAATCAATAATTGTCACACAGTACCATAACTTTTTTATAACCCGTCCTTTTTATTCGGTGCCTTCCGACAAATATGAATGAAATCCTGTTTCGTGCAAGTTATACCTCAAAGAGATTTGTTGCAAACATGGGTACTTCAGTACTTGTTTTCCAAATTATTCAAATTGACGACGACAGACAAACGAGAAAGCATTATTGTTAGATACCGATAGTAAATTTTTTTTTTTTTTTGCAAATCGAGTAGTTTCGATTTATTTTAATATTACTATGGAGAAACGAGAGACGGAGTCAAACTTTCAAATTATAGGTATCAAACAAAAAAAATTCTATGGAGAATAGAGATTAACTTGACCATACCAAATTATTTTACTCTAAATTATATAAAAAAATGATACGTAAAATACAAAAAAAATAAGAAAAATGGAGGTCAATTGACCCTCATTCTCTCTTCTTCCTTCCGCCACTGAAGAAAACACTAATTAATAGAAGTCGTCGAGTCCGAAACTACCAATACATGTGTAAATTAGAAGTACAATTGGTTGCTTGATCATCTTGTACTTTTTTCCTTCATTTTTTCAATTTTAAGTAATTGCTAGTTATAAGTTACAAAAAAGTTTCTTCACGGCCTCGATAATTATTGTTAGATAAATTGTGCAAGTTACTAACGTAAAGCTGGGTTTAAGAATAGCTCAGGAAATGTGCTATTCTGCTATTCCAACGAAAAGCTGGGTTAGCAAATTTTTCATATGGCTGGGTTAGCAATATTAATAAAATAATAGCCTACCCATATTATTTTAGATTAAATATTATATCATAGTCATTTAAATAATAAATATAATATAATATTAGTTTAAATATTATATTAAATAAATATAATACTATATTAGATTAGTATTAAATAAAATATTATATTAAATATAATATAATATTAGTTTAAATATTAAATGTAATACAGTATTAGTTTAAATGTTAAATGTAATATAATATTAGTTTAAATATTAAATGTAATATAATATTAATTTAAATATTAGATTAATAATTAAATAACTATAATATCAAATTAGATTAATATTAAATAAAATATTAATTTAAATATTATATTAGTATTAAATAAATATAATATATATTTTTTTAATATTAAATAAATATAATATAATATTTTTTGAATATTAAATGTAATATAATATTACTTTAAATATTAGATTGGTATTAAACTAAATATTAAATTAAATATTAAATTAAATATTAAATTAAAAATAAAATAATATTAGTTTAAATATTAATATAATATAATATTAATTTAAATATTAGATTGAAGTATTATTGAAAAATATGATGCTTTATATATATTTAACAAGTCATTATAAATATAAAAGTTAGTTGAAAAAATAAAAACAAATAAATCATTATTATATTTCTTCCCTTCATTTGCTATTCCTAACATACAATCCAAACAACATTTCTACAAATTCGGAATAGCCAAAGTTAGTGCTATTCTTGAATCCCTTGGATTAGCACTATTCTCAATCACTAATCCAAAAATCGCTATTCTTGAGCTATTCCTTGCATGATCCAAACGCACCGAGTTTCACGGGTTTTTTTGCTTTTTTTTAAAAAAAAAAAATCAAGAAAAGAGATCCACTTACAACGTCTTCAAAAGTTTTCAAAAGTCCAAAATGTCGATACAAACCGTTCAACATGATGGATTATGGATATATTAAAATATATTTAATGATCAAATTTTATATTTTTTGAATTTTGTTACTATTTATTAAGTATTTTACAAAATTGTTATTTTCAAACTATTAAATTTTTTTGTACTCTTAATAAATAGTAAAAAAATTCAAGTACATTTTAATATATCTATCGCGTTGAACGGTTTGAATCGACTGTTTAAACTTTAAAAATATAGAATGTAATCCGGTATCACAAAAAAATAGTGTAAGTGGATCCCTCCTCTTTAGATAAAAGTATTAATGAAGTCACTTGATTGAAATTAATAAAAAATTAAAAGACTAACGATGAACAAATTAAATTTGAATGACAAATTCGTAAAAAAAAATAATAATAATAATCTACTACAAAATTTATCCATTATTTATTTTTTCCTTTTTTTAGTTTTGCGGTTGTTAGAAAATAAATATAAATAAGACAGCCGGCCCTCACGGGAAAGCTAAATCCTGTAAAAATAAAAACGGTGTTCAGTTCAGTTCGGGTCTCAATTATTTGAATTATAATTTTGAAAAGAGAAGGGTTCAAATGCATCAAAATTTTTGTGCACTCAAATGCACCTTATCTTTTATCTCTGTTTTCAAAATCAAAACAGTCAATCCGAACCGTTAGATGTGATCTATATATTAAGATGTGCTTGGAGACCAAATTTTACATTTTTTGAAATTTTTTTACTATTTATTAAGACATTTTGAAAATCGCTGATCCAATGGTCCAGAAAATGTAAAATTAGCGATTTTCAATGTGACTTAATAAATAGTAAAAAAATTTCAAAAAATGTAAAATTTGGTCTCCAAGCACATCTTAATATACATATCGCATCTAATGATTCGGATTGACTATTCAGACTTTAAAAATAGAGAAAAACAATTTAAAATATAAGATGCATTTGGATGCACAAAAATTTGAGTGCATTTCATTCCTCCTCCTTGGAAAAACCAAAACCTCGAAAAAGAACAATTTGATTCTGTTGGTTGTCTCCGAACTGCTGTCCGCGGCACTATCTCGAACATAGTTATATAACCTTAACTGTACCCCGCAAGGCAGAAAGCCACAAAGCATGCAAGAAACCTCCAGACGAGAAGACAGCTGTATGGTCACCTTTTTTAACCTTCATTTGTTTACTTCTCCTCGTCGTCTCTTTGGAAGTGCTTTTTGTGACAACCCATGTTTTGAAATTGAAACCCAACCAAGGGTTAATAAGTGCGTGATCGTAATTGGTCGAAAACGCTGTACGCTGTTATATGTTGGTTTTGGAGAAACAACAGCGCCGCACGGATGCCTGTGTAGCTCGTGAATGAATGAATGAGAAGCACTCTGGAAATTCATGGACGAGAGCGTCTTTAATTTATTAGATGCTGTCAGTTTTTCTACCGTGTGAGTTTAAATGAACTTGCACAGGCTGTACCTCAAACCCTCAGTAACAGACACTGGTAAGTAGCAACGCATTAACTCAAAATAAATTTACCCTGTCGATAACAAGTTTGATTAAGTTGCTGAATTAGTACAGAGTTCTCTGGCCGTCAATAATTCATCAGTACTAAGGCTGCAAACGAATCGAACCCGAATCTAACTTACTTTAGTTTGAGTTTGGTTTGAATTAATTTCAAATTAATTTTTTTACGAACTTTTTTACAATAAGAAAAAGTGATCCTAGTCGCCAAAAGCGAAAGGTGAAAGTCGTATAGAGTTTTAGAATTGAGAATGAGGATCACGACTTATGAGTTATGACTTGAGATTGGGCGGCTTTATGTTTTAACTTTTAAGTTATTAGCGGAAATCAACTGTGCGCGTTACTTTGAAATTTGAACTAGAATAGTTCGCAAACCTATTTCAAACAAACCAGGTTCAGTTTGAATTAATTTCGAACTATTTTCAATCAAATTTTTTACGAACTTTTTCGAATCAAACTAGAATCGAATCACAAACTACAATTTTTTTTTGCAACCCTATTCATCATTGTTCACGGGCGGAACCAAACTTTTAAGTTATGGAAATTAAATATAGATAGAAGTCAGTCATATAAAATTTTCATACTGCGAATAGAGGTTAATATTACCATATTTACAACATTTTATTCTATAAGATATAAAAATTTATGTATAAGTACAAAAAAATTCAAAATAAATAGAGATCAAATGACCTCTATTCCTTAAATATAGCCCCACTTCTGTCACTGTTCAAAAGAATGTGAAACAAAGAACTATTATTATTTTTAGGAAAGGGACACTTTAACTTCTTTTATCTAATTACGGCTGGAAAAGAAAACGGTAAAGATTTTTAAAGTGAAATATATTTCTTTATGTTATTTATGAGAAGATTGTTGTAAATAAAAGATGAAATTTAATTTTATTAAAGACCTATGAACAACTCACAGTATCAAATCGATAAAAATATTTAATTTATGTGGGACTCGCAAATACAAATGAGCTGGTTCAGCTCGGTTAAAATAAAGTTGGACTCGTTCTAATAGATCCAAAGTTGACCACGGTAGAAAGACGATGTTGACCACGGTACAAAGTTGAATGATGTTGACCAAATGTCAAAATGGAGATAGAGGAAAGAAGACAGTAGCGTTGATCCAAATTCCAAGGGGTTGAAAGTTGAAAATATGAAAGGTGCAAAACGACAGAAGCAAGGACAGTGATGGAGACGGTGATATTTTCTCCACTTCGCTTTGCCTGAATTCGTATTCTCTGAGGTACCCTTTATTTTGCGTGGCTTTCTGGACAATCTCAAGCGTTGAAAGACGTTCTCCACGAATCTTAAAGCTCAAAAAATACTGGCCCCTACGTCAGTCCCGAATAGGCACATGACACGTCGGTCACGCAAAATATGAGATATCTCAGAGGATACGCACCCTTTGCCTTGCCAGTTGCCACTTGCCAGCAAAGCATGTTCTCCTGTGGCGGCTTCCTCTCTGTCCCGCACTGGGTCCATCCTACTGCATATTTCCTATAAACAGTATTCAAAATATCTACATTCATTTAAATAATAGTTTATAATTAATATTATATGAATAATCTATTTTATTTAATGCACGTGTTTTCTATAAGAAATGATAAGTTTTATATGAAATTAATTATTCAAGATGTATACTTATAATATTGCATTTTTTTTATAAGATACGTATATTTAATTTGTAAACTTATTTTAATCGATTTCAAAGATATTTTTAAATGTGCCCTCTTAATTTTATTATTTGATTGTGTTGATATACAAGATATAATTATATGTTAAGTAGATATTTTTTTTAGATTCTAGAATGTGCCAGTTTCTTTTTTTAGATCAAAATTTGTTCTTATTCTCAGAGAATACGAGAACCCTCTTATTTTTTTGTGTCTCTCTCCTTGTTATTTCTCTTCTCCCTATCTCTCTTTTCTATAAGAGAGAGAGACAATGAAAAAAATGGGGATCTTCCTATTATTTAAAAATAGGAGCAGATATTATTATTCCCGTTTTTTAATTACTACACGGCCTACACCTGCTATTTTAATGTAAAGTTATTACATATATAATTACAAATGTAATTTTGCAATATGAAAAATTTATAATTAATATGAATAATAATATCTCAATCTTATACATAATTAATGTACTCCTGAAAAAAATAAAAATAAACATGAGACAATAATATCTTTATTTTTTTAGGATCAACCATATAAATAAATGATTGCAAAGACTTTGTACACAAAAGAACAAATTGTACGTCACCCTCACTGCATCTTCTTTCTTTCTTTTTAAACTCGGAGCAGGAAATTTTTTATTCATAGAAATTGAAAAAAGGTAGAGAGAGAAATAGAAAGAGCGAAGATTTTGTGATATTAATAGAAAGATCGGTACAGATTTTACCGATCTTAATAATCAAAACACTTAGAATAGGCATAATTTCTACTCATCCTAACTTATTTTGGATCTTCTGTGAAGACAGTGTTTGAGAAGATCAAGAATTGATCTGTTGCTATTCCTGTTTTGAAGACGGTGTCACAGAAGATCCAAAATAAGTTAGGATGGGTAGAAATTCTGCCTATCTTAACTGTTTTAATTGTTATAATCGGTAAAATCTGTACCGATCTTTCTACCAATATTACAAAACCTGTACTCTTTCTATTTCTCTCTCTACCTTTTTTTCAATTTCTATGAATAAAAAATTTTCCTCGGAGCACGTAGGCCCATTTTTTTTTTAAAAATAAAAATATTATAGAGATAAGATTAATTGTTTTTTCGATTACAGGCGAATTATAAAATTGATCGTTTTTCTCTATTTCTAGGTTGGACGAAACGTTCGTAGCTCGTCATTCGATTGAGTTTGATAATTTTGAATTCTAATTTCTAAAAATAAAAAATAAAATTACGGTAGGCCGCTTCCTGACGGGAGAGGGGGGTGTCCGATGGGCATCGGACCAAATCCGGTTCGATGGGGGGTTTAAACCGTCAGATCTGCTTTAGGATTCGTGTGTACGGATTTTAAAGCAGACGCGAAATTGCGGGTGCGAATCCTAAAGCAGATCTGACGGTTTAAACCCCCCATCGAACCGGATTTGGTCCGATGCCCATCGGAAACCCCCCTCTCCCCTTCCTGACACCTTACCCGTATCCTCCCAGGTACCTTGCTCAACACAATTGAAACGGACGGCCCAGATTTACTCTGAGCCAGTCCTTGTTCGGAACGACAGAGGCTGCTGTATTATTTGTGCTTTGAAATTCGTGCCGAGTTAAAAAGATCAATTTTGGATCATCCGATTCAATTGTACTCAGTCCAGTAACCTGAGAGGATGTGAATTCCCCGTCGAACTCCTAGACCGAAAGCAAACCCCAAACCCCACAACAGTACAACACACTCCCCAAGTCTACTTCCCTAATCCCTCGTATAAAAGCCCATGCCCAAAAACTATCTCAAATAAATTCAAACTACCAACACAACACAACATCATGGCAACTTCCCTTCTCCTCCTCTCCATTCTCCTCTTCCAATCAACCTTTTCCTTTTCCATCAGATCAAAATCTAACCACCTTTCTCTCTCTCACTCTCACTCTCACTCTAAAAACCCAACATCTCTCATTTTTCCTCTAAAAACCCAAGCCATCCCACCTTCTTCCCTCCCAACCTCTCCAAACAAGCTCCGTTTCCATCACAACGTCACCCTGACTGTCTCTCTCTCTGTTGGCACGCCGCCTCAAAACGCCACGCTGGTTCTCGATACGGGCAGCGAGCTCTCATGGCTTCGCTGTGCCACGTCATCACCTCTTTCATTTAACCCTCGTGCCTCTTCTTCCTTCTCTTCCATCCCCTGTTCGTCCCAAACTTGTGTTTCCAAAGCTCGAGACTTGCCGGTACCCGCAACGTGCGAACAATCGTCGCATCTTTGCCATGTGGCGCTTTCGTATTCCGATGCCTCAACCTCTGAAGGGTCTCTTTCCTCTGATTTGTTTCGGTTAGGTGACCTGACGACATCTCCGTCACCTATTCGTACCACCTTTGGTTGCATGACATCCACCTTCGACTCGGCGATTGACCCCACCGCAACCACTGGCTTACTAGGTATGAACCGTGGGGCCCTCTCTTTTGTGTCACAGACTGCGACGCGTCGGTTCTCGTACTGTATATCTGACCGTGATTCATCAGGTGTTCTACTAATAGGAAGCACTAATTTGCCATTCATGCTACCACTAAATTACACACCATTTGTTCAAATCTCTCTCCCTCTGCCGTATTTCGACCGAGTGGCCTATTCGGTACAGTTAGATGGCATCCGTGTGGGATCGACTGAGTTACCGATACCAAAATCTCTCCTCTTGCCGGATCATACTGGTGCTGGTCAAACCATGGTTGATTCTGGTACTCAGTTCACATTTCTCTTAGGTGATCCATACTACATACTCAAAACAGAGTTCCTTCGCCAAACAAAAGGAATTTTGACGCCATTAAACGAGCCGGATTATGTTTTTCAAGGAGCTTTTGATCTCTGTTTTAGAGTACCAGAAGGGAAGCCGGTACCGGGTTATGTACCGTCTGTGGCGCTGGTGTTTAAAGGGGCGGAGATGGTGGTGGCGGGAGAGAGGTTGCTGTACAAGGTGCCCGGGGAAAAGAGGGGAGGAGATGGGATTTGGTGCTTCACATTTGGAAATTCGGATCTTGTACCAATATCCGCTTACGTAATCGGGCACCATCATCAGCAGAATGTTTGGGTCGAATATGATTTAGAAAATGGTCGGGTCGGGTTCGCACCCATTAAGTGTGACATAGCCAGCCAGAAGTTGGGTTTGATGTTGTGAACAAGGATCCGGATCCGGGTCCGGGCTTCTAGTTGGTTTGCAAGGGTTTAGGTTGTGGTAGGTAATCTTAGCCCTTGATCTCCGATTTGATCCGAGATCAACGGCTAAGATCCACTTTGCTGTGTTTCAGGTACCATGTTAAACCTTGCAAGTATATATAGAGACCCTGTGAACAATCAAATATGTACTTGTAAATTTATTAGGACATTGTAAATTATTTAGAATAATATTATTTTTTGTTCTATCACTATGCTTTTCATTTAAATGGAATTGATCAGCCCAATAAGGCTCAAACCTTCGGCTGTTTAATGGACCTAAATATTAACCAAGCTGATTTGATTTTACGCAGCCCATTATTTATATATCTTTTTTATTTTTATACCTTCTTTGTTGATCGTGCACTGCGTAAAGCCGAAACAGCTCTGTCAGTATAAAAGTTGTCAAGATATTATTAAGTAATTAATCATGTTTATCTCATGTGTTGGGCAAGTTAGTGTAGCGTACTAATCACGATTTGACTAAACAAAAAAGCGACTGTTCAACTACAGTAACAAGAAATAGATGGTTAAATGTTAATGGTTCGATGGTACACTTTGTGGGGGCGTTAGTGATGGGGTTGCTAGAAGACATTATTATACCGTGTTTTTTTTAAGATGCAAGCAACATTCTCGGATCTGTTCTGATCATGGTGGAACCCGCTATACTGATACTGATACCAACGTCAAATCATGTACCTAATTTTAATTTTCTTTGGAAAAGTGGGAACACCTCACTGTTTCATTCAACACACAGTTCTAACTTCTAAGAGATAGGTACTAAGTACTAACTAGCTGGTCCCAGGTACGAAGAATTTAGATTGATGAATACATCTTTAATCAAAACTGAAAAAAAGATTGTTTTTAAACGATAAATTTAAACTGTTGAAATTTATTTACTTCACAAGTGATGTATATGCATATTTTTTTTTTTAAAGTTTTAAATTCATTTAGTATAAAGTCAAGCAGTTAAAAAAATGAATATTTTATAAGTTGTTTTATATATTTATTTTTCATCATTATTTTTGTTGCTCGATTTTGCACTAAATTAATTCAAAACTTTCAAAATTTTACATGTACATGTATCACTCATGAAGTAGATGAATTTTGAACAATTTGAATTCGTTGTTTGAAACCAATTTAATAGACTTTTGGAGTTGTGCTTACCAAGAGAAGTTGGTAAGCACATCACACCCTGGTTTAGCTCTTCAAAATTTGAGTTTTTGCAAAGCAAATCCGAATTGCTCGATCTGTATTGGCACGAATGTTAGAGGATCCTGTACATTATAGACATATACCATATTAGTCCGGATTCTGATCGGACAGTTGAGATCTTAAACTCTAGATATGAGGTAATGCAGAGGATGTGGACTCAGTTTCATAATGATAGATCAAAGTAAAATTTCTACTTGATTATGGGTTTGTATCAATTATTAATCATCGCATAAGAAATATATCTTGCTTTTCATGTTCAGACTGTTGAAATTAAAAATAAATCAGCTAGATTAAATCAACTAATGTTATTTGGGGATCTTGTTCGTTGTATATTAGATACTCTGGAGATTCTGCTTTTAATGGAATCTAATTTAGTATCTATGTTTATTCAAGTGCTTGACAATATTACAAATTTTCAATGCTTGCAAGAAATTAATTTATATTCATTCCCCGATTCGAATTGGTGCTCTGGAGCTTCTATTGTTATTTTGTAAAGAAATACAAACAAAACAAAAGCTGACATACAACAAAAATTAAATACGACTTGGTTATTATCTTTATCATTTAATTACAGAAATAATTTATATGAGAATTTTATAATTTTCTTTGTCAATTACTATAGGTGTAAAAATAAATTATTCCTATGCCTAATTTTAAATATCATCCTAACTTAATTTATTATCACAAGGAATCCAAACAAGTTAATATTGTTCGGTGAAGCTTTTTGTTTGTTTCTTTCTTTCTAAAGATCCAATTAAAAACCGTTCCATTTTTTAAGTTGGGAGATTATTGAAACTTCTTGAAAAAAATTATATTCTTTAGTCTCATCTCAGTAAGTCGTGCGAGCATATACATTCGTGAAATTAAACTAAAATTAGAATAAAAATAATTTAAATTAATTTAAAGTTAATTTCAGAAGAATGCACTCATGTAATTAACTTTGATTTCCTTTAGCGTGATAAAATTAAAAAAAATTTATCATACATCTCAGAAATGAATTTTTGAGGTACATCCAGTAACTAATTCTTGATATAAACAAGCAAATATGAATTAATATTTCTTTTCAAAGATAACGTTTTGAAAATAATTTCATTAAAAGAAACTTTCTATTTATAAAATTATTATACATTTATGAAATCCTAAATAAAATTGTCAAATTTGAAATTTAAATAAATACCAATAAACATATAAGAGCCTGAAAATTTTATTAATATAAAAAATATCAAATTTCCAAATCTACACACGTTTTGGACAAAATTTCAAATCTGCCAAATTTGATAAATAATTTACCGGAAACAAACCCTATATCCGGTGAATTATTCACCGGATCTAGAAATTCTATTTTCGGTACCGGAAATAGGATTTTCTAAATTTTTTTATTTTAATTAAATAGAAGATGTTATGTTTTTTTTTCTATTGAAATGTTATTTTTTTTTTACATTTCTTTGAAACTAGATGGAATACTATGTAATTGAATTTATTAGAAAGACCGCGACAAATAACCCGGATCAATATTTTCATGCTATATTTTTTGCGGTCATAAGAAAAATTAAAATATTTGTTTGTGTGTTACTAGAAAAATAAAAATATTTTGAATTTGAGTTAATGATCCCGGTTCAAAAGTCACTTATGGCTAAAAAAGAAATTATCGTGATCGTTTTAGCACATTCAAATTCTAAGTTACTATTTTTAAAGAAATATAAAAATATTTTTATTATTTTAATAATAAATAAATAAATCATAACATCTTCTATCTAATTAAAATAAAAATCAGAAAATCCTTTTTCTGATAAATTATTCACCAGAAATATAATTTCAAATCCAGTAAATAATTTACCGGATATAGAGACTTTTTCCGGTAAATTATTTACCAGATTGAGCAGATTTAAAATTTTATTCAAAACATATATGCAGTGAAAATTTCGGTATAAGAGCTGTAATCCGATGCTATTATGCCAGCAGTAATAACTAGTAAGTAAAGGAATTTTTTTATCCGTTTTTTCCCCTTCTTTTAAAATTGCGACTTGATTTATTTTAGGGCACTAGCAAATTGATAAGGAAAAAAAAGAGCAAAGTAGATTGAACGAGTTGGTAAATGATTACACTTTTAGAAATAAATTAAAAAGAGATAACAAGCAAAATAAAAGGAAAATGGGAAGTATAACTAAATGATTACCAAAATAAGTTAGTAACTCTTACAAGGACTAGAGTGCAAAAATCCCGTCTTTTCTTCCTCCTTCCAGCAAGCTCTCCTCCCTTCGCTTGCGCCAGTATACAACTCCCGGGAGAGACCACTGTCGTCTCTCCACGCCGGCGCCATCTCGCGCCGCCACATGCCAATTTCCCATTTTTTACCTCAGTTTATAAGCTAATTACAAAACCCAACTGGGTCCGATGAGTCGACCGGGCTACATCACTCTACCGATCATCACTGTTATCTTTTGCATAGGTTACATCTACTACACAACAGTGTTCATCGCTATCGAGGGTTGGCTCCGCCTCTCGACGGCGGCGGGACTAGCCAATGCCGCCGTCTTTACGGCACTCGCCGTGGTTTGCATCGCTACCTACACGACGGCTGTCGTAAAGGATCCTGGTCGCGTGCCAGCGCCGTTCGTGCCAGACTTGGAGACACCCTATAGCGCAATTCATGAGATCAAGAGGAAGGTCAGTGCTTTTGGGATCCTGAATTTCAGATCTATTGGCTTCATCTGCGAATTTTTGTAGTTAGCTCTATCGAGCAACTATAGTGATTTTATGATCGAGTAAATAATTGGTCGTTAATCTGCTATACCTGATTTTGTAGAAAGAGGGATTGTTTATTAATGTGAGAATGAGAAAATTTTGGGTTGCATGTGCAAAATTGTCGCGATGTACTGATCTCTCTGTCCCTGGTGTGAATGATTTGGTCATGAATTTACTTTACTTGATAAGCAATTCAACAAGTTTTGTTCTTAGCTTGCTTAGATCAGCACTGCTACGAGCTAGAAAGATGCGGCCTTTGTAGTAGGGTATTCTAGTTTGCATTTAGAAGTGTGTATGGCAATTTCAATGAAGAATTGATATTTGCAAAATATTTTTTAATGGAATTCAATGCTGTTACATATAGAGAAATAGTCTTTCACCGAGATGATTGAATATAAGGTGAACATATTAGATAGTGATATAAAATTGATTCAATTCTAATGTTTTTTGGTGTCATAATTAGCTTAATTAGTCAAGGGGCAACCCTTTTTATTGAATCAGATAAATATTTTGTAATTTCTTTTTTGTCGCATGCAGAGTGGCGATTTAAGATACTGCCAAAAATGCTGCCACTATAAGCCTCCACGTGCACACCATTGTCGGGTTTGCAAAAGATGTGTTCTAAGAATGGTAGATGCAATGCAATCACTTATTTATTTAGTCTTGTTTGTATTCTTCTATGTAAGAGTGTTGCATTAAGTATCTGCGAGCTAAACTTTTGTTTTTGATACAGGATCACCATTGTATATGGATAAATAATTGTGTCGGACATGAAAATTATAAGGTGTTCCTTGTTTTTGTGTTTTATGCCGTTATTACAAGCCTCCATTCTTTGGTACGTATTTCCCTTTTTATATTAATATTCTTCTTTTTCCTTTATTTTATGCTTTGCATATTACACCCAACATTTCAAACCTTCATACCTTCTTTTTCTTTGAACTCGTAATGAATCTTTGTCTGATTTATCTTATAATCTCCTGTGAAGGAAGTTGCAATTTAAAAAAAAAAAATCATTTAAGTCATCTTAAAGAGGGACAAATTGAACGAGAAATTTAATATCACAATCTAATGGGTCCTGCTAGCTTGTCCCAGGTGAAACAAATTATTACCCTTATATAATAACCTTACATAAAAAGAGAAAACTGTTTTTGATTACAGTTTAACCAAAAACCAAACACCACAATTTAATCAAATATACCTTTTTGATCCCACAGAGTAATGATTGTGTTAATTGCAAAAATATAAACATATAATGGTATATATCTGATGCCAAATGAAACTGTTGGGTCTTATATTCATTATTGGTGTTATTTTAGATGTTGAAAGCACTTGTGCACAAAGCGGAAATTGCTGATGGCCTCAGTATCATGTCATCACCAAATAGGACATTAATATAAATTTTATTTTTGTAACAAAAATCTTGACAGGTTCTTATAATAGGAAACGCTACTCACAACGTACCTAATAAAGAGGATCTACCAAGCAACGATTCTAGAACATCAACAGTAAGTGTGCAAAATTCTTCTTTCATATACTCATATAGGTTTTCATCTTGTAATTTTTTTGTTTTTTGGACTCATGCAATCACAGATAGTTTGTGCGGTTCTCCTCTGCCCTTTAACACTGGCGATGTCTGTTTTATTAGGTTGGCATATATACCTTATCTTGCAAAATAAAACAACTATTGAGGTATGGAGAAAATTTAACTAGTGGCTTTACTATACTGAATGACTGAGGCTATGGTACTTTGCAAAGCACGGAGCGGCCTGTACTATGGATCCGTATCTCTATTTTATAAGTTCAAACAGTCGATCGAACCACTCAACATGATCTCCATATGAAAATGTAGTTGGAGACCAGATTTTACTTTTTCTTGGAATTTTTTTACTATTTTTTAGGTAGGTTGAAAATCACTACTTTTGGATGGCCCATAATTTTTAAATTAGGTGATTTTCTACTTATTTTAAAAAATAGTAAAAGAATAATAAAAAATGTAAAATTTGATCTCCATGTACATTTTCATATAAAGATTATATTGAACGGTTCGGACTTTGAAACAAAGATATGGATCTTAAGTACGGATGGATGGGCGCTTTGCAAAGTAACACAGCCTCACTCTATAAAGTGAATTTGATTGTCAGAATAAAAAAAATTATTCTTTAATGTACAGTATCATGAAGGTGTAAGAGCAACATGGTTGGCAGAGAAAGCCGGTAATATATACCGGCATCCATACGACCTTGGTGCATTTGAGAATCTTGTTTCGGTAACTTTTTGTTTTTGTACATTGTACTTGTACTTAAATCAGTTGTCAGCCCAGCGTAACCTAAAAAATGTTTCCATTCTGCCCTGGCAAATAAGAAAATCGATGCACGCTTTCTATCAAAAAAGATCCTTGTCTACCCCAAAGTATGGAAATATTTTATACCCCTCTCTCCGTTTTAGTCAAGAAATATAATCAAACATTCAAAAGAATCTTTGGAAATTTGTTTAGTTTTATTATAGTTGAAATGTACGTGTACATATTTTACTGGATCACATCAGTTTCTGGATTTCTAAAGCCAGAAAAATATTGCGTACATTTTGAATATCAATTTGGATTCATTTCATTCAGGGGTGGAACTAGAAAATTTAGATTGGGGTTGGTTGGGGGGGGGGCTGAAACATAAAATGCATTATATGTGTAAACGCATAGTGTGTTGTTACTGGAATTTGAACCAAAAATTCCACAACCACAAACACAAAATAAAATTCTAACCACTAGGTTACAAGCACACATTTAACATTTTATCGGGGGAGCTGAAGTATATAAAAACTTAAAAAAAAAAATAAATAATTAAAATTCTATACACATGATGATTTTTTTTAAATAATGGGGGTGGCCATGCACACCCTGCACTACAGTAAGATCTGCCCTTGATTTCATTTAGTTTGCATTGGAAGTCACTTATTAAATTAATCAATGGATGCATTTTGAAGGTCCATATGTGAGTCCGTTCTGGATTCATATTGACTAGTCAAATCCTGGACATCCATTGATGGTATTACAAAATTTTGGTTTTATAGCTTGTGGGTTATTTTTACATAAAACGACTTTATTCTTCCTAGAATAATTTATGAATTTTCAGCATCTTTTGATGATCAGGTTCTCGGACCGAATATATGTTTATGGGCATGTCCCACATCAGGTCATATCGGATCAGGTTTGCGATTTCGCACATCATACGACCTCTCACTAGCATCTACACCAGTATGATTTCCATGCTTGTACATTTTGTTTCATACAACCGTACTTTTGGGCCTGAGAAGAGAACATCTAACTGTACTTGGAGCTCACATTGTCAGTAGAAATTGTGATTAGGGACTGGGGAGTTGGGGACGGAGTTGGTAGTGTTGTTTGTCCTAGTGTAAAGTATGAAAAAAGTTGGTTTGTTTAGATAGCAAGCGAATGGTGGGGGGGATTCAAAAGGTTACAATATCACTGAACATTGATCAAAATTGCACGTGTCTTTTCTTTTATTGTTTATGTTTTTTTTTTTCCCTCTATTATGAAGCCGAGAAAGCAAAGGGCTAACATTGATGGTGTGATTCCAAAGAGATCTTGTGTTATGTTCAACTATGTATGAAATTTGAAATTCTCCATTGTTTTCATATTAACACAAATGAGTTTGAAAATTGCGAACGAACGCCACTTCACTGGATGACCCTATTCTTGTTAAGTTGAACCAAGTGTAGATTTGAATTTGTATGTGATTTAATTACCAAACAAAAGGACAGCGGATTATTAGAAGTAAAAAATCGGTCTACTTTAATTCCATTATACATGTTATTTCAGACTGCTCAATCCTCTTTTCTATTTCTATTCATTTGTCCAGTTATATTGGTTGGTTAATGTCTTCTCTTTAAAGATTTTTGAAGCGTGACTTTTTTTTTTTTTTTTCTGAAGCTGATAAAATTGTGCAGTTAACTTTTAGATATGTTATAAGAAAGAAGAAGAAAAAGGTGATTTCGCAAGTATGGTAAAAATGGCATATAGTTTTGACACCCCAATCAAGCTTCACATTTTTATCCCCGTTTTTTAAATTTAAATAGTCAATAACTTTAAATAGTCAATAACTGCTCAATTTAAGAGACTTATTTTATATGTTTTGGAATTTTTTACATTCTTTTTTAGAAATGTACAAGATCATAGTTGTTAGGAAGATTCAAGACCACCCAAAAACAATGATTTTATATCTATTTTAAAAAATATATAAATTGATCTCCAAGCACATTTTAATTTATAGAGATCATGTTGAACAATTGGATTGACTGTTTAAACTTTGAAAACACATATAAGGATGTGTAGAACACAAAAATAATAAGATATTTTAACTCTACTCGCAATATATTATAGTGTAAAACACTAAAACAACTCCCCCGTCACGATAAACTTGCACCCCAGTGCAATTCAACGGAATTATCCTTGGACGAGAAGAAACTTCAAAATTATCCTCAGTAACTCACAGTAACTAAGCTACAGCTTCTCAAGTTATTCTAGCAAACTGTACATTATTAAATATTGCCATAGATTGTCATAAAGTAGAGAACAGAATTATTTGGCTTTGGCCTTGCCTTTCCCTTGGTTCTTTTTCGCATCTAATTTGGCCTGAATGCGAGCAGCTGCGGCTGCTTTCGCTTCCTCTCTCTTTTTCTTCTCTTCTTCTTTGCTCTTAGCCACCATCTCTCTCTGCCTTTTCAACTCCCTTTCAATTTTACAAGACATAACACATTTAGCATACTCGTAAAATAAGAGGAATGGTTTGTATAAAGATAAATTTTGCATGTTTTACATAGTGTATGTTGGTTACGTGCCGTGACTCGCGTGTCCCGTGCCATGAACATTCGCGTGCCGTGACCTTCTTTAGATAATTTGACACGGCACGACACATGGTCATGCGAGTCACGTATAATTATGACCGTTAGATCTTGACCAAATGGTTAATCTTGAATAAAATAACATAAATTATGAGCAAATAGTCACAGGAGTCGCATTTGGTCACGGCACGTTTGGGCACGGTGTGACTCACGTGGCGTGACCATTCACGTGCCGTGACCATCTCTTGACATTTGAGTCACGGCATATTTTTTCCACTCTTTTACAGGGTCTATGGTTGTGAGAGGTTCACATATATACATACCTTTGGGCCTAAATTTAAATTTCAAACAAACCAGATTACATTGAAAGTTGGTGTGAATTTTCAAATTCATGGCAAGAATTACATGCAAAATATTGAATAGCATGGATAGACTTACTCAAGCCTAGCCTTTTCATCATTTACTGTGCTAATACTTGAACCCTTTCTTGGTCGGCATGCCACCAATTCCACCTCAAAAACTAATGTAGCACTGTAAAGAGAAAAAACTCATAAAATTAAATAAAAAAATAACGAAAATGGTACGCTTTTAGAAAAAACAGGGTTGTTAATTACTCTGGGGGTATTTCAGGAGGAGAACCAGCACTTCCATAAGCATACTCCGGCTTGCATGTAATTTTAGCAACCTCTCCAACCTTTGTAAATACAAAGTATTTAAACAGTTCGATCAAGACAAGCCAGGATAAAAGGAGGGTTGTGATAGGAGTGGCGAGCCAACTATAGACCAATGGTAAAAAAACAACCATTCTCTCATGAAATAAAACCCAAGGAGGGTTCAAATGCCTCCATTTTTTGTGCTTCCATCATGCCTCCATTTTTTAGAACTTTAATAACTCAAAATTTAAACCTTAAAAGTCAAAATAAAACCGTTAGATGTGATCTATGTTATTTTCTCTATATGCTCATAAAAAATTATCACATTTCAATTTTGTTTTTATGTGAATCAATAAGTTGAAAAATCAACGTCTAGAAATTATCCACATTAGTACGTTTTTTACAAGCTCTTGATGACAACTAAAATAAAATTGAAATGTCATAATTTTTTATGAGCACATAGAGAAAATGATCTAGAGCATATCCAACGGTTTTATTTTGACTTTAATTTTTAAATTTTGAGTTATTAAAGTTTTAAAAAATAGAGGCATGGTGGAGGCACAAAAAATGGAGGCATTTGAACCCTCCACATAAAACCCATAGATATCTTGACTTTATAATTGTGATTGGGTTTCATTTCTAGCCTATCCCAACTTGTTTGGGACTAAAGGCTTGGTTGTTGTCATTGTTGTTTGATCAGGACAAATTTGCAATGATGAATAAATAGAAGTGCTACTTAATACAAATGATACAAATGAAGCACCTTCATGGTTTTTAATGCGATATCCCATGCCTTGATAACAGCGCCTTCACCTAATTCGAAGGAGAAAATGGTGTTGTCTTCATGTGTAGTATCAAACACCTCACTGGTCTCGGCAAGTGTTCCTTCATAGTGTACTGTCAAAAGGAAAAATATTTTTCACTCTTTACTCTTCTGGTATTTTAACACAAGATTCAATCAACAAAAGAAACAATTCCTACTGTTTAGAAAATGAAACGAATAAAAATGGTACCATCGACAAGAGGAAAGCTGTCAGATGGTGCCATTGCATCATCTTTGGGCTTCCTTATGACAGTCTTTAGTACACCGCCATCACCCGTCAAATCTAATGTCTCAGCCATGATTTCTATTAAATGAACAATATAATGAGTTAGCCAGAAATGAAAAAAATATAGGTTTTCTTACTTTTTATATCCAATAAGCAATATGATTTTCTTCTAATTTTTCAAATATAGGTTCTTAAATGCCACTTGGTCCACTTCTATTCACAAGGCAAACACTTTCACTTTAAGCTATCACCAAAATGATTTCAGGCAAAGTATAGTACATTTGATAATCAACAACCTCAGATACAAAACAAATAACTTAATAAATTGAAGTAGCTTCTGACCTAATTATTCAATAATTTCCCATAGCATCAAATTAGCTACGCAATCAACTTGATGAACAAAACTAAGAGACAATTAGTGGTTAACAAGATCCAGAGACAGAGGGGTGGCCAGCCCGTCTATTGGTTGTAAACCCTAGACCATCTACCATAGCAACCAATAGTTCATTCTTGCTACCATGGTTTGGAGAATCTACTAGCAGATCACGATCTGATTATTGCGCGGTTTTCCAAACCAACTGGCTAAGGTTTTGTCTTGGGCGAAAGAACGAGACTCACCGTCGATTTACGCCGATTCTTTCTTCTCTAGTTTGCTTGCAAGTTGCGACTGATGAGTTTCGAGATTTGATTTTTGTGATTTCTTTCCACAGATTATTGGAAATTGGATGCGATTGATATCGGAAGAAAGATGAGTGCGTATCCTCTGAGATATCTCAACCACGACGTGTCCGGTGCCTATTCGGGGGTGATGTAGGGGTTCAGTATTATGTGTGCTTTGATATTCGTGCAGAACGTATTTAAACGGTTGGGATTTTCCATAAAGTCACGCAAAGTTTGAGATATCTCAGTGGATACGAAAAAAATATTAGGGAGAAGTCCAATTGGAACTGGACGAAATTATGTCCGATCCGGTTCGTAGTCGTTAGATTTGAATAAATATTCGTTAACATCAGACTTACACGGATCATGAGGTACGCGCACGAATATCCGTGTTGCAAATAAGTATTGCGTGTTATTAAGTTTTAATGGGCTTTGCAATTTGCCCAATATATATATAAAGGAGAGTTACAATGCCTCATGTCTTTCATACCTCATATTTTATATCTTCGTTTTCAAAGTCTAAATTGTCGATTCAAACCGTTCAACATGATATATATACTAAAATATTGTTAGGGATGAAATTTTATAATTTTTGGAATTTTTTTACTATTTTTTAAGATGGATAGAAAATTATTGTTTTTTGAATGGTTCGAAAACAGTGATTTTGTATCTATCGTAAAAAATAGTAAACAAATTCCAAAAAAATGTAAAATTTCAGTTCCATGCATATTTTAGTATAAATATTGCGTTGAACGGTTTAAATCGATAATTTAGACTTTAAAAACGAAGATATAAAATATGAGGTATTGGAACCCTCCTCATATGTGTATATATATATATATATATATATATATATTTGGGAGGATGTAAAGATGCCTATTTCTTTTTCGGAGAGAAGGTGGTTCGATAGATATGGTCCATATGGACCAAATTTTGTTCACATGTTTAGTCAGAATTGTTGGATGAGCATCAAGATTTATGAATATTTAATGTACACGAATCAGTTGTTTATTTCTTTCTGAAGTGGTGGTGGTCTCATATTCAATTAGAATCATTCGATCATCATCAATATTTGTAAAAATATGATTTGTACGATTTTAAATTTGTTGGTACAAATCTTGATACTAATTGAACGGTTCTAATCGTACATCAGATCGAATTTTGTCCAATACCCATCACATTGCTTCTAATTCCTTTTATTTTCAAGGAGAACTAGGGGCGGACCCAGAGTAGAACGGGAGGTAGTCGGCCCCCTGGATTTCGAGTTTTAGTGGTGATCTATTGGTATTGATCGACTTTGTTTGAAACTTTTTTTCCCCCCTCTGGATGTTTGTTTTGTAATTCTGGTTAAATTTAGTGTTAAAATTAAAATAAATTTTTTGAATTATGATTGGTAGTTAGAATTATAAGTTAAAGCATCAGAAATTATAAGTTAATATTGAAAAATATAAATCAAAGTATTTTTTTTTAGTATCCAATTAGTTAATGAGTTTAAATCCGATAAACTATTTAAATTCAATTTGAATTTTTTTTTTTTTTTTTACCTCACAAAAATTCTGAGTTGGCCCTGGAGAACCACACAAAAGTGAAGTGGCCTGAAGCAGAAAAGCTAAAAGGGGTTTGCAACGGTGCAAAGACGATTTTGTTTTGTCCCTCTTGTTTTGTTTTGTCCGCACATCTCTCTCTCGTTTCGTTTCATCATTCAATGCTTTCATCAACTTTGTTCCTAGGTCGTGCTCTCTCTCTCTCTCTCTCTCTCTCTTTCTAATAAGCGATTTTGAGGCCCCTTATTATAGAGAGGTTGAGTAATCACTTGTTTATAGACTTGGAATATACGCTTGAACGAGAGTTTTATATAAGCTTGTGTTTTGTGTATGCGGCTGTGAGAAATTTTATTAGAAGCAAAAATTTGTATGAGAGAGTTGTAATATCATAGGATTAAAATCGATGCTCGATCGGTTTAAACCATCTGATTGATGTTAAGATTTACGCAGACAGTTTAGATTTATGAGGTTGTTGTCTTAGTGCAGGTTTAAGTCAGTCTGTATGAATTTCGATATGGAGCGGACATATATATCTGATGTCTAGATTTGTATGGAGGAATTTAGATTTATAAGGTTGTTAAAATTAGTGCAAATCTAAGTAGATTTGTACGAATTTTACATTTTTAAATCCATATGATATCCATCGAAAACTCCTAATCCAAATTTGTATATTGAATTGTCAGTAAAATCAAGGTGTTCCTAAGTTCATCAAGATCTTTTGTGAATTCAATTCTAAAATATTGGATTAATTTCAAATTTTTTAAATTTTCGTATGTAAATGCACCACTCGTAATATACATGAGTTTTAACCGTTCATATTTATAATTTGAAGTCAATCTGATAGATTTTAGAATTGAATTTACATGAAAAATTAATGAACTAAATAACATCTAAGTTGTACTCTTGAATTGGTAGGTTGAATTGTGAATTGCTACCTTCCAAAAACACCTCATGAAACAATTAGTAAAACAACCAAGTTATGTAAAAATTGCAAGTTATACCTAAAAAATGAATCTTTTCACCAATTAATGCTTTTTAAAACAATAAATACCTGTCAAATATATACTGAATTTGTCTGCTTGGACAAATCTGAACAGTAGCAATTATGCACATGTGATTTCGCCAAATTTATTGTGCATTTACATGTATGAACACAAATGATAAATTGCTCTCATTAACATTATTTTGTAGGTCAGATTTTGTTCATGGATATTATAATTGCCCCCTTTTCAAGTAATAATTTTATTTGTGACAACGTGGTTACACTGTTCAACAGATCTCATGATTCTGTTCTTTCAAGCAAAGCCACACACTAAATTCAGCAATTGGAAAGGGGGAAAAAAAAAAACTCAAATTCTTTGTGATATTGGCAACAATTAATGCCATATAGAGAAATAAGAGAACTGAAGAAGAACAGGATATCAAAATACTTCCTCTTCTAAAACAAAGAGAGAACCTACATGCTTTATACATTCTCAAAAAAAAAAAAAAAAAAAAAAATTAACAACAAAGAGAACTATATTAATGAATTCTCTCCCACCATGCATGTTCTAGTTAAGAATAATCTCTCCAGCAAACAAGCATTGTAACACATCGGCGCATGATATAGAACCGGGCTCGTTGCTCTTTCACTAAACGGGCGCATCGACCGGAGAATGACCGGCCTGTCGAAGTAGCAGTCCCTTGTCTCTCTTTCAAGGTCATGGATCTCTTTAAACACAAGCCATTGTCTCCAGAAAATGCTTTGTTGCTTGCATGGTTGTAACTTCTCCCATTGTAACTCCTACTTTCTTTCTTTGATAGCTTCCATTTTTCATCCATGTAGACCTCCATTATCCGATTGTGTGTGTCTGTGTGAGCCTGTGAGAGTGAGAGAGAGAGAGATCAGAGGAGAGAGAGGGGGGCGGGGGGGGGGGGGGGGGGGGGGGGTGGCTTTGATGTCTTCTTGTGTGAATAAAATCAAAGAAAATAATGGTTTAGACCAGGGGTATCTGGTTTATATAGGACTGTTTAGTTAGACTAAAATAATGAAAGAGTATAAAATTACGATGAAATAGTAACGGAACGGATCGAATTGAATATTAAATGAAACTGTACAAAACTAAAATGAAAATATGCAACTGTTATATTTTTGTAATTAAGTTTCTTTGTTATTTCAGATCATCATTTTACATCAGAGGTGGATTTGGTCCTTCAAGTCATCAGTTTTTTTTTTTTTTTGTTGTTGAAAGACCGTAGACAATTGTATTGATAAAAAAAAGTACAAATTAACTGTTACATAATATTAGATAATGAGTGTCTGTGAAAATATACAACTAAACAAAACTAAAAACGCACAGAGGTATGCGTATCATGTGGACACAATTTGATCATCCTTACTTGATTAGAGTGAGACAACATTGAATCCAAACCGAACGGAAAATGTATTGAATCAAACTAGACTGTAAACTTAATTAATCAGTTCAGGATAGTCACCTCTAAGCAGAAAGAGGAAGCATAAAAAAACAACACACAAACATCAAACCAAAAACAGAAAGTATACCTACTGTACACATACGGGAGACCACTCGTCCTTCTGTCACCGAAGAGGAGAAGACACCTACAACTAATCTGTTACTTCAGTCCGACATCCGTCAAAAGAAAACATAAGAGGCAGAGGAGTCCATAACGTTTTTCTTCACTGATCGCCTCATATCGCCTTTCTGTATCCCACCGCCTTAGACACCGCTTTTTATTCAACTGTTTTTAAGTCATCATTTTTTTAAAATTAGGCTCGTTAAATTTGTTTGTTGAACCAAATAACTAATAATTGGCTTTATTCAATAATTCTTCCAAAGATTAAAAGGGTGCTAACAATATAGAATATTTCCTTACTAAGGAAAAATTTAAATATTTCAAAAATATATTTTGATTAAGACTAGAGAAATGACATCTTTAAATGTGCGAGTTATTTGCGGTTCATATAAATAGAACAAAAAACTAATGAAATTAATGATGTTGTTTGTAGTCAGTAAACTTGATTAACTCCTATCGAAGCACATCAAAATTTAAATAAGATGTCACAATAAGAACAAAATAAGTTTTGTCTTAACGATTTGAATGACCAAAATAATAAATAATTTATTAATTGATACAATACCAAATTCCTGGAATTTTTTAGAAACCATAAATAAGAAAAAATAAATTACTAAACTAACTTGATTTCTTAGGTTTTACAAAAACCACAAGAACGGAGATGCCATTTCGGTCTGAAGTATTTTTTTTTCGGACTGAATTGTCATTTTGGTCCGAGCTATTTTCACAATTTTTTAAACAAAAAATATTTAACTGTTGGTGTAAAACTTGTGAAAATACCTCGAAGGTACGAGAAAAAAAACTCTTCGGATCGAAATGGCATCTCGGTTCTTATGATTTTTGTAAAAATTAAAGCAATTAAGTTGGTTTGATAAAATCTTTTTATTTATTGATGGTTTCTAAATTTTTTTCCCAAATTCCGAGCTGAAAATAAAAACATAAAGTGCATCAGTTGAGGGATGAATTTTTACAATTTCTAGATATAATAATATAATATTATTAAGGTCCTGTTCGATCCACTGATGGAAATGGGTGTAGGCATAGAATTAGTGAAAAATTGAATTGCTTTTTACTGTTCATGTTGAACTGAATTTTTTTCCCCACGCGAATAGTAATGCGAGTGCCCTAATTAGGCCCTGTTCGGCAGCTCTATCGGAAATAGGAATAAATTTTTTTGAAGTAATTTCATGTTGAACTGAATTATTTTTTTCCACGTAGATAGTAATGCGAGTGTCCTAATTAGGTCATGTTCGGCAGCTCTATCGAAAATAGGAATAAAATTTTTTGAACTGAACATTGCTGTTCAAGTGAAAAAAAAAAAATTAGTCTGAGTAATTTTTTTTTTCACGTAAACGGTAACTTGCGTTTTTGCAACCGAACAGGTCTAAAGGAAACATTATAACGGGGTATCAGAATTCAGAAGGCCTGTATTTTGTCTTGGTTGAAAGGCCCAAATCTTCTTGCTTTTATTTTTACTTTTTCATTATTTTCGCCTGAGGTAAAATAAATTTTTATCATTTAACAATTTAAGTGATTGGATTGGCACTAGTAGGAAATCTAGGGGCGTAGAGAATATTATTCCACCCATTTAAAAAAAGGGGTTCTCTCTGACAGGGCTACGTCAGGTGCCCCTTTTGGGTTTGCAACTGAAGTGGCCTCTGTTTGACGAATCTTCATGCTACTTAGTCCCTACAATTTCTACATATATAACAAAAGAGTGGCTAGCAAAAGTGAAAACAACCTTTTCTAAAAATAAAAAAAATTAAACAACTGTAAAGAAGAATTTTACAAAAGTAAACCCAAGTATGTTTTTCTAAAATAATTTACTCTGAAATTTTGTTATAAAATCTATATTTTCGGAAAAATAAATTTTATAACCAAATTTCAGAGGAAATTATTTAAAAAAAAACATACCTTGGTTTACTTTTGTAAAATTCCGTATTAGAACGTTGGGAGAGTTGAAGGTGTTTTTAGAGTGTCAATTTCTCTTTATCACTCTCAATAATTAGTTTGCTAGTGATAACTGATTTTTTGTATAATTAATCCGTATTTACTTTATTCACACGAATCTTGATGTGAGTCAACGGTTCTGATCGTAATTACACTGTCTCAGATTCCATTATAACAAATCTCTTTGAGCGAATTCTAGTACTGAACAATATAATAAGATTTGTTCGGCTCAAGATGAAAATAGAAATAGATTGAAATATATATATAGGTTATATTCCAGAACAATAAATGAATTGAGAAAAATTGTGAAAATTAAAAAAAAAAAAATTGAGTACGAACTTTTATAGTCAAATCTTTATATTTTATGAGCAGATTCATCATTTATTTCGTCACTGAGTCAATTTCAGAGAACTGGTGGAATAGAACAATTAGTATTTTTTCAAAATAGAATTAACTCAATTATCAGTATTTTTCTATTATTCAATGTTTTCACCTCTAATCAAATACGACCGGAATAATTTAAAAGAAAGATTTATTCTGAATTCTATTTTTTTCTCAATTTTTTACAATCTCATCCTTGGGGAAAAGGTGAAGGTGAATCAGTACTTCACCATGTTACTCCGATTAAGGCTAGAGTCATGACTTGGGTGTTCGTCGGTTTGGTTCTGTTGAAACCAAATCGAATTAGACAAATTAAAGTTATAATTTGGTTTCAAAAATAGAATTGAACCGAACTAATTTAGCATTGCAACCGAATCAAAGTTATGTTTGTTTAGTTTGTTCGGTTCAAACCGAAATATATTAATTTTTTATTTAAAGTAATTGATTTATAATAAACTGAAATATATTAAGAAATAAACTGGACTATTAAGAAATAAACCGCCATATGTAAAGTAATTGATTAAGAAATAAACTGGGATATTAAGAAATAAATCGGGACAGTCCTGACCAAATTTATAATATGTAAAAGTTTGGTCGGTTCGGTTATTTTGGTTTTAAAAATTTCCAAATCAAACCGAAGTTATAATTTGATTTTAAAAAACAAACAGAACCGAACTATTAAACTGAAAAAACTGAATCATTTAATCCGAACTAATTCGGTTTGATTCAAAACCAACTAAACCGGACCCAATAAACATCTCTGACTCGTGACTCATGACATACACAGTGTTCCTTAAAAAAAATTAGACATGCACAGTTGTAAAATAACAGGATTCCCGGACTGTAAAAAACTCCATTGCACTAATGACAGCAATTGCTAGGTCTACAAATGTACGGTTCTGAATTTACAGACCTTATCAAATAAGATTTTTGAGGCTATGACAAATGAATTATTTAAGTTTGATTCAGTGAGGTAAAAATTTGTAATTTAGAAATAATTTTAATATAATTCAGGAATGGTTTGGAATTATCCGAACTAAAGATCTCAGTCCTATAAAAGAGAAAAAAAAAAATATATATATATATATATATATATATATATATATATATATATATATATAGGGTCTGTCTAAATTGTTGCTGGCAGCATTTCGGCAGAGGTGCTGCCGGGGCTATATTTAGCCGTGTGATGTCCAAACAACAAATCCAAACCGTTAGATGTTTAATCTATATTATAATCTACTTGAAAACCAAATTTTACATTTTTTTGAATTTTTTTACTATATATTAAGCTGGTTTGAAAACCGCTGATTTCAGTAAATTTCTGCAGCATTGAAATCAGCGGTTTTCAAACCAGCTTAATATATAGTAAAAAAATTCCAAAAAATGTAAAATTTGGTCTCCAAGTAGATTATGATATAGATTAAACATCTAACGGTTTAGATTTGTCGTTTGAACATCAAAAAATAGAAAAAACAGTGACAGCACCGCCGGCAGAAATGCTGCCGGCAGCAAATTAGCCACAGCCTATATATATATTATGAGAAAAATTCATGAATAATTTGTAAAATTCGAAAACAATTCATTTAATTCGGTCAAAGTTTGGTCAACCGAATTATTCTGCGTTCAGTTCAGCATCACAAAAAAATGAATTATTCATATTTAATTCGCGAATCTTGTGACTGTACAAGTGACCTAGCCATGCGATAACAAAGGGCAAGAGCTCATGCCACAAAAGATCCTCTTATCTTAAAATATAATTGACCGCACACTCATCAGAGCTGCGCTGCTGCGGTCTCTCCTGTTTCGTCCAGAGTGGGCACATCTTAATGGATCGGGTTCGGGTAATATGAGATTTTTATTGGATTTAGTTTTAATTTCACCTTTCCTAGCTCTTTATCAAAATTGTTCATCCAGAATCAATCAGATTCAGACTACAATGGAAGGTATTTATTGTTCTGCATATCCTTTTATTTATTTTATTAAAAAAATTCAAATGATTTTCAAGCGAATTGAAGTACCCTATTTAGGTTACAGAATCCGATAAGGGATCACTGCTGGATTGTATTGTACTGCTGTCCAGCACTAACTTAATTACCTTGGGAGCTCTTTGCATGAACCTGGTTTTCTCCAGTTTTACACCCTTAAAAAAAAAAAAAAAAAAAAAAAAAAATTTCTCCAATCCAGCAATTAAAATTAATTGCTAAACAGTGATTATAAATATTTTAAAAATTAATTTGCTGCATTGATATAATTAAATTAAATTGTTTTCTATGTCCACATCAGCACATTATTCTTTTTTATTGGAGAGATAACACTAAGAAAGATTTTGAACTAATCAATTAGACAAGTGTTATTAAACAAACGTTTTCTTATAAAACAAATTTGATAATTTAACAATTGTAATACATTCCATCAATTATGTTAATAATTAACACATTATATTGACAATCTTAAAATAATTATCATTGTAAATGTTCTTGTATTTTTGAATTTTATTTTTTTATTTGCTCCACTTTTACGATGAACCTGGCGTCTTGCTAATGTTTTTAAAAAAGTTTCGGCGGAACGGTGTAAACATTTAATGTTAGACCATATGGAAACACGAGTAATTTCCGGCGCAGGCGGTAACAGAGAACCAAGGTGGTGTGGTCAAAATCAACAAGAAAGGGACTGCGGAAGCGGAAGCGCAAGATTCCCTCTGCTCCTACATCCCCTATAAACTTCCACTCACCAAACATCAGCACAAAACGTGAAAAGCTTTCGTACGATGCCACGTAGCATTTTGGATAGCCGCTGATTCAGAGTCCGAGTCAGAGATGTATTTTTGTCGTTTTGTGAATTATTTCACGGAGATCCCGGAACACTGTGGGCCACTCTAATAAGGCTCCCAGTTGGCATTTTGTCCCCATTTGTGGATTTATATCACTTTTTAACTTTTCTTTCTTTTTTTTCATCTTTCTCTGGAAGTTACGGTTTGAAAAAAGTAACTCAAAATTTCGTGGTTGGCTAAATAAAATTTAACTGGGCCTCCCAACAAAATCGTGCCTCGTTCATCTTACCGACATTTTTATTTTTACTCATTTAAAAAAATATTTTTAATAATAATAACCAAGGTTTAGAAATAATTTTAAAAATACTCAAACCGTGGAATTTTCCACGGCTTGGAATTTTAATTCCAAACCGTGGAAAAATTCCACGGTTCCAACATTTTTTTTTACAAAACAGAAAATTGTATTTATTTTTTATTTTTTGTATTAAAATATTAGAAATGTTGAATATATTTCTTTGAAAATAGATGGAATACAATATAATTTGATTTATTAGAAAGACTGTAACAAATAACCCGGATCAACATTTTTCAGGCCAGATTTTTCGCGGCTGCAAGAAATATTAATATATTTCATTATGTGTTATTGTAAAAAAATAAAAATGCTTGAATTCTGAGTTATTGATCTCGGTTCAAAAGTCAATTCTAGGTAATACAGAAAATATTGTCATCCTTCTAGTACATTTAATTTATAAAAAAATGTATCTATTTTGAGAATTCTTTTTGAATAAAAATAATTAAATAACTTAAAGTTTTTATTTATTTTTTAAATAGATACAACTTTTTATAAATTAAATGTACTAGAAGGATGACAATATTTTCTGTATTACCTAGAAGTAACTTTTGAACCGAGATCAATAACTTAGAATCCAAGCATTTTTATTTTTTTACAATAACACATAATGAAATATATTAATTTTTCTTACAGCCACAAAAAATTCGGCCTGAAAAATGTTGCTCGGGTTATCTGTTATAGTCTTTATAATAAATCAAATTGTATTGTATTACATCTATTTTCAAAGAAATATATTCAATATTTCTAATATTTCAATACAAAAAAGAAGAAGTCAAAACCGGTTACTGGTTTCAATGAATTCAACAACCGATTTTTTTTTAAAACAAAACAGAAATTTGAATTTATTTTTTATTTTTTGTATTGAAATATTAGAAATGTTGGATATATTTATTTGAAAATAGATGAAATACAATACAATTTGATTTATTAGAAAGACTGTAACAAATAACTCGATCAACATTTTTCAGGCCGGATTTTTCGTGACTGTAAGAAAAATTAATATATTTCATTATGTGTTATTGTAAAAAAATAAAAATGCTTGGATTCTGAGTTATTGATCTCGGTTCAAAAGTTACTTCTAGGTAATACAAAAAATTTGAATTGTTTAATATGATTTTTATATGAAATTGTACTTGATAATTAAATTTTATACTCTTTATAACTTCTTTACTCTTTTTTTTCGAATGATCCAAAATCTGTAGATTAAATGATTTTCTTCCTATTTGTTTCCGTCTAAACAAATAGTAAAAATATTTAAACAAATATAAAATTTGGACTGCGAGCACAATTATATATGAAGATCATGTTAAATTGTTTCAATTTTTAAAACATAAATTTGAATTCACAGTACGGTTATAATCTGCACGTTGCAAAATATTATAGCCTCACTGGTAAAAGTGTATATATAAAACATATATTTTTTTATATATACAAAATTAGCATGATATTGGGGGTACTTTATTTTCTTCTGAGACAGTCAAATCAAATTTAGCTGCATAATTTAAGCTAAACTCCATGGTCAGAAATCAGAATAATGCATGTGCGTCAACATAAACCAGATCTTTTAATAGGGATGGTTTTGATTTTTTTTAAATAACAGGATTGGTGCTAGGAAATGGACCCAAAAAATACAATGATTACTTTGAACCATTATTAGCAGGGAAACAATTTGAAAACACCAAACTAGCTAAAAGATGGTCACGTGCCTAAGCTTGACACGTGTCAATTATTGGATCGGGTTAAGCATGGCCCTATCGGCAAATGCGCCGCATGTGGTCAACAGTCAAAGGCGATAGTGGGCTGGTGGCCTTGTTTCCTTAATTGTGGTCTTAATTGATAACATAACAGAATTCAATAAATACAAATAAGTACAAATGAGTGTTGTTGATCGAATTAATTAGGTACCATTCACATTTTATTCCATCCAACCATATCAAAGCAAAACCGTCTCCTTTCCTTGCAATATATCTTTCCGTTCGGTGGAAAAATGAAAATCATTATATTTCAATCTCCGATGTTTGCTTTTCACGGAACAAACGAAACAATCTGTTATAGTCATACATTTTCCTTGTGGATGTTTCTAGATTTGGATGCTTTATCTAACCAATTCTCAGCGTTTGGCACCGTATGACCATGTCACTCGACAAGTATGTCGCCACACCCGTGTAAAAGACAGTTGTTTAATTCAGTTCACGAATAATACAATAAAAAATAGTACTGTGTATAACCTGTGCATTATATAAAGTAAAAATTGCTTTGTCAATATGTACCAGTTTACTTATAAACTGATGCAAAGAAGTCTGTTGCTATAAATGTGGATTGTATGTAGGGGTGGCAAAAAAGCTCGTATCTCTTGGCTTGATTGTGACTCGTATCTGATTTGTTCGTTAACAGCTCGTTTGTTATTGGACCGAGATGTTAACAAGCTAACTTGTCACTAGCTTGATTCAGAATTAATGAGTTCAAGTTGGGGCCTAGTTTACTCGTGAACTAGCTTGGCTAGACATTAATTCGTGATTTTGTATAAATTTGTGTGCATTTTATACTGTTCAGCTTGGTCCCGCTAAGGATACCAACTTGGTAGTCACTGCTAAGGATTTAAACATATATATATATATATATATATAGGAGGAGGGATCAAGTTACAACAAGTTACAACAAGTTACAACAACCATTTTCTATATTTTCAAAGTCCAAATTGTCGATCCAAGCCGTTAGATGTGATCTCCACAATAAAATGTGTTTCTAGATCAAATTTTACATTTTTTGGAATTTTTTTTATTATTTATTAAGATGGGTACTAAATTCAATGGTCTGAATTTGACTAGTTTTTGTACCCATCTTAATAAATAGTAAAAAAATTTCAAAAAATGTAAAATTTGGTCTCCAAACACATTTTATTGTAAAGATCACATCTAACGGTTTGGATCGACGATTTGGACTTTGAAAATATAAAAAATTATTGTTGTAACTTGTTATAACTTGATCCCTCCTCTCTCTATATATATATATATTAAAGCATACGCGAATAATGGAATGGGGATCAATTGATCTCTTATTTTTTTTTTTTTTAGAATTTTTGTATTTGTACCTTATTTTATATATAATTTAGAGTAAAATGCTATAGGCAGTGTAAAATTAACTCCCATTCGCAACAAAAAATATATTATATGATTGATCTCCATTCACGTCTAACCTCTATAACTTGAAAGTTGACTTCGCTCCTGACACTCCTTGATATCTACCGCTGTCCGCCATCGAGAATATTAAATATAAAATATTTAAATTAAATAATAAAACAATACACTGAATACTAAAACAGTTACTGAATAGTATCAAAGCACAAGTACTTAATACTCAAATATTTAAACTGAACAATAAAACTTACAAAGTTACTAATTACTAAAGCATATATAACATTTATTATTCAATTTGATTTCATAGCTTTATTATTGAGTGTAGCTAATATAACATCAGTGTTATTTCAATCTATATAACATCAACTTCAAAACCTATCAAATCAAGTTCAAATTGTGAATCCAAACCATTCAAACTGATCTACTTTATTAGTTGTGCGTTTACATGTAAAATTTATAAGTTTTTGATTTTATTTGGTATCAAGTCAAGCAGTCAAATGTGTGAGTTTTTAAGTTAATTTTAATGCATTCATTTTTCAATTTTTTTGCCGCTTGATGTGATACTAAAATAACTTGAAAATATAAAAGTTTGCATGTAAACGCATCACTCATAAAATAAATTAGTTTGAACGGTTTGAATTCACCATTTGAAGTCGATTTGATAGATTTTGAAGTTGGTGTTATATAAACTGAATTGACACTAATGTTATATTAGCCATACTCTTTATTATTTGTACTAAACAATTTTTTTTTTTCAGTCAAATAAAACTGAAACCACAAGTCATTTTATTTATGTTACATAATTAATTACCGATTATATAAAAACAATCAAATATTTCAACCTTGCACCAACTGCTGAAAAATATATTCACAAAATATTCAGCAAACAAGATTCCTTTTACCTTGTGTAAATTATAACATTTCAAAATAATCTTAAAGCTTATCAACGACTCTGTTATTCATGTGCGGTTTGGCTTTGGCTTGTTAGGTTCAAACCAAAAACTGAAAATTCCACATGGCTTGTACTGTTTAATTAATACAAAATATATACATGGAAAGTGTAACCCTCCAATTAATAACTTGCAAGAAAATTAGTTATAGCCACCGTTAGTTTGTCTGCCATGTGATTTTCTTTTCGTTCAACCTATATATTTGACTAATTAAATAACAGATTAGATCTGTGATGAAACATTAAACGCTAAACATATATATCAAAACAATAACCAACATTTGATTTAGTCACAAAAATACATAGTTCTCATGTGAGAAGTTATGGATCAAAATCTACAAAGTAAGAAAATCTTCTGTAATATAAACAAGAGTTTAAAAAAAGCTGGTGGACTAAACTTCCACCTTTCATTTCAAAAATATATATACCAAAATAAAACGAAGAAAGACATCAATATGTCTTAGGATTCAGTAGAATTTAAACAGGGAATTAGGGGAGTCTGATGGGCATCAGATCAAATTCAACCTGATGTCAGGTCAAAATCATTTAATCTGTGTCAATATTCGTGCATACAACTTTAAAATATATATGGATTAAGTGTGTATGAATCTTGACGCGAATCAAACTATTCCGACCAAACCTTATACCGAATTTGATCAGATGCCCATCAAACCATCCCCACTCCTTTAAACAAAATTACTAATAAAGTACAAAAAGGAGCATTTTGTTACCAACATATAAATTTTCTTTACCACAGTTAAATTATAGAAATGGAGTTCTGTCATGGTTTTCCTTTAATAGAAACTCAACTTAATTAATTACTTTTGGTGGTTCAAAGCCTTTTGCTAATATTATATGCATGTTTTTCATTTTCATTTCCTTTTTTTTAAGTGATATATAGATTCAAAAGTGACACACTTCATATTGTGTTATTTAAAATATGAACCTACAAATGTTAAAAATTTGAGTTCTTTTCAAATTATGTCTTACAGAAAGTGTAACTAACATGATCATCTAAATATTTCATCATTATATTATCTTCTAGTTTATTAGCATGTGATATCATGACCTTTAATCGATTGCTCAAGTGATAAAATAACATAGTATTTACCATGTTGAAGAAAGAAAATTAATCTAGATTCACTCACAATAATTGTTTTGGTGTTGTAAAGAAAATGAGTGCTTCTTAATTATATGGTATCAGACCGAATTTGATTCGATGCTTATCAGATAGCCCTAGATTTCAGAGAAAAAAGACTTAAACTTCTATTTAATCGATCATGAACAAAAAATGAACATATATTACAGTTGCATTCGAAAATAATTAACATAATAATAATAATGAAAAACAAAACCCCAAAACCATCTCTCTCTTGAACGAGTATCTCGTGATCTAACATTTGGGAAAATCTAACGGTGGAGGTGACAACTTTTGATTCGGTAATGGTCCATCATCCACCACCCATGCCATAGATAATCCCCAGCTTAGATGAATGTCCAAATGACAGTGCATCAGCCACACACCTGTGTTTACCAGTTGTTCAATTTATGAGATCGGTATAGTCACTGGTTACATTAACCTATGGGCTTTTAGAAAACAATAGCCCATATTTAAAATTTAGAACCTTATCTATTATTGTTCAAGTGGGCCTTATCATACATGTTTTTAATTTTTAACCAACTTTATTCAAATATTAACAATGGAAGAGATTGGTACCATGTCTTACTTACCAGGGTTATCAGCTTGAAAACGGATTGCGACCCAGCCACCGGGTGGCACACTAATGGTGTTTCTCTCATTCGGATTAATCAAGTTAAATCGTGACGGATTCTTGTTCGGGTTATAATTGCCAAAACCTTGACCGACTACGAAGAAATTGTAACCGTGTAGATGCAATGGGTGGCTCTCAGCCCCTTGAATGCTCGTATCCTGCATCACAAGCTGAACACTCGTATTGAACCTGAGTTTGACGACTTTCGTCCCAGGGGAAACAAATGTATTATTGGGCGGGATTCCGGTGTAGTTAAATGGAATTAACGGTGCATTTGGAAAGTCAGCAGTAAATACACCTTTCAAAAGCCGATAATAGTGCGCTTGCAACAAGGCCATGGAAGGCGTGACAAAAGACACGTTGTTGATCGATGCGGCAAACTTTGTTCCATTAGGTCCTTGACATGTTGTATTCTTTGGACATGGGCTTGTGCCAAGCCCGACAGTGAAGAAGAAGTGTCGGTCGATTTTTGTAGGAACACGTACCGGATAGCTGGGGCTATTAAGGCTGCGTAGCTTCGTATTGAAGCTTGTTGCTGTTAATGTATCATTGAAAGATGGTAAAACTGGTTTGATCAAGGGTAGGATTTTGGTAGTATATTTAAGGATGGCAGTGATGGTTGTGTTGTCAAATGTACCCGATGTGGTAGTGTATGGGCTTGCAGCCATAATAAATGAGGAATTCGGTGTTGTTCGATGAGTAGATACGAGAATGTTGATGGTTTGACCCGGAGAAATGAGAAGTGTATTTGTCGAAATTGGTTTGATATAACTTGCATCTGTTTCAACCACTGTAAAGGAGTGGTTTGCAATTGAGAAAAAGAGCTCGGTATTGAGTGCAGCATTGATTAACCGAAGAAGATAGGTCTGACGAGGCTTCACATTTAGCTTGAAGGTGTCTAAAATTGAAAAAAAAAATGGTAATTTTTGTTATATTAGTTTAGAAGAAAATAAGTTTTAATTGTATTGCAAATGATATCTACCTTGTGTAGAGCAGTTGTAAAGTGGTCCTGGTAAACCATTTATCGTGTACGCATCTGATATATTTGGACCACCGCCGGTACGAAGGGCTTGCTTAATCACGGCCTCGGGATCAGAATTGAACCACTCTCCTACAATCCAAAATCAAATTGTTTAAATTTTGAACATGAGAAATTCCCCCCTTACACTAACGAAAACACTCTTACCGAACATGATTGGTACTTCTTTGTGCGGTTGCGGAAATGGATAACCAACACCTTGCTTCGGAAGAATAATAAGAGATCCGTAAAGATGAACTCTTAACCAAGATAAGTGTGCATGCCACCACAATGTGCCTCTTTGACCGACGACGGTGAAATTATAGACGTAACTCTGGCCCGATTGGATCGGGCATTGGGTCACATAGGATGGCCCATCAGCCCATTGGCTTTGCAACTGACGCACTCCATGCCTAATATATATATCAATGTTTCAGTTTCTCAGAAATATTTTATGCTATGAGTAACTGGTAATTTGTACAGAGAATATTATTTAGTTTGTACGCACCAATGGAATGTTACATTATGGTTTAGGTGGTTGATAACATGGACTATAATCCGGTCATCTTCTCTTACGATGATTTCCGGCCCCGGAAATTTTCCATTGACTGTGGGAATGCTTCTTGTCTTGCAGAGCCTTGTGACATTTTCTAATCTCACCTATGAAATAACAGAGAGAGAAAAGATAAATATATTTAAACTAAGACTACTAATTATATATAACTAGAGCATATTGGAATTGCAAAAAACATGACATAATTGGCATACATTGAACTTGTAGTGTCGTGTAACACCAGCTGACTGCACCGTGGGCAATGCAAGTACAAGGAATGCAAATGTGTAAAACATGATTTGAAATTTAAAATGTGAAATGCAGAGAGCACAACCCATTTTGGGATAAATGTGTACTGTCTCTGTTTTGGAGGCAAGTGATTGTATGAGGCAAATAGAATGGGGACCAAACTGGTACTTATACTGTGGTGCCATGCTTCAAGCCTTCAATGCCATGCTGTTTGGTTAGTGTGGTGAGATTGTGTTAGTTGAGTTGGTGTGTTTGTATAGCAATTAAACAACTTTTTTACCCTTAATTGCTAGTTGGTCATGTTGAACTTTAGAGTGCCATCAAAGTATGTTAGCCTTACCAGATGTGTATTTTTCTTTGAATTGATCCATCTTGTAATTTTCTCCTTCAAGGTTTTTAATATATAACATTTCTGGTACCAGTTAAGAAATTAGTTGCTCCTTGGGTTTCAACAGAACTGTGCAGCACGAAGTTGTATTTAGAACTGACTAAATGTCATGCTTGGAAATTTTACAATTTTACCTTTCTTTCAAAAATATTTACACATTCTTTTCATTCAAAAGTTTAAACAAAATGTTCTTGCGGGCCCTTCTTTACCCTTTCTTTTTCTTCACCTCATGCTAGTTCATATTTCTTGTAATATGTCCTCCATTTCTTATTATGTGAAGAGAAAATAAAATTATTATGCACCCTTAATTCTATTAAAACGACCTTTAGTTGTCTTGTATATTAATATTAACAAAAAATAATTTAAGTTTTTATTGACTAAGTAGTTGATTCTTTTTGGAATATTTATTAATAATTAAGAAATATAAAAATAAAATTAAACCTTCAGGAAAATAATAAACGAAATTTGATCTTCCTAAATCTCAAAATTTGATTTAATATTTCTCTAGATGTTTAATTTGGAACTAGTTATTTCTTAAATATAAAATAAACAATTAGAATAAAACTATCTGATAGAACATCAATATTATAAATTAGAATGGTCAATCTGTTGAGGTACTTTACTCTAACTGTGGTGAGATAGATGACACCGGTCACTTGCCATTTTTCTTTCTGACAATATATCCAGGTAACACCATAGAAAATCAGATTCAAGTGTATAATTATACATAGTTATACTCAAGTAACACAAAAGAGTATGCTGGTAATTGTCATGAAATATAATCAGGTGCATCCAGCATAGTATGGACCAAAAAGATACGGGGATTAATAATAAAAAATTTAGTGCATAATTAAAGATTAAATAAGAGCTTGAAGACTGGTTACTTAACTGTCACCAAGGTTTTCTGAAAAAAAAACTGTCACCAAGAAAAAATGAATGCACAAATTTTTTATTCCAAGTTGAAAGAGAATAAAATTTTAACTAAATATCCTTTTGTTTTTATTCACTCTTCAAGCTCTTATTTAACTATTGCCTAAATACTTAGCGTGACTGATAATCAAGCCCTAAACACTTGCTGAACCATTTTATACATCTCTTTATTATCCTTTTAAATGTTTTATCAAATATAAAATATTAGGTTGGACATAGAATTTAACCTTTAGCCATAAAATTATTCAGATAGGAAAAAACTAAGAAAGATAAAAAGTATAAATAAAGATGAAGTACCAGTATCGGCTGATCAGGCTGTGATTAATCAAGAGGTACTGAATACTGATGGAATAATACGCTATGACATGTTATGGCAAGCCCAACTGAGATATCTTCTCTATTGCCATCAGGTTTGATCGATGAGGTGACAAGGAGAAATCTGGGGAGAATTATAAGAAAACAATTACTCAACTGGTATTTTTGTTGATGTATGTTTTCAAATCTCTTAACAGAAAAAAAACAATGTTCAATAGTGATCAGGCAACATAAACGAGTTTCTACCAAATGGTTCTCAGCCATTACCGTGTAACAACAAAGAAGCTGGAAAAAAAATAATTACAAAAACAAGGGTTGTATTGCAAAAAATCAGCAATGTTTGTTTATTTCTTGTTTGCAACTTGTGGGGTTGTTGTTATAGTGTGTGCAATCATACTTAGTAACCAAGGGAAATCACATTAATTAACTTAAAAACAGCAGCTTTTTTAGTTGGTATGATCAATTAAATATTGTTGTAATCATTTCTCATATGAAATTGTCATAACTTAACATCTAATTGAAGTGCATGCAGGGTTTATGTCTGAAGAATTGGTGCTCATTTTACAAAGGTCACCCTATGTAACTTCAATACTGTACTTTCACCATAGTCAAAGAATAAAACTAACCCGGATTAGCTACTATTCTGCGTTTGGATGTGTTTGAGTTAGCAACTAGGGACTATTTTTTGTTTGTCTTTCGTGGATTAGTATGCTATTCAACTAACCCAACCAAAAGTTGGGTTAGTGACTATTCTCAATTTTCGGTTAGTTCACTATTCATACTAACCCAAGATTTCATCCAAACATCCATATGAAATAATCTTTTATGAAATAATCTTAAAAAATTCACAACTTAACAATTTTTGGAAGAAACTACACACATTTCACTTTGACAGAAATTACAATTAAAGTTTAGATCCATATGAAACAATCTTTTTAATACGTAATTAATAGTAAAAAGTTCACAACTTTAGGATCATGATCCTTGAGAGCACTATAAAGCTTACAGTGCGCCTCTGCATCGTTGGAAATTTAGAAAGGGGATTTTGATACTGTACATCTTGATGCAACACAATCTCAATAAATCAGCACCCATTTGATCCATACTGGAACATCTGTATCAATGTCGAAGATCTCGGTTCAACCCTTCACACTAGCTGAGTTCTGTCTATTTTTTTTTTTTTTTGATAAAATATTATCCAAGTAACCTGCTATAAACTACACAGGTACCATACTTGTGATAATATTTTTCATTTATTAGGTAACACATGTGTTCTCATATTTCGCAAGCTAGTTTTTCACTTCTAGATCAATCAAGCAAGAATAATCTCCTCATTAGTCTAAAATTTAAACAAACCCAAGCATGAGCATCCAGTTCCAAGTTATTGATGAAACAAATTTATAAAACAATGGCAATGATTAGTTTTATCTCATGTAAGTAATACAAGATCTGAAAAGCACCTTCTTCTGCCATCTAACACTAACGATTGCAACAACTTCCTTCCTAGTCCTAATTTCTAAACCTAATTAACTAATCTCCATAACTGCTAATTGAAACAAAAATACATATATACAAGCAACCAAGTACCATTCTCTGTTTCTCAATAATCAAGCACAAGCCTCTCTCCTTGGCGTGCGCACAAACAGTGATTCCAGATCAGACGGGGGCTGGAAATATCCATTCTTTGGCGGATCCCTTTTCTTCTTGGTGAGAACAGGTTTCTTCTTCCTTGGTGCCGCAGGGCAATGGAGAGGAATTGTATTGATCTCTCTCTTTGGCGTCTCGCACCCCTGGTTCTCTCTTTCATCTTTTCTCTTCTCCATTGGCGATTGGCGAAGGTTTTGGAGGTGAGGTCACTGGGAAAAATGAATTTCAAATTGGAAAATAGGAGGGAAGAGGTTTTAGAGAGCGAAGCGTTTGTGTACTGTTTTTATAAACGGGTTCGGGTCGGCGGGCGCATTGACGAAGGCACGAGGGGGCATCTTGCAGTGGAAGCCAGGTGGGTATATACACGTGGCACGATTCGAGTGGTAGTTACCTGGAACCGAAGGAAAAACCACAGTGTAGGAAACCATTTCTATGAATAGTGGGGCCCTTGTTTATCTGAAACGCGGAGCCTATTGGTCAGTGAGAGCCGGTGCAGGATTGCAAGATAGACCTGGTCTAGTAATATTTTGCTTGAAATTAAAAAAGCGGGAACCGCGTCGAAATGAGCGGGAAGGTGGAGGGAGTCGTGTTGATTTAAAACACCGCCTCGCACTATTTTGACTAAGATTCGATTTTACGTGACTCCTCTCCTAGGCATGTTAATGTAGCGAGTTGGTTTTTGCTGCAATATCCCTCAATGAAAGCACTTGCTACACTGTTTGAATTGATTCAGAGTTGCAGTAGACCACAGCATATCAAGTTAGGAACATAATATGGAAATTTTTTTGGAGGTGGGGGCATGGGTATGATGCGCAGAAATCTCCTTGGATTCTGTTATGACGGTGCTTGCTTCGTCGGAGAAAATTGGTGGTAGGTTTTTAATTGGCATGTGTGCGGGAAATCGTGGTATAAACTATGAACGGTTATGATCAAATCAGTTCGAAATCGTGCGCTAGTGCTTAGCTTCAACCGTTGTGGGACCCAACGGACTCGATCGGGCAACGCGAAATTGCCGAGCATTGGATTCCCTGACTGGTGGGACCCGGGAACCGATTTCAACACGGAGTCATGGGTTAAATTCATACCTGACACTGTGTGGGCCACACAGAGTCAGTTAATGTCAGACCACGTAGGCTTATAGGATACGGTAGAGTATCCCAAGTTCGAAATCTGTGTGTTTTAAAAAAAAAAAAAAAAATCAGAGACTGGATACAGTGTTACGGACAGGCCCAATAAATTTGGAGAAATTTTTTTTTTTTAATAAAACCAATGTTATTATTATTTTTTTTTTAAATCATAAGAACTGATTTCGGTTCCGATTTTTTTTTTCTTTTTGAAACGAAATGACAATTCGGTTCCAGGTATTTTCAAAATTTTTCAACGTATTTTTTTTTCAAAATCTGTAAAAACAGCTGGGACTGAAATGATAATTTGGTCTCAAAAAAGAAAAAAGAAAATGGGACAAGTTGGTAAAATTTATTTATTTTTATTTATGGTTTCTAAAAATAAAAAATCAAATTTGGACAAACCCGGTGTAGTAAATTTGCATAAATTGTTGTTATTTTTTTTTAAATGCAAAAAGAGGAAAAATAGAGACCGTCGATTCGGTTGAATTACAAATGATATCTTGCCTTTTGACCGTCAGATTATCTTAAGTAATCACAGAGCTTAATTGACTGATTTTGATTTTTCACTGGGTCAATCCGTAGAAAACAAAATCCAAGTCCATTTTGTCGTGTGTTGTTCGCTAAAGTACTAACCGGTGGATTGAGTAGTGAATAAAAGGTCCACATCTCAAGTCCCTTTCCATGTTTCTAACGTTGTAACTATCAATCAACATGCAAACAAATTTTTTTTTTATAAACCATAATTAGAAAGAAAAAAAATTATGAAACCAACATGATTATTTTTTTCTACAAAATTCATCATAACCGAAATGTCATTTTGATTTCAAAATTTTTATTTTTTTATTTTTTGAGACTGAAATGATATTTCGGTCCCAGGTATTTTTACAATTTTTCAACATATTTTTTTCTCGAAATCTGTGAAAACGGTTGGAACTGAAATGACATTTCGGTTCTTATGATTTTTGTAAAAAAAAAAAAATCATGTTGGTTTCATAATTATTTTTTTCTAATTATGGTTTATAGAAAAAAAATTCTGCAAACAAACAAAAAATGAACTTGTAAATATCAATAAAAAAATATTCAAAATTTATAGTTTTAGTATCACTTGGTGACACATTTATCATCATTAATTAATTTTAGATCTTCAAAAAAAAAATTAAATCATACGATGAACATGAACGGTAAAAGTTACATCAAAATTCATTATTTTTATAATATGTTATATGTTTTATAATTCTCTTATTTATGTAATAAACATTGAAACATCAGTTCAAATTGGAAAGCAAGAAAAAAATATTAATATAATGATTAATATAAATGATTACTTCTTTTCTTTAAATAAGTGACCCCATTAGCCTAAACATTTCTTGAATTCCCTTTTAAGATATTGAACATGGATCTCTTGGATTAAAGATAGAGGTGTAAACGGATCAGACATTATACGTTGATATTTAAATCTGTATTCAAATATTTGTCAAATACAGAAATATATTAGAATATTTGACGGATACATTCTTGATGAATGTAGATAATTTTTTTAATTTGAATATTTTTAAAGATAGAGGTATAAACGGATCAATATTAATTTTGTACTTAATTTTATACGATTTCCAAACCGGGTAAAAAAAATACTAATTCTACATGGTTTTTAATAAAAAAAATAACGTACAATTCATTTTTTTTGGCCGATTTTTTTCACCAAAACACATTATACACGGTTTTTAAAGTAAAACTGTGTGTAAAAACCTTAATCCTACACTGTTTTTAAAGTGAACCATGTATAATTCAAAAATAATAATAATACAAAATCAAATGAAATCCTAAACCTGAATTCAAATTAAACTCTAGATCTAAATACCAAAAATACTAAACTAAATTTCAAAAATCTATAAACCTTAAATAAATACACACATATTACAATTACATCCCATATTACATGAACAAAAACATTAAAATATAATAAAAAAAAATCCTAGATATGAGACTTCATACATTTACAGAAACAATGTCTAAGAAAAAATATGTAAAGAAAAAAAAATCGAAACTAGAAAGAAAAAACTTAATCTAAAACTTCAACTCAAGTTTTGAACATTTTTTCTTTATTTTTTGGGGCCAAAAATTGGAGTCACAACGATAGGCGTGAAAGCTCTAGATCTCCTCGCGAGCTTTCCTAAAAAGTTATTGTACGCTGAAATCGGACAATCGTGTGGCATTTTATGGCCATTTGAAGTTTTGTCATCGGAAATTGTCTTTTCGGTGAAGATATTGTCTCTTTTGCCTTATCCCTCTCCCTAGCCTTGTCTGTTTAGATTTACTGGAACGACCATGTATAGCTTATAGGGAAGAGATGCTTCAGAAATGATTTAGAAAAAACAGTGAGAAAGAGAAATGCATTATAACAAGAAGCCACGGATCGATGACGTGACAAAATTTGTATTTATCTCATCAAACACAGATTATACAGTAAAACCGTGTAGAATTGATGGAGCACCCATGCGAAAACGCATTCCAGAAATTTCAAAAATGCCATCCAACATTCATATATATGGGTTTTTACTAAAAACCGTGTACAATATGGTCAAATTATACACAGTTTTATTGTTTACAACCGTGTATATGAATGTTGGAGCATATTTATACACAATTGTAAATAGTAAAACCGTGTATAATGTGCATCAATTTTCAGAGCAACAATGCTTTCTTGCTTGGGGCACATATTTAGAGGAAATTTTGAGTAAATTTGTATAATATGCAATGTATGGTTACGTTTTATGTACTAGTGTCATGCCAGTATATAATGAACGGACCATATTCAAACACAAAAAATAAGATACCTGATAAAAATTCATGGTCCCTGGATCAGAACTATATATAGTTGCATACCTCACATAAGTCTGATCTGATCCCAAACACAATCACCAGTTTACCAGCACCTGCTCAGCTTGCCAAGAAGCTGAGTGGTCAGCCTTATTTCATCTAACTGTAGCCAGGACAGAGCTGTTTGTGTAGATTGTCACTGGTTTTGGAAGGCTCAGTGTTTCAATTGTTTGGATTGTCAGATTACAGATCTTATGACTCTTATGTGTGTTTACAGATACTTTTGTATAATTAACAAAATTAATATATAAACTCTAGCTTGTGCCTTTACATTTGCATATTATCAGTTACAAAACAAATAAATATAACAAGTATTATACCTAGATTTCTTCAAAAATGAATTTACACCGAGTTGTATGATCTATTGATGTTCTTAAATCTTAATCTATTTAGGTCTTAATTATGATCACAATATTATTTTTGGTCTTAAAATATTTAACGGCGCATTTTAGAATTTAACTTCCAATTAAACAGTTCTTATTACTCGATTTTTTTTAAATTGTTTTAATAAAAACCAGGTACCTTATATTCTTTAAGATTTATTAACGAGTTGAATAGTTTTTTAAAAAAAATTATCTGTACTAAAAAATACATTTTTTTTTGTGATAACAAAATGTCATAATGCAATTTCGTTTTGAAGAAACAAAAATTATTGTCATTAAATAATTACAAAAGTTGTTGATGTTATAAAGAACCGAATCTTCTGCCCTATGTGGGTAGGAAATGTCTGTCTCTAAAGTCACTGACATGTGAGTGCGGACTGAGTTTTAACATTTAAATATTGTATATAGTTTTGTCTCAAAATTCACTTCAAACCCACGTGTCAGTGACTTAGGAGCAGAAATTTTCTATCCACAGAGAAGCAGGTGATCCGGTTCCATAAAAATAGTAATTTTCATCTAATTGTGTAGGGACGAAGATGCTGGTTTCAAACCTCATTGTATAATAAGCATTAGAAATGTAGAATTGCTCAATTAAGAAATTTGTGGTGTATATGAATCTTGCTTCCGCTGAATCGGTATCCTCTGCATTACCTCGCCATTTGAGGTTAAATTAGGTCCGTCTGATGATCTGATCAGAATTCAGACTAATCCTGCTGCGGTGCTGCCCAAGCATATACAATGTACAGATTCTTTAAAATTCGTATTAATATATAATGAACGGACCTGATTCAAACTCAGAGTTGCCTTCTTGTTCTCCTTTTTCATTCATTCGTGAATAGTGATAGATTTGAATTCACATCCCCTCAAGTTACCTGACTGAGTACAATTAAATTGGACGGTTTAAGATTTGAATTTTTAGCTTGACACGAATCTCAAAGCACAAATAATACATGCACCGACTGATATTAAATCTGGGCCATTCGTTTCAATTTTGTTGAGTTGGGTACCTGCGAGGATATGGATCCGATAGATCTAAATGCACATTTCAACTCTTCTCTCTTTAAGGCTCTATTTGACGGGAGAGGGGGGTTTCCGATGGGCATCGGACCAAATCCGGTTCGATGGGGGGTTTAAACCGTCAGATCTGCTTTAGGATTCGCACCCGCAATTTCGCGTCTGCTTTAAAATCCGTACACACGAATCCTAAAGCAGATCTGACGGTTTAAACCCCCCATCGAACCGGATTTGGTCCGATGCCAATCGGACACCCCCCTCTCCCCTATTTGACGGACACATGGGATTAGAAATGAACTTAGGATATGAATCAAATTGAACTTTATGTTACTATACGCGTGAAAAAAAAAAAAATTCAATTAACTGCGTCAAACAGGACCTTATTCTTGTCAGTACCTTCTTCAGGGAGAATTCGTATCCCCTCAGGTTACCTGACCGAGTAGAATTGAATAGGATGGTCCGTGCACGCATCTCAAAGCACAAGTAATCCTACCCTCTCTGTCATATCGAATCCCGACCGGCTGAGAGTAAATCTGAGCCGTCCGTTTCAATTGTGTTGAGTCAGGTACCTGTGAGGATACGGATCCCTTCAAGGACAGATAGCTAGACAATCGGAAGGTCGGCGTGCCGTGATTGGGTTAGCGGTGGGCCGGTGGTCAAGGGGCGTGCCTAATCAGATGCGTTTTCCCTCCTAATTCAGGTCCTTTTTTATCTATCTATTTTTTATTGGATTTTCCTAATATTTCCTGCTAAATTCTTAGAAAAGGAATTAGCGTCTCAATGATCCTGGAAGTTGCTAATTGTTTAGGTTTCTAGCTAGCGTGTTATATCTGCTATTCAACCATCAGTTTCATCTGAATTGTTAAATGTACATATGCAAACTAAACTCAGATCAAGTGAATTTCTACCTATCTAAAAGACAGTAAAAAAATTCTAAAAAATGTAAAATTTTTTTTGGCAAGTAGATATTCATATGGAGATCATGTTGAACTGTTCGGATCGACCGTTAGGATTTTGAAAACTCAAATATTGAGCCGTTGCACAGAGGCCCTCTATCACCGTAGCCAATTCCTATATATATATATATATATAGGCTGTGGCTAATTTACTGCCGGCAACATTTCTGCCGACGGTGCTGTCGCTTTTTATTTTTTTATTTTGTGATGTCCAAACAACAAATCCAAATATTAGATGTTTAATCTATACTATAATCTACTTGGAGACCAAATTTTTCATTTTTTGGAATTTTTTTACTATTTATTAAGCTGGTTTGAAAACCGCTGATTTCAATGCTGCAGAAATTTACTGAAAACAACGGTTTTCAAACTAGCTTAATAAATAGTAAAAAAAAATTTCAAAAAATGTAAAATTTGGTCTCCAAGTAGATTATAATATAAATTAAACATTTAACGGTTTGGATTTGTTGTTTGGACATCACAAAATAAAAAAAGAGGTGGCAACACCTTCGGCTAAAATGCTACTGGCAGCAAATTAGCCGGACCATATATATATATATATATATAATTTTTTTTTTCTTCTTATTCTTTTAGTAATGATCTAGTTTACTGATTAAAAGATTTTTGTTTTACTGGTAAACCCATACCTTTTTTGGTTTTTACTCGAAAGTTCTGTTTTCACTGATAATACTTGCATTACTAATTACTATCCCTACTTTAATATGGTTCATATTTTGATTGATTGATTGATTTTATAGATAATTAATTAAGTTCCATTTACCAAGTCTCAATTCTGACAGTGTATTGTTAATTAAAAGGATTTACACTGCGATTTCTAAAAATCCAAATCACAGTATCAGGGGTGGCTGATTTGAGATTTGGGTACTACCTTCCCCTCGAAAAATTGCAAGAAATTTTTATTAAATTTTTCTGATTTATGGTTGTATCTCTGTATCTCAAAAAATTCTTTTTTATTCCTTTCTGACATTTCGTAATTTATACTGCATGCTTTCTGTTAATGATATTTGTCTGATTTTTGTAAAAAAAAAAAAAGAGTACAGTCAAAAGAAGCAACAACAGCAATAGCTCATGTTTTGTGTTTTTACTTTTTACGATACATATTTGATTTTTTATAATGAAAGTACATTCAAAAGTTTTGTTGAAAGTACTATTGTTTCAAGTTTTCTTGTCTTTAATTGGGTCAATTTTGATTGTGTGTGCACACTTTGTTTCCTTAATCTGATGTTGATGCCTTTTTAAACTTTTTGAAAATAATTTTGGACCTTTTAATCTTTTATCACTAACTTTTCCTTTGTTTTCTGAATTAGCAAGAAAGAAAGCAAGGAATTTTATTGAATTTGTAAGCTTGATGTTTTCTCCTTTCTCATTTTTGTTTTTTCTTGTGTGCATCGAATTTTATTGAACCTATGACAATTAACAATTAATGAATTAAATAAAATTTGATTTTTGCATTTTGTAGTAAAAATCCAGTGATTCTGTTAATTTGCAAGATTCTGACATATTGTGCTGAAATTACAAAAGCTTAATTTTAACATGCATGCATGTTTTTGGTAAGTATATGCTACTGGATTTCTAGATGCGTACCTCATAATCTCTTAGGCAAGCTTGAAGGAACGAAAAAGAAAAATGAAAACGAGGGAAGAGCAATCAGTATATTTAAACACAATTATAAAATGTAAAACAACACAAGTTTGTAAAATTTATGTGGACATCTAAAACTACTATGTATAAATGTTTTTCATAACTTTACTCCTAGAAAGAAAAATAATTGAATTGTTGTACCAAAAAACTTGTTTACTTGCACTGGTTATCACTAAATGCTTTAGACCTAACTATTGTATCCATCAACTGGACCAACCTTTTTGCTCCTGGTCCAGGAGTTAGATGCGTCACATCTCCCACTTCGGAGCAAGCCGGTGTTCCCTTACACCAACCACCCGGTACGAAACCACTAGTCCCATTTATGCTTCTTCCAAGCAACTCAACATCAATTGCATCCAGAACCGGGTCGTTGTGCTTAAACTTGCGTGCAAATGGTGCATTGCTCAAGATCATTCTCTCTTTGTCATCCATGATGAGTGAATGTGGGTGTTGTTTCGGTGGGTTGTCCCACGAGATGAAATGAAGATCATGGTTTGCAACAGTCTGGGAGTATTTTTCTGCGTTGCAAATTACGGTCTGGAAGTAGCCCTCAGGAGATGACAGGAAGTTGGTGTAGTACATGAGAAGAGTTCTTGGCAGGTTGTCCCAACCCCATACACAGTATTCTACGAACTCACGTGTTAAAGCGACCCAAGCAGATCCTAAAGAAGCAAAATCGTGGTTCGGGAAAATGAAGGAAAAATAAGATTTCACAAGAAGGCAATTGAAAGTAGAGAGGTTACCAAAATTAAGGTACATTGAGGTAGTAAATATTTACAAATTCAAATGTGTAGGCATCCAGACTGGTACATAGTGGTACAGAATGTTTCTCCATTACTGAATGGTGTAAAAAATTTATGGTTTGAATACTGAAATGAGTAGTACCAGTGAAAAGCTTAAATGCAGTCGGTAGTTCTCGTTCCGGACCTGCCCAATAGATATCTTGCTTTTTTGACATATATAGCCCTGGGTCGACAACTATCGGCTTTGCTCTTTGCCCTCTGAGAGCAGTAATCAAATCAAAAGACAATAGAATGTAAGTGCCAGTGAAATATGGCTTTGCTGTGTTGTAACCTTGTAGGAGAACAGTTCTTACAAAAAATATTTCTGGATTTTAGTAACCAAAATTAACCAGTATATTATTGTTGTTGGATTTAAGTAACATTTGAGGGCTGTTTATTATTGTTTAGTACCAATTTCTGTTAACCAAAAAAAGACTAGTTTATTGCATAATAAAAAGGCCTTTTATCCTATTGTAATTGTCAGAATTTTTAAGAAATATCTCAAGAAAGTAAATGAAAAATCCTTCAAATATATACTTCATTCAAAATACACGGGCGGAACTAAGAAATTTTAATAGGGGTGACTGAAAATTAAAATACACAATTATAGTGAGTGAGAATTGAACTCAAGCCACAAAATAAAGCTTTAATCACTAGGCTACAATTGAACATTTGTCATTTATTGAGGGTGACTAGACTAAACAAAATAAAAAAATAAAATTCTTATATGTATAATTAAAATTTTAAAATTATAGGGGTGACTTAGTCACCTTTGACTAAGCCTTTGATCCGCCCATAAAAATACTTACGCTTTCCAGCCTAGTCGACTCGTGTGCTCGATAAAATTGACATTTCTCGACAGGGAAGAGAAAACATGTAATATATCTGCAATCATATATAAATGTAAAATGAGGTTAGAGGAATGAAAATGACAATTTAATTAATTTTCAAATTGAGTATATATAGAGCAACAATATCAAACTAACCATCTTGAGTCATTAACGGATAATCTGAGGCGCTAAGATTAATAAACCAATCCCAATTCTTCTTCTTCTTGAGAAGAATTGCACACGAATGCAATGTATTAGCAACCATCGTGGGTCCCCGGTACGTAACGAGGTTCGCCTTCTTCATCACGTAAACATTTTTCACTTGTTTAAATGTCAAAGAATTAACCACGCGTGATATCAACTCTGATCTTTCGAGTACCGGTGATTCCAAATCTAAATGCAATACGTAATAATTTAACGGGTGGTACAAGGCATGCAGTGTTCTCCATAATCTATCTAGATCACCCTTTGAACCGGAGATCAGGTACGCTAAACGCGGTATCGGAGAAGGAGATGGTGCACTAGAGGTTTTGGTTTGATGGGAGAAGAAAGAATGCACAGAAGGAACAAGGCCTAGATTAGCAGATGTGATTAAAAGAAGAGCAAAACAAGCAAGGGTTAGTGCCCATTTTGGATCCATTATAGGTAGGTTTAGAAGAGATCTTTGTTTTGGAGAAGCGCTCTCTGGTCCATGCATGGCTATCAATGACAGGAAATGCAATGGATTTAAGATCAAGGTTTGTGGAGTTTCATAGTTAAATTTTTCATTTAATTATAGAGGAGTTTCAACCAAACCTTTTGTTGTAACCAAACGTTATATCAAAAACAATGGAAGAAGATGGAGGAAATAGAAAAAAAATTCTCTCTCATTTTCTCTCTCTCTTTCATATATGATCAACTAAATAAATCCAGAATAGCTGAAAATAATGACTCAAACAGTTTTTCTAATTTTATGCTATTTCTTGATTCTATGTTTAGATCTTTGTATAAATTCCCGTTTGAAAATTACACCCAGTAGTTATAACCCTCAAAACAGGTGCAAAACCATAAAATTTTCATAGGAGAAAAGGAATTTGACAAAAGACTTAAAGCTGAATTAAGAAGATAAAAAGAGCACTTCTTGCAATTTTTTTAACAATAAATTAAAGCTTAATTAAGAAGATAAAAAGAAGCTGCAAAGTCGTGAAGAAGAATCGAACTCTCCAATTTTGGATAACTGACAATTCTAAAACTTTTCTCTTAGTCAACTTTGCTATCTCTCGTTTCTCAACAAATAGTTCTAGGTACAGACTGATCTAAGAACTTGTAAATAATTTTTTTCAATCAAAATATTCATTGCCATCAACCTAGCTTAAAAAAAAGAAGATAAAAAGCGACAAATGAAAAAAAAAATACACATTTGGCAAGATATTATTATGAGTGGACATTAATTTTCATGTTTTTGAATTACACAAATTCTTATTTAATCAAGAGCCAAACATAGATTTTTAATGAAAAAAATATACATGATAAAAATTAGTGTATTGAAAAAATCCGACGGGTCCAGATCCGAACTTGCTGAACCCGGATCGACCCGACCCTTACTAGACCCTCGGACAGGACCAGACTAACCCAAGGGTCGGGTCTAGAAAGGGTTTGGGCCAGATTTTTTCACTACACCTGCCCAAACCCGACCCGGCCAAACTCGAGACCCGCCTAGACCCGGATCGGACTGGTAAACAGAAATAGACTTGTTTCGGCTAGGAACAGTCATGTTTCAGCCATAAACAGTCCACTATTTTTTTTTTTTAAATCAGGACCAGACCGACCCGTGTGAATTTTGGACGATGGGTCTAGCACGGGTTTGGGCCAAGTCCTCCAAATTAGACCCGTCGAACCCGACCCGTGCTAACCTGCCAGACCCGAGGACCATGGAAACCGTGGCTCAGCCGTTCATTTGTCTCAATGAAGTCACTCTATAACTTTTCCGTCAAAAATGTTAACAGAATATTCTCATTGCTCTAGTATTTTGGACGGAATATGCATGTTTCGTTAGTATTTTAGATGAAATGAACATATCCACTTAGCATTTTGAACGGAATGAACATATTTTGTTAGTATTTTGGAGGGAAAATTTATAGAGTAACTTGATGAGACAAATGAAAATTTTAGTGACTTGATTGGACAAATCAAACTTAAGTGACCAATTCATGATAAAAAAACAAAGTTGAGTGACCTCCAACAAAATTTACCCATTTATATTTTATAAAAGTTGTTACTGAAAACCATATTTATATAATTTTATACTTTTAGTAATACAGAATTTTATAATGATGGGATGCTAAATTTTCTCTCCTAAGAGAAATTATTTCTTTATTTAGTTTATTGCAATATTTTTTTTAATTTTTACTATTTTTTCTATGAACTAATCTAAAATCTAAAAAAATTAAACATGGCCATTCACGTAACGTGACGTGATCATTAACATGTTCTGACTGCTGTCACATCTCAAATTTTTGCTCATTTGGAGCGTGATTATAACAACATCTTCGTACCTTTTCTTGATCCATCAACCTACGTCACCAATAAAAGAAAACAAAAATAACAAAACGGAATTAGCTACAAAGCTTAATAACCGACTATTTAACGATGCACTTTTCTAGGATTGACTTAATTTAACAACCATTCAAACATGCCATATTAATCCACACAAATATACATCAAATAATGCATGCATATTCAACCGAAAATAGCAGTTGGATCACAGGTGATCCCCAATTTCCAAAACACATAGTTTCATCACATCACAAATCAAATTTGAACCTCAGACCTACTATCCCGTTAAATATGTCATCACAACCCAATACCCTATACCAATATCCAATCAACCATACAAATTGAAAACACATATTATATACAAATCCGGTTATCTGATAGCAAGATATTTGAAATTTAAAATCAAATTGACCGTTCAAAATCACTACGACGTAGTTGGAATTCATATTAGACATTGAAATTGAATATCAAAATATTCATCACAATAACTTCTCTTTATTTCTTTGGAATTGCTTTCTCTGTTTCTCTTTGTAATTTGGTTTCTGTTTCGTTGTATTTGTTTTTCTTCTTTCTTTGCTGTTTATTTTTAATTAAGAAAGAGGATGTAGGAAGGCTTTATAAGGGCTTAACAAAAATGGTATTTCCATTTTTTTTCTCTTCATTCTATGCAAATTTGATCAAGTAATTTAAAAAATGTTACATCTGCGAGGTAAAAACATTGACAAAGTTCTAGATGGATGGCCAAAAGTGATGGACATCAAATTAAATCAAAATCAATCTTTATTAAGAAATTTACAAGTACAATTTACTCTTGACGCAGAAAATTAGTTATCTTTTATAATATAAAAATAAATAGATAAAAAAATAATTGTGAAATTTTACCATGCCACGTGGTTATCTTGCCAGGTTGGCTTTTCATTTTTTACATTTAAGTTTTCAATTGGAAATAAATACGCCAAATTTATGATTTAGGAAAAAAAAAAAAGTTAGTCAAATTCATGATTTAAGAAATAAAACAAAAACAATTACTGTACTATTTCATTTCTCTTTTTTTAATTTTTTTTTTCTTTTTTCCGAGACATACTATAAATTTGTTACCAAATAACCAATATTTTATTAAAGAGTAGAACTAGGGTGCTCTTAAGCTTACCAAAGTTTTGGTGAACTTAACTCTAAAACTCATCAAATTGATTTCAAATGACGAATCCGAACCGTTGAAACCCGCCTACCTTACGTGTGATGCATCGACATGTGAAATTTTTAAACATTCGAATTAATTTAGTATAAAGTCAAGCGGTCAAGAATATTCAAAAAATGAATGCACTAAAATTAATTTATTAACCTTCTAATTTTGACCACTTGACTTTATACTAAATTAATTCGAATGTTTAAAAATTTCACATGTAGATGCATCACACGTAAGGTAGGCGGGTTTCAACGGTTCGGATTCGTCAGTTGAAATCAATTTGATGAGTTTTAGAGTTAAGTTCACCAAAACTTTGGTAAGCTCAAGAGCACCCTAGTTCTACTCTTTATTAAATTATGAAAAGGTCTTGTAAGAATAAATCATAATTATTCAGTTTTTCGGTATGTTACAACTGTTCTTTGTTATTTTAATCACTCATGAGACACGTCACATAAATTTTTATAATAATATGAGGTGATCGAGTCACAGTATATTAATCTAGTCACATTATTTTTTTCTTCACTACCTAATTATCTATATATATATATATTTTTTTTTCTGGTGGTGTGAATATCTGGAAAAGCCCAATAAAAATGTCAGCCCATTATGAAATTGGGCCGAGACTTTCGATAGTAGAGAAGACTGACCTCAATTTAAAAGAAGTATACAAATGTCGTCAGTCGTCACTGCTGACATGATTTTGGGTCACGAGACAAGGTCTACTTGGTGTAAAACATTGTGGATATTATTGGACCAGCAACAGGCTGTTTCTTGGGAAACAAGACACGGAGAATCGAAGCTCCCCTGTCACTATCACTTTTTAAATAAGTATTATTTGATGGGACCCACTTATGCGGCTTTTTTTTTTTTTTTCCGATCACCTCTTATATTTTTAAATTTTTTAAAGTCTAACGTTATAAATATATTAAAATATACTTACAGATTAAATTTTTATATTTTTTTGAATTAATTTACTATTTATTAAGTATTTTACAAAATTGTGTTCAACCATTGATTTTTTTGTACTCATCTTATTAGATAGTAAATAAAATATTTAGAAAAAAAATGTAAACTTTGATCTGCAAGTACATTTGAATATATCTATTATATTGAATGGTTTGAATCGACTGTTTAGAGTTTGAAAATATAAAATGTAATTCGGTGTTATAAAAAAAAAGTGTAAGTAAATCCCTCCTCTTTGATCAAATCAACACTTTAAGTATCTATACTTTCAAAAATAAGTATTATCATTTTAGATCGGCACTATTTCTAGAATTCACATCCTCTCCAATACCTGATAAGGGAATCTTTTATAATTACTAGATCTAGATCGTTCTTTTTAACTTGGCATGAATCTCAAGCCCAAAAATACTACCTTCTATGATGATCCGAATCCCAAACCAGTTGAGATTTAATATCAAACCGTAAAGTAATGGTGATCCTCTGTAATACCTGAGAGGATACAAATTTCTATTTTTGAAAGTAAAGTCAATATTGAATTGAGTTCCACCAACGAATTTACAAATTTAACCTAAAATTATGTCAAGCAAATTAAGTTTTACTTTTTTGCATGCATAAAATTAAGAATTTAAATCATGGAATATGATCTATTTTAATGGTGATTCTTTTAGAATATTGTGTGTTTTGTCTGAAATTATAAGGTTGAAAAATGTGCGGCCCATTTTCTTCTCCTTTTAACTTCCTGGGTATGTCTTAAAAACTAGAAATTTGTAACTCAAATATATCATTCAAGATATAGATGACTATTAATTATTTCGAATTTACAATTCAAAATTCGTTTGATAGATTTTTCAATTAAGGTCTTAATAGGAGGGCCAAATCCAATACCAAACCAGTTTAATCAATTTAATTGCCACACATTGTTTCTCTATGCTTTGTAACCCCATTTCAAACTTCAAGCGTCGGATGTTGAATAAACGGTTTGAGATCAAAACATATACACGTCTAGGGGTTGAATCCGTAAAACGGTTCATACCAGACCAGACCGGAACCGACACGAACTGATTTGCCCTTTGTCAGTATTCCGTACTCTAGGCACTTGACGTTCATTTACGAATTATGACATTGTAGTTTCCTATTGGTTAAGAAACAATCTGACTGCGCCACATCATCACCAAAAGTCAAAGTATGCTTTACGATGTATCTGTATAAATGATTTTGCAAAGTACACCGCAACACCGGAGCGGAATTAGGGATAAAACCATGGTCGGGTTGCAGATCCAACCCTCTGAAGTAACTGATATTTTGTGTTTACATCAGTACCGTTCGATCAGAATCCGGGACAATCCGTCCTTTGTTGAAATTCACAGGGGTCCCTTTAATATTCGTGCTAATACAGATCTGACGGTTCTGATCTAAACTTAAACATTGAATTACTTTAGGTGATTTAATTCCCAGTAGAGATATTTATGTGCCGCCTCCTTAAACACTCTCCTCCGGTTTCTCCCTCCTACTCACCTTCGATTAGAATAAAAGAAGAATAACACAACCTCCTATTCCTCGAATTCTCATCCTCTGAGATATCTCATATTTTGCGTGACTTTTTGGAAAATCTCAACCGTTGTAATACGTTCTGCGCGAATCTCAAAGCACAAATAATACTGGTCCCCACCGTCACCCCCGAATAGGCACCGGACACGTCGGTCACACAAAATATGATATATCTCAGAGGATACGCACTCCTATTCCTCCTTATCCCCTACCTATTTATTCCCTTTCGCCCGATTTTATAACAGAAAATCTTTCTTTACTTTTTCATTTTTTTTTGTTCCGTTTTCTCGTTCTTATTCCACAGCGCTATCTGCCCCCATTGATGCGATAAGTGTTTTTCTCGAATTAATGGGCTTTTCTTCTCTCGCTCGCGTTCTCTCCCGATCCGCCCGCTCCCGATCGTCTTCTGTAAGTTTTAGATTAGTTCCTTCACAATACTTGTAATGATGTTTTTCTTTGTCATTCCCAATTCTTGTTTAGTTGGAGTAATTTTAGAAAGTTAGGTCTTTCCGTTCGAATATTCAATTTCTCTTGAAGTGTGAATATTAAACTGGTAATTTTTTTAACTGATTAGGGTTCGATTGTGGGTGGGTACCGCTCGAGGATTGGTGGCCTGATTGAAAATCCATCGCTTTCTTCAAATTCTTGCCATGAAAGTGGGGGACTAGGGTTTGTTAGAAGCTATCTTACTTCTCTTGGAGCTAACAAAGGTTTCCTGCAAGGGAGCAAGGTAGCTGAATGGAGATTCTTGCTTTCCAGACCAGAGTCCAGGCGATTATTTTCCAGTGATCCATCTCAGCCTAAGAAGAGTATGAATCAATTTTAGTTAACTCAGCTGAATTATTGGGGTATACTGCAGAAAACATTGATAGCTTTTTATTCTCTCCAAATTGTTTCCTTGTAGATTATGAGAACTATTATCCGAAGGATAAGAAGGAGATCCCAAAAGGGGATGAGAATTCCAACAAGTCCGATTCAAAGCGTGTGCACTCTTTCCTTCTTTTATATAGAATTACTAGTTCAGCTAGTATTACCAATTAACAAATATATAATAGCACGTGATCTTTTTGCTTTGTTCAGAAGAGGCTGGTACTGAGGATCAAGGAAATTTTGGCGATGCTTTCATACGACAATTACAAAATTACGTTGCCCCGATATTATTCATTGGTTTACTCCTCTCATCTCTCTCTTCTGGTTCAGCAGAGCAGAGGGAGGTTAGATTTTTCTTCCTGTTTTTCAAATTTTGTTTCTAGCACTTGGAAAAATACAATAAAAGCATCAAAATTTGTCAATTTTTTTTTATTCAGATAAGCTTTCAAGAGTTCAAGAACAAGCTATTGGAACCTGGCTTGGTTGACCGTATAGTTGTTTCAAATAAATCAGTTGCAAAGGTATATGTCAGAAGCATGCCGGCCTCACCAAGTGGTGATATGTTAGACCCAAATATGAATTCTACTCAAGCAGACAATACGAGTTCCAGACAAGCCCCTGGCCGCTACAGGTTTTATTTTAACATAGGCAGCGTCGAGTCATTTGAGGAGAAATTAGAGGAGGCACAAGAGGCATTGGGCATAGACCCGCATGATTATGTACCTGTCACATATAAATCCGAGGTTAACTTGCTTCAGGAGATTATCAGATTTGCTCCCACAGCTTTCCTTGTCGGTCTTATTTATGTAATGGGTCGGAGGATGCAAAGCGGGTTTAACATTGGTGGTGGTCCCGGCAGAGGAAGCAGAGGCATTTTTAATATTGGAAAGGCTCAAGTTACCAAGTTGGATAAGAACTCCAAAAATAAGGTTAACATTTATGGTTTTTAAAACTACTTTTACATGCATGTAAAAGTTGAGTTTGCATAGTGCTCTGATAAATGTCTGATTGGTATTAATTAAGAATTTTCGTAGGTTGATTTCTCCAGCATTTCTGATATATAATTGACAACAGAGATAAAGATTGATGTATTGCACAATTTTGAAGGCCCCAAGTGTTGTATTATACCTGGTTCTCTGTTTTATTTTCTAGCTTATTAATGGATGACTCAATGCTTATCTTATGTCTTGTACCCAGGTGTACTTTAAAGATGTGGCTGGGTGTGATGAGGCGAAGCAAGAAATAATGGAGTTTGTGCATTTTCTTAAAAATCCCAAGAAGTACGAAGCGCTGGGTGCTAAAATACCAAAAGGTGCCTTACTTGTGGGACCACCTGGTACCGGAAAGACTCTCCTTGCAAAAGCCACAGCTGGTGAATCCCAAGTTCCTTTCTTATCCATATCTGGTTCCGACTTCATGGAAATGTTTGTTGGTGTGGGCCCTTCTAGAGTTAGAAACCTCTTCCAAGAAGCAAGACAATGTGCACCTAGCATTATCTTCATAGATGAAATTGATGCTATTGGCCGTGCCAGAGGCCGTGGTGGATTCTCTGGTTCAAATGATGAGCGTGAGAGCACCTTGAATCAGTTATTGGTTGAAATGGACGGGTTTGGTACGACAGCTGGTGTAGTTGTTCTAGCAGGTACAAACCGACCTGATATCCTGGACAAAGCTTTGCTTAGGCCAGGGAGGTTTGACCGTCAAATAACGATTGACAAGCCAGATATTAAAGGCCGGGAGCAGATATTTAGGATTTATTTGAAGAAACTTAAACTGGATAATGACCCATCCTTCTACTCTCAGAGAATGGCCGCACTCACGCCTGGTTTTGCGGGGGCTGATATAGCAAATGTGTGTAATGAGGCTGCTTTGATTGCTGCGCGCAAGGAGAGTACTGTGGTCACAATGGATCATTTTGAGAGCGCTATTGATAGGATTATTGGCGGCCTGGAGAAGAAAAACAAGGTCGTCAATTTAAATGTTGATTCTTTTTTTTTTTCCCTGGAAATATCACTGGTTTTCTACCTTGTTTAGTTGCATGTCCAGAGCAATTGCTACTTCCAAGAAATTGTAATATATAAACTAAGATCAAACTTTTTAACAAAGAGGTAATTCCTGGGTTCCTTACAATTTAGAAGGGTTGAATTGTTGTGGCTAATTTATTTAGTTTTTCACATCTGTTATTTTAGGTGATAAGCAAACTTGAGCGTAGAACAGTAGCTTATCACGAGTCGGGCCATGCTGTTGCGGGTTGGTTCTTGGAGCATGCAGAGCCCTTACTGAAGGTCACGATTGTACCACGTGGGACTGCCGCTTTGGGATTTGCTCAGTATGTGCCCAGTGAAAATCTTCTTATGACCAAGGAGCAGCTCTTTGACATGACTTGCATGACCCTCGGTGGCCGTGCTGCTGAGCAGGTACTTGTTAATTATATTTCTAAAGGGTTTTTCATGTACAATTAAGAAACGCTGCAAGTTTTTGTTTTTCTTTCATAAGCTTCAGAGATCGATTATTATACTGTAATTAAGGGGATACCATAATTTCGGATGATAAATATGGTGGTTATAAACATCAGTAATTAGTTAATTGTTCCCATAATAAATGAAATTTCTGGTATGTTCGTGATGTTTGAAGTCTTAATAAAATCCTAATCATTACATAAGACCTCAAGTAGTCTCAAAATAACCATGAAAAGGGAAAAAAACAAAGTAAATAGTATTTTTTATCAGATAAGTAACCATCGTGAAAGTGTAAAGACTGTTTTCTGGTACTGCACCATGTCAGTTTGTGTTGGAACCAGTAGAAACTGTTCCGATTGAACTTATTTTTCTCCACTAGATAAGTGGTGATACCACAGTTCACAATAGCAAAAGAAAACGTCAGCCTTTTACATAAAAGTTTTGAAATTGTCATATCTTTTTATTTCCTGGCCAAATGCCTTGTATGACTGAACTAAATGGGGAGCCTAACTTGAATATTTAATAATTCTTTTTCTCAGGTACTAATAGGTAGAATTTCAACTGGTGCACAAAACGACCTGGAGAAGGTGACAAAGATGACCTATGCACAAGTTGCAGTATATGGGTTCAGCGAGAAGGTGGGTCTCCTTTCCTTCCCTCAGAGGGAAGATGGGTTTGAAATGTCAAAACCGTATAGCAACAAAACTGCCACAATAATAGACACAGAGGTGCGTGAGTGGGTCGCCAAAGCGTACCAGAAGACTGTCGATCTAATCACCGAGCACAAGGATCATGTAAGTCAGATAGCAGAGTTATTGCTTGAGAAGGAGGTCTTGCACCAGGATGATTTGCTTCGGATTTTGGGTGAGCGCCCGTTTAAGGCTAGCGAGCCCAGTAATTATGATCGGTTCAAGCATGGGTTTCAAGAGGAAGAGGCGAAAAACAGTGATAAGGGACAGAGCGAGGAGGCCCCCACTCTTGATGGGGAGGTGGTCCCGACGTAAGATCTTATGTACGTAGTAGCTAATCTTTTCTTTATTTTTTTCTTTGAAACAAATTATCTTTTTCTATAAATTGTACTTGTATATTAGGATTCTGTTTATTTAGGTTGTTGCTTTTCTGATGTCGTCTGATGGGTTTCATAAATCATAACTCCCTGTCTTTTTTCGAGGGAAAGAAAAAGTGGGAACAGTCACGTAAGTTTTTAGATTTGACCAATTTATCTGGTTTTTATTGATTTATATTTGCGTATGGTATTATGATTAGAACTTGTATATTTGTTGACTCACAAAATTATAATTGCATTGAGCGCTTCAAATTTAATTCATATCCTTCACAATAATAATAAATACAACGATTGCCTGCCGTGGAGCCCAGAAACTGACAGATTTCGGTAGGTTAATTTTGGCAAAATGAGATAAGCATTTCAATGCCTATCCCAATACCAGTAACAGGAAAACAAGCAAGTTGATAAATCTGAAATACAATGTACAGAATATGAACATTTCTTAGGAAGAATGAACACAGCCTTGATGTGCAGCCTATGCTAATATGCATATTATGCAACAGCTCACACTGTGGACTCATCTCCATTTTTTTAGTAAACAAAATTGATCTGAAGCGTTCAATATGATCTTCATATATGAAAATGTATTTGCAAATCATGCTTTACATTTTTTTAGTTCATTTTTTTTAGAAGTAGAAAAATCACTTGATTTAAAAATTCTAGACCATCTAAAAACAATAGTTTTTTTTTTTTTTATCTATATGAACAAATAGAAAAAAAATCTAAAAAAATGTAAAATTTGTTGCGAGTACATTTTCATATGAATATCATGTTTAACTGTTAGAATTGATTATTTAAAATTTAGAAATAGAAATATAAATTCATACAGAAATGGATTTAAAATTTAGAAATAGAAATATAAATTCATACAGAAATGGATCCGTAATATTATTATAGCCTCACGGCCCTCGCTCTATTGTATAGTATATTATCCCGGATCCCCTAAAGTAACCCAATTTTTGAATTTTGGATCGAAATCGTCTGATTGAAATACTCGAAATTCGAGATGGATTATCGCAGATTCAAATTGAACAATCCCGATCTAAAACCCAAAAATTAAGTTACTTCACTGGATCTGAATTCATATTATCCCTCACGGCCCTCATCCTAATGTGGCTCAAAATCATGAATCTTTGCACAAATCTCGTCCATTGGCCTAGCAAAGGGAGCAGGCTACTCATTCTATGTACCCCTGCTTAGTATCCAAAATTACACTAACATATAAAGATACTAAAGTCAACATTCTCTACTTGTATCCCGACAAATTTTATGATCATTATGTTTGCTAATGAGTTAAGCAACATTTTCACCTAATTATCAGTTTAATCATAATTAGTGAACCTAATCACAATGCTTCATTTTGCAAAAGAGTTTTACTTTCTTTGAAAAAAATGACATATGTGCACTTGCCATCTTTTGTCAAAGAGATATATGAATCTGTGCACATCAAAGAGAAAAATGACCTACACCTACTAGCACAAAGATGTTTTACCCTTTTAGGGGATATAGGAAATCATGTTTGATGGAGAAGCGATTTCTCATACTGAAATCTTGAATAGTGACAGCCACTGTCAAACAATGTCAAAAAAGAAATCTTGAATAGTCAAAATTTACTATTTGTGTGAATTGTATGTCATATTTGCTCTTTGTATGCAATCTTGAATAGTCATTATTAACTATGTGTGAATAGTATGTCATATTTGCTCTTTGTATGCAAATCTTGAACAGTCAAAATTAACTATTTGTGTGAATTGTATGTCATATTTGCTCTTTGTATGCAATCTTGAATAGTCAAAATTAACTATTTGTGTGAATAGTATGTCATATTTGCTCTTGCAATCTTGAATAATCAAAATTAACTATTTGTGTGATATAGTATGTCATATTTGCTCTTTGTATGTGCGATTTTTTTTTTTAAGAAAAAAAAATTATGCTTGTTTCATTAAAATGAAACTGTATGTCCAAAAAGTAATAGAAACAGGGGCAGAATTAGAAATTCATGATAGATGTGTTAAAATTAAGAACAATATGTTGTTGGTGGGAATTGAACCCAAGTTTTCCACAACCACAAAGTAAGCTTTAACTGTTAAGCTACAATTAGACATATGATATTTTATGAGGGGGGCTAGGTCAGGGGCGGAGCCAGACCTTCAGACTATGGGGGTCAAATGTGAATGGGGATTAATTATATAAACATTTATACTACGAATGAGAGTCAATTTTATAGTATTCATAGTATTTTGTTCTAAACTATATAGAAAAATATATGTTAATTTAAAAATTTATGAAAAATAATGGGGGTCAATTGACCCCCACACCTTATGCATAGCTCCGCTGCTAGGCTATATAAAAGTTCTAAAAAAATAAAATTCGATTAAATTTCAATATACATAACTAAAATTTTAAAATCATAGGGTGGCTTAGCACCTGTACCGGTGAATGTAGATCCGCCCCTGGATAGAAACTAATACTATCACTAGTAGGCTTAAAATCTCTCATTGTTTTCATGCTCCAATCATGCCTCATATTTTCATTTTTGTTTTTGAAGTCCAAACATTTGATCTGAACTGCTCAACATGATTTCCATATCAAAATGTGCTTGTTGACCAAATTTTATATACTTTTGGATTTTTTTAATGTTTTTTAGATAGGCACAAATCACTAATTTTGGATGTTCTATAATCTTATGAAAAATAGTGATTTTTATTCTTTCTAAAAAAACAGTACAAAATTTTCAAAAAGTGGGTTCGAAATCCGGATGAAGGAAATAATTTGTTGTAATAACAAGGGTATTAAATAGTTTGGTGATTTGACCTTCAATCTTTACTCAATTTTTTTTTTTCAAAAAGTATAAAATTGGATCTCTAAGCGCATTTTAATACGGAGATCATATTGAGTTGTTGGATCAATTGTTTTGATTTTAAAAATAGAGACAAAGATGTGAGGCGTAAATGGGTCACAGAAATATAGGGCATTTTAACCCTATTCTACTTTCATATCCCGAATATATATAAATTCAAGAATCCTTTTGTCTCAGCACTCACATACCCACTTCATTAATGGCTCATTCTACTATATTAACTACGTACAACTTTACCAGAAACTGCAACTTACCAGGCAAAGGAGCAAAATTGGTAGATGAACCAATCAGTATACCAGTTCTATCCATATGCAAGATGCAAAAAAAATAACTCGTTCAAAAGTATACCAGTAGAGACAAAATGAAAAAATAAATGACTAAGCGCTGCATGAAACCAAAATAGCTTTGTCAATATCTTTACTAGATTTGATTTAGAGCTACCGCCTATCTAAGACGTCTAACAACCTCTCCTATTACAATGAGATTTCTGTTGTATTACTTGCCTGTGGTAGGTCAAAAGATATTGAGAAATATGCACATATTAAAATCAATTATAACACTATTATCCAAAAATAAAGCTTTTCAAAAGAATACATCAATCAATCATTAACCTAATTGAAACTGGCTTACTTTGTTTGTTAGCTTGAATTTTATAATCAAACCAAACCAAAATAATTAAAAGCAAAACCAGACAGCACAACACTCGGCCGAAAAAAAAAAAAAAACAAAAAAGAAGAAGAAAATTCCCCTCTAGACCTTCTACAAAAGTCTTATTTTCATCCTATAGACATCTAACATTTGGGAAGATCAGACGGTGGAGGAGGCAACTTCTGATTAGGAAGGCTACCATCTAACACAAGCCATGCCATTTTGAGCCTTTTAGGGGATATAGGAAGTCATGTTTGATGGAGAAGGGATTTCTCATACTGCAATCTTGAATAGTCAAAATTAACTTGTGTGATATAGTATGTCATATTTGCTCTTTGTATGTGCGATTTTTTTTTTAAAGAAAAAAAAATTATGCTCGTTTCATTAAAAACTGTATGTTCAAAAAGTGATAGAAACAGGGGCAGAATTAGAAATTCATGATAGAGGTGCTAAAATTAAGAACAATATGTTGTTGGTGTGAATTGAACCCAAGTTCTCCATAATCACAAAGTAAGCTTTAACTGTTAAGCTACAATTTTTTTTTGATAAAAAGAGTAGGGTCACGCCCTTACTTTCATTAACCATGAACGGTTACAGGATTAGAGTTTCTGAGAAGAAACCCTGGGAGCCAGACCTTGAGACTATAGGGGTCAAATGTGAATAGAGATTAATTATATAAACATTTATACTACGAATGAGAGTCAATTTTATAGTATTCATAGTATTTTGTTCTAAACTATATAGAAAAATACATGTTAATATAAAAATTTATGAAAAATAATGGAGGTCAATTGACCCCCATACCTTATGCATAGCTCCGCCTCTAGGCTATATAAAAAGTTCTAAAAAAGTAAAATTCGATTAAATTTCAATATACATAACTAAAATTTTAAAATCATAGGGTGGTTTAGCACCCGTATGGGTGAATGTAGATCCGCCCCTGGATAGAAACTAATACTTTCACTAGTAGGGTTAAAATGTCTCATTGTTTTCACGCTCCAGTCATGCCTCATATTTTCATTTTTGTTTTTGAAGTCCAAATAGTTGATCTGAACTGCTCAACATGATCTCCATATCAAAATGTGCTTGTTGACCAAATTTTATATTCTTTTGGAATTTTTTAATTTTTTTTAGATAGGCACAAATCACTAATTTTGGATGTTCTATAATCTTATGAAAAATAGTGATTTTTAATCTTTTTAAAAAAAATAGTACAAAATTTTCAAGAAGTATAAATTTTTTGCTAAGCATGTATATTTTTAATATAGAGATCATATTGAATTTTTTTGATCAACTGTTGAAATAAGAATGTGAGGCGTAAATGGGACACAAAAATATAGAGCATTTTAACCCTACTCTACTTTCATATCCCGAATATATATAAATTCAAGAATCCCTTTGTCTCAGCACTCACACATCCACTTCATCAATGGCTCATTCTACTATATTCACTACAACTTTACCAGAAACTGCAACTTACCAGGCAAAGGAGCAATTTGGTAGAAACCAATATCAGTATACCAGGTTCTATCCATATGCAAGATGCATGATTAAGTTAGTCTCCTATGTAGAAAAAAATAACTGGTCCAAAAGTATACCAGTAGAGACAAAATGAAAAAATAAATGACTAAAAGCTGCATGAAACCAAAATAGCTTTGTCAATATCTTTACTAGATTTGATTTAGAGCTACCGCCTATCTAAGACTAACAACCTCTCCTATTACAATCAGAGTTATGTTGTATTAATTGCCTGTGGTAGGTCAAAAGATATTGCTCCAAAAATATTGAGAAACATGCACATATTAAAATCAATTATAACACTATTATTCAAAAATAAAACTTTTCAAAAGAATCCATCAATCAATCATTAACCTAATTGAAACTGGCTTACTTTGTTTGCTAGCTTGAATTTTATAATCAAACCAAACCAAACTAATTAAAAGCAAAACCAGACAGCACAACACTCAGCCCAAAAAAATAATAATAATAAAGAAGAAGAAGAAGAAGAAGAAAGAAGAAGAAAATTCCCCTCTAGACCTTCTACAAAAGTCTTATTTTCATCCTTTAGACATCTAACATTTGGGAAGATCAGACGGTGGAGGAGGCAACTTCTGATTAGGAAGGCTACCATCTAACACAAGCCATGCCATTTTGAGCCCCCAGCTGGTGTGTACCTCCAAGTGACAATGCATGAACCATACTCCTATATATATATAAACAAAATTTCATAAAACAATTAATTAAACAGAATTGATTGAAATCATGAAATTAGTAGTAAAAAAATACTAATGTGATTAAGAATTGATCAAGAGATTACCTGGATTATCGGCAAGGAAACGAATTACCACCCATCCACCAGGTGGAACCCCAACTGTATTCCTCTCAATTGGATCCACTAGATTGAACGTGGCCGGATCTTTAGCAGGGTTGTAGTTGCCGATACCTCGTCCAATGACAAAGAAATTGAAACCGTGGAGATGAAACGGGTGGCTTTCGGCACCTAAAATGCTTGTGTCTTGCAACACCAACTCCACACTTGTGTTGAATGGAATCACCAAAAGTTTGGTGCCATTGGTTACAAATGTGTTGTTCGGAGGAGTGCCAGTGTAGTTGAATGGCATGAGGGGTATAATTGGAAAATCGGATGCGTACACGCCATTTGACATTCCAGAAAAATGGGATTGGAGGAGGGCCCTTTGGGGAAGAACAAACGATACGTTATTCACGGAAGCAGAAAACATCGTCCCATTTGGGCCCTGATTATTTATCAGACAATAATAGTAGTTAAGAAGCAATTATATATATATAAATATATATATATATATATATATATATATATATATATATATATATATATATATAGAGATGGGCTATGGTGCATTGCAATGCATAGGCCATGGTGTGCATTGGACCATAAATCACCGATTCAAAGTTCAAATGACCGATCCAAACCGTTCATCTTGTTCTCCATATTAATATGTGCTTGGAGATCAAATTTTACATTTTTTGGAATTTTTTTACTATTTATTAAGCCACTTTTAAAATCGCTGATCCAACGGTGACTTCTGATTTTACTGTTCCAAACAGTCACCGTTGGATCAGCGATTTTCAAAGTGGCTTAATAAACAGTAAAAAAATTTCAAAAAATGTAAAATTTGGTCTCCAAGCACATATTAATATGGAGAACAAGATGAACGGTTTGGATCGGTCATTTGGACTTTGAATCGGTGATTTATGGTCCAATGCACACCATGGCCTATGCATTGCAATGCACCATAGCCCATCTCTATATATATATATATATATATATATATATTAAAATAAAATATATGAAGACAGAGATCAATCTTTATTGCTACTAGTTGCGTCTCTCTATCTCTGTTAAAGCATGATTTCTTTTTAGAACAACTAGTTTAACATTCTCAAATATAGTACTTGGATAAAATTTGTGAGAAGATAATTTGATATTTAAAGATAACAAACCTGACAGGTCTGATTCTTTGGACATGGATTTGCTCCTAGCCCAATAGTAAAGAAGAATTGTCGGTCAATCGTTTGTGGAACATTTGCTGGATACTGAGCATTCCCCAAACTCCTTATCTTATTAGTGAAATTGGCTGCAAAAGAAGTGTCATTCATTGCAGGCAATGTGGGTTTAAATAACGGTAAGTTTTTATTAAAGCTAGATGAAGAAAAACTATTTGGGTTCTCATATTCAAGAATTCCTGCTACGGTTGTGTTGTCGAAAGTTCCTTGGCCGGTGGCATATGGCCTTGCCTTCATGAAGAAGTTTGCACCAGGATATTGTGCATGAGTAGTTAGTAGAACATTTGTGGTTTGGCCGGGCGCTATCAGCATTGTTTTTGTAGTGAATGGCTTCACGTAAATAGCATCAACTTCTACAATTGTGAGTGAATGGTTGGCTATGGAGAAAAAGAGCTCATCATTGAGTGCGGCGTTGATAATGCGGAGGAGGTATGTTTTGCCAGGTTTTACCTTAAGCTTAAATGTATCTGCAACAATTTAAGTACAACAACTGATTTCAGAAATCAGAATTACATAGCAACAAGAACATACCAATGCATCTTGTTCAGAATTAATCAGTTATAATCTGAATTAGTGGAAAGAATAGTTCATGATTTGTCACTAATTTTAATTCCATATATATATGTTATTATTATCTTCTCTTACCTTTTGCTGAGCAGTTGTACAGTAAACCAGGAAGGCCGTTAATGGTGTGCGCATCAGAAACATTTGGACCTCCGCCTGTTTGCAAAGCTTGACTGATGACGGCTTCTGGATCAGCCGTCCACCATTCCGCTAGCAAATTTAAAACGAAGAAAAAACAACTTTGTCAAATCATGATACATGGAAGGCCGATACTGACATACCTCGAAACACAAGAATATTAATCAGACATACCAAAGATGACAGGAATTTCCCTGTATGGTTTTGCAAATGGATAAGGGACACCAAGTTTTGGAAGGATGACAATAGGACCATGGACAGTGGTGCGTAGCCATGAAATGTGTGCATGCCACCATAGAGTACCTCTCTGACCTACTGTTGTGAAGTTGTAAACATAGCTCTGGCCAGATTGAATTGGGCATTGGGTTATGTAGGCTGGTCCATCAGCCCATCCACTAAACAACTGTCTGACACCATGCCTGTATATATTTTTCCATGCAAACAATAGTTATAACTTATAAGTTACAACTTATAATTGATCTACATATATAGTAAGATGCTGTTCTATAGTAATTTGTTACATTTTATAAAAATTTTATTAGTGGGTTAATTGATTATACCTCTAATTATATAATTTTAAATTTCTGCACAGTAAGTTATATAATTAACTAGACCATCATTGTTATCACAGTTAGCCAACTAATCAACAACAAACTAACAATGCTTCAATTTGCAAAAGATTAACTTTATATAACTAAACATGCATATTTAATTACACATCAAAGAGAAAGCTGACCTACCAATGCAAAGAGATGTTGTACGGAACATGGTTAACCACCCGGACTACCACTCGATCACCTTCTCTTGCTACGATCTTAGGTCCCGGAAACTGGCCATTTACCGTCACGATGCTCTTTGTTTGGCACAGTCTTGTTATGTTTTTCATTTGTATCTGCCATGTTTGCGTAAGCATGCATGCAATATGAACAAGTTAAAGAAGAAACTAACATTAATACTATATAACCATACAAATATATATTCATGAACGTACATCAAACTGGTAGTGCCTTGTAATGCTAGTTTGCTGAGAAGCAGTCATGATAGGGAATTGGAGGAGTGCAATGCATGAGAGGACTATAAGCAAAGGTAATAAAGCTGATGAGGCAGCCATGATTTTAAGAGAGACAAGAAAGAAGGCTACCTATATTGCACTAGTTTAATTGATGCATGGCATGGTGGCTTGAGAAGTATATATATATTAATAGGGATAATATTTTTAATATGGAGATTGATGCATATGTTTGGTGGAATGAAGATGAACATAGTTACATCAAGAGCTAGGTAGAGCTGGCCTTAGATAGCTTAGAGTGTAGCTAAAGTCAACCCCAAAGTATTTTGACCATTACTTTATGCAATTAATTGAATTTTTGTGGGGTTCAAGTCCAATCCAGGACAGAACCATTAAGCCTAATTTGGGTCAATGTTTTTTCTTTGACTTGATTCAGGGTATGTCTATATATTATATGTTATATATGAGTAGAACTAGGGTGTTCTTAAGTTCATCAAGTCTCTTGAACTCAAGTCTAAAACTCATCAAATCGGTTTTAAATGACGAATTTGAACCGTTGAAATCCGTCTACCTTACGAGTGATACGTCTACATTTAAAAAATAATAATTCTAAAATTAATTTTGCATAGAGTTAAGTGGTCAAAAAATTAAGATTTAAAAAATGAATGCATTAAAATTAATTTATTAACATTCTAATTTTGACTGCTTGACTTTATACTAATTAATTCGAATGTTTAAAATTTTCACATGTAGATACATCACTTGTAAGGTAGGCGGATTTCAACGGTTAAGATTCGTCATTTGAAACCGGTTCAATGAGTTTAGACTTGAGTTCACCACAAGACTTGGTGAACTTAATTAAGAACACCCTAGTTTTACTCGTTATGTTATATTGTAAACAAAAGGAATATATAACATGTTATTCCATAATGCTAATTCGGCACAGCAATATAACTAGCATTTATTTTCTTTACTTTAGGATCAAACGAATCATGCTAGCAGACACACAGAATTGCACTTTCTTCAATAGGTTCCAGCTATTTTTCTTAAATATCAAGAAATAGTATATTTTCTTAACCACACGGTTTAGGGTCATTTTCTAATGTTAAAGAGACATGGACAAGCAAAAAGTGAAAAAAAAATTTTGGTGACTTACTATTTGTATGATTAAATTGATGGTAGGTTTTCCTAAAAAAAATTGAGGGTAGGTGAAATAGTTGTCTTATGTATACATGTGTGTGTAATATGATTTCTTCTTTTCTTTTATTGTTATTAATTCTTCCCTAGCTATGTTTCCAAGTAAGAAAAGGATGGCTGACCCAACTTACTTTTCTTTAAAATTGCCCCTTATTTGTTTTCCAAACAATTTTTTTTTTTCCTCATAGGAAACTTGTTATAACATAATGAAAGATAAGGAACAATTTCGGTCGTGTTAATCAGTATACTAATTAAAGTAAACGATTTATAAAATGATCGATGAGGAGTATTTAAATGCCTTTATTTTTTGTGTCTTTATCATAATACTGTTTTTTTTTTCTAATAACAAAAACTTTTTAAATTTGTATATCACAATAAATCTGTTGGATATGATATATACTATTTTTCTCTATATGGACATACAAATTTATCACTTATCAATTTTGTTTTTATATGATTGAAAAAACAACATTCATAATCTATTCATATCAATGTATATTTTGCAAGCTCTTAATATCAATCAAAACAAAGTCGAAATGTCATAACTCTTTATATGTGCATAGAGAAAATGATTTAGATTAAATCTAACATTTTTATTTTGATATTTGATATTTGATATTTGAATTTTCAATTTTCAATTATTAATGTTTAAAAAAATAGAAAGAGAAACAAAAAATAAAGACATTTTAAAAAGGGTAAATTTTGCTAGAGGTCACTGAACTTTGTTGTTTGTCACGAATTGGTCACTGAAATTTGATTTGTCCTTTTTAGTCACCCAACTTTGTTATTTGTCCCAATCAAGTCACTTTATATTTTTTCATCCAAAATTTTAACTGAATATTCCTATTCCGTCCAAAATATTAACATAATGAGCATGCATATTCTATCAAAATACTAACGGAATGAGCATGTTCCGTTACTATTTGGGATGAAAAAGTATATATGAACTTAATTGAGACAAATAACAAAGTTGAGTGACTTAAAAGAGACTAATAAAATTTGAGCGATCAATTTGTGACAAATAATAAATTTTAGTGACCTACGACGAAATTTATCCTTTTAAAAATTTGCGACATTTGGTGATACTCAAAACCTTGATTTCAAATTAAATAGAAAATGTTACTTATAGGTAAAGGTATGAAATCGAAGGATATGCTCGAATTTGTATCATGTCGAAACATATCTGGTTAAACTTAAATTCAAAACATTGTCGAATTTTGAGTCATATTGACTTGGATTTGATTTTGTTTCATTCAGATTGACGTGGATATTCATTTCGAATTTTAGGTCGTCTTAAATAGATTTCGAATTGTCCTGTTTTGGATATCTTTTTTGTCTCAATCATTTCGGGTCGGATTGGGTCCTGACCAATGTGAAGTTTTTAATTATATTATTAAATCGGGTCGGGTTCAAGTTAGGATGGTTTTGGATTCTTCCAGTGTAGTCAAGTTTTTTTTCATTATATATATATATATATATAAAGAGAGAGAGACTAATGTGCATTCGAATGTATATGGGCTGAAATACATACGGTCTAAATTTGACTTTTCAAAATTCAAACGGTCGATCTGAACCGTTCATCTTGTTCTCCATATTAATATGTGCTTAGAGACCAAATTTTACATTTTTTTAGAAATTTTTTACTATTTATTAAGTATTTTACAAAATTAGTATTTTTTCAGAAAATTATAAACCATCAAAAATAATGATTTTCAAAAATTCTAAAAAAATAGTAAAAATTTTTCAAAAAATATAACGTTTGGTCTCCAAGCACAATTTAATATGGATATCAACTTAAATGGTTTAGATCGATGTTTTGAACTTTGAAACTAGAGATATGAGCACAAATTAAAACACCTACTTTAATTTGCAAAGCATAGTAGCCTTACTATCTATATATATTGTGCTTGGAGACCAAATTTTACTTCACACTAATATTTTGTGATTTTAAAGTTCAAAATGTCGATCCAAACCATTTAAGTTGATATTCATATTAAATTGTGCTTGGAGACCAAATTTTACATTTTTTAAAAAAAATTTACTATTTACTTAGAATTTTTTAAAATCGTTGTTTTTCATGGTCCAATTTTTTTTGAAAAATTGTGATTTTCAAAAATTCTAAAAAAATAGTAATTTTTTTTTCTAAAAAATGTAAAATTTAGTCTCCAAGCACAATTTAATATGGATATCAACTTGAACGGTAACTTTGGAGTTGAAGATATAGACGTGAAGTAAAACACTCGCTTTACTTCGCGAAGTACCGTAGTCCAACTCTTATTAATAAGTTAAAATTTTTGTGATATCATTCTTAATTAAATTATAACAGGGACTACTCCTATTAATTATAATAGGGACTACTCTTATTAATAAGTTGAAAATTTTGTCATATAATTCTTAATTAAATTATAATATGCACCATCAAAATGGACATAATCAAGAATAACACATATATTATTATAACATATACATTGAATTACAAAATATTCTATGTCATATTGTCATGTACCAACCAATGATGGAAAACATTTCAAAAGAAATTATAACAATCTACCATGTAGCTGTAGCTTTGTAGGTTGATGTTATTTTCCAACAAGCACGTTAGGTTAAATAAAAGGCACTTTTTAGATTCAAAAGTTCTATGACGTAAATTCAAATTAAACTAATTGAAACTTGTGAATGTGAAGAATACAATTAAATTAAAGTAGATCATTCTTTTGTGTATAGATAGCTATCAAACTAGCTACCGATGACAACTGGCATGACATCATTAGTAGAGCTCTGTTGATTGCATGCATGCAAAGAATCATCCCATGAAGTTCAATATATTAATAAATAAACTAATTAGTTACATGCTCTAACAGAGAATCTGATAACAGGGATTCAGATTCTGTGAAATATCTGCATCACTATATGTAGAATGAGATCTGGATCATCCGTTTCAATTAATATTTTACAAATTTCAAAACAGAATATTCTAAATTTTAAGTAGACTCCGAATTAATTTTGACTCAACCAGAAATACTCTACCTGGAGCGTTCGTCGCGAGAGGGGGGTAAAAAAATAACGAATCGAATTTAAATAACTAATTGGATTCAAACTCATTAACTAATCGGGTACTAGATTAAAAAAACAATATTCTAACTTGTAATTTTCAATGTTCTGATTTCTAAATCTAATTATCAATTTGAATTTAAGGAATTATTCTAATTTTAACCCTAAATTTAACTCAAATTATATACAAGAAATTCAAAGAGGGGTAAAAGAATTTCTATGAAGAGGTAAAATTAGTTAGGACTATACATCTCCATAAAATTTTAAAATTCAGGAGGGATGGGGCAGTTGCCCTCCAGCTCTACTTGAGTCCGCACAACTGCCCCTGCATAAGAGGATATCGATTCCTCGACAAGAGGGGTTGCAAAGAAAGAAGTGGAGGAAGATCTAAAGTATCACTTCTTCAACTTTGGCTCAAGCAAAGTGAATTAGAATTAACTAGAGATGATGAAGGTAAATAAAAACTTTTCGAGTACGTGTGAATAGTGATGTCAATGACATTACTTTATGTATTATTCGGTACGTATCGTATTCGTTAAGATGGGTATGTGCATAATATTTTTTTATTAACTTATTGTGTTCTACGTCACGATTAGACGATCTACCTCGGTTGTTACTATCCATCCTTTTTGTATGTTTTCACCTCAGGAATTGCCTCTTCTCTTCCTCTTCTTCTTTTTCTCTTATGTTAGATTTGAGTGAGTTGTCACTGGAAGGAGAGAGAAACAAGATTTATATAGCCTGTTTTCTGATCCCAAAAAAAAAAGCCTCAACCGCCAGAAAACCTGACGGTCCAGGAAAGAAGTCAATTGCCAAATTTTCTAACGGTTCTGAAAACAAATGGATTGCCAGAAAACCTGGCAGTTTGGGTATTATTAAAATTTCTCAAAAATTGTGGGTATTTCTATTATTTTTTATTTAATGTTGAATATTAAAAAAATGGCGGCTCTCGATGCATATTATGAATCTTAGTTTGAAAACATCTCTCCGTAGTGGATGTATTGTTCATTAATTGAACAGTAGATGGATGTTGCTAGAATAACTTATCCTCCCTCCGCTTTTAATAAAATAGACACCTCCATTCTTAAAAAGACTACACATGCAAGAGTAGCTACTAGCAGAGACAGATGCATAATTTTCTCTAGGGTAAGGAAAAAAAATATCAAATTGAATTCAAACCCATTAGAGAATCGAAAATTAAATATATAAAACATGATAAAAAAAACAACTAAAATAATATTCTTTTTGCATAATAAAAAATAGTATCCTTTAAATATTAAAAAAATAGCAAGATTAGATATTTTATTTTATTTTATTTTAGAAATCATGACAGAAGGTGCTACGCAAATCTCTATTGGAGTTCCCTAATCTCAATTACAAATTCATCTTAAAAGCATATCAAAAGCATCACAATTTAGAGATAATTGTTGCACAAAAAATAATGAAATGGAGGAAATAAAAAAATAATGAAATTTAGTGGATCACATCTGTTGCATACAACGCACCTCTTCCTCTCTATCATTTAATTTTACAGGAGCCAATCAATAAATTTATTTCATTATTTTCCATGCTACATGTGCTTTATGGAAATCGAGTAGTCTTAATGTGTTGGTTCACGTACTCCACACCCATTCAGACGAAAGGTCTCTTCTTCTTCAGATATCATTCGAAAATCAACATAAAATTGTCATTAAAGAAAAATCAAATAGAAGAAAGAGGAGAGGGCAAAATTGAATGCCAAAACCTAATTCTTGGTACCGATTTTTTTATATATATCCAAAAATTAATCAAATTACAAAAAATAATCGAAGCACCGTTGAATTTCGATTATTACCCAATCCGGTTATCCAATAACCGGATTTGATAGAAATGTCCGGTTATCCACTCCCCAGACTCAAAATGCACAAATCCGGTTAATGGTTAACCGGATTTGTGCATTTTGCCTTTTTTTTTTTTTTGTAAACAGAAATTTTTTATTTTTTTATTTTTTGTATTAAAATATTATAAATATTGAATATATTTCTTTGAAAATAGATAGAATACAATATAATTTGATTTATTAGAAAGACTGCAACAAATAACCCGGATCAATATTTTTCAGATCGGATTTTTTGCGGCTGTAAGAAAAATTAATATATTTCTTTATGTGTTATTGGAAAAAAAATAAAAATAATTAGATTCTGAGTTATTGATCCCGGTTCAAAAGTCACTTCTAGGTAATCCAGAAAATATTGTGACCTTTCTAGTATATTTAATTTATAAAAAGTTGTATCTATTTTGAGAATTCTTTTTGAAAAACAATAATTAAATAAATTAAAGTTTTTGATTTTTTTTCAAAAATAGATACAACTTTTTAAAAATTAAATGTACTAGAAGGATCACAATATTTTCTGAATTACCTAGAAGTGACTTTTGAACTGGGATCAATAACTCAAAATCTAATTATTTTTATTTTTTTCCAATAACACATAAAGAAATATATTAATTTTTCTTACAGCCGCGAAAAATCTGATCTGAAAAATATTGATCCGGGTTATTTGTTGCAGTCTTTCTAATAAATCAAATTATATTGTATTCTATCTATTTTCAAATAAATATATTCAATATTTCTAATATTTTAATACAAAAAATAAAAAAATAAAAATTTTGTTTTCAAAAAAAAAAAAAAGGCAAAATGCACAAATCCGGTTAACCATTAACCGGATTTGTGCATTTTGAGTCCGGGGAGTGGATAACCGGACATTTCTATCAAATCCGGTTATTGGATAACCGGATTGGGTAATAATCGAAATTCAACGATGCTTCGGTTATTTTTTGTAATTTGATTTAATTTTTGGATATATATAAAAAAATCGGTTCTTTGTACATATAGAATGAGAAACATAAACTCAATACGGTAGGACATTTATTTTTTCCATAGTAGAACAAGGGCCCAAAACTTTACTTTAGAGCTAATTTTGGAAATCTAGAGTAGGACAGTTGTCCTGATCCCTGAGCAGTAGTAACGAAAATTTTCATTGCATATAGCATTATTTTGTATTCAAGCGATCATTTATTTTCAAAAATGTGCAGCGTTAATGCTGTGTGATTTTAGCTGAACATTAATGTTGTGTGATTATAGAAATGTTATGGTAATATGCATATTACGGATCAATCAATACTATGGATCTATATCTTTATTTTCAAAATGTAAATAGTCAATTCAAACAATTAAACATGATATCTCCATATGAAAATTTAATTAAAAAGCAAATTTTATATATTTTTTAGAAAATTTGTTACTATTTATTAGATAGGCAAAAACCACCTGATCTAAACATTTGGTACCATTCGAAAGAGTAAATTTTCTGTCTATTTAAAATATAAAATATAGTAAACAAATTTTAAACAAATTTGCTATTCCGATGCACATTGCTATTCCGAATAGCTACTATTTTAGAATAGCCTCTATTCTTGTGTCAAAATATAGTGTGAAAATGGTGCATCCAAACAATATTTTTGCTATTCGGAATAGCTAGAATAGTTGCTACTCTCTATTCAGCTACTATTTGGAAGTGTGAAGAAAGATATAAAAGATACTTTTTTTTTAGATTTCTGCCAATACAGTTCCGAAATGACAAATTTGACACCACTTCAGCTATTTTCACGTTATAACAATTCGTTTGAGATCTCACTTGCTTATTTTTCCTCTTAATTAGCACCTTGTTAACACGATTATTTATTGGTTACAACTATTCACTATTCCACATGTACAATTCCAAACACCATTTTTACACTATTCTGAAAACCACTATTTTTTTTTCTATTCTCAAATTTCGTTATTCTAGCCATTCTAGCTCTTCATCCAAACGTAATGAGAAGGAGAAGGAGAAGGAGATTTTAAACATATATTCATACTAGTTTGATACTTTGATTTGCTAAAGCTGTGTGGAATTAGGTTAGTTACCTTTTGGGGCATGACTTTTCGCCAGTCTAAATTTCCATGACATATGGTTTTATTTGTGTGAGGGGTGACGGGAGCTGAAAAGGTAATTTCAAGAAGTCTTTTTTGTTGATGAGTGCTGTTTGTTGAGAGATTTTGAAAGAAAGGAACATTGTGTCTTTTTTTTTTTCTGATAAAAGTTAGTGCATTTTTTAACCCTTAAATATTATGCATCTTCATTACTTTTTTATGTTATTACTGGACATGTTTGCTAATCTGATGTAGTGAAGTAGGAGCTGAAGGGGTGGGTCCCAGGTGATACCAGTGCCATGCCAGCAAAACTGATGGGCTCAGTTATGCATGCGTCAAAAGTGGGCGCTTGATTGTTTGGGCTACATAGCCAAGATGTAATAAAAGCTTTAAAGCGCTTGATTAATTACATAAACTTTAAGAGCTGAAATGCAAATTTCATTTTACACCTGAATTAAGAAATAAAAGCTACAGCTACTGCTTTGAATGTTTGATGTTATACACTGCTTTTGGTATAAATATATTTAGTGCAGTAGTGCTTGTGTATATATATATTGAGTAAAGCTAGCGTGTGACATGCTCACCAAGAAAGTTTGGTGAGCATAACTCCAAAAGTATATCGGATCGACGTTAAATGCCAAATCCAAACCGTTGAAATCCATGTACTTCATGAGTGATGCATATACATGCAAAATTTTGAAAGTTTCGAGTTTATTTGCTACACGGTCAAGTGGTCAAAGAAATAATAAAAATTGAATATATAAAATAACTTATAATAAAATGTTCATTTCTTTGACCACTTGACCGTGTAGCAAATAAACTCGAAACTTTCAAAATTTTGCATATATATGCATCACTCATGAAGTACATGGATTTCAACGGTTTGGATTTGACATTTGACGTCGATCCGATATGCTTTTAGAGTTATGCTCACCAAACTTTCTTGGTGAGCATGTCACACGCTAGCTTTACTCATATATATTTGGTTGGTAACTTGGTATCTATCTTTATACAGTACAGTAATTGCCTAACTGGTACAGTGACAGAGGAAATATGTGAGGAAAAACAGAGGCTAAGCACCCTATAATTGAAAAATTGTAATATTTGCATGCGCCAATGTTTTGCATTTTTTTCATAAAATAAAATTACACTACATCAAAATATGTGTGTGTGAGCCAGTGAGCGCTGTATGATCATGAAAATAAAAAATGTGTTCTCTGTTGAAGCCCGATAGAATGTAGAGCAGTAAATATATTAACAGATTAGTTTTTACTTCGTGCAGAGCACTAAACATATCAGGTGTTGTTTTGATTCTATAGTCTATGTACTGTTTGTAGCCAAAACTGCTCTGTTAAAAGCTTTACCCTTAAAATGCCTCATTATTTTGTCATATACAAGTAATATTGTTTCATGAGTAAGGCTATGGTACTATGCATAGCGCAGATTGTTCCGTACTATAGATCAAGTCAAAAGAATATGCTTGGAGATCAAATTTATATTTTTAAAAATAAATCCTTTCAAAATAGTTTCACTAACATAATATTTATGATTCAAAGGTACGACACGGTAGGCAAATACAATTAAGTAAATTGAAAACCACAGTAAATTTAGAAACCAAATTTTGCTGGTACTCACTACTCAGTACTCACAGCATATGCTTCTTGTTATTTTGTTCACATAGAAAATAAACTTGTTTTTGCATGATAACTCTTCCCTGTATTTGTGTATGTAAACAACTTTGTTTTTTATGTGCTTTCTGGGCCCAGCCCTGTATAAATTCTAGTAGCTAGCTTATAAATAAAATTTGTACTTTCTAGGCCCAGCCCTTGTTTCTAATTGTTCAAAATCTTTCAGTTACTTGGAAGTTGGAACAATGCTTTAATGTTGAGTTCAGTTCACCAGTTCTTTGGTAGAAATCACTATGAATATCAGTGCTTCGTGGATGGCTCATGGGGACAGGGATGGGAGGGGGGCCTGGGAATCATATTGCTAAGGAAAGGGGAGCTAAAGATTTACAGGTCAGCTAGGACCCAGGCTTGCTGTGCCATACAAGCGGAATCCTTGGCATTGAGAGCTGCTTTGGATATGGTTCAAGGCATGCGAATCGACAATTGCATTTTCTTTTCTGACAACCTGTCGCTGGTACAGCAGGTTACTGGTACAACCCCGCCTTCAAATGCCGACTGGAGGGCCTTCTCGGATATCCTGAACTCATGGCAAGTCCTCAGAGATAATCAATCCCTGACATGCGTACATATACCTAGGAGCCAGAATGAAATGGCGGACGCTTTAGCAAAATATGGGCGCATTAGGGGGTGGGAGTATGAAGGCTTTACTTTTCCCTGTTTTTTACCAGTATCCTCTGTGTAAGGGATTAGGATGGGAAGAGGGCTTGGGGTCTGCTTTCGGTTTAATTTTTTATCTGAACTATCATGTATTTGTAAGACAAATTTGTTGATGAATGGAATCACGACCTACGGGTTTTTGGAGACAAAAAAAAAAAAAAAAAAAAAATCACTATTATATATAAAAATAAATTAATCCCGTTAGCTAAGTTAAGGATATATATATGAGGAGGGATCAAGTTACAACACTTGAAAGTTACAACAAAGTTACAACATCATTTTTTTTTCATTTTCAAAGTCCAAATCGTCGATCCAAACCGTTAGATATTCAATCTATATTAAAATGTGCTTGCAGACCAAATTTTACATTTTTTGAAATTTTTTTGCTATTTATTAAGATGGGTACAAAATCGCTGTTTTTATTAAAATTCTGCACCATTAAAAAACAGCAATTTTGTACCCATCTTAATAAATAGCAAAAAAATTTCAAAAAATGTAAAATTTGGTCTGCAAGCACATTTTAATATAGATTGAATATCTAACGGTTTGGATCGACGATTTGGACTTTGAAAATGAAAAAAAATGATGTTGTAACTTTGTTGTAACTTGATCCCTCCTCTATATATATATATATATATATATATATATATATGAGTTAGGCTGGGGTGCTATGGATAGCATAGTGGTCTCTATGCTACGGCTCAATATTCGAGTTTTCAAAATCCAAACGGTCGATCCGAACCGTTCATCTTATTCTCCATATTAATATCTGCTTGGAGACCAAATTTTATAATTTTCTGAATTTTTTTACTATTTATTAAGCCACTTTGAAAATCGCTAATCCAACGGTTTTACTGTTTTGTGCAGCCACCGTTGGATCAACAATTTTGTAAAATACTTAATAAATAATAAAAAAATTCATAAAAATGTAAAATTTGGTCTCCAAGCAGATATTAATATGGAGAATAAGATGAACGGTTCGGATCGACCGTTTGAATTTTGAAAACTCGAATATTGAGCCGTAGCATAGAGGCCACTATGCTATCCATAGCACCCCAGCCTAACTCTATATATATATATATATATATATATATGAGTTAGGCTGGGGTGCTATGGATAGCATAGTGGCCTCCCGTGCTACGGCTCAATATTCGAGTTTTCAAAATCCAAACGGTCGATCCGAACCGTTCATCTTATTCTCCATATTAATATCTGCTTGGAGACCAAATTTTATAATTTTCTGAATTTTTTTACTATTTATTAAGCCACTTTGAAAATCGCTAATCCAACGGTTTTACTGTTTTGTGCAGCCACCGTTGGATCAACAATTTTGTAAAATACTTAATAAATAGTAAAAAAATTCAGAAAAATGTAAAATTTGGTCTCCAAGCAGATATTAATATGGAGAATAAGATGAACGGTTCGGATCGACCGTTTGGATTTTGAAAACTCGAATATTGAGCCGTAGCATAGAGGCCACTATGCTATCCATAGCACCCCAGCCTAACTCTATATATATATATATATATATATATATATATATATATATATTTTAATAAAGTGGGTACCCCCACCGATTTCTACTAGAAACTACAAGTGCAGCAGCGGATTGGTACCAAGCCGGTAGCAACATACTATAGTATCTTACAAAGACTTGTAGTATTTTATCCGTATTATAATTTCAGATCTGTATGATATTTATTAGCTTGAGTGTTATTGTGTGCTTGACTACATCCTGTTGTCTCTCTAGCTTTACCTCTGCATTTGTCAAGAGAAATTATGGAAAAAAAAATTTGAGTAAAGATTGGGAGTCAAGGCTCAAGACAATCTATATGCACCGGAATTTTTATATTTACCATTAAAAAAAATAAACAGAAAAACTATGAATTCTGTAGAATTATCTATTTAGTATGGACGTAATCTGTAGTTGAGTTCATGGGATTGGGTGAACTCATCATGTCGTTAAGTCCCACCAAAAGTGCTGAAATGTATTGGTTCCTACTCAATTTCAACGCTTTTGATGGACTCAATGACAGGTTGAGTCCACCCAATCCGTAGACTCAACCACAGGTTACATCCGTGGTTAATATTGAATTGATGTCGTTGAGTTCACCCAATCTGTGAACTCAACCAGAGGTTGCGTCCGTGGTGAATATGGAATTCTCACGGATCGCGGTTTATTGGTTTATCATTTTTTTGTGAATGGTAAACTTATTTTCGGCTGTAGTTAAGTCCACCCAATTTGTGGATTCAACCACAGGTTGCGTCTGTGAATATAGAATTTTCACAAAATTGTAGTTTATTGGTTTATCATTTTTGTGTGAATGGTGAATTTAAAAATTTCAACTATGCATTCATCTCCATTTTATCTGTCCTTTTTGTCATATCTTGTTGTATAAACTCAACAAGGCAGAATCAGAAAATTGTCATATTTTTGTCATATCTGGTCCTTTTTATCATAAGTGTTCTCTAATTTCATTTATGAGGAGTATAATAGTATATTTTTTTTTAAAAGACAACTGAAACCTTTCCTTTATCTACTTCCGTCTCTGTCGACATGCTTTGTTCGAAAATAAAATTGTGTGCATATAACAGTCAAAAGGCATGATACCTAGGAATTACATAAACAGAGAACAAAAGGCATGATTACTAGACATTCTGAAACGAATTAAGTATCCCAAATAAATAACATTGGCGTAAAAAGAAGACCGTCCCTTTATTAATTAGTATTGATCATGGTTATAAAGAGATATTATTGCATCTTGTATTTTCTCTAGTATTGTAAATAACGGTATGTGCTCGTCGGACTGATAGGGTACTGCCAAGCGATTAATAAAAAATAATTGGTCATAATTGAAAATAATTGACTGATTAGTCGAATAAATCTATGACGGTTATAAAGAGATATCATTGCACCTTGTATTTTCTCCAGTGTTGTAAATAACAGTATGCGCTCGTCGGACTGATAGTATATCACTAAGCAATTAATTAGGAATAACCGGTCATAATTGAAAATAATTGATCAATTAGTTGGGTAAATCTATGACGATTTGATCACGGCCAATAACTAATCAATCGATTAATCCTCGTAAATTACGCCGTTTTTTACAACAATGATTTTCTTAAATGGCCAATAATTGAACACCCGACACACTTATATCTAGGATCCGGAAAACTTTAAGATATTTCTCCATTATTCCACCAATAATGTTAAATCCACCTCCTGATACTGTTCCAGGAGAACATAATGTGGTATAAGGAGCCTGAGCTCCCTATTGCCATATTTCATTTAATTCATAGTCATGATCATCTTCGTCATTCTTGTCTGGTACGTACGATGACACATTGCTAGACATTGACTAAGGTATAAAAAAATCTAATAACAAATAATTCCCGACTTCAAATTATTTATTGATTTACTCGGGACCCTCTTTTTATTTTTATCTTATCAGTGAAGGTATGTCGTATCAATTCCTATCCTTAGCTCAGCCACTTGAGAAGATATTGTTGATTGTGTTAGACTGTGAAGTTGGTTTAATTAAAAAAAAGAGAGCTTGCCCCACCATGAATAAATATTCCATAGTAGTCTCATGAGACATGCAACTTGACTCGCAAGAATCTCATAATTGACCCAAATGAAAATAAAATGGGAGATTGAGGGAAAAACCCCAAATCTCATGAGACATGCAGAAATACCATACCAGTGGCAATTTAGTAATAAACTAATAATGTTCTTGTAACTAAATATCACAACTACACTTAAAAAAGAAGAAGATGCAAAATCTAAAGAATTTGTAAAATATAATTTGTGATAAGTATGATCTTTAAGCCGATTTAAAGGTATTTAACTCATAAATTTGAATTTTAACTGAATTTGCGCTCATAAATTGGAATTCTAACTGAATTTGTGCTCATCAAAATATATGAGGTCCACGAAAGCAACATGAATATACTCTACCAAAACAGAAATACCATACAAGGGGCAATTTAGTAATAATGTTCTTGTATCTAAAATTCACAAATACACTATTTTTTTTTTTTTTTTTTTGTAAAGATATAACATATTAATCTAACGGGGAGGAGGTGGTGGCGGTTGTGCAGAGTAACCCTGCATTGGCATAGGAGGCGGAAAACCACCCATCTGAGGTGGCGGTGCCATGTGGCGTGGAGGCCCGTTTGCAAATGATGGAGGTGGCGGTGGAGGCTGTGAGCCAGGTGGAGGAGGCATTCTAGGAGGTAGGCCTTGAGGCGGAGGTGGCGGTGGAGCTGAGAGGCCGTTTGATGGAGGTGGTGGTGGTGGTGGTGGTGGTTTGTTGGGTTCTACCGGTTTCACTTTGAAATATAACTGTAACTGTTTTATTACAAAGAGAAAAGAAACATGTGAGATGTATAAAAATTCAGCTGGGTTATGTAAAAAATAGAAGGGGGAATTAAAAAAATATACCCCTCGAAAACCTCAAAATTACGTGTTTACCCTTCTAAATTTCAAAAACTCACAAATTTACCCAATTTATTGAACTTTTCTATTAAAACTCATTTTGATTCTGAGGGGTATTCATGAAATTCCCCTAAAATAAGAAAGGAAAAAAGTGAAAGTATGAGCAAACCGTAAACATCTTCGAGTCGGGATCCCAGTGAGTGAAGAACTTGTTAGCCACTTTATCAATTTCCGTGCTGGGAATCTGACAATAGTAAAAAACTAACTAGGGTTAGCAGAGTAACTGAATAGCTATCAGGGCTTACAGCAAAAATTTTGTGTTTTTTAGTGGTCCAAGGATGTAGTAAAAATTTGAGGTGAAATTTTGAATCAAGTATGAATTTCTTGCATGTGAGCACATGACATCATTCATCAATTATTTGTGTTAGTTATAAATACATCACATGCAATAAGTAGAACCAATCATTCACTTATGGTATAGTGTTGGTACTTCACTTATCAAAAGAGAATGCACTTTTTACCAGGGGCCCAGCCAGAAAATTTAGATAGGGGGACTAGTAAATAAGTTTCGTGTAAATCATTTTATGAGGCGGGCTTAGCATATTTTGTAGGGGGTGCTTAGCATATTTTTAGGGAGTGCTTAGCATATTTTTGTGCAGCAAACTAACCTTGAATCCAACAGTTTCATATGGTTCAGCAGCAAATAGGAGATACTGGTATCTCTTGTCACAAGCTTGGACCCTCTGTATTTATAAAATAAAATTAGTAGGAGAAGTCGACAAATTACTGAATTTTAAAATAAAATTTCACCTGCTCGAACGAAGACATGAATCGATGCCGTGGCTTGGCGTTATCTTCAATTTCCGGGTACAAAATCTGAAATGGGGAAAAGATATTTCCAAATTACTATGGGAAGTTTGACAAGAAACATAAATTAGTAAGCTTAACAAAGATATTGCACCCATAATTTAAAACAAAAATAGTATTTTTTTTCATGACATTTTTCCAATTGATTCAGTTTTTTTGAGATTTTTGTTTCATCAGTTTTTTACTTCTCACCATTATATTCCATGTAGAGAGATTCCTACCAAATAAATGGTGTTGTACTAACTTATTCTTTTGCAACTAACACTCAACATTTTACTGTATTTGAAAAATAAATTCTGCATTTTTGGTAAATGTATAACCTTTAGGTTTAACAAAAAAATGTAGAACTTATTTGTTTTCTTTTTATTCCTATTAAAAATAGAAGCAGTGGCTCTTAGCCCTCGACCTTGTCACATTAAATCAACCAAACCACCAGAGTCTTAAACATAACATAATAAGTAACCGTTCTTTAATTCAATTTGGCAATTTATATGTTACAGTAGAACAGGATATGCCTGTATAATGTCATTAATAAAAAGGTTTGGTGCTATTTGCATGTATGTCAGAAAACTCGGGTACCAGTTGCCAATAGCACAGCAAAACAATTTCCATAACACAGCAGGTACAAGAGTGAGGCTATGGTACTATGCATAGTGCGGATTGGTCTATACTATGGATCAATATCTTTGTTTTCAAAGTTTAAATAGTTGATCTGAACCATGCAATATGATTTCCAAACAAAAATGTACTTGCACACTAAATTTTTCATCTTTTTTACTATTATCTTAGATAGGCAGAAAATCAATACTTTTGAATGGTCTAGAATCTTTAGATCGAGTAAACCTTTACCTATCTAAAAATATAGTAACAAAAAATCTTAAAAATATAAAATTTGATCTACAAGTACATTTTCATATGGAGATCATATTGAACGGTTCAGATTGATTGTTTACTTGCACAATAAAATGATTAGTACCTGGAAAAGAAGAGAGCGTTGTTTCGTCTCCGGATCGTATTGTTTTGTAACCCTGTAACCCGGTCTCCCTATCTTAACTGCAAACACAAACAGAGAAGCACAGACAAGTAAAAATTAGTTAAGAATACGAAAAGTAATGTGAAGTAAAGGGTTTCTCAAGTAATACCTCTAGGGGTGTCAATGGTACCCTTTTATCCATTTATCCGACCCATATCGTATCTGATAAGACAGGTATGGGTAAAGATTATTTAGTCCCCGTTACCCTATACATTAATTAGTCAAATAAAAATTATAAAATTATATAGAGTCCGGCTAATGTTATAACATTAGAATTTCAGAGAAAGTTATAATAACTTCTAAATCATTCTAAATCGTCGGATCTGCTTTCTGATTCGCACTTAATCAGATTTCACGAAACGGAAAAAATTAGATGGAGTCCGCTTCGTTAGTAGAATTTCCCAATATTTTTTCTCTCCCTCGCCTATCTCTTCTGTCTAATTTCCCCTTTCCTTTTCTTCCTCTTCCCCGCCTATCTTTCCTCTGTGTAATTTCCCTCTTTATGCTCCTCTCCTCTTGCACTTCCTGCTCTCTTCTCGCCATTGTTGAATTCCCTCTCTGGTTTCAACCCGCCTTTCTTGATTCACCATCGCTGAACTCTCTTCTCGCCATCGCGATTGCCTCTCCTTCTCTTGCTGTCAGCTGGTTTCGACCCGCCTAATCTTGATTCGCCCAAGAACCGGTGTAGTTGGTAAGTTTCTCTCTCTCTCTCTCTTGGCCGCCCGTACTTTTCCTTGCTCCCACGAAGAGGATAGTGAATTTGAGAGTGAAAATGACATGCTTTGAGTAGAAATGAGTTTGGATGTGCTCTGAAATAGTACATGACCAATATTGTTTTACATTAAACTGATAACAATAGTGCACATACTGGATATATTTGTATTTGACTTGCTGTTTGAATTCTATGTGACATGAAAGTTGTTATTTCAGTTGTATTCAAGCTCATATGAGTTGTTGTTTCTCTGTGAAAATTTATTTTTCAAATTTTAATGACTTCAGGCCAATCACTAGTAATTGGGTAGGTTTTGTAAAAAATATATGTCCATCTGTAATAGAAATTACATTAGTACGAATATTAGGCTGAAACATGCGTAATTGAGTCTCCATTATTGATGATATGGAGAAATCCATGATATGTGGATAAAATTAATTAGCTTAACTATTTCAATAATCTCTTAACTGTTTAACACAAGGACAATTTTGTCATAAAATTAGAATATTACAACAACAGTTGTCAATCAAAAAAAGAAAACTACAACTCTATTTCATATTGCCGAAACTAATACTTAATTTTAAAAGATGTATCTTCACTCTCAAATTCACTCAGCTACTGCACTACTCCATGCACTGAGCTATTTGAGAGAGTACCACAACGTTCAGAGGAGTTGCAAGTGCACTTATATTGAGAACCGATTAATTGTAATTTTGCAATTAATTAGATAACTAGAATGTACAGACCTTTTTTTTATCCAATGAAATTGTCAGGGCTAAAAGCCCCTGCCTTCAAAATAAAATAAACTTATTGAGAGAGTATCTCATGCCAGTAAATTCAGGGGCATAGGGGGATATGATTTCGTTAATGAAATCGGTGGGTATATATTCACTGTTGTCAATACATATCTATATAGACACACACACGCTGCACCTGCTGTCACTGCTGCTCTATGCCTAATTGAGGTGTCAACTGTCAACGGTAACTTGATAATTTTTTGAAGAGGGTTATGTACATACTGGACATATTTTAGAGGGAAGTTGTTTGTACTTTCTCTATCATGGCACATGTCATATATTCACGTTTTTAGAGGCATACAGAAATATTCTTAAGTTATTCGATGTCAATTTTCATATAACATATAATTTTAGTTTTTAATTTCTTTTGCTTTCTTTTTACTGTTAGAGCTTTTCATGCTACCATGTATTAAATTGAGCACCATTTCAGTTGGGAGAACAGTGTGGTACAACAAGCGAAGAAGGACTAGCAGAGGGATGGTCTCGTACCAGCAATTGGTAAGCTACAGGAGATACTGGTAAGGCGGGAGAAGCTGTCAGAAATGTAGAATTGATTTTTTTCATATGGACCCCTAACTGATTGGGTATTCGCATAAAGAAAAGGGACGGTATTTGGATGGAGAGTCAATTGGCCATTTAGATGAAGTGTTGAGATTTACTTGCTTTTACGTTTTTACTTTTTAGTTTATTACTACTTTATGTTAATTAGAGGAATTTAATCTTAAGATGTAGAGCTTTGTTTTTCTTCAATTGAATACACGGGTTTTCCTCAAAATAAAAAAAAAAGAGCACAGAGACGGAAGAGAGATAGAAACAGAGGCAGACGGAAGGAAATTAAATAGCGAACCAACGGAGTTACGGAGGAATTATTTTAACATTCCGTTCCGTGAAGTATGATCAGCGTTATGATCAAGTGCGAATCCAAAAGCATATCCGACAGTTAAGAAGTTATTATAACTTTCTCTGAAATTCTAATGTTATGACATTAGCCGGACTCAATTATATATATTGATATATATATTTATATGGGAATGATGCATGATATAATATAGTTTTATGCTTGGCCCATATATATCTATTCAATGGCACCATTTTATCTATTTAGTCGACCCGTACCGCATCCGATAAGATGGGCATGGGTAAGATTTTTTTTCATTGGCTTATCGGGTGGTAAGGATACAATTTTTTTAGCTTAATGGGTAAGGGTTTGAAATGCTTCCACCTGACCTGCATCGTACCCCCCATTGACCCCCCCTAAATACCTCCTAGACAACAAATGTTCTCCAATACATACTCACACAAGAAATAACACCAAAAGTAAAGAATAAACACAACACGCTGAGATAAATCCTAAAACTGAGATAAATCCTAAGACTGAGATAAACCCAAAAAATGAGATAAATCTTGTCAGCAGTGCTGTACTGGTATGGGTAATATTTTTTTCGTTAGCTTATCAGGTACAGTAAGAAAAAGAAATTATGTATTATATAAAAGAGAGAAAGAGAGAGAGAGAGAGAGAGATACCAGATTTTTTGACAGAAACCTTGCGCTTGTGAGGCTGGGGTTGGGCTGGGGCGTCCTTGGCCTCACGGGCAGCCCGCTTGGCCAAATTGGTCTGATGCCGCTTTCCCTGCGTGTGGGCCAGGTAGTTCCCCTCATTGTTATGCAGTGTTAAACAAAGCTTGCACTCATAGCTATACAAAATAGAACATTCGTCAGATAATGTTTAATTCAAATTTCAACAATTTAGTAAGGGAATACTAAACACGGCTTGAATTTTCAATGAAAAGTAATTTTCGATTTTCTCAAAATTATCTAATAAACCCTAAGACTAGAAAGAGGGAGGAGAATGAATTAGGGTTTTAAGGGTTTTGAGAGAGAGAGAAGAAGACCTGCCGAGGTGGTTACGCATGAAATAGGGATCCTTAGCGAGGTCTATGGTCTCGAGAGCGAGGCGGCGGAGCCTCTCCCGCCGGTCAATGGCCTCATTCTGAGCCGTCGCTGCGCCCCCGCTCCCCGGCTTCGATCCCCACTCTCTGTCCATTTTCTCTCTCCTCTTCTCGACAGTCGACACTCCTCTCTTCTCGCTTTACTACCCATCCACTAGTTAACCACAATTCTTTTCCCCAGAGTTAACTCAAATTTTGAATGTAGATCCATACCGTTGATCTGTTCTAGCACAAATATTAAAGGCTCTGAACATTCCACCTCGGTTCGAATCTAAACCCAAAATTTGAGTTACCTTAGAGATATTGACTCAGTAAAGCAATGAAAAGCCAAGCCCAATATATTATTTTCTTAGCGAACTAACAAAAAAGACCACCCCATTTAAGCCCAACTATTAACTCTATTTCCTTTGAGGTTTTAAGACAGTAAGGCCCAGTGTCTTTTCTTCTGGTAAATAAAATTGAACTGATGCCTATAACGAAATGTGGTGTTGTATTATTAACGTTAACCAGCTCTAAATTGGGCCTTATAAAGGAACCAACAGAATTATAAACCGGGCCTGGTAAAATATGACAAAACTTCTGAACTTTAAAGCCCAAATCAGCACTCGCTGTTGAAATCAATATCAAATCTAAGTATGGGTTTTTCCTCAAAAAAAAAAAAAGCAGTAGGGTTTAGACATACGATCAGAGAGGGAAATCACCACAGCTGGGGTTTTGGTTCAGCATCGATTCGACGGAGAAGAGAGATGGGGAAAGTGGCGTACAAGAGGCTGAAGGGGAGTAGGCACTTAAGACAGCGTTTAGTTCTAGCGACGCTGGCGGGGACGCCGGTGGTGGTGGAAGACATACGTTCGGAGGAGTCCTCTCCGGGGCTCAGGTCGTATGAGGTCTCTCTTCTCCGCCTCCTCGAATCCATCTCCGACGATTGCCTCGTTGAAATCAACGAGACTGGTTTGTTCCTTATTACAAAACCATCGTTTGGGATGTATCCTATTTTTGCTGATTTCATCATCCATTTTACTTCATTTGCAACTAAAACCAGACATTTCTAGGTTAATATATGCTGTTAAACACACGGTTTTCATAAAGAGGATAGACATCAGTTATCCATGAATTCGGCCGACTACCTCACTGAAATCTGTGGCGCATGGTCTAAGTAATAAGATTTCATAGAAGGCAATAGCTGCATCTGAAATTGGCTTAACTTCTGTTGTCAGTATCTGGCGAACATTCTTTTCCTTGCACTAACATAGCAGTGATATTTGCAAATTACTCAAAGATGTTTACTGTATGATCCAAGTCAGATATGTAGGGTGCTATGTGCAAACATTTAGAGCATATTTTACTTTTAATCTTCTATGTTTGATATCAAATGATATGCAAGTCTCAATTTCTCTCTTATGTTTATAATTATTTTTGTTCAGGGACAAAACTGAGGTACAAACCAGGAGTACTGATGGGTGGCAAAAGGCATGTGCACGACTGTGGCCTCAGCAGATCCATTGGTTATTTCATTGAGCCTTTGATTATTCTTGGTCTGTTTGGAAAGAAACCTCTCACCATTAGGCTCAAAGGTTTGTTAGTCTATTTTTTAGATGGTGCATATATTATCATTGTTGATCAGTTCATGTTAGTAATTGCCAGTGTAAAGTGTAAACATAAGAGAGTACCTTTGTCTGCTCTATTGGCATTTTGCAAAACTAGTTATCTTTTTTTTTTTCAGTTTTCGTACATGTTTATTATCACGTGTTATGTTTTTCTACATAATTTAGAGGTAAAGAGTAAACCTATAAGGGTTTACCCTTAAAGTGCAAGTCCTTACAAGAACTCAATTCGTTGCCAGGTTTATGATATACATACATTTCACAAATTACCATGCTTTCATCTTTCACACTGCTTTGATATTTCATCTATTACACCATCTTTTCTTTGAACGTAATTTTGTGCAGGGATAACGAATGACTCAAAAGACCCATCAGTTGATACCTTCAGAACAACTACACTGCACATGCTAAAGCGATTTGCCGTCCCCATAGGTGATGGTCTCGATTTGAAAATAGAGCGGCGAGGAGCCCCACCTCTAGGAGGTGGTGATGTCCTTCTTCAAATCCCGATCGTCCCTAGTAATTTGTCGGTGAGTCTTCATTGCATCGTTTTTCCTGTCTTACCTTGTAGTTATCTCCGGTTATAGTTTCTTTCCATAACGGGTCATTCTGGTAATTCATTGCTGCTGCCCCCATATAATGGTTTGTAGTTGATCTCGAGCTTGAGTTTTTTTATCCTAGGTTGTTTGTTCTTCTTCAAATCCCGATCGTCCCTAGTAATTTGTCGGTGAGTCTTCATTGCATCGTTTTTCCTGTCTTACCTTGTAGTTGTCTCCGGTTATAGTTTCTTTCCATAACGGGTCATTCTGGTAATTAATTGCTGCTGCCCCCATATAATGGTTTGTAGTTGATCTCGAGCTTGAGTTTTTTTCTCCTAGGTTGTTTGTTCTTCTTCAAATCCCGATCGTCCCTAGTAATTTGTCGGTGAGTCTTCATTGCATCGTTTTTCCTGTCTTACCTTGTAGTTGTCTCCGGTTATAGTTTCTTTCCATAACGGGTCATTCTGGTAATTAATTGCTGCTGCCCCCATATAATGGTTTGTAGTTGATCTCGAGCTTGAGTTTTTTTCTCCTAGGTTGTTTGTTCTTCTTCAAATCCCGATCGTCCCTAGTAATTTGTCGGTGAGTCTTCATTGCATCGTTTTTCCTGTCTTACCTTGTAGTTGTCTCCGGTTATAGTTTCTTTCCATAACGGGTCATTCTGGCAATTCATTGCTGCTGCCCCCATATAATGGTTTGTAGTTGATCTCGAGCTTGAGTTTTTTTCTCCTGGGTTGTTTGTTATTGGTGGGGAATGTGGGTAATGTTGGTTGGGTTTTGGTAAGACCAATGTTCTTTTCTTTGGTTTTGTACACATCTGATTTGTAGGGCTAGGATGTTTTGTATATGAACGAAGTATTACAACAAGATCTTTGTTATGTTTTTGTTTGTTTATTAATTTTGGAATTTCATGTTCAGGCGGCTCATTGGATAGATGAGGGAATGGTAAAGAGGATCAGAGGAATTGCTTTCTCAACTAAGGTTTCTCCCCAAACTGTGAACAGCATGATTTATGCTGCCCGTGGGATTTTTAATAGTTTCATACCAGATGTGCATATTTTCAGTGACGTCAGAACAAATGCCACTGGTGGGAGGTAAATATTGATTATTAATTTGTTCTTAAACCAAGTTCTATTGCCCTGACATATATAATAGTTATTTTTCTCCTAAATAATTAGAACAGAGAGGTATAACCTGTTAGTACCAGCATCAATATTGCGATCTAGCAAGACCAGAAGGATTATCCCAAAGTATTTAAATATTTCATCTCAAAAATTTGAGAAAAAAAAAAGATGTTAGTTTTGTCAAACAGGTTCCATTAATTAATACCAACCAGTCAGGCTCCCAGCAAAGAAAAAATGGAATTGCATCAATGAACTTTGCTTGGTTGCAAACATTCAGTTTTAATAAAAGTAATATCTGAACTAATATAGGCAGCTTACAAAAATGGCCTTACGATAAGATAAATTTTCTCTACAATTGTTTTTATTTTGCCAGTTCACCGGGTTATGGCATATCTCTAGTGGCCGAAACAACCACAGGTTGTCTAATATCAGCTGATATGGCTGTTAGTGACCGAAAAACTGATGAAATGGAAGAAGAAATGGATGAAAAACCCAATTTGATACCCCCAGAAGAGCTTGGGGTACAAGCTGCCTCGATGTTGCTTGAAGAAATAGAACAGGGAGGAGTGGTTGACTCAACCCATCAGGTCAGTTCTCGGGTTGATATGTGCCTGTACCATACTTTTATGGTACTGTATGCAGCAACAGTTATTACTTTTTATTATTTTTTTCACTGTATGAGAAAACCAAAGGCTGTGAAGTGGTGCCAAGCAGTACTGGCATAATACCAAAAATTTAGGCTGTGAATGGCTTTACCTTTTGTTTGTGTTCTAATGGATGCTGTAATGCAGTCTACATTTTGAGAAATTCTACATGAAACTGGTGGTTTCACCCTCTCTGAACTCGCAAGATTTCAAGATACCCATTTTTTCTCCTATATTTCTCTCTACACAGATAGAAAATAAGTATATTTTGGTTACTTCACATATAAAGGTGTTCAACTATGGATTTCTTTTTTTTTCCTTTTGGGGCAAATAGTAGTTCCTTTTATTGTTGAGGTGTTCAACTATTCATTGATGTTCTGTGTGGTTATGCATGATTTTTTTTTTTTAAATTTATATTATATTCCAAAAATTGTTAATTTGACCTCTGTTTTCATTTAAACAGGGTTTATTATTTATTTTGTGCGCTCTGTGTCCACCTGACATATCGAAGGTGCGCGTAGGAAAGCTCACACCATATGGCATAGAAACTCTAAGAAATATCAGAGATTTTCTTGGTGTGAAATTTGATATTAAACCTGATCCAAATTCTGGCACTGTCTTGCTCAAGTGTCTTGGGTCGGGTATGAAGAACCTCTCAAGAAAGGTATCCTAAGGCTTAAATGTATATTTGCATGGCTATATTATCTTATACAGGTAATTTTAACAAAGGGGTTTGTCTCTTTCCTGGGTCAGCAGTTTTGTTGTGATGGAGCTTTCCTGTGTAAGCAATTTTATTATTTGTCTGAAATCAATTTTTCATAATTTTGTTATGTTTGTAGTTTATAGATATTGTTCAACTTTTGTATGAGGTGCATGAGGTCAAATCTGGTTTAAAATGATTAGGTGTCAGTTTTGATCTTTCATCTCTAGTTTCCAGAACTATAACAAACGAAAGAGAAAGAAAAGGTGTCGTGGCTTTAATTTGCTTAATATGGCCAATGGTAAAGGTATAAACTGGAGAGACAGTATAGTATGCTGGTGCTATTATATTACAAAGTTTAGTGGCTGGTGAGGTCTGCTTGGTATTTCTTAGGTGACATGCGTTTGAAACTGATAATTTTCCGAAAGCTCTTTATATTGGCAGAAGGTATCACTTATCTTTTGTGGGTCCATAAGCATATTTAGAGGATTGCTTATATAGTATATGCAGCCAAGTTTGGTGCCTGATGTCTTAGTTTATTTTATATGATCTGCTTTTAAGTTTTGTAATGTTGTTGCATAGTTTTGAGCGGTATTCATTTGTTGGCTACAAAAGGCAAGCACATTCAGTAGATGCTAGTGCGACCAAGTTGTAGTGGCTTGTGATGTCTACTTGGTTTATTTTCTATAGAAGGCAATAAATTTCTGCAATGAAAAAGATACCAGACAAACATGGTTCAGAACCCAGTTTTGGAACCAGTCATGCCAAGCATCTTTAATAGAAATATTATTATTTTCCAACTGAAGAAAGGAAATATCCAGTTTGTACCCTTTCAGTTTCTTGTTAAAAAGTACATAACTAAAATAGTAGATACATCAAGTGTACAAAAATCCTTCTAAGCGGTTCTAAGCTGTATTCTCCTTTTGCAAGATCAACTGTATTCTCCTTATTTTTCTTCTCATTTGCATCCCGATTTTCCCTTGCCTTTTGGATGTGAGATGAGGCTATCTGGCTATTCTACGTTTCCTCTCAAGTAAATAAAAGTGAAAATAAATAGTAGAATCATCCAACTTGTGGAGAGAGAAACTGAACTGCTTGTTGTGCCTGTTGAGTTGTCGGTTCCAAATACTGAACTGGATCCAGAGTTCAAAGCTGTTGATCCAGGACTAACTCCTGTACCAGTACTTGTGCTAGGACCAATACCAAACCGTTTGTGCATGCTTTGTAGGTGTAGTGTACCAGTTGCTGCAACTGCCAACACATATATCAAAAAGGTTATTAATTATCAAATTTTGAAAAATTACTCCATTTAAGAAATCATAATTCATATACTAATTTGAAAATTTTTTGAAGTAGTGTACCAGTTGCTGCAAGTGCCACCGATACCTGATCAACTGATCAACATCTTTATATTGCCCAGCTAATTCATCTACCAGACCAATTCCCAGCCGAAAAGGCCCATATGTTGGGTAGATTTGGTCCATCTGCGGTCTACCAAACTGATTGGTTCCAAAATAGGTTTATTTCTGGTTAAACCTAGTTTACACACGGTCCATGCAAGCTATACATACCAAAAATGGCGATTTTATGGTCAAAATTAATAATTCTAACACCGCCAATTAATCAAATCTCAACCAATCAATCAAAACTGTACCAATCCAGTGCATATAACTTTTTTTTTATGAAGCTGATAGAGGCTATCAGGATTTTTACAACCAGTGCATATAACTTGTTTCAACATAAAGTGACTCTGATAATACTTATTGGGGCTGATGAAACTATCATCACTTGTTGAGAAATAGAAGATTTGCCTCAGAGAATCATCATAGGCATTTTAAGGAACAAAATCAAGCTAGCATCATGCAATAGCTGTCAAGCTAAATATAGTACCTAGCAAGAATTGAGTATTTGCATATTCAGAAATTGTAATTTAGGCAAGTAGGCAACAGCTAGAGGAATTGTAATTTAGGCAACTAGGCAACGGCTACATAACCTCTCCTCAATTATAAAAAGGCACGATATGCATTGTAAGATAGGTACAATTAATAAAATAATTATTCATCATTTCAAAATTCAAGATCGCCTCCAGGACCATGTATGTTGAATATGAAATATGAAACATGAAACCATCATCGATTCAGTTCTTCCACAATAGCAAAGGCCCTTAAAGAGTCTTCTTTGTTCTGTATGATCCGAATCTTCTCACATTCTTGTCTAATAGGATGTCTTGTGTTGTCGAATCTTAAATGGCCAATAATTGAACACCCGACACACTTATATCTAGGACCGAGATTTTTATTTTTATCCAAAAAATAAATAATTTTATTATAAATAACCACGTTTTTCGAAAATTTTTATTTCTTCCCAAACCGCATATATTCTGTGCGGCCCGAATTAAAAATTCGGACCGTATAGAATATATGCGGTCCGAAAAAAATTTTTTTTTTTTTTTTTGGATTTAAAAATTCGGACCGCCTAGAATATTTGCGGTCCGAAAATTTAATTTTTTTTTTTTCAAATGGCCTAGGCAATTTTTGAGTGATAATATCTCACGATCTGTTTAGAGATTTTGGATGAAACTTCACAGTCTTGTTCTACGATGTCAAGACTACATGTCGGTCAATTTTCATGAATTTTGAAGATGTTTTCCTATATTGACCAGGGATGCAAAGTTGGACTCAGAAGCACTTCTTTAGCAGTTCGGACAATTTTTGAGTGATGATATCTCACGATGTGTTCAAAGATTTTAAATAAAATTTCACAGACTTGTTCTACGATGTCAAGAATACATGTAGGTCAATTTTCATGAATTTTGAAAATGGTTTCCTATGTTAACCAGAGATGCAAAGTTGGACTCAGAAGCACTCCTTTAGCAGTTCGGGCAATTTTTGAGTGATGATGTCTCACGATCTGTTCAGAGATTTTAAATAAAACTTCACAGACTTGTTCTACGATGTCAAGACTATATGTCGGTCAATTTTCATGAATTTTGAAGATGGTTTCCTATGTTATCCAGGGATGCAAAGTTGGACTCAGAAACACTCCTTTAGCAGTTCGGGCAATTTTTGAGTAATTATATTTCACGATCTGTTCAGATATTTTAAATAAAACTTCACAGACTTGTTCTACGATGTCAAGAATACATGTCGGTCAATTTTCAAGAATACAAGTCTGTGAAGTTTTATTTAAAAATTGACCTACTTTGCATCTCAAAAATTGCCCGACATGTCAGTCAACAGATCGTGAGAATACATGTCGGTCAAAAATTGACATACATATCGGTCAAGAATACATGTCGGTCAACAGATCGTGAGATATATTATCACTCAAAAATTGCCCGAACTGCTAAAGGAGTGCTTCTGAGTCCAACTTTGCATCTCTGGTTAACATAGGAAACCATTTTCAAAATTCATGAAAATTGACCTACATGTATTCTTCACATCGTAGAACAAGTCTGTGAAATTTTATTTAAAATCTCTGAACAGATCGTGAGATATCATCACTCAAAAATTGCCCGAACTGCTAAAGGAGTGCTTCTGAGTCCAACTTTGCATCCCTGGTTAACATAGGAAAACATCTTCAAAATTCATGAAAATTGACCGACATGTAGTCTTGACATCGTAGAACAAGACTGTGAAGTTTCATCCAAAATCTCTAAACAGATCGTGAGATATTATCACTCAAAAATTGCCTAGGCCATTTGAAAAAAAAAAAATTAAATTTTCGGACCGCAAATATTCTAGGCGGTCCGAATTTTTAAATCCAAAAAAAAAAAAAACAAATTTTCGGACCGCATATATTCTATACGGTCCGAATTTTTAATTCGGGCCGCACAGAATATATGCGGTTTGGGCAGAAATAAAATTTTTCGAAAAACGTGGTTATTTATAATAAAATTATTTATTTTTTGGGTAAAAATAAAAATCTCGGTATCTAGGATCCCGAAAACGTTAAGATATTTCTCCATTATTCCACCAATAATGTTAAATCCACCTCCTGATACTGTTCCAGGAGAACATAATGTGGTACAAGGAGCCTGAGCTCCCTATTGCCATATTTCATTTAATTCATAGTCATGATCATCTTCGTCATTCTTGTCTGGTACGTACGATGACACATTGCTAGGCTGTCTTGTGAATTCTTTATCTTAGACATTGACTAAGGTATAAAAGAAACCTAATAACAAATAATTCCCGACTTCAAATTATATATTGATTTACTCGGGACCCTCTTTTTATTTTTATCTTATCAGTGAAGGTATGTCGTATCGATTCCTATCCTTAGCTCAGCCACTTGAGAAGATATTGTTGATTGTGTTAGACTGTGAAGTCGGTTTAATAAAAAAAAAAAAGCTTGCCCCACCATGAATAAATATTCCATAGTAGTCTCATGAGACATGCAACTTGACTCGCAAGAATCTCAGAAATTGACCCAAATAAAAAGAAAATGGGAGATTGGGGGAAAAACCCCAAATCTCATGAGACATGCAACTTAACTTGCAAGAATATCTAGAAATAAAATTATCATCATATGTACAAGCAGAACTAAGAAAATGAAAAGCCAAAATCTCTACAGTGATGAAACACTAGAGCATCATGGATACAAATGCTAGCTAAAAAGCTTGATACCAGTACACCTAAGTCTCAAATACAACTATTAACACAACAAAAGAGAACATCAGAATTAATCAAGTAAGAGTGCAATTAACAACAGAACTCACAAATGCTAAAGAGCACCACCTAGTGTAAACGATAGTTCGGTCTCCACGTTGAAAGCGCAAACAAGATTCGACCCTTCCAGCCTTGCAACAGCCACCTGTTATCTTCATCTATTATAAAATCTTTATGGTAACAAGATTGAACTTTCTCTCTCGCCTTCTTCATTATTTCTGGATTAAGCGGCAGTTGCTTAAACCCAGCTCTTATGAGTCTCACTTGCCACTGTTTGTACGTCTCAGGCCTCTCTACCCTATCTAACCCCTCGCACGAAATTACATTAACAGCCTCCCGACCGAAAACTGCCTTCTCAAGCAATTGTCTATGTGGGTCCTCCCTCGGCACATTCGTTTCCAACATGTCAAAAAGTGCAGAGAAATGGAAGACTGCTTCCCGAAACCGGGTCACAAAAAAGGGTGTGTTATACGACCCATTAACAACACCATAAATAAATACATCCGGGTTCATTTTTCTTATGGTCTTCAAAACAATGTCTCTTGGGCTCTCAGCCACCACACTCTCATCCAGTAGGGTTTTGAACCGATAAAGACAATTAACTACAAGCAACTCATCCTTCCTTATATCAAGATGCTCTACTCTTACATTCTCCCATCTTGCAGCAATGGCTTTGAATTCAAACGGGACGTTAAAAGTACGGGCATAATCAGCTAAACGGGCACCAGTTTCCTCAATCCGCTCGGCTGGGCGGAAACCCGACTGTGGCAAGTCAATACCTGTAATCCGCAATTTGGGCGGCCTGTCAGACTGTTTAGACAGCCGTTGAATAAGACATGGCCACTGAAACCCATGATAAATCCCAAAATCTATAATATGAACTGTTGTGGCATTTTGCACGGCATCTAGTGTAGTTTGGTTAGAGAAGAAGTGAGAGATTTTTTTGATAGGACTTGCCGCAAGGTACAGCTGGTACGCTTTTAGGATATCAGTTGAGGGAATTGGTTTCATAATGAAGGATTGGTAAATCTGACTGCCAGTCCCTGCCAGGCGGGCCTCCAGCCCATCAGCAAAATAATGTGCCAGCCTCTGATCCGCATCTCCGGTCACTGAAGAGTGTTGTCTCAGCTGTTTTAAAAACTCTGCAGCACATCTACGATCATCAGTTGCGACCGCTTGAGCGCAAGATGAGAGGAGTGTTGTGAGATCTACTACATCCTTCTTTGACTGCCTGTTTCTGCGACCTTTTGTGGGGCCATTCGACTTAGAGTGGTTGCAGTGCCTGCCTGTCTTGTTCTGTAGTGCTTCACGCAACTCTTTAACCCCTTTTGAACAAGTTTCACCGTTACATAGAAGTACCTTGTCAAACAAGTCACGGGCAAGTACTGATTCTTCCGGGTTTCCTGCTGATTGTTTGTTAAATCTAGTTTCTTCAGAATCCAATGCATCTTCAGTGTACTCATGCTTCTTGCCTCTATGGGTTGTGCTTCCTTTTTCTCTTTCTCTTTCTCCTTCTTTTTCTTTTGCTATTTTGTTTTCTTTTTCGGGTCTAATTTTAACAGGGGGAGAATTAGAAATCCTGTTAGTCTGTAAGTCAATAATCAACATTTCTCCGTTTGGGAGGAATTTATTAGCCTCTTCGACACCCTTATTGAACTGCCAAATGGGTTGGGTTTGTAACGATTCGTCTAGAATATCCAACACATCTGAGGCAGTGTTATTACTGTTTGTAGAAGAGAAGGAAGACTGAGCAGAATAGTCTGCAGGAGGTGTGTTTAAGTTTGTTTCTAGCGAGAAAAACTGATCCAAATCAAAAGACACTGCATTGGCATTATCCAAGAAGGGGCTATTATCACAGCAATTGCAATCATAATTAATCAAACTATCTACAAAGGTGTCGTCTGGGCTTTCTGAGCTGTTGATAGAGGGCAAAGGAGGTTGATCAGGAGACGGTAAAGAATTTGATTCCAGGATTTCAAGAAATGGTTTTTGTGCTGCTAAAAGATCAGGGTTTTCTGGATATTGCTCAAATTTTTCTTCAATATCTTCTTCCATCAGTATACGGCTAATATAGTTAAAATCTATGTCAGAGAACATCAGTGGATCCTCTGACAAATCCAATTGTGGTTTCAGGTTTTGGTTCAGATCCGTTACGGGGCTCTGCACAAGAGAGGTTGCTGTAACATTGGGTGTAACAGGTATCAGGGTCGAGTCAGAGAACCCGTTTTGGTAAGGTGATACTGGTAAGAACCCCGGGTTTACATCTTCTGATGAATAAAATTCATTACTACAAACAGAAATTTGAGGAGACATTGAAGAAACTGGTGGGAAATATTTAAATTCGGGATTGACTGTTAAGAAATCGTAGATGCTGGTATCCATGGTCATTGATTTTGAATATTTTCCCAAAATTATCAAAAATTTTGGAAAATTGGACAGTTGAGACTTTCTGATTTAAACAGCAAACTAATTAGGGGAAGCAAAAGTCAGAAAATGGGTTGCTGTGAAATTAGCGTACCTCGGAGAAAACCTAGAGGAGAAAGAGAGAGAAATAGAGAGAGAGAGAGTAGTTGTAGACTTGTAGTTTTTTGAGGCGTAGGTATCTCGCATTTTCCGATTATTTAATAACCACCAACAAACTGTAGAGAGAATAAGTTCAATGAATCAAGCAGATAAATGCAATGATTTATTGCCAATGGGTTATTATGGGATCTTTTTAGTAATTTTTTTATAGTAACAAGCATTTTGTAATCATATGGTCGTGAAAATTTACTTGTTCCGGTGTCATAATGACTGGAGAATTCCAGTCAAAATTTTACACGTGGCACTTCCATTGTGACCTCCCGAATTTTTTATTAATAGAAATAAAATAAATTAAATATTTAAAAAAACACTACTTTTGAGTTTTTGCGAAAACTAAGTAGATCGGGCTCTGTAAACCCGTCCCACCGGACGGGTCCAATTGACCCGTCCCGGTTAATCGGATTAGCCGTTAACCAACATCACGGAAAAAAAAAAAAAAAAAATTCCCGGACGGGTTTAAGCATCCCGTCCCGGGCCTGAAAAAAAAAAAAAAAAAAAAAAAAAGAAGAAAATCCGGACGGGTTAAGTAACCCCGTCCATAATTTCAAAGATTATATTATATTATTATATTATATTATATTATATTATATTATTATATTATATTATTATATTATATTATATTATATTATATTATGATTTTTATATATATTATATATATATATTTTTTATATTATATTATTATATTAATATACTTATATATATATATTATATTATGAATAGAACTAGTTTAGTTGTGCTTAAGTTCCCCAAAGTGTTTGGTGAGCTTAACTCCAAAACTTATTAAATCGGTTTCAAATGACGAATCCAAACCGTTAGAACCTGCCTATCTTGCGAGTGATGCATCTACATATGAAAATTTTAAACGTTCAAATTAATTTAGTATAAAGTCAAGCGGTAAAAAAACATTCAAAAAATAAATGCACTAAAATTAATTTATTAATCTTTTAATCTTGACCGCTTGACTTTATACTAAATTAATTTGAACGTTTAAAATTTTCACATGTAGACGCATCACTCGCAAGATAGGCAGGTTCTAACGGTTTGGATTCGTCATTTAAAACTGATTTAATAAGTTTTGGAGTTAAGCTCACCAAACACTTTGGTGAACTAAAGCACAACTAAACTAGTTCTATATAATATATATATATAAGTATATTAATATAATAATATAATATAAAAAATAAAAAATATAATATATATAAAATCATAATATAATATAATATAATATAATATAATAATATAATATAATATAATAATATAATAATATAATATAATATAATATAATCTTTGAAATTCTGGACGGGGTTACTTAACCCGTCCGGATTTTCTTTTCTTTTTTTTCTTTTTTTTTTTCCAGGTCCGGGACGGGATGCTTAAACCCGTCCGGGAATTTTTTTTTTTTTTTCCGTGATGTTGGTTAACGACTAATCCGATTAACCGGGACGGGTCAATTGGACCCGTCCGGTGGGACGGATTTATAGAGCCCGATCTACTTAGTTTTCGCAAAAACTCAAAAGTAGTGTTCTTTTTAAATATTTAATTTATTTTATTTCTATTAATAAAAAAATTCGGTTGTGACCTCGGGGCCCCTGCGGCTCTCGGCGTGGAATTCACATCCTCTCCAATACCTGATAAGGGAATCTTTTACAATTACTAGATCTGAACCGTACTTTTTAACTTGGCACAAATCTCAAAGCCCAAAAATACAGCCCCCTACAGTGACCCGAATCCCAAGCTGATTGCGATTTAATCTCAAACCGTAAAGTAAGTAATCCTCTGCAATATCTGTGCAATACCTGAGAGGATATGGATTCCTCGGCGTGTTCCCACGTGAATGCCTCAGGCATGAGTACTGTGTTGGAAAAATATTAACTAACCAACTAATTTTAAATCTGAATTTTGATCAATAAAATAAATAACAATTATATTAAAAATATAATAAAGAATATAATTAAAACTTTATTACCCGGAGCTGCAAAATGCGGACCTAAGACAACTTCCCGTCCTAAGCGCAGGAATAATCGATTAAGCTTGCCCCAAGTTACGCCGGTATTCCTCTACCTTTGGGCGCAACCGTGGTAGAGGTTGATGTAGCTTCTTTCAACAATGATAGCAGAATAATATGTTTTCTATAAAGAAAATATGTGTTTGTGGGAGAATAGAAATTGAATTTATGAAATATGGAGCTAACAGGAAGAAGAGAGTATATTCATTATTAGATGATTGCTCTCCAAATGGTATGTATTATTTATAGGCAAAACCATAGATATCAATCAATTTGTGCATTCATGACTATTAAAAATTATATTCAATATATTACCGTTTCATTCATTATTAAAAGAAATTGAATATGAAAATATGAATGGAAATGAAACGGTCTCATTGAATAAATGGTAATCATGCACATACAGAAACTCAAATGGATTTTATTTCCTGCGCAAGCTCTGGTGCAAGTTATTGTCAATTAATTCAATTGATTATGAGTAAATGCTAAGATTTAGGAATTGCATCCACACCTTGCTCTCTACCATATTTATATGATTTGATTTTCTGTGGCAATGAAATAGAGAGCTTTCGTATGAAAATTGAATCATACAACTAATTCACAAATAGCTCCATAATTCATAAAGTTAAAAACCATTAATATTAAAATAAATATTATTTAAATTTTGAATTTTAAAATAAATTTCTAACATACTGGAGAGGCACTTTGTCTTGTTAATGGAGAGCGTATCTTTTATATCGTACGGAGGAGGTTTTTTATAAATAACAGTCCATAAAAAAATGACAGAGATCAACTTATTTTTACTGTTAACCTGCGTGAAACTTTTTTTCGCTTTTATTTTTTTAACAATTCCGTAATAAAATAACAAGTTGTTTTATCCAAAAAGAAAAATCTCATCTTTTTATTCAGCGAATATAAGTAAAATGTAACAAAATTGATAGAATGCTGATTTATTACAACTAAAACATGAAATTCGATTAAAAAAAAAAAGTTGTAACTAAATTAGCAAAGAAAGAGAAAATGATTAAAGGATGAAAAAAAAGCTCACATCTTTATCATAGACTCGTAGTTATTAAAAAATCCTCGTACGCGAAGCTTCCTACTACGTACTCGGTCAGATCCATCCGTACCGTCAATTTGCGCAGATCGTCAATAATTGGAATCCGTATCACCTCAGGTACCTGAGATGCAAGTCCGACCGTTTTTATAAATTGGCACGAATCTCAAAGCAGAGCTCCACAGTCCACAGTCTTAATAGGCACCGGATTGATTTGGAGTGCGTATCCGGCTATCCGCGGCCCGGATGGGATTAATCTGGACCGTTCGTTTTTCTAACTTGCACCTCAGTCCTCAGGAACCTGAGGGGACACGGACTCCGATAATTATATCCTTCAACCTGGTGATGGTTGAGGTTCATTCCTCTATTATTTTTCTGTGCCGGGTCATAGATGGCTAATTCTAATTGAACAGTAGTTCTCTATGAATTTGGACAGTAATGATCGTTACAGACAATCATTTTACTCACTTACTGAGCTTCATTATGATTTATGAATGTCGCTCCAGCTTGACTTCTCAGTGGATCTCATTATCGGCCGACTCCCGTACAATTTCACAAAAACCAGTTCCAACATGTTAGTATACACCGTAGATTGTAAGTCTTGGAGCTTCTAGAAACTATCTCAAAGATCTAGAACTAAACCTTGACACTGAGTCTATGAATTTTGGCTATATATAAACTTAATAAAGTCTATGAATTTTGGCTATATTGAAACATTCCAGCTCGTGCTTATTAGTTAGTCGGCACTCAGCGGGAAGATGAATATATTATATATGCTTCCTATGCTGAAATGGAGGTCGATGGTCAAATTTGTTCATAGCATAGTGACTAACTTAATAGTTTGGAAAAGATTCGGCAGAATTAAAAATTCGTGATTCGGGTATAATTCGGATATAATTCGGAAATAATTCGTTTTTGTAAATACCAAATTATTATAATTCGGGTATAATTTGGGAATAATTCAGAATGACTTATAAATTTTGCAATTTATATTATAATTGAACAGTAGTTCTCTATCAAATTATAAGACAATAACTATAACAATTCACTAAAAATTAACTTTTATTCCTACCATATCCACGTGTCTCATTCAAAATTAAAATTATATATACATTTGCTAACTTTTTTCAAAAAGCATGCCTCACCCCACGTGGTGGGCCCCACTGCTATGCAAAGTAGAGGAGAAATAGCTCACAGCTAGCCTTTTTGTAAAGGAGAATTGGGACCAGCAGAGAACGCGAATACTTTGAATAAAACGCGAATAGTTCGTAAAATTCGTAAATCTTGCGAATTATTCGTGAATTACACGGTAAAAGTTCGGTCAAGCAAATTATTTGCTATTCAGTTCGGTAGTATCAAGAAAACGTTTTATTCGCAAATTATTCACTAATAAAACGCGAATGTTGTTACTATGGTTCATAGAGGACAGTGGCAAATTGTGTAAGGCTAAATGGTGTCAACGTCTCCCATGACCATTAGTATTTGACAATGGAGGTACAATTGCATTGATGTATATATATGTTCACAAGTTAATTGTCTTCATTAATAGAGACAGAGTTAAGAAAATTAAATTGGAGTGCTGAAACATAAAATGTATTATGTGACGGTAGTAATTTTTTTTTTTGAAAAATTTGACAGAGACTGTCAAGATCATTGTATTAAATAAAAGGGTAGCATTACATCAGCTCATTCAACACTAGACTCCAACTCCAATCAAAAGCTAAGTAAGAAGAAAATGAGAAAAGAAAAAAGAAAGGAAAAAATATAAATAAACTAAAATGAATGAGGAAATTTGTACTCCAACTCCAACTCCAATCAAAAGCTGCTGCCACTGTTACTGCCGTTTGTGCCTCCTGTGTTGCATTTGTCCTCAGCAATTTTTACTCCACAGCACCATCTCTTGTACACATCTCCCGGCCAGTGCACTAGCAGAAATTTTGTCAGCTTCAAAGATGTATCTGTTTCTCTGCTTCCAAATAAACCAGCTTATACACATGAAGTAGCAGCTCCAAAATTTTCGTTTACAACCCCCCAAATTCTTTACATGTTCCCAAGAATTGATCCATACTTGAGTCACTGTATCAGCCGGTACCATGATTCTTCTTCCCATTAGAAATGCTGAAACATAAAATGTATTATGTGACGGTAGTAATTTAAAACATGAATACCATCTAAAGTGTAAGAATAAATTTTAAAAAAACTTGGTCATATTGACATTCGGATTCAACATGTCAACGGCCAATCCCAGATATGGTGGGGGGGCCATGTGGTCGGCCGATTGTTTAATCGACCGTGATTTTATATTTTTTACCGTATTTTGTTCTGCAGTAAAAAAAAATCAGAGAGATCAAATATAAAACCAACATGGCAAGAGGAATCTCACGGCAGATTATTTTTTGTATGTTATCTTTGTTCTTTTGTATATCAAATATTATTATGCCGATTATCAGGCAAGTTTGCCGAAATTTTAATTTATTAATATCCAATATTCATATCAAATTTTCAACAAAATTCTGAAAATAACCAATCCGTCAAATTATTTGATGGATTTGGATTGCCAAAATTTCAATGAAAAACAACTTTCAACGGATATAGAATTTCTAATTTTTTTATTTTAATTAAATAGAAAAAATTATGATTTTTCTATTTTTCTATTAAAATATTTTTATATATTTTTAGAAAATAGATAGGTACTATAGAATTGAATTCACTACAAAAACTACGACAGATAACTCGAATCAACACTTTTCTTAGATAGACAATAGGTGAAGTAGTCATAGGAGATGTAAATTGAGATGTCACGTGATGTGTGATGTGTGATGTGCAAGGGAATATTAGTCATACCGTATGAGTATATGGCATCTAAAGAGAATTACAAAAAGGGTAGTGCAAAACAAACCCACTAAGGTCTGAAATAAGTGGCAAGCTCCTTAACATGTCACTAGTATTGTGCCCGTGCATTGCAACGGAAACACAAAATAAGTTGATATTTTCATATTAAAAAAACAAAAAGAAAAAAAGAACATATTAATCTCAACTATCTAAATATTACATTTCCAAAAGAAAAAATGTTATCGAAAAACATACAAGTAACAACTAGCTACTTTAAAGCATCCATGACTTCTAATTTAAAACATAAAAGGCACCTACCAACCCACCTTTTGCAAGCAGGTAAATAGAAAAAGGCAAGGGGCCTATTCGTGACTTTCTCTCTTTTGTCCAGGTCCTCTTTTTACCGGCAATATGGTAATGCTCTAGAAATTGAATTAAAATTATAATACAGAAATGGCAATGCAAAAGCTAACTAAACCACAATTAAGATCCTAATTAAGCTGCTGAGGAAATAAAAAGTAGCCTGAAACAATTGATAAATAAAAAGTAGCCTGAAACAATTGTTTTTCTCTAGATTGCTGGTTCAACAATAACATGAGATAATTGATAAATAAATAAATAGTTTAGAAATAAGTAGAAATCTTCTAATTTTAGAGCCTAAACAATATAATGAAGAACATGATATCCCATCAATTCTTACATATATCTTTCAGCAAATAAGAAATTTTCAGTTTAACAATTCAAGTAAAGTGTTATTGGAATTTTAACATACCTTCAAAGTACCATTTGTTGGAAAAGATCCTCTATTGTTTGTTCTAGAAGCACAGAAAGAGTGGACACCTAATTCATAAGAGACAAAAAAATATTTATACTCTAAGAAGGCTAGATGATCATCAACACAAGTGGATCCCTTTATTAACTTTCTTATTAATTTTTAGAAGTTGAGATTGATTGGTATATTCTAATTAATTTGTTAAAAAAATAATAATAAATCTACTCTAAATGCAAATACTTACTTATTTTTAACATGTCATGGCAATTCTAGAAAAATATGAGAAGGATGTTAAGAATAATAAATATGTTATCTAAATGGATTGTTTGGACTGGTACATGACATAGAAGACTTGTAAAGTACTATTTTCAAAATAGTATAAGACAAAGAAGGTTGGTAAAGAAGATTGGTACACTACTGTTTTTATTTTTTATTTTTTAACATTTCATATATATCTAGAAGCATAAAATTGAGATCAAAACTTAGAACCATATTCTTTCATTATTTGAAAATAAGAAAGATATGTGTATACGACAAAATCTCTTGAATCTATGTGTACTGTATAGATTATTCAACATCAAACTTTTGAAAGACAATCACAAAATACTTGAAAATTAAGTATTTTTAGTTTTTAACAACTCCTTACACATAGCTCCCTTATTCTTATTTATTTACATTTCTTTTTACTATGATTTGTAACAATAAGCTTGTTTATTTTAGAATCACTAAATACTCTGCATGAGATGAACTTGTGCTGGTCATTGCACTTTTATCATTTATGTTTTGCCTATTTACATGTGCATTCTTCAAATGATTTAAAAAAAATGCACCTATTGATTTGTAACAATGATTACTGCATATAATTTTGTATAAATCTACATCTCATGAACACCATCTATCCAAAAACCTAGATTCATATTTACAAAAAAAAATCAGAATATATAATCCTTTACATACTATAACAATCAGAATACCTAATCCTTTACACACAAAAAAAAAAAAAAAACATTACACATGTGAGCCACAAGTAACACCTTATTAAACATGTACATGTACCAGTTATTATTGTTTTTGGATGATACATAATCAAAATCCATAATATAAAATTGCTTATAAGAAAAACTTTGCTTATGACAAATTTATCTTGCAAGCTGTTATTGTGGAGGCGGGCTACCACTACTGGGGCCTAATTGCCAAATGCTAGAGGAATATTTTTATATGATTATAAGATATCGGTACCGTGAGGAATGGTAATGGATACATATGGTACCAATGTTTAGTTTGCTTTGTTGGTAATATCTCAAATTGGATGTTATATATCCTATGGATATAATATGAAATTGGTGGCTCTAGCAAGCAATTTTCACAAATAGAAATAAAAATACTTTATTTTAAGAAACAAAGTTTGCAGTGTCACACCATTAATCAAGTTTAATATGTCAATAGATGCAAATTCGAATTTAAGCTGCAAAATGATAACACAATTCCACAAAAATCTCCCTAGAGTGAAACAACTAATTGCGTAAACAAAACAAAACAAAAATTAGACAAAATGTTTAACATTTCAGAGAGAATAGCTACAGTGCCTTCGGGGATTATCTTAATAATCCAATTCGCAAGCTCCTATTCCTTTAGTTGGAGGGATTGAGAGAGAGCAAGATGGGGCCACGGGGTATTATACAGTGTAAATTTATCACGGCAATATGTATAGAAACAAAAAAAAAGAGAAATAAGAAAATAAAGAAAAAATCGATTTCCAATCAGCATAGAAACGAAGAAGGAAACAAAGAAATAAAAAAAGAAAGGTAGAGTCTGCTCAATTGAAAAGGGAGAATTAAGGAAACAAGAAATATATGGCTAAATTTTGAAGTCTGCTCAATTTTAATTATAATTTATCGTGTGGCAGTATGTGCGGCAAACATATTTTTAACTGAATTTAGACTTCTACACATAAAACATATGTATTTAATCGAAATAAGACAAATTATGTGATTGGATGGTTGAGATTAAATCTGAAATTTCATCTTTCAATCGTAGTTGTTGGGGGATCGGACACCCAATGTGCTTAATAATAGAATAGAGATATGCTTCAGCATCCTCTCACCCAATTATTTTTTTAAAACAATTAGCATATTATAATAGTCATTATGAAATGTGGACAATGTAGAATCTAATACAATCTTAATCTACGAACTACCTTCCTTTTGAATGTCTTCACAATTGGAGATTTTTGTACAATTTGTCAGTCACTCCCTCAAGTGTTTCACTTCTTGACTATTATTGGTTAATAAAAGTATAAGCAATTTTATTTTTCTGTATATGACATTTTTCTTTATATTTTGCGAAGACTTGGCAATGTGAAGTATCACATTTCTCACACTTCTCTGCAACATAATTAAACATGCCATTGTTATGTCCCCACTGAAGGGATTGATGTTAGCCTTAGGGGATTGCTAGTATGAGATGTTTGATTAGCATTGTTGTCATTACTAATTGTTTGTCCAAATTCATGCAACAATTCCATCATCTCTAAACTATCTGAGTCCAAATTATTTGTGATTGGAATGGCAAGATATGTAGTTATTTCTTCATCACACGTTGCTATGTTACTTCCATGGCTCTAAATCAAGGAAATTTCTTATGCCGATAGTTTTTGTATATATTTTTTTTCATCTTACTGGAAAAAAAAAATCAGAGCAATTGTTGTTACAAATCAATGAAAAATATGGATCATAACATGAAACATAAGAAGTGCACTATCATACTTAGCAATAATCCAACTAGATGAACAAATCATTAATCAAAATTGTAACTAAGAAGCTCCATAAATGATAAAAAAAAAATGGCATTACCACAACAAATTTCATTAAGTGTGTGTTGGTCAATGACTTCAAATAATTGTTTTGGAACCGTTGCAACAAAAGCAATAAGTCAATAAGATAGAGAATTTATAGTTGAAGAAATATACTTTCAATGACAGAGTGACAAATATTGGCAATGGAGGATTCGAAACATTAGCTAATTAGACCTTATAAGCTAAATAAGTAAGAGGAAGTGATAAATATTATACATGACTAGGTTTTGCTACAATCATAATTTATTTTCTTATTCGGCTGAGACAATATTGTCTTAAGCACGAGTAAGCTGTCAATGACGATTTAACTACCAAATTGATAAAAACAAAAGAGGAGAAAGATGAAACGGAAAACCACTGCAAGATAAATCTCATTTCAAAGAGTAATTCACGTTCATCTAACTCATAATTTTAGTTTCACAAATTTTCTAGTAGATCGTCAAAAATTGTGATTGGAATAAATGAAGAAACAAATTTGTTCTCCTTTGAAAGCGTGCACAAAAAGAAGGTGAAAGAGTATTAAAATGAGAATGAAGCTGTTACATCAGCAAAAAAAGAGATAAATATGATCGTATCCAATTCTCAATTTCCACTAAAATTGAGAAAAGTCAAAGAACTTCATATTTTATTTCATTCTAATTCTTCTATTTCAGCTCATTTCATTTTTATTTGGTTAGATTCAGAGTTATATAGCGCGCTATAGCGGCACTATAGCGTTTTCGGACCATAAAAGCTATGACGCTACTAATGTTATAACACACTATAGCGCGCTTAACGATACAATAAGACAATATAATTGTTTTTTTTTGAATAGTTATGCGATGACACAATAAATGTTATTTAAACCTCTAATTCCGCTATTTTACAATAGCCGATCAGGGCGATAGAGTTTTGAATTAAAAGTTTGAGTGGGATGGTTAATGGTTTGGTGGTCAAAAAATAGTATAATGAATTTTGTGATAAATTGCTAATGAAAGAGAGGGCTTACGTGGAATATATTTGCAGCTATGTGAAAATATCTTGAAAAAAAAATCTAGCTCTTGGTTGGATTGACGGTTGAGATGCTGATTCCAATCGGATCCAAATTCATCCAAGAAAAAACTCAAACCCAAATCCGACTTGTTTATCACCCTTCCCTCCCTCCCTCATCCGCTTTCTAATCCCCTTCTTCCCTAAAACCCTTACCCCTTACCTCTTTTGTTTCCTCCATCTGCATGGCCATGCAACCCTAGAAGAATTCCCACTTGCATTCAGGCCGCCGTCTATCCCAGGACAACTCCATGGCAAACCGAACCATGAGCTTATGCTCCATTCTCGGTTTCTTTCATCACCGCTCCTTAACAAGGTGTAACAGTAACAGCCTAGGGTTTGTTCATCCTGATTCAAGGTTTTGGTCTTTTAACTTGAGCTTAAGTTTCACCGGTGGTGACCAGACCCGGTTCCACGGTAGTCTCATGGATTTAGTTATGGAGGAATTGCAGTATCAAAAAAGGAGAACTCGGGCTTCATCCCAGTATGGGTTTTTCTCCTTTCAGTTAACTTCTGAATTTTTTTTGGTGCATATAAAAATCATAAGCAAGCATTTGTACTCTCAGTTTGTTGCCAGGACCAGATGCCAGTTCTTAAAAAAAAATGTTTTTTTAGTGCTAGCTGATCAAGTTTAGTTCAAAATTATTACCATTGACAAATAAATTTTTGGCAGAGCGGGATTAACAAGCATAAAGGATGGGCCAGAGATAAAAGCAGAGAATAAGACCTTGCAAAAGGGAACATTACTCGAATTTGAAAAGGATTCAGAGAACCTAGTTTTGGCAGTGGTGCATAGCCATGATGAAAAGCAAAATTGGATTGTTCATGATCAGGTTTGTACTACTTAATTTTGAACAAGATTACTCCTCATGTTGATTTTGTCTTATATCATTGACCATTATCATAATTGCTACTTTTCCTTTGCACAGAATGGCTTTGTATCCTCAATAAGGCCACATCAGATCACATATATTGTACCTGGCATTGAAGTAACTGAATACTCTGATATCGCTGATTTTGCAAAGAAAGCTGAAGAATTATTGGTACACACTATGTATAATGTATGATCCTACGTTAACTTCTAATGAGATTATGATATGCTAACTTATTTTGCTTCTTTCTCCTGAAAGGACCCGTCAATCTTGGAGTGTGCTTGGATGGAGGTTTTGGAAAGGAACCAATGGGCAACTATGGAAGAGATAGCTGAGGTTTAATTTATATTATAATGCTTGTGTTGTTCTTTTTTTATTTTAATCCTTAATATAATCCAATATGCACGTATATGTTAGATCATGTATGGCAGTACTGGTCCTTTGGAGTGCTACTGTACACATGTGCTTTTATCAAGAGATGACATCTATTTTGGCTTAGGAGAATTTAGAGATTCTTTAGTTTATGACCCCAGATCTACTGATGAGGTATGATCTCTTCTTTTTTCTTTTCACTTGTGCTTTTTAGGGGTCTTATTTTGTTTGGGTCGTGCCATTGTTGTTGTCATATTAAAGTTATATTTCTTTGCCTCACAAAATTTTAAAATATATTATATCTCGCCTAAAATTCCCTCTCCAATAACTATTACATTAATACCCCTATCGTTGCAAACATGGGGATGAATTTATCAAAAATAATTGTGTACACATGAGAGAGAGAGAGAGAGAGAGAGAGAGAGAGAGAGAGAGAGAGAGAGAGAGCGCGAGAGGGAGAGGGAGAAATGTTAATATGAGTAATTTTAAACATATTGTTTAAATGGCAAGATTGGCATGATTTAAATTTTGTTTTGAGTGGTTTTGAAAGATGCTAATTTGAGATTTTGTAGGATAGAAATGATGTAATATCCTTGAGTGAGTTGAGGATATTACTCAATTAATTTGGAGAATTTTGGTCATATTCAATCTGGATACTGTTCTGTTTACCAGACGAATGATTGTAACACCAGAGAAATTTGGAGAGAATAATAGATGATAAATTGGAGAATAATGCTTAAGAGAAGAGAAATGTCTCAATTCAATTCATAGCGTATTGATTCTTACAATGCTTTAACTATTTATAGCAATTCAGAGAAACAATTTATTGAAGAATTGCCCTCTGCAGTATCCGTTAACGAAACAACCTACCTGTTTCTTTTTGTCATTTCTCTCCATTTGGCTTTAAAAGGACATCTCCATTTAATTTGCATATCCCCCTGTCGTTGTCCCTGCTATGTCAGTTTATTTGAATACGAAGGTCACTCAGTGCTCCATCACTAGTTTTGTTTCTGGCACATAAAAATCCAGTATCAGAGAAAGATGAATCTTTACTTTCCGAATGATAGTAGGTGGAGGAGCTTATAAAGAGAAAAATGATAGAGGAGATAGCAGAGAAGGAGCTTGACGATTTTGTGCAAACTCTGTACTCTGCCAAGGCCTTGCCATATGAATCCAAGCCGGCCAAAAGCTCGTGGCTAGTTGAGGCCAAGGTTAGAGAGATGATTGAATCCCTCGTTGGATTTGCTACTGGCAACTGTAAAAGTGAAGAACAAAGAGAACTAGCCAGAAATGTAATTTTTCTTATTCATACTCTTTCTTTTTCTTTCATACTTTTCTGCCATTCAGATTGAATAATTTCTGCTAAATTTTATACTAAGGTACAGGCCCGTTAAATTTGACCAAATTTCCCCTTAATGATTGCTATAATAGAAAAGGATTGGCTAATTTGAATGTTGGAAACCAACAACTAAATTTCTTCAGTTTGATTTCATAAATATCAGTTTTGGGGTTGTCCTGCCAAATGACCTAATGCTAAGTCTCAGGATTTAGCTTTGGTACTATTTTCATAGAAATACTCTTTTCTAGTATGAGTGCGACCAATGTTGGAAGTTCATTTGCATGTACATCAACAGATATATGTGGAAAATTTGCATAAAGCTCCTCTTTTTATCTGTAAATATCAACTGTGCGGATAAAACCAAAATTAAATGACAGATACTAAGCACGATGGGAATGTCCAAGACGAGTTCTGCTGCAGTTGGGCTTCTAATGGATATTGGATATTTCCCTATCCATGTAAATCTCGATGTATTAAAGATGAATATACGAACTGAGCATGATTACAAAACTCTATTGGCTGCAGAACAAATACTGGCACGCACTTCTGATCCTGACGAGGTAATTACTAATCTAGAATATCTGGTATATTGTATATCACCATGTAGAACTTCTTTTTAAAATTATTTTTGTTTTGATTATTTTTTTCTTTCAGCATATCAGGACTGATCTCACATCATTAAAGGTGTATGCAATTGATGTTGATGAGGCTGATGAGGTATAGTTGTTTGACTTCTATTCCTTTCTTTGATCAGGAGTTGAGCAGTTGAAGTAATTCATTTCAAAATCCAGGTAGATGATGCATTAAGTGCAACGAGGCTTTCAGATGGTAGGATTAAGGTCTGGATTCATGTTGCTGACCCGGCAAGCTGGGTGGACCCTTTCGGCACCTTGGACAAGTTATTATATTTTCCTACTTAGCACAACCCCCCCCCCCCCCCCCCCCCCCCCCCCACAACCTGACCTAAGCTAATCTCTTTCTAAATATTGCGAAACAGGGAGGCACATCGCAGAGCAACATCTATATATCTACCGACTGCCACGATATCAATGTTTCCGGAAAAACTGGCCTTGGAGAATATGAGCTTGCGTCAAGGCAAACTCTGCCGGGCTGTCAGTGTCTCAGTTGTTTTAGACCATGATGGAAAGTAAGCTTAGATATCAAATTTTATCTTTACTGTTTTACAGCTGTTTTTTTTCCTTCCTTTATATATGTTTACCTGCTCTACTTTGGTGTGCAGTATTATGGAATATGCTGTAGAGAATACAACAATTAAGCCAACCTACATGCTAACATATGAGAGTGCAACGGAATTGTTGTATCTAAACCTAGAAGAGGAGGCGGAGCTACAGATTCTCTCGGATGCTGCTAGCCTGCGCTACAAGTGGCGCCATGATCATGTAATATTTTTTGTATTTTGTAAACAAGTAACTTCAGATAAAAATGTTGTCCTGCCCCCCATTTCAAAATAAAATGAGATGTACTATTTATGCAGGGTGCATTAGACGCAACCATGCCAGAGGCACGTATCAAGGTGTCAGACCCTGACAACCCGGACCCCACCATTTCTCTCTACACAGAAGGAGACAACTCAGCGAAGCGTCTTGTGACAGAGATGATGATTCTCTGTAATGAGGTCATTGCAGACTTTGGTTCATCAAATGGTATCCCGTTACCATACCGCGGTCAGCCCCAGCCAAATATTTCCGACTACTCAGCCTTTGACAAGCTGCCAGCGGGGCCCGTCAGGAGTTTTGCTTACATCAGGGTTATGCGGGCCGCCGAGATGAATTTTTATGGACCGATATCGCATGCTACCCTCGGAATTAATGGATATGTTCAATTTACTTCACCGATTCGGAGATATGTTGACCTTCTTGCTCATTTTCAAGTAAGGTTTTTCCCCATGATTTTTCTTTAATTGGGAAAAATTGACTTATTTGACCTTCTTTCTTTTTCTTTGTTTTTTTTTTGGGTTTAGGTAAAGGCATATCTTAGAGGGCAGGTTCTACCATTGTCAGCTAGGGAGCTAGAAAAACGAACAGTTGTTGCAAACATTCACATGAAGATCACAAGACGACTTCAATCAACAAGTCTACGATACTGGTTATTAGAATATTTGAGGCGACAACCTAAAGATAAAACGTACCGAGCTCTGATTCTTCGTTTCATCAATGATAGAACAGCCACTGTGCTATTATTTGAGGTACATCTCATATTATAAGTGTTTTAATATGTCTATTTTTTCAGTTTTTACTCCTGTTTTGTTCTTCTTTTTTCTTGTGGTGAGGGGAGAGGGGGTTACATGCATGTGAGTTCTATAATAAAATATTATGATGTAACGGTTATACATTACCGGTAAATCCAGAATTCCCAAATAAGTAATTGTAATGGATAGAACCACGGTCTTAATTGCAGTGGCACGAGCTGTCTCTCTACGGAGAGGTCGCAAGTTCAATCTTTGAGAATAACATCTAAAATATGCTGGGTTGTACTGGGGCCCTTTAATAAAAAAAAGAGTAATTTGATTGGATGAAAGTAGGTATTCTTGAAGCAACTGCTGTAATAACCTACCAAGGGTGTAATGAATACATTCAAGGGAAGCTGATAATTCAACATTCCTTTGTGGAAATTCTAATTCTTATGTTATGACAGGTTGCTTTACAAGAAACTTGTGTGGTGTCGTCTAAAGAGCGTGATGCAGGGGATCAAATTAAAGTTGTTGTGATAGCATCTAATCCCCGTAAAGATTACCTTATTTTACGGGAGTGCGTATCCTCTGAGATTATCTCAACTTTTGCGTGACCGACGTGTCCGGTGCCTATTTGGGGGTGATGTAGGGGGTCAGTATTATGTGCGCTTTGAGACTCGTGCAGTGAGTATTTAAACGGTTGGGATTTTCCATAAAGTCATGCAAAGTTTGAGATATCTCAGAGGATACGAATTCATTTTACGGGAGGTATAAGACAAATTATGTATTCCAAAATCATTCGGACCGTGCTGGGCTTGTGTTGGATCTATAGAATGAAATTTGAATTCGAGAAATTCATGATTATGAAAAAGAGAAGTATTTTTGTTAATGTTTGCTGAAAAGTGAAAACAGATGCAACCTCCCAGATACAACTGTACAAGGGAATGGGCTAAAAGATTTTATGAGGCTGTATGTATTTTCAACTGTAGAGGTGAGATGGGATGTGGGAGATGTGTTTTATAACTTCAATTTCTGTCAATCAATTTATGTCGCTTTGTTGGCAATTTGTGACCAAGACTGGAAGAATACTCTTTGGTTAATTGGAACTTCTAAACATCCCCGTTTTCTTTATCTGTAGCATCAGAAAGAATACAAAAATGACAAAAAGAAATGACATTGAAATCTCCGTATTTGTCAAAATAGCATGACTGCTGTGGCTCCCATCTCTTGTAAATTAATGGATTGTGTACTCTCAAAGAGTTGTTCAATTTCTTATTTATCTCTTTACTCTTTATTATATTCAATATATCCTTTAACCTTTTATTCTCTTTCTCATGTACGCTTGAAAGGTGCATTTATTGAGCTCTTTCTTATTTATCACTTTATTCTTAATTTCTCATGTACGCTTGAAAGGTGCATTTATTGAGCTCTTGATAAATCGTATTCAACTTGGTAATGCATAGTGGCACACTGAGGAGTAATTAATCATGAAGTAAATACAGTTCAATGATATTGATTATTGGTTACGTCGTGCTTTAAACTAATTCTAACGAAACTTGCCAGAATCATACAGAACTACAAAAGAAAATAAAAGAATAACACAAAATTAACAAATGGAGATGCTATGAATTTATAGTACAATGCTGAGAAGGTTTGAAATGGTGAGAACTTTCCTAGTTTAGCAAATCACTATATCAACCAATAAGATGCATATAAAATAACCTTCTACTTTTAAGAGAAACAAAAAAAAAAAACCTGTTCAATCTAAATGCTTGTCAAGTTTACCGTGCTTCTGCCTACCATACAAACAAATTTACAAACAATCAGTTGATAATTGGAGTTCCCCATGAATTGCTGTTATTAACTGTGTTTTCACCAGCCAGCTCTTCTTTCTTTTGATCTAACATGAATTCTGAAACCAAAAAAAAAAAGGAAGAAAAGAGAATTAATAAATTTGTAACATAAAGAGAGAGAATTGAAAAAATTAGGGATGTATTACATGCCGTGATGTGACCAAGCCACATTTTTATGTGTAGTGATCAAATTGGGATGGACGGTCATTAGTCACGCCGTGATTGGTCATGTTAAATTTTTTTTTTCTGTGATTTAATTTAATTTATTTAAAATTCACTATTAGATCAAGATCTAACAGTTCTTATCACGTGTGACACATGACCATGTACCGTGCCGTATTAATTTTCTGAAAGATGTCACGGTACGGAAAATGCGAGTCACAACACGTGACTGACACACGTACCGTGTTGTGACGCATCCAATCACGGCGTGACTTTTTTTACATTCCTAATTAAAAAAACTGAGAATACCTTAGTCCTTGCTAGCCCGGAAACTGAGGCCAACTTTGATTTCACCACAGTATGATTTATCAGCAAGCACAACACTGTGTTTAGATGGGTGTTGCTCCAAGTATCCTTTCTCCATGCCAATAGCAACTAGATCAGTCACATTTATCCTGGATTTTGTAATAAAAAAATTAGCCCCTTTTGAATTTTCATAAATCTGTGTTACACTTTAGCAAATTATTTTGTCACTTAACTAATTAACCAGGATTAAGCACCATTACCATAAAAATGCTTGAAAAGAAAAGTGTGGTCATAGTTGCAAATATACTGGTATGAATCAGATGATACGCAAATAAATCAAATCAAATCAAATCACTATATAATTAGAACCAGAATACTATGTATACTTACGTGGCTTCGCCGATGTAGTCATCACGGGAGAAGGTGTCGTGGTCCATGAGCTTGAAAACCAGTTTGTGTTGCAAGTCTGATGTGTTTACCATGAACTTGAATGTTTCATTCCATACTGGATTTCTTCCTCCCTCTGCATTTTCAACAAAATTTTGCACATCACATATTATTCTCTTAGTCTGTTAAACAGCCGAGTAACTATTATTCTCTACTAAGTACCAGCCTTTGATTTAATGGCAAAAACAATGCCTTTTGTGAAAGAGTTCACATGTTCAAAATTCAATGGAAGACGCGTAGCATAGAGGGTCTCCGTACAACAGTTCAATATTTGAGTTTGCAAAATCCTAACTATTTATCCGAACCATTCAACATGATCTCCATATGAATATATACTTGCAAACCAAATTTTACATTTTTTAAACTTTTTTCACTATTTTTTTAGATAGTTAGAAAATCACTTGATCTGAAAATTCTGTACTATTTAGATCAAGTGATTTTCTACCTATCTAAAAAAATAGTAAAAAAAAATCTAAAAAATGTAAAATTTGGTTTGCAAGTATATATTCATATGGAGATCATGTTGAACGGTTCGGATCAACCGTTAGGATTTTGAAAACTCAAATATTGAGCCGTTGCACGAGGCCCTCTATGCTACGCGTAGCATATTAGCATTTTCCGTATATTAAACCAATTGGGTGATTTAACAGCAACTTTACTCAAAATAAAAAAAATGGCTCCTAAAAAGAGAAAATTAAGCAGTATTGCTTTCTTGATAGATTTGATTTTCCTAAAATTCCTTGCGTAAAGGCACGTCTTGCAGAGCTGGATTGCTATATCCCAAACAAATTATGCCGTAAAAGAAGAAAAAAAAGGGAGATGTACGTTTTGCTTGAGAAATGAAATCTAGCATGACTAAACATAGTAAAACAAGATTGACTATGCCCTCTATTTTTTTTTTCAATTTTAATCCTCTAATAATCCTATAAACATACCTCGCTTGATGCTGCTCTTGCGCTCTTGACTCCTATACTGTATTGTAACATAAGGATCTATCTTCCCTGCTGTCACAATTTAAAACATGAACAAAGAACACCTTAGATTTTTTTCTTTTTTCTTTTTACAAAGAAACATTGATTGCAGCTGTGAAATTACAAAAGAAATTAAACAGCTTACCTAGAAAATCTGTATCAGCTAATCCCTTTGCATCTACAAGCAACACCTCTAATGTACCTTTTCCCATCTCTTCTCGATCGCCTTCTTTCCTTTTTTGTTGAATATTTTCTTTGCTTCTTAGTTTCTCAATGTCTTCTCTCGTAGATACATTTCTGGAGAGAAAACAGTATTATAAAGGACTCAACCATACGACAAAGTCGTTGGTCAATATATTTACAACGTAGTTTTTACTTCATGCAGCTCACGGACAATAAATTAATCAGTGCTTCATATGACTTTTGCGCTTCATGAAGTAGAAACTATTCTGTCAATATATTTACTCGCAGTCGTCGATGTTGAATAAGTTATAGCATTTATACGCACATGGACATAAACGCCCTCCTCTGCTCAAGGCGAAAAGGTCTTGGTCTACGGGGGAAAATTTTAGGTGAACCCGGGCTACCATTAAATGTACATATTAGGAGAAAAAAAAGAAGACTTGGTCTACATCTAGAAGACAAACTAGTATGCATTTATAATTAATTCAGTAACGAAATCATACAATATTTATAAATAATATCTATGAAATTAAGTATATTATGACTTTAAATTAAATTGTTAGAGCATCATCATTTCAGGAACTTTTGAAATTTCTAATATAACGTGGTGATTTCTATTTCAATTACAGAGATGTACCATAATTTCTTATTTAGAAACTATTCGGCAAAATTTATTATTAAGAAATTGTTTCTAGTTGCCACGCTAGCTAAATGATTTGCTCAAATTATTTCTAATCACCATGTAGTCTATTTAAACTCTAAAAATTAATTTCAGAGAAATATAAAAGTTTAGTACAATCCAAAAAAATTGCTACATATTTACTGATTTCTAATTTAAAAAATATATATATATATATATATATATATAGTTTTTAAAACAACTAAAATGAATATACTACTTGAAAAAAAACATATTCCTATTAATTTTTTCTTCTTGATCACTGCTTAGTTTATTTTCTAACTCATTTAATTGCTTTCTTAGATTGGAGGGGCTGGCATCTGCAATCCATTTATATATATATATATATATATATATATATATATGCCATGGGTAGCTAAGAGGCCTCCCATGCTACGGCTCAATATTCGACTTTTCAAAATCCTAACGGTCGATCCGAACCGTTCATCTTGTTCTCCATATTAATATGTGTTTGGAGACCAAATTTTACATTTTTTGGAAATTTTTTACTATTTTTTAGATTTATTGAATATTGTTGTTTTTTATGGTCCAGATTTGTCTGAAAAACAGCGATTTTCAATAAATCTAAAAAAATAGTAAAAAATTTCCAAAAAATGTAAAATTTGGTCTCCAAGCACATATTAATATGGAGAACAAGATGAATGGTTCGGATCGACCGTTATAATTTTGAAAAGTCGAATATTGAGCCGTAGCACGGGAGGCCTCTTAGCTACCCATAGCACCGTAGCCAAGTCCTATATATATATAATTTTGCTCAATAAAGGGGTGCCTAAATATATTGATTATATCATCCTTGTTTTGTTTCCTTTTACAAAGTGTACTTTGACATCTATAATGAACCATTTTTTTTGGTTCCTCAAATAGTATTTGGCGAGTTGTGCATCTCCTCAAATAAATACATATTACAACCATAAATATCTTCTGTGATGTAACCATTGTATCAGAACTTACAAAATGTTTTGCAAGATTAAATGTATTAAATAGCATACAACATATATGTAGTTCTTTGTATGATAATTTAAGAACCTAGTTATATGAATATATGATGTCAAAGCTCCATGTATGAAATTGCAAAAATGTCAACGATCATTTAGATAATTTATTTAATAATTTTTATATGGACTTTATTGATAGTGACTCATCAATATTTTAAAAAATGTATATATTAATAGCTTTCTATTTAAGGACTTACCCATTGACTGCCAAAATATTTGTTGTCGTTGTTGCTAATTTTGTTATTGGTATAATTGTGATTATTGTTATTTTTTCGTATTGGTAATTTATTTTATTTTTCTCGATGCCTTTGGAGGGCTTCTACAACATAATTTATAACACATCTATAAATATAAATCCAGTATGGCAGTCCGGAGAGAGGATTATCTTCTTTGGAATTGGATTTTGTCCCATTCAAAGCCGGGATTTATCCTTTGATTTGCTTTAAAATTCGTGTCAATATATTTAAAACTTAATAACTTAGAATAGGTTCATAAATCTGAACCATTCATATAAATTTTAACACATATCAAACGATTTACAACTGATTTTGAATGAGATTTTGTTCAAAGTTCTTTGGATAAAAACTCCACCTATCTTCTTCTCCGTTAGAATAAGTCTATCAAAATATAAACAAGGAGGATATGATTATATGCATATTACATAAAGAAAAGTGTCGTAGACTCATATTTTCATTTTTAAAGTCCAAATAATTGATCTGAACTATTTAGTATGATCTTTATATGTAAATGTACTTGCATACCAAATTATATATTTTCAGAATCTTTTTAATTTTTTAGATAGAAAATCACATGTAAATTCTATATTATCCAAAATAAGTGCTTTTCTACCTATCTAAAATAGTAGTTACAAACTTAAAAAAAAAAAAAAAATTGATCTACAAATATATATGTTCATATAGAGATATCGACTATTTGAATATCATAGCCTCACTCAAATATAAATAATACCAAAATTATTTCTAGTATTTTGCCAAAAAAAATAAATAAAAAAACTCTGATTTCTAGAGAATTTGACTTCTACCACAGTTGCAGAACGCCAGTGCGGATCCAAATGCTTGGGTCTGCACTATGCCGATGCGAACCCATATTTAGAACTGCATCGGCATAATGCGGCACTATGCCGATCCAATTACCTTGATTTCCAATTTGAAATTGAAGTTTGAGCCCGCAATTATGCGATTTTCCTGGCACATACCATAATATTTCTTTAGACAAAAAAAAATATTGGGGCCGCACTATGCCGATGCGAACTCGTATATGGGTCTGCATCGGCCTATGCCGGACCCCAACGTTTGAATCCGCACCGGTGTTATGTAGCCATGGTAGAAATCAAACTCTCCATAATTGGGATTTTTTTGGTTTATTTTTATTTTTCCGAAAATGATAGAAATAAAAATTTGGTAAATAATATATATGTAAATTAACGAATTGTACTATATACAAAAAATATATGAACTATTTGGACGGTATTCTACATTAAAGCAGCTCAAAACATGTATTTGAGTTCTAAAACATTAGAACTTATTTGAGGAGTGTGTAATTAACATTTTTGTTCCTTAATAATACCCACACTGCATTCAATTTAAACAATGATGAATTTCTTTTTGAAAACTTAGCAGAGGCTGCAACAATGATGAATTTCATATTATTTACTTTGGCAAAAATAAGCTAACACATATACTGACATATCAATAAAGAGGAGAGTTTCAATACCTCATGTCTTCCATGTTTCATCATACTTCATATTTTATATCTTTAATTTCAAAGTTCAAATTATCAATTCGAACCGCTCAACATAATATCTATGCTAACATATGTTTGGGGATGAAATTTTATAATTAATTTTTTTTTTTACTATTTTTTAGATAGGTAGAAAATTACTGTTTTTGAACGGTCCATAAACAACGATTTTTTTTTATCTATCTTAGAAAATAGTAAAAAAAGTTTCAAAAATTATAAAATTTCATCTCCATGCATATTTTAGTATGAATATTACGTTAAGCGGTTCGGATCGACATTTTGGACTTTGAAAATAAAAATATAAAATATGAGGCATATGATGTATGAAAGACATGAAATATTAGAGATTTAATAAAATGGTCAAAATAATGATCACATTTTTACTTTGAATTATTGGTTTGAATTGTTTATAGTAGGAAATCAATAATCCTTTTGCAGATAATGGTCACAATAACTTGTGCAGCTGTGCTCCAAGCCCATGGAAGTAGAGATTTTTTAAAGTCACAGTACATAGTTGCAGGGTTTCATGATTATATAAAAGGAAACCAGGAATTAAATATTGAGCAGCCGAACTTGAACTTGGGAGCCACCAACCCGGAATTTTTTTTATAAACCATAAATAATTAAATAAATATTACGGAACCATTTTTTTTTAAAAACCATAAAGATCAGACGGTCAGTCCTGTCTCACAATCAGTTTTGTTTTTAAAAAAAAAAAAAAAAAATTGAGACCGAACAGTCCGTCCGGTCTCAAATTTTTTATTTTATTTTTATAAAACAGATTTTTTTTTAATTTTTTTTATTTTTTGTATTAAAATATTAGAAATGTTGAATATATTTCTTTGAAAATAGATAAAATACAATATAATTTGATTTATTAGAAAGATTGCAACAAATAACCCGGATCAATATTTTTCAGATCTGGTTTTTCGTGACTGTAAGAAAAATTAATATATTTCTTTATGTGTTATTGGAAAAAAAATAAAAATGCTTAGATTCTGAGTTATTGATCCCGGTTCAAAAGTCACTTCTAGGTAATCCAGAAAATATTGTGATCCTTCTAGTACATTTAATTTATGAAAAGTTGTATCTATTTTTGAAAAAAAAAACAAAAACTTTAAGTTATTTAATGATTATTATTCAAAAAGAATTCTCAAAATAGATACATTTTTTTTATAAATTAAATGTACTAGAAGGATCACAATATTTTTTGGATTATCTAGAAGTGACTTTTGAACCGGGATCAATAACTCAGAATCTAAGCATTTTTATTTTTTTTCCAATAACATATAAAAAAATATATTAATTTTTCTTACAGCCGCGAAAAATCCGATATGAAAAATATTGATCCGGGTTATTTGTTGCAGTCTTTCTAATAAATCAAATTATATCGTATTTCATTTATTTTCAAAGAAATATATTCAACATTTCTAATATTTTAATACAAAAAATAAAAAATTTCTGTTTTATAAAAATAAAATAAAAAATTGAGACCGGACGGACCGTTCGGTCTCAATTTTTTTTTTAAAAACAGAACTGATTGTGAGACCGGACGGACCGTCCGGTCTTTATGGTTTTTTTTTAAAAAAAGTAATCATATTGGTTCCATAAAATTCATTTAATTATTTATGGTTTATAAAAAAAATTCACCAACCCGGGTAGTCGGAATGAACTCTTCTTCTTTTCTTGAGAAAATGAGGACTCTTCTATTCTTCAATTCGGATCGTTTAAAATCGATCAAACGGTTTCAATTACATCTAATTTGTTTTAATAGATTATATTAATATAAAAAAAATAATTAAAGCAGGTTGATTGATTTTAAATGGTTCGAATTAGAGAATAGGAGGATGCTTTTCTCAAGAAAATGAGCAGATTGGCTTAACCCGAGTAGTCTTGGTCCAATGATCCAGCCTGGACGACTGGTAGTTGGATTACTTGGACAGATCCTAATTTGACCCTTATTCCGGTCAATACAATCCCTCGTGTGATTTCGTTACTGAATTAATTCAGCGTAGATAGGGGTGTCAACGGACCCTTTTATTCGTTTATCCGATTTGGATAGTATCCCAAAATACAGATAAAAATAAAAAAAAATCGTTAACTTATTAAATATAGTTAAAAAATACGGATAAAAGTAAAAAAAAATTCGTTGACTTATTAAATATAAGCGAGGTTGCAAGGATAATAATGTTTTTATTATTTTATTCATTATTGTATAAGATAATTTTAAAAATAAAATTATATATTTTAATTATATATATATATATATATTTAATTATTATATATTTTGAAATAAAATTATATATATATAGATATATATTTGTATGAAAATGATATCTGATACAATAAAATTTTATATTTTATTAAATTTTCATAATACAAATTAGTTGTATTCATTATTATTATTATTTTTTGAAAATATTTTATTGAAAATATAAATCAAAATGTCAATGGTACTTTTTTTATCCGTTTACCCGATCTGTACCGTATTCGAAAAGACGGATAAGAATAAATATCATTTTTCGTTATCATAATGGATACGGTTATGAAAATGCCTCCGCCCGAGCCATTACACTTAGAGGTGGTATCAAGGAATGCAAACATCGGTCAAAGTCAAATAAGGAATGCTTAGCGATCCAATAATTTTAATTTTTTAATCATTTCTTTTGAAATTTAATTAATAATTTTATGAAGTTTTTATACAGTCAATTTCCTTGTAAACATCGTGCTTCAATTTTAATTTGCAGTTGTGAAAAGTTAGACTTCAAATTCTAACTGTCATATATTATGCGTTTTATGTTTAGCATTTTGAATTATATAAAGTATATATGTGAAATGATTTTATTTGATCAAGAAATAATTTTAATATGGATTTTTAGTCAAACTAAAAGCTAGTATGGATTTAAGAAATAATTACCAACAATCATGTTTACTATTTACTATTATAGTGCTCATTCAACAAATTAAATTAATTAGGGTGTTCTTAAGTTTATCTGAACTCAATTTTAAAATCTATCGGATTGGTTTCAAATGAAGAATCCGATATAAATTTTAAGTCAAAGTAAAAGACAAAACGGTAATTCCATAGATTTGAAAAAAGAAAAAAGATAAAATGGTAATTCTTAGATTATCAATATTTTAAGGCATTTGATGAGATACACCTCTCTGGAAATCATTGTTATCTCACCAGAAAACCCTAATTATTCCTGACTAGGTCAAATCTGGCTATTTTAAACGGTTAATTTTTATAATAAGCTTAATTCATAATTTTGAAATGACTTTTGGGTGGTTTTAGGATCTTACATATGGTCAAAATTAATTAAAATGATCTGATAAACAACTACAAATACCGCATAATTTGTTCGTAAAATTTCATGCATATTTGTTATTCAACACAAATAATAATTTTTTTTTTGGGTTGAAAATCATAGACAGTTTCATTGATATAAAGTAACTGTTACACAGGATTAGATAACAAGTGTCTATGAAAAACTCACAGCTAAACAAAACAAAAAACGTACAGGGATATGTGCATCTTGTTGACGCAAATTGATTATCCTTGCTTGATGAGAGTGATAGAAGCCTAGCGATGGTGTCCTCTGTACGCAGAAATCAGACTGGGAACTAAATCAATCGGACCAGGACAGTCACCCATCAACTGAGAAGGCACTGAATCAAACTAGACTGGGAACTAAATCAACCAGTCCAGAACAATCACATCGAAACAGAAAGAGAAGCAGAAGTTGCGGAAAACAACCAAAAACAACACACACATTATCATCACAAAAACTGAACATTTATTCGACTATATATAAAGTAGCTAGAGGTACCACTCATTCCACCTACTTTTTCATTGCCAAAGAGCAGAAGAAGAGCTGAAAAAAATGTAAGAAAAAGTAAACCGCTGATACTGAAGAATAAAATCCCCAGAAGAACGAGGTAAAGAGAAATGACCAGATCCATGAAGCGGAAAAATCCGCTAAATGAAAGTACCAGCTCGAGTGACGATGGACGAATGGAGCAATGAGCAGTGACCAGATCTACTAGGCGGAAGAACCGAAATCGAAAACCTGATCCACCAGACAGAAGCATTGGCTCAAAAGGATAGAAAGACTGTATATGGAGAGAGGAGGGTGAGTGGGAAAATTTACTATATTATCTTGACCGTCCGATTTATAGAAAAGAAATGCTTCACATTTCATTCATAGCAAAATTTATTTCTTATTGCTTAAATATATATAACAAAAGAATAGCACATAGTAACATAAAAGTCAGGATGGCCGAGTGGTCTAAGGCGCCAGACTCAAGTTCTGGTTCTCGTGAGAGAGCGTGGGTTCAAATCCCACTTCTGACATCTTTTTTAAAATTGTTTATTTTTTGTTTATTTTTTGGATGTTTTTTGTGGGAGAATGTACAAATTGCCCTTCATTTTCAAACCAACAAACAAAATACCCCTCTTCATAAATTATTAACAAAATGTCCTTGTGGGCTCCACTTTCCCTTCCCTTTTCTCTCCCTCTCACTTCTCCTCATTTACTCTCCATCATTTTTTATTTAAAATGGAGGGTTATGCAATATACCAACAAATATAAACACATTTCCTTGTTGCATAATTTGTCGTGTTTTATTTAATAAACCAATCTCTGTATGCAATTTTTTTTTATTTCAAATGGAGGATTATATAACAGATCATAAAATATAAAATGCATCAAGATTGGTTTATTATTTAATGTTGGTCATTAAATTGCTTTCAATTTAAAAATTGTAATAAAATTATTTATTATTATGTTATTAATATTTTCTACTAGATTCATGAAGTCTGTAGCGAATATTATTTTCTTAATATTTTGTACTTTATCCATAAAGTTTGTAGAATGTAGCAGATATTTATAAATTCTTTTTGTTGCTGATTAAATTGCATTGAGATTGTTTCATGATGTGTTAAATTAGTTTATTATTTTTGAAGCAAATATGAATTTTTTTGTTGCAAATATTTTGTACTTCATCGCATCAATATTAGTTTATTATTTTTGTTATATCGTTTTTCAAGCTTGCGTACAGAGCAGGAACATATGCGTTTTATATCATTACTTATAATGTTTTTAATCATCCTTTTAACTACTGTTGTTATGTTAAATTCAACTATTTAAATTTCAATTATCATTTCTGGTAAAATATTTTTTTTCCTATTGCACATTTCAAACTGGTACAAAGAATGTATGGGGGTGTCGTTCATTTTAATTCATGTCATGGAGCTAATTTAACACTTCATGAAACAATCTCAATGCAATTTAATCAGCAACAAAAAAAATTAATAAATATCTGCTACATCCTACAAAATTTATGGATAAAGTACAAAATATTAAGAAAATAATATTTGCTACAGATTTCATGGATCTAGTAGAAAATATTAATAACTTAATAATAAATAATTTTATTACAATTTTTACATTGAAAGCAATTTAATCACCAACATTAAATAATAAACCAATCTTGATGCGTTTTATATTTTATGGTCTATTGTATAATCCTCCATTTAAAATAAAAAAATTGCATAAGGAGATTGGTTTCTTAAATAAAACACAACATATTATGCAACAATGAAATGTGTTTTATATTTGTTGGTATGTTGCATAACCCTCCATTTTAAATAAAAAATGATGGAGAGTAAATGAGGAGAAGTGAGAGAGAGAGAGAAAAGGAAAGAGAAAGTGGAGCCCACAAGAGCATTTTGTTAATAATATATGAAGAGGGATATTTTGTTTGTTGGTTTGAAAATGAAGGGCAATTTGTACATTCTCCCGTTTGTTATCTTCATTTTTAGAAAAACTTAGCTCATCTAGGTCATTTTATTGGATAACTATTTTGGACCTTCAGACTTACTTTTTGCTCGAACTTTCGAAAATACACATTTAACGCTTGCAACTGTTAATTATTGGATAATACACACTTATTAATTTAAACTTTCATGTTTATTATGAATAACTTCCAAAATGCAGGAATAAATATGTTGTTATTCCTTTTGGATAACAGGACTTTGTTATTCTTCATCCAATCATTTTCTTTATGTGCGGATTTCAGTAAAGATACTTTATTATACACGAATCTCAAAAATTAAAAGGCTGAACGAGGAATAACAGGCAGGGGCGGACCTAGCATGTAACAGGAGAGCAGCTACTGCCTTGAATTTTGAGTTTTAGTGGTAATCTATCAGTACTGATCAACTTTGCCTCCATGAAATTTTTTTTGTCTTTTTTGTCCCCCTCTGGATATTTGATTTGTAATTCGGATTAAATTTAGTGTTAAAATCAAAATATATATTTTTTTTAATTATGATTCGCAATTAGAATTATAAGTTAAAGCATTAGAAATTACAAGTCAGAGCATTGAAAAATATAAGTCAAAACATTGGTTTTTTTTATCTAGTACTCAATTAGTTAATGACGAAAATCCTGAATCCGTCCCTGATAATAGGCTGTTATCTCAAAGGAATAACAGTAGATTTATCATTTGGCCATTCGGTTTTTTCTCAAATGATGTCCAAAAATAACTTCAATATAGGCATGTTTATAAAACATTTATGTTTCAACTAAATATGGTGTAGAATTTTATTTATATCACATATTTTCATTTTTATTTCCAAAATGCAAACAAACGTTCTGAGCTGCTCAACATAATTTCATATTAAAATGTGCTAGAAGACCAAATTTTATATTTTTTAGATAAGTATAAAATTATTTTTTTTGGATAATAAAAAATTTCTTAAAAACATTGATTTTTTATTTGATTTTCAATATTTACCATAAAAAATATTTTCGATACATCAAAACTTGTATGCATAAAAAAAATTACATTGACAATGTTTTTTTTAGATAAGTACGAACTTGATTTAAAATTTTAATGTGTTAGAAAGAATGACTTGCGTGTAAATTTAATTTTAAATTTTGTATATAAATTTTGGGGAGTGCTATATTGAAAGCATCAATTTTGATTTTGAGGAGTGCTATATTGAAATTTTTCTCTCTAAATACCTATTTTACCCTCAAATTCCCTCTTCCTTATTTGTTTCAATTAATTCTATCATAATTATTCACAAGTTAATAAAGGAAATAAATATATAAACAAGCTGCAACCTCAATTGGAATGATGAAACAAATAAGATGAAAATTCAGGTCACAAATAGGTCCTTCCAAATCCAATACATTATTGATAAAAAAAAATTAAATATATAATTAATGATAACAATTGGGTTTGTATTCCCATTTGTTTATTTCTGTCTAGACATAGCCAAAGTAATGAGTATTGGACATAAAATATGGTATTAAGACTAAAGGATAAATTATTTATCAAATAATTTCTGAGTAGAAAATATTGCATCCTAGTTGACTTTTGTTATACAAAACATAAACAGATCTGGTGCTGCAAATTTAAGGACCATTGAGATTAGTAATTAGAGTTTCCTGATCAGATTATACATGAGCACCGAAATTACCAAAAGTACATTGAAATATACTATGGTTGCTAATTTTCATGTACAAGATTTTATGATAGCTTACATTTTTTTTCTCTCATTGTACTTGAGAACCACAATTAATATATAATTCTAAAGCAATCTCAAAAACCATTTACAGAGCAAAAAAAAAAAATTCGCAAAGATAATTTAACGGGTCGTTAAGTGACACATAAATTTGTGTTTTATTTTGTGAACTTGTGCTTGTATGGATATTTTATGCTAATTCTAAGATAATTTTTAAATTTTACAAAAAAAATAATTTTTTTTTTGTCATTTTCATTGGACGGCCTTGTGCTTACTGATTTCTCTACTATTATTTGTGTGCTTACTGACCTTGATACACCATTAAATCAGGAGCTTTCTAGCCGTTTGAAATCATTCAATGATGTGGTACCAACATGAAGTGACTGGAGGAAGACATTAGAAGTCGCGTATATCTCTAGGTTTTAAGTATAACAATTATTATTTTTTTTTTTGTGTGCGCTATGTTTGTTTACTTTAAGTTATAGTATGAGTAATTGTTAGTTTAAGCTATAGAAGTAATTGTTAGCACAGTGATATTTCGGAGGACACAATGGGTATTTAGATTTTGAGTTTAAATTGAATTTAAGGATATACTCATATTGCTTGTTTATATATTTATTTCTCTTATTAACTTGTGAATTAATTATGACAGAATTAATTGGAACAAATAAGGAAGAGATAATATAAGAGTAAAATAGGTATTTAGAGAGAAAAGTTTCTCTCCTCTCTCAAAATCACAATTGATGCTCTCAATATAGCACTCCCCATAAATTTTCTTTGTAAACACATCAAAACGTGTGGGCAAATTTATATTGCGCATCAATATTTGTGCAAGTACCCAAACATTGTGTGATGGCTCCACCAAGCAATGTTTCTTCTTTTCTTCAATTATAATTATCCAATTAAACAAGAGTAAGTAAGATATATTTACTTTGCTTTTAAGACTAGTTCTAAATTTTTAGTTATAAAATATTCACGATTATAACAACATTTAAATAACATATAAGAACCATCCAACAAAATATATATAATGTATTGAAGAAGTTTTTTAAAATCTATTTTATTTTGCTTAAAAAAATCACAAGGAATTTATCCCCATTTAGATTACTTGGAAGTCAAATACCAAAAAGTTACTTGACAAAATTAGCTTGCCTCTCAATACGTAAAGATATTGACAAAATTGTTTTGACTTCATACAATGCACAAGTCATATGTTTTTTCATTTTGAATCTATTGTTGGTTTTGCATGAAGTCAAAACAACGCTCTTAATAATTTTCGTAGGTGCATGCAACATCGGCAACGGAAAACTAGATAAAAATGTTGAGAAAAAAAACTTCATGACTGATAAGAGACTCTAGTTTTACATAACACAACTAGGTCAGAGTATAACAGTAAAGATATAAAATTAAAAAGCTACACATCCAACAGTCCGGTGCTGATACTGATAAGATAGCTTGATCTTAATTAAACAGATGACTTGACAGTGGCAGACTTTATAATCTCCACAAATTCAGGCTGCAATATTAAAATTAGAGTAATAAAACAAAGTAATTAGGGGAAAATTTTAATAGGGGGGTTGAAACTTAAATTGCACAATATGTAATAGGTGGAATTTTAACCCAAAGTCTCCACAATCACAAAGTAGAGCTCTAATACTACAAGTAAATATTTGATATTTTATCAGGGGAGATAGACTATATAAAAAAAATTTAAAAATTAAATTTCAATATACATTATTAAAATTTGAAAATCATAAGAGTGGCTAAGCACCCCTATGAATAAATGTAGATCCTGCCGTGAAAGTAATGTACTAAACTATAGTTTAGCAAAAGAAGAAAAGAGTCAAAATGAAAGAAGTGTAACCTTGAGAGAAGCACCACCAACAAGAAATCCATCAATGTCAGCTTGTTCCGCAAGTTCTCGGCAATTAGCCGCATTCACAGAACCTGACTTGTCAAAAAATGACTACGTGTAAGATGACATTTACTTCATATATTTTCAAATTGCCAAAAAAGCCGCAAAGGTCTATGATGCAATATGTCTGGGGCTGAGATTAGAATTGGTATGGTTGAGCAATTAGTTGACTGTTCTATCAATGAAGCATGTGTTGAGTGCTGAGACCACCTGGCCTGTTTAAGTTTTTTGGGGAATTAGGAGAAAAAGTAGGGGTCTTACTGAAAATATTTGGGTTCCTCAAAATGTCTCCAAAAGTTCCATTAATGGTTAGCAAAAGAGAAAAGTTCAGAAACACTAGTGAGAATCACCAAAATACCTCTACAAACTTGATGCAAGATTTTGTCTTGTCAAATTACAGGTTTGTTAAATTTAAGCTGAAAATTGTTACTAGCCAGTGTAGCCTCAAACAATATTCGATAGACAGTAAGTAAAATGATGCCGAGTTTTTTACCACACACTTAATGACATGGTACCAGTACAAACTAGCAATACTATAACAACAAAGAGTAGGGTTAAAATGCTCCATTGGCCACAATCACGCCTCACATTCTTGTCTCCGTTTTCAAAGTCCAAACATTGAGCAGATCTCCATATTAAAATGTGCTTGGAGACCAAATTTTATATTTACTGAAAATTTTGTACTATTTTTTTAGATAGGTACAAAATCATTGTTTTTCGGAAGATTCTGGACCATCCAAAAACAGTGATTTTGTCCCTATTTAACAAATTTGTAATTTTTTTTAAATGTAAAAATTGGTCTCCAAGCACATTTCAGTTTGAAGATCATGTTGAGCGGTTCAGATTTCGGACATCGAAAACGGATATAGCCCAATAAGCTAGCAAATCTATCTAAAACCAAGTAGTCAATTAAAGTTGGACATGGATTTGTTATCATCGAATTCCATATTACTGAAATTTAAATATAGCGAAAAGGCATACCTCCATAGATAATGCGGGTAGATGAAGCAACTTCAGCACTGACATTTGTGTTCAGCCATTCCCTCAGCCCAACGTGGACCTATTATTTGAAAAACATTCAAATAAAAAAAAATGAAAAACATTACATTAGTAGCTTGAATAAAGATTTGTCTTTGGACTCGGGAGCAGAGTCAGACTTTCGAACAATGGGGATCAAACACATAATGAGGGTCAGTCATACAAAATTTTCCTATGGAGAATAGAGGTCAATTTTACAATATCATGACATTTAGATTTTACTCTAAATTATATTAAAAATCATACGTAAATATAAAAAAAAAAATTTTAAAAATGGGGGGTCAGTTGACCCCAGCGTTATAAAATTCGGTTTTATGCGGCGAATATACGGCCGTAAAAAAATGGGGGTCAGTTGACCCCCATTCCTTTGACCTAGGTCTGCCTTTGCTTGGACTGTTGACAACTATAAACAATTATATTACTGTTTGTAATCTTCTCACATTACTTGTGCATTTCTCTCTATTCTTCTCTCTACTCTTCTAATACTAAATCCTCGATTCAACTTGCAACTATATCTGATTGCTATATCCAATTCTGAAGTCTACCAGATAAATAAGAGTGAGGCTATGGTACTTTGCAAAGCGCGGATTGGTTCGTGCTATGGATATATATCTTCATTTTAAAAATCTAAATAGTTGATCTGAACCGCTCAACATGATCTTCATATGAAAATGCACTAAGACACCAAATTATATATTTTTTAGATTTGTTTTTACTATCTTTTAAATAGGTAGAAAATTACTATTTTCGGATGGTCTAGAATCTTTAGATCATGAGATTTTCTACCTATCTAAAAAAATAGTAAAAGAAAATTAAAAAACTAAAAAAATTGATCTCCAAGTACATTTTCATATGGAGATAATGCTGAACGGTTCGGATGGACTATTTGGACTTTGAAAACAAAGATATATATCCATAGTATGGACCAATCCGCGCTTTGCAAAGTACCATAGCCTCACTCGGTAAATAATTAATAACACAAAATTAAATCCAATAAAGAGAAAATGGAGGAGAACCAACTTCCTGAGCCTGAGCAGGGGTGGCAACTTTTCCAGTTCCAATAGCCCAAACCGGCTCATATGCCAGTACAACATTTGTCCAATATGTTATCTTTTCTGCATTATTACAAAGCAAACAGATGAGAAGCATATTTCGGTGGTCAAATGTAGAGTATATAAGACGACAAAAAGAAAAAAAATTCAATATACTTTTACTGATTTCTGATACTGGACCTAAGCTTCATAGTAACAGACTGGACTGACACCAATCCAAATTGCATTTTTTTAATGTTCTTTAAAACTGAAACATCATGTTCAGGCTACATTAAGCCTAATTAACCCTCAATAATCCAATAAAAATGGAAAGCAAGAAAAAGTAGTAAAAAAATATTGAGCCTAGCTGCTACTCAATTCTAGCATCAGCTTTATTCAGTCTAAATATGCTTAACAAAAAACAGTCTTCTCAATTTATGCTAACAGATTATAAGAAACAAATTCCTACACATTTTACAACATTAATAGAGTAGAACTAGGATGTTCTTAAGCTCACCTAACAAATTTAGTAAATTAACCATTTAATATATGTAATATATGTAAATAAAATGCATGAATCAGAATAGGAAAAAAACCTGCAATAGCCTTGGTCTGTGCAGCAACAACATCCATAGTAGACCCCGCTTCACGCTGTTCAAGGGTCTCACCAACACATGCTATCACCTTTAAGCCTTGCGAAAGTGCATATCCCACTTTATCAGCTACAAACTACCATTTCAAATATAGAAGTGGTACAGGAAAATAACAGTTAGTATGGATGGTTATCTTTTTATTACATACTACCAAGGAAAATTACTACATGTGGCAATTCTCTGCATTTCTCAGATAATTTGTGCAATTACGAAAAAGATTGGAAATTTTAATTGAGAGCAAGGTTTATCATATGAGATGAAAGCACCATACCAGTCGCAAGTTGCATTCAGAGAACAGTGTTTGCTGGTTGATTTAGATAATAGAGGCACAAAAAATAATGTTTGTTAAAATAAAATTAGCCTCAAATGAACCTGCATGACACCTATAGGTACCATATCGCACCACTACACTTTATTTAGGGTAACCTGTTCTTTATTTTCTTTTCCCCAGTACATGTGTAAATTTAGAGATATGTAATCAAAGGGTACGCACATCATTCGATTCGCCTAAGAGACTTCTCCTCTCAGAATGGCCCAGTATAACCCAGGGAATGCCTAGATTAACCAGCATTTCGGCACTGCAATTGCAGATCAAGGATAAATAACATTTGTCAGTCGAATTTTAATTGCTAATTCAAGAAAATCCTTCGAGAGATAGAAAGACACGGTTCATTTCTGTGTAAACTTAATTGAATAAATATAAATACCTGATTTCACCAGTAAAGGCACCACCTTTTCTGACCCAGCAATTTTGTGCGGCTATAGCAAAATCAGATCTCAACAAAGCTTTTACCAGAGGGAGAAAGACAAAAGGAGGACTCACTACTACCTCTGAAAATAAAATTGTAACCTTTTTTAATTAACTAACTGGTCCATATAAATGCTTATCAAATGGTCCTTTAGTAAAGAGAATTATCACATTTACGACAGATCATGAGAACTTTGCTGGCTTCAAGTGATATATGTAATGTGCAAAGTAGAATAATAGTCAAGTATGTAGTTTAGGCTGCTGGCGCATGGGGCCCTCTTTTGTGAAAGGAACAGGATCTTTTCAAATAAACAAAAACCAGTGCATGTTTTGATAAATGATACAACACTTGACATATTACTGTGGTTGCAATGTGGGTAGGGGTAGGGTAAGCCATACGGGGATTTATTGTGCCCTTCTGCAACGATTTTTGCGAGTTAATTATAGCATAGCATGAGGTGCTAGCAACTTAGGTCCTTGTAAATAAACATTTTCTATTTTTTCAAATATAAATAAACTTAGGTATTTCGCAGCCAACCATAAAAAAAAAAAAAAATAGTCAAGTAAAGTTGCCCCTTTTAACTGGTTATACTGGTTCTAACATTAATTGGTCATAAGAAGTAAGAAGTAATGTCTTATGAAAGATTTCAACTGTTCAATGTCAGTATACATAATTCAAAAATGCACAAGCTTTCAAGTTCATTCTAGAACAACCGTATTCAATTGGAGCTAAAAGGGACAGCAATAGCTCTTTCTATTTAGCAAAAAAGAGAAGCTCTTATTTATATTAAACAAAGGTAGCAAGACGCAGGAATTATGCTAACGCACCGACAACATCCTCTGATGGCACCTCTACTTCATTAAGTGTTTTAACAAGCTTCTTCACATCATCCATTGTTCCATTCTGAAAATTAAAAAAATCAAGAAAAATCAAAATTACAATTCTTCAATTGAGAGAGAGAGAGAGAGAGTGGTACGCATTTCCAATTGCCTCCGACGAAGAACTTTCTCGCCATGGTTGTAACTAGTGAGGTAAGTTTGATCAGTAGCAGCATTTATAAAACACAAGCGGACTCCGGATACTCTAGTAACCCATATTTTGAGGTTGTATTCGAACCGTCCGATCAGAATCTGGGCCAATTGAGTTCATTAATATTCGTGCTGAAACAGATCTAAAGGCCCAGATCCAAACTCAAAATTTGGGTTACTTTAGGATCCGAATTCCAAAAGCAAGTGCGCAACGGGAAACGTCCGGAAGGGAAGAAAAGATTTGAGGTTTTTCTGTGTTTCTCTCAGTGTAGGACTGTGTGAATCGAGTCTGACTCTATTGGCTACATACTGGGTCATTCAGGCAGGTTGAGATTAATTTGGTCATTTCATTTTGTTCTTGTGTACAACAAATATTCTGTATTGAGTTGCCGTGTAAACTTTGTTTTTTATTATTTTATATTCCAGTGACAAATTGCCTGGGTTTAAGTTTGTTTTGATATTTTTTTCAGTTGATTGTGTGATATTTTTTTTTCAGTTGATTGTGGGTTTCTTCTTTATTCGCATTTTACAGTGATACAAGGAGACTCCCTACTTAAAAAAATAGTTCAAATCTGTCAGAGGCTTTTGAAGGTGCAAATAATCCTGTCTTTTTGTTTATTAGCATGCATGATCTCAGGCTCTCAGTGATGACTTTTGTATGACAAAAGTTTTATATTTGTTTCGAAATATAGTTTAAATATGATATCTCTTGTTCTGACTCTTGAATTTTATGTTTTTTTTTAACAGGAATCTCATCTTGTACAAAATTACCAACAAAAGTTATCACTTCATCAGAAGTCATCGAAGTTTGTACTAAGCTCATTTTATTCAAAAAAAAAAAAGTGAACTGACATTACTTTTCTGTATTTTTTTGCCTCTTATCAGATTTTGAAGAGGGTTGAATAATGAAATACTTTAATTTTGTAAATTTGATACTTTGATTATTGTGATATTTTGATATAATATGATTAATTTGAATTGTTGAGTGTTGATTATTTGTAGCGGTCACTGTACAAAATAATTCTCAAAAGTAAACAGGATCAGGTATTAAATTCTCTAAAATATATATAAAAAAAATTCAGGTATAATTCGAAAATAATAAATAAATTCTCAAAAGTTCGTGATTCGGAAATAATTCAGGTATAATTCGGAAATGATTTGGAATTATCTAGATCAGAGATCTCAGTCTTGTAAGAGCAAAAAAAAAATGTTATGAGAAAAATTCGCAAATAATTCAAAAAATTCAAAAAAGTTTTGTAAAATTCGCAAATAATTCGGCGTTCGATTAGACATCACCAAAGAAAATTATTCGGGTTTAATTTACAAATAATTTGCAAATCTTATAACTATGACTATGTCCGATATGATTGCTATTTTTTCACTAGTGTTTCGTACTTTTTGATTAAATTAATGTTGATAAATTAAGATAGTACAAAACTGCAACAAGTATCATCAAGGATGGTAGAAACAACTAAACAATATAAATACATCATTAATCCTTTGACTTAATTTGATTTTAGGATGTATTAAACGATTAACAAACACATTTCGTACCATCAAAATATGAAAATTCTCAAAAAAAAAGAAGATGAAACTTATGAGAGTTATAGAGTGAGAATATATAAATATAATGAGAGATTGACATACGTTTGGAAGAATGTCTATCTTAACAAGGTTGTGGGTAATTAGCAACCAACATAAGAAAATCTACTAACTGTGGGTATTGAGATTCATACAACATAAATTATTATCGAGAATCAGTTTTTGATCTAGTGACAAAAATAATATCTCTATGTGACAGATTTTAAGTTCAACACTCGATCGAATATTAAGCCTTGTATCAGTGGCGGAACTGGCGGGTGCAGGGGGGGGGGGGCAGGCAACCCCCATAAAATCAAAAGTTATAGTAGATATATGGAAGTATTAGGACCCGTGGCACCCCCAAGTTCACAATTAAATGTTAAGTACCCATTTAGCCCCATTAAGAAAAATAATTTGCTTGTTAGAAAGCTCAATAGCCCATAGCCCAATATCATTAAAAGGTATTTTTCTGAAGCTGCCATGGGAGAGAGAGAAATGGAGACTGTCGTGGCACCCCCTAAATTTTCATCCTGGTTCCGCCCCTGCCTTGTATAAATTTATGTCATCTACATGATCAATTTAAAAAACATTAGTGCAAGAACACTTACATTATAATAAAATAAAAATGAATATGAAAAAATTGTGTAGTTGCTAAGGCTGTGCTCACAAATTAGGAGTAAAACTTCATTAAAGGAAAGGTAAGGGAGGAGACAAGGTGGAAGCTCCTTTCCAAACAGTAATCTGTACACTCCGATTTGGGAGGTAACGATTTTGTCAAAATTGGATACGGAGCTCACCTTCGAACAGTGTTTTCTCCCCTCCGCTCTCTCTCCGATTCTCTCCTTCTGAAGCAAGTAAACTCGCCCGATTAGATCCGGTCTGATGTGCGCTCACCTCCGCATAGTGATTTCGCCCTTCCCTTTCCTCCGCATACCCTCATCTGGAGCACGCCCTAAAGCTAGCATAAACTCGGCACAAACCATAAGGGACCAGCTCTTCTATAATCCCATGTTCCATGTCATACCGGCTAAAACAACCAGTCACCAGTATAATAACTGTGGCCATGAGACCAATGTAACTTTTTGAAGTAGATATAATTTCCTCTAAGTCCCTTGAAATCATTGGCCCTCAAACAAAAACCATATTTATAATCCTGCAAGAAGAGAATTCGATCCCCAATCCCATTTAATTTAGACCATTGGCAACAACCAAAATCGTCTGTATGCTCCAATCGATACACCTCAAAATGATACTGATACGGGTAGTGTAGGGTAACAGGTCGTATGCTTCTGACTGGACTGAACTGGGCTCGACCTGCTAGAGGTTGCAGGCCGAGAGATGGAAGACCTAGGGGAGTCGAGTAATGATCCCGGGGATCAGGTCTCGGAAATACGTAAGCTGCTTCGGGGACAAGGGGAATGATCTCGGAGATATCATACTCTTACCTATCAGATATCTCGAAGGATGTGTGTGGGTGTAGGAATGTGATTTGTGCTAGGGTATCCGAGTATCTAGCCTTAATTCTTCGCCCTTTTCTTACGAAAGGAAGGGCCTTATATAGTAGACCCATGTACCGCCTTTCCCCAGCCAGGACAAGGCAGAATGTGAGTTGGTTACCAAAATATGTGAACATGACCATGTTTTGATCGTGTGAACAAAATTGGTAACCGACATGGTGATCAGTTATAAACAGTTAACATTTCGGAACCAACTTTGGGCGCCGTATAGCTGTTTCGTCCTAATTGGGCCGGCTTATTATGGGCTTCAATCATGAACCCCTGCATTGTTTCCCGGGTTGGCCTCGCCAAACGAGGTTCTAATCCCGGCTTTGTATGTGATCCAGATTGAAGCTATATGGACCGTAGAACATGGCCCTATCAGATACTTCCACGAGTTTTGAAAACATTCGCCAAGAAAATGTTCGTCGCCGTATATCATCACCACTCCAAGAAGATCTCCCATTGCATCAATCAGAAGTAAAAAACGTAACATACGTACGCGGATTCGGTATCTCTATGCTTGTCTTGGTTCCAGTTAGAGCGTCATAAACCCAAGTGACTTTACTTCAATTGATGCAAATATCCTTCCTTTGTAGAACCCAAACACAGCTGCTTGAGGAAGTATAATTGAGATGTATTTGATAGTATTAGGTGGTCGAAATCTGATAAATTGATATTTTATTTGATATTAGATGAAGCAATTCTGCTTTGCCCAATATTCCCTTCTGTTCTGATCTTCTCTACGACTTCTCTTTGAAGACGCTGATTACATTTTGAGCAAACAAGTAAACGTTAAGTACTTTTCATGAGTGTTTTCATACCGTTCTAATTAAACCACAAATAATTAAATTTCCATAGTTTTTTAAGGCCAAACAAAACAATATCCCAACAAATTTTGGAAAAATATAGCTATCACGACGGTAGTGTTATAGTGGATTGTTATATATATAATGGAGATACTAAAGTTTAATTTGTTATTGTGTGGCTAAAATTGGTCTTTTAACCTATATTAATTTCCTTTATATAAATTAACTATTAACTACAATTATTTAAAAATTATTATGAAATTGTTTTTAATTCTTTTTGTTGTAATTTGTATACCTCAATTAATATTTACATTTTAACTAAAAAAAATAAACGTATAACATTTGTATTACCTTTGACATTCGTAATATTTATTTTAACCCTCTGCAACATCATGCGAATTGTGATTTAAAACCTTAGATGTTATTTACGTACACAATTTTGCCCTTTAATTATGTTATTGTTGTACATGCATGAAGAACTTGAATTGTTGAATTATATATGTTTAACAAAAAAAATTGAGACCTGATTTTTATTTCATTTGTTAAAGTTTATACCAATGTTGTAAAAAAGGCCTATGACGGCCGATTAATCGGTGACGGTGGCCCAACCGTTATGCATACCCTTAACGGAGGCATGTTTGCAGTGGAAAACGTTCAATAAATCTAAAAAATAGTAAAAAAATTCAAAAAAATGTAAAACTTGGTCTCCAAACACATATTAATATGGAGAACAAGATGAACGGTTCAAATCGACCGTTAGGATTTTGAAAACTCAAATATTGAGCCGTAGCACCGTAGCCAAATCTTATATATATATATATATAGAGAGAGAGAGAGAGAGAGAGAGAGAGTGACTAATGTGCATTCGAATGTATATGAGCCGAAATACATACGGTCTAAATTCGACTTTTCAAAATTCAAACGGTTGATCTGAACCGTTCATCTTGTTTTCCATATTAATATGTGCTTGGAGACCAAATTTTACATTTTTCTAAATTTTTTTTTACTATTTATTAAGTATTTTATAAAATTATTGATCTAAACTGTTCAACATGATATCTATATTAAAATGTAATGGCACCTCTACTTCATTAAGTGTTTTAACAAGCTTCTTCACATCATCGATTGTTCCATTCTGACAATAAAAAAATCAAGAAAAAACAAAATTACAATTCTTCAATTGAGAGAGAGGGAGATAGAGGTACGCATTTCCAATTGCCTCCGACGAAGAACTTTCTCGCCATGGTTGTAACTAGTGACTAGTGAGGTAAGTTTGATCAGTAGCAGGATTTATAAAAGCACAAGCGCAAGGTCCGGATACTCTAGTAACCCATGTTTTGAGGTTGCATTCGAACCGTCCGATCAGAATCCGGGCCAATCCTTCTCGAGCTGAAATGCGCGGGGTCATTAATATTCGTGCCAAAACAGATCTAACGGTCCAGATCCAAACCCAAAATTTGGGTTACTTTAGGATCCGAATTCGTGCGCAACGGGAAACGTGTGGAAGGGAAGAAAAGATTTGAGGTTTTTCTGTGTTTCTCTCAGTGTAGGACTGTGTGAATCGAGTCTGACTATATAGCCTCCAAGCGTTGTTGATGCTCTTTCACACTTTACGAGAGAACCAAAGCCAGGGCCCTCTCTTCCATCTCTATCCATTTGGAATTCACATCCCCACTAAGTACAATTGAATCGGACGGCTGAAAATTTGGTAATTTAATATTGGCACGAATCTCCAAGCACAATTAATACTGCCTCCACGTCATTCCGTGTCGGCACCGGCTGAGAGTAAATCTGGGCCGTCCATTTCAATTGTGTTGAGTGAGGTACCTGGGAGGATACGGATCCCAGAAATTGACCGGGAACCTGTACCTCAGTTACCTGGTTATCGTTGGAAGCATCTCAGTCGCTCATCTGCGTCAGGAAACACTTAGCACGGATCCTGAAGCAGACGAACGACTTCAGATTCAGCTTCATGGTAATTCCATGTCGTTGGTCGTGTTAATCTTGATTTTTTTAAATAGTAGAAATATACGAGCTTAAAAAAATTCGAACAAATTTGATACCAAATTCACATTACAACGATATTGCTTATGCCTCATTCTATTTTTGCGCGATCAAGTTGCAAAGAGGCTTCTTGGATAATATCCCTCTTTTTGCAACTAAAAAATGGGATAAAAATAAAATAAAATTCAACATAAGAAAGTAACACAAGTTAATTTAAGTAAACCGCTCAATAAAAAGGAAGATAAATAATTTAGCACAATGCTAAGCAAAACTCTAGTTTAGCTCACTAGAGATCCTAGATTGACCATTTTTATGTACAACAACAATACAGCCTTTTGCAACAAATGTACTTCCACAATAAGAAGAATAGAAAAAGCGACAAAAAGGTCTACAACAATAAGAGACCAACTCACCATTCTTTGGTTCTCTCTCTCTCTTTCTTTCCTTTTATATTCTTTGTATTATTTTTCTGTTTTGTTTTCTCTACTTATTTGCAGAGTTTCTTTTTCAACAAGTCTTTTTAACTACAGGCTTGATACAGCAACAGAATGTAGCAATGATGTCCAACGCAAACGCAGAACGAACCAACACTGGTCTTCATATTACCTGAAAAAAAAACATATGAACAATTAAATTAATTAAAAACTAACTCATAACTGATACAGGCGCTTTGACTGCAGTCTGTATATTTATTAAAAAAAAATAGTTACTCGCAACTCGCTAAAAGTTTGCTTTGCAAAAAGATAAGCGCAAAAATAAGAGAACTTGATACGCATGCATCTAAAAACAGCACCAATCAAGGTTTCAGGATCTTATTAATGAAGTTTCTTTTACTTTTGTTTTTGTACTATAATGTATAAAGATTTTATTTTCTAAATGACCTTTCAGTGTAACAGTGTTGTAGCAGTCTCAGTGCCTAATTTAGGCTAAAATATTTAATTCCGTAAAGTACCTGAGAACATCACATTATTACTAGCTCACGTCAATAACTGCTTCATTAGTAGCACAAGGACCGCTGCTGACATCATTATTGTTAGTAGCCTCGTCAGATGAAAAATCAAGCATCTTCTCCACCGATCTTAACACCGCTCTCCGTTTTGTGGTCCGTAACCTATAAGGAGGAGACACAAATTTACCATCCTCTCCCTCCTCCAATTCACCTTCTCCTGGGGTATCGCATGGCTCACTAGATACAGGCGTATTTGATGTGGGTGTATTCTCCCTTCTCCTTTTTCGAAGAATCGAGGGCGTATGTGGAAATGTCTTAGCTGCGCTACGTAGAATGGAGTGAATTGTTATTAGTGCATCTTTTGGGGAGGTATTCTCATCAGGCAGTGGGACCACTTCTGAGAAGAGATGAAATTGTGTAGTTCCCATGAGAGGTGGCACATAGCATAGAGAACCTAGTGTAGCTGGGTCATCATAACAATCGTTTTCAATTTGTGCATTTTCTGTTGGAACCTCTGGAACTGTACCAGTCTCATCTCCTTTGGTACCATCTGAGGAGGCCTTTTGGTTTTCCTCCAAATCCATGGTGTGAGATTCGATTGGTGAGGTGACTGGTGCTTTAGGTGGGAGGAGGTGACTAGAGAGAGGTGTGGCAGAGGACGTAGGGTTTGAGATGGGCTTGGGGGTTTCTTGGGTGGTAAAAACCAAAGATAATTTTGTGGAAGGACTTGGCCTAATGATCTCTTTTGCAGAAAGAGAAGAAGATGGTTTGACAACAGGGGTTGGAGGGAGTTCCCCTGTTTTGTCAAAGATCTCTATCCTTTTCTTCAAGGAGCTGTTCCAGTGGTTCTTTATTGAATTGTCGGTCCTGCAAATATTAATATAAATGCCTTATTGCACATGTTATTTTCCTTATTGTTGCAAGTCATATTCTCAGGTTGTCTAATTGTATTTGTATAAAACATGTTATTTGTTATATCCATCGATTTTTAAGAATAGCATCTGCCACCTGTACTGGTACAAATCGAAAATGAAGTAAACCTTCTCAGTAACTTGGGGTCCCTATAATTCTTTCTAGATAACATGTTTAAAAAAGCTTCTTCACGGAAACAAAATTTGGCACTTTGATAATGAGATAGTCAGAGAGAGAGCAAACCTCCCAGGCATAAGCTTGGCAATTTCGGCCCATTTGTTGCCATGCAAACGATGAGCATTAATCAATTGAAGTTCTTCATCTGCAGTCCAAGCATCTTTCCTTATCTCAGGATTTAAATGATTGTGCCATCTAAAAGTTCAACAAAAAGATGGAAATTAAACATCCTATTTTACAAACACTTCACAGTATAACATCATTTTTTTTCTAGTAAGAAAAAAGGCTAACCAGAATATAGTAAGTTCCATACCTCTCACGGCACTGCTTTCCAATTCGTCCGGGCAATTGCTTTGCTATAACTGACCATTTTGTAGGGCCATACTTCTCCACAAGCTCTATTATTTTTTCATCTTCCTAATAAAAAAGCACGAAAAAGAAAGATCACACACAGATTGTACCAGTAAAATTTCAAAATGAAAAATAAAGACAGAGAAAAATTTAGATACTACAATCAATGATGATTTTTTTAATAAGAAACAAACCTCACGATTCCAAGGGCCTTTAATAAGCTCGGGATTGAGAACCTTTTGCCACCGATGAAGGCATTGCACCTCAGTTCTATCAGGGAAATTTGATGCTGCAAAAAAAAGTTACATATAATGAACCCTTCAATAATTTAACATTACAAGTTTCCTCAAGAAAAAAACACAAATTAATTCTTGTCTTAATCACAGAATAAACCCATCTTCCAAAGCTAGGCATCATATCTACATGATTTGCAGAACTGATTTCAGTGCCCATTTAGTAGGTCTTCTTCCAGTATGTACTTACAGTTTTAAGTCTGATTTGAGGGTAATTGAGCCTAATTTGCACAAACTAATAAGGAAACATGTATATTTCCATATGAATACCTACTCCTTGAGGTTGGGATTAATACCAATTACCACTTTACCAGACTAAGACATGCACAAATGAGGGTCAGGCTCGACTTCATAGAGCTTCAATTGTACAAGTGATGTAATTGAGCATAATTTGCACAAACTAACAGCATTAGGAAACCCGTATATTACTGTAAATCACATATAAGTTGAGGTTTCAGATTATTATCAATTACAAGACCTCAATATCCATTGTCCAAATGAAGAAGTAATTGAAACCATAAGCTAACATGTGTAAAATGCAACTAAAATAGTATTACGTTTGTCAAAATGGATATTACCTATTTTCTTCCAACATTTTCCCTTGTTCAATTCAACTGCTTGCCTTAATGTCGCATCCTGGATTAATTAATGAAGGCTTAGTTAGCAGTAAAACAAGAAATGACCATTTACAGGGGCAGTATACACACATTACATAAATAAATAAATAAATAAAGTGTGATATACTAACCTCAGCAGGTGTCCATCCACCCTTTGCTCGCCTAATTGGTCCACTGGTTCGTCTACATAAGTAAGAATTTATAATTAGGTACAAACTCTTAACAAAACCAAGCTTATAAATGAATGTAAACATTAAAAGATTTTGCATACACAATGAACTACAGGTTGATTGACCATCAAGACACAATTAATATGTTAATATGGGAAATAAAAGAATCAAGAACAAATCATCGAACTCTGTTTATAAAATTTTCCTCCATTTTTTTTTTTGCTGTATATTACAAACTAAGCCATGTATGGGATTTATGATTAAACTGGTATTTCAGAGTAACAGGTATATAAAAGAAAAAACCCAATGAAAAAAGATAAATCTTTATTGGGATCTATTCATCAGATAAACTATAATTCAAACTATAATTATTTAGTAAAGCCATTATCAATCGTAACCAGTATCCAACATATTAAATAGAAGATTGGGGCATATTTGGCTATTAGCCTACTACCACTGGTAAGCACAATCCAGAGCCATATCTAAAAGGGGAATAAGAGAAAGGGATAGTTGAAACAAATCAAGTGAGATTAGAGTTACTTGTGTGAGGGGGTCGAATTTACAGGGCTAGAAACAGCTGGGGACATCTTAGCAAATCCATAGCTACCCTCAGATAGAGAAGAGCTCGAAGCAGCTGTTAGTTGCTTGTTCTCCACGCAACTGCTTTCTAATCTCGGAGTATCCATCACCCAAACCTCCTATTATTCTTTAGAAAACTACAACTCCATGCCCCTAAACCCTACAATCAGATCCGGAACAAATTGGGTGAACAACACGTCAAAAGAAAATATTCTAACGGCTAACTCAAGAAATATTAAATAACTGCTCTAGAACAACAAAAATCAAAGGGAAAAGAAGAACAAACCTTCCGCTTGAACAACTGTAGATCGAGAATAACCGAACCGAGTAGGATGAAAGAGCAAATAAAAAATTCAGCGGCGGTTGAAAGAGACGAGATCTCGAGAAACAAACAAATTCGACCGATTAAGGAAGGGATCCAAGGATTAATCGTTCGTATGGCGCGAATTGGAGAAGAAAGGAATTGAAACCCTAAAATTGAAGAAAGGTTTATTTTCTCTCTTTTTCCTCTCTTATTTCTGTCGATAGAGAAGGAGGCGTTCAAATAACCTCGCCCGTTGTAGAAAAGGGTTGAGAGAAGATGATGGGAGAGAGTATTATTTTCTTTTTCTTGTTTTTATTATTTTTGCTTTTTGTTTTTATAGGGAAGGATCGAAGCCAACACAGAAAAGGACACAATGACGGCGCGAAACGGAAGGAAAGATTTTATGTATCCATTTGTATGTATTGTTTCTGTATCAGTTTTAAAGATTATTTAAATCGATCCGCCTCACAGGTTTAGATAAAGACGTAAGACATTGGATAAGGTTTTCGAAGGGGTGACTCGCCAAGTTGTCCCTTGGGAAAAAGGAGAATAAGTTCCGTAGACCAGGTTTAATTTTTAATTTTTTGCACTGCAGTAACTGCTGCTGCAATCTCAATGTCTGATTTTAATGCATGATGATTCCTTAATTTCGATTAGTTATCGAGATGCACCATCATTTGTCAGTTATCTATAACTTAAATCCGTAATATTAGAGCATCTACATTCCTAAAATTCAATCAAGTTTTTAAATAACTGTTAATTTTTTTAGAAACTAAGGTCTCTAAAGTTTCTAACTTTTTATATTACTAAAATTAATTTTAAAGTTTTTATTAAGTCTTGTCAACAACAAATTAAAAAGAAGAAATAATTTGAGCCAATTATTTGTTTGGCATGGAGTTTATAAACAATTTCTTAATAAGAAACTTTACTGTATAGTTTCTAAATAAAAAACTCTCTAACATTTCTGAAATTGAATTAGAAATTACCACATCAGATTAAAAACTAATAGTTTTAGAAATGTAGATGCTCTAACGATGTACTAACAGTTTCTTAGATAATCATGATGTATAAAGGTGTATACTTTTAATGATGATCCAAGTTCATTCAACAACAGGTAATGGAAGAGGTGTAGAAGGTGGGAAACGGTCACTAACGGCGCAGCTGATGTTTGCACACGGAAAAGAGGTTTTGAACCTCAAACGGCACTCTTCTGTCTTCCCTCAACATTTTATGGCGAGGCGTTGCCAACCGTTAATCCTTTGGCGGTTTTATTTCAGCCGTCAGATCGGAATCGAGGGTTTTAATGTAACGTTGCGACAGCGACTAATTTAGCAAACTGCTAATTACGGTTTGATCAGCGAATGGGAACAAAATCTAATCTTACTTTTAAGAATATTATATTTCTCCTTTATTTTCTTTCTAAATTTATTTCATTTTTGTCCAAAAAGGAACAAAATCTAATCTTACTCTAATTATTACACAATAAATCTTTGACTTATTTCTCGTTAAATAATTTAGTAAACTAAATTTACCGTTGGGTTATATTTAGCAATGGATATTTTCTCTATAGCAAAAAATTTACAAATATAGTTCAGGCTATAAAAAAATATGTCAATCATTCCAAGAAGACTTAATCACTCTACCTAAGGGCATGTTCAAATCAGTGTTGTAAATAACGGTATGCAGTTATTGGACGGATAGGATACCGTCAAGCAATTAATCATAAATAATCAAGAATAATTAGAAATAATCGGCTGATTAATCGAAAAAATTTATGACAGTTTGGTTGCTGCCAACGACTAATCGGCTTAAACTGACGTTTTTTACAACACTGATTTAGATCACCAATTTTTCATGGAAATTAGATGAAAATTTAACCCAGTGAGATATAATTTTAAAGAGGTGTTGGGTTGATTGTTGTATAAAGAAAATTGGATTGATTTGCCCAGGCTACATCAGCATTTTCAATTTTTCATGGGAAATTTAATATTCACTTAGACTTCATTATTTTTTTTTTCCACGGTCCAAGAGCATTAATCACATACAATCTAAAGTTTAGACTTCATTATTTTTTTTTTCCACGGTCCAAGAGCATTAATCACATACAATCTACAGTAATATTAAAACAACTTTTAATGAAGAAATAACACCACCACGGAAATGAAGATATAACACACAATCTAGAGTTTATAATTTTCTATGATAATAATCCCCACAATTTAATCAAACAATTAATTTCCGTATAAATCCCATGTTTTTACTCGTGAACTTTTTAAAATTGAGTTTTAAGATCCCATATTCATATACGACACATGGGACGGATTCAAGGTAATTGGTGAGAAATCGACACAAAATACTGAAGTAATTTCATCCAAAATATTAAAAATTGTAATAATAATATTCTTTTACATATAAAAAAAAAAACAAATACAGTAATACCTAGCGTGTTAAAGTCAAGTCAATAATACCTAGCATGTTAAAGTCAAGTCAAGACAATTTGAAAATTGATCTTCATTGAATTCTTGTTGTCAAATTGCCTAATTTTAATACTCTAAAATGTAGAATTTAAGATCAAGATTAATCATCAAAGTACCAAATTATCTAATTGAAAAATTACCAAATTACCAAATTAAAGTACTTGACCAAATTAACATATTACCAAATTACCAAACTATCAAGAAGTCCTTAAAGTTCTCGGTTAATTACCAAATTATCAAATTAATCATAATTCACAAATCATAAAAAAAAAATTAGAAATTGATCATTTACCAAAGAAGAATCAGAAGGAAATTAGAGTCAATGTCAGGGAAGGAAAAGGAGAAGAGACGGGGCAGAGATTCGTCTTGGACAAAATGAGCGGTGGCAATGCAAAACTCTTTCTTCTTTCCAGTGAAACAAATTAATTGTATTATATTTTTCTACTGGCAAACTAAAGTGGAGTAGCGAACCACCTTATTTTTTTTTGGAAAATCAACAATTTTTCTGAGCGGAGAAGAGAACAGAGCATTTTTTTTTTCTTTTCTACAAACCAGTTTGGCTTGATTTTCTTTTGTTAGGCCATGAATTAAATTCAAGAGTAAACATTTTCCTATTCAAGAGTAGGTACAAGTATAAAATACTATTGGGCCTAAAAAATTCATAATTCAAGAGTAAACACTTAACTACTCCTGAGCCTCTTTGGACCAGCCACTGAATCATGTATTATCATGCCTTAATTAAATAGGCACAAGTATAAGATACTTCCGAACTTAAAAAAAAAATCATAATCCAGAAATAAACATCTACTTACTCCTAACATCTCTGGATCCGCCACTGCATCCCATACTATCCTGCATCAACCAAACAGATTCAGATGTTTATAATATTTGTGTATGAAAATTCTAAAAGTGTGTGAGAAAGTATTATTGGCTTGATAATTTTCTCATATTTTAAAAAGTGTGTGGAAGTATTTCCATCCATTTGCAATGATCTTTTTTTAGGGTGACACATAGAAATAACAATTTTAGGATTTTTTTTTTCCAAGAGAAAGCCCATGGAACAAGTCATTTCCTGCTCTTGCAAAAAAAAAAAAAACTAGTAGTGGTGTCACACGTGTATAATAAAGAAGACTTTAATATTTGAGAAGTTGAATGATGTCAATTGATCCATTTGCAAAATATTGATGAATAACTGCTTAACAATGAGGAAGCTAGATTTATAATTGGCAGAATACACAACCTATGTACATTTACACCTTGTTTGGATGGAGAGTAGAGGAAGGGAGAGAATGGAAAGAGATGAAATTTTTTCTTCGAATCATGTTTGGTTGAGAAAATTATATCGGAGATGAAAGGTTTAACCTTGCATGATTATAATTAATAGAATCGATGTCCCTCCTGATTTGGGGTGTTACTGATAGAAATAAATTTTATTGCAAATATTTTCAGAAAAAATTACACAAATGTTCAACTCTATATCTTACCTATATAATTATCATCCAAATTTTTTTTGTCACAAAACTACAACAGCCATTAAATATTTCATTAGCCTTCTAAATTTTAATCAATTAAATGAGTAATAAAAAAAAATTAAATTTATTTTTCTTCATTATTCATCTAAATATAAAAGGATTAAATATATTAATATTCCTTCCTATATATTCATTCCATTTCCTTCTATTCTTCACCTCCCTTCCCTACCTCTACTCTCCATCCAAACAAGGTGTTGGAATTACGAATGAAAGTTGGTTGATCAAAAGTATTTAGCGGCTACAATGCTGAATGCTACTGTTTCACCATTGCAGTGGCTTATATTTCTAATTTAAACATAATAGAAGCCCCATTTTTCAGAACTACAAGGTACCACAGAATAGTAAATGTCAATATATAGATTAATTCCATCGGCTAAGTAGGTCAATAAAACCTTTCACCTCGTGTAACATTTATTTTCGACATAATTTTGTCAACCAAACACAATTCAACGAAAAATTTTATTTTATTTCCATTCCCTCCCTTCCTCTACTCTCCATCCAAACAAGGACAAGGTGTTAGGAAACAATTTGGCGCACTAGTCAACTTAATTTTAAATAATCACTCAATTTAGGAAACCATGTTCTACAATTTAAATTTTTAAGAGAACCAGAATTTTGCCTGAATAGCTACATCATATTTCATTGGAGGAGCTATTTTGAGCTAATGAATTATAATTTTCAGCCTGACACAATTCTTTTGCGTTTATATAAATCTTATCCTTAATAATACTGTCATATTTTGGTTCAATATTGATTAATGCATCGTAAAAAAATGGACGGCTCTGTTTAATTTTGTAAAAAAAAATGCCATATTTTGCGGCTGTTATCCATGCATGCAGAATTGACCAACAAAAATTTGGCAATCTTTATTTTTTTATACTACACAATCTTTACTATCATTCTATTAATATTTCTATTACAATATCAAAAGCAATATAAGTAGGATACCTTTTTTCGATTAAATTGCACATTTGTTATTTTATTAAAGTTTTTCAATTAAATGGAGAATTAAAAATAAGGAACGGCTCTGGTATCTTTTGACAATTATAGAAAGTTCTACAAAAACAAAAACTCAAGGATTTTCTTTTCAATATAAATGTGGGCATGACCCTCAATTTTTACTCAAAAAAACACTCAAGGATTGTTGAGACAGTGAAAAAAAAAAAGCCAAAGAACAGCATCAGTACATGAAAGGCTACATCGATCTCAGTAAAATTGTAATATATCGCTGTATCTAGATGCATGCGGGTTGCGTCCGACGCCCATCGGACTCAAAGATTTGTGTGCATCACTTCAATATCCGTGCGTGTCTGCTTCAAGATTCGTGTCAATCTAACACACATGAATTTAAAGTGGATTGGACGGTAGAGGAATCCATCACACTCAAATTTGAGCCTGATATGCGTCAGATGCAAATTTCTCCCTATGTAGAGTCGTCAGAGATCACACTCCAGTATTTCCAAGACACATTGATCAGCTGCAGTGCTGGTTCCTCCGAAATTTTTTCTGAACTTCTCTCTCGAAATGGAAAAAATGTTGGACAATTAATATGTCTAATTGATGTAGGAAGCTTAGAGAGGTGGATAGTCTGTTGAGTAGAGGCAGAGAAGAGGGTGTACCAGACAGTGGCAGTGAACTGGTATAATTATCGTCAGAGCCTTCATCAGTACTACACTATAGAAGGGGCATGGATTGAAAAGGTGCTCAACTAATTCAAAGTAATCTCTGCACATGTGTAGAACATTTGATAATACTTGTAACAACCAAACCAGAATATCAGAATATAAATTGTGCCACCCAATGAACATAAATTGTGTTATCAGATGCCAAGTAAAACAACTAGCACTAATGCTCATTAGAAGATCCGTCAAGAGGTACTTGGCCAACAGAGATCATTAGTTTTGCATCAGATACCGCTTTCCTAACTGAGCTGCACGGTTCTAGGCCGCATGCTACCATGTCATCTAGTATAAACTCACCTTCTTGTGCCTTCCCTTCATTACATAAAGTACAAATGGTTAGACCATAACTAGCAGCACTCGGTTCCAATCCATTTTTTCTCATCTCCTTGAGCAACCTTTGCGCTCTATGCGAAGTTCCTTCCCTACAATAGCCACAAATCATGGTATCATAAACCAGATTGTTTGGTTTAAATCCCTTCTCAAGCATTTCATCGAACAGTTTATGTGCATCCTTCATATTTCCTTCTGCACACAATCCTTGGATCAAAGGACTATAAGTATAAGTATCCGGTTCTAAACCATCTCTTTTCATTGAACTATAGACCCTAAAGGCACTTGTCAGGTCATTTCCCTTTACAAAAGCATCAATTAAAATTGTACATGTCACTTTAGTAGGAGTCAGACCTCTTTCCTTCATCTCTCTATATATACTTGCAGTTTTTACTAAATCTTTGCCACGAGCAAATCCAGCAAGAAGCGTGTTGTAAGTTATCACACTTGGTAAAATTCCATTGGTTCTCATCTTCTCTAACATCTTCAAAGCATTTGACATCATACTTGCTTTACCATATCCATCAATAAGGAGATTAAATGTAACCAATGTTGGTTTAATTCCATCTCTATTCATACAATCCAACAATCCAATTGCATCTTTCATCTTCTTGCGTCGGCAAAAACCGCCAATCAATATATTATACGTAACAACATTACAGGAAACACCTCTCTCAAGCAATTCATCGAACAGCTTACGAGCAAGATCTAAATGGCCACTTTTACACCACTCATTTAATAGAACATTATATGTATGGAGAGTGGGCATAAGACCATTTCTCAACATTTCTTCGTATAATTCAAATGCTTCTTGCCTAAGACCAATTTTGAAAAAACCATTTATCATGACAGTATAAGTAAATTCATTGGGAACCAAACCTACTTGCACCATTTGATCAAATAAACACCTAGCTGCCTCTGAGTTGCCATCTTGAAAACACCCATGAATCAAACTCGTGAAAACAACCACATTTAATGCATAACCAGATTTCTGCATTCGACACAACAAACACATGGCATTTGCAATCAACCCATTTTCACAGAATGCACGAACCATTATACCAAAAGTATGATTATCCAATGGATTGCTGAATTCGAGGGCTGTGGTGAAGAGATGGTGAGATTCTGAGAAGAGACCTGAATTGAGTAGAGATTGGAGGAGAGTGTTTAAGGTGGTGGGGTCTGGGTTGAGATTTGATTGAAGAGATCGATGCATGTAAAACAAAGCGGGAATCAAGCGGTGACGTTGGATGTATGCTGAGGTGAGATCGCCTAGAAATGAGGCTGGATTTTGTATGGGTTGAGTTTTAATTGTTCGTTGCATCAGATCGAACAGTTTGGTCATCGTGAGAGAAGAGAAAAATAATGGTGGAATTGTTCTCTGTTTTCCTTTTATCTGTGACCGATTAGCTGACAAGTCTACGGCGCTAGATGTGCAGCAACAGGTGTAGCGGGTAATAATACCCGAATAGAACTAGGATGTTCTTAAGTTCACCAAATCCCTTGGTGAACTCAAGTCTAAAATATATCGAATCGGCTTTAAATGACAAATCTAAACCATTGAAATCGAGTTAGGCTGGGATGTTATGGATAGCATAGTGGCCTCTATGCTACGGCTCAATATTCGAGTTTTCAAAATCCAAATGGTCGATCCAAACTGTTCATCTTATTCTCCATATTAATATCTGATTGGAGACCAAATTTTACATTTTTCTGAATTTTTTTACTATTTATTAAGTATTTTACAAAATTGTTGATCCAACGGTGGCTGCACAAAACAGTAAAACCGTTGGATTAGCGATTTTCAAAGTGGCTTAATAAATAGTAAAAAAATTCAGAAAATTATAAAATTTGGTCTCCAAGTAGATATTAATATGGAGAATAAGATGAACGGTTCGGATCGACCGTTTGGATTTTGAAAACTCGAATATTGAGCCGTAGCATAGAGGCCACTATGCTATCCATAGCACCCCAGCCTAACTCATTGAAATCCGTCTATCTTATAAGTGATGCATCTACATGTGAAAATTTTAAATATTCGAATTAATTTAGTATAAAGTCAAGCGGTCAAAATTAGAAGGTTAATAAATTAATTTTAATGCATTCATTTTTTTTAACCTTTTTTGACCACTTGACTCTATGCAAAATTAATTTTAAAAATTTAAAAATTTACATGTAGACGCATCACTAGCAAGGTAGGCGGGTTTCAACGGTTTGGATTCATCATTGTAGCCGATTCGATGAATTTAAGACTTGAGTTTACCAAGAGGCTTGGTGTACTTAAGAACACCCTAGTTCTACTCATAATACCCTACGAATTCTAAGTCCAACACGTTAAGGCTGGCAAAAAAACTCGTGCCCCATGGCCCGCTTGGTATCCACTCGTGACTTGATCGATAACAACTCGTTCGTTAGTGGACCAAGTTAAAATTAGCTCGCTCGCCACAGACTCTGAGCTAGAATTAATGAGTTTGAGTTTGGCTTGGCTCGTCACGAGCCTGCTCGGTCATTAACGAGCTATTTAATATACGTAGTTTAATAGTTTAATCGGATCTGTTCACGTCAGATTGGGGATATTATGGTCTATGGATGTTATAAGCAGTGTTATGGTAATTGCACTTTGGATTATGCTTAAGTTGATTGGTAATTTTGTATGGAATATGTGTGAATTAATTATAAGCTACTAGTTAATTTGTATGAATTTGTTTGATTTGGTATGCATGAATTTATTTTGTGAATATGTTTGTATGAATTTAGGATTCTGATATTTTTTTATGTATGAATTTATTGTAAACTTAATTTATAGTAGTTGATTTGCTTACTTGCAGTTGAATTAAGAGTATTAATTCCTCAATAGTTAGTCATGTAAATATTATTTTGTTTTAGCCATAATTGATAAGATGTGTAATGAAAATTTAAGATAAAATATGAAAGAAAATATACAAATTTATGAATCTTCCAAGCTGGTAACGAGCTAGCTCGGCTCGCTCGGACAAGCCATGAGTCAGTCTTGAGCAGCAATTTCAACTCGGAACCTAAAATTCAAACTCGCTCGCTCAGCTTGATCCATAAACAAATTGATTGTGATTGAGACGTAACTCGCTCTTTAGCAGCTCGTTGTCACCCCTACGACACTTAGCTTTAAAAAAATTAAACAAAAGAGTAACGGTAGAATTATTTATTATAATAACAGTCTATCATAAAACTAAAGAGATGTAAATGTCGACGCACGCAACAAAGATGAAAAAGTCTATCATGTTTTTATCTGATGGAAAATAACTTGAAAATTTCCCCAGCATTGCCTGTTCTTTAATTATCTCGACTCGATGACAATTCGTAGGTTTCTACGGCCAATGCACGTTTGCCATGTGTCCATGTTACTTCCGTTGACTGCTAGGTTTCTCATTTCGGCCTCTTCTCCGGCGACCTCTTCTCTTCACGGAAGCATACTAAAATCAACGCCTTTGTATTATAGCTTGTTTTGATGTTCTACTAGCGGAATCGAGTTGATTCCTTTGTGAAGCCAAGCTGTTCGAGAGAGAAATCCCAAGAAAGGCAACCGGTTGAATTTCATGACAAGTATGTGTTGTTCCTTTCTCTTAATTTTTTCTTGAATTTTAATACATCGTTGCTCATATCCTCCGATCCTTTTCATACATTTTTGGATTAAAATTAAACAAGAGAGAATCTATTCTGTAAAGTGGATTGATGAGATTAGTTATAGATCAAAGGTTAAGTTATCATTTGTTGAGAAACTCAATTTATTTTATTGTCAAATCCTCAAGAAATTGATTTGGTGTGAAGTCATAACAGCAGGTGTGGTGTCTCTTTTGCAAATGATCTTTTTCTCAAACAGAATTCTTTCAAGTCAAGAAAGAAATTTATGTCCTTTATTAAGGTTTTTCTATTATAGATTTATAGCTGATACTGGTACACACTACACACTACACTAGTACCTTGTACCAGTCATGACTGGTAATCTGATTTGTGCCTTTCACAGTATGCCAACCAGTTGGCCATTAATATAATGCCTAACATTTTAATTCTGGTACTGGAATCTGTTATATTAATAGAATCTTATCATGCTGACACTTAATCATGTTTTTTTAGGAAAAGCAAATATTTTGTTATGAAAGAAAAGACCAGTTTAGGCTAAATTAGGGGTGTAAACAGATCGGATATTATCCGATTTTGTCCGGATCTGAATCTGAAAAATTATCTAAATTATCCGATCCGTATCCGTATCTGAAACAAACCGTATCCGTATTCAAAAAATTATAACGGATAAGGATATGGTAAGACTTTTAACTATCCCTATCTGACCGTTTACACTTTTAAACCACAACAAATGTGCTATATGTTCTTAAATTGATTTATTAAATTGCATATTGTACCAATAATTTATTAAATTGCATATAGATATATATTTTGATGAACAATATAAATACTATGACATAATTAGTGACTAATATTTCAATAATATAATAAATATTTTGTAACCAACACGCTAATTATGAAAAATATTTGTATCAATCTGATATTCGATCCGTATCCGAAAAATTATAACGAACACAAATACGGTAAGACCACTATCCGTTTCTGACCGTTTACACCCCTAGGCTAAATAGATTTCTCCATGTAACTTCTTTTAAAATAGGCTAATTTGTATTGGCTCCATAATTTTGAAAATAGTAATCATAGATAAATACGGAAATTAAAACATCGTAATAAATATCTCTAGAAAAATAAAGGACGAATTTCAAGATTAAGGAATGCCGATGTTTGCATACCCTATCTTGCAATAAATATTTTTTCCTTTGAGTATTTTTTTCCAAAAGATTAAATTTTACTGTAAATTTTAGTAAATAATATGACAATAAAAATTAGTTTTGAGTGCCACGTATAACAAAATATATAAATATTTTTCATTAACTATGCCAAATCATCATAGAGAGAAATTCAATTGCCTTTCCATTCTTCAGTCTAAAATCATAAATCATGCATCTTTAATTGGGATCATTTATTTTCTTTCTTATATTTGATTTAGAATATGATTTCCTAACTTACAATTGCTAGTATTCTAGAGGTTGGACCGCATTTTTAATGCCCTGACCCAGTACTTGAAGTTTATAGATCATGTTTGATTAAAGGGTGATGTAAATCTTTTATTTTACACTTAAGTTTTAAATGAGTTGTAAAAGAGAAGATGGAGTTGACACAAAATAAATTGAATTACTTTTTCAAGCGAATTAATTTAGTGCACAACTTCACATATTCTACCGAAATTTTTATTTATACATTCAAAAAAAAAATAAACCAAGAAAATCATGTGGAGATTTCGGAAAACATCCGGACCGTCAAATCAATCTGCGACCCCATTTTTGAGGGGAGGGGACGCAGATTGGCTTGGCGTCCCTCCAAATATCCAAAGATGTACGGTGATATTAAATATATTTAGGTTTTTGAGGGGTCTCTAAGCCAATCTGCCCCCCCTCCCCCCCTAAAAAAAAAATGGAGCTGTAGATCGATTTGGCCGCCCAGGTGTTTTTGAAAATCCTCATAATTTGAGGTGTTTTAGTTATTTTTTTTATTATGGTATAAATAAAAATTTCAGCATATTCTATGAGAGTTCATTGTCATAAATAGATATTTATTTCTTGATTTCTCTTTTTCAGAAAGATTAATTTAAATCATGAATTAAATTATCAAATACAAAAGCAAAACGTGAAGAAATAAAATAAAATAAGCTAACTTCATCTTCAATTTAAACAATCAAAAGAAAATGACCGTTCATTGTCATAGTAGAAAATTACCGTTCTATATAAAAGAATTAAAAAGAATCCCCAATATGACAAAAGAAGTACAATAGGGGCTGGATTTACAAACAACGGTCTTCCTTCCTCAATTTCGAAATTCACCTTTTATTTTCCTATTAATAACGATTTCGTTTCTCTTAAATAAAAAGTTGGCACATGCAGGGTTTTTTTTTTATAAACCATAATTAATTTAATTTTTTTATGAAACCAATATGATTATTTTTTTTTACAAAAATTATAAGAACTGAAATGTCATTTCGGTCCGAATCTTTTTTTTTCAGAACCAAAATGATAATTTAGTCTGAAGTATTTTCACAAGTTTTATAATATAATGTTTTCCAAAATCCGTGAAAACGATTCGGACTAAAATAGCAATTCGGTCTGAAAAAAAATACTTCGGCTCGAATTGGCATCTCGGTTCGTATAGTTTTTATAAAAACCAAAACAATCAAATTAATTAGTTTGGTAAAATTTATTTTTTTACTTATAGTTTCTAAAAAACATTCCATGTGGGGTGTATGACATGTTTAAAATTAGCCGATGTAAATTGAGTAATATTGTACGGGAAGAAAAGAAGTTGGTGAAGTTGTCGGCGCATTACCCATATGGACCCATTAAATTGTTTATAGAACACTAAACCACTTACCTCAATCTCATTATTTTATTTGAAGAATAGATGGTTTACATTTTTAGTAATCGAGATCTTTAGATTGTGCTCCAGGCGGGGACACAGAGGAAGGAAACGATAAATTCATTGTGTGGAGGTGAGAGTCTATGAAATCAGGCTAATCAGATGAGCTCACATGTTTCAGAAGAAGAGAATTAGAAAGGGAGCGAAGAGAAACGAAAGGGAATGAGTATTGTTTGGAGATGAGCGTCACATAGATTTTAGCAAAATATGTCACTTCTAAATCAGAGTATAGGTTTTACTGTTCGGAGAGTTTATTTTCCCCATTACCGTCCCTTCCTTCCCTTTAATAAGTTGTTCTCCCACTTATTATGAAGCACATCCATACTCTCACGTTGACAAAAATTACATATTAGAAGTAAGAGGAGGATCTAAATGCTTTTATTTATTTTTATCATTTATTACACTTTTATTAATATTAAACATTTTAAATACATATTTGTTAAAATAATATCGTTTAATATGATTTATTTGAATAATATCGTTAGATATGATTTTATATGTATATATAAAAATAATATTTATGAGTTTCATTTCATAAGAAAATGGTTGGTTGTTTTTCAACCATTGGTCCATCATCAGCTCGCCACGCTTTTCACGACCCTCCTCCTGGAGCTTGGGGCAAGCTATGCATAAACTACACAGACAGAGTTATTTTATGACTGTGATTGGGTTTTATTTCTAGCTTACTCCAACTTATTTTGTTTGAGACTAAAGGCTTGGTTATTGTTGTTTTATAGAAAAAATAATATAGATCATCTAATAATTTTATTTGAATATTTGAATATTAAATTTTAAGTAATTAAACTTTGTTTAATAAAGATATAACGAGACACAAAAATAAAACATTTGATAATACTCTTAAAGCAAATATGCTTAAAAAAGATGGGTTGAATTTTTACTATTTCGTCAAAACCCAAAACAATTAAAGTTTGGATTATATTACTTTCCAAAATCAGAACCTTAAAAAAGAGTCTAAGCATGAACCCAACTTTTGTCTTCTTTTGTAGGTGGTGTACACTAGGCATAAAAGCAGATGTGTATAACTTGATTCTTTGACACCTCTTCTTCCCACTAACTTATCCAAACAACAAACAACAAAGGAAAGATACAAACAATGGAATAGACAAGGAGAGGAGATCATTCCTTCTATCAATTTGATATATTTCAGTTTCACCACTAATAAAAGACCCACTGTCACACACACACACACACACCAAGTAGTTAGTTGGATCTGACAATCCACCTCATATTTCTCTCTCCATGCTCTCTTCCAGCTGTCTCTCTCTATAACCTTGACCCTCTTCAACTACCAGCCTTTCCCACTATTTTTCTCTTCTATTGTATCCCCCTAACAAACCATAGAAGCCATGTCAGAACAGAGCTCCAAAAATCAGAATAAAATTCAGAAACAAAAATCCAAATCCAAATCCAAATCAAGCACAGATCCTCAATTCAAGCCCAGCAAAGAGGTGAAAGGAATCAGATTCGGCGGCCAATTCATCGTCAAATCCTTCACTGTGCGGCGGGCCACCCCTCTTGAGCTGTTTCGCCTCCTCGACATTCAACCTTCGTATCTCTCTCAATGCTCTAGTCTCCCCTTCCCTTCTACCACTACATACCTCCCCACCAATTTCACAATTCTCGCTCACAATGCATGGCACACGTTGACGCTCGGCCTCGGTACCAAGAAATCAAAAGTGGTACTATTTGTTTTCGAATCAGAATCGATGAAATCGGCCGTGGATCAACTTTGGCCAAGCATGATACCACTTGGTGATGTAAACAAAAAGTTGATCCGAGGGTTGACGGGTAGCGAGATGGCACGGTTTAAGTTTAGAAAAGGGTGTTTGACAATTTATGTGTATGCCGTGAGGCGAGTCGGTGCAGCCGGGTTCTTGTGTGCCGATGATCTACGAAGAATTTTAGAGGCAGTGGTGGAATTGAAGGATTTTCTAGATCACACTGCCATGCTTGCTTTGCCATCTCAGAAGAGCATCTCATTTCAACAACCAGCTGTTAGAGCCGTTGCATAAACAAGTTAAAGCATTTGAATTGGTACCTGAAATTGGTGAGAGATGTAATTTATTTTGTGTTATTTTCTTGTTTAGAAGGATAGATAATTGACTTCTGATGTGATCTGCATTGAGCATTTTTGTAACTGTATAGTAGTGGAAAAAAAAATGATCCTTTTTGAGGGAATTGTTCTGTTTTTTTCTTTTTTAGAGTTTTGTTAGGATAGACAATTCTTTGAATTTGGTTAAATTGTGTAATAAACTAATAATTGTTTGGTTTTCTTAACTTGTGTAAATTAAACTTAATAGAACTCTTTGGAGATTGCTTTTATTAGATAATATTTTTTTCATAGATTTTCTTTGCTTTTTATATAATCTTTTCAGTATAGACAGTTCCAAACAAGTAAAAGTATTGTTAGTGATGGCACCTTAGCTTCTAAAGGCAAGCGAAAGTGATTTAGGCGTAGAAACTTTTTGACAAAGTGGGTATCATGGAAAGAGATGTTAGAATAGTGTGTATTTAATTTCATTTGTCAATGAATGCTTTGATTAATAAGGTATAAATGCCATAATTATAGGCGTAGATGAGCTGGTGGCATCTATAATTGAAAGTAGGTGAATCAAGATTCTTATAGAAGTTGGGGTAATAAATATGGGGAATCACTGTCCTCTGCGTTAATTTCTGAATCGTACTATCAGAATTTCAGATCAATCTGATTCATACCTATAACACACGGAGCTCTTTAATATTAGTGTGGATCTCAATCGGACGGTCCAGATCTTAACTCAAAATTTGAGTTTATCAGGAGGATACGAATTAGAAATATCTCAAAATATTTCCTTAACCTCTTTGGTAGGCATTAAAAGGTATTAAAAAAGTCACGGCACATGTACCGGTTATGTGCCGTAATTCGGGTGTCTCGTGTTATGATCATTTTTGGAAAATTTGATATGTCACGTAAAAGATTTGATAACGGCAGGTATATAATTATGCTAGTCACGTGTATAAATTTTTAATAAACTAATCTAAATTATGAAAAAAAAAATGTTAAATGTGACCAAACGTGACCAGTAATGTGTGGACATGTCACGTGTTGTGATCATTCATGAGTTGTGGCCATTTTTTTTTCAAATTTAGTCACAATACGTATAAATTTGACTTGATCACAGTATGACACGATACGGCACGTAATTAGATCTCTATTCTCTATTTTTTTGTCTTCCAATTTTTGTTATTTTCAGAAGCAATAAGTTATTATATAGCTCTCTTTCATATCAGTGAAGCACCAATAATTATGATAGGTAACAATATAAATTATTGATGAGAGATCACTTGATAATTATATATATTTACAATCTTAACAATTTGTAAAAGAAAAAATTAAAATTAAAATCTAATAAATGTAGGAACGGTCTATATGAAGCATATATCATGTCATAAATCTTGCAATGGTAAGATTTATTATATGTTTTGTCGTACATCAAATGACTTAAAAGTTAAGCGGTTTGCAATTAACGCTTATTTATGTATCTTCAAACAAAATTTAAATTGCATCAAATTTGATTGCTAGTCTGTTTATATGTCCAATAACATACCTACATGTCTAGGTTTAATCTTCAATTCTATTTGAATTTATTTGAAAAATTATCGACAACAGATCTTCGACATAAAAATTGTCGAGTGATCCCATTCAAGTTATTCAAGGAAAAGTTATTGTTATTTTATACCTTTTGTCAAGTTATAGAAATAATTTTAGTTGTTTTAATTTTATGTGAGAAGAAGCTGAAGAGCAATCAGTCTAGTCTAGGACGAAATTTTTATTTTTACCATTTATAAAAAAAATGACAAACTAAATAACTATTAATTTATGAAAATTTTATTTTTGACACGATCACAACAATAAATGATGGATATAAATAGAGTGTTTGCCACGTTAAATAGCGAACAACAACATTTTTCTTTACTAATCAAAGCCGCTGCAGCAGCAAAGTTATTTAACGTGGCAGGTACTCTATTTTTGTTCGCCATTTGATGTATCCATATTGCTTTTTAATTTTTTAAAATATTTATACAGATCATATATTTATTAAAAATATATAAAATTATTATTAAAACATACTAAAGTTCATAATATTTATCTAATTATAATAATGAATAATGGAATTATTTCCAATATATATATTAACTATATATTCAGATACAGATAATTGAATTATAAAACTATATTTGTATCCATATTCACACGGACATTCGAATATCAAATATTCACATCTAATTTTGTTCCATATCAAATACGAATCAGATATTATCCATATTGTTTTTACCCTTATGTGCATCAGAATACCTTAAAATTAATATTGTAATTTGTGATATAAACGGGAACGGACTTATGCACGATGAATGGGGGGTTAAATGACATCAATTTTTTTTTACTTATATATATATATATATATATATATATATATATATTTATATAATTTAAAGTAAAAATATCATGAGTATCGTAAATTAATTCAATTCTTAGCATAAAATTTTTATATATTTGACGTTATTCAAGTTTGATTCTCATAGTTTGAAAATCTGACTCAGAGAGCTATTATAATTCATCATTTTGCTCAACAGGAATTCAGATGAATGAGTGGAGAATATTTTTTTTTACAAAATTAATTAATTGTGAAAGAACGGGCAGAAAACTTGTTTCTTATTATTATTATTTTTTAAATTGCATTATTTAATGCCCGTTCAGAGATGGTACTCATAAATGAAGAATTAAATAAATAAACTTTTCCAGGGTGTTTTATCATTTTTTTTCCTTATACTTGAGGAGAGCTATTTCCAAATATTAAATAAATAAAGAGAAAAAAAAAAGAAACAAACAAGAAGAATAGCTGAATAGAAAAGGGTAGGAAGTGGGACTACTGTTTTTGAATAGAAAACAAGAAGAATAGAAAAGGGTATAAGAAGAATAGAAAACAAGAAGAATAGCTGAATAGAAAAGGGTAGGAAGTGGGACTACTGTTTTTGAATAACAAAAAATTGTAAAGAAAAGAAAGTGGTACTAAAATACAGAGAGATGGTGATGATAGCAAGAGGTGGAGACTGGGCCCCAATTATATCATGACAGGTCTTTTATGGGTCCACATTTTCTATGCAGATAAATTGTGGGCTCCTGGCTCCTTTCCCTGCTTCTCTTGTAAATATTATTTTAGTTATATTTATATATATTTTTTCGAATAAACTCCCATAGCACACAGGAAAATCACTTGATCTGAAAATTATATAACATCAGATCAAGTGATTTTCTACATATCTAAAAAATAATATTTTTTTTTAAATGTAAAATTTGGTTTGCGAGTACATATTCATATGGAGATCATGTTAAACGGTTTGGATCGATCGTTAGAATTTTGAAAATTCAAATATTAAGCCGTTGCACGGAGACTCTCTATGCTACGCGTAGCACCATAGCAAACTCCTTATAAATATATATATATAGAGAGAGAGAGAGAGAGAGAGAGAGAGATGGGCTATGGTGCATTGCAATGCATAGGCCATGGTGTGCATTGAACCATAAATCACAGATTCAAAGTCCAAATGACCGATCCAAACCGTTCATCTTGTTCTCCATATTAATATGTGCTTGGAGACCAAATTTTATATTTTTTGGAATTTTTTTACTATTTATTAAGCCACTTTGAAAATCGCTGATCCAACGGTGACTGTTTGGAACAGTAAAATCAGAAGCCACCGTTGGATCAGCGATTTTCAAAGTGGCTTAATAAATAGTAAAAAAATTCCAAAAAATATAAAATTTGGTCTCCAAGCACATATTAATATGTAGAACAAGATAAACGGTTTGGATCGGTCATTTGGAATTTGAATCAGTGATTTATGGTCCAATGCACACCATGGCCTATGCATTGCAATGCACCATAGCCCATCTCTCTCTCTCTCTCTCTATATATATATAGGATTTGACTAATATGCTATGGGTAGCTAAGAGGCCTCCCGTGCTACGGCTCAATATTAGAATTTTCAAAATCCTAACGGTCGATCCGAACCGTTCATCTTGTTCTCCATATTAATATGTGCTTGGAGACCAAATTTTACATTTTTTGGAAATTTTTTACTATTTTTTTAGATTTATTGAATATCGCTGTTTTTTATGGTCCAGATTTGTCTGAAAAACAGCAAATTTCAATAAATCTAAAAAAATAGTAAAAAATTTCCAAAAAAATGTAAAATCTGGTCTCCAAGCACATATTAATATGGAGAATAAGATGAATGGTTCGGATCGACCGTTAGAATTTTGAAAATTCGAATATTGAGCCGTACCACGGGAGGCCTCTTAGCTACCCATAGCACCGTAGCCAAGTCCTATATATATATATATATATATATAGAGGTTGGCTAAGATCAAAGTGGTAGTTCCTGAACTTTGGTGCTACCAATTCGTTTTTCAATTTTCAAAGTTCAAAATGTCGATCTGAACCGTTCAAGTTGTTCTCCATATTAAATTGTGCTTGGAGACCAAATTTTACATTTTTCTGAATTTTTTTGTTATTTATTAAGCCACTCTGAAAACAGCTGATCCAACGGTGGCTTCTGATTTTACTGTTTTGTTAAGCCACCGTTGGATCAGCGATTTTCAAAGTGGCTTAATAAATAGTAAAAAAATTCAGAAAAATGTAAAATTTGGTCTCCAAACACAATTTAATATGGAGAACAACTTGAACGGTTCGGATCGACGTTTTAAACTTTGAAATTGAAAAACGAATTGGTAGCACCAAAGCTCACGAACTACCACTTTGATCTTAGCCAACCTCTATATATATATATATATATATATATATATATATATATATATATATATATTTGTGTGCTATGGACCTTATGCAAGAGATATGACAGTCTAAGATAAAACCCGATCGTAGTTTATAAAGTTGGATAAAATTTACGCAGTCATTTGATCTGACAAACATTATCCGTTCAAATTTATACTATTCAAATACTCTCTAATTATTTCTTCTTCGATCAATTGGAAGAACTATTCTCAAATATTACCTCAGTGCAGTTCAGAAAACATTTTTTTGGCTTGAAAATAAAAGAAAAAATCAACTCATTAGATGAGATAAAAGATGGAATACTTTTTTCCGATCTAGATGAAATCGAACTCATTAGATGAGAGTCATGTACCAATTGTTAATGTGATAAATTGTGACAATTAATGAGATCAAACCTATTAATTGAGTTCTATTCATTTATTGAGAAAAAAAAAACAATTTATGTTACTTTTGTCAAATTAATTTTTTATTTAAAAAATATATATATTGCATAGAAAAAGGGGAACAATTCCTGGTACAACCCATTTATCTTTAGTCTTGTCTGGGGCCACCTTGCGGTCCCCAGTTAGAAAAAAATAGTGCAGATCAGAACTTTATAATTAGGGGTTCATGTGCGAACACTTATGTTTTGTCATGATTTGTCTAATGTCTTGATCCAAAATTGAGACTGACTGGTGATTTGGTCGTCTGTCGACACTGGATTAAGAAATTGTAATTTCTAATTCAAGCTTCTTAAATTCGTTTCAGTTGCACCAAACACTAGGTTTAATTGCAATATGCATAAAATAAGGCTATTACATGTAATAATAATAATAATATTATTATTATTATTACTACTACTACTAGTAGTCTTATTCTTATTTAAATTTAATCGTTGTTTTTCAAAAGTAGTAGTACAAAGAAGTTTAAAGTTTAACAGATAAAATTAGTTATTCGTTCCGTTCAAGATTTTATACAATAGTTCTTCTTAACAGTTGTTTTAACTTTCTTAATCAAATGTTATACAACTTTAAATACAAACTTACAAAACAAGAATTTATGGAGATTAATTAAGATCTTTGTCTCCTATAATAGGTATTTTGTCAAAATAGTATATATGAAACAAATATTAGAACATTAGCTCTTCAAAATTTGAAATTTTGTCCTGAGTAAGTTCCAATTATGCAAATTATGTACAAACTTATTCTAATTATACATGAATAATCCAAGTACAACTTAGATTTAAATTAAATACAACTAACTTAGCCACAAGTACTTTTCTGAATAACCAAAAGGTAGTAAATTAATATGATTTTAATTTGCAAATTGGAACTAACCTGAAACTACAATTACAGTGTAATTATTAAGTGATATAACTCATTTAGATGCTCATATTAACCAGCTAAGAAACCATATATTGCTAACTTCAAATTTGAAGTTTTTCAACATATATAACAACTGCTTCTTAGTAATACAAGTAAGAATTTGAAAAATAACTTTTTAACATTTACAACATAAAATATGATAGTATAACTAGTTTGCAAAATAACTTCTTTGTTAGTTTTCACCAATACCTCATAATTTTTTTTTGTATATATTAATTGATAAATTTTGTATATATACATAGATAAATAGCACTAACTTGAGATTGAACTTTTAATGCAAAAGCTTTATATATATTAGTTGAAGTATCATATAGAAAGTATTTTCTTTAACAGTAAATCATATTATTCAAATGAAACGAGCATGTATATATATTGCGAGAATGCATGTTACCACTTAACAAATGACGTATGCAAAATATTTTTCATTCTTTAAATTTAATTTTAATTATTCACTTCCATTCAATATGAAACCAAACAAGTATGCATGTAAGAAAGTTTCCACACCTAACATGTGACCACATTCAAAATATTCTTTGATATTTTGATTTATATTTCATCATTATCTTGCAAGCGATATTCTTGAATAATAGTGCCATTATATGCTCAACGAGATTAAATTTTAAGACTAGCTAGTTACATCACCGCATGTATTAGATAGGGGCAGAGTTAGACTTTCGGATTATGGATGTCAAACACACATGAAGATCAATTATATATATATATAGAGAGAGATGGGCTATGGTGCATTGCAATGCATGAACCCTTTTATGCATTGCACTCTAAATCATGGATTTAAAGTCCAAAAGATCAATCCGAACCGTTCATCTTGTTCTTCATATTAATATGTGCTTGGGGACAAAATTTTATATTTTTTGGAATTTTTTTACTATTTATTAAGCAATTTTGAAAGTCGCTGATCTGATGGTCCAGAAAATTTTACTGTTTTTTACTGTTCACAGCAAAACAGCAATTTTCAAAAATGCTTAATAAATAGTAAAAAAATTCTAAAAAATGTAAAATTTGGTCTCCAAGCACATTTCTATATAAAAAATTCCAAAACAGCAATCTTGTTCGGATCGGTCGTTTGGGCTTTAAATCCGTGATTATAGTGCAATGCATAAGGGGATTCATGCATTGCAATGCACCATAGCCCATCTCTCTCTCTCTCTCTCTCTATATATATATATATATATATATTTTTTTTTTTTTTTTTTTTGAAAAAAATAGGGGTCAAGTTTACAGTTTTAAATTATTTTACTGACAATTAATTATATAAAAAAAATCATATATAAATATAATTTTTTTTGAAAAGAAATGAGAGTCAATTAATCCATTTATCATTTCTCACTCCGCCTCTGTATTAGATAGAAAAGATTTTTAAGTAGAAGACGAAGGCCTATTATATTTCATTAATTAAGTAAAAAAAGGCACAACCTATAAATAATTAAAGGTACTTATTTACAGAAATTTTAAAAAATGCAAGAGGAGGTAAATCGACAAAATAAAGAAAAAAGACTTTTATTACATCAATGAATTAAATTAAGATTTCATTGCATTTAAAAATGTGTTTGGTTTGTATTTTGCTCACAAGAAACGATTGTTGCTCTTTAATAAGGCATCATTTGGCAATATATATTGGTGTTGTTTGGTGATTTTTATAAAGCGTATAATTGAAATCGAATAAATATGTGAAATGTGATTCAGGATCTCCACATTCATTTTTTATTCACAAACCTATATTGACACTAAAAAGATATATAACAAAAGAATCAACAAAATCAGCTAAAAAGATCAATATTTAGTTATAAAAGCCTATAAAAGGTTTTATTTATTCATTACTTTAAAATGTATTAAGTTCAAACCACAAAAAACATTTAATTTATTTCCAACATGTTGATTTTTTCTAATCCAAAGCAGTCAATATATTTAGACAAATCACAACAATGGATGATTAAATATGAAGAAATTAAAATTCAGTGATCAAAAACATTTTTTGCTCAAGTTCAACCTCCTATGATATTTAGGTCAAATTTTACAAAACCATCATGGGGAATGATGCTAAAATAAAACTTGTCTATCTTTCATAAAAGAAAAATTGATATCATAAAATCAAACGGCATGGAATCAAATTGAATCAATTTAGGTGGAAAAAATTAACGAATTTGGTTTCTCTTTAGTTTTACAATTTATTAGATTATTAATTTAAGATATACATGGATGTTTCATTCTGCATTATACAATTCAAATATATGTCATTTGACAATATACAAAATAAATCTAAGAATGATAATTAAGAAAGGATGAAAAAGTATTTTTAGAATAGTGCATTTGTTCTTGGCAAAAATAAAATAAAATAAAGGAGTAAAACTAGGGTGCTCTTAACTTTACCAAGTCTTTTTTTGAACTCAATTTTAAAACCCATCAGATTGGTTTCAAATGACGAATCCAAATTATTGAAATTTTTCTACCTTGTGAGTGATGTGACTATATGTGAAAATTTTAAGTTATGATTTAATTTAGTATAAAGTCAAGTGGTCAAACTTAGAAGGTTTATAAATTAATTTTAATATATTCATTGAATGTCTTTTAACCACTTGGCTCTACACAAAATTAATTTAAATTTTTAAAATTTTCGCATGTAGATGCATCACTAGTAAGGTAGAAGGATTTCAACGGTTTAGATTCGTCGTTTGAAATCAATCTGATAAATTTTAGAATTAAGTTCGCAAAAAAACTTGGTGAACTTAGAAACATCATAGTTCTACTCAAAATAAAGGGTATCATTTTATCTCCTCTCTTCTCATTTCTTCAATTACTTCTTTAAAACAACAATAGAGGAGGTGCTTTCTCCTGAACAAATAATTATAAAATATGCTTCTTATACTAGCACCATTTTATTGTTCAACATAATTGTATTAGGATGTCTTGTCCTAAAAATTATTCTAGCACCATTTTAGACGATTAATTTATATAATAGTTAACTAACTAATGCAGAATATTTTTATTATTAGAAGTAATGCTAAAATAAAAATTTGACAAATAGTTCCATTAAGCTCCATCTCTATTATCATAATTCCAGTAGCTTGGATATGCCAGAATTCATATCCTCTGCATTAACTCACCCTCTGTTGATAAATCTGAACCGTCCAAATAAAATCCACACTAATATTAGAAGTCGGTTGGCTCCGATCCTGATTAGACAGCCGATAACTCAAAAAAAATTTGAATAGCTACTTGATCAGAATTTTTGCATTTTCCAATAAAAATTAACGGTCCAGATATACTTAAAACATCATAGAATTCCGTGCAGTTTGAAATGGGAACTGATCTATTTAAAGGGCCGACCAGATGTTCTAATGTACCTCATAAGAAGGGGGCTACTGGGCCGCAGGTTATAGGAGTGCGTATCATCTGAGTCTGAGATATCTCATATTTTGTGTGACCGACGTGTCCGGTGTCTATTCGGGGAAACCGCAAGGGCCAGTATTATTTGAGCTTCGAGATTCGTGCAGAACGTATTTTAACGGTTTTGATTTTCCAGAAAGTCACGCAAAATATGAGATATCTCAGAGGATGCAAATTCGAGGTGATAGTTGCTGGGGGACTACTACCGCAACATTTAATACCTGATGCGTCGCGGATCAGCAGACCGCCTCAGTTCAAATTCGAACCTATTCCCCCCCAACGGCCATATCTAAACTCGCCACGCGATCCATCCGATTCTCTCTCTTTTTTCGTTTTGCTTTCGTTCAACCAAAACCGACACTTTCCCCAGTCTAATTTAATGGCGAATCAGCTCTCATCTTCTCATGTCAGGGTTGTGCTTCGGGTTCGTCCTTTTCTTCCTTCGGAGATCAATCCAGCTTCTGATCCAAAAATCTCTCAGATCCCATGTATATCGATTCTTGATCAGCAGATAACTGGTGAAGTTGCAGTTCGGCTCAAAGATCAGTTCTCCAGGTACTATCAGATCCAAATTATCTAATTCTTGTAATCGGTAATTTATTTCGGTCTCTAAATGTTCCTGTCTAAAATTTCTTTCTAGCCGAAATGAATGCTATAAATTGGATTCTTTCTTTGATCAAGAAGGCCGAGTTGCGCATATTTTCGAGCAGGAGGTCAGCGTACTTATTCCTGGTATCTTTCAAGGAATGAACGCAACTGTGTTTGCTTATGGTGCGACTGGAAGTGGCAAAACCTACACAATGCAGGTGGTAACTGAGTAATTTGAGATTTTTTTTTTTTAAGTTTAACAGCGCTCTATTATATACACAATCCAAGTGCATGAGACGTCCCTTTACTGCCCATTTTTTGCAACAAAATTCATCTCTGTGAAAGACGATCCTGTAATGTTAAGGACTTTAGATCTGCCATAATTATCACAGTATGTATTTGTCTGAAATTTGTAGGTTGTTCACATAAAACAAAATTTAGGTATACAATTCATTTGATACTTTCAAATGTTATTTTCATGACTTATTTCCTAATTGTGGGCATTCAATAAATTTCTTACCCATGTGCATGTCCTATGTATTTTATGATATCTTATGGAATTCATTTGACAATAAATCATTTATATATGTCTCATTTATTAGATTATGATTGGAGACATCTTTCTAGATATAGGGTACAGATGCGGAGCCTGGGATCATACCTTTGGTCATGTCAGCGATATTTTCTATGTGTGAGAACACAAAATACTCGGTTCAAATGTCATATTATGAGGTTTATTTGGATAGATGCTATGATTTATTGGAGCCTAAGGTTAAAGAAGTAATGGCTTTGGATGATAAGGATGGAAAGGTGCAACTTAAGGGTTTATATTGGGTAAGATCATATGTCATTTAATGTAATTTTTCCTAAGTATAAAAACGACATGTATATTGCCATGAAGTTGGAGATTAGGATGTTAACAATTTTTACCACATATAGTTTAACTTGCTCTTATTTTCCTTGTCAAGGCAGAAAAGGTGATTTTGCAATAATGACCATTGCAAAAGCTAAATGAAAAATTAGTAAGCCTCGAAACAGTAATGTGCTATATATTGAAGTTGTGATCTATAACTAGCTCTCTTGTCTTTTTCAATAGTCATACGAATGTGGTTTGTTATTTAAATAGTTCAACAATAATAATGATAATCTTATTATTTTTGATAGGCCTCTGTTAAATCAATGGATGAATTTTTACAAACTTATACAATCGGTGTGCAAAGAAGAAAGGTGGCTCATACTGGTCTAAATGATGTCTCTAGTCGGAGTCACGCAATACTTTCTGTTGCTATATCCAATGGTACTTCTAAAGGAAAGCTTAACCTTATCGACCTTGCTGGTTAGTTTACTCTTACTTTCTTTTTCCTTTTTAGAGGATTACTACATTAACAAGTTCTTATATTGCACATAGCTAGTAGGTTTCAGCTTAATTTTTGGTTGTACATCCTTAGAAGTTGGATTGAAAATATATTTTGTCATCATGCCTAAGCTCACGCTCGTTGTTTATTTTACTAAGCTTTAGGTCTTAGGCAAGATTTTATTTATATTTATGTAAAATTTTAAAGTTACCTACTTACCTACTTCTCTTTGTGCAATTACAAATATTTACTCTCTTTTTTCAATATAAAAACTCTCATATTTATCCTTCTAAAACTGCAAAATATAAATTTCCTCCTCCAAAATAGTAAACATCTTGATCCTTCTAAAACATAAAGACTTTTTATTTTTACCTTATAAAATCTCAAATTTACATATTTCTCTCTCTAAACTTACAAATACCATATTAATACTTGTAAAACATAAACTCTCCAAATAATTTACTCTTTTGCTCGTAATATAAAGCATAAACTCTCCAATTAATTTTAAATCACAAACTATTTGATTCTCATCTAACAATGTTAGGCACAGTAGAAAATATATCGATAGAAGAATAAACTAACTACATGTTAGGACACAATATTTGTAATTTTGTAATTTTCGAACACAAAAATTGCAGAACTCAACATTTCATGTTCTATATTAACTTATTTGCTCTTTTGTCTTTGTATTTCTTAATTGCATCTAACACTGATTGAGGAGAGAGATATGGAGGGGAAAAGTGAGGAAGTGTATAGGAGAATTTTTAGAAGGATATATATGATATTTCTAATTTTAATGGGAAAAATATATAATTTTGATGTTCTGGAAGGATGAATGTGACCGACTATGTGTTTTAGAAGGATACATACCTAATTGCAAATTTGGAGGGTCCGAGTATGTAATTTGAAGTATTAGAAGGGGGTACATAAAATTTTGCCTATATCTTAAGAGCAGGGAACTATTATAATAAATCTAGTATAAGGTAAAAACAAAGAAAGAAGAAAAATATTATCAAGAAGAAGGATATTACAAACATGACCAAAGATGTTTAAGCCGGGCACAAAATATATTGACAATGCAAAAGATTTCTTGTTTAATCTTATCTTTTGGGGATTAATCCAAACTTTGGATCGTGATAGGGAATGAGGATAACAGGAGAACTCAAAATGAAGGGATACGTATGCAAGAGAGTGCCAAGATAAATGAATCCTTATTTGCTCTGTCAAATGTCATATCTGCCCTTAACAATAGGAGGTCATACATACCATACCGGGAAAGCAAACTCACACGTATTCTTCAGGACTCACTAGGTGGTACCAGCCGAGCTCTTATGGTTGCTTGTCTTGTAAGTGTTCTAGACATGTTGATTTAATAGTGACGAACAATTTTGAACAATACAAATTGTCTACTGGGGTTGTCATGTGACCATAAGCGCAAACTAAAAGAAATAAATCAAGTCCAGGTTTGGAAATTGAATAATAAATGTTTGCCACAACATCAGTACACCTAAAATTCTGGTAATTATTTTTATGGCCCCAATTACTGAAGATTATAATTTTTGGCATCTACCCTGTAAATGTTTCGGATTATACTACTCCATTGTATAAACTGTATACTTTTATTATTTTTCAGAATCCCATGTCGTACCAGGAGGCAGTACACACAGTCAGCCTGGCAGCACGATCACGTCAGATAACAAATCACACAGGATCCTCCACAAAGCAGGAGACACCAAAAATAAAGGTCGATATGGAGGCAAAATTACGTGCTTGGCTCGAATCAAAAGGGAAGACTAAAAGTATACAACGATTGGACGGGCTTTTCTCTCCTACTAGGCAAGCTAAAACACCGTCTTCAGTTAATGCGGCAAAAACACAAGGTCTGCTACGGTCATCTCTTAAGAAACGAGACACTACAGAACGAGAGGGGTCGAGAACTAAGAAAAAGTGAGTACAGTATACTTTCATATGCTCTTCTTAAGTGTGTTAATTGACTAAAGTCTAATTACTATTTCCTTTGGATCATAGGATTTCATTTGATTTAAGAATTGAGAGTTCCTCTACTAAGGATGTGGAAAAGGTACATTAACACTTGTCCATTTGTTCTGAATTTACACTTTTTTCATTTGAACATATTAATTGACCCAAATATGAATGTAATATAGTGTGAAAGAGAAGAAGATGGAGGTCTGAATGGCAAAACTCTGAATAAGAATAGTTCGGTTTCCGAAGCTGCTATCTGTAAGTCAGTCACTATGTGTGTAAAAACAATGTAATTCTTCAGAACTCGAAACAAAAACTAATCTTGCTTCAGCTTCCGAATTCTTTCTATATCATTTTGCAGGTGCAACAACACCTTGTAGCAAGGAAAATTTACAATTGGCCCCTTCAAGCCCACCAAAATCGCCAATGCCTGATAACTCTGCTATAAGAAAGGCCCTGTCTCCAATTTCAGCAAACTGTGATCCAGACAAGAGCACAACTCCACTTCTCAAGTTTAATAAGCAAAGTTCAAACCTGAAGGTACTTATTGGTACCAGGCTACCAGCACTTCGTTATTGTATCTGCGTATTATTTATGTTTTAATATTATTTTATACACCAACATCCATCTTCTCAAATGACAGGAATCACTTGTTCAAGATTACCTGCTGCTTTTGAACACTGCTAGCAAGTTAGTGCTTGACCTTATTTCAATCTTATTTCAAATGTATGCTTATAGAAACGCCAAAATTTTCCTTTTCCATCCCTGCAAAACTGGTATAACCTATACATTTTTTTTGCTCCCGTTAGCAGTGCTTCTCAGTCTTGTGCGATTCATGAAGTAATTTAGTTTTCATAGAAAATATGAATTCTAGGATTTATAGACCACAGCATAGTTACTTTTAGAAGGTTGTTAGAAATCCTTTTCCATCATTTACAATAAAAGTCTAACTTGATATATCTTTTTCTCAATGACTACAGGGAAGAGCTTATACAGATAAAGGTACAAGAAAACCAAACTCTTATAATGATTCTCTGATTCTCTGGAACCCCTCTTTCCACTCTGAGTTCAAATTAGATGTCAAAATCAATTGATTTGATTTATTTTAATCGTGGCTGTTTTACTTTTCAGGGCATAGGAGAAAAACGAGCAGAGTACATACTCGAAGAGCGGGAGAACTCACCAGCGCCTTTCAAATCAGTAAGGCGATAAATTTCTCAGCTTTTAGATTAATATAATTTTGTATGTTTGAATATTTCTGAGTTCTCACATTTTGAAAACAACATCAATGTTACAGCTTGTAGACTTGGAGAGGATTGGATTGAGTTCAAAACAGGTAATGCTGCAGTTTTTATTCCCTTTTGAGCTCTAGAAATAATCTACTTGAGTTCTTGGAGTGCATAGGTTGAATTCAATGATAAAATAATGAAATACAGTTTTGAATTCCCATATGGGCCTAGATTCTTTTATTTAATCGATTATTTTGAATTTGGACTTGTATCTGTCCCGGGTTTGATCCACTGACATCCTAATATCCTATCAGCAGCTGATATCTGCAGGGGTGGAACTATGTATTTTACAAACCTTTAATCATGTATATTAAAATTTAATTTAATTTTAATTCTTCTTAAAGTTCCTATATAATTCATCCTCCCTCAAAAAATGTTAAATGTGTGTTTGTAACCTAGTAATTAGAATTCTATTTCGTGTTTGTGGAGACTTGGGTTCAAATCCGAGTAACTACACATATTATGCATTTTACATTTTGACCCCCTTTCTAAATTTTTTAGTTCCACCTCTGAGAATCTGTGATCGGCCTCAACAGTATTGTACATTACCAGATCATGTTTAGATCTTAACCTTTACTGATTCCCTGTGATGTATATCCAGGTTAGGGATCTGTTTCAGCAGGGTGCTCAGCGAATATTTTATTAAGAAAATGAGACTGCGCTTCGGGCTTATATTATTTATGAGTTGCACCTCGCCGCTTAATCCAGTTCAAGTTATTATATTGTACTATATAAATTGATTTATTCAAACCTGTGTGTGATGATAAACTTGCATGTTTCATGTGCTTGTTTTCAGACTATCTGAATTTGATTTATTTGCAGTTCTATTGCGTCTGTAAGGATTAAACTTATTTATGGAATGTGTATGTCATTTGCAATATTTAATAGCTTTTTTTCCAAATGAACCTTTTTGGTTTGTGCTTTTAAAAGGCAATTCCCAGGCATTGTGATTATTGTTAATAACAATCAGAATTGTTACATCTCTCATATAAATCACGTAGATTTGCACTTATCAAGCAAATTCACATCGTTGAAATATTATTATACACCCACGTGTACAATCGGAAATATATATATATATATATATATATATAGAGTACGGCTAACGCGCTTCCTCTAGCATATGGGCCGAAATGCTTCCGGTGAAAATTTGAAATTTCAAAATCCAAAAAGTCGATCTGAACCGTTCATCTCCTTCTACATATTAATATCTGCTTGGAGACCAAATTTTACATTTTTCTGAAATTTTTTACTATTTATTAAGCCACTTTGAAAATCGCTGATCCAACGGTGGCTTAACAAAACAGTAAAACCATTGGATCAACGATTTTCAAAGTGGCTTAATAAATAGTAAAAAATTTCAGAAAAATGTAAAATTTGGTCTCCAAGCAGATATTAATATGGAGAAGGAGATGAACGGTTCAGATCGACTTTTTGGATTTTGAAATTTCAAATTTTCACCGGAAGCATTTCGGCCCATATGCTAGAGGAAGCGCATTAGCCGTACTCTATATATATATTTTTTTTTTTTTATGAAATCCCGTAGTTAAATAGGAAAAAAAAAAAAATTTAATATCATAATCTGCACGAATTCTAATGGCTCTAAACAGGAGGAGGATACCATAATAATAATAAAAATTAATAAATCGCCCACCGTGGGGCTCGAACCCACGACCACAAGGTTAAGAGCCTTGCGCTCTACCAACTGAGCTAGACGGGCTCTCTGATTTGATTTGTTTGAGTATTATTATATTATTATTTATAATGCTTTCTCTATGCATTGATGGTTCAAGTTTGGAGTCTTTTGACGGTGTTTCATCACATTTCCAAAGTTTTGAAGTTGCTACCATCCAGTCAAATTATGGATTGATCGTAAGCTGGCTGGGTTTAATTTCCCTATGTTCTGCAAATGACAAATTTAAATATGAACGCTGTAGACAGTAGGCAAATACTACAAATGACAAATGTACCGTGTAATATTAATTTTCAGACAGCTGAAACTAAATCCGTCATATGTAAAACATTTTATTTTTCGAAAATAGTTCTGTAGTTTTTTCTGTTATAAACTTATAATTGAGTTTAGAATCATTATGCATCATTTCTTTTCTTTATGCCAATGAATCTATTTCGATCAATATACGGGTCCATATAATCATTAAAAGGCCTTCCGCTATCATTTTTAGACTTCAAGTCTTCAATCCATCTGAATTTCAAAAAGTTAAAATCATTCCATTATATCCCCCTGCACCCCTTAAATTCCTTTCAAAAGTTCAGATCATGTTTCGGTCCAGTTCCAAGTTCCAAAACATAAAATCAAAAATTTCAAACTAGGCTCGTAATAAATGAAAGCTCGGCCTTTTTTTAATGTTAAGGTCCTTGAAAACCCAAAACAATTATAACCACACCTCCTAAGGAATTCATATCCTCTACATTAATGGAACGTGCGTTGATCGATCTGAACCGTTCGATTGAATTGGATTGACTTTGATCCTGATCAGACGTCTGAAATGCATTAAACTCAACAGAAGATGCAGACTCCCTCCTAATTAAGCATAGTGACAAGACTCGCGAGAAATTTGCGTTTTATTCTAGTATTATTCGTTTTTTTATATTACCGAACTCCAAATAAAACGCAAAAAAAAAACATATAATGCGTTTTATTCACGAATAAAACGTGAGTAACGGATTATTCACGAGGAAAATGCGAAAAAACGAATTTTTTTAATTATTATTATTATTAATTTTTATTTTTTTTTGGGGGGGGGGGGGGGGGGGGGGGGTGGGTTGGGTTTGCTACTTTAATCTTTATTGTACCAAATCATTCCCGAATTATATCCGAATCATGAATTTTTATTTCCACCAAACCAAACCCGAACTATTCATTTGTCACTATGCTCCTAAGCATTAATACTTTTTATTCATAATATTACAAAAATAAGAAGAAAACAAAGATAAATCCGTAATATCATTTTTTCCAAAATGTTCGAAATAATAAGATCGCAATTATTCGTTGCTTATATGACTGAAGTCAATCTAATACTCTTCAGTTTGTTAGTATCCATTGCTTGTTAGTCTAATTTTAAACATTTTACAAAAACTAATGTTACGAATTTAATTTTTTATTTTTAAAATTTTATAAATATTAAGAAAAATAGCACTGAGCACAATATTTCTGATCTAGTGGTCCATATGATCCACAATACAATTCATCATAGTTTTGACCATAACATCACTTTCGAAGTTACATTAATTCAAAAGCGGATCTAAAACTTAGTCGGATGTGACTTAACCACTTCTTTAATTTCAAAATTTCAGTTTTATATATTGAAATTTAGTTAAATTTTACTTTTAAAGTTTTTTATATAGTCCAATCTCCTTCATGAAATATCAAATATTTACTTAATATTTAGCTGTTAGAGCTCTATCTTATTGGTATAGAAATTTGAGTTCAAATTCCATCTATCATGTATTGTTCGTTTTAAATTTCAGTCACCCTATAAAAAAAAAAAAAAAATTAGTTCCACCAAACACATTGATCAACCATTTTTTTTCAAAAGATGCAAATTACACTTGATACAGTTGTGCACAAAAGAAAAACGATGAATTATTACTTTCAATCAAAAGTGTAAATAGTGTTTATCGCGTCATAACGGAACGGTTAAAAAAGCAACGCTATAACACGATATAACGTTGATAGCACCATAACTTTCATGATAAAAAAAACACTATAGCGCGTTATTTATAACTTTGCTTTCAATCCAAACTAAATGAAGAAAAACATAGCAAGAATAAAAGAGTGAGAACGCGGAGGAGTAGCCTCGCCACTAATTGCGGATTATAGCTCAAGATCAATAAAAGGGTAGAAAAGCAAGGTCCCTGTCGGTTGTTGTTTATTCATCCTAGTTCGTAGTTCCTAGAAAGAAAGGTCCTCTTTTTTTATGCCCCATCGTTTCGATCCAAAATAAATAAGATCGGATCGGATCGGATCGGATCGTATATTCGTATGATGTTACTCCGAAGTCAGAAGAGATGTTTCAGCTTTTAATGTGTGATTTAATCTGTCGTTTACAAATTAAAAGATCCTAATTTGAAAAAAGAAGATGCATAAGAGAGAATGAATCCTGGTGCGGTGCATATTTCGAAATCAAATCTACTGTTCATTTTTTTAGGAAAGTAAGAATATAATTTTTTGAGTGAGTCTATGGTACTATGTATATTACGATTTGTTACTGTGTCACGGCTCTATATTTGAGTTTTCAAATTCTAACGGTCGAGCCAAATCGTTCATCTTGTTCTCCATATTAATATGTGTTTGGAGACCAAATTTTACATTTTTTGAAATTTTTTTTACTATTTTTTTAGATTTATTGAAAATTACTGTTTTTGGATGATCTAGAATTTTCAGATTAAGTGATTTTCTAAATATCTAAAAAAAAGTAAAAAATTTTCAAAAAATGTAAAATTTGGTCTCCAAACACATATTAATATGGAGAACAAGATGAACGGTTCGGATCGACCGTTAGAATTTGAAAACTCGAATATAGAGCCGTAGCACAGTAACAACCCGTGATATGCATAGTACCATAGACTCACTCAAATTTTTTTTTCTCCCAACAGTTCAATTTTTAAAAATTTTAATATTAATATTTCGGATTTGGAGATAAAATCTGTTTATTTTTTTCCTTCTCTTAAGAATGTATGAACAGTTGATTTTTTTTATTTTTATTTTTTATTTTAAGAAAAGCAGATTCTCATCCGTATCCTTCTGATTCAGCTGAAAATGTGTCAATGTATGTAGAATTCGTATCCTCTGCATTAACTCAAAAGAGAATATTTTGAGTTTATAAATCTCAACTGTGTGATTTTAAACATAGTCAATTCAAATTCTGCCTATAACACGGGGCTCTTTAATATTAGTGTAGATATAATTTAAACGAATCTTAAAGCATATTGGACGGCTGAGATTCATTAACTCAAAAGATTTCCTTTTGAGTTAATGCAAAGGATACGCATTCATGTATGTACTACTAGAAATACAGTTATACAGAGAGATTTTTAATTTATAGAAATTATAATAAAATAATAGAGAAAAAGGAAAAGAATACCTCAGAAGTTCCATACACATATGGATCAGAGAAAAAAATTCCGGTTCAAAGTATTGATTCAAACTTTGAACCGAACAAATTTCTTCCAGTAATTTTTTTTTTTTCAGGTTGTTTTGGATCCACTGTGGTCTATGGTAAGTGATCCTACTTCCCATTTTCTATGTAATGTCATTGTCCACATGTTGTACAATTATCAAAGGCCACATAAAATTCAAGACAACTGAAAAAAAATTACTCTTTTGAATCTGAAGAAAATTTTGTTGAAAACTGTGAAGACAAATGTAATGGGTCGAAACCCATTGAACTTTTCACGGATGAAAAAAAGGAAAATTGAAAGATACGGTTTTTGGCTTTCTCCAACTACCACTAATATTACCTAGATTAAGTCTCTTTCTAAATTTTCTCTCTTTTGATCAAATCCATCCACATACATTAGAAAATCTTATAAATTAATGTATGAAATTGTAAAAGAGTTTGAAAGAGAGTGTTATTGACTTGATTAATTATCTCTTATATTGTAAAGACTCATTATAGTAATTTTGCAGTGTGCTCCTGTAGTTTTCTCCCATAAGGTTATGTAAAATCTAATGTTTCTCTTTTATTTTACGTGCTTGATTATTTGTTGTGGTTGCTTTTCTTGTGCATTCGGTATTTTTTTCATTTAGCTGAATATTAGTGTATACCCACAAGGTGTTCTACAAAATTACACCTTTAACGCTTCCACGATGTCATTCTCAGCAATTTTTCTAGTTCATCTATATATTGAAATTTCAAAGTACTCTTTCTCTTACTATCTCTTATTTTGTAATATTTTTTATAAATAAAAAATTACAAAACTAGTAGGGTTTTGGAAAGGCTTGCTTACCTCTGATTATTATTTTTAAATATATATTTGTTGTCATTTACTTCTTCTTTTTTAAAAGTTGCAAAAAATATATGTGTTTAAAATAATTATTACAAAACTAGTAGGGTTTTGGAGAGGCTTGCTTACTACCTCTTATTATTATTTTTAAATATATATTTGTTGTCATTTACTTCCTTTTTTTTAAAAAGTTGCAAAAAATACATGTGTTTAAAATAATTATAGAATAGTGCCCTATCTTATTAATTTTGCATCACCCTTTATAATTTGCTGGCATCGCTACTGAGTCTTGACACGGAAGGAAGCATAGAGCACCGCTTTACGCCTCTATCTACCTCCTACATTAGCAACCACCTAATTAGCAGAGGCGGAATTAGAAAACTTTAATAGAAGTGACTAAAAGTTAAAATACATAATGTGGTGAGTGAGATTTGAATCCAAAACCTCTCAACTAGAGGATAAAGCTTTAACCACTAGACTACAAGTAAACATTTAGTTATTATTAAGGGTCTAGACTATATAGAAAGTTCTGAAAAATTAAAATTCAATTAAATTTAAATATATATAACTAAAATTTTGAAATCATAGAGGTGACTTAGTCACCTTTCCAATACACTGAGATCCGCCTCTGCACCTTAGCTACTAATACCTGACACCCTGATTGAGTGATATCTCACAAAAAATATATGGTTTGTAATGCAGATTTTTCTAGGATAATTGAATGTTCTAATATTGGAAATAAGGGTTTCACCATGGTGTTTTTCTTTTCAGATATATGAATTAATGAGCATTAAATGATGATATATTAACTATTATTGATCTATTATCGCTCCTTTATCAAATTAGTATTTCAGTTTTCAGATAAGAAAAATCAACAACGGAAAAGAACACCATTATATTTTTTTTTTTCTGTACAAGAGAAGTAAGCAAAATAACTCTAAAGAAAAAATTATTATTTGTTTTCTTTTATATTAACTAGTCATATGTATTCAGATATTTTCCAAAAAAAATAAATTGAAGTTAACATTAACCTGTTTTCTGCTATGATAAAACGCTAATTTGAGATTTATATTTATGAATTTTGCTGATTTTGTAATTAAAAAATGAAGCAAAAATTTCCCGGCTAAAATTGATTGTTGGTTATAGGATGAGTAATTAGCGCATACATTTTGTTTTTCTGGTTCAGTTTTTCTCATTGTTCGAACAATGAAATAATTTTATTTTTGTTTATGCTATTTGAATTACTTCGGAGAACTTGTGGCAAGAAAATAGAAAAACATACGAGTTTATGGGGACGAAAGATACACAAAAAAAAAAAGGTCTTTAAAAGAGTTCCACGCTTCTTTAATAAAATCACTAATAAACCAAACTATTTTCAAACTTCATGTGTTTTTTTTTTCTAACAAAAATAATATCGTTGTAATTATATTCAAAATTATTCTTAATTAATTAGTGTCACTTTAGTTGTACCTTGTACGTTACTTACAGGCTCATACAAACTCTAATCCTTTTAGTTTTAAATTCAGAAACAACAATACGTCATAGAAAATTATGGGTGGATGGAAGTTAGAATAGCTAGAATAGTAAAATTTAAGAACAGCGAATGAGAATAGAAAATAAATAGTGATTTTCAGATTAGCATAAAAATGGTGCTATTCGGATTAATAAAAATATTGTTTGAATTGTAATTTGGAATAGTGAATAGCTGTGACCGATAAAGTGTTAACAAGGTGCTAATTAAGAGAAAAATAGACAAGTGGGGTCTCAAATGAATTGTCACGACGTGGGGATAACAAAAGTTATGTCAAATTTATAATTTCGGAACTGTGTTACCGAAAATCCGACATAGAAGTATTTTTTTTTTCTTTCTCTTCACACTTTTGAACAGTAGCTATTCCAACATTTACAAGGAATAGAGAATAACAGCTATTCTAACTATTCCGAATAACAAAAATGTTGTTTGAATGCACATTACTATTCCGAATAGCCCCTAATCTAGAATAGTCCTCTATTCTAACAATTCTCATTTCATTTAAACATAGGTAGATTTAGTTTCTTTTACATTAAATTATTTATTTGATGCTGATTGCACATTCACGGCCTTAAAATAAATGTTTGAATTTGTCAGTTAGTCTACAATTATTCTTACGTACATAGTTTTTAAATTGTCTTATCAGAAAACAGGAATTTTTAATTTCTTTAACAAAACATGACAAAGAATGAAAGAATCGACGCAAAGAATTCCTCTTAGATTCATTATAATATTAGTGCCATGCACATCGTCCTCTCCAGTTCTACGCACTGGAGAGAAACAGGACACCAGCTCCCCCTTCTTCCTGTCTCTCAGCACGGCGGCACGGCGTCAGTACTCACTTTTGAACGAAAGATGGTTGTACAGCCGCGTGCTTAAAACTATTCAATTTCAACGAACTATACACTGATAAAACTTAAAAAGACTAAAAATTCACGAATACCAAAAACTGATATAAGACTAGTGGCAAACAAGTCCATATCCTCTGAGGTAACAGAATATTTCGATTTATATTTCTACCGTCAGATAAACTGGCGCAAGCGTAAAAGAAGATCTAACGGTCCATATTTAAACATAAAGTTTCTGTTACATCAGGGAAATTGAATTCAGTGCGACACTGCAAAGCATATTGTCCTCTCCAATTCGACACACTGGAGAGGAGCTGGCAGTCAGCTTCCTGTCTGTCTCCTTCGTCTCTCTCTCTCAATTCTTGAAGCCCACTGTCCCATTTTTCAACAAAAAAAGGTTGCACAGCCGCATACTCAGAACTATTCAAAACTCAATGAACCAATAAGTTACTAAATTTTGCGAATACCAATAACTGAATAACAAGTCAAAAAACCCTAACCCTCGATTCCAGCCCCAATATTTACACTTCTACATAGACAAATCAGCAAACCCAACTCCTCTCCAGCTCATCCGATGCAACCCAAGTTCAACCGCCTATTGAGCGGGAGTTCCACGCCATCTCCTCCCACGTCGCCGCGGCGTTCCTCGCCAAGAGTTCATCGGAGAACAGCCAAGCTAGGCGGCGCCGTACGCCCGCCTCCGCCTCGGAGTCTGGTACAGCGGGTGGCAGGGGCTGTGCTCTCGCTGCTACTGAGGAGGCAAGCGGTGTTTCTCTTCGCGCCACTGATCTATGTAGGAATGATGATTTTCTGTGTGGGGACGATCTCGCTTGAGAGCATGCCTCGAATCATCTCCAGGCCGGCGCCGGGCTCAGTTTACCGGAGCCCACAGCTGTACCGCCGATTGAAAGCTGACATGGATGCTGATAACTCCACTGATGCAGTATGTGTGTGTGTGTGATTCCTTTAAATTGTTTAAATGTTCTTGATTCAATTATCTGTAATTTTATTGTTATTTTGATTAAGTTGTCTTAGGTTGATTTGGTCTCCTTTAATAAAAGATTGCATCTTTAAATTGGCAATGTGGAGATCCTTTGATGTCGTTAGGTAAAAAAGATCCCTTTTGATATATAGAAAATTATTGAACATAGTGTTTTGGTGAATAGGATATTTCTCAATTAGGTACCCTCCATTGGCTGCCAATTTTTAATAATTAAGGTAAGATCGTGATTGTTGGATGCACAACTGTTTAAATTAGTATATTTGATTTAAGTCAAAACAATCTAAACTGGAAGAAGTTTGCAATGTGGATGATTATATTTTTTCTTGGAAATTAAATAATAAACAGTGCCAATATCTTTCTCTAATTAGGTCAAAGGGGATATAATATTACTTGCACAGCAAGGTAGGATAGAATCATGAAACTTACGCACTAAGCATCAGAAAATTCATGTTCTGTTTTCCCTTTTCTTGTTTTTCATTTACACCTTTTTATTTATGTGATGTTGCCCTTTTCGTGAGTACGTTTTTTGTTTTGTATTAAGTTCTGAAATTTGTGTAGCTAGCAACCATATGGAAGCACTCTTACAAAGGTGGTAGCTGGCGACCATGCATCAATATGAGCACCAATGGTAGTATAATTGTTGCTTTTTATCTCTGATATATTATTTATTATTTGTTATTGACATAACATGGTATATGATTTAACATTCGTCTGTCAATCTTAACAGAATTGCCTGAATCAAATGGTTATATATACATAGAGGCAAACGGAGGCTTGAATCAGCAAAGAACTTCGGTGTGTGTGTTTTTTTTCCATTCCTCACTTTTCTTAGCTGTTAATGATTTCTTTATTTTGGATAATACAATTGTTCTGATTTATATTTCCATTTCTTTATCCAGATATGTAATGCTGTAGCAGTAGCTGGCTTTCTTAATGCAACCCTTGTAATCCCAAATTTCCACTATCACAGCATCTGGAGGGATCCTAGGTACAGAATTTTTTTTTTAAATCCGCTATCGCGATCTTGTTGGTATCTCGGATACCAGATATGTTACTGTTATGTGCATTGGTTTATTTTTGTATAAGCAATAAATTGGTTGTCATAATTTTTTTGTTAATCTATTCTGATTATTTGTTTAAACAGCAAATTTAGAGATATCTATAATGAGGAGTACTTCATCCACTCTCTGAAAAATGATGTCCGCATAGTTGATAAAGTGCCTGAGTTTATAATGGAGAGATTTGGACACAACATGAGCAATGTCTTCAATTTCAAAATCAAAGCTTGGTCTTCCGTTGAATTCTACACCAATTTTGTTCTCCCCAAGTTAATTGAAGAAAAGTAAGTTTATATTTGACGTACCTTTCCTAGGCATATTTGTATCTTAGCTACTTGTTGTTTTTTTTTTTTAAATGAAGCTACTTGTTTTTTTTTTTTTAAATCCAGGCTGGTAAGGATATCTCCGTTTGCAAATAGGCTTTCATTCGATGTACCTTATCCTGTTCAAAGGCTGAGATGCCTTGCAAATTTTGAGGCTCTTCAGTTTTCAAATCCTATCTCTACATTGGCTGACAAATTGATTTCTCGTATGAGAGAGAAAAGTGCCAATGGAAAATATGTAGCTGTGCATCTTCGTTTTGAAGAGGTAACTAAATAAAATTTTCTGTTATTATTTTATTTATTTTTTAATTTATTTTCATCTAATTATGCAGTGGATTAATTTCCTTTGTGAACTCTTGTAGGATATGGTGGCATTTTCATGTTGTATATTTGATGGAGGCGAAGAGGAAAGAGAAGAAATGAATGCAGCACGAGAAAGGGGCTGGAGAGGGAAGTTTACTAAACGGGGCCGTGTCATTCGGCCAGGTGCTATACGTCTAAATGGAAAATGTCCTCTTACACCTTTGGAGGTAAACTATATGATTTCTTATAATGAATTTCCAATCTACTGATATAAAAATTATTCTCTTCTGTCCCTAAGACCCTAACATTATCTCTTGTTTACGATTCTTTAGGTTGGTTTGATGCTTCGTGGTATGGGATTTAGTAACAATACTGCAATTTATCTGGCTTCCGGAAGAATCTATAGAGCTGAGAAGACAATGGGTCCTCTTTTAGAGATGTTTCCTTTTTTGCAAACGAAAGAGTCTTTGGCTTCAGCTGAGGAGCTTCTTCCTTTCAAGGTATATTTGACTTCCACGTAGAATCCATATCCTCTGAGGTAACAGAATGTTCCTGTTTAGATCTGGACCATCCAATCAGAATCCGGGCCAATCTGGCCTGAGTTGGAATGCATGGGCCCCTTTAATATCATGTGGATTCTGATCAGATGGTCCGGATCTAAACAGAAATATTCTGTTACCTTAGGCGATATGAATTCTTGCATGTAGGGGTTAATGATGTCCGGTTGAAAACAGTTGTATACCAACCTGATTATAATTGGCTTGCATCTTGGTACGTTTTCAGGTGAACCCACCCATAAACTCTGACAACCTACCTCTTTCATATGTTTTTTTTTTGTTAATTTTTTGTATTTGTTTTTTGGTATAGCAATTATCACCACAGGTTACAAATTGATAAATGCTACATAATTCAATGGGCAAGCAATTAATATATTTAACTAATGGAAGCAAAATAAGTGCCTCAACTAAATGAAATCAGGATTTACAAAAACAAAAGTATGATGAAAATACTTGAGATTAGGAAGAACTGGATTTGGAAGAACTGCAAAGACTTGAGATTAGGAAGAACTGCAAAGACTTGAGATTAGGAAGTAGGATTTGATGGGAAAAACAAATTCAATAAAACTCTTCTTGTCAATGTAATTATCTATCATCCATTATTGCCAGTTTGAGAGAATTTTGTACATCACAAAGTGAATTATTTAAAGAAGTACATATGTTTGTTTTATGATGGACAAAGAATAAAGTAAAATGTATATATAAATCCATTATCTCTTACTGTTTTATGATAGGTTGTTAAGAAAGGTTTCCACTATCTCTTACTGTTCTAGCACCAACAGAAACGCAAATATTTACTAAACTTTTCTTGCCAAGGATTGGTCAACACAAGGGAAAGAAAAAAGAAAAGAGGACAATACAACTGGAAACTTAATAATTGGTGGTATTGAGGAAAGTGTATTTGCTAACTAAATGAACCGCAATATTTCCGTGTTCAGTTCCATATGATCCTTAATTAAAACAGAAATTTCAATACAGATGGCCTAATCTTTGTAAAATTGCAGTATTGATGTCTCCCTTGCAGTTCTTACTCATACATTGTTAAAAGAGGCTCGGTACTATGCATAGTGCACATTGATCTGTTCAATGAATTGATATCTCTAATTTCAAGGTTCAAATATTCGATCCGAACCACTCAACATGATCTCCATATAATAGTGTACTTGGAGGTCAAATTTTATATTTTATTTTTTTTACTATTTTTTAGATTGGTAGAAAATCATTACTTTCAGATGGTTCAAAATCTTTAGATCAAGCGATTTTCTACCTATCTGAAAAAATAGTAAAAAGAATTCTAAAATAAAATTTGGCATCCGAATACATTTTCATATGGAGATTATTTTGTGCAATTCGGATCGACTATTGGACTTTAAAAATGGGGATATAAATACATAGTACAATTGTACAAACCAATGTGCGCTACGCATAGTACCGTAACCTCACTTTATATTACCTTAAAGAAAACATGTACTGAGGGTTTTCTGCCTGTTTCAGTAAACCTAATATTTGTAATAGAAACAAATCTCTTTTTAATGCACAATTTGCCCCTAATTGTTTTGATGCTAAACAAAAATATCCTGTCCTGGTGGCAGTTATCCATGACAACTGTCTTTGGTAAAAGTATTCTGCACATCTGACACTTGTGGGAGCTTCTACGAGTTATCCAAAAAATTGCCATCTCTAATTTCTTTAAATTTTTGTATGCAGAATTTCTCATCAAGGATGGCGGCTATAGACTACAGTGTGTGTCTACACAGTGAAGTTTTTGTGACTACTCAAGGCGGTAACTTCCCTCAATTTCTAATAGGCCACAGGAGATATTTGTATGCTGGCCATTCTAAAACTATCAAGCCTGACAAGCGAAAATTGGCACTCTTGTTTGACAATAAAAATATCGGGTTTGCTTCACTTTTGATCTCTCTTTTTCTACTTTCCTATGTAGAATATGGTTAATTTAGATAGATTCTCTGTTTGCGACGCCTTCTTTGTGGTGCCCTTGTAAGAGGCCATATTCTGTAACACACCTGATGCAATCACTGGATTTGAGCGGTTGATCTGCATCAAGATCACACTTGCTTGAATCTCAATGCAGACAGATAGCTCAGATTCTGTGAAATAGTGGCATAGTTGATAGGATATTCAAATTCGTCCTTGGAGCTTTCAATATATATCAAACCAGTACTCGTTCTAAACTTGTAGGTGCATTTTGCCTCTTGATCTAACTTGTTTGATCATTATAGAATTTTTGTTCTCTTGTAATAAGCAGATGGAAGGCACTTAAACGGCAGTTACTAAGCATGAGAATGCACAGCGACTCAAAAGGAATAGAGATAAAGAGACCTAATGACTCAATATACTCCTACCCATGCCCTGACTGCATGTGCCGGTATAACAAAACTGAAGCCCTAAGACCACCCCCGCAAAGCAGATAGCATCAACCAAACCCTAATCAAAGTAATAGAAGATCCCCTCTGCAAAACTCCAAGCTGACTTAACCTAATATCTCCATTCAATTCATTCTTTGTGAATGGTGCACACCGATCAGTGTACTATCGACTCTGCTGAGGTGCGTGCAAGTCAAATTCATATGCAAATTTGATCTGACATGACATCCCAGCTATTGGTTTGTATAGAAGGAAAGAGAATAACAAGTTAACAAAAGCTCATGCTCTCAAAGCAGTGACCAGATGTATACTAGGAGCCATGCCAGTAAAAGCCTTTTTTTCTGTGTTTTTTCTTGTTGTCACAGGTAGGTTTTCCATGATTTTTTTGGTTTTTTGTTTACTGTTTCTATCATGTTACTAGGTGACTATCATGTTACTAGGTGACCATTCTCATTCTTTGATGTAATGCGGCATGCAAAATTATACAGGTGCAAGAGAGAATTAGAAATGAGCTCTGCATGACTGCATGTGTTGTTATTCTATTACTGGCACCTCCTGTGAAACCTTACTAACTTTTTTAGGTGCCATGTCCGAAAGAAATCAATTTCCAATACCTCGAGTTCATTAATTGCATCACTTTATGTTTCATTTTGTAGTTTATGATATACATGAGTTCATGATACTCCAAATCAGTGCATAGAATATTTTAAAAGTACCATATTCTAATCAAATTGACCTATTGTGCTATTAGTTCTTTGGTAAGATAAAACATGGTGATTTAATAACTTCTTTTTTAATTATACTGGAATAAAATAAAATAACACAGAATTCAATTTGACCCTGATCCAGACAAGTGGTCCCCACCGCACCTCGTTGAAATTTTCATGTTAAGAGCCGTTCTTGTTTACTTTATTTCATTTATTATTTAAGGCTACAATATTTGTAATAAAAAAAATTAGATAGAATAAAAACTCAATTGATCTTTCTATAATAGATTATGACATTTTCCTTTCGCTCCTACCGACTTAAAAGGTGATTCAAAAACTGCCATTGTAATATTTTTTAACACTTGCAATGTGATATGTGTTATATTGTGCCTAATTTTGCAATGTAACATGCATCTATCTCTGGTTTGTGAACTTTTTGGTTGATGCATCAATATTTGATGTCCTTTTTTGTTTACATACTGGTGACTTCAACACAAGTCGTTGCTTGTTTTGATAATTTGTCATCAAATAATAAACTATTTATTTCCTGTACATTGGAAAACAAAACAGTTCCGAACAAAAATAATACAGTAGGAAGCTGAAGTAAAAAAAAAAAGAAGAAGTAAAAGAGCGCTTTCTTCTTCTCAATGAAATTAGAACTTTTTAACTGGCGCTGGCACATGTATCTTTTGTCAACATAGACCACTGGATTTACTTTTAGGCTTTTAGCTGTATTGACTTTGATAGTTAACACAAATTATGAAATGGTTTCTTACTTTCTTTTTAGGTGCAGGGGTTACAAATTTGACCAATACGGAATTACGGATAGTCCAGATTTGGGTTCTCCTGACGAGGTGCACCTATTTAAATTATTTTAATTAACTATCCATTATCTAGCCTGCTTATTAATACTTAGAAGTTGGGATTAACTTAATTTGCTCCTTAAACAAACACAAGGAATCTCCTATTCAAGATTATTTAATTATCCGACTGTCTGAGTTGGAGAAATAGTGATTTTGTATTATTAAATCTATTCGTGATATTCTTTCTAATGAAATCACCAAAGTACACTCCTCCATACCTCAATTTCACCAAACCACCATAAATTTTTCCTGAAAGATAAAAAAGAATTTAGTAATTAAAACAAAAATCTTATTAGGCTCCCCCACACCATCTTCTTCCCCACCGCAGTCTCTCTCCCACTCACACTTTCAAGTGAGGGAAGAAAGAGTAGAAGCAGCAAAAGAATCCACCAAAATGCAACAACATTTCCTCCAAATTTCCCATTTCACCCCTATCCTTTTCCTTATTTCCCTCCTCCTACCCTTCGCCACATCAACGATCAATATCACCTCTCTCCTCTCCACTTTCCCCGATCTCTCTGGCTTTAACCGCCTTCTCTCTTCAACCTCCGTCGCTAGCGAGCTTGCTGGACGCTCCTCCATCACCCTCCTCGCTGTACCTGACCGGTATCTGTACCAATCCGAGATCGCCGCCCGTTCTGCCTCAGTCGACATAGCCGATGTGTTGCGGTATCACATTCTCTTACAATACCTCTCTCCCACCGACCTTCACACTGTACCGGCTTCTGGTAAGCTAATTACCACTCTGTACCAGACCACTGGCCGTGCCACTGCTAATTTTGGTTCTCTCAACCTCACCTCCATTGATGGAAAACCCATGCTTAAATCCCCAGCTCCTTTTTCTCCTTCCAATACCACTATCCTTTCTCTCATCACTACAGTTCCGTATAACATCAGCATTTTCACTGTGGATTCCCTGCTTTTACCATACGGCTTTGACTTGACGGCGTCTGGCTACATGCACCCGCCAATGTCGGCCATGAACATCACGAGAATTTTGATCGAAGCACGTGGATTCAATGTGGCAGCTTCCATGCTTGAAGCCTCTGGTGTGGCCGCTGAGTTAGAAGCGGATGAGCATGGGGCTGGAATTACTGCATTTGTACCAACTGATGAGGCTTTTGCTGGTCTACCCGCCACTGAACGCCTCCAGTCCTTGCCGGCGGATCGCAAAGCTGCGGTGCTCCGGTTCCATGTACTCCATTCCTACTACCCTCTTGGTTCACTCGAGTCCATTGTGAACCCGGTCCAGCCGACTCTCGCTACTGAGGATACAGAGGCAGGTAGATTCACATTAAACATTACCCGGGTTAACGGGTCGGTAGCAATTGACACTGGTGTGGTGCAAGCATGGATAACCCGGACCGTGTTCGATCAAAATCCTGTGGCAATCTTTGCAGTATCAAAGGTGTTGCTTCCTCGGGAGATGTTTGGGAAAGGACGGGGAGAAGGGGTGGTAGCTGCAGTGGCCCCGATGGCTGGTGGTGGGGCCGGGTCTGTTGGAGTGCCGCCGCAAGTGGCTGAGATGCCGCCGACAAGAATTTCATCTCCACCTGGGATGAGAGGTGAAATTGTATCAATTGCTGGTATCAAAACATGCAGGTGTGGATGGATAATTTCGTGTATAGGAGTTTTGCTGTCTTTGCTGGTATGAGATATGTTTTTTTTTTTTTTTTTTTTTTTGCCCTTTCTTTCAATGTGGTCAAGTTTAGTTTTTGATGTTATTTTTTAATTTTACGGTTCCTCTTCTCTCTATTTTAATTTGGTCGGTTTGTATCTTTATTGGTGGGTAAACTGTACAAGAGAAATTTTTAGGGGGTGGAGGGAAAATATGTAACACATTGGATCTAGGTGAAAAAAAAAATCTTTCTTACGTATAGAACAAAAGTTCCTTTTTTTTTGGGCATTACTATTTCGAAATAAATATATTTGAGAATAAGTCTTTAATAAGACATCACCAGTTTAAAAATTCGGCTGAAGAATTTTTATGGGTGTTTAAAATTGAGAGGTTTGATCTATTTTGTCTCAAAATTTAATGCACTTTGTTGTGATAAAGAATTTTTCTTCAATTTTATGTTTCGTAATGCAATTTTTTTTTTGTTTCTTCTTTTAGGCTTTTACCCTTTGATTTATCTTTTCGGGTAAGACATACAGCTAAAAAGGCAAAGGTTTCAAATTTTACTGAAATGGATAGCTAGTTCTTTTTTCTTCTCCGCTAGTTCAGGTCAAGATTCGAGGATTTAAAGTTTTTAAACATCTATAATAGACATAAATTTATTGCGATATCTAATGAAGATATCTGTCAGTAAACTAATACAATTGGGTCCTTTTAAATATTGGATATCAGAAAGCCGCCAATCTTTCAGTACTTTGTTTTTTACTGCTTTGCTCCTCCTGTCTGCGGTAACCTGACAGCGAGTGAGCTGACCCGAGGTATGTTTAGTGAGCTGGCCGGGAGATTGATGCCACCTGTCCGCGTCCTTTGCGACAAATTCTTACATGCACTTGGAGTATACACGGTGTTTATGTTCGCTTTTGTTATTTGGCGGGGCCTGCTTTTTCAGAGTTTCATAATCTGTGGTCCAGGCGCTCGTAGCATTTTCCAATCTCAATCTCCTGATTTATTGTAATCATCTCTAGTATTTTTTACCGGAGGTGTCCTTTTCTCATGAACTTAAATCAGATTCAAAATTTGGTGGAATTTTATTTTTCTAATTGTGATCAAAGCAGAATTTTGATGAGTCAAAGTCAAAGCGAATTAGATATCTTGTATTTTGAGTTTTGGTAATATATATGATTTGCACGTCGGATTACCATGAATTTTTGTTGAGCTTTATTTTTAGGCTATAGAGAATTTTTGTTGAGTTTTATCTGAGCCTAATTCAAAATATTTGTTGGATAGATTTTGAATAATGAATCTCCATATATGTTAAATTTATTAAAGGTTTACCTTTTTTACTCTAAAATAAGGGATTAAAAAATAATGTACAATAAATTTATACATAATTTCCGTGCTTTTTTTCTTTAATTACTCTACTGTTGATATCGTCGTTACTCGTTACTACACTGATACATCATGGGGCTACCCATGAGCTGGAGGATTCTGTACACTAAATTCGCCAATTTAGACATCTGACTGTAGACTGTAGAGTAGAGGACCTAGAGGCTTTCAATAGAAGCCAGATTTTCTGAGGCGCATAGAAACGTTACTAACTAATTACCGCGTGAAGAACTCTGACAGATGGTCTCCACAGAAAGAAAACTACTCTCCAAATTAAAACTGACTGGTGGGGTCTGACTGTTAATAAGAATTCCCCATAGATATTTGTCCAAGAAAAAACACTACCCGAGGATAAAAATATTGACAGAGCCAAGTTGACTTCATGCAACGTACAATCAATAATGACAAAAACAAAAATACATATGAACGTACTGAATAAAATCAAACTAGATCTGTCAATATCTTTGTCCGTACCAGCTCCGGGGATTCTAGTTTTTAGAGACTTCTGCCTTTTTCAGAGTCCTTTGTAGTGGGGCCAGTGAGTATGGGCCCACGGTTCTGATGAAACATATTTTGTATTTTTTTCAAAAGAAACGTGGGCTCAATGGGCCCAGTAGCCCAGCTGGATATTTTAGGTCAGATATGGATCGTTGCGCTTGAAATGGAGTCATCACGCTTTCATTTATAATCCCTTGCCATGACATGTGGGTCCAGGCTACATATAGACTGTCCGTAGAATGACATTTCATTTTGCGCGACAAATTGTATAGTTTAATTTTGCTGCGAAACAGCGAAATGTTTCCCAATGCTAAATTTGTCTTTATAATATGAGAGTCAAATCAGAATGATTAAGTGTGTGGCCAGATCTATTTGGTTTCCTTAACAATTTGCCTTTGCAAACACAACAATAATTGAAAACCCAACTGTTAAGATTACACTCGGTTCCAGCATAGCTTGGGGATCAAGCCGAATCCTCTGGAAGATATATCTACTCAAAAGAAGGAAAGAAGAAATTGAAGGATATTAATTATATTTGGTGAAATAGGCAATAAATAATATTTGATTATTTGTCATTAATTCTAAGAATTGGTTTCCATGTTTAGCATGATATACAAAATATTTTTGAATTGATAAATAGGCATGTAAGAGCCATGCAATTCTTGATAGAAATAAAAGAAATAAAAAATAAAGGAGGGAAGGGAGATTCATGGGAGTCTTGTGTTATTGAGTTGTTTTATTATTTTTTGATAGTTATATTATTATTTTTGAAATGGTATCAGAGCGTGGTTGCTTGGTGGTATAACTAGAGAAATTGTTGCCTTTCTTGTCTTTAACTTCAATTTCTTGTTCTATACTGCTCTAAGGAGCGATCCATACTTGGTAGAACAATGTCAGAAGCTGAATCCCAAGAATCGACCACCATTGCTGCACTGATTGAGCAGATGACGAGAATGATGACTCAAATGATAGCTATGCAAACTGCTGTCATAAACAATCCTCAACCGGCGACACAAATCATACCTCAACCTGTTGCCATGACCGAGGGTATAATTCATTCAAGTGCTATTGATGTAAAATTTGATAGCACAAAATTAAGGTGCACGAACTGTGGCAAAAATCGGCACACAAAGGAGCAATGTTTCGAAGTGGTAGGCTACCCGGATTGGTGGAAAGGTGACAAGAAGAAGACGTATGAGGAGAAAGAAAAAGGTGTAGCAGCAACAACTGTGGCTGCAGGCAGTCTGGTGACCAGCAAGCAGCAACTGGATCTGAACCAGAGCCAAGGCAGCAGCCAGGACCAAACCAATCTGGTCAACAGGTAGCAGTCAGAACTGAGTCACAAACAAAAAGAGAAGATCATTGTGAAGGTAAAAATGGTATTTTCAAAACTAGCATGGGTAAGTGTAATATCTCAAATTTGAGCAAAAACAAGAAAAATGAAGATTGGGTCATTGACTCAGGTGCAACTGACCACATGACACATGAAAAAACTGAATTAGAAATCATGTGCACTTCACATAAAACTGGAATTATTAATGCAAATGAGAAAATTTATCCTGTAGAAGGAGCAGGAGAAATTGTATTATCAAATCAAATAAGGTTGAAAAATACACTTGTGGTTCCTTCCCTTGCAACAAAACTGATATCTGTTAGCCAACTTACAAATGATCAAAATTGTGTTGTGCTTATGTTCCCTGACCACTGTGTAATCCAAGATATTCTCACGAAAAGGATCATTGGCCATGGTACTAAACGGGATGGGTTGTATTACTTAGATGAAGTCAAAACTGGTAGCAATTATATAGTAAGGGGAGATCATATATCTACGAAGAATAAAATTTGGGTATGGCATAAAAGACTAGGTCACCCGTCTTTTGGATACATGAAAAAGCTTTTACCAGATTTATTTTTGCATTTAGATCCTAAAGATTTTGTTTGTGAAACTTGTATCCAATCTAAGAGTCATAGAACAACTTATTATAGCAGTCAAAATAAATATAAAAATCATTTTGATTTGATACATACAGATGTATGGAGACCATCCTCTATAATTTCCAAATCTGGTTGTAGATGGTATGTTTCCTTTATTGATGATTGCTCCAGAATGACTTGGCTCTATTTACTTAAAACAAAAGATAAGGTTTCTAAAGTTATTCAAGATTTCTATAAATTGGTAAAGACTCAATTTGGGAAAGAAATAAAAACCATAAGGAGCGTTAATGGGACATGATACTTGAACCAGAGGGTACAAAATTTTTTTAGAGAAAATGAGATTATTCATGAGACAACATGTGTAGGAACACCTCAACAAAATGGCATTCCAGAAAGAAAAGACAGACATCTACTTGAAATGACTCGATCACTACTACTTGAAAATAAAGTACCTCATATGTTTTGGGATAATGCCCTTTCATTTGCTATATACCTCTCAAATCGTACACCCACAAGTGCAAATGATTATAAAACCCCTATCCAAGTCCTATCATCTCATGTGACCATACCATCTGTCTTAAATTTGCCTCCAAAAATATTTGGGTGTGTTGCTTATATCCATATACAAAAACCATTTCGCACAAAGTTAGAACATAGGGCTGAAAAATGTGTTTTTTCTGGGACTGAGAGCAAATCAAAAAGGTTATAAATGCTATAATCCAGGTACTAGAAAATTCTATACTAGCATGGATGTTATTTTTTTAGAAAATGAGTTATTTTTTTAACAAAATTCAAGATCCAATTCAGGAGGGCAACAGTCATGATGAACCGGACTTTGATCTAACTTTTTTATCCGATCCACTAGTAGCTGATTTAGGTTCAGGCCCAGCAGCTGATTCGGGTCCAGGCCCAGCAAATGATTCGGGTCCAGCAACAGCTGATTCGGGTCCAACAGCAGTGGATTCGGGTCCAGCAGCAGCTGATTCAGGTACAGATCTAGCAAATAACTCGGGTCCAGCAGCAGTTGACTCAGGTTCGAAAAATAATGAAGGTTCTGAGCAACAAAATCCAGCAGAAACAGGTCAGTTGGGTCATTCACCAAATGGAATTAAGCCATAGATAGATCTTATTGAGGCAATACCACAAGAAGATAACAACGAGGTATGTTATTCTGAAACCCAGCCTAGATATCCTGTACGTGTTAATCGTAGCAAACCACCAAAAAGATACATCCCGGAAGATGGGACGAGTAAAGAAATAACATATCCAATTGCAAACTACAACTCAACCGAAAAATTGCCACAACCATTAAAGAATTTTGCAGACCAACTATCTTCTATCGCCATACCCGAAAAAGTTGAGGATGCCCTTAAAAGTAAAGAATGGACTAGAGCAATGACTATAGAAATGGAAGCCCTAGAAAAAAATTGTACATGGAAAATAGTTGATTTACCACCAGGAAAAAGAACAGTTGGTTGTAAATGGGTGTATACAATCAAGTACAATGCAGAGGGGAAAATTGAAAGATATAAAGCTAGGCTAGTGGCAAAAGGGTATACACAAACCTATGGGGTTGATTTCCAGGAAACCTTTTCTCCGGTTGCAAAATTAAATTTGGTTCGAGTTTTATTGTCCTTTGCAGCTGACTTTGACTGGCCATTACATCCATTTGATGTCAAAAATGCATTTCTTCATGGAGACTAGGAAGAAGAAATTTACATGGAGCTGCCTCCCGATTACAACCATATTGGATCGGAAAACAAAGTGTGTAAATTAGAAAAGACATTGTATGGCTTGAAACAGTCACCAAGAGCATGGTTCGGAAGGTTCTGCAAGGCTATGAAAAACTATGGGTACAATCAAGGAGATTCTGATCACACCATGTTCTTTAAAATGACTGAAGGTAAAATTGCAATTCTCATTATCTATGTAGATGATATGATTATAACAGGCGATGACAAAGTTGAAATTGAGAAGCTTCAAATGAATCTCTCAAAAGAATTTGAAATAAAAAATTTGGGAGGTCTAAAATACTTTATAGGGATTGAAGTATCACGATAAAAAAAGGTATATTTCTCTCTCAAAGAAAATACGTTCTTGATCTCTTGGCCGAAATTGGAATGTTAGATTGTAAACCGGTTAGTACCCCAATGGAACAAAATGTGAAGTTTGAGATTTGTCCTGATCAATGTCCTACGAAAAAAGAAAAATACCAAAGGTTAGTTGGAAAATTAATATATCTGTCACATACTAGACTTGACATAGCTTATGCAGTGGGAGTAGTAAGTCAATTCATGCAGAATCCAAGTGAAGATCACATGGGAGCTGTCACACGTATCTTACGATATCTGAAGGGGATACCCGGGAAAGGAATCAAATTTGAGAAGAATGGACATACAAATATTGAATGATATACAGATTGTCACACTCCGCAGCCACGGGTCGTAACAGTCCCCCGCCGTAAGCATACAACGCCGTGTACGCTTACAAGGCAATTAACAATTCAAACAAACAACAAGTAATATAAAACAAGTTTCTAATATATAATCAGAGTACACAGTCTGGACATAAAATAGTACAACAAAAGTATCACATCCGGATACCAACCATGAGGCCTACCCTAAATCTACACAACAAAACATATCTAGGGTCATGAAGTGGTAAACTACTAAGGCCTACTACTCTCGTGCCTCTCCGGAATCAGTCGCACCAGTACCTGTATGTTGGGGTTTCGCGGTGCTAACCAAAACCCCTTTTAGGCTTAAGGTGCGGAATGACCTTAGAACAAAAATTTCTACAGCCAACTCAAGCTCAGGATTAAACGGGGTATGTCAGGAAACTTTCCAAGGCGGTCCACCTTCAGTATTCCTTTTACAGATCTACTCCATGATTGATTTCTAAAACTTTAATCTACTTACCAATTAAATAGATTAATATAACACATTTATACCTTGTTTCCAAATCACAGTTGGAATGCAGACCGAGCGAGTAGAGCCTCACCAGGGAAGGAATCGACTCGGAGTATCACACGTGTGATACCTCTATCGGTTATCCACTAGGACTAACCGGAGAGCGGTTTATTTCTTCTGCCAGAAATACCATAAACCGCGGAATTATGCTAAAACACTATTCACAGGGAAAAGACGAAAACCCGTAAACACGAATTTTCCGTTGCTCAGTTTCATCAATATGTAAAACTGACATACCGTGAAATTCGATAAAACACTATTCATCGATCCCGTAAATATACTCCACAACAACCCGCAAGATTATACGTCAACTACGTATAACTTTCTTTTCTCAGCCGAAACACTATTTGGGAGAGAAACCGAGAAAGAGAGAAAATATCGATTCGATTCTGCACGAAACGATACAAGTGAATTAGCAATTTTCTCTCTACCCCTCCACCCCTATTTATAGTGTTTAGGGTCGGTTGCAAAAGACCAAAATGCCCTCCAAGTTCGGCCTATTTACAAGGTATGCCATTGACACCTCATCCTTTTATATGTGAAATGACCAAAATACCCCTTCCACACCCTTCCACACTCTTCTCCATGTTTCTACACATGCAAGGTGGCATAGGTGTGAAATGACCATTTTGCCCTTGTGGATAGGATTGATGACATGCCATCTGGATAGGATTAATGACATGTCATGCGGATAAGGACGAATCTGAAAAGACCCGAATGCCCTCGGCCCGAACACAAATAATATTTGTATAATTATTCTGAACAATTATATATATATTTTTCTTGCGGTTTGTTGTTTCGGTAATTTATACAACGTGTCCTGCACATTTATAAATTAACCGGTTAACTTTTATACAACGTGTCACACACGTTTATAAATTAACCAATGTTTTTGCTTGTTATTTTTACATAACATTTATAATTTAATTATAACACGTATAATTAATTATAACCATCTTACTATTGATCATAACCAATTTATAATCCATCACAATAAGATTCTCCGATTAACTCCTATATGGTGTGACCCAATAGGATCTGTGTTATGTTGGTAAATAGAGTTAAAACTGTTTTAACTTCTATAATCATGGGTGGCATCTGGCAACACATCATGACCATCCAATTACACAGATGATGCTGTACTGTACAATATCACGATCCAGTAAACAATTTACTTGTGTCTGTTCTTCTGTCTCATAGCTATCAGATCAGTTTCAAGGTAGATGTGTGTCATCCTTGCTAACTGAATCTTTTCTTGATCTTGAGCAGATTATCAAATATAATTACTCTTGTAATTATACCGCTAGCAGATAATCTTACTCTATCAAGGGGCCCAGTGATGCTATAGCTCGTATAGAGATACGAGGGACAAATAGTATTCTTGGTAAACTATCACTTCCTCAGCTAAGCTATACATATGGAAAAGCTACCGTTATGACTGCTTTTTACGGACAGCGGTAGATAACAATCACACATACATATTTCTCAGTGGGAACGATAAATACCTCATATTTTACAACTTGACACTGAATGAAAACATAAATGACACGAACACAATTCTATTTAATGTTTCATTCGGGGTCTGTCAAATACCATGTTCATAGAACATGTATCTATGTGATTAAAATGACATCTCGTGTCAGGTGGTTTGTAAAACTTAACCATCTTTTAATCCACATACTGACCTTATCGCGGTAATTAGTGTTCCTGCTAATTACCTTGGTCATTAACTTTTTAAGAGTATATATTATCTATATTATGGAGTTTCACAATTTCAGTCATGAACTCGAAATGATCCATAAATTCAATAATACTGAAGGCAACAAAATGATATTAATCATCCAATTCATGAACAAAGCTTTATGATAAATTATCGTATTATTGACTTCTAGATTATTACACTAACACTGTAAAGTAACCCGAAGGGTGGGGGTGAGAATAAATCCTCAGTGCAAAATTTGCCACATTTTAGATTATTGGACTTGCAATCAAACTCCATATTCAAAAATGAAACCCAAACCATAACAATTCAAACAGATATATATATTCATAAATAACAGAATGCCAATGCTTGACAACAATTAATCCAATTTGAATCACAGTTTACGGAATTTCCAAGATGAATTTCAAACACAACACATATTTGGCTTAACTCGACTCATTAGGGCTTGTAGCAAGTACAGATGTTCTTTCGAGCTGGACCCTTTATGAAACCCACATCTGTAGGGTTACTGACACCTACAGATGGCCCACCGAGCTGGATCCTTTATTTGACACCCATCTGTAATCGCTTGGCTTAACCGTTTATTAAGGTCTGGTTTAAGTCACATAAAGAAAATTCTCTTTAGAATCGTTTCCAATATTCGCAATATTCAATTGACCTTCCAAATGCATTAACACGTAGGAAAATGCCACCGAGCCATAGACGTTACACACTAGTCACCCACGATTCCAATCCACACATCATACATAATCACCCTCCCTCGTCCCAACCGGTACTGGGAAACATCGAGGGCCGTTCACCTAAGGCCATTAGGATCCTGGGAATTAAAGCCAGCATACAGCCCGACTTTGCAAATTCATTGGATCCAAGTGCTTAACTTCGTAAATCCATTCACATACATATCAAATCGTGGTGACTTTCAATCAAATCAGATCATAATAGATCGACACAACCTACAACCATACTAGCATGCAAATCACTCAAGTCACATCAATTCGAGTTTAATTTGATTGGGCTATGCAAATGCTTTACACAATTCAATGATGCAATCAATCAGATATTCAACATGACAAACAAAAACACAGTTTAATTCCTGAAAATAAAGTATCAAACAAGTCCAAGAATCCCGCACCTGGTTACGACGAGCATACCGCTTAGTTAAGGATCGGGCGTCTCGAATTGCCTCGCAACGTCTTGCTCGATCGAGCCTACACCTATATTACGCGTATACTAGGTTTAACATTGGTTCATGATCGAGGAGTTTACTTGAGTTGTATTAGGGCTCATACCTTAACTAATCTCCTATCCTTTGGTACCAATTCGTTCGGTTCATTATCTCTTACCAAAATCCTCTAAAACCTCACACAATCTCATCTAGGTCCTCTGGACCTTACAAACTCTCAATTGGGTAACAATTCACTTACTAGTTCACCAATTTGGTTCTCGTGACAATTCGATTTACCGTTTGGTTAAACCCTAATTTGGTCAAATCTCAAATTAGCCGTTAAATGTTCTAGAAATTCAAGATCAAGAGGTAATCCTTCCGATTACAAGTCTAATCGGTCGGATTAAACAAATCAATTCACGATTATGCCCAATTTCAGTTTTGGCACGAAAACCCTAAAAATCGAAATCCAAAATCGAGCTGAAATCGGGAAGGAATCGGCAAATAAACAGTTAAAGAAGCTCAAGGAGCTAGTCTACAAGCAGTTCGAACACAAATCTCGGGTTTAAAACGAAAACCCGAGAAATCGAGAAAATTCGAGATTTAGAGAGAAACGGGAAGAGAAAAGAATACAGAATAGGAGAGCTAGGAGAGATCCACGGGCGCTTACTCGGTTCCAGCTTCAATTTCTCGCAACAATCGGGGGTTAGAGAGAAAAGGGAAGCTCTCTCACTCTTTTTCTTCTCTCTTGGCGAAAATCACAAAATAATGGGGAAAGGGGCGGAGGGGAAGAGAGAGAAAGAAAGAAATTTTGGGCTTTTATGAAAAGATACCCTGAGTGCGGACGCACTCAATTCAGTGCGGGTCGGTCACCCGCACTCAGCACTTAGAACAGATTTTCAGCAGTTGAAAATACATAGAAAAATACACGAGTGCGGACACACTCATTTTCAGTGCGGGTCAATCACTCGCACTCAATACTTGGCAGAATTTCGGCAGCTTGAAAACACAGAAAAGAATACTCCAGTGCGGACGCACTCAGTACTTAGTCAAATTTTCATAAAAACGGCACTGAACAAGAGAAATGTCTGAGCGTAATGCGGACGCACTCAATTTTAGTGCGGGTCGGTCACCCGCACTCAGTACTTAGACGGATTTTGGAAAGAAATTCAATCAACACAGAAGAATACTCCAGTGCGGACGCACTCAAACCAGTGCGGACACACTGAGAAGAGATTCAGAAAACAACTAAGGAAAACAGAATCCAGTGCGGGTCAGTCATCCGCACTCACCACCAGTGCGGACGCACTAGACCTATAAAGGTTCAGAACTTCGAAATTCCGACGCGGTTTCGATTCATACTTAATTTACTTATTTAGGGGAACCTTGATTAAGGTTTAAACTTCCATTTTGTTAGCACGATTTTCGATTCTTGCCTTTAAATCATTAAAAAATAATTGTAAAAGTTTCGTAACGTAACACAGATGTAGATTGGGCAGAAAATATCATAGATAGGAAATCAATATCGGGTTACTTTACTTTCGTTGGGGAAAACTTGGTAACATGGAGAAGTAAGAAACAAAATGTGGTCGCCTTATCTAGTGCTGAAGCCGAATTTAGAGGCATGGTGAAAGGGATTTGTGAACTATTATGGCTACGAAAAATGATCAATGAATTAGAACTGGGAATGGAAAATGAGATGAAGTTGTATTGTGACAATAAGGCTGTAATTTTCATTTCACATAATCTAGTGCAATATGAGAGGACAAAACATATAGAGGTAGACAGACACTTTATTAAAGAAAAATTTGATTCTCACATTATTTCTCTTCCCTTTGTTAGATCAACAGAACAGGTGGCCGATGTTTTAACCAAAGCGGTAGCGACTAAACCATTTGAAGAAATGCTGGAGAAGATCGAAATGGTAGACATTTACGTACCCTCATGAGGGGGGTGTTAAGATTACACTCGGTTCCAGCATAACTTGGGGATCAAGTCGAATCCTCTAGAAGATCTATATCTACTCAAAAGAAGGAAAAAAGAAATTGAAGGATATTAATCATATCTAGTGAAATAGGCAATAAATAGTATTTGATTATTTGTCATTAATTCTAAGAATTGGTTTCCATGTTTAGCATGATCTACAAAATATTTTTGAATTGATAAATAGGCATGTAAGAGCCATGTAATTCAATCAAGAAAGAAAATAAATAAAAAATAAGGGAGGGAAGGGAGATTCATGAGAGTCTTGTGTTCTTGAGTTGTTTTATTATTTTTGATAGTATCATTCATACAGATCTTTTTACATAAGATTTGCGCGCTGCATGAAGCCAAAACTGTTATGTTAAAATATTTACCCTTTGAGAGGCCTCTAATAGGACTACTTAATGGTCAAACCTGATTTAAGAAATAACGAACTGCCAACAATCAACTAATTATAATAAAAATAAAAATAAAAATAAAAATAAAACTTAAAATTAATGTAAGCTAATTAAAATTCCATAGTACACAACGAACAAATGATGAACTGTGGTTATGATAAAATTATAATTTGCACAATGAACCAAAATTTACGAACAAATTGTAAGTTAATTCACCGGATGCTGCTAAAACGGCTGAACTTTTCAATTTGGTCCAAACTGGATGACAGACTCATGCTGGTACGAATTCCATGATGTCGTCTTGAAATCGCACTAAACGAAATATAATGTGCCTGTTGTTTGTTGTAAAATAAATGAGGTTTATAAGTATGGACCTTACATTAATTTTGATAAAAATCTAAAAACATGAAGTACCAAGAAAGTAATAATCAACAGCAATAACTGAAAATATCAATGTTCAGTACCAAGCTGGAATCAGTGTCAGTGTACCAGTACCAGTGTATTGTCTATGCTAATTGGTAGTTTCTCTCCTCCTCATGGCCTTTTGACCGAATCATTCCTGGCAGGACCACAAGTAAATGTAATGGCGTTTTTAGGCAATGCAAATGCAATCATGGAAACACAGGTCACCTAGTGTCAGTGTACTGGTACCCGCTTGGCGCTTGGTTGTTATTCTTATTTTCTACTATTGAAAAAATATGTAAAAAATGACTAGTGTTGTATTATTTCTTCGGAGCCCCTCGACTTTATCCGATATTCTATTTGTTTACTTAACTCTGGTTTTGAACTCCGATTTTCAGTTTTAAATAGATACCAATATTCCAATTTGAATAAAAAAAAATATTGTCTACAGAAGATGGAGGGATTAAACAATAACAGGTGATAAAAAATGAATATATAGTGAAAATGACTGGCCTCTAACTTTTTACTGTCGTTTAGTTTTGTCGGATAAAAGACTGGACTGATCTATAGCTTATAACTTGTTGTTCTTATTTTTCTACTATTGAAAAAAATATACTTGGTAGCTACTGCCAAGTTTAAAAAAGAAAAGAAAAAAGAAATATGCAAAAAGTATTTCATCGGAGCCCCTCGACTTTATCTGATATTTTATTTGTTAACTTAAGGAAATTAAGCTTCTCAAATTACATATTCGCTACAAATTCTTCAACCGAATTTCGAACCAATGACTTTCCACATAGAAAGGTGCATTGCTCTTGTAACTATATCAAAGCTGGTTCTCTTCTCCATTGGAAGTGTGTTGTGCTTTTTTTTTTAGGGTAAGGTGGCTTAGTGCTGTTTTAAATTTTGATTTACCTTATCATAAAAAAATGTTATCAGTAGTCATCTTTTGTCTGGAAATACGAATACGAATACGGATACGGAGCGGATTCGGAGCGGATAATGCTGATACCGTATCCGCCTTTCAATGAGCGAATACGAATACGGATACGGATAGTAAACAGATATCAAAACTCAAAACCAAAACCGCCTTAAATGGATACGGGTACGAAGCGAATAGTCTACAAATATAAATTCAAATACGGATACAAAACGAATAATGGTCGGATAATTAAGATATATGAACTTTTAAGATACAAATACTAATTAATAAAAAAGTTGAGATAAATAGATTCATGTTCAGATCCGTTTATCTATACAAAAATAATAATCACTGGAGGTGGCTGTTGGTCCAGTAAATGAAGATGATTGAGTGGAAAGAAAAAAACTAAAATCATCTTTGTGAAGTAAAGCTGAGTTCAATAATACATCATATATGCATGTACAGTAACAGTAAAGGTAAAACGACTCTAAAAGTAAGTGTTGTGTTTACAAATCAAATTTAAAAGTCTAAGTATAAAAGGTTGAGCAAACCCTAATTAATCATCTCTAGATCTCGGTGCAAGTGCAGAAGTGACTCCTTGTTCTTGTGCTCAAAATAAAAAGGATGATCTGTAGCTTGATCAAATTCTGATTGAGCTTTTCTCTTTACCAGTAAATTAGAAGAAACCAACCTCTCCATTTCATCACTTTTGTTTAGATCTTCTCTTTCTTTTCCGGTGTAATTTTCGTATTGCGAGTTACTTCTGCCGAACAATTTCGGTTCATGGTCCATTTTGCCGTTGCTTGTTGATGGCTTGTTTCTGTTCAAACTTCCAAATCCTTTGATTCCATGACTTAATCTCCTTGCCTTTTCCCTCTCCTCTTTGAGGAAGGTCCCTTTCTCTAGTAGCTTGAGAACCCTCTCTGATTTGTTTTTTACAGTTAAGCCCCAATTAAACCTGAAATTTGAAAACTCATAAGCAATTATTATCACTGATTTGTTTTTTTATATGTTGGTGAACAAAGGTGGTATAATATGATTAAAGTTGGGGCAAAAATATTGACATTGTGCGCACCAATAATAATATAGTCAAAATGCGTTTAAAATTGTGTCTACATTATACACATACCACTGTGTGTTTTTAGTTTGTTGACAGCTGAATGTTTTTTGTTTACTTTTATGTAACAACTGATTTGTAACTCTTTAAATCAATAAAATAGCCTACGGGTTTTACTGCTAAAAATATTATAGTCAAAATGAAAAATAAAAATAAAACAATGACTCGTGTGCTGTACGAAATCAAAACAATGCTCCCAATATCTTTACCTAGTGTATTAATGGTCGGGTGGGTACGGGTACCCCGGGTATACCCGGGACAGGTACGGGTACGTCTCGGGTACGGGTAGGACGGGTAGGACGGGTATAAGGGTAAGGGTATGTCGGGTATATTTTTCAAAAACCATACCCTACCCGTCCTATACCCGTACCTGTGTACCCTTGACGGGTAGGACGGGTACGGGTATTTTTTTTTTTTTCTGATTTTTTTGTTTTCGTTTTTTTTTTCCTGTTATTTTTTTTTTCTGTTTTTGTTATGTTTTTTTTTTACTTTAAAACAATAAAATATAAATATAAATATAAATATAAATATAAATATAAATATAAATATAAATATAAATATAAATATAAATATAAATAAAAAAACAGAAATTAAAAAACAGAAATTAAAACATAATTTTAAAAACAGAAATTACAAAACAGAAAATAAAAACAGAATTTTAAAAACAGAAATTAAAAAACAGAAATAAAAACAGAATTTTAAAAACAGAAATTAAAAAACAGAAATTAAAAAACAGAAATAAAAACAAAATTTTAAAAACAGATTAAAAAACAGAATTTTAAAAACAGAAATTAAATTGAATTTGGGGGGGAAATTATTGGGTCGGGTATAAGGGTACGGGTACGGGTAAGGGTAGACGGGTACCTGGGTAGGGTAAAGTCGGGTACGGGTAAGGTCGGGTACGGGTATGGTCGGGTAGGGTATGGTCGGGTATTTGTCCAAAAAAACAGGTCCGGCCCTTTTTTTGCCCATACCCGTGTACCCGAGTACCCGACCCATACCCGGGCTTGGGCACGGGTACCCCGGACGGCGGGCACGGGTGGGTAGGGTAGGGTATACCCTTGTCGGGTATAATTAATACTCTATCTTTACCCTTAGTTGCCCTTTTAAAAAAAAAAAGGTACTATGAATAATGTTGAGAATTTTTCATTAAAAACAATATAGGGTAATTCATTAAAAAAAATATTTCAATAGAAAACAATAACAAGCAAGAAGATTTTTATGCCATTTGTTTTTCACAATTTGAACCATTGATCCTTTTCTTCTTTCCTAGCGATACTTCTACATAAAATTTTAGGTTGTTTCAAACAATATCAAGAGTGCATAAATGAATAGGTTGAGTTGCTACTAATTGATGAACTCTACTGCGTTCAATTTTTTTTTTTATCTCTAATCTTGTAAAAGAAAAGTTCCACAAATAATAATATTTTACATGGATACATCACTAGTGAAGAAGAACAAGATCAACATGTTAGATTTTGATTATTATAAGAAAATTATTGTAAAAAATAATGTGCCATCAAATCATAATATGTTACCCCTTTTCATCTATGTATTGGAGTATAAGCATCTCTTGTATAATTCCAATTTCTCCCTTGAACTCAAGTGCAATACTCTTCGGTCCATGAGTTAACAGATGATCCAGTACTACCAAAGAATTATATGCTTCCCTCCAATGCTTCCTTGTAAATTTTGATAGCCTAATTTTGAAGGAAACATAGTTCATGTCAAACTTAATAGTTGCATGGCAAATCACCTCTGAAATTTATAGGGTTACAAGTTCATAAAAAAAAACACAATTCAATAATAGAAAACAATAATAAAAAAAAATTGCAGAGGATACTGGGTACCAAATAGTTTGATAGTGGTACTTATATATGGAATCGGAGGCGGAACTAAAGCATTTAGATCGGAGCAGTTGAAATATAAATTTTATAATGTGTGATAATTGAAATTTAAATCCGTGTTTTTATAATTATGAATTAAAATTCTAACAACTAAGCTATAAACACATATTTAGTATTTTATGAGGGAACTAAAAAAAAAAAAAATCAAAAATTCATTTAAATTTCAATAAATATATAATTCAAAATTTTAAAATCATGGTAATGAATAAGCATCCTTGACTTGTCTGTAGATCTGCTTCTGTATGGGACTGATCCACAATTGATGAGATAAAAAAAAAAATCAGATAATAATATAATATACAAAATATTAACCTTTTGTGCAAAATATCTATGATTCTGAAATATGCATCAGAATCAAATGCAGAACGAGATATAAATCCCATTGTCTTTGCATCAGGTGGGCATGAGCTTTCACTGGTCACTTCTTCTACCATTCTATACATTAAACACATAACCAATATATCAAAACATGTTATCTATTAAATTTAAAATAAAAAGGGAGGAACATTCAACAGTTTAGGGCTAAAGCGGAACTATTTATTTTAGTTCTATTATTTTCAATTTAAATTTGAATTTTTAAATTTGATTTGCTTTTCAAATTTTGAGTTTAATTTTTGTGTAATTTTTACTAGCAAAATAGAGGAATATTTTATGCCAGAAAAAAAATGTTGTTTATTCTTCGGTTCCATTAAATATAATAAAAGAAAGAATAATAAGAGAGACTAACAATTGCACCGGGGTGACATCGGTAAGAACCAAGCGAGCAGCGCGTATCTTCTCATTTAGGTAGAAAGAAGCCTGTTTCTTCAAGTCATCAAAAAATGGAGTTCCCATTGCAAAAGTACATGCTATTAATCAGAGAAGGGGAAATGGATCAGATGAGGTTGGATCAGGATATTTATAGAAAAGAAAAACAGAGAAGGAAAAGATACTTTGGAAACCGTACGTAAGGAAACCCAACTACTCCACTAATTTTTTTATCCAATATTTAGTAGTCAAATATTAGAACAGAAGATGGAGTAGAACAATGGTGTTCTTAAGTTGATCAAACTTCTTTGTAAAATTAACTCTAAAATCTATCGAATTGGATTCCAACGACGAATCCAAACCATTGAAATCCTTCTAGCTCACGAGTGATGCGTCTACATGCGAAAATTTTAAAATTTTAAAATAATTTTATATAGAATAAACTGGTCAAAATATGTTCAAAAAATGAATGCATTAAAATTAATTTATAAACCTTTTAATTTTGACCACTTGATTCTATACTAAATTAATTCAAAACTTTTAAATTTTCATATATAGACGCATCACTCATCAGGTAGAAGGATTTTAACGGTTCAGATTCATCGTTTGAAGTCAATTCAATAAATTTTAGAATTGAGTTAACAGAGAAGTTTGTTCCTAATTACACTCCAAAAGATGATCATTTGCTTCTAGACAAATATATCAAATATGTTTATTGGATAAGACAAGAATCTTTGATGTCATATACAGAGGAGTTGGAATTCTTTTGGGATTATTTATTATTTAGTTGTTTAGTTGACTAATTCCTTAAATGTGCTAATTTATTTTTAAATTATGTACATAATTGAATGGTCTCCATTTGGTCTTGTGGGCTGATTATGATTTATGACTTGCCTCTATATATATTTTTCTGAAGTTAAATTAAACAAAGGGGATTGCTATTCTAAGCGCATAAATTCTACTTTTGAGTGCTAAGATAATACTTTTGCTTTAAATCCAATTTTACCCCTTAATAAATACCTTTTTATTATAATTCTAATTAATTCTTGCTATCAATTATGGAAGGATAACTCATGAAGCTTTTTGTTTAAGTAATTCCTGTTATTAACATCTGGCAGCAAGGTATTATCGCGCACTATAGCACCATTATAGCGATTTTGAACCATAAAAACTATGGTGCTATCAGCGCTATAGTTATTTCGCGCTATAGCGGCGCTATATGGCCATAGCACCATTCTTTTAACCATGCCGCTATGACACGATAAAGGCTATTTAAATCTTTGCCTGATAGTCTCTACCTGAATATCAAGAAAAAAAATTCCTGCCATTAATTACTGCCTATCAGTTAGGTACAACTTTACATTGATTCAAATTTTCAACCGTCCGAAAGAAAATTTTTTATAGGTAATTAAATGATGAATAAATTCATTCATACTAGTAAAAAAATTAATGGTGAACAAATTTTCTCTATTTGATCGAACGAAAATGATCTGAATAAAAAAATATGATCAAATTTTGTTAGTTCCAATATGTGTAATTAAAATTATGAAAAAAATATAATATATTAAATTATGAAACTTCCTTAAAAGTTAATAAACATTTTGTAATTTTTGTAAGTATTGTATTTGTAAATTAAATAGATAATTTCATTTTGTGGAGATCGTTTATTGTCATGTGATGGGTATATTTTTATTTTTTCAATTTTTGTGTCCTTTTGTAGTCCAAGGTAGAAGTAGTTAGATTAATTATAATTTGAAGAATCGCGAGTATGCCACTAGTACATACCTTAGTTCGAACATATTTTGCTACCAGTGTTACTCATATGAAACAAAGAGGACACTGAGGTGTTACAAAATAAAGTATGATTTAGTTTCAAGAGATCTCTCTCTTTCTTTCTTTCAATTTTCTTTTCCTTTTAATTGTAATCATGATCATATGAATAAAAGCCTAAAATAATTACATTTTATTAATGAATCCATAAATATATAAGATATGTTATTTGTATTGTTAAGTCTCAAATGTTTCCTTTGATAACAATAACTTTAAAAAAAAGATTGGAAGAAAATTTATTAAGGGCAAAATTGGTACAAAAGAGAAAAAATTCTCTCAGCTCTCAATAATAAAAATCTTGCATTCAAAATAACACTCCCCTTAAACAAATGAAGGTCTGACCTCATTCATTCTTTTCACTTAACTAATGCACCAAGTTTCCTTTCTTTTTTATTTTTGAAATGGAATGACCTACGGACTCTGTAATTATAAGAGCTTCCAATATAGGCAAGTAATTATGCTTTGCTTTGCTTCTATATTGCCTTAATAAGGGGAAAATATTTTAACAGAACAATTTTAACTTCATGCAGCGCACGAACCATATGCAGTACTGTTTTGATTCTATAGTCCATGTGCTGCATGAAGCCAAAACCACTCTGTTAAAATCTTTACCCGACTTAATGTCAATTTCGTTTCAACAAAAATTATTAAGAAACTAGGCGAATGCCTCGCGATGCTTCGGCAAATTTTTTGAGATGGAGAGAAAAATGTATATAATGTTTTTATATTTATAGCAAAAATTTATAAGTTTTGTAGATCTCTAATAAAATCTACACAACAAAAGTAAATTAAGTTATATAGATAATTGGTTTTGTAGCCTATAACAGAAATGATTAAGTTGCTTTTGTAGCCTATATAAATTTTCACAGTTTTTGTGAAAAAAATGTCAAAATAGGATTTAAAAGACCATTTTTTAAAAAGTTGGAGTTGTACGTTGCTAGCTTGAGTAGACACAGATAGCTTCTCATATTATATTCTTTGTTTTTGCATTGGTTCTTGAAACAATTCTAGTGCTCAAAATTAGATCTATCCTCCTGTTATTGCATTGATTTTATAGCAGTAGATCTATCCTCCTGTTATTGCATTGATTTTATAGCAGTTAACTCACAAATGTTTTCAAATAGGTAAAAATAATAAAAGGAAAGCTTGACGTTGTTGTTTCCCTTTAGACCTTGTAATCTTCATCTTTGCACTGTGTCTCAGTCTTCTTTGCTTGCCCCTCTCAATTTTATCTTTTATCATATAGTCCCCTAAAATAAAAGGTAATATATGAATTAGGTACTGGTACGATTAACTGGTGAAGATGTGAATCAACTCCAGATTAATAATCTAATACTCATTTGGTGGTTGGAACAAACATTGCATCATTTGATAGAAAATAAGGTCCAATACGAACTGTGGAAGCAAAGCTTCTTATTATATTGTAATTACATGCTTCAACTTGTTGAAATTCTTTGTGTGCAATCTTGCATTTGTAATTAATGAATGAAACAATAATTTGCAGATTTAAAATATCCACTTATAAAAATTCTAAAACATAAACAAACAACTCCCAACTGATTGCAACAGAGAAGCTATTAGAGTAAAGCTTTCAAATCAATTGTGTCCCTAACCTAGCTGCAGTAAGGTATTAAAACACGGAAGCGTCTAATTGTCCACAGCTTTTTGTCCACCATTTGTCCACAGCTTTAACTAGCGCGAATACTGTAAAATTACTTCTACATGCTGTATAATTATACAATATATCACATAAAATATATTAGTTAATCACAAAACATCTAGCAACTATTTGAAGTGGTCCCATGATAGTTAGAAAAAGATTGCAACTTGCACAACATGACAAAATAAATGTACTTTCAAACTGTACTTTCGGAAATTACAGTTATAGGAAGTTATTGGCAGTTAGAGTTAGTTATTAGCGGTTATTGGCAGTTAGAGTTAATTATTAGCGTCCGCACTGGGTTGAATCTTGTATACTGTAAAATTGAATCTTGTATACTGTAAAACTGAATCTTGTATACATTAAAATTTTTAATTGAATCTTGTACACTGTAAAATTGAATATTCTACACAGTAAAATTTACAATTGAATCTTGTATACTGTAAAATTGAATCTTGTATACAGTAGAATTTTCAATTGAATCTTGTATACTGTAAAAATTAAATCTTGTATACAGTATAATTTTCAATTGAATCTTGCATACTGTAAAATATATACTGTAAAATTGAATCTCGTATACTGTAAAATTTTTCAAATAATACTGTAAATTTTCAATTGAATCTTGTATACTGTAAAAAGACAGTTAGATGGTAGTGAATAAAGTTGTGGACAAATGGTGGATAAAACCCAGTGGACAGAAACTTTTTCTCTTAAAACACAGCGGAATAGTGGTTTAAAAAGGCCCGACTCGGGTACACCCGACCCTGCCCGCCCGTACCCGATACCCGGGGTACCCGATACCCGATACCCGAGCCCGGGTGTAGGTCGGGTACGCGGGTAGGCGGGTATGGGCAAAGGACGGACCGGACCACTATTTTTGGACAAATACCCGAGTATACCCGGACCGCCTTGAACCCGTGCCCGCCCGGACCGGACCGGGAACCCGGTTTACCCGTACCCGTGCCCGTACCAGTATACCCGTGTACCCTACCTGTTATACCCTACCCGTATACCCTACCCTTATACCTGACCTGTCACACCCCAAACCAGGAATTCTGGATTAAGATGTGATCAACCTCGCCTCGTGCTTAATTAATCATTAAGCACGCAAGGCTAACCATAAATAATAACTCAAACAGCAGCGGAAGCAAATATAATATAAATATCAAGCATCAGTCACATAGCAAATAATTAAACATACACATACATAACATATAATTCGATCCATCTCGGATCCAAATAACACTATCTATAGAAGGGGGTACATGATCTATCGAGCTCGTATATATAACACAGTAAATACGAGACTCGTAAACCAAATCAAAAGTCTAACTCTAGCTAATCAAACGATGTGGCCATCGGGGGCAACTCCTGCTGCGGATCGCCAGATGCTGTACCTAAAACCCACGAAACAACTTGTGGGTGAGCGACGAGTCGCCCAGTATGTGACCCAGAATTATCCCCTCAGGGATCCTCTACGGTCAAAGCACTTTTATTTATAAAATGAATACAATTAAGAATTTGCACATGTGTGAACCTATATTAATAGCTAAAAGAATTTATAATGCTTCTGAGTGATGCCATGATGCGATTATTCTATTATGCCAACATGCGAAATAAACCCAAAATAAAATCAAAGTGTAATATCGGATATAAATCAAGTCGGAATCCAGTACTCCTTGCACTGTGTGCCCAAATACAATAATAATAATAATAATAATATGGATAAAGTAAATCACCCCGTGCCGTGCCAATAGTATCAAAAGAAATCGAATAGTATAATCCAAGGACTGTGATCAGAGTGCAATGATACACGATGCCTAGTGACATCGAGCATTGCTCCACAAGAACTGCACACTAGCCGATGGTTATACCTTTACCAAAAAGAATCTGAATAATATAATCCAAGGACTGTGATCAGGGAACAATGATACACGTTGCCTAATGACATCGCGCATTGCCCACAAGAACTGCACACTAGCCGATGGTTATATCAAAATCCGGTGTGTCATCTCACCTAGACGATTCATAAGCCAAACATATCCAATAGGAGAAATCATACAATGCAAGTCGCAAAAATATCATCACCAGGGCCACAGAACTCGAGATCGGAACTGTGCCCTCACCCGCCACACCAAATCACCAAATCCGCCATGGAACTCGAGATCGGAACCATGCGGTAGCGTAAAACAGACCTACACAGAACTCGAGATCGAAACTGTGCAGTCTCAAGTAATAAAAATGCCACCACGGAACTCGAGATCGGAACCGTGGTGGGGTAATCCGTTCTAGGCATGTAGCTCCTAATGTAGGCGTGGGAAACATCCTGAATCGTCCGTGCCACAGAACTCGAGATCGGAACTGCTCACGTCAAATAGCAAAAATGATCGAAAAATGATATAATCAAGGTTTATACATATAATATAGTCCTAAAGCCATCCAAGGATCAAGTGACCCTCAGCTCAGTGGCTGTCGGGCCGTCCCATGCCAAGTGACACCAAGACGGAACGAAGTCACTCGGCTCTGCTCAGCTCTCACCAATGCATGCGTATGCACGTAAAATAATAATATAGTCTTCTACGAGAAGAAGACAGCTAATAACCTAACATTCTAATAAGATATATATATAATATTATTTAATTACTCTACTCTTTAAAATACAGTAAATTCGAGTTTTTCAGGGTTTATGCAATTCTACCTACAGTGCAGAAAGGATAAACATGCTCTAAAGTTTTAATACAACTACTTAAAAATAAAGTGCGAATGTCAGGTCAGATGGAACGACTGGTAAGAGTACGCCCACGAAAAGAAAAATTCAGATATCCCACACCTGAGGGGGCTGGAGTCTCTGTCGCTAGTAATCAGCGTACTCCGCGTATGCTCCGATCTGCGGGTCAGTCGGATCGGCCCACGGGTCGGGCTCGTACGGAGTTCACTGATCTGTGATCACGTAATTTAAACTAATTAAAATTCTACGCTAAATTTATTCTAACCCTCGTCCCAATTAATGCGCAAGTTAAATTCTTGATTATTTCAATTTTATAAAAATTACCGATTCAGTCAGTCTGACTGAACCGGTTAATCAAATACTAGTTATTTAGTCTCATGCCATCGCTTAACATTAATCTAATTTTATAGTTTCGTCATATATTGATCATTCACTTTGATCTAAATTAATCTAATTTAATCCTAAAATGGTTTATATTTCTAACAATTCAATTGGAAGATATATTGCTTGTAAAAATTCTAACATTGAATTCTTCGCAAAAATACTTATCATGAGGTTAGATAATTTAAACGGGTTCTACTTAATTAATCTATTCTTATAAAATTATATACTTATATGTCACTAAATTACATGCTAAATAATATTCATGTACCACATGGTGTTATAATGAAAATAGTATTTAGTTGAACTTATACACATGTATTCTAAAGTAGTTATTAATGTACATAATTTAATCTTACGTTTATATTATCACCTACCGTTTTATGTCTTGAATTAAACTTTATAACACAACTTTTATATAACTACGGGTTGAGTGTTTTCTTATTTATTGTCTACTGATTAGTATGAAATTTTGAATTTATTTAAGTACCTTGGTTCAGGTTCATACACTTTAAAATAATCTAAAATAATATAGTTACTTAAAGTTCCTATTTCTCTTTACACTATACTAGTATATGACTTAGTTATCTACATCTAAGATTCCGTATATTTTTCTAATTTGTTATTTTATATCATGCAAATTTTGGATACGATTACCATAGATATATATGTTACATGTATCATATAATAATTGTGGTCTTAAATAAATTGTTAATATATATATTAGACATTTATAATTAATACATCTTTACATACAAAATATATATAGGTGATTTAATATAATTTCATAGAAGAGAAAAAAAAATATTCATCTAGGTATTAACAAACTACTAATTACTTAGCTAGTCACCGAATCATTTTTCAAGAAAAAGGAAACATGTTTGAATTTCATAATTAAAATTTTCAAATCTAGTTCCGGACTATTCAAGAAAATTTCACTTAAAAGTTTTATAGATCTACAAGAAAATATCCAATTTCATATTACTTATCCAATTAGTAATCAAAAGCCCAATTCAATTAAAATTAAAAATTCTTATTTGTTTCGGTCCAAATCAGCGAACAATCCCATTTCCTTTTGTCTATTTTTATAATAGATTAGGTGTATTAATTATATTAGTTTAGCGATAATTACACGCTAAATAATACAACTGTTACTTTCATTTTTATTTTGTTTACAATTTGAGTTACTTAAGTATATAGTTATTTATCAATACTTGATCACTTGTATTATCGTTTCTAAATAATTATCCGTGCTCACAATTTATCAAATAAACTTCAAAACTATTCTTTCTTTTATTCAAATTTATGTTTGAAAACATTACTTAAGTTTTATACATTTTGCACTAGTATTTCTATGAAATTCTCATTGGAAAAGGCTTATCATACAACTTTTTACATCCTGTCACAAAAAGGTCCCTAGTCAGGGACTGTTTTCTAAACAAATTAATTTTTCTGTCACAGTTCAGTCCCTGAACCCTGTCAGATCCGAAATTTTACACTACAAACCCTGTCATTTACCAGAATTGACCCAGAGCTGTCAAAATACTGAAAATTTACAGAACAGACCCTGGAACGTTGCAGAATTACTCTATAATGCTGCAGAAAGCTGGAAGCTTACAAAACAGCCCCTAACAGTACCAGAATCATAAAATACTGGTACCAAACTGGTACCGGTTACAATTTATATCAATAGAGGCACACGGTACAAACATTAAAACAAAGAAAGGTTGTCATGAGGATCATTTCCTAACCCGCATACGAAAAACATAAAATTTCACATTTAAAAGAAGCAACTAAGTAATTTAGAACATTACCGAATGAAATTTCAGATTCGATTCGTGCTTCCGACTCACGTCGTGGCGAAGGTCGGTAGTCATAGTCGGTTGTTGCCTTCTCCACCTTGCTTCTAGCCTCGCCTCGAGATCCATGATCGTACGTCCTGCTGCCCCATACTGCTTGAGTGGTAACATCCAACAAGATTCAAAACGAGAGAGAAGAGATGGAGGTTTTCGTGGTGAAGCCGCAGGTCAGCGAGGAAGGGCACGGTTTAGGGTTTCACGGGAGGCAGGGGGCTGGTGGGGGCTTCACGGACAGAGGGAGAGGGGAGAATGGGGCGGGGTTTTGTGGCTGTGTCGCCTCAGTGGCCGAAGAGAGGAGAGGGGAGGGAGATGGCGGAAAGAGAAAATGAGAGGGCTGTGGGGTGGTTCTCACGGACAGAGGGGAAAAAGAGGAAGAGAAGAGGGGGTTTGGCGTGGGGTTCACGCACAGACAGGGAGGGAGAGGAGAAAGAGAGAAAATGGGTTTTAATAATGGGGTTGCTTTAAGATTCGTGCTGGATAGAATCCAATGGTCCAAATAATTCCAAACTTCAATATAGTTTCATTTAATTGGTTTAAGTTTTGTTTCTTTCATAAATTCAAATCGAAAGTTCGTAAATTTTTGTAACTATATTCGCACATAAAATTCGTATATTTATTTCTCAATTTAAGATTCGAATAATTTGATTTCATTTTATATAATTATGTATATTCAATTAATTATCTAAAAGTTCTAAATGAACGGGTTTTATAAAATCTATATTTTATTTGTACGAATATTTTCGTATAATTATACTTTTATTTGGAATTCAATTACTTATTTATTCACACGAATCTAATTAAATCAATTTCTTCTTTTCTAAAAATTCAAAGAAATTGTAGCGGATTTTTTCTAAGTTTCTAATTTACGGAATAATTATAATTTTATTCCTTGTGCTATGTTTCATTTTATTTTTAAATCTCTAAATTCTAATATACATAATTTCATACATTATTTATATTTCGAAATTTTAGATTCGTTTTAGTCAATCAGAAAATTTCTGAACGATCGTTAAGTTAATTAAAATTTTTATTTAAGCCAAATGATCGATTTAGTAATTTAATTATGTTTTAGAATTTCGGAATATAACATTCTCCCCCCCTAATAAAAAGTTTCGTCCCGAAACGAAAGGACTATTCTATCTAGATGAACAATTTCAAATAACTTTTTGCAACTAGTTTTCCTTGTTCGTTTGTTAGTAGTAGGACCTTGTTCTTTCTGGTTTTGTCACGATCTCATTCCATTCTAGTTATACGTAGATACTCCGTTTCACTTCGGTCTTCAAGTCAATTATCTATTTTACTAGGAAATAACTAAGATTCTAAGGTAAGCATAAGATTAGGGAGGAAATAAAATTTCTTAGTTGAGTAGTATCACATTGAACAACCAGATGTGGTAATCAGGTTGGAATTTGAAGGGAATCGGTGACAAATTAAGAACTCTAAATGAGAACATATATTTAAATGGGATATGAATTTATGACAAAGAATCATATAATATAAGTAGGTTTATGAGAGAATCAATCTAGCCAAATTTATTTTTAATAACATATTTTAAATCCTTTTTAGAGAACTTTGGGGGTACATATCAAATGAACAACAAGTGAAGTTGCATAGAGTCCACATGATTTAATCGTACCATGAATTACAGTGCATTGGTAACGAGGAAGGTCTAAACACAGTAGGAACAATAGATGCGAAATTTGGATTTTTTTTTTTTTTTTTTTTTTTGAATTAGAATTTAAAATTGAGAAATAAGGGTACTCAATTTCGGAAATGATGGTGAAATTTTCTTTTGGGTCTTAGCGAGAAAGGGTCCTTCAGAAATTATGATAGGACTTTGATGATGTTGTAAGGATGGAGAGGGATTGAGTGATTCTAGATGTACAATAAAGTATAAGTTGATCGAGTAAAGTAGGAACTAGGTCAAAATTCCTTTAAGGCAATCCATAGTTACACGAGGGTTCAGGTGTGAGAAACGAGCTTTCGACTTGGGTATTAAATTTATGATTGAGGTTAAGTTAACACGGTACATTATCCAATGATCAGGCTTAGCTTCAGGCGAAATATATAAGGAGAATTTAAGGGATCTTAACCAATTTTTAGATGAGTTTATGTTAGAAGGGTTTAGGTAAATCTAAGGGAATCAATTCGATTAAGAATTGGTTTAAGTTCATAGAATCAATTTGATGTGGAGAAAATTTCATCGGACGTATTGAGTCGAGAGGACAGTTTATATTATCTAAAATCAATTGGTTTAATGATAGGCAAATCCATAACTTATGTATTTTAAGAAATAGTTAACCGCTACACGAGTAATAAAGATTGTATCTAGATAACAAATTATTAATTAATGACTATACGGGATTACTTAGTGGCACAATGACAAGAACATCGTGCGCGGTCTATTCAAGATAAGATTGTTGGCATGGCATGTAATTGGAAATTATTTGATATGTAAATTCACAGGATATAGGGTAAGAACTCAATAACGATACGGGTGTATATATAACAGAGGGCTAACAAGTTAATTAAGGATTCATACTCGAGCAACAACTTAAATTGTGATTTAAATTTTCTTATGTCCAAGATTTAAGTAAGGGAGATTGTTCGGCAATTGGTCGAGATTCCATTACAAATATAGATGACCACATTTTTAGCGAATGGAGGGGATTTGGGTCAAATTGGATCAATTTAAGTGGATAGTATTAGAGATAGCTAAGATGTGAGCAGTCAGTTTGAAGTCAACTTGGATAAATAGAATCAAAATTCATGAAGACACATTTCAATAGCTATATTAAGCAAGGCAGACAGACATTTGAATTAGAGTCCAATAGACGAGATGAACGACAAAATTCATAAGAGTGATAATTATCTAAGAGTCAAAGTGAGAATTGAGATTTGAACTAGAGGGTAAATTCATGACTAAGTTCCCAACGGATTACTAATGCTTCATTCGCATAGAAGGGTAATTTCATGTTAATTAATTTAATTTAATACTATGAATTTGAATTTAGTTAAAATAAGCTTTAACGGGTCGAGCAAATGAAATGAAATTACATAGAATTTAATTTGTCCATTAAATGACACAGCTCATAGGATTGATAGTGGATATAGAAAATCGATAACAACTTGGGATCTACAATAATCACATTATTGTGCATATGGTGGTGACAATAATTTATTTTATATTTTATCGAGAGAAGGTTCCTTGGAAATTTTGAGAAAAGTTTCAGGTCTTGACAGCGTACTTGAGATCCAGGTGATTTGTTAATGATTTAAGGTTTCAAATAAGAATAATATTACATTAAATTGTTTAGATGACAGGAACAACTATTCTGCTCGGGATTACCTCAAGGAGGGTCCATGTGATAAATGGAGAAAAATTAACGGTTGATGGCGTAAATATGACTTAAGTGTTTTGTTAGTTTCCTAGAGTTTCAAGGAGTGATTTGATATTTAGAAAAATGATTTAAGATTCAAATCGATTTGGGAGGCAGTTACTGCATTGGTGCTTAAGTATTGAATACGATATAGATAATCAAATCGGAGTTAACTAGTTTACATTGAATCAACCTAATTCAACAATTTATGGTAGGAAAAAGGATTTCGATTCTTATTAAGTTGTCCTTGATAAATCAATTAGACAGGGTCAAGAAAATTTTAATTAAGTAGATGTCAAACGATTGGATGATAAGAAATTTTGTAATTTATTTTTCAGAGAAGGGTTTAATCATATTTATAATCAATATAGGTCGTAGCTTGTTAACGAGGTAGAAGTAAACATACGGATTAGAAAGTTAGAGGATCCTAAAATAATTTCACTTAAGGCCCGCTCGGAAATTCTAACTGAAATTTTTAAGAAAATATTTAAAACTAGTAATAAAATAAATTAAAATTAGGGAATTAATTGGTTTCCTAAATTTTCTAGAGTCGCAAAACTAACTTCCGTCAGTAGTACGTAACTTCGTAGGGAGTCGTTACCTTTAACTCAATATCATGGATGTAATGTATGCACTCCATCCGGAACCATCATCTGGCCTGCTTGGAGCACGAATGAAATTAGAATCATTGTCCCTAGCTTCCTTCCTCGAAATAAGAAGGATACGTCGTTTGGACGGTTGAATCGTAAGATCTGACTTTCACCCTTTTTTTTCTATAGCGTGGTGCGTGGTAACCCATGCTAGACTAAGCGGGATGTCGAAGTCTCGCGTATCTAGTACCGTAAGGTCCAGGATTAAAGACGCGATTAATTATTAATCTGTTGGTAATACCGATTGATGATTAGACTAGTACGTTAGTAGTCAAAACAGGGCGCTAGCCACCGAGAGTTCAAGGTGAGGCTCCGACGGCTGAGACACGGTCCTATGTCACCGCAGATTTTATTTCTTAAATTTTCATATGATAATTTTGAACATTATTTTATCTATTTTTAAATCTCATTAATAACTCTAAAATCTAAATTAACAAATTTTAATCGTAATATAGAAATTTTCCACTTAATGAAATTAATAATTGAAAGTTCGCCTCGACTAGGTTCTTAATGCTCCCAGAATTTAATCACTTTATATAATTTAGTTTACTGCATAGATCATCATTTAATAAACTAAAAATTGTTATTTACCCATAATACCAAGTATTTATTTGCTAATCATCGATTCAATTTCGGAGACTATGACGGTCGTCCATCATGTGACTAAAAAGTAGAGTAAATACTAAATCATGGTACGAAAGATAGGGGACGTATAAAAAGAGAGAATTTCGATCATAAGTATCTATATGCAAGTTTTTCGTTTGAAAGGTATTGCTCAAAGTGCTTTGACTCGTATATTTTTATATATATGTATATACATATAGATATATTCAATCATTGGCATGTGACTATGCTTGGTTTCGGTTTTCTTCGAGTGATACCCAGCTCAGCCAATAAGGATTACGGTAAGCTGAGCTCTGATACCACCCTAAGGATGTCACACCCCAAACCAGGAATTCTGGATTAAGATGTGATCAACCTCGCCTCGTGCTTAATTAATCATTAAGCACGCAAGGCTAACCATAAATAATAACTCAAACAGCAGCGGAAGCAAATATAATATAAATATCAAGCATCAGTCACATAGCAAATAATTAAACATACACATACATAACATATAATTCGATCCATCTCGGATCCAAATAACACTATCTATAGAAGGGGGTACATGATCTATCGAGCTCGTATATATAACACAGTAAATACGAGACTCGTAAACCAAATCAAAAGTCTAACTCTAGCTAATCAAACGATGTGGCCATCGGGGGCAACTCCTGCTGCGGATCGCCAGATGCTGTACCTAAAACCCACGAAACAACTTGTGGGTGAGCGACGAGTCGCCCAGTATGTGACCCAGAATTATCCCCTCAGGGATCCTCTACGGTCAAAGCACTTTTATTTATAAAATGAATACAATTAAGAATTTGCACATGTGTGAACCTATATTAATAGCTAAAAGAATTTATAATGCTTCTGAGTGATGCCATGATGCGATTATTCTATTATGCCAACATGCGAAATAAACCCAAAATAAAATCAAAGTGTAATATCGGATATAAATCAAGTCGGAATCCAGTACTCCTTGCACTGTGTGCCCAAATACAATAATAATAATAATAATAATATGGATAAAGTAAATCACCCCGTGCCGTGCCAATAGTATCAAAAGAAATCGAATAGTATAATCCAAGGACTGTGATCAGAGTGCAATGATACACGATGCCTAGTGACATCGAGCATTGCTCCACAAGAACTGCACACTAGCCGATGGTTATACCTTTACCAAAAAGAATCTGAATAATATAATCCAAGGACTGTGATCAGGGAACAATGATACACGTTGCCTAATGACATCGCGCATTGCCCACAAGAACTGCACACTAGCCGATGGTTATATCAAAATCCGGTGTGTCATCTCACCTAGACGATTCATAAGCCAAACATATCCAATAGGAGAAATCATACAATGCAAGTCGCAAAAATATCATCACCAGGGCCACAGAACTCGAGATCGGAACTGTGCCCTCACCCGCCACACCAAATCACCAAATCCGCCATGGAACTCGAGATCGGAACCATGCGGTAGCGTAAAACAGACCTACACAGAACTCGAGATCGAAACTGTGCAGTCTCAAGTAATAAAAATGCCACCACGGAACTCGAGATCGGAACCGTGGTGGGGTAATCCGTTCTAGGCATGTAGCTCCTAATGTAGGCGTGGGAAACATCCTGAATCGTCCGTGCCACAGAACTCGAGATCGGAACTGCTCACGTCAAATAGCAAAAATGATCGAAAAATGATATAATCAAGGTTTATACATATAATATAGTCCTAAAGCCATCCAAGGATCAAGTGACCCTCAGCTCAGTGGCTGTCGGGCCGTCCCATGCCAAGTGACACCAAGACGGAACGAAGTCACTCGGCTCTGCTCAGCTCTCACCAATGCATGCGTATGCACGTAAAATAATAATATAGTCTTCTACGAGAAGAAGACAGCTAATAACCTAACATTCTAATAAGATATATATATAATATTATTTAATTACTCTACTCTTTAAAATACAGTAAATTCGAGTTTTTCAGGGTTTATGCAATTCTACCTACAGTGCAGAAAGGATAAACATGCTCTAAAGTTTTAATACAACTACTTAAAAATAAAGTGCGAATGTCAGGTCAGATGGAACGACTGGTAAGAGTACGCCCACGAAAAGAAAAATTCAGATATCCCACACCTGAGGGGGCTGGAGTCTCTGTCGCTAGTAATCAGCGTACTCCGCGTATGCTCCGATCTGCGGGTCAGTCGGATCGGCCCACGGGTCGGGCTCGTACGGAGTTCACTGATCTGTGATCACGTAATTTAAACTAATTAAAATTCTACGCTAAATTTATTCTAACCCTCGTCCCAATTAATGCGCAAGTTAAATTCTTGATTATTTCAATTTTATAAAAATTACCGATTCAGTCAGTCTGACTGAACCGGTTAATCAAATACTAGTTATTTAGTCTCATGCCATCGCTTAACATTAATCTAATTTTATAGTTTCGTCATATATTGATCATTCACTTTGATCTAAATTAATCTAATTTAATCCTAAAATGGTTTATATTTCTAACAATTCAATTGGAAGATATATTGCTTGTAAAAATTCTAACATTGAATTCTTCGCAAAAATACTTATCATGAGGTTAGATAATTTAAACGGGTTCTACTTAATTAATCTATTCTTATAAAATTATATACTTATATGTCACTAAATTACATGCTAAATAATATTCATGTACCACATGGTGTTATAATGAAAATAGTATTTAGTTGAACTTATACACATGTATTCTAAAGTAGTTATTAATGTACATAATTTAATCTTACGTTTATATTATCACCTACCGTTTTATGTCTTGAATTAAACTTTATAACACAACTTTTATATAACTACGGGTTGAGTGTTTTCTTATTTATTGTCTACTGATTAGTATGAAATTTTGAATTTATTTAAGTACCTTGGTTCAGGTTCATACACTTTAAAATAATCTAAAATAATATAGTTACTTAAAGTTCCTATTTCTCTTTACACTATACTAGTATATGACTTAGTTATCTACATCTAAGATTCCGTATATTTTTCTAATTTGTTATTTTATATCATGCAAATTTTGGATACGATTACCATAGATATATATGTTACATGTATCATATAATAATTGTGGTCTTAAATAAATTGTTAATATATATATTAGACATTTATAATTAATACATCTTTACATACAAAATATATATAGGTGATTTAATATAATTTCATAGAAGAGAAAAAAAAATATTCATCTAGGTATTAACAAACTACTAATTACTTAGCTAGTCACCGAATCATTTTTCAAGAAAAAGGAAACATGTTTGAATTTCATAATTAAAATTTTCAAATCTAGTTCCGGACTATTCAAGAAAATTTCACTTAAAAGTTTTATAGATCTACAAGAAAATATCCAATTTCATATTACTTATCCAATTAGTAATCAAAAGCCCAATTCAATTAAAATTAAAAATTCTTATTTGTTTCGGTCCAAATCAGCGAACAATCCCATTTCCTTTTGTCTATTTTTATAATAGATTAGGTGTATTAATTATATTAGTTTAGCGATAATTACACGCTAAATAATACAACTGTTACTTTCATTTTTATTTTGTTTACAATTTGAGTTACTTAAGTATATAGTTATTTATCAATACTTGATCACTTGTATTATCGTTTCTAAATAATTATCCGTGCTCACAATTTATCAAATAAACTTCAAAACTATTCTTTCTTTTATTCAAATTTATGTTTGAAAACATTACTTAAGTTTTATACATTTTGCACTAGTATTTCTATGAAATTCTCATTGGAAAAGGCTTATCATACAACTTTTTACATCCTGTCACAAAAAGGTCCCTAGTCAGGGACTGTTTTCTAAACAAATTAATTTTTCTGTCACAGTTCAGTCCCTGAACCCTGTCAGATCCGAAATTTTACACTACAAACCCTGTCATTTACCAGAATTGACCCAGAGCTGTCAAAATACTGAAAATTTACAGAACAGACCCTGGAACGTTGCAGAATTACTCTATAATGCTGCAGAAAGCTGGAAGCTTACAAAACAGCCCCTAACAGTACCAGAATCATAAAATACTGGTACCAAACTGGTACCGGTTACAATTTATATCAATAGAGGCACACGGTACAAACATTAAAACAAAGAAAGGTTGTCATGAGGATCATTTCCTAACCCGCATACGAAAAACATAAAATTTCACATTTAAAAGAAGCAACTAAGTAATTTAGAACATTACCGAATGAAATTTCAGATTCGATTCGTGCTTCCGACTCACGTCGTGGCGAAGGTCGGTAGTCATAGTCGGTTGTTGCCTTCTCCACCTTGCTTCTAGCCTCGCCTCGAGATCCATGATCGTACGTCCTGCTGCCCCATACTGCTTGAGTGGTAACATCCAACAAGATTCAAAACGAGAGAGAAGAGATGGAGGTTTTCGTGGTGAAGCCGCAGGTCAGCGAGGAAGGGCACGGTTTAGGGTTTCACGGGAGGCAGGGGGCTGGTGGGGGCTTCACGGACAGAGGGAGAGGGGAGAATGGGGCGGGGTTTTGTGGCTGTGTCGCCTCAGTGGCCGAAGAGAGGAGAGGGGAGGGAGATGGCGGAAAGAGAAAATGAGAGGGCTGTGGGGTGGTTCTCACGGACAGAGGGGAAAAAGAGGAAGAGAAGAGGGGGTTTGGCGTGGGGTTCACGCACAGACAGGGAGGGAGAGGAGAAAGAGAGAAAATGGGTTTTAATAATGGGGTTGCTTTAAGATTCGTGCTGGATAGAATCCAATGGTCCAAATAATTCCAAACTTCAATATAGTTTCATTTAATTGGTTTAAGTTTTGTTTCTTTCATAAATTCAAATCGAAAGTTCGTAAATTTTTGTAACTATATTCGCACATAAAATTCGTATATTTATTTCTCAATTTAAGATTCGAATAATTTGATTTCATTTTATATAATTATGTATATTCAATTAATTATCTAAAAGTTCTAAATGAACGGGTTTTATAAAATCTATATTTTATTTGTACGAATATTTTCGTATAATTATACTTTTATTTGGAATTCAATTACTTATTTATTCACACGAATCTAATTAAATCAATTTCTTCTTTTCTAAAAATTCAAAGAAATTGTAGCGGATTTTTTCTAAGTTTCTAATTTACGGAATAATTATAATTTTATTCCTTGTGCTATGTTTCATTTTATTTTTAAATCTCTAAATTCTAATATACATAATTTCATACATTATTTATATTTCGAAATTTTAGATTCGTTTTAGTCAATCAGAAAATTTCTGAACGATCGTTAAGTTAATTAAAATTTTTATTTAAGCCAAATGATCGATTTAGTAATTTAATTATGTTTTAGAATTTCGGAATATAACATGACCCGTTTAAAATTTGAAATTCAAAATCCATTTCCCACCGGTTCAAGTCCCATCCGGACCGGTCAAATCGGACCCGACCGACTGGACCCACCCGTGCCCGACCGGACCGACCGGATTTGACAAATTTTTTTTTTTTCTGTTTCTTTTAAAATTTAAATTTTATCCCTCCATCCAATCAAATCTCTTTAAATACACCCCTCTTCCTCCCTTCATTTTCACATCTCCATATCCATTCTCAAATTCTCAATATCCATATTCTCTCAATCTCAAAATTTATTATTCTCAAATTTTAAATTTATTGTTTAAAAAAAAATATAGTTCTAAATTTAATTCCTTCAACAAATACGCAAACGGAATTACGAAGGTATCGAAATTACGAAGTTCGGCACCTCCCGCAAGATTTTTTCGCGAGATTTAAAGGTTACATTTATTTCATGTTAGATTAATTTATTTTTGTAGAGTAAATTTAGTTTATGCTAGATTTATTGAATGTTAAATAATTAGATTTGTTAGATTTATTTTATGTTAAATTTGTTAAGTAAATAGATGTGTTAGATTTATTGAATATGTTACATTTATTTAATTTATGTTAGATTTGTTAGATGTGAAGTAATTAGATTTGTTTTGAGTAGGTTAGATTTTATTTTTGAAATTCGGATTTATTTTTAATAGGTTAAAAAAAGATGTTAGATTTATTTTTGTGAATATGTGAAGTAATTAGATTTGTTTTGAAAAGGTTAGATTTTATTTTTGAAATTCGGATTTATTTTTAATAGGTTAAAAAAAGATGTGAGATTTATTTTTGTGAATATGTGAAGTAATTAGATTTGTTTTGAGTAGGTTAGATTTTATTTTTGAAATTCGGATTTATTTTTAATTTCTGTTTTTTAATTTCTGTTTTTAATTTCTGTTTTTTAATTTCTGTTTTTAATTTCTGTTTTTTAATTTCTGTTTTTAATTTCTGTTTTTTAATTTCTGTTTTTAATTTCTGTTTTTTAATTTCTGTTTTTAATTTCTGTTTTTAATTTCCGTTTTTAATTTCCGTTTTTTAATTTCTATTTTTAAATTTCTATTTTCTGGAATATGTGAAGTAATTTATGTTTATTTTTTTCAATAGGTTTAAAAAAATGACAACTCCCCCTCATCGCGACTCGGGGGAAGATTTTGCTTCGAGATTGTCGGCCTCACTTTTTGGCCCCGCTATGCCACCGCCTAATTATTCAGAAAACTATCCACCTAATTATCTTGATAGTTCTTCCTCCCAAATACCACCACCTAATTATCCACTAAATTATCCACAAGATTATCAAAGAAGGGACCAAATGCTACAAATAAATTATCAACAACCTCCCCAAATGAGTGCACCATATTATACAAATAACGATCCAAATGCATACATTCCACAAGAAACACTTCAACCGACAACACTGTATTCATATGGAGGCATGGGCTCATCTTCTGTAGCATCGAGTCAATTCACTAACACTATCCCTATATGAGGTACTCCTTCGACAGCTGAACCTAAAATTCAAGAAGAAGTTGTCCCTCCTTCGACAAGTGCCCCCCCCCCCCCGCCCCCCCCCCCCCCCCCCCACAAGAACCAGCAGGTAAGAAGCATAAAAGACCTCCTCCTGAATACAATCAAAAGTGGGCGAGATGGTACGATATTACCAGAGATAAGTATGGGATTATGAAATATCTAGATTGTCTGGTAAAAGGTTGCGGTAAACATTTTGAGTATAAACAAGCTAATGGTATGACTAGCTTTAAGAGACATGCCGAAATGCACGAAAGAAAGGGTGAAGAGCCATCTGAAAATGTTGAACCAAGAGAAATCCAAACCCTTATTAATGCGGATGGTACCAGAACCAATCCAAAATTCGATGAAAAAAAATGCTTAGTGAATTGGCCCGGTACATTACCCATAAGGAACAACCAATAAGTATGGGTGGTTGCATGAGTTTTTCCCGGTTATGCATTCGGGGGTTAGGTCAACCAATGTTCAAGAGGGTCCATCATAACAAGATGGTTGGTGAAATAAAAAACCAGTTTATCTCTAAAAAAAATGAGCTAAAAACTATATTTGCACTACAAAACAATAAGGTCTCAATTACATCCGATATATGGACTGCCGGTAAACATGGCCTTGGGTACTCTTGTGTTACCGGGCATTGGATCGATGACCAGTGGGTATTACAAAAAAAAATATTAAGTTTTATGGTGTTGGATTTCCCGCACACTGCAAATGTAATTTTCAAATCCATTACTGAGGTTTTAGAAGATTATAACCTTAAAAGGGGGTATGGTTAACAAGATTTTTTCTATCTCATTCGATAATGCTAGCAAAAACATAGCTTCCATTGAGATTTTTAAACGCTCACTAAACCCGATCATGAATGGCGCAATGTTTCACCAAAAGTGTGCTTGCCATATACTTAACCTCGTCGTGAAGGCGGGTCTTAAAACACAAGCCGTAAGCCTATTGATAATTAAATTTAAAAATGCTCTCAACCACATTGTTTCAAACCAAGAAAGAAAACAACGGTTTGCGATCATGTGTGCCAACTCTCAACTGAGCAAGTTGAAAGTACCATGGGATATAGATACCCGTTGGAACTCTACTTATAGGCTGTTGAAACGATGCATTCCTTACCAAGCTGTTATTGGTGAGTTTTTGAGAAGCTCCACCCCCGAGGGAATGCAATTGCAATTGGAACTCACCAATGAAGAATGGGAGCAACTACAAAGGCTTGGCAATTTCCTAGGAATCTTTTTTACAGCAACCGTCGAACTATCCTGCTCGTACTCACCGACGTCATTTCAGTTGCTCAAACATCTCTATGGGATCTCCAAGGTGTATATTAGATTGGAAGAAGCTGAAATCCACGATAAATCTCTCACGCCGATTATAGAAGCCATGAAACAAAAATTTCTCAAATATTGGGAAGATGTACCCCTCCTGGCCATTATCGCAAACTGTCTCAACCCGGCATACAAGAAGCATATCACTATTTTAGCAGTTCAAAGGTACAAACAGAATCTACATTTAGACTCAACCGGGGTGGAGGCATACGTGAATTCAAATTTCGATGAGATGTTTAACATATACAACTCAAGAATGAGTAGCAACCAAAACCGCCCGTCTTCGTCCCGTGCCGGCCCTAGGTATGAATATAAATATACATGTATTTTTAATCTTTATTATTTATAATATATACATTATTTGTCCACTAATTTTTTTAATTTTTTTAATAGTTCTACTCCCAGGAGCACTAGCAGTGGTGGATTGTTAGCAGATTTTCAGTCAGAGAGCCAACCGCAGACATCCGCAAACGAGCTAATGTGCTATTTTGCGATGCGCAACGAAAATGAAGATGGACATGACATCATGAGATGGTGGAGGCGGCATGAAATGGCCTATCCAACGCTGGCGATGATGGCCCGCGACGTATTTGCCGTGCCCGTGTCAACCGTCCCTTCCGAAAGTTGTTTTAGTTCGGCGAACAGGATCCTCTCCGATAAACGCAGTAAGTTGGGTCCACATGTTTTTGAGAGACTTGTGTGCTTGAAAGATTGGATTCAGGCTGAAGAGTGCAAGCAACATACGCATCAACAAGCATCATCATCCGAAGTCGACACTGAAGAAAGTGGTACCGAGGCGCGACACGAGGCTAATTCGAATTCAGACGGTGCAGAAGAGAGCGAAGAATGGTATAGGAATGCGAACTTCTAGATAGGTAGTGTCGGTATAAATTTCGTACGTCTTTTAATCTTTATGGTTATTTCTTAAATTATAAATTTCTAAACATTTTAATTAGTTTTTAAATTATTCATTTTAAAGAAAAATTACTAACAAAAAAAAAGTTAGAACTTCGCCTATGTTATTTTATATAGCCGGTCCCAAGCCCGGAATAAAGGAGGAGGGTAACTTTTATTTTTTAATCTATTGTTTTAAAATAATTCATAATTATTTTTAAAGTAATTGATTTAAGAAATTTTTTATTTATATTTTATTGTTTTAAAGTAATTGATTTAAGATATTTTTTATTTATATTTTATTTAACCCATTGAAAATAAATGAACGTTTCCAAAATATATTATTAATTTAAAATGAACGTTTAGAAAATATATTAACAATTTAAAATGTAAACTAAAAATTTCAAGATATAAATAAATTATGAAACTATATAATTAGAATGAGAATTTGAAAATAAAATAAAATGACTCGTGTAAAGAAATAAATAAATACATTTGTACTTAGCCGAATAAATATATAAATTTTCGCACGAATAATTTTTATATATAAGTTACAAATTTTATTTATTTAGAAATTATAAAGACGTGACTTGATAATTTTATGTATATATATTTACACTATTTGATATTGAACTGTTATGTCTATTAAGATTTTAAAACTCGAATTATAAATACGTATTAATATTCGTACAACACCGTAAAAAAAACAGAAAAAAAACAGAATGAGTAGAAAATAGAAAAAAAAACAGTTTTGAAAAAAAAAAAACCGGACTTTACACTATTTGATATTGAACTATTATGTCTATTAAGATTTAAAAAGTCGAATTATAAACATGTATTAATATTCGTACGACACCGTAAAAAAAACAAAAAAAAACAGTTTTGAATAAAAAAAAACCGGACCGGACCGGCCCCTACCCGGACCGCCCTGCCAATGCGGGTACCGCGAGCAAGGGTATAGGACGGGCAGGGCATGGTTTTTCGAAAAGAAACTCGAGGATGCCCGGTCCATGATACCCGTCTACCCGAGATACCCGTGCTCGAGCCTTGCCCATGCCCGAGCCCGGGTATGCCCGGTCCGTCCGGCCCGGCCCGATAATTAATACACTACAACGGAATAGCAGCACAGTCACTGTCCAATCTCATTTTATTTTCTACAAATTACTTTTTTCCAATTGAAAACCATCCTGACTTTGTGACTCTGATTGAGTTTCATTTCTAGCCTACCCCAACTTGTTTGGGACTAAAGACTTGGTTATTGCTTGAAAACCTTTAGCGTATACACAGAGAAAAACATAGTTTCACCTAACCAAATCAAGCTAATAATCTAACTCTCCCTGAAGAGATGATTTTTCAATCTCAGTTGTTAGCATTAAAATAAATGAAAAAAAATCTGACAGGCTTTAACTATCTTTCAGCAAAGTATATTTCATAAGATCTCAGCCTAGTCAGATTTAATGAAGAAGTACAAACATTATTAACTGAAAAATCTTAGCAAATCTCGTCACCAAATCAATGTTTTCATTATTTTATAACAGCTTAATTGTATCCATGAACTTCCCTTTTATATATTTTTTTTCACTTTCAACTATGATTCTGTGAGGTCGTGTACGGTGTAATATTACCAACTAAGTCTTTATTTAATTGAAAATCAATTCCAACTTAAATTTAATTGATACCTAACTTTCATGTAGATGCAAATTACATTGTTGACGTACTCATCAAATTCAAAGGAACTCAATCAAGAACAAAAAAAAAATTTAAAGGGTACCAAATATACATGGAACCATATAGAAAGTCTGGGAAATAAAAAAAAAAAAAAACGAACCTCTTCATTAAATAGAGTGCGAGCAAAGGCCCAAATCAGAAACAAAAAATGGAGGATGAAAAAAATACGTAAAGGCGGAAGCAGTAGGTTTGGACATTCTAGAGGCCTTGTATGGGTTGAAAAAAAATACTTGAAAAGCTGTAGCAGAAGCAGTAGTATCCAAGGTTGAGTGGAGACCCTGTTACAAATTGCTGTTGTTCAAAATGATTGAGTTAGTAACGAATAAACATATTGAATAATGTGATGGGCAAATTAAGTAAAAAAATATTCTTGATTCATAAACTTTGTTTTTTGGATAAAATTGAAAAGGTAATTGGAAAGACTATTAGATTTTTTTCATCAACTGCAAGTATAGCAAGTTTTCCATTTATAACATAATTTGAAAGTCAAAATTTGTATATCTATTTAGATTATCCCGAAACTTCAAATTAACAATTTATTAATTTATTTACTGTGAAAGAGGTGAGCCTCGCATTGTCTCGATAAAATAAGCTAATAAAGTGTAAGCAAGTACATATAACCACTGCCACAATAGATTTTAAGTGGGGCATACCTGGGAAGTTTTCAACTTCTTTAGGTTGAGACGGTGCCTGTCAAATCAGAAACAAAACCAAATCAGTTTCTTTCTTGACTTTGATTCGAGAATTGGCTAAAAAGCTGAGTATACACTTCCTGATTATTTAGGGTTGAATTCCAACGGCAATCAGATTCACAAAGGCGGTGCTGCTAAGTTTGGGTAAGCGATCAATATCTGAAAGGCAGAGCTGTTAAGTTTTGAGTAGCGATTGGAGTCTCTCTCAGATAAATAGCGTCGCGTGGAAGAGAGAATAGAGAGAGGAGAAAAAAAATTGGAAGAGAGAAGCAACGGAGAATATGGGAAGAAAATCTTTGGAGGAGATGAAGAGAAACGGAGGTTCGAGAGAGGAGAAAGAGAAAGGGAAAGGTTCACGCCTTTGGCTGAAAAGTGGGACTCTGTCAGTGAAACGTTTCGTTAATCTGGATTCTGAGGACCACATGTCTGTGAAACGGCAAAGTGACTGTTCACTCACCCCATCCAAAATTAATATATAAGATAGATGAGATGAGATTGTCACAAAAAGGAATCACAGATAGAGATATTATATCAAAAGATAAAATAAATTATACAAGTAAAAGATTGTCATTTATTTAAGTCAAGTAAAAGAATGAAAATTTTGTCTATATAGTATTATTTTTTATTTGACCGCCTAGAAATGAGTTCAAAAAAAGTATTTTAATTGAAAAAAATACTATCAAATACTATACAACATAAGGTTAAAATTATTAGTTTTGTGCTCCAATCATACTCTATATCTCTATCTTTGTTTTCAAAGTTCAAACAGTCGATCCGAATCGTTCAACATAATATCCATATTAAAATATGCTCAGAGACCAAATTTTATATTTTTTGAAATATTTTTACTATTTTTTTTAGATAGGTACAAAATCACTGTTTGTGAATGATCCAGAAGCAGTGATTTTGTATCTAAAATAAATAGTATGCATTTTTTAAAAATATATAAAATTTGGTCTCTAAACACATTTTAATATAGAAATTATGTTAAGCGGTTCAAATCGACTATTAGAATTTACAGAACGAAGATAGAAATGTGAAATATGGTAGAGGTACAAAATCAATAATGCATTTTAACCCAACTCCATTAAAAGTATAAACATTACAATAGATGATGACGTAACAAAGTAATTATTTAATTTTGTACATTGAATTAGATATATTCTATACATTGTTGAATATTTATTAGTACAAAGTTAAATAATTTTAATTATAAAATTAAATTTGACAATAGGTAATTGTTGAAACTGCTTGTTGTATGTACTTATGTTTCGCTCCTTCAGAAGTGGTAATCTTTAAGACCACTGTTCTCCAAAAAAATAAAACATAAACACATATAAGCTAGATCAAAACATTTTAAGATAAAAAGATAAATATTTTTAGTAACTTTTTTTAAACTATTGTGCAATAAATTTGGTTTGGCTCCTTCAAAGGAGGTGTACCGCTCTAAAGAAGGCAGAAGTCAAAGTAGTACTTGTGATGTTATGAATACGCTTTGTTTTACTATATATGTTGGTCGAATTTCAACAACAAATTTTACATTTTTTTTTAACTTTTTACTATTTATTAAATCACTTTGAAAATTAGTAATCTAACGATGACTTCTAGTTTTACTGTTTTGTTAAGTCACCGTTGGACCAACAATTTTTAAGGTGACTTAATAAATAGTAAAAAAAATCAGAAAAAAAAGTAAAATTTGGTTTTCAAACACATTTTAATATAGAGATCAAATCTAACGATTCGGATAGACCTTTTATAATTTTGAAAATTAAAAAATAATTTAGTTGCACAGGATTTCAAAAACAATTAATTTAATATTAGCCAACCTCTGTATATATAAATTAAGAGTGATGGTAGCTTCTAAATTCTAATCTTCTATAAATGTTTTTCTGAAAACCAAATTTATTTCATTAATTTTTAAAAATAGTATCTTGGTTCAACCATATTTCACGTGTAAGTATATATTTCCGCAAACGAACAAGTGACACGAGAAAAACCTATACTAGGTCATAATTTGAGAGAACCACATTGGATCTAGATTTAAAAAAAAAAAAAAATGAACCCAAAGGCAAACACGGGTTTCAAGGTAACTGTCGTGGTTTCTTTTCCTTTTCTCTGTTGTAGTTGTTTGGTCACTCTCTCCCATGATTTCCTTTCCTCTTTTTACACTAAAGCCGGTCAATTCATTACCCTCTTTTCTTGACTCAAACCATCTTACCTATTTACATGGTTCCAATTCATTCTTTTCTTTACCTTTTTCTCTCTCAACAATCCAATGGCCTTCCAGGTAATTCACATCTTGTCTAATATTTCTTGAGATTATTTGATTTTTTTTTTTTTTTAGTTCAGTGTATGTGATAATTTTATTACAGGAGAACAACGGTGGGTGGCCACTGGGACTAAGAGCACTAGATTTTAGAGCAGGATTGATTAGAAATGGAGATTTTTCTGGTTCTATTTCTTTCAGTACTCTCTTCACTGCCTCTGACAACCTCTCTTCGGTTTCTTCATCAGATTATGGTACAGAGGTAACATTTTGTCAATATATAATATACACAATTTTATGTGTTAAAACATGAAGAAAAGAAAGTACAGAAAACATGATCTACCATATATCAAGAAAGGGTTTTTATGCACTGCAGCTGTTTCCATCGGTTGCAACCGATCGAAGCAGGACGCTCGGAAGCTTCATCGGCATTGCGAGTATGCTGGAATTTTCAAACAAACCAATCAATTTGAGAAACACAACAACTAAAAGAAGCCTCAAGATCAAGGATCTATTCTCTCTTTGCCTCCGAAATGATCTCGATGTAGATGCTGTCGCAAAAGCACCTTCGCTTGGCCGATTTCTTGAGATGGAGAGGAGAGCAAGGAATACTCAGAGGAGAACAATAGCAGATTATCTTTGATGTTTCAAAAGAATAATAGCAGATTAATTTGGAGGCAACATTTTATTTATAGTTTTTTCTTGGCCAGCAGACATTAAATTTTGAATTGTCTGTTGCTGAAACTATTCTCAAACCTTGTTTTATCCGATCTGTTGTTTTCCCCTTTTCTTTTTAATACCTATTTTGGTCTGTTTCATTTTTTTTTTTTCTGATACTTATTTCTGTACTATTTTCTCTTTTTATGCAAAATCAATTTTTATTCTTTGGAGATAAATCAGCCCAACGTGGGATATGGATTATATTGATGCATTCAGAGGCGGACCCAGCATGTACCGTCAGGGGCAGCTATTTTTTTATAGGATTTTGAGTTTTAGCGGTGATCTATCAGTACTGATCGATTTTTTCTCGAAATATTTTTTATTCCCCTCTGGATGTTTAATTTATTATTCAAGTTAAATTTATTGTTAAAATCAAAATAATTTTCTTGAATTATGATTGGTAATTATAATTATAAGTTAAAGCATCAGAAATTATAAGTAAGAGCATTGAAAAATATAAGTAAAAACATTATTTATTTATCGAGTGTCCAATTAATTAATGAGTTTAAATTCAATTAGTTATTTATATCCGATTCGATAGTTTTTTAATTAATGTATTTAAATCCGATTCGATATTTTTTTTGCCTCTTCTCTGACGAAAATTCTGAATCCGCCCCTCAATTCGGATCATTACAGTACCGCAAGTAGAATTACAAAATTTAGATCATTTTTTAATTGTTGCACGAAACTAAAAAAATGGCCCCTCTATGTGTAAATATTCACGAAACTAAAAAAATGAAATGTGTGAGGGCCCGATGCCCGATGTCCAATCAGAACCGTTCAATCTAAATAACATTTGGGAGAACTTATTATATTATATAGGGAGAATTTCATGTATACCCTTCGAAAACTTAGAAATTACGTATTTCCCCCTCTAAATTTGATAATATCATATTTACCCTTCTAAATTTTATAAACTCACAAATTTACCCAACTTATTGACTTTTCTATTACAACTCATTTTAAATTTATCAATTACCTATTTTACCCTTATTAAAAATCCTCCCACCCCCTCCCATTCCCACCGTCCCCCCCTCTCTCTAATTGACGAATTCTAATTGGCAAAAAGCTTACTATCCTTATCAAAGCTGTTTCTTGATTTTATTTACTTTTTCGTTCTCTCTTCTTATTTTGGGTCTTGGCCTAAACTAATTAGCTACGAGCATGTAATACTTTGACCATGAAAATGTTCTTATATAAATTGATTTATTGACTATCTTTTACTCATTTTCAATAATCAGTTGGGGCTTTGAATTGATTTGTGACTTTCTTATCGCTTCAAATTACATCTTAGTTGTACTAATCAGTATTTATGGTTAGAACAATTGATTTAGCTCAAAAAAAAAATTAATTGAATAAGCAGCAAATGTTAGATTGAAGAAAAGAAATGCCAAAATTTAAAAGAAAAACAAGAACATCAAAAATAGCTCAAATTAAGTGAATGGTTTTTTTATGAGAAGCCCTTAGGCATGCATTGAAAATTAAAAATCAAATACACTATTAAATCCAAATGTTCACTTCTAATTAAATCAAAAAATTGAAATTAAAAAAACAACACCTAGTTAATTAAAACAATTGAAATTAAATGGGAAATCTAAGATTAACCTACTACAATTCTAAAATATGTGAGAAAGGTACATTCTGAATTATGTGGAAGTGCTCCGGACTTAGAGCATATTGTCCCTCATAAAAAAACGAAAAGAAAAGAAAAGAACCGAACTGCATTATATACCCAAACGACCATGAACCGGTGCTAGTAAAAAGTGTCTTACGTAACAGCAAAACTATACTTACTAAAAAGAGAATGAAAGAAAGGTGATCAAAGACTAAAAGAAGAAAAACACTAGATCAAAACACATCTTAAACAGATAAAAAAAAACAGAGTGGGAAACGGGGAGATGGAGAGGGAATGGGGGAGGGAGGATGTTTTAATAAGGGTAAACTGGGTAATTTATAAATTTGAAATGAGTTGTAATAGAAAAGACAAAAAGTTGGGTAAATATGTGAGTTTTTGATATTTAGAAGGGTAAATATGATATTATGAATTTTAGAGGGGGAAATATGTAATTTCGAAGTTTTTGAGGGGTATACATGAAATTCCCCCTATTATATATTATTAAAGGGCAATGGGGTGTTACTGTAGCTAGGAACAGTAGCATCCACTCCCTGTCGGAGTGCGTATCCTCTGAGATATCTCAACTTTTGCGTGACCTACGTGTCCGGTGCCTATTCGGGGGTGATGTAGGGGTCCATATTTTGTGTGCTTTGAGATTCGTGTAGAACGTCCTTAAATGGTTGGGATTTTCCATAAAATCACGCAAAGTTTGAGATATCTCAGAGGATATGAATTACTCTCTGCCGTATGATGCTCAATATATGTCTGAGATTATTTTTGATGATGTCATCCTGCGTAATCACCTCAAAATTTCTCTTCCCACCGTATTTGAAGGTCTATAGAGCAGTTCAATTTCCTCCATCGCTCTCTCTGTCAGCTCCAAGACACGTGTCCCTCAATTCGAAGCCGCGTCTCACATGTACACTTCTTATTTCCCTCCCCCGCCGCCAACATCAGCCTCACTTTCTACTTCCTCCTCTTGCTGCTCATCTTTTCGCCCTTTCCTCTTCTTCTGTCACTACTCTCTTTGCTCCGCCTCTCTGCAAGCGAGCGATCAAACGCCAATTAGAGGTACTTTTTTCTTCCGAATAATTCCTTTAATCCTGCTTTGCTTTCTTCTTTCGTCATTATTATATGACGTCCTTCAGCTGGAATTAGCCAATGTACAGGTACATTTATCTCTATTTTTGTTTCTAACACTTATGTCCCGTTGATTTACCAAAAATTAGTACTAATTGAGCAGCGGTTATCCGATGAATTCCATCAAATAAGATTTCAAATGCATAAATCCTCAATGTAACAAATTACTGTGAGTCATTATATTGGGTCCTGGCCTAAGCCAAATATACCTCCATATCATTCCTTTTGTATTTATTTGAAAGCATCTCTCAATTAAAAAAAAAAAAAAGCACTATCTGCTTGCAGTCTTACACAACAGAATTTGCTTTAAAGGTAATCAATTTGATTTGAAGGATTGATACATGAAACGTTCTGACTGTTTCCAGTAGATATTATATCAGGGTTGACAATATATTACAATTCCTGCGAGTATTTGTTCATGCAGATTAAAACAAACAATTAGTTTGAGAGCATCAACAAAATATGACATGCCAGGACACAGGAGATTCACTAAATTTATTCTGAGATGCTAACTTCCTCCGTATATTGTATTTCATTTAATTCAACTGGTTCTACTTTCAGAAAACTTTCCAAAGGTGACTGAAATATAGGTTGAGCAACGCATCTTCTTACAACAAGAGGATCCTGACAGGCCTACTTAGCTCTACATAAACTCCAGTGGAATAGTCATGGTTTGTCGGGGACCTGTCAGTACTATTTGATGTCCTGTACCATCAACATCAGCAAGTGAAATTATGACATAAATGTTTGGGGCAAAATTCATGAAGAAATATCCAACAATTGCTGATACTCAAGACATACTGGTAAATACAGGCCCTATATTATAGTCACTTGAAAGCTTAAAATATCTAACCGTTACTGATACTGACTAAGTTTCATTTTCATTTTCGATACTCATTTGTATTATAAATATTCAAAATATCTGAATCCTGTAGAAATAAGGGAATGGGAATGCATATACATATTTATTGTCGTAGCAGATGCCAAATAAGATTATAATCATATTTAGATCCATAAAATAATTGAATTAGTGCTGAAAAACAAAATATAACAACAAAAATAAAATGACCAATGCAAATTTGAGTTTTACTTGGTGCCATATAAACTTTTAAAAGGACTAAATCGAATTAGGCTTCTCTGTGTAAACATTTAAATTTTAGAACTCATATCCTACCATACACAAATGAAAGACTGAGGCTATGGTACTATGCATAACACATATTGACCCATGCTACACACTCAATTTTTGGTTTCAAAGTCCTAACTATCGATCCGAAACTATTCTAACACGGTCTCCATATGTACTTGTAAACTAAATTTTACATTTTTTAGAATTTTTTTACTGTTTTTTAGATGGGTAGAAAATCACTATTTTTGGATGGTCAGCCTATATCACAACTTCTCTTTGGGTGAAGGAAGTCATTGCTGTTTATATAGAGTTTTTCAGAAATTACCTAAAAGGAAAAGCATAAAATTAACATACATGTAGAAATGGCACTAGAATGGTTTCTTCCCATCATGAGGTACCAATTGTTGTTTCAGAATGGAAGGCTTTTTGGTACCTAAATCTGATACGTAATTGGGTACTGCAAATTATATTTCCAACCGAGACTTTGAGAAAGTTAACACCTTTATTTTACACATGAGAAATAAGTGGCAATACCCAAATCTGGTACAACATGATAGCAGAGTTTGGTTCTAACAATAGCTATGTTAGAACTCAATCTTGATAATTTATGAATATAACCATCACTGATATAATTTTCTTTCAACTAACACGACATGTTGCTGTTTTAATTGAGAAGCTTTAGTTTTGTTGCTTCTTTTTTTAAAAGATCTATTGCATCACCCTACAGTTATAATTTTTTGGTAGTTTTGACTGATAATTGTGTTCTACACTTCTACTCATGCTGGCATTGAATGGACTGATGTTGTTTCTACACTTCTACTCCCACTAAAATCAAGTAATCAACCTTTTCTTTGATCTAATCTCATGGGCATTGCCGAGACCCATCATAGGTGAAATACTTTGTTCTAAGTTTCTTTATTGTGGTGCTTTACTTTAAGTTGAGTTCGATCGAGGCTCTAATAATGTTACGTAGTATACAATGGGTTGATACATGTATATAATTCAGGGTTTTCAAGGCACAATTTATAGAGAGGTTATCAAAATCATGCGATGACATTTTTAATAAGTTTGTACAAGGTGGGTTGCACAGCTCTATGAGACTTTGCAAATAGGTATGTATTTTCATTTGATGAAAATAGCCTTCCAAATTTCAAATGAGAATATCGGTTGGTGTGGGGCTGTGTGTGTAAATTGTAATGACATGTGGTAGAAATAGTTCTAACAACGCACATCTTTTCAGCCTTTTGTCATCAATCTATGAAAATTTAACGAAGACTAAATTACCAAATGAGCTTGCTTATAGTTAATTGTTATGCTTATAATTTTCTATTTTGTGACCTTTGTTGAATATTATTGAAATTGCAGTTATTGTACATGAGCAATGATTGCAGTAACAGCACATGACTCGCGCAACTTTGATTTTGCCTCTAAATATGAATTACCAATAATCGATGTTGTCAGACTGACAGGTTGTACTTCTGATCTAAGAGGAGCTTATGCTGACGAGGGTATAATGGTACAGAACATTCCAATTATACTCTATATAAAAGTTTGCACTCAAGTTATTAACTATACCCCTGACAGTAACAAGTATCCTTTATATGGACATATTTTATTAGTTTGTCTTCTTCGAATTTTTATTAATTTTGGACCCAATACTGATATTGTATTACTGTTCTTATTTTATTTTTTTTGATTGTAGTATTACTGTTCTTATTGTATAGGTAGCTAGCAAATCCCCGGCAGTTGATACTATTGTTCTTACCGAGAAAAAATGGTCATGACTCTCGGTACACTTTTTGTACTAATCTTTTCTAAATACTTCGTCTGACTGTATTTTCTACTTCCTCTATTTAGGTTTTATTTCTCTATTTTTAAGAATTCTGACTGAATTGGATTTCATTGACGCAGTTGTATGAGCTTATATTTGAGCCCAGCTCACGACTTTTCAGCCTCTGCGAAGATTTCAATAAGAGTTTGAGCTTATTTGTTGATGAGAAGACTTCATTACCAGAGGGAAGATTATATTGGAGGCATGTGTACAATGCAACTGTGGGAAGATTCAGGAGATCGCCTAGATTTAGACTTTCTGATTGATTTCAGTTTGTACATACTTATTTTCAACTTTTTTTTGTAATTTTCAGATGAGATTATTAGCATGTCCAAGAAGAAAAAATTCTGCCAAAGGGGAGGAGTGCCACACAGCTCCAATAAGCTTACATTTCGATAGTGTTATTTATCTTATGATTCCATCATCTAATTGGTAAGGAAATATATTAATCTTATGATTCCATATTAAAAACAGTCTTCCAAATTGGTGGGCCACCTCCGAAGGGCTTCAAAGCAAGACAATTTACAAACTCCAGTTGGTCAGGTCCAGTAGCGATACTGTTCATTTATATTTTTTCCTCTGATTTGCATTTATATGCCTTAATAAGTTTCTTCTGCCTCTAGCAAGAATTATAAGCAAACATTTTCAAGCTTGTCTGTCTGTTCATTATTGTGTATAATTTGGTTTGGAATTCAACTGACATTTTTGCTGTGTTCTTCCAGTCCTGAAATTTACTCAAAAGTTGTCAACTACTATTTTCTTACTGTATTTATTTCAACCACAAATTAAGTATTACACCTGAAATTAAATCTTCCAACTTCATAAAAACAAAAATAATTTCACACAAATCTTTCCTCAAATGTTCACTTACCCTGGTCTTTCGGAAAAAAATAAACATAAAACATGCATTGTATATCTCATCTACATGAAGACCAGATGGAATTATAAGTACAAGAACAAATATCCAAGTGATTGTTCTCATCTTCGATTTTCCTTATTTACTTACTATTATTTTAATTTTTATATGATACAATACTCTAAAAAAATAGTGAATGAGCCATCTTACTTAAAATTTAATCTCTTTCAATAAATAAAATGTCCTCAAGAGTTAGAGACTCAGTTAATCGAAAGCCAAACTGACTGCCGAAATCGATTGAAACAATCTATCCACTCTGGTATAGCTGTTCATACTGGTACCAAACAAGTAGATAATGAGAATAGCATTGACATTAAAACATCGTATCTTCTCAGTATCTCCATACTGACTGGGGGAAAAAGATAGTTGTACCTCAATATCTTCTTAGATGCAAACTTTCATATTTTGAAGGGCTGATATGAAAATTTATTTGCAACTCCAATTAATGCGTGGTGCGTTAACTAGTAATTTTTTCCTTAGTACAAGTGATATTTATATTATATAATTACATTAATAATTGTTGTCCATATTCCAATTGATAATAATTAATATCACATTACAGTTTCTTCTTATATTTTCGTACACCCCTTCTATTTGGTTTTTACTTAAAATATCAAAGTATCTTAAACAATCTGAATTGTACAATTATGAATCTATTTATTGTTTACTACTTCCCATTGCGCATATATCCCCACAGTTTACTCATTGTTTCTTAATTTAATTGTTGTCACCAAAAAGAATATACAATAAGATTTATATGCATATATAATAGTCACTTTGTCCATGTTAACTTAATCAATGTATTTTCCGAAAAAAATATATGTCAAACAAAGAAACAAAAAATTTACCACCTATATACCAACAAACAATAACAAATTAAATAAATTGATAAGCAGTTCGATCTGTTGAAAGGTCTATGTCATCACCGACATAGCCTTTAGATTAAATTATTGAGGTTACTTCTCTTGCTAAATAAATTCTTTTAATTAAGGATATCTTTCCTCTTTTTATTAATGGTACAAAATAAATTATTGAAATCTTGCAACTGCATTTTATGTCCAGTAACTAGTAAGAGATAAGCGTGCGCATATAGTTGAACCACAAAAGGGCATTCTAAACAGGAAATTAATCTGTTGTTATTTCAAAAGAATAACAGGAATTTGTTATTCTGATGCCAACCGTTTAAATTTTTTTATACGTAAATTTAAAAAAAAAAAAAAATTCATACACGATCTAAATAAAAATCAACGTTGGGATCTAAATAACAGGTTCATACCGCACATTTATTTATTTCCTTCTAAACAACATGTGATTTAAGATATCTTTAACAGGGAATTTAAATTTAGATTTGTATATAAACTCTTTTTATTGAGTACGGTTGGGGTCAAATTACCCAACTGCTAAATATCCATATGGAATTTCTTTATTCAGATTTTGAACGTACAATCTCCCACACAAAAGACATCATCTCTGTCAATATACCAAATGTTTGTTCTAAATTTGTATATAAAATATTATTATAATACAAATTGGATTATTAAGTCTTTCTTTAAAAAAAAAATTACGATACCTTTGGTCGTCTAGTGACCTTCTTTTGAATGGAAAGTCGCAGATTTGAAACCCGAATAAAAAATCTCTAATAGATATTAGAAACAGTTGGATAACTTAACTTCCAACTCTACTCAAAATAAAAATTAATAAAAATCTTGTGTCATCATTTGAAACCTAATAGTAATTACTCTACTACAATAATCTGATAGGCCTAAATTATATACATATTCGATCTGATTTTTATCACGAAATAACATCAAATATCTTGTATTTTGAATATAAAGTGAATAGAATACACCTAGGATCAAGTTACTGCGTTTGTTTGGTTTTAATTTGCAGAAAATGAAGAAAAACCGAAGAAAAATGCCCAGTGCGGACGCACGGTTTACGATACGGCCGCACTAAGTAATTAGATGGATTTATGGACGCACGCCAATTTTAAAAAAGTATAATAAGGTATTCGTCAAAAATCCGTGCGGACGCACGGATATCGATGCGGATGAAATCTGAACACACAGAAAAAGTTCGAGCCTAGTGCGCATCTCGATGCAGCCGCAGTGCGGATGGTACTGTAGCAGTGCGGACGCACTATAGCAGAACGCATAACTGGAGCCTGAACTTAAAACGGCCATAACTTTTGACTCGTAACTCCGATTAAGGCTTGTGATCACTTTTTGGAAAGCTAGAGAGAAGATCTACAACATGAAAAATCAAATTTCTCCCAGTGTGGATGAGATCACCCGCAGTGCGGCCCGGAGCACCCGCACTGGACCCCGCAGAAAGCCAAAAATACACATTTTCAACATGGTTTCTATTTTTGGCGCAACCTGGACACGTTTTTACAGTCAAACATGGATAAGGCATCATGAGAAACAATCCAAATATAGCACCCACTAACTCCACTTCCTAGCCTCTTAATTGGGCATGGTCCTTGGCTATAAAAGAGGGGGTTCATTCTCCATCCATTCTCATCTCTTTCCATCTTCCACACACATCTCTTCCTCTTTCATTCTATCTCTATACACACAATACTTAGCGATAAATTCTGGAGAAAAGGAAAGCTTTCAAGCAAGAAGAAGAAGGGTTTCCTGAGCAAGAAGTCGGCAAAATTGAATGCTTTGATCAAATAAAGGGTGTAATCATTTCTTTATTTCATTTCTTCTTACTTTGCCAATTTTTGTAATGGATCTCTTTATGAGTGAGTAGTTCTCTCTCTAGGGGTTTAGGTCAATGCATGAACTTGTTTAATTGTATCTTATTCGGTTATTTGTCTTTGTTATGATTGTTTTATGGGATTTGATGTTAATTTCTGTGATTTATCATTTGTGTTAATTACATAATTAGTACTTGAAATCGCAGTAGTCCCGCTTTGGTATCTCTTTGTCAAAGGATCCAAAGAAGTTAGGACGAGAGGAGAGTACCAAATTATGAATGCAAATACCCTAGGTTTGGATTAGGATCTAACCAATTTGTAATCTAAGCCGGAACTACAGAAATTAAGGTTAGGAATTTGGTGAAGTACCTAACCGTGAAGGCAAACCCTAATTAGGACATCTCAAATCAAATCGGGTATTGGTATGAAGGACTTAATCGTGAAGTATCAATATTTGAGGAGAGGAGAGACTAACAAGAGCTCAATGGTTCTAGGTAACTAGGGTGGGGGACTTCATCGAGAAGTTCGAGTTACCTTGGACACGTTATTAATTCACGAAAGTGACCCTTAATAACATATTAGGTTAGAAACCTCATCAAATCATACATGAACTTAAACAAATACTGAATAGATAGAGTTAGCAAGGGATTGTAGACCGAATGCCCCTAGATCTCCTTTACTTGAAAGCAAATCAATTCCTTTCTTTTTCATTCATTTACTCTTATTGTTTTAATTCCTCTCTTTAGGGTATTGAACCCAAACTTAGGATTAATTAGAACAAAACCCCCCCAATTTACTTTTATTGCACTTTACTTTCCTTTTATTTTCTGAAATTAATTAGTAAAGTTTAAACTAAGTATTTATCATACTCCTTGTGGATCGATACCCGACAATATACTACTTTGATAGGATTGTGCACTTGCAATCTGAACCAAAAGTGTATTTAGGGTTAAAAGGTACATCTCATTGTACTGAAGCTTTTTACCATACCATTTGGTCGCATCATAATCCTATGTTAAGTATCATTTAAATTCCTCAGTTAAAACTTGAAACCTCAGGCTCAGTACACCTCATATCAGACAAGCACCGACCTAATACACCATAAGTACCCTCGGTACACGGAGCTTGGGAACCGATCAACAATTAGTGTTTGGTAAATGCCCCCGGGGGCCCAACCCGGACCGGTCCGCCCGTGCCCGTGCCACGGGTATGCACGGGTACACGGGTACATGGGCACGGGTATTAAACGAACCGGACCCGGTTTTTTGGAAAAATGCCCGTGATAACCCGGACCCTCGTACCCGTAACCCGTACCAGTGACGCCCGTGCCCGTGAACCCGTGCGCCCGTGCCCGTGAGCCCGTGGCAGATTTTTTTTTTTTTTTTTTTACTTTTGATCTAAAATTCAAAATTTAAACTCAAATTCCCCCCCCCCCTTCCCCCCATGCCCCACAGCCCCACTTTCTACCCGGACCCCTACTCGTTTTTTTTTTTTTTAAATTCAAATTTTAATCCCTCCAAACAAAATTCTATAAATATACACCCATTCCTTACAAATTTTCACATCTCTCTCAATATTTTCATCTCTCATTTTCTCAATCTCAATCTCAATATTTTTATTATTCTCCAATTTTAATTTTATTGTTAAAAAAAATATAGTAGTTAATTTAACAAATACGCAAACGCAAACACGCAAACGGAAACAGAATTACGAAGGTATTCTCGAAGATTTTCCCGCGAAATTAAAAAGGTAACATTAATTTTTGGTAGATTACATTTTGGTAGATTAAATTTTGTTAGATTGAAATATTGAATATTAGATTTATTTTTGTAGAGTAATTTAAAAATTAAATTTGATGTTAGATTTATTTTTGTAGAGAAATTTAGAATTTAAATTGAATGTTAGATTTTGTTTATGTTATATTTATTGAATGTTAAATAATTAGATAGGTTAGATTTTATTTTTGAAATTCGGATTTATTTTTAATAGGTTAAATAAAGATGTTAGTTTTTTTTTTGTGAATATGTGAAGTAATTTGATTTGTTTTGAATAGGTTAGATTTTATTTTTTGAAATTAGGATTTATTTTTAATAGGTTAATAAAAGATGTTAGATTTTTTTTTTTTTGAATATGTGAAGTGATTTGATTTGTTTTGAATAGGTTAGATTTATTCTATTAAGAATGAGTGCCAACACAGCGGAATCTCATTACACGAGCTCTCAGCCCGATTGCAGAGCCCTCAGCGGAATCTCGTACACGAGCCCTCCCCTACGTCCGCTCAAGAGATCTCGAGGAACTTATGAAAGAAGAAAACCCCGAGAACCTTCATGAAAAGTCCCAACAACGTACAAACAAAGAACCGGTAGAGTTTTGCAATCCCTGTTACTAATATGGGAAGAGGAGTGAGATGTTCTGTTGCGCGGAATGTTTGCAAGCTTTCCACCCTTCCTGCATTAGCGCCTACCCGACACGCACAAGGGAGGATATAAGGTTCAAGCATTTTATATGCCCACCCTGCGCCTTAGACAAGTCTAAGCGAAGCAGGCAAAAAAGAAAACGAAAGAAGCAGTGGAACTCTGATTCCGATTAGGATTATCTCAACGTTGTATTACTTTTATTTTCAAACGCGACCTATCAGTTGCTAGTTGTAATTTCCTTTACTTCAATGTTATTTTTCCTTCATTTATCTCAATTAATTTTTTACTTTCAAAATTGAGTATTTATGACTTTAATTCACAACAAATGAAATTTTTATCTTTTGATTTTCTTATTTTGTCTTGTATATATGTATTATTTATTTTTATAGGAAAGATATAATTACATAAGCAATTAAAATGTGTTAATTATAACAAAAATTATTGAGTTAAAAAACAAATATAATTACTTATATTTCAAATGGAGAGTGAACAAATAAATCATAATTTTTATAGGTTATAAAAATAGGTTATAACCTATTTTTAACAAATATAATTACTATGTCAAATGAATTTTAATAGGTATGAATTTGGATTTATAATTGATTGATTTTCAAAGAAAAAAAAAAACAGAAAAAAAAGAACAAAAAAACAGAACAAAAAAACAGAACAAAAACAGAACAAAAAAAAATAAAAAGCGAAAAAAAAACAGAAACAGAAAAACAGAAACAGAAACAGAAAAACAGAAAAAAAAAACAGAAAAAAAAACCAGTCCGGACCGGACCGCCTGGCCCCCTGTACCCGGACCGTCCTGCCCCCGAACCCGTGACGGGCACGGGTATTAAACGGGCAGGGCAGGATTTTTGAAAAAAAAAAACCGTGATGCCCGACCCGTTGTACCCGTGTGCCCGTGACCGTGGCTACCCGTGCCCGTGCCCGGGTTTTGCCCGGACCGCCCGGCCCGGCCCGTTTACCAAACACTATCAGCAATAAGCCAATAACAGAAAAAGGCATATCCGAAATATGCTCATTTAATCATATTATGAAATAATTATCTGTTAAGTCAAGAAAATTAGTTGGTAATAATTATGTCATTTTATCTATCATACTTATTTAAAAAAAATCCCGTCTTCATCCGACGCTGTAGAGAGTTGAGAGTTTCGGATCGACTGTTCGGATTTTAAAACCGTAAAAATTAATTTGTATATATTACATAGGATCAATTTCTTCATTTTGTGAGTTTTGAACCCATAACCTCCTACATGGCAGTCATATGGCTTTACCACTAAATTAAAGACAGGTTTTTTATAATTTTGTTATAAGCAGGGGCGGATCCAGAGTAGACCGGGGGGGGGGGGCAACCCCCCTAGATTTCGAGTTTTAGTGGTTATTTATCAGTACCGATCAACTTTGCCTCCCGTGGAAAAAAAATTTCCCCTTTGGATGTTTGATTTTTAATTCGGATTAAATTTAGTGTTAAAATCAAAATAAATTTCTTGAATTATGATTGATAATTAGAATTATAAGTTAAAGGATCGGAAATTATAATCCAGAGCATTGAAAAATATAAGTCAAAACATTATTTTTTTATCGAGTACCCAATTAGTTAATGGGTTTAAATCCGATAAACTATTTAGACGATTCAATATTTTTTTTGTCCTCTCCTGAGTCCGCCCTTGATTATAAGGCTACTAATTATAGTTAAATTAATAAATACAATAATAGATAGTAGGTGGATGAACAGCTCGTATTTTATTCCCGACAAATTCTACTGCTTACAAACGACTTTTAGAACAATCATTTAAATGTGCTTCGTCCAAAAGATTCTGCAATTAAGAAGAAATTAAAGATAACTGATGAGCACTATTGCCAAGCACTAAATGTAAATTAAATTAATTTTTATTTGTGAAATTCTATACTTGTACAATTAAATTTTTATTATTTTTAACTCTCCCGTCAGCAATTGTTACATAGAGCCGATTTTTTTTAAAATATCAAAAAAAAAATTATTTTATTAAAAATAATCAGGGTCCAACTGAAATTTTAAAAATACCAAAACCGCGGATTTTTTCGGCGACCCGAAATTTTTCCGCGACCCAGAATTTTTATTCCGGACCGCGGAAAAAATCCGCGCCCCGAATTTTTTTTTTTTAGATTTTTTATTCCCGGGCGCGGATTTTTTCCGCGGCTTGGATTTTTTTTTTTAGAGTTTGGAGAAAAAAAATATCCATGGTTTGGTTTTTTTTTAATATATGTATATGTATATATATATATAGAGGAGGGTTCCAATGCCTCATTTTTTTATACCTTATCATACCTCAAATTTTATATCTTCATTTTCTTCATATTCAAAGTCTAAATTGTCGATCCGAACCGTTCAACATGATATCCATACTAAAATATGGTTAGGGATGAAATTTTATAATTTTTGAAATATTTTTACTATTTTTTAAGATGGGTAGAAAATCACTGTTTTTTGAATGGTTCAAAAACAGTGATTTTGTACCTATTTTAAAAAATAGCAAAACAATTCCAAAAAATATAAAATTTCATCTCCATGCATATTTTAGTATAAATATTTTGTTGAACGGTTCGGATCGATAATTTGGACTTTGAAAACGAAAATATAAAATATGAGGTATGAAAAAAATGAGGCATTGGAACCCTCCTCATATGTATATGAATACGTGTGTGTGTGTGTGTGTGTGTGTGTGTGTGTGTGTGTGTAGAGTTAGGCTGGGGTGCTATGGATAGCATAGTGGTCTCTATGCTACGGCTCAATATTTGAGTTTTCAAAATCCAAACGGTCGATCCGAGCCGTTCATCTTATTCTCCATATTAATATCTGCTTGGAGACCAAATTTTACATTTTTCTGAATTCTTTTACTATTTATTAAGTATTTTACAAAATTGTTGATCCAACGGTGGCTGCACAAAACAGTAAAACCGTTGGATTAGCGATTTTCAAAGTGGCTTAATAAATAGTAAAAAAATTCAGAAAATTATAAAATTTGGTCTCCAAGCATATATTAATATGGAGAATAAGATGAACGGTTCGGATCAACCGTTTGGATTTTGAAAACTCGAATATTGAGCCGTAGCATAGAGGCCACTATGCTATCCATAGCACCCCAGCCTAACTCTATATATGTATATGTATATGTATATGTATATGTATATGTATATGTATATGTATATGTATATGTATATGTATATGTATATGTATATGTATATGTATATGTATATGTATATGTATATGTATATGTATATGTATATGTATATGTATATGTATATGTATATGTATATGTATATGGGGTCTGTCTAAATTGTTGCTGGCAGCATTTCGGCAGAGGTGCTGCCGGGGCTATATTTAGCCGTGTGATGTCCAAACAACAAATCCAAACCGTTAGATGTTTAATCTATATTATAATCTACTTGGAGACTAAATTTTACATTTTTTTGAATTTTTTTACTATATATTAAGCTGGTTTGAAAACCGCTGATTTCAGTAAATTTCTGCAGCATTGAAATCAGCGGTTTTCAAACCAGCTTAATATATAGTAAAAAAATTCCAAAAAAATGTAAAATTTGGTCTCCAAGTAGATTATAATATAGATTAAACATTTAACGGTTTAGATTTGTCGTTTGAACATCAAAAAATAGAAAAAACAGTGGCAGCACCGCCGGCAGAAATGCTGCCGGCAGCAACTTAGCCACAGCCATATATATATGTATATGTATAATATATGTATATAGGAATATGCTAGCATGCTATGCATAGCATAAAGCCCCTCCATGCAACGGCTTCGATTTTGAGTTTTCAAAATCCTAACGGTCGATCCGAACCGTTCACCTTGTTCTCCATATTAATATGTGTTTGGAGACCAAATTTTACATTTTTTGGAATTTTTTTACTATTTCTTTATATTTATTGAAAATCCCTGTTTTTAGCAAATCTGGACCATAAAAAAATAACAATTTTCAATAAATCTAAAGAAATAGTAAAAGAATTCCAAAAAATGTAAAATTTGGTCTCCAAACACATATTAATATGGAGAACAAGATGAACGGTTCGGATCGACTGTTAGGATTTTGAAAACTCGAAATCCAAGCCGTTGCATAGAGGGGCTCTATGCTATGCATAGCATGCTAGCATATGTTAGTGTAATAATCTAGAAGTCAATAATACGATAATTTATCATAAAGCTTTGTTCATGAATTGGATGATTAATATCATTTTGTTGCCTTGAGTATTATTGAATTTATGGATCATTTCGAGTTCATGACTGAAATTGTGAAACTCCATAATATAGATAATATATACTCTTAAAAAGTCACTGACCAAGGAAATTAGCAGGAACACTAATTACCGCGATAAGGTTAGTATGTGGATTAAAAGATGGTTAAGTTTTACAAACCACCTGACACGAGATGTCATTTTAATCACATAGATACATGTTCTAAGAACATGGTATTTGACAGACCCCGAATGAAACATTAAATAGAATTGTGTTCGTGTCATTTATGTTTTCATTCAGTGTCAAGTTCTACAGTATGAGGTATTCATCTTTCCTACTAAGAAATGTATATGTGTGATTGTTATCAAACGCTGTCGGTAAAATGCAGTTATAACGGTAGCTCTTCGGTATACATGGCTTAGCTGAGGTAGTGATGGTTTACCAAGAATACTATTTGTCCCTCGTATCTCTATACGAGCTATAGCATCACTGGGCCCCTTGATAGAGTAAGATTATCTGCTAGCGGTATAATTACAAGAGTAATTATATTTGATAATCTGCTCAAGATCAAGAAAAGATTCGGTTAGCAAGGATGACACACATCTACCTTGAAACTAATCTGATAGCTATGAGACAGAAGAACAGACACAAGTAAATTGTTTACTGGATCGTGATATTGTACTATACAACATCATATGTGTAATTGGATGGTCATGATGTGTTGCCAGATGCCGCTCATGATTATAGAAGTTAAAATAGTTTTAACTCTATTTACCAACATAACACAGATCCTATTGGGTCACACCATATAGGAGTTAATCGGAGAATCTTATTGTGATTGATTATAAATTGGTTATGATCAATAGTAAGATGGTTATAATTAATTATACGTGTTATAATTAAATTATAAATGTTATGTAAAAATAACAAGAAAAAACATTGGTTAATTTATAAACGTGTGTGACACGTTGTATAAAAGTTAATCGGTTTATTTATAAATGTGCATGACACATTGTATAAATTACCGAAACAACAACCGCAAGAAAAATATATACAATTGTTCAGAATAATTATACGAATATTATTTGTATTCGGGCCGAGGGCATTCGGGTCTTTTCAGATTCGTGCTTATCCGCATGACATGTCATCGATCCTATCCAGATGACACGTCATCGATACCGAAACAAACAACCGCAAGAAAAATATATATAATTGTTCAGAATAATTATACGAGCATTATTTGTATTCGGGTCGAGGGCATTCGGGTCTTTTCAAATTCGTCCTTATCCGCATGACATGTCATCGATCCTATCCAGATGACACGTCATCAATCTTATCCACATGACATGTCATCCTTATCCATTCAATGACATATCTTGTAAATAGGCCGAACTTGGAGGGCATTTTGGTCTTTTGGCAACTGACCGTAAACCCTATAAATAGGGGTGGAGGGGTAGAGAGAAAAATCGCTAATTCACTCATACCGTTTCGTGTCGAAACGGATCGGTATTTTCTCTCTTTCTCGGTTTCTCTCCCAAATAGTGTTTCGGTTGAGAAAAGAAAGTTATACGTAGTTGACGTATAATCTTGCGAGTTGTTGTGAAGTATATTTACGGGATCGATGAATAGTGTTTTACCGAATTTTGCGGTATGTCAGTTTTGCATATTAATGAAACTGAGCAACCGAAAATTTGTGTTTACGGGTTTTCGTCTTTTTCCTGTGAATAGTGTTTTGCAGAATTCCGCGATTTACGGTATTTCTGGCAGAAGAAATAAACCGCTCTCCGGTTAGTCCTGGTGGATAACCGATAGAGGTATCACACGTGTGATACTCCGAGTCGATTCCTTCCCTGGTGAGGCTCTACTCGCTCGGTCTACATTCCAACTGTGATTTGGAAACAAGGTATAAATATGCTATATTAATCTATTTAATTGGTAAGTAGATTAAAGTTTTAGAAATCAATCATGGAGTAGATCTGTAAAAGGATTAAATTGGGTTTTGATGCGAAAGGAATACTGAAGGTGGACCGCCTTGGAAAGTTTCCTGACATACCCCGTTTAATCCTGAGCTTAAGTTGGCTGTAGAAATTTTTGTTCTACGGTCATTCCGCAGCTTAAGCCTAAACGGGTTTTGGTTACAGCATCGTAAACCCCAACAGCATATTCCTATATATATATATATATATATATGTATATATGTATAGAGGTGGGCTACGGTGAGTTGCGAAGTAAAGCGACTATTTTACTTCACGCTCATATTTTGTGATTTTTAAGTTCAAAATGTCGATCCGAACCGTTCATCTTGTTCTCCATATTGAAATGTGCTTGGAGACCAAATTTTATATTTTTTGGAATTTTTTTACTATTTATTAAGCAATTTTGAAAGTCCCTGATCTGATGATCCAGAAAATTTTACTGTTTTTTACCGTTCACAGCAAAACAGCAATTTTCAAAAATGCTTAATAAATAGTAAAAAAATTCCAAAAAATGTAAAATTTGGTCTCCAAGCACATTTCAATATGGATTAAACATCTAACGGTTCGGATCGGTCGTTTGGACTTTCAAAATAAAAATACGGCGTGAAGTAGAAACGCGTTTTACTTCGCAACTCACCATAGCCCATCTCTATATGTATATATCTATATATATATATGTATATATGTATATATCTATATATATATATAGGGTCTGTCTAAATTGCTGCTGGCAGCATTTCGGCAGAGGTGCTGCCGGGGCTATATTTAGCCGTGTGATGTCACATTATTAGACCTATTATATTGACTTGTTTCCATACAGAAAATGATATTTTGAACCAACAAATAGCACCTTTTACATTGAATATCCCTAGAATGTGGTACTGCTATGTTTTGGTTCCTACTTTGCAGGAATCAGGTGAAATCAGGCAAAAGGCAGACTTCAGGAAGCTTTGATGCGAGTCGCATTCACCTGGTGCGAGTCGCATCCAAGCCCAAAGCGACCTGCGATGCGACCCTCACTGCTCTCTCTTGAAGACCATCTGATGCGAGTCGCATCAACTGTTGCCGCCCAATTCAAATTCGACCTGATAAGCTCCAAGTCAGATCTAATGCCTATATAAAGAGGTCCTAAGCCAGAAATTGGAGAGCTTTTTCCCCCTCTACATTCCAGAACACAAAAAGAGCGAAGATCAAGAGAGAAGAAGGAGATTGGAGCTTGATTGAAGAAGAAGATAAGGGAAGATTTCAAGATCCTCTCCAATCTACTTTGGATCTTCGAGCTCCATCATGATTTGCTTATTCTCTCTCTCTTTTATGCTTTCTTTTGCTATGCTTGAGTAGATCTCTAGTTCTTAGGGTTAGGATGTAATCTCTAAACCTTTTCTTTGAGTTGAATGATGTTTTGATCTAATGTTGAACTTGTGTGATTGTTGTTTGAGTATTCATCGTTTGCTTGATTGTGATTTCTTGATTGATTCTTGATTGTCTACTGTTAGATGTCTATAGCATCTCTTCTAGTAATTAGGCCTTGATGTATCTTGCAATTGTAATTGAGCACTTGAAGTAGATCTAAGATCAATAGTAACCGAGAGGTGAAATTTCTATTATCGAGAGGTTATAGATACTTCTAGTTAACCAGACAATCAATTTAGGATAGATACCAGTAGGCGAGAGCCACAGGTTGAAGCCTCGCACAAGAAATCAACTTAGATACGAACTCATGTCAGCTCTGCTCGAGGGCCATGCGACCCGCATCAGAGATGATGCGAGTCGCATCACACAGGTCGCATCAGAGATGATGCGAGTTGTATGATAGGTCCAGAGAAGGAAAAGTTTGAGATGAAGTCTGAAACCCTAAGAACGCCTTTTATAATTGATTCAAAACCAAATCTTTTAATCGCTTTCATTTACCTTTAATTGAATTGTCTTTTGAAATTAGGAAACATAAACAAATCAAACCCAATTCTTCAAACTTCTAGTAACTAACTTGGATTTGTGAAAGTCTAGAATTGAGTTTAACCGTCCCTGAGGATCGATACCTTATTTTACTACACGGATAGGATTGTACACTTGCAATCCTAGACGTGAGTGGATTCAAGATTTAAAACAAGTACAATTAATTGTATTTGGAACTTTGTAAGCACACTCTGAGAAGCGAACAAGTTTTGGCGCCATTGCCGGGGACGGCTATCAATTTTTTTCTAGATTTTTGCTTTTCTTAGTTAATCTAGATTTTAGTTTGTATCTTTTCTTTTGCTTTACTTCCTTATTACTAAAAACTGGCTTTCATCCCCCCTCCTGCAGGTAAATACAAGCTGACTTACCAACTGAGGAGCAGAGGACCACTCTTTGACGAAACACCTCCAGAAGACACAGTTCCTGCTCAGACATCAACTGAAGCGACCCGCACAGAGGTTGACGCGACTCGCATCACAACTGAAGCGACTCGCATCATTACTGAGGCGACTCGCATCACAGAGACAATGTCAGAACATCCGAGCAGGGAGGACAGGGATGCAGAAAGAAATAGAGAAAGAGAAGACTTGACCGACCAGTCTGACGACGACATGGATGTCTTCATGCCAAGGACCTTGCGAGAGTTCAATGTGCCTAGGGCTGGAGATGTGCGAGGTGCAATCCGGCTGCCACGCATTCCAGGACAACAACCCAACTTCAATCCGGGAGTTGTCAACATGGTGCAGCAGAACACCTTTCATGGACTCGACCACGAGGACCCGCACTCCCATCTCCAAACATTCCTCGAGTACATCACGACCATCAAAACCAACGGTGAGAATGCTGATTACACCAAGCTTGCTCTATTTCCTTTCACTCTTAGGGACAAAGCAAAGAAATGGTTAGGATCTTTACCTAGGGACTCAGTTTTGACTTGGAGGGATTTGTCCAAATTGTTTCTGACCAGATTTTTCCCTCATAAACGAACTGCCAAGGTAAGACATGACCTGACCAGCTTTAGTCAAATTTTTGATGAACCCCTGAATGAGGCATGGGAAAGGTTTAGAGAACTGCAGTACTCTTGTCCACACCACGGTATACCAGACTGGCTCTTGATCCAAACGTTTTATGACGGCTTGAACGAGAGCACTCGTGCTTACGTCGACGCTGTTGCTGGAGGAGCGCTGATGTCAAGGGAGCCTTTAGAGGCTATGAACTTGATAGACAGCATGGCGCAGAACCAGCAATGGTCCGGCCGTGACAACTCAAGACGAAGAGGAGGCCAAGGAGGTAGCCAAGGAGGTGGCAAGTACGAGGTAGATCACATCACGGCTCTCACCGCTAAGATGGACGCCATGCAGAGAGCGATGGACAAGCTCAGCGTCAAAGCAGTTGAACAGCAACCTCAAGCATGCGTCATGTGTGGTGATGAGAGACATGCTTACGAGCAATGTCCATTGGTGCAAGCTGATGAGGAGAGCGAGCAGGTCAACTCCATCAACAATGAACCTTCCTTTTTTCCAAAACCTCCCTTCAACCGATCCTACTCCAAGGATCCAATGGAACAACAGAATTGGAATAGGAATCACAACAACCCTGCGCCTTTCAACAATGCTCCCAGGCCCCCTTTCACCAACCCCACCAACAACAATAACTCCTTCATCAATCCATCATCTGGCAACAACTGGAACAATTCTTCTGGAGGAAGCAACAACAGAAACTTCTACCAAAACGCCTCCTTCCCCAATCAGAACAACCGAGCACCTCAAGCTGGCCCTTCCAGACCATATGTGCCTCCCTATGCGACGAACTTCACACACGAGCAAGGGAAGATGAACCAGATGATGTGGGAACAAATGCAATCGATGGCAACTCAAATGGCCACCCAAAGCAAATTGTTGGAGCAACTGAGTCATATCGTTACTTCTAGCCAACATCAACCTGGCAAACTGCCAGCGCAGCCAGAATCAAACCCCAGAGGAGAAGCTAAGGCGATCACACTGAGGAGTGGGACCCAGTACGATGAACCAGCTTTCCCAACTGATCAGATTCTAACTGATGCGACTGGCACCACCACTGATGCGACCGGCACCACTACAGTGCGACTCGCATCGACACCAGAAGAACCTGTGGATGCGACCCACAATGGTACAGTGCGACCCGCATCAAGAGAGTCTGACAAGTCTGACAAAGAGAAAGGGAAGGGAGTTGAGAAATTGGCACATTACAGACCACCTGTGCCCTTTCCCCGACGATTAGCTGAGAACAAGTTGAACGCACAATTCGCAAAATTCACTGAGGTGATCAAAGGCCTACAAATCACGATCCCGTTCACCGATGCCTTGACTCAAATGCCCTCCTATGCCAAGTTCCTGAAGGATATTCTATCCAATAAGCGAAGCTTGGGGGGAAATGAAACGGTGAAGTTGACAGAACAATGCAGTGCCATTCTGAAGAACGACCTACCTCCCAAATTGGACGATCCAGGTAAGTTCTCCATTCCTTGCATCATAGGAAAGGCGACAATCAGGAAAGCTCTCTGCGATCTAGGAGCAAGCGTGAGTCTCATGCCACGCACGATCTACGAGCGAATGGGGGTAGGTGAGCTCAGACCCACGCGAATGACTTTACAGCTAGCTGACTCCTCGGTACGGTTACCACTTGGCGTTGTGGAGGACGTACCAGTGCAAGTTGGTAAGTACTTTGTACCTGTCGACTTTGTGGTCATGGAAATGGAAGAGGACAAAGAAGTCCACATCATTCTTGGACGTCCTTTCCTCAGAACAGCAGGCGCAATCATTGACGTTTCTCGAGGAACGCTGACCTTGAACTTCGGAGGAGAGAAAGTGTGTTTTCAAATCGACCGCGCCATGAGGTATCCTTCAATCGAATCTTGTTTCCGAGTAGATGTGCTCGAAGAATGCCTAACAGATTTGGTAGAAGATTACCTTCTTGAGCGGACCAATGAGAGTATGAACGAACACTTTGAATTTCTTTCTGAAATGCAAGGTGAGACGGGAAATTCAGAAGCATGTGGAGCAGATGTGAAAGCAGCTGAACTGGGAGAACATGGACGCAACCTGCATCAAACTCATGCGACCCGCTTGGAGCATGATGCGACTCGCATCAAAGCCCAGGCAGAGAAACCCACTCTTGAGCTCAAATCTCTACCAGCCAACCTCAGGTATGAGTACCTTGGACCAGATCAATCTCTTCCCGTTATAGTGAACGCAGAATTGAGTCCCGAACAAACCGCCAAGCTTTTGGAGAAATTGAGACTTCATCGAGGCGCGATTGGGTATTCGATCAACGACTTGAAGGGGATCAGCCCGTTCATCTGCTCACACCGAATCTTCTTGGAGGATGATCACAAGCCATCTGTTGAGCACCAAAGACGGCTCAATCCGAACCTGAAGGAGGTAGTCAAGAAAGAAATTTTCAAGCTTTTGGACGCCGGTATTATATACCCTATCTCTGACAGTAGGTGGGTGAGCCCAGTCCACGTGGTGCCAAAGAAAGGAGGGGCAACAGTGGTAAGAAATGAAAAGAACGAGCTGGTCCAAACCCGTGTGGTGACGGGACATCGCATGTGCATCGACTACAGGAAGCTGAATGCGGCCACACGCAAGGACCATTTTCCTCTGCCATTCGTTGACCAACTCCTCGAACGACTTGCAGATCACTCCTATTTCTGCTATCTGGATGGTTACTCTGGTTTCTTCCAGATACCGATTCACCCACAAGACCAAGAAATGACCACTTTTACCTGTCCCTACGGTACGTACGCGTACCGTAGGATGCCATTTGGTCTGTGCAATGCACCAGCAACCTTTCAGAGAGCCATGATGGCCATCTTTTCAGACTTCATTGAGAAAGAGGTTGAAATTTTCATGGATGACTTCTCGGTGTATGGAACATGCTTCGACATTTGTCTGACCAACCTGTGCAAGATCTTGCAGAGATGTGAGGAAGTCCATCTCATTCTGAACTGGGAGAAATGCCACTTCATGGTCCAGTCAGGAGTCGTCCTTGGACATGTCGTGACCTCAAAGGGCATAGAAGTCGACAAAGCCAAGATCGAGGTGATCGAGAAACTAGAGATTCCAACGAGCGTCAAAGGAGTTCGAAGCTTTCTTGGACATGCTGGATTCTACCGTCGATTCATCAAGGATTTTTCCAAGATTGCTAAGCCATTGACCAATCTGCTCATCAAAGAGTCTGACTTTGTCTTCACTGAAGAATGCGCCAAATCTTTTCGCAGCTTGAAGGAAGCTCTCATCTCAGCACCTATCCTGCAACCACCTGACTGGTCTCTTCCCTTTGAGATCATGTGCGATGCGAGCGACTACGCAGTAGGAGCTGTTCTTGGGCAGAGGAAGGGGACGATGCCGTGTGCCATCTACTACGCTAGCAAGGTGCTAGACCCTGCCCAGATGAACTACACGACTACCGAGAAAGAACTTCTTGCTGTTGTGTTTGCTCTTGACAAGTTCAGGTCGTATTTGGTTGGTTCAAAGATCATCATCTACACCGATCATGCCGCGCTCAGGTACTTGTTGAAAAAGCAGGACGCAAAGCCTCGACTGATAAGATGGATTCTTCTCCTGCAAGAATTCGATCTTGAGATCAGAGACAAGAAAGGAGTCGAGAACACAGTAGCTGACCATCTTTCCAGACTTCACTTGGATGACGAGTGTTCTGCCGACTTGCCAATTGATGATTCCTTCCCCGACGAGCAACTATTCTCAGCTTCAACCCTGAATCACCTTGATGCGACTCGCAACCCTAGTGATGCGACTCGCATTCATCATGATGAGACTCGCATGAGAGTCAATGCGACCCACTTGAGCAGGTATCCAGACCCTTGGTATGCAGACATGGCCAATTACCTTGCCTCTGGGATCCTACCAAACGCCATGACTTACCAGCAGAGGAAAAAGCTAAAATCTGACGCAAAATTCTATTTCTGGGACGATCCCTTTCTTTTCAAGTTAGGGATCGACAGCATCCTCCGACGCTGTGTACCACATGAAGAGACACGTTCCATTCTCGAGCACTGCCATTCATCCGCCTATGGCGGACATGCCTCGTTCTCCAAAACGGCCGCCAAGGTTTTACAATGTGGTTTCTTCTGGCCATCTCTCTTTCAAGATGCGAAAACCTTGGTGATGTCATGTGACAAGTGTCAGCGCACTGGGAACATCACTAATCGCAATGAGATGCCTCTAAACTCCATTCTTGAGGTCGAAGTTTTCGACGTGTGGGGCATAGATTTCATGGGACCATTTCCAGCTTCATGTGGAAATGAGTACATTCTAGTTGCGGTTGACTACGTTTCAAAATGGGTCGAGGCAGTGGCCTGTCGAAGTGCTGACTCAGACGCGGTGAAGCGATTATTCAATGATGTCATCTTTCCTCGCTTTGGAGTGCCAAGAGCTGTCATCAGCGATGGAGGGAAGCATTTCATAAACCGTCAATTCAACAATCTCCTGCAGCGACATGGAGTGACGCACAAGGTCTCCACCTCTTACCATCCTCAGTCGAACGGCCAAGCTGAAATCTCCAACAGGGAAATCAAATCTATCTTGGAGAAGACCGTGGCAAGAACAAGGAAGGATTGGTCTTTGAAATTGAGTGACGCACTCTGGGCCTACCGTACAGCATTCAAAACACCGATTGGGATGAGCTCTTTCAAGCTGGTGTATGGAAAGCCTTGTCATCTGCCAGTTGAGATTGAGCACAAAGCGTTCTGGGCCACTCGAGCTATCAACATGGACTTGTTAGCAGCTGGAGAGAAGCGTATCCTCGATTTGCACGAATTGGAAGAAATGCGTCAGCACTCATACGAGAATGCGAGGATCTACAAAGACAAAACCAAACGAATTCATGACAAGCGCATCATGTCTCGCGACTTCAAGGAAGGCGATCTGGTCCTCTTGTTCAATTCCAGGTTGCGACTCTTTCCTGGGAAATTGAAAACCAGATGGTCGGGTCCGTTTGTAGTACGAAAGGTGCACCATTTCGGCGCAATTGAAATTGGGAATGACGCATGTGGGAATTTCAAAGTGAACGGTCAGCGTCTCAAGCACTATGTAGCAGATCATGACTATCAGGAGCGGGTTGTTCAGGACCTCTCCGATCCCATCTCATCAAAGGATTAGCACAACGAAGGTCGAGCTTGAGACCTGAAACAAGCGCTTCTTGGGAGGCAACCCAAGCTTTTTTCAGTTTACTTTTAGTTAGATTAGTTAGCTATTTTTCCTTTTTACCGAAAAGAATTACCAACTTCCACTTGATGCGACTCGCATCATCTCAGATGCGACTTGCATCACTCGATGCGACTCGCATCCCACATGATGCGACTCGCATCAATGCGAACCGACGCAGCATCAAAAGGGTGCGCCCAAACGACGCGAGTCTCACCATGTAACCCTCACCCGCACCCCCTGTTCCTTTCTTCTTCCTCTGCCCAGCGAACCCCACCTCTCCTTCTTCTTGTTCTTCTTCGTTGCGACTCGAATCAACTCCGTGCGAGCCTCAACCGAACCCTCAACCCAAAACCCTAGCCTCTCCCTTCTCTACCCGCCGGCCTTCACCTCCTCTCCATCGATCACACCCATCTCCATCTCTCCCTGCCGAAACCTCCTTATCACTTCCCTTTTCTCCATTGTCCTCTTCACCACGATCACAACCCTCTCATTCTCTCTTCTTCCGCCTCTGCTAGATCGCCTCTGCCGCCAGATACTAGCCAGTGCGACTTGCATCGCTACTCAGTGCGACTCGCATCCCTCCCAGTGCGACTCGCATCACCTCAAGGCGACTCGCATCAACAACAGTGCGACTCGCATCACAGCCATGTCAGATGCACCAGATTTTCCCACATTCAACGAGCGTCGCACCAAGCATAACTTTGAGCGACGTCAAGCCGAGCTCCGCCGACAGAGGGATCTCCGTATCCAACAGGGGATACCGGACCCTACTCCCTCTCCTTCAGAGTCTGAGGACCACGACTGGTCTCAGCTAGGCGCCAGTTCAGCTCGCACCAGTGGTAACTCCTCTCACTCTTCTTCTTCTCATTCTTCTCAGTCTTCCTATCACCCTTCTCCCGCACAAGCAGGGGCTGGGTTGGGCACTATAGAGTACAACTCTGATGACTCTGACCCCATCTCGGGTAGGGAAATCCCCCGAGCAGCAGACTACCCAGCTCCTCACTTCACTCTCTCCAGCCATGGTATGCTGGAACGCTTTCTCTACCTCAGGCAGCGCACTTATGAGAACACGTGCAGAGTCGATTTCGACACTTTGGATGCCTTTGGGGTTCGCGAGGAATTCCTTCGTCTCACTGGAAGGATCGGGTTCACTCCCGCCTTCTGGGCAATCGAGCGTAACTGCTACACCGAGCTTACCCTCGAGTTCCTCTCCTCTCTCAAGCTGCGTCAGGATGTGCATGGCAACTACTACATCAAGTTCCAGATGCTCAACCAGACGCACCGGCTCACTCTGGTCCGACTCCGTGAGTGGTTCGGATTTGACATTGCGTGGGGTTCGACAAGGCTCATTTCTGGCGTCTGATCACTGGGATGATGAGTGCCACCAGTGCCCAGTACCGCAGCATTGCCATCTCTCACCCGGTACTGCGGTGCATCCAGCGCACCATCGGCTGCTCTATCTTCGCACGCGGGGAGACTGCAGCCCGAGTCAATGAGGAGGACCTTTGCCTTATGGACCACATGCTCCATCCTGAGGCTGAGTTGGTGCGACCGGACCTGATGTTGTTCATGGTCCGTCACTGGGTGGATCTCCAGCGCAACACGAAGGTGGGTGGCGCTGTCCGCATTGGCGCCTATGTCACCCTGATCGCTGATCGGCTGGGCATCTCCACCGCAAGCCTCACTCTATCCACTGGCCATCTCACCCTGGATGCCAGGGCCTACGAGTGGGCCACTTTTCTCAAGATTGAGCGCGGTCCTGCTGGCCACCGTTCTCGGTATTTTTGGACCTTGAAGGGTCATGGCTCGCATCTGATGCCTCTCCGTCTTGCACCCTTATCCTTTGAGGATGAGAGCACATGGTTTTTCACTGAGCCACTACCAGACGTGCCAGCACCACCTTCTCCGCCTATCCAGACCACTTCTCCAGCCCAGGAGGATGTCGCCATGCCAGATGTCCCTCGCTCTCCTGCCCACCCTTACACTTCTCCTATGCACCTTCCTGATTCTACATTTCAGGCAGGCACATCCACCTTCCAGGCAGGCCCATCTCCCTATCATGCTGGCCCCTCCACTTCATATGCTGGTCCTTCCTATCCACCACCAGTTCCCTCACCCACTATCCAGGATATCTACAGCCTCGTCTATGACATGAGGTCTGAGCAGGGTGCCATTCTCTATGACTTACAGCGCCGGGTGGGAGACATTGAGGATGTTCTGCGCGATTGGAGGTTCGACCCCTCCGATGACTGAGCAGGTTTGTTTTTCTTCTCCCCTTCCCTTTGCTTTTTCCTAGAGTCTTGAAGCATTGAGGACAATGCTCAGACTAAGCTTGGGGGGGTGACTTTAGGATTTTTAGGATTTATTCGTTCTTACTTAGGCCATGTTTACTTGTTTATTGCATTTATAGGTAGGAATTTGTGTGATTGTGTAAATTGGAAACTTTTTGAATAATTGTTGGTGTTGATCAGGATGACCCTAGGAGATTCGAACTATCCCATAATCGACCAACAAACTGATGAGGACGAATGTTTTGACCATTTGTAATAATGAAAACTTGAAATGTATTGAGAAACTCATTTAGAAATTGACTTGTGCCTTCTCAAATAGGGAAATGGGGGTTATTGATAAAGAAAGTTTGGGATATCATTTGGTATGAATGAATATCAAAGGATGTGTGTATTCATGATATGTGCAAAAGAATTAAAATATAATAATAGATGGAGAAACCAAGAGTACTGGCAATAAGTCCTTTTTAGGGCGCCTTTGAGCTCATCTCCTAAATAAAAAATAAAAAAATAAAAAAAAATAAAAAGAAAAAAAAAAGAAGAAATGAAAAGACGGAGAACATAAGAGTACTGGCAATAAGTCTTTTTAGGGCGCCTTTGAGCTCGTCTCCCACTTAGAAAAGAAAGAAAATTTTGCACATATCAACACGCGAAGTCTGCAACTTTCTGATCTAAGCTTGTTCCAAGCTTGGGGGGGTTGAAAAGGGAAAATCTCCACAAATGAGGACAATAGTTAAATAGATAAATGATAACTTGATTGATTCAAATGCTCAGCTTTACAAGTATTCAAATATTTCAGAATTTGAAGTTTGGTTGGTCGATTTGTGTGGAGAATCAAGGTTAAATAGGAAAGTCCAAGTTATACCAACATGATTTTTAAAGTTCCCAATTGAAACAACTCATATAAATTCTTACATTTAGGAAACTCGCATTTAGAATTTAGATTGGTACCAATGTTTAGATTTTTGCTTGAGGACAAGCAAAGGTTAAGCTTGGGGGAATTTGATGTCACATTATTAGACCTATTATATTGACTTGTTTCCATACAGAAAATGATATTTTGAACCAACAAATAGCACATTTTACATTGAATATCCCTAGAATGTGGTACTGCTATGTTTTGGTTCCTACTTTGCAGGAATCAGGTGAAATCAGGCAAAAGGCAGACTTCAGGAAGCTCTGATGCGAGTCGCATTCACCTGGTGCGAGTCGCATCCAAGCCCAAAGCGACCTGCGATGCGACCCTCACTGCTCTCTCTTGAAGACCATCTGATGCGAGTCGCATCCAGTTGATGCGAGTCGCATCAACTGTTGCCGCCCAATTCAAATTCGACCTGATAAGCTCCAAGTCAGATCTAATGCCTATATAAAGAGGTCCTAAGCCAGAAATTGGAGAGCTTTTTCCCCCTCTACATTCCAGAACACAAAAAGAGCGAAGATCAAGAGAGAAGAAGGAGATTGGAGCTTGATTGAAGAAGAAGAGAAGGGAAGATTTCAAGATCCTCTCCAATCTACTTTGGATCTTCGAGCTCCATCATGATTTGCTTATTCTCTCTCTCTTTTATGCTTTCTTTTGCTATGCTTGAGTAGATCTCTAGTTCTCAGGGTTAGGATGTAATCTCTAAACCTTTTCTTTGAGTTTAATGATGTTTTGATCTAATGTTGAACTTGTGTGATTGTTGTTTGAGTATTCATCGTTTGCTTGATTGTGATTTCTTGATTGATTCTTGATTGTCTACTGTTAGATGTCTATAGCATCTCTTCTAGTAATTAGGCCTTGATGTATCTTGCAATTGTAATTGAGCACTTGAAGTAGATCTAAGATCAATAGTAACCGAGAGGTGAAATTTCTATTATCGAGAGGTTATAGATACTTCTAGTTAACCAGACAATCAATTTAGGATAGATACCAGTAGGCGAGAGCCACAGGTTGAAGCCTCGCACAAGAAATCAACTTAGATACGAACTCATGTCAGCTCTGCTCGAGGGCCATGCGACCCGCATCAGAGATGATGCGAGTCGCATCACACAGGTCGCATCAGAGATGATGCGAGTTGTATGATAGGTCCAGAGAAGGAAAAGTTTGAGATGAAGTCTGAAACCCTAAGAACGCCTTTTATAATTGATTCAAAACCAAATCTTTTAATCGCTTTCATTTACCTTTAATTGAATTGTCTTTTGAAATTAGGAAACATAAACAAATCAAACCCAATTCTTCAAACTTCTAGTAACTAACTTGGATTTGTGAAAGTCTAGAATTGAGTTTAACCGTCCCTGAGGATCGATACCTTTTTTTACTACACGGATAGGATTGTACACTTGCAATCCTAGACGTGAGTGGATTCAAGGTTTAAAACAAGTACAATTAGTTGTATTTGGAACTTTGTAAGCACACTCTGAGAAGCGAACACATAGCATGCTAGCATATTCCCATATACATATATTATACATATACACATATATATACATATACATATATACATATACATATATTATATGAGTTAGGCTGGGGTGCTATGGATAGCATAGTGGCCTCCCGTGCTACGGCTCAATATTCAAGTTTTCAAAATCCAAACGGTCGATCCGAACCGTTCATCTTATTCTCTATATTAATATCTGCTTGGAGACCAAATTTTATAATTTTCTGAATTTTTTTACTATTTATTAAGCTACTTTGAAAATCGCTAATCCAACGGTTTTACTGTTTTGTGCAGCCACCGTTGGATCAACAATTTTGTAAAATACTTAATAAATAGTAAAAAAATTCAGAAAAATGTAAAATTTGGTCTCCAAGCAGATATTAATATGGAGAATAAGATGAACGGTTCGGATCGACTGTTTGGATTTTGAAAACTCGAATATTGAGCCGTAGCATAGAGGCCTCTATGCTATCCATAGCACCCCAGCCTAACTCTATATTATATTATATATACATATACATATATACACACACATATATATACATATACATATATTATACATATATTATACATATATTAAAAAAACAACCAAACCATGGATATTTTCTTTCTCAAAACTCTAAAAAAAAAAAATTCGGGGCGCGGATTTTTTCCGCGGCCCGGAATAAAAATCCGCGGTTTGGGTATTTTTAAAATTTCAGTTGGACCCTGGTTATTTTTAATAAAATAATTTTTTTTTGGGTATTTTTAAAAAAATCGGTACATAGAGCAACAGAAACAACAGCTAATAAAAACACTTAAAAAAATATTCCTTTAAAAAAATCTATCTGAATAAAAGCTACGCTACATTTGAAGAAGTAGAATAAAAAGTACCAATTCTTTTCAAAACAAACAAAAAAATCCATAACTAATGCAATGCTCTCATTAAATAAGTTTGATCGAATGATCACTATTGAATGTAACTCACAAATGTACCACCTGAATCTGAATTTCACCTCGGACCGTACGATCTGCTTTGGCACGGATATTAAGAAAAACCCAGTGTATTTTACTTCAGATCGAAATTAATCTGAATTCTGATTGGATGATCCAAATCCAAATTCAAAATTTGAGTTATCTCATAAGATCCGAACTAACCTACGGCCAGATAGCTATGTAGGGGTGTAAATGGATTGGATACAGACTAGGGGTGTTCAAATGGTTCGGTTTATTTGGTTTTGAACCGAACCGGTAAGATTCGGTTTAAATGGTTCGGTTGTTCGGTTGAATTGGTTCGGTTCGGTTGATTTTGTGACTTAGTTCGGTTTAAATGGTTCGGTTCGGTTTTGATTTCTCAAAACCGATTAAACCGAACCGACCGATTTTATTGATAGGATTAAGACTTCTAGTATTATTTTGGTTCATTAATCAAAACCGAAGTTTAAATTGGTTCATTAATCAAAACCAAAGTTGAAATTGAGTATTATAGATGTATTGAGTTTTGATTTTTGAGAAAGTTCGGTTCAACCGAACAAACCGAAGTTTAAATCGGTTTAAATGGTTCGGTTTTAATTCGGTTTGCAATTTTAGTTCGGTCGGTTCGGTTGGATTTTCAAACTTCGGTTTTAAGTTCGGTTTGATTATTTTAGTTCGGTTTAAACCGAACCGACCGTTTGAACACCCCTAATACAGACTGGACAGTGCTAAAATCGTATTTGTATCTATTTTTATTTTGCGGTTACAATACGGATCAAATATTAGATAGATATGGATCAGATATTAAACGGACAATATCAGATATCCGTTTTTTATAACGGTGAATAAATATTTTTTTTTTCATAATACATATTAAACTATATGGTATATATTTATTATTTGAATACAGATAATTAAAATTTAATTAAAATTATATTCGTATCCATATCTATATTCGTACATATATTCAGATATCGAATATCCGTATCTAATTTTTGAATACTGGCGGATAATATCGAATCCGTTTACAAACTAGCTATCTGACTAAAAATAATTTTTTGCGGGCCTCGTATACGGACTCAAATATATCCAGAGTAACTCAGAAGACAATTCCAATATAACAGTTCTGTTACCATAAGGAATTTCTTAAAATTAAATGAATAGCCCATGGACCAGGGACCAAGGCCCAGGCAGTGTAAACAATTGTCAAATTCAAGAAAATGATCTTCATAGAATCAGCCCAGCCAAGCCCATCGCAAATCCCGCCTAAAGCGAGGAATTCGTAGAGTTCAGAAAACGCCTCTTTAGGGTTTGATTTTCTAACGACTGAGATTCAAGTCAAAGACTCCTGTTCGCGCCGTACTCTGCCTCATTTTTACTTGCTCGAGCAAGGTTTGCCCTGTGGATGTAAAAAATTCATGCCGTGATCGAAGGCTTCACGGCACGCGTGTTAGTCACGAGACGTACGTATTTTCAGAGTTATCTTAAATATAAAACAATGGAAATATCTAAAATGACTATTACCGAGAGTAAGATGATAAAAATTGTTATTCCTGACAGTATCGCTATTTCCTATCAGATAGGAGTATCCACGAGGATACCGACACAATTAATCATTTGTATTAACACTATCATTGTTTATTGGAGAGTTATCTAACAAGAGCTTTGCTTCGACCCATGTGGGCCACGTCCCGTAGATAATATTAATTGATTTAATGATTATATTTTTCAGACTTTTAGGTCTGCTGGAACTAGACCTGTTAATGAGCAGTAACTCGCTCAAAACTCGGTCCGGCCCATTCATTCTTTAATTAGAGCCCGACTCGACTCGATTCAACTTTGAAGAGTAAAGCCCGACTCGGCTCGGTCCATTGGACTCTATAGGCTCGGCCCAAACTCGGCTCGGTCCATTGGACTCTTTAGGCTCGGCCCGAACTCGGCTCAAACTCAATTATTTGTAATATATTTCAAAGGTAACAACAGAACAGCACAAATTGAATATGAATTAATTATTCCGGAGCCACTTGATTGTAAAATTTCCTTTGATAATTGGGGGAATAATTTGAGAAATGCACCAACAAGTAAATGCTTAATTAAAGTTGCAACGGTTAAAGAATCAATCATACATTGGTGCGCATTAAGAGGCACTAATAAACTTGCTTCATATTTAAAAAAAAAACCAAAAAAAAATACAAAAGATTTTACATAACGGGAACGTATATACACCTCAGACTCAAAACTGGGACCACTTGTTTAATATTTTCCTGTAAGGTACCAGTATCATGGTACCAGTGAGGAAAAAAATCATGGTACCAGTATCATGGTACCAGTAAAGGAATTTTGAGTTGCCAGTATCACTAAAGGTACCAGTATCATGGTACCAGTAAGGAAAAAAAATCAGGCGCGCCAATTGCAAATATTAAATACTTATGCCTTGATGGCTACATTTAATTAGGTTATTAATCCGTAATACATCAATCATAACTTAACATTATGTACCAGTAAGGAAAAAAAATCAGGCGCGCCAATTGCAAATATTAAATACTTATGCCTTGATGGCTACATTTAATTAGGTTATTAATCCGTAATACATCAATCATAACTTAACATCCTCTCATAAGATAATTGAGCATTAGAGATTAATTTCCAAATAGTGACATACCCAACTTACAACAAATAGCTTCTGATAATTAATTATATAAACCATTAACAAAGCCCAACCAAAGATGCATCGCCATGATCTGACGAATTGGAGTAAGGAAAAAAAATCTTACGATTGGTGAGGAGAGAGGCATCGCCATGATCTGACGAGGGAGACGGTGTGCAAAGAGAGGCGAGCAGAAGAGATAGCGATCTGGGGAGAAGGAGAAGAAGAAGAGGCGAAGAAGAGGAGGTTCTCGTGAGCAAAGAGGCGAGCAGCTTGGGAACAAAGAGGAAGGAGACGGTGTGCGATTCGGGCTCAATGGGCGGCTCGGATCGGATCAGCTCGATTAGACTAGGGATGACTTATTTCGAGTTCGGGTTCAACTCGAATTGAACTCGGCTCAATTTGACTCATTAAAGAATAAAACTCAAAGTCCATGGGCCGGTCCGACTCGTTTAGCAAGCCTAGCTGGAACATATGAGATATGACAAGAATAAATGAGGTGCAAATATGACTTGGTCTTTGGCGTTTGACAGAGATTTAATAAGAGATCAGATTATTGACTCTGTAAATTCTAGGATTTGAGCCCTTTGATCTTTAATTAAGCTGCAGGAAACACTGTGTCTACTTATTAGGTTTGCCAATTTTGTCACAGATGGTTCAAATTGCTTTACAATAATATAATATGTGTTATTGCTTCAACATAAACCAGCAATTATTTTCCCATAATAATCATTTACAGCTTTGGTTGTGATTGGTAACATAGTTCGAAAAATCGGCCGATTCCGAGTCAAATCGGCCGATTGAACTCGGAATCGGACGGGACCGGACCGATTTTTGCCTGATTCTCAAGTTTGTGCGATTTATTCCAAAAAAATTGGATGAACAGTGACAGAATCGGCCAATTTTCCGATTTTCCATCCGATTTAAAGCAAAAATATTTTCAATTTCACTAACATGTGCCGATTCAAGGAGAGAAAATCGCGCCAGAGGTGCACCTTTGCCATTTGAGCTTCAATCGCACCAAAGGAGAGAAAATCGCGCATGCCAGCTTCAATCGTGTGAGGAGAAGGAAAATCGCGCAGACCATTTGACTCAAAATCGGGCAGAGGAGAGAAAATCATGTGAGGATTGAGGAGAAGCAAAATCGCGCAGGAGGAGAAAGAAGAAAGAGAGGGATAGCGCGGGAAAGTATACTCTGCGGAGTTTTTCCGTGCAGAGCTTTTAATCTGATCGGTTCGTTTCGAATCGGACGGACTAGATCAGATCTTGTCCGAATTTTAAAAAAACTCAAAATTTGGTGAACCCTTAATCCAGTCCGTCCGATCCGAAACGAATGCACCAGATTAAAAGCTTTGCACGGAAAAACTCTGCAGAGGATAGCGTTCCGGATAGCGCAGGGGGCTAGTATTATTTGAGCTTTGAGATTTGTGCAGAACTTATTTGAACGGTTTTGAGTCAAGTTCAACAAGTCACGCAAAATATGAGATATCTCAGAGGATGAGAATTCGGTGCCGGACCCGAAATTTTTATTCAAATGGTTTTAATCCCTTCCTTTCATCAATTCAAAAATCAAAGTGTAGGATGAGTTTAAGATTCGTGTTGGAATTAAATCCGGTCCAAGCAATCTAGAACTTAATATGTATTCATTTAATTTATTAAAAATTTGTTTTCTTTCAAATTTCGAATCAAAGATTCGTAACAATTTATAATGTCGTACAAGTATTATTACGTGTTTATAATTTGATTTTTAGATCCGACTAATTAAATTTAAAGTAGTATATATATATATATATATATATATATATATATATATATATATAGAGTACGGCTAACGCGCTTCCTCTAGCATATGGGCCGAAATGCTTCCGGTGGAAATTTGAAATTTCAAAATCCAAAAAGTCGATCTGAACCGTTCATCTTCTTCTCCATATTAATATCTGCTTGGAGACCAAATTTTACATTTTTCTGAAATTTTTTACTATTTATTAAGCCACATTGAAAATTGCTGATCCAACGGTGGCTTCCCAAACAGTAAAAATCAGAAGCTACCGTTGGATCAGCGATTTTCAAAATGGCTTAATAAATAATAAAAAAATTCAGAAAAATGTAAAATTTGGTCTCCAAGCAGATATTAATATGGAGAAGAAGATGAACGGTTCAGATCGACTTTTTGGATTTTGAAATTTCAAATTTCCATCGGAAGCATTTCGGCCCATATGCTAGAGGAAGCACGTTAGCCGTACTCTATATATATATATATATATATACACACACATAATTACCAAATCAATTTATAATTCCTAATTTAATTACTCTTAGTTATAATTCAATTATTTATTTATTTATTTACATGATTTGATTTATTTCCTTTCTTAGTTTCACGATTGCAACAAATTTTAGATTTACCGAATATTTATACTTTATTTATGGTGCTATATTTTATATTATGTTTTTAACCTCCAATTTTTAATGTACGAATTTGATTCGTTTATATTTCTAAATTTTAAATTTATTTTATGTTACTCAGATAAATCTGATCGTTCATTAATCTAATAAAAAATTTAATTAGGCGAAATGATCAACTTAATAATTAAATCATGTTTTAAAATTTTGGAATATAACACTTAATTAACATAATTTTTTTACAAATTATTTTTATCATTTTTTTCCTATTTTTTGGCTACAAAACAAGGCTTTTGCCAAAAATACCCGAGTTACCGATCCGATTCTTTCTATTCCGGCCGATTCATCCGATTCTGACTCGGCGGTCAAAAATCCGATTCCGATTCCGATTTTTTGAACCATGATTGGTAATTTGAAGCACTCTTATCATGATAAAAGGAGTATTTATTGATTTTAATAATTAATACTTCAATTTGTTAATTACTCGTCAGTTCCACTACCAAGAAAATAATCAGCTGGGAATCAGCAAAAAATATTTAATTAATGCTTTCTTAGTTCTTAGTTCCATCCAAGTTTAATGCATGTCTCTAACTAAACACTGCATGCAGCGATCGATGATCTGTCCATACCAGAAATATAAAGTTCAACCAAAAAGAAAGGAGACACCTATAAGTCTATAACTTAGCACAACTCAATTAGAATCCTCCATTGAAATTTTACCCATTAAGCGCCCCTAAGAAATCAATCAAGAACTGATGCTCACTGCCAGCCTTTTCTTCTTCTTTTTCTTCTTCCTCTGATGACTTGTGCGAAGCAGATGCAGAAGCCGATGTCAGGTAACTTTCCGACCTCTTCACAGATCTTCGGTTTGCCGGGTGCAACGGGAAGAGCTGCAGAGTTTCGCGCCCTTCTGCTCCATCGTCAGCATTTGAAACTGAGGCATGATTGTGGCAGCATTTTGGGGGCATATCATGTGTTGGAAATACAGTACTTGTGCTCATTTTAGAAGATTCTGGACTGAACATTGCAGAATATAGGCCTTGGGCCTGGGCCTGGGCCTGTGGATGGAAATTGAAGCCCCCAGCTTGTGGTGCAGCGTACAATGGCCTAAAAATGACTGCAAAGTAACAATCTATTTTTTATGGAAGAAAAAACATATTTATATTTGCAAAAATTATGAAGTGTGGTCATTCTTGATAATACCTTCGTATAAAAAAAGATGGACAAAGGACAACAAAAGATAATATATGACATATTAGCAGTCAAGCGTGTGTCCAGCACGCACAAAACAGATGCTTGTGAGAAATAAAAAATAATGTACCAAACTTAACCCTTTACCTAGTGTAATAAGTGATGCCGCCTGATCTCATTTCAAATCTTTGAATAGTGTTCAAGTTTATGTGCATGTAAGCTTATTGTATTTCATTTTGACCCTAACAAATTGTAGTGTGTTGTAGGTCTTAAATAGAAAGCAATATTTGGAGAAGAAAACAATTAGTATCATAATTTTCAAGTATAAACTAATTAAGCAAGCGAACTAACTTTGCATGAATGAACATCCATTTTCTCCCTCGGCCCCTCGCATGCATGAGCAGTATTAATTATTGGATAATATACAGCAATGTATCATATATTAAGCCAACTAAAACATGGGGAAAAAAAACAAGAAGATCTGAACACAGCAGGATTTTTTTAAACGATTAGAGAACTCGAATATATACACTCACCAACGCCATTGCATGCTACTGGAGGAGAAACTACAGCATTTGGCTGAGGTACTGGAGCTACCGGCGACAGAACCTGGGGAGATCTCTGGAGAAGTCTAGAATAATAAGCAAATGTCTTTTGCTTCTGCTTCTGCCTTTGCCTTGCCTTGTGATTCTGAAACCAGTAGAAAACATTTTTTCCTTCTATGCTTCCAAACTCCCGTAGCTTCCCTGTAATCTGCTGGATCTGCTCAGCACTCGGTGTTCGTACTCCCTGTTTATACAAATTCTCTAGCATGGATATTTGTTCTTTGGTTGGGTTCCATCTTATGCTGCTACTGCTATTGTTGGTTGATACAGAGTTCTTTCCTTCCTCCATGGCTATGCTCGATCTCAAACAAACTAGTTTGGTTTTGGTTTGAAGGAGAGAGATGAGATTGGTTTTTATTTATGCATGCATGATGCATATGATATATTGGAATGAGTTGTGATGTGACTTATGAAGTGGGATTTGTTTTGTAGTGAAGGAGTATATATTAAGAGTCAAGGAGCGTGAAGAGAGAGAGAGAGAGACAAAGAGAGTCTAGGGTTAGGGTTTGACATGCGTATGGATTTTGGAGCAGAAAAGCTCTGAAAACATGGTGAGAAGCGGCTGGCGACGGCCAGGTGCTGCGTCTCTCTGTATGGCTCTCTTTTGGTAACAATTCTCCCTTGAACTCGTTTTTCATACACCCATTCTTTGTATATATCATTGGACCTTTTTCTAAATTATATATAATACTTGTTTATCTGTCATATTGGCATCTTGATAATTTAAATTTTTGAGTAATATATTTTGTTTATATATATTCTGTCCAGGCATCTACAGTTCCACACACACACACATATATGTGTGTGTGCAGGAGTACTTGTATATAGTACCGTTTTACTGTAGACCAGGTGTAGCACAAAATATATAAGGTTGTGACTTGATCTAATGTAGCATTTATGAATGAATTATAGGCCACTAGGATTTTAGACCTTTGTTACCTCGGGAATGAAAGAAATTCTTTGCAAAAGCCATTAATTAATTGGATTCTGTGAGAGATTTGATTTGTTTGTTTAGCCATCTATAGTATTGGTCGTATGAATGTACCTTGCATGTTTCTATTTTCTTGCTAATTTGCGTCAACTTCATGTGAAGAGAGCTTGCCTTTATCCATGCAAGCACCAAGTTATTTGAATATTATTTAAAGAGACATCAGTCACATCACAGCACAGCACTATGTATGATCAATTAAAAGATTTGCAAATCATGCCTAATTAAGGCTCTGTAAATATAATAACCAAGGCAATACGCGATACCACGTTATTGTAACTTCTTGTCAAAACCAAAAATTTGGATAAAGATTTTAACAGAGTATTTTTCGTTTCATACAGCGCACCAACTACAGAATCAAAACAGAGCTACATATGGTTCATGCGCTGCATGAAGGCAAAACTGCTCTGTTAATATCTTTACCCAGAAATTTAGACAATTTTCTGTTTGTTTCCGGTTGTTGCTTATTAATTTGTACATCATTTTTGGCACCTCGTTAGAGATAGTTTATATCGTAGTTAATTTGTTCATGAATAAAATGTAAGATATATATAGTACATGAAAATTGAAATTCCTTCATGGAATGCATTAAACATTGACTGTTCAATTTTTTTTGGAATTAATTATGAATATTAAATGCAATTCATGCTATCATTACTCAGTCGACACTTACATTATTGTTGGCTTAAAATCCCTAGATGATGTTAATTTGTTCCTTTCTCTTCCCAGCTAAGAATATATATATATACATAAATGAGGAGGGTTCAAATGCCTCCATGTTTTTGTGCCTCCATCATGCCTCCATCTCTCTCCATCATTTTCAAAGTTTAAACAGTCGATCCGAACCGCTCAACCTAACCTCCATACTAAAATATGTTTGGAGACCAAATTTTATATTTTTAGGAATTTTTTTACTATTTTTTTAGATAGGTATAAAATCAGTAAATCTGAACCATCTAAAAACAGTATTTTTGTACCTATCTAAAAAAAAATAGTAAAAAAATTCCTAAAAATATAAAATTTGGTCTCCAAACATATTTTAGTATGGAGGTTAGATTGAGCGGTTCGGATCGACTGTTTAAACTTTGAAAATAATGGAGAGAGATGGAGGCATGATGGAGGCACAAAAACATGGAGGCATTTGAACCCTCCTCTACATAAATATATACAAGATACATTTACTCCGTGTTCACTACTAGTACTTACGTACCAACCAGAAATTTATTTTGCTATTTAATTTGTTGTTCCTTTTTAAGTCTAAAATAATGTTTTTGAACTATTAAGAAGTCAAATATTATTCAAAAAATACAAGGAAATAAGATTGTTAAGTGGATTCCGGTCACAAATAATAGAGCGTCAATAAATTATATGTAATTTCAGTCACAAATTATAAAAGTAGACTCCACCGAGACACTGTTTCGGTGGAGAGGAGAATTGTATGTGTTTTTGCATACAACATTTTTACACTGTATACTCCTCCACCGGAGCATTGCCTCGGTGGAGTCTATTAATTTACGTAACTTTCACTTGTGTGGTGCTTGTTCCATTGAATAAATTTGTATGAGGTCTATTTAAAAAAAAATCTCAATCTGATTTCCAATTAATCAGTCTTTGATTTTTGTATAAGAGAGATTTATTTTCGATTAGACAGAATGTTCACATGCAAAGTATAAGTCCTTCTCAAATTAAAGACTACTAGTACATATGGAATCGGAATTTTGTTTTTTTTATTATTAGGATCAAATTAGTTACAAGAAAATCAATCTGGTACAAATGTTGAAAGTTTAATCGAAGTCCAAATTGTATTTTTTTTTAAATAAACAAAATATGTAGATACATTTAAGGATTAAAAAGCAGAAAATTTTCTAAGTTATATGAATATTGTTGTTGAAAGGATGAGTATTGGTCTATGTATTGCTGATTCCGGTTGAATTTTATTTATAATCTATTTTAAATTTATTTGGAATTAAAGATCATGAAGAAAAAGAACCATTGGTCAACAGCAAGTTATATTGATGCAAATAGCATATATCCAAATCATGTCTGCCAAAAATAGGAAATTCAAGTTATTATAATAGCACGAAAATCTTGCTTGTGCTGTCTGGAGATTGCATGGGAATTTGGAGACCTCGTCAAAGATTTAAAAATTGGGATAATGGGAGATATAAAAATTGAAAATTAAATTAATACCAGTAAAACTAAAACCACCCAAAATATACACCAAAACGGTGATAGAGATGGAAAAGTTGACGATCGATCGGCTACTTGTATGGTAATCAGCAGAAGAGAAACAAAAAAGACAATGCCAGGTGTCAGAGAGGGAGAGAGGGGGTTGGTTAGAGTAGGGGCAGAATAGGGGATAGGGTAGGCATGAAATGAAATAAAATAAGAGATAAAAGTGAATGATTGTGTTTGGGAAAATGGAGAAATGGTTCAATTTTTGGCTGTATGCTACGATGATGCATACATGGAAAGGGATTCTACACGACATGGTCGTCTGACTTTTTTTTTTTTTTTCCTACAAGAATGTCACAAATATGTGGTAAATACGATTTTATTACCTATTTAAGTTCAATTTTATTCAGGATCGAGCCGAAGGCTTATTATTTTTTTAATATTATTATTTTTCTAATTATTCTAAAGATGAGCTAAATCTCGAATGTCTATATTTTATTACTTATTTAGTACAAATTGAGTGAAAAATATATTTGTTAGAAAGCTTTCTCAATCTTTTATTTTGTCATGTTAACAATTTGTATATATTGAACTTGTCAGTCACTCGTAAGGTTTAAAAAAAAAACAATTGTATATATTAAATAGTTTTCATTTCATTTAAAAAAAATATATAGCCTTTTTTCAAATACAGGGGCGGACGGCAGACTTACTATACAAGAATGAAGGTTAATTGTCCTCTATTTTTTTTCCCCAAAAACTAGTACTAAAATTATACTTTTCTTATATAAATTATGGTAAAATAATTTATGTATAATTTGAAGGATTTCTAGCATTTTAAAACTTTTTTTAACCAAAAAAATAATAATAAAAAGCTCACATGTAACTAGGGGTGGCAACGAACCGAATCGAACCGAACTTACCTTAGGTTTGAGTTTGGTTTGAATTAATTTCGAACCGAACTTGGTTTGATTCGTTTCGAACCGAACCCATTTCGAATCGAATTAATTGCGAACTACACATTTTTCGAATCGAACCCCATTCGAATCACGAAATAAATTATTTTTTAGCAGCCCTAGTTATACCGGTAGTTTATACATTAATTTTTTCTCGCGGGACAAAATTCACATGACTTCCTTTTACCGGTATGAACTATGAAATAAGTATTTTTAAGTTGAAAAATTGTTCATGAAAAAATACATTAGAGATGACTTTCCTGGTATGAACTATGAGAGACGACCGAAGAGAGAGGAGGGACAGTCATCTAGGCCGGAGAGAGTGACAGCCGGAGAGACAGCCAGTCGCCGAGAGTGTCGGCTAGATTTTAGAGCTAGAGGGAGAGTGAGTTAGGGAGAGGTGGAGAGAGAACTAGATTATTGAGATTTGAGAGCGAGGGAGTGTCGGCTAAGTTAAATTATGATTTTCTATCTTGAATTTTAATTTCATCAGGTAAATAGATGGTTGGTGATTTTATGAGATTCGAATCACAAAAAAATCACGAACCAATTTCGATCGAACCAGGCTAGGTTTGAGTTTGGTTTGAATTAATTCCGAACCGAACCTGGTTTGGTTCGTTTCAATTCGAACCCATTTCGAATCGAATTAAACTCGAATCAAACCCGAATTGAATCATGAACCTCGAATTTTTTTGCCAGCCCTACATGTAACACTTATTATTTTATATTATTTCTCTCTTATTCACCATTCTTATTAAAAAAAGAAAATTGAACCCCCATTCCATGAATTTCTGACTCCGCCCTTCCTCAAATATGATAATTAATTTCGAACAACATATGTGTTTTTGTATAAAGATAGAAGTCTAGCCACTTAACTTTAATTATTTAAAAGTTCTTTGTTATGGGTTTTGAACATGCACCGTTTATTCTCATTTGTGTATAATTTCCAACAAAATATATAGTTATTCTAGATTAAAAAATTGAAATTCTAATTTCTATGATTTATAGTTTGAAAAATTATTTTCTGTTTTAACAAATCAAAATTATTTGTCTCACCCTTCACTACTTAATATTAATTTATTATTAGCATTTTATTGTCTAGAAATATAGCATGGATCAATCTAAATATATATAGGATAGTATACACGAGAATATCGTCATGGATACTCCTGTCATTAATACTAGCACGCTTAGAAAAAATATTTTTATGTCAGTGTACCCTCACAGATAGTCATTTTTTACCTTTACGGATACTATCTCATTTTTGTAGTATATAGCTTCCAGGTCTCAATTATATAAAATTGATTATTACTATTTGCCTCTTTGAAGCTTTTCTCAATTGAAGATATATATTCTAACAAGTTCATGCTTCTTGTTGTTTTTTTCTTACTATAAATGACAAGAATTCAAGTCGTAGAATTACATGTCATATATTAAACCGGCCTTATAAATGATCAGTGTATTGTACATTTTAAACCTACCAGATCAATTAAATTTGCACAAGTCTTGATAAAAATAAAATATTGCACAAGAAAAAAACATTGGGACAGCCGACAGGAAAAATGTCGTTGTGATGAAAATAATTAGGTTTAGGGACTAATTAGCCTCACAATAATTATCATGGGTTAAATTAAGAAAAATAAAGAGTGACCATTTTTTGTGAACAAAAGGCATCACTACTTTTTTTTTTTCATTTTAGAAATTGACCGTTGGAGCTAAAATAGGCACCCGTTAGGTTTTTTTTCTCTTTTCCGATTATATAAAGGCAGCAGCTTTGTAAACCTTAGAGATTCAGAATAGTTAATAGTTTAATAAAAAAAATCCTATTCATCATAATACTTACGCATTTACTCTAAAAAATATTCAACACGTATTGTTTAGATTCTATATTTTGTGCATTGTATGAAGCCAAAACTGCTACGTTAAAATCTTTACCCGTGCGGATTTATTAAGTTTAATGTTAAGACTTGGCGAGAAAGAAGAAGTAGCATAATTAGCTATAAAAATATCCTAGAATTGTTGTATCAAAAAGTCGAGAGTTCGATTCTCTCTCACGACTTCGCAGCCTCTTCGAAGCTTTTAAAAAAAAATGTTAAGACTTGGAGAGTCAAGTTCAGTACGTAGGTCAAAGTGAAAGGCCGAGATTGCAATAATAATTGGGCCTCAAATCTTCACCACATCAATTCTAATTAGAATTACTGGCTCAAGCAGGCCGGGCTTTTTATTCAAGCTGTAACAAAATAACCACTAGGCCATCAGCTTGTTCATATTTTGTTATTAGGGATTTTTTTTTATATATGTATGGAGGCTAATACACACCATACATTGAAGTCACAAATTATTTAAATACAAAGAAATCATTTAATATAACTGTTTTTGTGACTTGAGATTTTCAATAACAAAAAAGTTCCTTTCTCCGTTACTAATAGCAGGCCCATGCAAATTTCCTTTTTTTTTCTTCCCTATGATCTTCTTGTAGCTTGTGTTGCTTATTACAATTAACCATGTGTATTTTTTAGGATGATCATAGATATCCTTTTCTAGTTTGCTTCTTCTTCTTTTTCAAAAGAAAAATAATGTTGTAGAATGTTTCAATTGAGATGCTTTTCAGTGCATACGAACCATTTCTAACCGGATTGATACTTGGATTAGTGAAGGTTTTGATGTCAATTTCAGATAAGATATAGATATGAACCATTTCTAGATCGGATGGAAACTTGAATTAGCGAAAGTTTTGGTGTCAGTTTCAGATAAGATATATATAGACGAGCATAAATTGTGATGTCTCCATCAATTGTCAATTATTTTTGGGGGCTTTTTAGCAAGTTTTGGCAACAAAGACCAATTGGTGATTAGATAAAAGTGTAACAGTTGATTCTGCAATCAATTGATGAAATTATTTTTGTGCCCTTATGAATTTCAACTATGAAGTAGTAATAAAAATATAACTCAACAGAATTCTTTATTTCACAAGCCACTATACTACGTACATAATACATCATCAGTGTCGATCCTTGTAAAGAGCAGACACGGATAATCATTAATGCCGATTCTTGCTTTACAATCGGCACTGAAATATAACATTAGTGACGGTTGTTTAACAAACACTGATGTTCAATATCATCAGTGTCAGTGACATTAGTGCCGGACTTACAACCGGTACTGATTATACTTTACAACTGACAGTTATGATGTATTTTGTATTAATTACCACAATACGATAAGCTCTCCTGCACAAATGAAACAACATTATTATAGCTCAAAGGACATCATCACATGAGCTTTACTTTCTCTCCACAGCAACAATGATGTTAGGAATCAACTCGAGGACAATACCTCTTGAACAGTAGTATTCTTCTAACAAATCACAATACCTCTTGAACAGTTCTTCCATTATCTCTCCTCCGAAATGGTTTCTTATCATCGACTCGAGGACAACCCAGTTTGACCGAGCTGTCAACTCAGCATAATGACGTGCTTTTAGATGCGAGAACTGGATGCCATTGGATGTGTTTTGGGTTATTTCTTCTTGCTTTTCTTCCTCAAAGTACTGATCAGCTAACAGTGCATTGTAGCTTGCTTCGAAGAGTTCTATATTTTTTATAGCAAAGGAGCCTTCATTTATGATCTCTTGTTCAACCTCATCCATGGAGGGTGCGTAGAAAGGCACATTGAAGAAATCCACCTTTTGTTCCTCAATCAAACCCTAAAATTAATTAATGATACAAAAGTTCAATGATATGTTGTGTTAAATCCAAAAAAGACAAAAAGAATTAAGTGTGTGTGTACCACAGACACCAAGTCCATGAGAGCTACTGCTAATAGTTCCCACGCATAGCTATCCTCCTCAGTAGAGGGATCTGATCCTCTCCTAGCCATAAATGTTAGCACCATTATTCCACCTTTCATCATCTCTACTCCTCTGCACTTTAAAAACAAGGAGAACCCTGCTTGAAATTGATTTTTGTAGGCGTCAAATACACTTGGATTACTTGTCTTGGATAAACATATCCTTCCTTTGTTGACTACGCTTCCCTCTTGGAGCACTTCAGGCATCTTCAAACAAAAGTAAAAAAAAAAAAAAACGGACAATTACAACGAGAAAGTATCAAAGGAATACCTATTTGTTATTTTTGTTCAGACATTTTAACAAATTAATTAAAGACATACTTTTCATCATTTCCTTTTTTTTTTTCCAAACAGATTGTCAAATATGATAAAGATATTGACAACTATGTTTTGACTTCATTCAATGCACGAACACTGGAATTAAAATGAAATGAACACATGACACCTACGCTGCATTAAACCAAAACAGCGTTGTCAATACATTTATTCATCAAATATGAACAAGGTTCTAAATAGTGATTATAGCGGTATAGCGGGGAGACAAAAAAAAAAAAAGCTATTGCGAATAGCGTAGCTATAGCGGAAGCTATCACACATAGCGATTTTCCCTTTTCAAACTTTATATTCTATATTTCTACTAATTATCAACATAATCAATATTAGAGAATTGATGTAACAACTAAATGACAACTAATATAAGTCTATATTTTTTATCAATTACGCAAATAAGAAGGAGAAAAATATAAAAAGTAACATTATTTAATAGTTTATACTTTATGGTATTACATATTATAATAGACAAAGAGCAATTAATTTTATAAGGTAAATGAAGTCAATATACATATTTAAACATTTTATAATTATAATAATAATCAAAATCAGCTTTCAATTGAAACGAACAATAATAATTTTACAAATGAATACTATAAAAAGAGTAATCGAAATGAAGAATTAGTATTTGAATATTTCTCGATATAGAATGATAGAATAAATCACAAATAAAAATAGAAGCATATAGTTTGGTTTAGTATACTTATCGTAGAAGATCATGTAGCATTAGAAATAAGAATAGAAGTACAGAAGTCTATATAAATTGCAAAAAAAAAAATCATGTACCATAGCGGTAGCTATATGTTAGTTTGTAATAATCTAGAAGTCAATAATACGATAAATTATCATAAAGCTTTGTTCATGAATTGGATTATTTATATATCATTTTGTTGCCTTGAGTATTATTGAATTTATGGATCATTTCGAGTTCATGACTGAAATTGTGAAACTCCATAATATAGAGGTCACTGACCAAGGTAATTAGCAGGAACACTAATTACCGCGATAAGGTTAGTATGTGGATTAAAAGATGGTTAAGTTTTACAAACCACCTGACACGAGATGTCATTTTAATCACATAGATACATGTTCTAGAAACATGGTATTTGATAGACCCCGAATGAAACATTAAATAGAATTGTGTTCGTGTCATTTATGTTTTCATTCAGTGTCACGTTCTACAGTATGAGGTATTTATCGTTCCCACTGAGAAATATGTATGTGTGATTGTTATCCACCGCTGTCCGTAAAAAGCAGTCATAACGGTAGCTTTTCCATATGTATAGCTTAGCTGAGGAAGTGATAGTTTACCAAGAATACTATTTGTCCCTCGTATCTCTATACGAGCTATAGCATCACTGGGCCCCTTGGTAGAGTTAGATTATCTGCTAGCGGTATAATTACAAGAGTAATTATATTTGATAATCTGCTCAAGATCAAGAAAAGATTCAGTTAGCAAGGATGACACACATCTACCTTGAAACTGATCTGATAGCTATGAGACAGAAGAACAAACACAAGTAAATTGTTTACTGGATCGTGATATTGTACAGTACAGCATCATCTGTGTAATTGGATGGTCATGATGTGTTGCCAGATGCCGCTCATGATTATAGAAGTTAAAACAGTTTTAACTCTGTTTACCAACATAACACAGATCCTATTGGGTCACACCATATAGGAGCTACTCGGAGAATCTTACTGATTAATTATAAATTGATAATAATTAATATTAAGATGGTTATAATTAATTATACGTGTTATAATTAAATTATAAATGTTATGTAAAAATAACAAGAAAAAACATTGGTTAATTTATAAACGTGTGTGACACGTTGTATAAAAGTTAACCGGTTAATTTATAAATGTGCAGGACACGTTGTATAAATTACCGAAACAACAAACCGCAAGAAAAATATATATATAATTGTTCAGAATAATTATACGAATATTATTTGTGTTCGGGCCGAGGGCATTCGGGTCTTTTCAGATTCGTCCTTATCCGCATGACATATCATTGATCCTATCCAGATGACATGTCATCAATCTTATCCACAAGGGCAAAATGGTCATTTCACACCTATGCCACCTTGCATGTGTAGAAACATGGAGAAGAGTGTGGAAGGGGTATTTTGGTCATTTCATATATAAAAGGATGAGGTGTCAATGGCATACCTTGTAAATAGGCCGAACTTGGAGGGCATTTTGGTCTTTTGCAACCGACCCTAAACACTATAAATAGGGGTGGAGGGGTAGAGAGAAAATAACTAATTCACTTGTATCGTTTCGTGCAGAAACGGATCGGTATTTTCTCTCTTTCTCGGTTTCTCTCCCAAATAGTGTTTCGGTTGAGAAAAGAAAGTTATACGTAGTTGACGTATAATTTTGCGGGTTGTTGTGGAGTATATTTACGGGATCGATGAATAGTGTTTTACCGAATTTAGCGGTATGTCAGTTTTGCATATTGATGAAACTGAGCAACCGAAAATTCGTGTTTACGGGTTTTCGTCTTTTCCCCGTGAATAGTGTTTTTGCAGAATTCCGCGGTTTACGGTATTTCTGGCAGAAGAAATAAACCGCTCTCCGGTTAGTCCTGGTGGATAACCGATAGAGGTATCACACGTGTGATACTCCGAATCGATTCCTTCCCTGGTGAGGCTCTACTCGCTCGGTCTGCATTCCAACTGTGATTTGGAAACAAGGTATAAATATGTTATATTAATCTATTTAATTGGTAAGTAGATTAAAGTTTTAGAAATCAATCATGGAGTAGATCTGTAAAAGGATTAAATTGGGTTTTGATGCCAAAGGAATACTGAAGGTGGACCGCCTTGGAAAGTTTCCTGACATACCCCGTTTAATCCTGAGCTTAAGTTGGCCGTAGAAATTTTTGTTCTACGGCCATTCCGCAACTTAAGCCTAAACGGGTTTCCGGTTAGCACCGCGTGAACCCCAACACTATAGTGGGTCTCATATAGCGGTAATAGCGGTCAGCTATTATAGCTATAGCGGTCGTAGCTGAGTTAGCACAATTTTATCTCATAGCTTAGCGTTTATGGTCTGGAAAAGCTATAGCGCCGCTATAGCTAGCTATTTAGAACCTGAATATGAATAACTAGAAAACACATCATTGTTCAAAATGTTGGGTCTTATGGAACGGTTCAAACCCATTAGTTTAGCTTAACAGCGGAAGTGTGTAAAACAAAAATTTTACGGTTAAGTTAAGCTAAAAATTAAACGAGGTATGTCAGGAAACCTTCCAAGGCGGTCCACCTTCAGTATTCCTTTGGCATCAAAACCTCATTTAATTCATTTACAGATCTACTCCATAATTGATTTCCTAAAGCATTAAATCGATTTACAAATTAAATAGATTAATATAACAATTTATACCTTGATTCCAAATCTCAGTTGGAATGCAGACCGAGCGAGTAGAGCCTCACCAGGGATGGAATCGACTCGCAGTATCACACGTGTGATACCTCTATTGGTTATCCACCAGGACAAACCGGAGAGCGATTTACTTCTTCTGCCAGAAATACCGTGAACCGCGGAATTCTGTAGAAACACTATTCACCGAGAAAATGATGAAATAAATATATTTGTGTCCCGAAGTAACTCAGTTTTGCTTAAAAGCTAAACCGCAGGATTACACAAAATATATTATTTCCTAATCTCGAAATAACCGAAATCAAGGAAGAGAGAAAAACCGATTAACGAAGTAATCAGATTAACACGTGAATTAGTGAGTCTTTCTCTCTACCCCTACCCCTCTATTTATAGACTTTTGAGGAGGTTTGCAAAAGACCAAAATACCCCTCAAAACAAATCTATTTACCAAAAGCCCTTGACACCTCATCCTTTTATCATGTGAAATGACCAAAATACCCTTGCCACCTCACATGACACATGTCAACACATGGGAAGTCGGCACCAAGGTAAAAAGACCATTTTACCCTTGGTCCATTAAGGCATGAATAGTGTTGGGCTTTGATTTTGGGCTTTGACTTTTGGGCTTTTAATTTTAATTAAGGCTTTGATTATTTTGGGCTTTTAAATCCATAATTCAAACCCATAATTAACAATTAAAATTCCAAATCATATATATATAATTGTCATGTACAATTATATTTCTTTTCGGTTATTGTTCGGTAACTTTTATACAACGTAACGTGTACGTTTATAAATTAACCGTTGTTTCTGCTTGTCATTCTAAATGACATTTATAATTTAATTATATCACGTATAATTAATTATAACCATCTTAATATTAATTATAATCAATTTATAATTAATCAGTAAGATTCTCCGAGTAGCTCCTATATGGTGTGACCCAATAGGATCTGTGTTATGTTGGTAAACAGAGTTAAAACTGTTTTAACTTCTGTTAGTCATGGGTGACATCTGGCAACACATCATGACCATCCAATTACACAGATGATGCTGTACTGTACAATATCACGATCCAGTAAACAATTTACTTGTGTCAGTTCTTCTGTCTCATAGCTATCAGATCAGTTTTAAGGTAGATATGTGTCATCCTTGTTAACTGTATCTTTTCTTGATCTTGAGTAGATTATCAAATATAATTACTCTTGTAATTATACCGCATGCAGATAATCTAACTCTATCAAGGGGCCCAGTGATGCTATAGCTCGTATAGAGATACGAGGGACAAGTAGTATTCTTGGTAGACTATCACTTCCTCAGCTAAGTTATATATATGGAAATGCTACCGTTATGGCTGCTTTTTACGGACAGCGTTAGATAACACTTACTCATATATATTTCTTAGTGGGAACGATAAATACCTCATACTGTAGAACTTTGACACTAAATGAAAACATAAATGACACGAACACAATTCTATTTAATGTTTCATTCGGGGTCTGTCAAATACCATGTTCCTAGAACATGTATCCATGTGATTAAAATGACATCTCGTGTCAGGTGGTTTGTAAAACTTAACCATCTTTTAATCCACATGCTAACCTTATTGCGGTAATTAGTGTTCCTGCTAATTACCTTGGTCAGTGACTTTTAAGAGTGTATATATTATCTATATTATGGAGTTTCACAATTTCAGTCATGAACTCGAAATGATCCATAATTTCAATAATACTCAAGGCAACAAAATGATATATAAATAAACATTCAATTCATGAACAAAGCTTTATGATTAACTTATCGTATTATTGACTTCTAGATTATTACAAACTAACACAAAATACATGTCAAATAGTACGTAGCTGCTTTTGCGTAATAACAACTTAAATACTATGTAATAGGATCATCATCGAACTCCAACTTCCAAATCCATATATTTTCAAGTGATAGCAAGTGCGAAACACTATCTCCATTCTATTATTAAGCATGTTGGGTGTCCGATCCGTCAACGGCTATGATTGAGAGATGAAACTTCGGATTTGATCTCAGCTCTCCAATTATATAATTTGTCTTCTTTTGATTAAATGCATCTCTTTTATGTATAGAAGTCTAAATTTAGTTAAAAACATACCCACCACATGTGCTGCCACACGATACGTTACAATTTAAAATGAACAAATTCTGAAATTTAGCGATATATTTATTTGTTTCCTTATTCCTTTATTTCCATATTTCTCCTCTTCAATTGAGAAGACTCAACCTTCCATTTTCTTATTTATTATTTCCTTACTTCTTCGTTTCTATACGAATCACAATGAAAATCATATATTTTTTTAATTTCCTTATTTTTCTTTCTTTGTTTCTATACATATTGGTGTGGGCAATTTAGAATATATTTCCAATATATAATATATCAATGTGTGTATGTGTGTGTGCGTGTGTGTATTCTAAATTGGAAACAAAGAAGAATATAAATTGGAACGTGTGTGTGAATATATATTTTTCTTATAATATGTGTGTGTGTGTATATATCTTATACATACAAACAATAACACTTTTTATTTATGTTTTTTTTTTATATCATATTATATGTTGATATTGAATTGTTGTATGATATTTGATATTAGATTCGAATCGAGCTATTATTTGATATCATTGGTACTTAAAAATAAAGAATCATCACATCATCAAATTGTTATCAAAGATCACTATTAAAGTTAATTAAAAATACATAATCATATAAATTTTCTATTAACATGTGTTTTAATTTTTAGATAATTATTATTTTCATTGATATATTTGTTTCTTATAATATGTCACCGTTGCAATGCACGGGTATGATACTAGTGTGTGTGTATATATATATAGGGTCTGTCTAAATTGCTGCTGGCAGCATTTCAGCAGAGGTGCTGCCGGGGCTATATTTAGCCGTGTGATGTCCAAACAAGAAATCCAAACCGTTAGATGTTTAATATATATTATAATCTACTTGGAGACCAAATTTTACATTTTTTTAAATTTTTTTACTATATATTGAGCTGGTTTGAAAACCGCTGATTTCAGTAAATTTCTGCAGCATTGAAATCAGCGGTTTTCAAACCAGCTTAATATATAATAAAAAAATTCCAAAAAATGTAAAATTTGGTCTCCAAGTAGATTATAATATAGATTAAACATCTAAAGATTTGGATTTCTTGTTTGGACATCACAAAATAGAAAAATGGACGGCAGCACCGCCGGCAAAAATGCTGCCGGCAGCAAATTAGCCACATCATATATATATATATATATATATATATATACTATACTAAAACTATAAAATTGCTACCTCAGAGAGCCAGTGAAGACTAGTAGAAGAGACGACATAGTTCAAACTCCCTGATGGGAAAAGGCGACCGTAAAATGAACCAGGTGCACCGAAAATAAGGCAAAGCTGTCCCTCTGTGTCCCCGCCTTGGGACAAATAATTATAATCCCCCAGTGATCTAGTTATACATGCATCCATATATATGAAATGTTAGTTAATTGCCACATACCTAGCTAGTAGCTTATCTAGTCATAATTAAGGAATTAATCAATGAAATCATTTGAATCTGCAATAAGATTCATTTCAGACCTGAAGATAGAGTTGAAATCATTCAATGGAAGGTCATTTAGAAAGACTTGGAACTCCGGCGGAGGATGACCGAGATCAGAGCACACGGAGATAATCGATTGGATGGCGTCAGAAGCCATCAGTATTGCATTTGGCCCTGTGGAGCAGCCCAAATCAGCTATGACCATCTTGTCTGACAGGTGGTCCCGGTAATAGTCTCTCGCTAGGTCCTTCCTTATTGACTTTGTATAAGATGCTATAACCTTCTGCTTATAGAAATAATGCTTATAAAATATGAACTCTCATCTTAATTGTATATTTGTGCAGGTACGTAATTAAGACATAAGATTATAAGACTGAAGACTTTGTCAAAGTAATATAATGTCAAGTCAAAATCAAACATGAGGGGATCACAAAATTAAAAACATGTATTTTTTTTTATGAGAGAACGAAACAAATCGTACTTGCATGGTTGAGTTCTTGGCATAGCTTGTCTCACCTTCACCGCTGTTCATGTGTAGAACTCTTTGAAGCTGCACCTGCTCACTTCCGGCCATTTTTTTTTCTTTCTTTCGGCCAAGAAAGAGAACCGTACCTAAGCTAGCGGGAGGATGCGCTGTACAACTCTGTACACCTCCATATATATATATATATATATATATAGAGAGAGAGAGAGAGAGTTAGGCTGGGGTGCTATGGATAGCATAGTGGCCTCCCGTGCTACGGCTCAATATTCAAGTTTTCAAAATCTAAACGGTCGATCCGAACCGTTCATCTTGTTCTCCATATTAATATGTATTTGGAGACCAAATTTTACATTTTTTGAAAAAAATTTACTATTTTTTTAGATAGGTAGAAAATCAAATATCTTAATGGTGCAGAATTTTTTAGATCAAGTGATTTTCTACCTAGCTAAAAAAATAGTAAAAAAATTTCAAAATATGTAAAATTTGGTCTCCAAACACATATTAATATGGAGAACAAGATGAACGATTCGGATCGACCGTTTGAATTTTGAAAACTTGAATATTGAGCCGTAGCACGGGAGGCCACTATGTTATCCATAGCACCCCAGCCTAACTCTATATATATATATATATATGAGGAGGGTTCCACTGCACCCAAATTACTCTACTCCCAAATGCTCCCAAAATTTGAAGCATCCGATCTCCGTCAAAAATCGTACAGATCAAAGAACAATACAGCGCAAAAAAGTAGAATTTTGTAACTGGACGCCTCTTGTTTTCCCTTTCTCTCTCTGAACGAATAGAGCCCTTCCCGACCTGTGTTCAAAAAAAAGAAGAAAAACCTAACCCTAACCCTCGCCTTTCAGATCACCACTCTGATCTCCCCCGTCGTCGCCCTCTCCTCTCTTGCATCGCCACTCTGTCCTTCTCTGTCATTAGCGTTTTTTCATCTCTCACACACAACCGAACCCTCACCCTCTCGCCGCTCAATACAGGTGCACTCCTCTCTATCTTATTTGTGAATTTATTTTTTTCTGTCTGAAATTTCCACCCTTATAATATTTTTCAACCAATTGAACGAATTTGTGTTAATTGCTCAATTTGCACAAAAAAATTAAAAAAATACTGACAAATAAAAAAAGATACGCTGGTAAATAACTTTTGTTAGGACGAACTATAGTTAAACTATTACAAATGTAATAACGAGTCAATCAGATCAGATGCTGCTAAGTATAGTGTCAGGTATGTCGATATGTAGAATCTTCTGTCAGTAGGCCCTGTACTTGTTCTTTTCTGTTGAGACTGGGTGTAACTGGTATGGAACAGTTAAGTTGTTGAACCCTGAGCAGACTGAAAAAGGTTATACATGATTGAGAAAGATGTAACATTTTATTGCATTAAGGTTTTCATTCTTTTGGAATAGATGGTGACAACATTTGGCATGTCAGAGACTGGTCCATGCATGGTCACTCATGGATGCAGGTGCCCAGCATGTTGATGTCTTCATGGCGAATGATCATATAATTCAATGTGAGAGAAATTGCTGAGGACATAGATACAACTGTGAAGAAAATATCTAACAATGCATATGAAGTGGCCTTGGCTCACATCAGAAACAATAGAGAAGCGGTTGATAAAACAGTTGAGGTTCTTGTAGAAAAAGAGACCTTGACTGGAGAAAAGTTCAGGGCTATTTTGTCTGAGTTTGTGGAGATACTGGCTAAGAACCGGGTCCAACCAGCTATCCCTGTAGGCTGTAGCTGTCCCGGCTTGAGAGGGCTTCTTCTTTCTAGTGACAAACTTATTTTTTTCTGGTTTTAGAATTCTTGTGATTGCTAACTGTTGTAGAATATTTCTATTTTTGACCTATTATTTTTGTACAATACCAATGTTGTTTTTGAATTGTTTGTAGTAGTTATTGTGTACATTTTTATAATTGTTTTTAATAAAATATATGAGTTAAGCTTGCAATTTGCATCTGAACTGATTCCTGGAAGCATTGAGTAGGCAGGAAAATGTCACTAAGAAATTTAAATATAAACTTTAGTGATAATAAAATTTTCTTTATTGATAGTATTACAATATTAGAGACAACATACTGTTGTACTCGTTCGAAATTGTATGTCCATAAATTGGTACCAAAAGGAAAAGAATTTGGACCTTTTATAATTGTCATTGTACAAAATTTTAGCTACAAAAACAGGCTTTCAACCCCATCTTTCTAAAGTGAACAAAAATTATGACTAAAAGACAACTGCTAAAAACTTTGAAGCACACTCAAATATGTGCTTCAGAGTTTCCTTGTGCTTACAAAGTTTTAGAATAGCATAATTGAGAGAGGGGATGGTACATACAACTGGGGCTAATGTTAAGTGCTACCACCGTAGCTAAGCATTTCTTGTAATACCACAGGAGTAAGGAGCGGACTCATAGATGAAAGCATTTTTTTTAATACCCATGCTTGAAAACATTTTTTTAATACTGTACAAGTCAGAGTGCATATGCAAGAGATTTGTTACTAGTAATAGTATCGTACCAGCAAGTTATCTACATTTGTAGTAGCTCCACGTACATCAGGCATTCATTATGAAGCAAGGACTTCGATAAATAATTGATATAAAGAATATAAAAACTATTAACAACTGTTTGGAGTACAAATTTTCTATAGATCCATAAATGTAAAAAAAAAACATATTAAAAAATGAGCATTATTTCATCAAGATTAAACCGTAATACATTCACACATGTTCAGCCGCTTGTACATACAATTTAAAAGAACAAAAAAAAAACAATACAATTTAAACAACTACAACAAAATCAACCCCGACCCACCCCCTCTCACACCCTCCCAAGCCTAGCCTCTGCCAAGTTGCCAGTTTTCAAAGAGCAGTCGGATGCCTAAATTGCAAAGCTGGAAACATTATTACTAGTGAACATGAAAATCATCCGATATAAAATGCAATATTAAGGCCACAATTTCAGTCAGTAGTCCGATACATACCAGTATCATTGCTGACTTTAAACAATAGCAATACAGTAATGGAGCTAAAGCGAGATATTTCATCATTTACCTTTTTTTTTGCCTTTTTAAATATTATTTCACTATAATCGTGATTCAACTCAGTTCTCAATAACATCAAGGAACTAACCAACCAATAGGGATGAAATGATACTTAAGTGGTGAATCGGTCCCTGTGAACAAAATCAATTAGTATGTTATATACTGCAGTAGACAAAAAATAACATCAAAATCCTTCATTGCACATACCAGGCAAGGATATCTGCAGCAGAACCCATCTCCCGCTTCACTGATGCATTGAGGAGTGTGCGAAAACAAAGAATAAAGTCCTCCCAACATGCTCAGACCATGACTTGACTGTCGATCCAACTGCCAAAGGTGGCCAAATATAGGCAACAACAAGACGTTGCGGTAGCGAGAGAGCGTTGGCAACATATTAGCTCCGAGTAGCAAAAGTGTCGCACCGATTAGAAGTTTAGGGGTCGGGAAGGTAGCAGCTGCTAAGACGGGTTACATTTTTTATTGTTGCACTTAAGGTTCACAGAGGGGAGAGGAGGGAACCGGAGGCGTTCAGTACTGCGAGAGAGAAGGATCGCCAGCCACCAGATCTGATCCGCCATCTTCGAGTTGCGGAGGCGAGATGAGAGAGCTAAAGGGCACCGACGGAGAGGAGAATGAACTAGAGGCGTACCAATGGAGAAAGAGTGGAATGGAGAGGGGTCGGAGGAGAACTGGAGGCGATTTGTTTTTCTGATTCAGCGCTCTGATCTGCACGACTTTTAAAATATATCAGATGGTTCAAATTTTGGGAGCATTTGGGAGTAGGATAATTTAGGTGCTATGGATAGCATACTGGGGTGCTATGGATAGCATAGTGGCCTCCCGTGCTACGGCTCAATATTCAAGTTTTCAAAATCTAAACGGTCGATCCGAACCGTTCATCTTGTTCTCCATATTAATATGTATTTGGAGACCAAATTTTACATTTTTTGAAAAAAATTTACTATTTTTTTAGATAGGTAGAAAATCAAATATCTTAATGGTGCAGAATTTTTTAGATCAAGTGATTTTCTACCTAGCTAAAAAAATAGTAAAAAAATTTCAAAATATGTAAAATTTGGTCTCCAAACACATATTAATATGGAGAACAAGATGAACGATTCGGATCGACCGTTTGAATTTTGAAAACTTGAATATTGAGCCGTAGCACGGGAGGCCACTATGTTATCCATAGCACCCCAGCCTAACTCTATATATATATATATATATAGTTACATATCTATAACTCCATATTACGAGAGCTAGAGATATATAGAACTATATAACAAAGTTACGTCTTGATTGGACACGTCATGCACGACATAATTTTGTCGTGGATAAACACGTCTCATGTTCATTCGTGTGATAAAATAATAATATGATATGACATGTGAACCGGTCTGCACAACACAGGACGAGACACAACACGTGACCAAATGCAATTACGTACAAACTAGTGACCAAAATAACTTAAAATTTATGTTATTATTTATTCCAAAGAAAATTCAAATTCTGGATAATATTTTTTTACACATCAATTATTTTCACAACACTGTTCCTTTATATTACAATTTCTTATAATTTTCTTATATTTTATTCTTTCTTAATAACTTAAATTAAAAAAGAATAGCTAAATATAACTATAAAATAATCATATTAATATCATCAGTCACATTTGATCACAATACATAAAAACTTGATCACATGCATGTAAATCAAATTCAAATCACCAACTTAACTAATATTCATGACACGATATCAACATTAATTCCTACTTGTGCTGGAGCTTCAAATGCAAAAATTTGCTAACACAACGTAGAGCAGATGAATAAGGCATCAGTTCTCCCACAGAAAATCTGGATTCGAGACGCATGTTTGTTGTGTAGCGGCGGATGTAGTAAGGCAATAGGGAGATCAATTGACTCTCATGTTTTAAAATAATATATATACTAATGTTTAATTTTGTATATAATTTACAATAAGATGTCATGAAATTGAAAAAATGACTCTTATTCTCTGCAAAAAAATTTTACATGATTGATCCTTATAGTTTGAAAGTCTGACTCCGCCTCTGATATTGTGTGAGTGCCTATAGTCTTAAATTCAAAAAAAAAAAAATGCAAAAATCAAACTCACAACTCACATCACTAGGATCCGCAGAAAACCAGCCGAATCATGCGCCTTTATATCTTTGGCACATGGAGCAAATTTTGTCATCTGTTTCTATATATGAACTGGACCATCGATCAAACTGGACCATCAATGATCGATGAATTAGATCCATATTTTTTCTCAAAAAAATGATCGATGAACTAATTAGCTATTCAGCCAATATATGTAGTATTTATTGAATTACCACAGGTTGTTTCCTGCCGACTGCCGTACGCATAAAATTATGGATATTATACATTTTGTGTATAGCATTTTATTTCGATGATGAATAGGAAATCCGGATCTATAGTTCGCCATTCGTGAACCCACGTGAGACGTGTACGTGAACATGGAATGGCACCATGTTTATCTCCTCCGTGGATTATGCAAATCATTTAAGTTTCAGGAGATATCATTGGACAATATTATTTTAGTATTTTCACAATAATATAATTTTGTAAAAAAAAAAACAAGTAATTAAAATAATAGCTGTGTTATATTGGACATATAGATAGTTTACTAGTTAAAATTCTTGCAATTGATGCATGTGAATTCTGAGTTACTGAAATTTTTACGTCATTCGATTATTATTTTTAGGCATGATACGAGAATCATATAAATTATTTATTCATATCCCCAATAAAATTAAAAAATTCACAAATGTTCTCAATTTTTTTTTTTTAAATACCCCTACCACTCAAAACCTGGACGGTAATCTCAAGACGAGTACTGCTGATATTATCAACTGTTGTCTTAAACACAGTAGCAAGACAACTGCTGAGATTTTCAGCGGTCGCTACACTGTTTTTTTATTTTTATTTTTATTTTGAAACTTTAAAAAGATGTGACGCATATCGATCTTATTACAGAAATATTGATGTTTTTGTATATATTCAAACATGAATACATTCGTGTTGGGATTAATTAGAGTATAAAACATTGGCATGTCATATACAGATGCTTTTACAATAAAATATCGATGCAATTGTGTCAGAATTAACCAAAGTATAAAACATCAGCATGCATGCAACAAGAATGAGACACTTTTCGCGAGGATAAAAAAGTAATTTTTTGCGACGGACTACTCTCATTGTTCAGTGTTTTCTTTTTGCGACGGACGACCGTCATAAATGTGTTTTTTTCCTCGCAAAAAGTGTCTACTTTGTTGTAAATGTTGGTTGGAAATTCCAATTTGAATAAATGTCATGCATAAATGTTGGTTGGAAATTCCAATTTGAATGTTTGATGACAATTCAGAAAGTTGGTGAAAAGATCGAGGGCCGGCCTAATGTCTCAGACATAAGCCTTTGGACGTCAGAAGAATCAGAATTACAAAAAAAGAACATCATTTAGGATCTCAACCCTTTTTTGTTCTATTAGATCAGACCTCCTTACGTAATATATAGTAACAAAAATATATGCAATTTTTTGTATTGCTTAAATTCAAAATATAAATAATTTCGTCATAATCTTTGTATTAATACAAAACAATCCTCAAATGATCCTAATTAGGTAAGATGTCTTTATGTACATTAATTGCTGTTACTTTCAAAATCCGTAGTAAGAAATATCGGTATCGGGATCGGGATCGGTCCCGGCAGATTCGGATCGGAAAATCGGATTTTTTTTGCCAGAAGCTTGTTTTACACTAAAAAAATAGGAAAAAATTGATAAAAAAATTACTTTTTCAATAATTTATGTTTAGATAAATGATTACAATCAAATAATCCACTAATACAATATAATACAACCATTAAAACTATAAACACATTCTTTCACTGTCAGAAACTATGTCGTGCTGGCTCAAAGAATCTTGATTGCTTTGATGACTTCAAATTCTTTCAAATTGTTCTAGTTGAGAATGAGAAAAGTGAGGCAAAACTTTAATTGTTGAATTGGCACTGCTAGCATAATATATAGTTATATTTAATCACGGGGTGGCACTGGTTGAATTATTGAATTGGCATTGGCAGCATGTGCATATATAGTTCTATTTAATCACGGGCAGCATAGTTGGCAGTGTTCTATACTTCTATTTACTATTTAGTTGGCAGCATGCACGTGGTAGAGGCATATTACTCAATTTCACATCCCTTTTCCATTTATGAACCTTTTTATATATGGAATTCTATTTAATCATGGGTACTTGGTAGCATATATAAACTTTTTACTGCTACGTGGTAGTTGGGTATCAGACCAAAATAGCATAAATCGGACCAAAAAAAGAAAATCCATCAATATCGGCTCGGTATCGGATCAGACTCGGCCGATACCGATACGTATTGGCCGATCCAGATCGGTATCGGTCGATATTGCCTACTATGTCAAAATCATTTTCACAATTAAAAAAAAAAGTTTCACAAATGTCATAAAAAAAGGACCCTGATAATTGTCCCCCCACTCTCATTTTCCAATTTTATTTGTTCAATCTCGTCCACATTTCTCACGATCTATAAGGAATTTTGCGAATCCAAAACCACGAACGTCTTCTACGCAATTTTATCTTTCAAATGAGATACATGATGACATACTTTCGAGCTCGTCGTCACACAAGTATTTATACCTCGTCATTTAAGTATTTATACCTAGTATTTTACACATATGACACTGTTGACATTTTAAAGTATTAATATCAAGTATTTATACTTATGCACTAAAGTATTTATACCTATGTGGTCAACTATTTTTGTTAGAGAAAGGTTGACGCAGGGAAGATTGGGGCAGGTTGATGCAGAGATGTGGGGTCCACGATTGGGGATAAATACTTACAAGTATAGATATAAATATTTGCACGATGAGGTATAAATACTTGTGTGATGATGAACCCGAAAGTATGTCATCATGAATCTCATTTGAAAAATAAAATTGCGTATAATACGTTCGTGATTTTAGATTCACAAAATTCGTCATAGATCATGAGAAATATGGACGACATTGAAAAAAAAACCCACCTCTAAAAACGTGTATGATTCTTCTCCCCGTGTAGTTTGAGTGGCCCCCCCATATAGTCATATCAAGTTAGAAATGCAAGTATTAATATCTTATTTGCAAGTATTAATTTATTATCTTCCAAGTATTTATACCTATGAATTTAATTAAACTTGAAAGACCACAGTGTTTTGAATAAATTTAATTAAATTAGTTAGTTAAAATAGTTTATGAAAATTAAACACGATTGGGAATAAATTAATACTAACAAGTATAAGTATAAATACTTGCACGATGAGGTATAAATACTTGTGTGACAATTAGCCCGAAAGTATGTCATCATGGACCTCATTTGAAAGATAAAATTGCATAAAATACGTTCGTGGTTTTAAATTGACAAAATTCATCGTAGATCGTGAGAAATGTGGACGACATTGAAAAAAGAAAAAGAAAAATTCATCTCCAAAAATGTGTATGGGAGGTTTAAAAGATGGGGGAGTGATGGGGGGATGGGAGTGGGGAGATTCATATAATTTTTCAAAAAAAAAGTAAAATACCCCTACCGATCAGAACCTAGCTAGGCGGTAGTCTTCAAAGATGATTAATTGCCAAGATCCTCGGCAATAATTGTCTTAAACACTGTAGCAAGACAACTGTCAAGATTCTCAGTAGTTACTATAGTGTTTTTTTTTAAAAAAAATTAGAAATATGTGATGTCCATATCTTCTTACAGAAACATTGATGCTTTTGCACAAAAATATAGATGCACTTGTGCTGGGATTAATCTGGGTATAAAACATTGATATGTCATAGATGTTTATGCAATAATACATCAATGCACTTGTGTTGGGATTAATCAAGGCATAAAACATCGGTGCATCGATATTTTTGCAATAAAACATCAATTCATTATTCCAAACTTTTAATGTCCATAAATGTAGTTAGGAATTAAACTCCGATTTGAGTGTTTGATGACAATTCGGAAAACTCACGAAAAAACTGAGGCCTGGTGTCCTGGAATAAGCCTTCAAATGTTAGAAGAATCAGAATTACAAAAAAAAAAAAGTCATTTAGGATCTCAAACATTTAGTTGAAGTTGTTTTTTATTCTACGGTCCATTAATTATTAATCAGAAAATTTTATTTTAAAATAATATTTCAAAATTGAGTATCAATATTACAAAAAATGAGGAGCATCATTTACTTTTTTTTTTAATTGAATTAATACAATGTTTCTATTTCGTTCAATTATTTAGTCTAGGTTATATATTGTGAGGTTGATATTCATCATTAAAAAAAAATTAATGAACCTGATTTTTTATTAATAGAAAAAATAAATAAAATATAAAAATAGGGATAGGAATAGGATTTTGTAAAATTATAAAATATAAGAAGAACGAGATGGATTATCTCGTCCGCTGAATGAGATAAACTATTACATCTAGCTAATCCTGTCTCTAACTAGTAAACTCACTAATTAAAAAAAATTCTAGATAGAATAGTTCAAACGGGAGAAACCATCACATTGTCCGCTGAATGAGATAAACTATTACATCTAGCTAATCCTGTCTCTAACTAGTAAACTCACTAATTAAAAAAAAATCTAGATGGAATAGTTCAAACGGCAGAAACCATCACATTTATATAATTTTGTCTCTAACCACACAAAATCATTAATTAAAAATAATATAAATGAAATAGTCCCGATTTTTTTATTTATATCAAAAAAAAATATAAATTTCAAAAACTAACCAAACCTCTTGTTTATTTCGAAAACTACCCAAATCGGAAAAAAAAAATTCCGATTTCAATACCAATTTCTGGAAATTGGATATTAAATCCGGAATAATTTTTTCCGGATTTAGGATTTATTTTTTTTAGGAAATTATTTTTTCCCGAAAATTTTTTTTTAGGAATTTTTTTTTCATTTTTCAGTTTTTATAATTTATTTATTGTTTGTATTGAAGTATTACAAATATTTAATATATTTTTTTAAAAATAGATGGAATACTATATAATTTGATTTATTCGAAAGACTGCTACAAATAATCCGGATCAACATTTTTCATGCCGGATTTTTTACGGCCGTAAGAAAAATTAATATTATATAATATATGTATATGTATATGTATATATAATATAATATACATGTTCAAAATTTTATACTCAAATTTTTATTCGACCCGAACTGTTCGAGAAAAAAAATAGTAAAAAAATAGTAAAAAAAATAATAAAAAAATTTCATCCCGAACCATATTTTAGTATGGATATCATGTTGAACGGTTTGGATCGACAATTTAGACTTTGAATATGAAGAAAATGAAGATATAAAATATGAGGTATGATGAAGTATAAAAAAAATGAGGCATTGGAACCCTCGTTTAGTGCCTCAAAAATTCAGTTTAAGTTTTTGTTCAACGGTAGGCATTCAACGATCGGTATTTTCAAAGTTTTCAAAGTCCAAACAGTCGATCCAAACCGTTCAACATGATGGATATTTTAAAATGTGCTTACAGATTAAAATTTACATTTTTCTAACTTTTTTTACTATTTATTAAGATGGGTACAAAAATTCAATGGTCTGAATATAGCGATTTTGTTAAATATTTAATAAATAGTAAAAAAATTCAAAAAAAGTATAAAATTTGATATGCAAGCACATTTTAACATATATATTATATTATATATACTTATATACACATATATTATATTATATATACATATACATATATTATATTATATATACATATATTATATTATATATACATATACATAGAGTACGGCTAACGCGCTTCCTCTAGCATATGGGCCGAAATGCTTCCGGTGGAAAGTTGAAATTTCAAAATCCAAAAAGTCGATCTGAACCGTTCATCTTCTTCTCCATATTAATATCTGCTTGGAGACCAAATTTTACATTTTTCTGAAATTTTTTACTATTTATTAAGCCATTTTGAAAATCGCTGATCCAACGGTAGCTTCTGATTTTTACTGTTTGGTAAGCCACCGTTGGATCAGCAATTTTCAAAGTGGCTTAATAAATAGTAAAAAATTTCAGAAAAATGTAAAATTTGGTCTCCAAGCAGATATTAATATGGAGAAGAAGTTGAACGGTTCAGATCGACTTTTTGGATTTTGAAATTTCAAATTTCCACCGGAAGCATTTCGGCCCATATGCTAGAGGAAGCGCGTTAGCCGTACTCCATATACATATACATATACATATACATATACATATACATATATTATATTATATTAATTTTTCTTATGGCCATAAAAAATTCGGCATGAAAAATGTTAATCCGCATTATTTGTAGCAGTCTTTCGAATAAATCAAATTATATAGTATTCCATCTATTTTTAAAAAAATATATTAAATATTTGTAATACTTCAATACAAAAAATAAATAAATTATAAAAACTGAAAAACAAAGAATCCGAAAAAAAAAATTTCCTAAAAAAAAAAATTTCAGAAAAAAAAAATTTCCTAAAAAAAAAAAATTCCTAAATTCGGAAAAAATTATTCCGGATTTAATATCCAATTTCCGGAAATTGGTATTGAAACCGGAAATTTTTTTTCCGGTTTGGGTAGTTTTCAAAATAAACAAGAGGTTTGGTAAGTTTTTTAAATTTATATATTTTTTTTGGATATAAATAAAAAAATCGGGAAATAGTCCATCTCGTACAAAACTGTTCATCATTTTGTTTTTAAGTGAACCGACTGATGAGAAGGCAATTGCAGGACCAGAATTCATTTGTACAAAATCATTAATTGCTGTTGTTTTTTTATGGTTGGATACAATAATTGTTGTTAATTTTAGTTGTTTGTTTTCACCAACATACATAATTTTCGAAACAAAATTATTGAACTCAGATAGCAACCCGTACATTAATTAATTGTAAATGATCATGCAGTGGGGGCATAATTAATGTACTCAAAATTCATTTTATTTCATAAATGCATATGACCTATTTAATATACTCAAAATTCATTTTTTATCTTTGTTACTTTCGCTGGTTTTCCCATAACGATCTATATCTAATTATTATTTTCTTCCTAATTGCATATACTCTAATAACGGGATGGACAGATTTTGTCCAGAATTCTTTTATTTTTTGTCTTAGCAAGTTTTCGTGATTAGGGATAAAATTAGCTGAACACGATGGTTTATCTCATCTAACGGATGGAATAATCCGTCATATTCTTTCCGAAGAATTAGTTAAAACAATCGACTCACGGAGAATTATATAAAATACCCTTCTTTCAAAATCTATCAAACAAAATATCCCTCTTCCAAAATAATTGTCAAAATACCCTTGTGGACCCCAACTTTCCCTACCCTTCTCCTCCCTTCCACTACCTCTAAGTTACTCCTTCCTCTCTTATCTGTTTTCTCCTTTCTCCCTCGACTATAAAAAATGAAACTAATATTTAATAAAACACAATGGCAAGAAAAGAAATAAAAGATCTAAATTAATAGGACTTAAAATGAAAATAGCTTAAGTGTGTGCAAATAAGTCAGAATGTAAGATGAGAGATTGATGATAAATTGATAAGAGAAATCGCTTTTTACTCGTAGCATTAGCATTAAGTATTTAAATGATTAATTTTTCCAACATCACCAACCTGGAGATCCTGCGTATTTTATGGATTTTATGCTTATAGCATTATTTTATGGGGAGACTTTGATTAATGAGTATTTGTATTCTGATCATACAGACTTTGATTTAAAAGCCTAGTTTGATTATGTAATTGAAAGAGTTTACACTGATAAGAAAACCAGTATACTTTTAGACGAATGTATTATCAATCACAAGCAATATTAGGAGCATCGTACAAGAACAATATCCAGAATTCAATTGGCAAATTCTAAAGAAATTCGCAATTTTTTTGTTAATATAAACTTTTGGATTCTAGTAGACAACTTTCTCAAATTCTTATTAGTTTATTTTATCGAGACTGCACTGATCAATTGCTTTATTTTTTTTTATACTGCACTAATTAATCACCCTGTAACTAGCTTTTATCGAAAGCTCTGTCCAGTTTAAAATTTCGATCATTATTTCATGCTATGATTATATACCTCTCTCTTTCTTGTGTCCGAGGGGTTCAAGTATCACTCTAAAGAGCTCTGATGGAGAGGAGTTCGGAGTGTTTGAGATGCCAACACTGATGTCTCAAACAATCTTCCACGAGATAAAAGATGACTTTGTTATGCCCATATGAATATGACCCTGAATTTTAATTTCAAGTCTAATAAATCCAGATCTTCTGTTTTGATTATGCAGTTGTGTTTTATAAAATAAACTATTTTTTTTTACGGAGGAAAGGAGAAATCAGTGGAAATGAGTAACTGATAGGGTGTGGGACTAAGTGGGAGAGGGGGAGGGTGGGGAAAGTTGGGACCCACAAGGGCATTTTGACAATAATTTTAGAAGGAGGGTATTTCGTTTGATGATTTTCAAAAGAAGGTTATTTTATAAAATTTCCCTCGACTCACTAGTGTTGTGTTGAAAAAAGAGTATTATTGCAGACAAAACCTAGTCAACTCCGCAACAGCCTCAAGGATATCACCTTGGCGATATCTGAGGCGACTAAAAATTGTAGTTTTGAGAGTCGATCAATTTGCTCAGCCTTCCGCCATCCACCCTTCCCTCTTTCTGTTCTGGTTGCATCGTCTATCTTCTCATTCGAGTGGTGTTTTCCTTTAAAGGATATGGCCACCGCTCCTCGCTCCGCCTCGTCTATTCGAACATGTGCTTCCGTCTCGCCTAACGGATCTGGTCACTGCTCTTCATTCCTTTCAACTCTCCGGGTTCGGATGGAGGTGTTGTGAATTCGCTTGACCTCTTCTCTAGTCTGTACAATAGTTATATATAAATAAGATACGTGTTTTATGGTTAATGACGATGATGATGATGTTGGACTACTATTGTCTCCTTCTTCTCCTCTCTTGCTTCTTCTTCTCCCTTCTTCCTATCTCATTTCTCTATGTTTTATGCTAAATAATTCAGGCACAAATTTCATCTGAGCACGAAGGCTAACCAAGATACCCCTGTCTCGTCTCGATTACAACAGCACTGTTTTGTGCTAACGCCAAGAAATTATGCAGGCTCACAACCTACCAATCTGAGCACAAGCACATAAAATCCTACATGCTCAATATCTACTGATCTGAGCGCATAAACTTTTGGTTCTGCTTTCTTTTTCTTATTTTTCTTGTCTACTATTGTAAAGGGGTTTCAGTTGTAATATTTAATGTATTGGTACAGATGTTATATGTACTGGTACAAAACTATATGTAATTGATTTATCCTTATTAATGAAAATACGTACCGGTTTTTAATAAAAAAAAGAGTATTATTAACTTTTTCAATAAAAAAATGATATGTTTAAAATATAAGGGGATTTTTTTTTTTGAACAGGTGGGTAATTGACAACTACATGCAAATGCAAGACATTTCCAAAGAATTAAATATCCATCTACAATTAATAATAATAATAATAATAATAATAATAATAATAATAATAATAATAGTAATAATAATAATAATAATAATAATATCTAGTTCCTAATATTTGATTTCTTGATATCTCTCCTCCTTATTAAGGAGCTTAATGTCTAGATCCTGCAAGGATTCTGATTTACTGTTTTTTTTTCGGAATGATGCTCAGTCGTTGAATTTCTAGATCGCACATAGATGAATTTTCCAAATTATGAGCTTCAACACTTAAGTATGCATTGGTCGCGCTGCATATGATCCCAGTGCTGCACCACATATGATCCCAGTGCTCGTAGACCGCACGCCGCACCCATGGACCACGCCTCTGAACCACGCACGGCACCTCGGGATTCGAACCCAGTTGGGTTCTGTTGGTGCCAAAATTCTTACCACTACACTAGAATTCACATATGTTATCTTGTAGATAAATATAGTATTTAACTATTTTTCTCTACAAATTTGATTTAAATTAGGGGTGTACAAAAATACTGTCGACCCACCCGACCCGTCTGACCCGACCCGTATTTTACCGGGTTGAGATGTTACTGGGTTGGGTACGGGTTGAATTTTGACAAACCCGTTACTCTAGGTTGGGTCATGAATTTGCTCTTTATAATCCGTTTATACCCGGACCCGGCCGAATAATTAAAAGCCCCTTTATTTCTATGGTAGAATACCCCATAATTAAAAGCATCATATGCGAAATAGCTTGCCAGATAGTATAACATGGGTAATTACTTGCACTGTACCAGTACAAAATAGTATAACAGGGTGCTATAAATCTATTTTAGACGGGATTGTTTAACAAGGTGTTGTTGGTTTATTTGTACCTAGTTTTAATAAAAATAGTAAAAATATATATATCAAAATTTTAACCCATTTAACCCGTCTAACCCGCATAACCCGTAATAACCCGTATATAAAAAAATAGATGGGTTGGGTTGGGTTATGGGTGGGTCAAGTAAAGAATTTTTTTTAACCTGGTGTAATTGGGTTGGATTCAAATTTTAATAAAATATCATCGACCCGCTCGTTGTACACCCCTGATTTAAATTATCTCTCCTTCTAATTAAGGAGCTTAATGTTTTCTACTACATAATTTACTCCCGTTGCTGTGCACGGGCACGATTACTAGTCTACTTAAGAGGAGCTACTTACATTGGAGAAACTGCTGAATTGGTGAGTCCACAATTTCGCAGTCTGCATTAACTCAAAAGAACATCTTTTGAGTTAATACGTACATATCCACCGTTCGATTGTAAACAATCCATCCGGCCTTTTCCTAAAACATAGGGAGTCTTTAATATTAGCACGGATCTAATTTGCACGAATCTTGAAGCTGATTGAACGGTCCAAATGCATTAACTAAAAGATTCCTTTTTAAGTTAAGCAAAGGATACGAATTCTGAACTTGTTGGGGTGAAAAGAATTCCTCTCCTCTGCAATAACTCAAAAAAGAATCTTTTGAGTTAATGTATCAGGACCATCCAATCCGCTTTAAGATTTGTGCATACTAGATATACACTAATATTAAAGGGCCCTTGAATTATAGGCCGTGATTGGATTAGCTATGTTTAAAATCAGACGGTCGAGATGTGTTAACTCAAAAGATGCTCTTTTGAGTTACTGCAGACGATGTAGACTCGATTGAAAATGAAGCAGATATGGAGCCAATAGTGATAAAACTATATTTATATTTCTTTTTAATTTTCCGGATACGGATACAGATCGAATATCAGTTGGATACGCATACGAATCAAATCAGATCGGTTTGATATTTATTAAAATAATATAAAATATATTAAAAATACTAAATTCCTTAATATTTATCTAATTATAATGACGAATAACAAGATTTTTTCATAATACATCTTAAAATATATGACATGTATCTACCGATTAAAATACAGATAATTAAAATATAAATTCATATCATATCAGTATTCATATCTACACGGATATTCGAATATCGAATATTCACATCTAAATTTTTAAATACATATTGAATATGAATCAGATATTATCTATTCATATCCCCCAACCCACCCACTGGTGAACTGGGCTTTGTTTGTCTCAGATATTTGGATATTGACACTCGATTCTGTGAAATTAAAAATATCTAACATTGCTTTTGTCAAGCACCTGTACTGTATCTTTAAACTAGCTAGAACGTGAGGTAATCTGATGGGCGTCAGTCCTATGTTAAATCGGAAGTATTTGATTTGCATAAAAAAATTGCATGCACTTGATCTTTATGCCGTTCAATCTGTATCAAAATTTACTAGTATCATACCCGGGCATTGCAACGGGATATATTATAATATATTATAAGAAATAAATATATCAATGAAAATAATAATTATCTAAAAATTAAGACACATGTTAATAGAAAATTTGTATGATTTTGTATTTTTAATTAATTTTAATCGTGATCTCTAATAACAATTTGATGATGTGATGATTTTTTATTTTTAAGTACCAATAATATCAAATAATAGCTCGATTCGAATCTAATATCAAATATCATACAACAATTTAATATCGACATATAATATGATATAAAAAAACATAAATAAAAAGTGTTATCATGTATATGTATAGGATATATATATACACACATATTATAAGAGAAATATATACTTACACACACGTTCCAATTTTGTATTATTCTTCTTCTTTGTTTCTAATTTAGAATACACACACACATTGATATATTATATATTGAAAATATATTTTAAATTGTCCACACCAATATGTATAGAAAAAAAGAAAGAGAAATAAGGAAATAAAATAAAAATTGATTTCCATTATGATCCATATAGAAATGAAAAAGAAGGAAACAAAGAAATAAGAAAATAGAATGTGAGGTCTTCTCAATTGAAGAGGAGAAATATAGAAACAAAGAAATAAGGAAATGAATAAATATATCGCTAAATTTCATAATTTATTCAATTTTAATTGTAACATATCGTGTGGCAGCACATGTGGTGAGTATGCATTTAACTAAATTTAGACTTTTATACATAAAATAGATGCATTTAATCAAAAGAAGACAAATTATGTAATTGGAGGGCTGAGATCAAATCCGAAGTTTCATCTTTCAATCGTAGCTATTGGCGGATCGGACACCCAACGTGTTTAATAATAGAATGGAGATATACACTTTAATTTATATGTATGAATCTTGGTGTAGATTAAACAGCTCCGATAACGAAGTTGGATGCCCATCGGCCCACTCCAATTTCATCTCTAAAGCCCTAAAAGATGAGCCCAACCCAAATGAGATCAAAATTAGCTCCCAACTAACCGCAAGTTCAAGGCCGAAAGGCCCAGATATTGGCACAAAAATTATTTAAAAAAAATATCAAGGGTGAAGTAAAAAATAAATTGAAGAATTCAGATGCGTTAAAATTCATCAACAGGTCGCACCAACCCACACCAAAACTAAACTAGATTTCAGCGGTGAAAGCCCAAAATTAGATCCTAATTAGCGACCAGATTTACCGCCTTTTCTTGGACTTTTAGATCGAATAAACAGACATTGATTCTCCAAGTATATTTTTCAAAAAAAAAAAAAGATTATCCAAGTATATATATTTGATGTTGGCAGGTAATTTGGGATTTTACTAAGAACATGAAAGTAAACTAGAGAATTGAGAATGTACAATTGCATCATTGTTACAACATGTATCAATATTGAGGCCATACAGAATTGTGCATTAATTTCGAAAAAACGCCAGCTTTCTAGCCTCATTTATTCTTCTATCGTCCGATAAAGTTGAGGTTGGCGCAATCTTCAAATCGAACGGATAAAATATATATATATATATATATATATATATATATATGAATATGCTAGCATGCTATGCATAGCATAGAACCCCTCCATGCAACGGCTTGGATTTTGAGTTTTCAAAATTTTAATGGTTGATCCGAACCGTTCATCTTGTTCTCCATATTAATATGTATTTGGAGACCAAATTTTACATTTTTTGGAAATTTTTTACTATTTCTTTAGATTTATTGAAAAATCGCTGTTTTTTTATGGTCCAGATTTGCTGAAAACAGCGATTTTCAATAAATCTAAAGAAATAGTAAACAAATTCCAAAAAATGTAAAATGTGGTCTCCAAACACATATTAATATGGAGAACAAGATGAACGGTTCGGATCGACCATTAGGATTTTGAAAACTCGAAATCCAAGCCGTTGCATGGAGGGGTTCTATGCTATGCATAGCATGCTAGCATATTCCTATATATATATATATATATATATATATATATATATATATATACTAGTCAAGTGCCCGTGCTTTGCAACGGGGAATGAAATATTTTTTTAGCAGCGACATATAATGAATAACATGAATGTTTAAGAACTAAGAATGAATAAAATATTTTTGGGAAAATGAAATAGAATGATTTTTTAGGAGCTACTTTGAAATCAAAATACGAACACAAAACTAAACATCAGAACAAAAAAAATATAAAATCACCTCTCATTCCTTCGTACCAGTGCCAGTACCGATATGGCATGTATTTCCTAGTCTTAATGTGCAGTATGTATATCTATGAAACTTAAGTATTTGTTTGAGTAGAATACATTTATGTATGGAATTTACTACCCACAAGCACCATGTGAAAGTGTTGATTTGTTTGTCAAAATTCATCTGCTAAAATCATAGAAAATAATTAATTATGAACGTGGAGATAGGAAGTTTGTTTTGATAGAAAGCCTTTTTTAAAATTGTGATCGATGACCAGAGGAAATGACAAACAGAACCTTCTAAATACTTATTTTCAAACTAATATACTAATACAAAAGAGTGGAAAAAGCGCGTCGTCCTATGTGACTATAGTGGAATGCACAGAAACAAAGAAAGAAAAGAAAAGATGTTTTTGTCTAGGATGATATAATTTTCATGTGGCGGGTACGTATATAATTAAATTTGGACTTCTACATTCTTGACAACATGAAATAAATGCATAAAATCAAAATTATTTATTCAAGGCTGAGATTGAAATGTGTTTTGATGAGTGGCTGAGATCTATCAAATCAACGGCTGAGATATTATATGAACAAATAGATGCTTGGAACCCAATTTTTTTTGCATGATATTAGTAGTCCTGATATATATAGGGTTCGGCTAATTTGCTGCCGGTAGCATTTTAGCCGGAGGTGCTGTCGCCCTTTTTTATTTTTGTGATATCAAAACAACAAATCCAAACTATTAGATGTTTAATCTATATTATAATCTACTTGGAGACCAAATTTTACATTTTTTGGAATTTTTTTACTATTTATTAAGCTGGTTTGAAAACTGCTGATTTCAGTAAATTTCTGCAGCATTGAAATCAGCGGTTTTCAAACCAGCTTAATAAATAGTAAAAAAAATTCAAAAAAAATGTAAAATTTGATCTCCAAGTAGATTATAGTATAGATTAAATATCTAACGGTTTGGATTTGTTGTTTGGACATCACAAAATAAAAAAAAAGCGGCAGCACCGTCGGCAGAAATACTGCCGGCAGCAAATTAGCCACAGCCTATATATATATATTTTGAGAGAAAAATGAAGGTCACGCCTTCAAGTTCTATTAAATTGACACCAGAGATGTCGTGTTTTTACAAAGGTTTGCCAAAAGCCCAAAACAGCAATTTAGGTAAAGTAAAATAGAAAATCATAAATACATGAATACATACATTAAAGATATTTTTGTAGTAAAATAACCACAAATGTAAGTCTTGCAGCAGTTTGTAAGTGTCACCCTGTCTTTCATTCTTCACTCCAGAATCCAAATCCTCTCCGCTGTTAAAAAACCCAGCTAATGTATCCATCCAATATTTCTTTTGCCAACATCTCTTCAGTAGTGTTCTCTTCTCTGAAAATTCGTTTGCATCTCTCTCCACGCAACGAAGCAAATCACAATTTGCAGCCTTCTTACTTGATTATTATCGCTGTTGATGATGTTGTCTCTGTATACTATATTGTAGTTGCAGGATTAGATATATTTATTTTACTTCTCCAAACTTCTCTACATCTAGCGACATTAGCAACATGAGGTTACCGTGGATAACAATTTTTACAGAGTAATTTTGAATTCATACAGCTTACGAATCATATGCACCATTGTTTTGATTCTATATTTCGTGCATTGTATGAAGCTGAAACTGCTACATTAAAATCATAATGAAAGGCCGAGATTGGAATAATAATTGGGCCTCAAATCTTCACCACAGTATTTCTAATTAGAATTACTGGCCCAAGCAGGTCGGGCTTTTAATTTCTCCTTTTTGTTAAGTGTTATTCAAGCTGTAACAAAAGAACCACTTGGCCATCAGCTCGTTCATATTTTGTTATTGAGAAAAGGTATCATCCCCATTCCCCACCTTCAGATCCCCGATAATTCCCGCCGACTTTATTCAGGTGATTTCAATCATTTTTAACGGTCCGTCTCAAACTGCTTATTTAAAGCTTTTCCAATCTCTGTTCACTTTCACCTCTCAAAATTTCCGATCTCTCTCTTCAGTCTTCACAAAAACTAAAACGGAAAATAAAAAACGATATCTATCTTCTCCCTTCACCGAAATGAAATTTTTTTGTCAGATCCGAGCTCAGACTTCTCTTGCTACAACAGAGGCGGCGCCACCACACCTTCCCCCTGACTGCCTCCGTCGCCACAGGAGGCGCTGCAGTGGGCCTCGTGGGAGCAGCTCCGTCTCGCTTTGTGGCACGACTTCCGATATTGATCGGCTTAACCCTCAATAATAGAGTAAGAGATCATTTCAACTGATTCAATCTCTATCCCGGAGTCCTCGTTGAATCGATCTCTATCCCCGAGTCCTTTTTAGAAAGAAGAATGAGGGGCTGATTTGGTGACATGTAAAGCGCTAGATCTGTTCTTTTGATTTGAGCCAGATTTATTAGAGGCTCCATGTATACACACTAGATCCTATTTTTGGTGACTTATCCACTATTATGTTTGCGAGTTCAATATTTGGTGACTTATCCATTCTTAGAGAATCTATCTTCAATTTTAATTTTAGCCATATTTGTCAGGGCACGTTCCAGCACTTCTTCGTTCTTCATTTTCAATTTTTTGGTGACTTATCGACATTTTGAAGAAAGGAAGATGCCACAGACACAATACAATTGCACAAACGCTCAGAATGAATGACAGGTGTAGAGCTGATTACGCCTTTTGGAAGACCTGCAATCAATTTGTAGCAATTAGTACCATCTCGGTACAACTGGTACCAATACTGGTACAAGAGCAGATCCCATAGTAGCAGGTCAAATTATATCAGTGAAGATGAGATAGCGGCTGGAGCATCTCAGGGGTAAATAGGGAAGAAGAGTAATTAATCCGGTACCAACTTCTAGTTTTTGTTATTAGGAATTCAATTTATTTCAATCATTGATTGGTTAAAATTTCAATGATTTTTGCCTGGCTATTATGGTTCAATGATTCAATTACAGCACAGTCATTACGATGACAACTGACAGCTTTTTTATTGTTTTAATTTGTTTACCCTGCTAACCACTCAAAAAAAAAAATTATTTACTTCAAATATGGTTAGATGATTTTGGTTCAAATATATTGTCTTATTACACTTCTACTATATGTGGAATCAGAGCAATTGAGTCAAAGTTCAGCCATTTTAACTTTGAAAGATCACTGGTTCATACTTCTAGTTCATACTTTACTATGGGCTGTAATTGTAGCAACTAATATGCTTGATATGTAATGCTTCTGGACTTTATTCTGGTACAACCACACATGACATTTTCAAAATTTTGACATATTATTTTAGATTTAGCTAATTCTTGGATTAGGTTTATCATCATCGTAGGACCTGACATGATCATCCTTCATTGTATCCTTAATTACTGTCTTATTTGGCAATGCAGAGTTGTCAAATGTACTGGGACCGGTCATTATGCTATACTTTTATAAGTAGTGTTATGTTAGATTTTTAATAACTAAATGTGTAACCCTGTTTTTAATAACTAGTGCCAACTGCCATGCACCTTACAATCTGATACTGCCTCTGACAGTCTTCGCTATTATGGGAAATTATAGGGCCAGTTTGCAAACTGTGCAATTCTCCCTCTGACAGCAAGAGCGCTTCATTTTACTTTTCCCTTTTCACTTTAATTTCTATTTTCTTTTTTTTTGTTTAGCATTTGCTATCTTTCTTAATTTTCTTTTTAGAGACGAGCTTATTATCATCATGAGCTGCCTTGTATCTTATTTTACTTGTTACAAACCTTATGACTTTTATTATCATCAAATGAGAGCTCGACTCTTATTTTTTCTCAAAAAAAAACTGCCATGCACCTTATCTTTGTTGAGCATCTAATTAATTATATTGGTAATTGTTCAATTAATCTTATATATGTGTTAATGAGGAACTTAAAAATTTGCAGGTTTATATATATGGATCTTGAAGCTAACATGAAGCCAACTAATGAAATTCAAAGAGACCCAGTAGACTTGTCGAGACAACCAAATAAAAGTATATTTTAAGAGAACTGTTCCCCAACCTTTGATCTCCGGATTGTGGGTTAAGTGATGATGGTTTATTTTTTGCTTGATATTGGTTTACAATATTTAATGAAATTATTTACAGAGTCATGTGATAAGGTTTACAGAATTCAAAATAATTGAAAGTTATATGTAAATGCAAATTGAAAAAAAATTAAAAATTAAAGATTGAAATTTTTTTATTGGTTTACAGTATTTAACAGAACTGTCTATAGAGTTATGTGATAAGATTTATAGAATTCAAAACAATTGGATGTAGCATCTAGATGCAAATTTAAAAAAATAAAGTTTGAAAAAAATTAAAATTTGAAATTTGTTTACTGATTTACAGTATTTAACGAAATTGTCTACATAGTTATGTGATTTACAGAATTCAAAACAATTGAATGTCGAATCTAGATGCAAATTTAAAAAAATAAAATTTGAAAATAAAATAAAATATTGAATAAAATTAAAATTTGAATTTTTTTATCGGTTTACAGGATTCAATTAAACTATCTACAAAGTTATGTGATAAGATTTACATAATTCAAAATAATTGAAAGTAGAATCTAGAAGGATATTTGAAAAAAAAATTGGGAAAAAACTTTGAAAAAAATTTTGAAAAAAAAATTCGAACAAAAATTAAAAAAAAAAAATTCAATTTGAGGGCATCTCTTTACTAGTATTGATTGGAGTATATTTTTGGAAAATAGGCCACTGGTGAAATACGCTTTGCATCAAAGTTTTTTATTTGCATTTGAGGTCTGATTTCATGATATTTAGTCAGCTCGAATAGCAGGAATATGTTGTAGTTCAGTAAAATTAAAAAATTGTAAAAAAAAGTGAATTTTTTTTACGGGTTTATAGTATTCAATGAAATTGTCTATAGAGTCATGTGATAAGGTTTACAGAATTCAAAAAATATTTAATTGAATTTTTTTACTGGTTTGCAGTATTTAACGAAAATGTCTACAAAGTTATGTGATCAGGTTTACATAATTTAAAACAATTGAAAGTATCATTTAGATGCAAATTTGAAAAAAAATTTAAATTAAATTTTTTTTACCAGTTTACAGGATTAAATGAAACTATTTACAGAGTTATGTGATAAGGTTTACAGAATTCAAAATAATTGAAAGTAGTATCTAGAAGGAGATTTGAAAAAAAATTCGAATTGTTTTTACATTTAAAAATAAAATAAAATAAAAATTTGAAAAATATTAAAATTTGAATTTTTTTTTACTAGTTTATAGGATTAAACGAAATTATTTACAGAGTTATATGATAAGGTTTACATAATTCAATATAATTAAAAGTAGTATCTAGATGGAGATTTGAAAAAAAAATTCAAAAAAAAATAAAAGAAATTTTGAAAAAAAAATTCGATTTTTTCTTTCATATGTATGTTTACATAATTTTAAGTGGTCCTGGTTAGTTATTAGTTTTGAAAAACTGTTAGAGATCTTCTAGGTGTGGTCCTGGTCAAAGGTCTAAAAGTGGTCCTAGTCAAATCTGTTAAAGTTGTTAAAGTGGAGGTTAAAGTGAAAGTTATTGGGGATCACATAGAAATGAGAATTTTATGTTGACAGGATTCGTTGAATTAGTTTACAGAATTTAGTATTGAAGTTTACAGGATTAGTATTGATGCTTGCAGGATTAGTTGAAAATATCCGGTTTATAATATTCAATGAAACTGTCTACAGAGTCATGTGATAAGGTTTATAGAATTCAAAAAATATATAATTAATTTTTTTTTACTGGTTTGCAGTTTTCAACGAAAATGTTTACAGAATTATGTGATAAGGTTTATAAAATTCAAAACAATTGGGAGTAGCATTTAGATACAATTTTTTTTTTTAAATTAGAATTTTTTTTACCGGTTTACAGTATTCAATGAAATTGTCTACAAAGTTATATCATCAGGTTTAAAGAATTCAAAACAATTGAAATTATTATTTAGATGCAAATTTTTAAAAATAAATTAAAATTTTGAAAAAATTAAAATTTGAATTTTTTTTACCGGTTTACAGGATTAAACGAAACTATTTACAAAGTTATGTGATAAGGTTTACAGAATTAAAAAAAATAGCAGTAGTATCTAGAAGGAGATTTGAGATAAAAATTATGAAAATAAAAATTTGAAAAAAAAATTGAATTCTTTTTTACATTTTCAAAAAAATAAAATAAAATATTGAAAAAAAATTAAAATTGAATTTTTTTTTACCGGTTTATAGGATTAAACGAAACTATTTACAGAGTTATGTAGTAAGATTTATAGAATTCAAAATAATTAAAAATAGTATCTAGAATCAAAAGAAATTTGAAAAAAAAATTGAAGAAAAATTTCAAAAAAAAATTTGGAAAAAAATTTTAAAAAAACTTTGGAAAAAAATTTGAAAAAAAATTTGAAAAAAATTCCGAATAAAAATTTTGAAAATAAATTTCCGAAAATAAAAATTCCTAATAAAAATTTCGAAAATAAAGTTTTGAAAAAAAAAACTCAAATATTTTTATATATTTCTGTTTACAAAGTTTTAATGTAGTCATGGTTAGTTTTTAGTTTTGAAAAATTGTTAGAGATCTTTTAGATGTTGTCCCGGTCAAAGGTCTAAAAGTGGTCCCAGTCAAAGCAGTTAAAGTGGTTAAAGTGGTGATGAAAGTGGAAGTTATTGGGGACCACATAGAAATGAGAATTTTATGTTGACATGATTCTTTGAATTAGTTTACAGAATTTAGTATTGAAGTTTACATGATTTAGTATTGATGTTTACGGGATTAGTTGAAAATATTCGGGAATTTTTGAGGGACTGGAGTTGGGAGATTGTTAGTTGCTTCCAATTAATACACACCATATATTGAAGTCACAAATTATTTAAATACAAAGAAATCATTTAATATAACTGTTTTTGTGACTTGAGATTTTCAACAACAAAAAAGTTCCTTTCTCCCACTACGGCAGAAAGGACTTTCTGCGACCGGCATTCCGGTCGCAGAAAGTTGCGTCGCCGGTCTCAGATAGGGAAAACGGTCGCTGATTTCATATTCCGGTCGCTGAAACTCCGGTCGCTGTAAGCCTTGTCGCAGTTACTCTTCTGCTGACGTCAACGGTCGCTGAAATACGTCAGCCGGTCGCTGATAATTTTTCTGCGACCATTTTTTTTCGTCGCTGTTTTTCTTGCTGACGTCATGAAAAAGTTTCTGCGATGACAGATAACGGTCGCTGAAACTACAAAACGGTCTCTGAAAGTATTTTCTGACGTCAGCAAAGAATTTCTGCGACCAACAAAACGTACGAAAAACGGTCGCTGATATGATATTCTGGTCGCAGATACCTTATTTTAGGTTTTTGATATTTGTTTTTGTTATTTATATTTGCACCATTTAATTAATTGGTATTACACATACCAACAGAAACATCGTAACAATCGCATACAACAGAAACATCGCATATAACATACATCATAACATAAACATAAAAATCGATACAAAAATAACATAACAATTGCATACAACAGAAACATCGCATATAACATAAAGATCAAGAAACTGTATAGCATCTCATCAAACATAAATATCCGAGTAACTCAAGCAGTAAACAGTACCATAAACAACAAACAGTATCATCTAACAAGATATAAATATATAAAAAGACCTAAGCAGTACCATCGCCAGCGACATCTGAGTAATGCCCCTCGTCATCATCGCCGTCATCATCCTCATCATCCTCATCATCCTGAGCGGGCATCGAGGCCGGCTGCGTACTCGAACCTCCCTGTAAGGTTTTAAGAAAGTGTTTTAGGTAATTATGATTTAGGGTTTAGAGTTCACAATTAAAAAAACATACTGAAATATCAAATTTCGTTACTAATAACAGGCCCATCCAAATTTCTTTTGTTTTTTTTTCTTCCCTATGATCTTCTTGTAGCTTGTGTTGCTTATTACAATTAACCATGTGTATTTTTTAGGATGATCATAGATATCCTTTTCTAGTTTGCTTCTTTTCTTTTTCAAAAGAAAAAATAATGATGTAGAATGTTTCAATTGACATGCTTTTCAGTGCATACGAACCATTTCTAACCGGATTGATACTTGGATTAATTAGTGAAAGTTTTGATGTCAATTTCAGATTAAGATATAGATATGAACCATTTCTAGATCGGATGGAAACTTGGATTAGCGAAAGTTTTGGTGTCAGTTTCAGATAAGATATATATATATATAAAAAGCAAAGCTAGGGTGTGATGTGCTCATCAAGTGAGTTTGGTGAGCACAACTTCAAAAGTATATCAAATCAGCTTCAAACGATAAATTCAAACCATTGAAATCCATGTACTTTACGAGTGATGCATATACATGTAAAATTTTGAAAGTTTTGAATTCATTTGCTACAAGGTCAAGCAATCAAAAAAATTAATATTTTATAAGTTATTTTATAAGTTGTTTTATATATTCATTTTTCACCATTTCTTTGATCGCTTGATCTTGTAGCAAATAAATTCGAAACTTTCAAAATTTTGCATTGACGGGCATCACTCATGAAATACATGAATTTCAACGGTTTGAATTCGTCGTTTGAAGCCGATTCGATATACTTTTAGAGTTGTGTTCACCAAACTCTCTTGGTGAGTACATCACACCCTAGCTTTGCTCATATATATATATATATATATATATAGACAAGCATAAATTGTGATGTCTCCATCAATTGTCAAATTTTTTAGGTGGCAAACTAGCAAGCTGTTTTGGCAACAAAGACCAATTGGTAATTAGATAAGAGTGTAATAGTTGATTCTGCAATCAATTCATAAAATTATTTCTGTGCTACCATCTTTTTTCTCACAACATCCTGTTGATCTGCCTTCTTTTAGGCCTCATTTTTCTCATCAAGAATTTTCCTTATTGGAGAAGACAAGGATGCAAACGACCTTTCATCCCGGATCCTGCGATTTGTTAGCGGGATTTAACGCCCCTAAAGTCCCATCAAATCATCTCTATTCTCGATTAATTTTCACGTTTCTGTCCGCAAATTAAACTGACTAGAAAGAGAATTCTAATTCTCGTTTGTTGGATGCGGAATCCATTATCATTTGGTGTGTGCTTTAAATTCAACTATGAAGTAGTAATAAAAATATAACTGGACAGAATTCTTTATTTCACAAGCCACTACTACGTACATAATACATCATCAGTGTCGATCCTTGCTTTACAATCGGCACTGAAATATAACATTAGTGACAGTTGTTTAACAAACACTGATGTTCAATATCATCAGTGTCAGTGACATTAGTGCCGGACTTACAACCGACACTGATTATACTTTACAATCGATAGTTATTATGTATTTTTGTATTAATTACCACAATATGATAAGCTCTCCTGCACAAATGAAACAACATTATTACAGCTCAAATGACATCATCACATAAGCTTTACTTTCTCTCCACAGCAACAAGCATATTAGTCAGCTCTGCCTTGTTTCTACAGTAGTATTCTTCTAACAAATCACAATACCTCTTGAACAGTTCTTCCATTATCTCTCCTCCGAAATGGTTTCTTATCATCGACTCGAGGACAGCCCGGTTCGTCCGAGCTGTCAACTCAGCGTAATGATGTGCTTTTAGATGCGAGAACTGGATGCCATTGGATGTGTTTTGGGTTATTTCTTCTTCTTTTTCTTCCTCAAAGTATTGATCATCTAACAGTGCATCGTAGCTTGCTTCGAAGTGTTCTATATTTTTTATAGCAAATGAGCCTTCATTTATGATCTCTTGTTCAACCTCATCCATGGAGGGTGCATAATAAGGCGCATTGAAGGAATCCACCTTTTGTTCCTCAATCAAACCCTAAAATTAATTAATGATACAAAAGTTCAATGATATGTTGTGTTAAATCCAAAAAAGACAAAAAGAATTAAGTGTGTGTGTACCACAGACACCAAGTCCATGAGAGCTACTGCTAATAGTTCCCACATATACCAATCCTCCTCTGCAGTGGGATCTGATCCTCTCCTAGCCATAAATGTTAGCACCATTACTCCACCTTTCATCATCTCTACTCCTCTGCACTTTAGAAACAAGGAGAACCCTGCTTGAAATTGATTTTTGTAGGCGTCAAATACACTTGGATTACTTGTCTTGGATAAACATATCCTTCCTTTGTTGACTACGCTTCCCTCTTGGAGCACTTCAGGGACCTTCAGACAAAAGTTTAAAAAAAAGAAGGGGGGGGGGACAATTACAACGAGAAAGTATCAAAAGATCTACCTATTTGTTATTTTTGTTCTGACATTTTAACAAATTAATTAAAGACATACTTTTCATCATTTCCTTTTTTTCCAAACAGATTGTCAAATATGATAAAGATATTGACAACTATGTTTTGACTCATTCAATGCACAAACACTGGAGTTAGAATGAAATGAACACATGACCCGTACGCTGCATTAAACCAAAACAGCGTTGTCAATACATTTATCCATCAAATATAAATAACTAGAAAACACATCCTTGTTCAAAATACATATATAATAATACATAGCTGCTAGCTTTTGCATAATAACAAAATTAGATACTATGTAATACATCATCATCTCACTCCCAACTTCCAAATCCATATATTTTCAAGTGACAGCAAGTGCCAAACATTATATATATATATATATACTATACTAAAACTATAAAATTGCTACCTCAGAGAGCCAGTGAAGACTAGAAGAAGAGACCACATAGTGCAAACTCCTTGATAGGAAAAGGCGACCGTAAAATGAACCAGGTGCACCCAAAATAAAGCAAAGCTGTCCCTCTGTGTCCCCGCCTTGGGACAAATAATAATCCCCCAGTGATCTAGTTATACATGCATCCATATGAATTGTTAGTTAATTGCCATGCACATACGAGATGGTAGCTTATCAAGTAATACGAAATTAATCAATGAAATATTTTGAATCTGCAATAAGATTCATTTCAGACCTGAAGATAGAGTTGAAATCATTCCATGGAAGGTCATTTAGAAAGACTTGGAACTCCGGTGGTGGATGACCGAGATCAGAGCACACGGAGATAATCGATTGGATGGCGTCAGAAGCCATCAGTATTGCATTTGGCCCGGTGGAGCAGCCCAAATCAGCTATGACCACCTTGTCTGACAGGTGGTCCCGGTAATAGTCTCTCGCTAGGTCCTTCCTCATTGACTTTGTAAAAGATGCAATAACCTTCTGCTTATAGAAATAATGCTTATAAAATATCAACTCTCATCTTAATTGTATATTTGTATATTTGTGGATGCACGTAATTAAGACATAAGATTATAATAAGACTGAAGAGACTTTGTCAAATTAATGTAATATCAAATCAAAATCAAACATGCGCGCATGAGGGGATCACAAAATTAAAAACATGATTTTTTTTTTTTTTTTTTTTTTATGAGAGAACGAAACAAATCGTACTTGCATGGTTGAGTTCTTGGCATAGCTTGTCTCACCGACACCGCTGTTCATGCGTAGAACTCTTTGAAGCTGCACCTGCTCACTTCCGGCCATTTTTTTTTTTCCTTTCTTTCTTTCGGCCAAGAAAGAGAACCTAATTAAGCTAGCGGGAGGATGCGCTGTACAACTCTCTACACCTCCATATATATATAGTTACATATCTATAACTCCATATTATTACGAGAGAAATAGAAACTATGTAACAAAGTTGCGTCGTGATTGTATATGTCATGGCACGACACAATTTTGTCGTACAAAAATGCGTGCCTCATGTTCATTCGTGTGCTGAAATAATGATATGATATGACATGTGAATCGGTCTACACCACGCGGCACGAGACACAACACATGACCAAATGCAATTACAAACTAGTGACAAAAATAACTTAAAATTTATGTTATTATTTATATTGCAATTTCTTATAATGTTTTATATATATTTTATTCTTCCTTAATAAAGTTAAAATTCGAAAAAAAAAGTTAAACATGACTATAAAATAATCATATTAACATGATCAGTCACGTTTGATCACAATACATAAAAACTTGATCACATGCATGTAAATCAAATTCAAATTAACTAACTACTATTCATGACACGATATCAACATTAATTTCTCCCTGTGCTGGAGCTTCAAATGCAAAAATCTGTCAACACTGCGTAGAGCAGATGGATAAGGCACTAGTGGAAAATATGGAATCAGGATCGGTTATATACACATATCAGTATTGGAATCCAACCGATCCTGTTGAAGGCGATACTGATACTATCAGGATCGGTTTTATATTTTTTAAAGAACCGATCCAAATAGAAACTATTAGGATCGGTTTTTTAACAAAACCGATCTTAATAGTTGTTATCTAGATCGGTTTTTAACTAAGAACCGATCCCGATACGTACTATCAAGATCGGTTTTTAGATAAAAACTGATCTTGATAGTATTTTCGAATTTCTTTTTAAAAAATTACATAACAACCGATCCAGATACGTACTATCAAGATCGGTTTTTATATAAAAACCGAACTTGATAGTTTTTTCGAATTTTTTTTTTAATTAAAAATTACATATCAAGATCGGTTTTTATATAAAAACCGATCTTGATAGTTTTTTCGAATTTTTTTTTAATTAAAAATTACATATCAAGATCGGTTTTTATATAAAAACCGATCTTGATAGTTTTTTCGAATTTTTTTTTTAAATTACATATCTAGATCGGTTTTTGAATAAAAACCGATCCAGATACGTACTATCAAGATCTGTTTTTATAGAAAACCGATCCTGATGTTTTATTGAAGCTAAAAAAAATATTTTTATTTATTTGACCAGCTTCCATTTATATATTGCTGGCCAGCATCCTAAATTTTTTTTTTTTTTGCACAGTAAGAAGCAATAATCAATTAAATATCATATACTCATTCTAAATTAATTATCATACACATCTTAAACTATTACAAAAAATTCATGTACTTCATACAAAGTTTTGTGAAGCATTACATATTATAACAAGAAATTTAAATCCAAAAAAAAATTAATTAACAAACATACAAGTGACTAATTGGGCTATTTCTTCAATTAACACACATTTATGCAATATACACATTTATGCAATTAATGTAAAGCACAACAATAAAAAAATCAATAATTACCTCTTTTGCAATCACATCACTTGAGATTAAAAAAGACCCTAAAAACAAAAACAAAGGTAACAATTAGATGGAAAAACATTTTCCAATAAAAAATACAAAAAAATGTGTTTTAAAAGTATAATAATGAGAAAATTAGATAAAGCTAATACCATGATAGTTGATCGGCCGGATGATTAAGTAACTTGAGCGAGATGTCATCAAAACTGTAAAACAATATACAAACACCATTAATTAATTTTTGAAACAATAAAAAAATTAAAAACTTACACAATTGAGCCGGAGTTGCGAGAGGCTCGGCTTTGAGAGGAAGAGACGGAGAGAAAGAGAGAGAGAGACACGGAGGAGAGGGAGAGACGGAGACAGAGAGAGAGACACAAAGAGTACAGAGGGAGAGACGGAGACAGAGAGACATGAGTTCTCCCACATAAGAATCTGGATTCGAGTCACATTTGTGTTGTGCAGAGGCGAATGTAGTAAAGCAATATGGAGGTCAATTGATCCTCATTTTTTTTAAAATATATATACTAATGTATATTTTTGTATATTATTTATTATAAAATGTCATGAAATAGTATGAATGACTGCCATTCTTCGCAGGAAAATATTATATGATTGATCCTCATAGTTCGAATGTCTGACTTTGTCCGTGGTGTTGGAATTTTTTTTTAGGAACCATAAATAAAAAAGAAATATATTTTTTTACAAAAATCATAAGAATCAAGATGCCTTTAAATACCGCAGTTTCTTTCCTGCCGTATAAAATTATGGATATTATACGTTTTGTGTATAGCATTTTATTTCAACGATGAACAGGAAATCCGGATCTATAGTTCGCCATTCGTGAACCCACGTGATACGTGTACGTACGTGAACATGGAATGGGACCATGTTTATCTCCTCCGTGGATTATGCAAATCATTTAAGTTTCAGGAGATATCATTGGACAATATTATTTTAGTATTTTTACAATAATATATTTTTGTAAAAAAAAACAAGTAATTAAAATAATAGCTGTGTTATATTGGACAGATAGATAGTTTACTAATTAAAATTCATGCAATTATATGTACTGAAGATATATATCTATCGATGCGTGTTAATTCTGAGTTACTGAAATGTTTACTTTATTCGATTATTATTTTAGGCATGACACGACACGAGGATCATATAAATTATTTATTCATATCCTCAATTAAATAAAAAAAGTTCACAAATGTTCACAATATTTTTTTTTAAAATACCCCTACCATGCACTCAGAACCTGGACGGTAATCTTCAAGACGAGTACTGCTGATGAGATTATTATGATCAATTGTTGTCTTAAAAACATGGTAGCAAGTAGGGGTGAGTAAATTGCTCATAACTCGTGAGCCGCTCATAACTCGCTCACTAAATGCTCACTTGAACTCACTCATTTATCCGCTCACTTAAACTCGCTCATTTATTAAATGAGCGAGCATGAGCATGCCCCAACTCGCTCATAACTCGCTCATTTAAAATTTGCCACATCTAATCCCGCCGCCACATTCAATCCCAAATATTCATAGTTTATACATTTATTTATTTTTTTAAACAGACGCCTCAAAACAGTGTGCTGTTGTTAGTATATGTTTTTGGATTTATGTTGGATTTTTATTTGTGCTGGTGTAGTTTTTGTTGATTGTTGTTTGTTGATGCTATTATTAGTTTATGTTGTTATTATTCTATTTTTGTAATACCGTTGATTTTTTTGTTATTATTCTATTTAATTGAATTATGACAATTTATTAAATTTTAGTACTCATAACTCATGAGCCGCTCATAACTCGCTCATTTAAAACTCGCTCATTTCCAACTCGCTCATTTATTCGCTCGCTTGAACTCGCTCATTTAACAACTCGCTCATTTATTAAATGAGCGAGCACGAGCATACCCTAACTCGCTCATGCTCGCTCATTACTCACCCCTAGTAGCAAGACAACTGCTGAGATTTTCAGCGGTTGCTACATTTTTTTTTTTAAACTTTAAAAAGATGTGACGACGCCCATATCGATCTTATTACAGAAACATTGATGTTTTTGTATTAAAACATGAATGTGTTTGTGTTGGGATTAATTAGGGTATAAAATATTAGCGGGTCATAGATGTTTTTATAATAAAATATCGATGCATTTGCGTCAGAATTAACCAAGGTATAAAACATCCGCCCCGAACTCCAAGATCCAAGGGGCTCTAAAAAAAATTTGTTTGTATATATATAAAAATATTAATTTGTATATATTAAAAATAAATAAAACATTAGGGTCCAAATTTTGTATATATAAAGGGCAAAATTTTTTCTATAAATAGATATGATATATTGGCATATCAATACAAAATCAGACCGGCTAATCGCTTCTATAAGTACTTCAATATCATATGCTTATAGGTCGTTTTTGTGTTTTAAAAGTCCAAATAGTTGTTCCGAACCGTTCAACATGATATCCATATTAAAACGTGCTTGGAGACCATATTTTACATTTTTTTTTTGAATTTTTTTACTATTTTTTAAGTTAGGTAGAAAACCATTGTTTTTTATAGTTCAAAATCTTCTGAATCAATAGATTTTCTATCTATCTTAAAAAATAGTAAAATAAATTTAAAAATATATAAAATTTGGTCTCCAAGCACGTTTTAATATGGATATCATATTGAATGGTTCGAATTGACTGTTTGGACTTTAAAAATGCAAAAATGATTTAATAGGCATATAGTGTTGACATACTTATGGAAGTGTATTAGTCGATTTCATAAAAAATTTGTATATGTAAAGGGTCCAAAATTTTCTCCCGTTCTGAACCCCAAAATCTTTAGGACTGGCACTGCAAACTGCAAATGATTGATTGTTATTAAGAACCGACACTGCAAATGATTGATTGTTATTACTTTAATTAGTCCCTATCTTTGATGGTCAAAGGTAACCTCTTTATGTGCATCTTTTATTAAAGAGAAAAAAAAAAGCTCCATTTATTCTGCACTGAATATAAAGATGATGGGTACATTAGCCGATTTTTTTATTTATATTAAAAAATAAATAAAATTTAAAAAAATATCCAGATTCCGACTGAAATTCGAAATTTATCTAAACCGGTTATCCAATAATCGGATTTGGGATAAATGTCCGGTTATCCAATAACTGAACACAAGAAATATAACCGGTTAATCACTAACCGGAAAGTTATGTTTTTTTTTAAAAAAAATAGAAATTTCGAATTTTTTTGCTAACCAGAAAGAACACAATTATTTTTTTGGTTTTTTATTTTTTTGCTCCCTTGCAGAACTGAGATTTCTGATCCGAATAATTCCGAATCATTCCTGAATTATACCCAAATTATACCTGAATCACGAATTTTTGATCTCGCCCAACCGAACCGAATAATTCATTTGTCGGCAACAAGTCTTTTGATACACCTACAAAGACTTTCGAGGCCCGCAGAAGCATGGCACGTGTTAATATTTTTATCACTACTTTATCACTTTAGCTCAGATTGATGTGAAATAAAATTCTCTTGAAAACTCACAAAGATATTTACACATTTGTGTTTCCTCCATATTAAAATTTAGTGTCTAAAAATTATACAAAGTGTGTGCTCCATATGTTTTTAGGACTTGGTCAAATTTTCATGCTTTGTTATTCACTTCTTTATTGATTGCTCTTCAGTATACTCCACTTCATCGTTTCTACACAAAATACTATGAAAACTATGACGATAACCCAATTTTATAAGAAAACCTAACTAAATAAAAGGAATTTGATCCAATATGAGAGTAAAACTCTAATTAAATATATGTCAAATTCACGCTCATCAAATTCCCTCAAAGTTCAAATCTTTGATTGTCCCAACTACATCAACTCGAAATAAATTATCATACTAAAACTAAAGCATATAATCTTGACCTTGACCTTGAGACCATATCTACGAAGAACTTAACAAAAAATGTTCAAAAATATAAAACTTGAAGCGGTAATTGATATTTTTGTAAAATTTCAAGAAGACACTATTATAGAGAGCAAAGCAAGAATGTGATGTACTTATCAAGAGAGTTTGATGAATACAACTTTAAAAATTTATCGAATTGGCTTTAAATCAAGACGGATTTAGAATTTTCGTCAAAGAGCAAAAAAATAGCAAATTGGATTCAAACTTATTAGCTAATCAAATACTAGATAAAAAAAAATTACCAATCTGAATTTAAAAAAATTATTCTAATTTTAATGCTAAATTTAATTCAAATTGCACATCAAAATTCCAGAGAGGAACAAAAAAAATTCAAATGAGGGCTAAGTTGGTCCGGGCTTATATATCTTCATAAAGGCTGGCTCAACCTGAGTCCGACCCTGCTTTAAAAGACGAATCCAAACAGTTGAAATCTATCTACTTCATGAGTAATGCATGTACATATAAAATTTTGAAAGTTTCAAATTCATTTAGTACAAGATCAATCAGTCAAAAAAATAATTAAAAAAAATGAATATATAAAGCAACTTATAAAACGTTTATTTTTTATCACTTGACTTTATATTACATAAATTCGAAACTTCATAATTTATCATTTAAAGTTAATTTTAAACATTTAAAGTTGTGCTTACTAAACTCTCTCTTGTAAGCATATTTGAAAAAAAAAAAATCAATATTATATAACAGTAAAAAAGTCAATATTTGAAGAAAAAAATCTGAGCCGTTAGATCGCACGGCTCAAAAGGACCCAATCGACGTGGCCTATATCCGACGCCCACATCCAAGGGGATGATTTCGTTCTCTCTTGTGCGGCTTCTAGCCTTCTACAGCTTTACAGCATAGCAACATATCGCTGCCCGATTTCAAGATGTCTCGTCTCTCTCAACTCTATCTTCTTGCTTACAATTCTCTGCAATACTTCGGCTGGTACTCTATTATAGTTCTTCTCTAACTAATAATAGGTTTTTTGTATGAAATTTCACTGTTATATATGGTCTCTCATTTCTGTATCTTTTCAGGTTGATTGTGCTAATTAAGATTTTTCTCAGCATTTCCGCTTCTAGATCTTTTCATGGAGCCTACGCCACTGCTGGAGATCTTGTCTGTATGTGTTTTCTTCCTCTCTTTTTTGGGTTTTTTGTTATGTGTTGTTATTTAATTTATAATTGCTGGTTTTTCATAGGTTTGTTGCAAGCTGTCTCTTTCCTCGAGACCATACATGCTGTTGTCGGTAAACAATTATTAATTCTCCAATGCCACCCATTTTAATTTTTTTTTTAATGCTATGAATAAAAAAATCAGTTAATTCTTATCTTATTTTAGCCTTGCAGAGTTCTGTATTTTGACATCAGTCCCTAATTTGAAGTTTTAAACTGATACTGTCCTTCCTTTGAATATTAAAGTTATAATTAAAATTGATGTTGAAAAGGTGCTTATTAACTTCACATTAACATAGTTATACTTATATTTCAAGGATGCAAACATATAAACGGCTTTTGTTAACATAAGCTAACTTAGATGTACAATCCTAGAGGATATTTTTACTTTATAACGATTTTTTTCTTTTTTCTGGTACAAGGACTGGTTCCTGCTAGTTTCTTGCTAACCTTGATGCAATGGGGTGGAAGGACTCATTTCTTGTTTGCCATTGTTCGCCAGATTCCAGAGGTGATACTTTTATTGCTCAATTCACTATATTTTAAACAAATTGACAATTATTTTGCAGTTCATTTATTAATTGAAAATCTGATGCAAATGGCTGACTAATAAAAAATCTAGGCTTTGAAGAAAATCGTGCAATTAATTAAAGTGTTTTACGTGAATTTTGAGCTGTACAATAGCTTGGTGGGCTAATTGTAATTCATGTTTTTGAAACTATCTAACCTTACTAGGGTTCTGAGTTTGGTTCACTAATCACTATATTGGTCTATTTTAATCATGTAGTATTTTTAATGACACTTTGGTAGGCTTTTGACCTACTACTTCAAAAGAAAATTGCCCGTGTCTTAATATAGTTGTGTTTACAAATTACAGGTTCAGAGTCTACCATCAGTTTTCATAACATTTACTGCGTGGAGCTTATCAGAGGTACCATTAAACAACTAACTCAACATTTACATATTGTAACACATATCAACTCAGATAATTATTTGACAGTGCATGATGCGTTGGAGGTTATTTTTTTTTTTTTCTCTATTTGACAGGTGATAAGATATTCACATTATGCATTAAGCATTTTAAAAGTTTGCCCTTCATGGCTTACCTACTTCAGGTTCATAATCTTATGTGAACTGAATTCCTAAAAAACTGATCAATAAAAAATTCACTTTGTATAAAGTTTTTATGTGTGAGAATGAAACAATCTAACATTCTACTTATATTCCACAGGTATACAGCATTTATTTTTCTATACCCAATTGGAATTGGTCCTGGGGAAAGTAAGTCCAGAAATTTCATACTGGTATCTGCATATACTTATCATTTGCAGGGCTAAATTTATATTTCTATGCTACTGATGCTAAAGTATATGGATGGTACAGTGTGGCTCATGTACCAAGCACTTTCATATGTTAAGGAGAGAAGCCTCTATTCTGACTTCTTCGATAAATTTGCATTCAGCTACTACTCCTTCCTTGTGGTATATGCCCCTGTGAAATATATATATGCCATTTTAATATCTTCAATCTTATTTTACCTTTCTCAAGATTATAGTGTTGTTTGTAACAGGCAGTTCTGGTGTGTTATCCCTTTCTTTGGCTGAAGCTGTATCTCCATTTGTTCAAGCAAAGGAGGTCAAAACTGAAGAAGAAAGAGGGAAGAAAGAAGCTGTAAGAATATAAATTTGTATTGTTTTCACTGGGAATTATGCATGCATGTTGAAATTCACTTCGCTCAAGTAAATTCTGGGCAACATGGGTGGGACCATGTTGTCAGCTTCAAAAGATTGCAGGACCAGTGAAATAACATGCTTGTAGATTGTGAGTAGGGGTTTATACCAATGGGAACTGCACAAATTGCCTATTCTTAAATCAAACCGCGACTGTCTTGTTATTGTGCGGTTATATATGACTCTATCTTGGTGTTTCTTTCAGTAGTAAATATTCATAAGAGCTGCGGATAAAATAGGATATAATTTTAAATATTGCGTTATTTACGATATCAATTTGTAAACTGTGTGTGGAATTTGTTTGAAAAAATTTGTCACTGTACTCTTTTGGGCAAAATCAATATGGTAACTGAGGGTGTGCTCCACAATTGAGGGTGAACCCTCATTAATGGAAGGGGAAGGAAGTGTTTGCACCCTGAATCTGTACCCCCGATTTGGGGATGAAGATTGTCGCCAAAAATCACTACGCATTCACTTCCGCACAGTACGCGTTCATCTCCACTTCCTCTCTGCTTTGTCTGTTCTGAAGCAGGTGAACTCTTCGGACAGCTGCGGTCTGAGTCACGGTTCCCCTCTACACAGTGTTTATTCCTTCCTCTCCCTCCGCATAACTCCAATTGGAGCACACCCTGAATATCCATCCATCTTTTTGTGATTCCATCTCAGAGCTATCCAAAGTTCCAAAGTTCCAATTTTTTTATTTTTTATTTTTGTTTAAATTATGCTGAGATGACATTGTTTATTTTTTCCACTAATTTGCAATGCTTTGAAATGCACAAATAGTAGTTGAAGAGGCAGGTCTGAAATTTTAGATATGGGATAGATGTTATTACTAAATCAAAACTAATCATCACAAGTTCACAAATAACAGGAAAAATGAAATCTTTATATATAATTAATTAATTGGTGAGGAAGAGGTTAGAGGATCCCACTTATATCTACCGCAGTATAGATGCCATTTTTGAAAAGGAAAGAAATATTAGCATCCAATGTAAAGATAAAACAATGTCCCAGCTTTACCAGTATAATGTGGGTGATGGGCTTCTTAACATATCTTTCGATAATTCGAGATTTCAAAAGCCCCTTTCGAGGTTTAGTCCTATCATCCATCATTCTCATCATCTGATATCAGCCCAACTAGGAACTGTCCACCTACTAAACTCCAGTTGTCCAAATGATACATCTATAGACTATGGACAACTGGACTTTAGTAGGTGGAGATTATCAGGTGGATTATTAAAAGAGTACCGAAAGACTGTCATGAGGACTGTATTAGTTGACATTCTCATGAACTGTGATGTCCAATTAAAAAAGGGGATCCTTGTTTTACGGGAGGATCTGTATTCGATATCACAGTTCTTTTACGGTACCATGAAAATGTCAACTAGAACTGTGATACATCATTTCCCTTTTAATATCACAGTTCATGAGAATTTCAACTAAAAGAGTACCGGTGAATGAGCAAAGGATTGCTTTCTGGCATGAGGACTGGGGAGTTGGAATATTGCAATACCAGTTTCCTACACTGTACACATTTGCAATCAGTGGATTCATCACACTAGCGAAAGTGTTGGAAGGTGCTGATATAAGAAACGAATTCAGAGATGACTTATCACAAGAAGCGGTGGATGAGCTGCATCAACTGAACTACTTACTGGTATTGAACCCAATAAGACAGGAAATGGGATCCGTTGGTGCTATCTGGAAATGGGAAGAATCCGGTCAGTTCACTGTCAGGTCGGCATACTATGCACTCAAAAACATGCCAAGAATACGAATCAGCAGGAACAAGCTATTGAAATTGGCGGTACCACCAAGAATGCAAGTATTGCATGGTAACTGTCCCTCAACAGACTAATAACAGTTGATAATCTCATGAAGAGAGGTTGGCAAATGGCGAACAGGTGCGTGATGTGCAAGTTGGATTCAGAATCAGCAGTACATTTGTTCATAGAATGTGCAATGTCGATTAGCGTATACAGAGAGACAAACCGGACTTTGAGTATCAATATGCCAATTCAAGATGCAATAGAGGCACTGGTACAGACTGAGTACACAAGGCAGAGCAGTGAAATACTACTAACAGCTCAATTTGTAATATGGTGCGAAAGATGTGCGAAAATCTTTAGAGGAAACTGTAAGGAGGTGACACAGCTAGTGCAAGAGATACAGGAACAGTGCAGAATAAGCCATATATGAAACTAAACATGAATGAGAGAGCAACTGGCACAGATACCAGTAGTGCTACACAGCTTCAACTGTTTTTGCTTATTGTTTTTCCTTTCTTAATCTTTATTTTTTATTTTATTTTTCTAAGTTCCAGTCAACTAGGCTAGCTCAACACTTCTGAGCCTAGGATTACTTCTTTTCTTTTCTTTGGATAGATTTTATTTTTATTCTCTTTTCTTTTATTGTTACAAAACTTTTGTAATATTTTACCAATTAATCAAACGAGGGCATAACCCAGTCCCTACTTGTATTCATTCATTCATTGCGAGTGTCTCGTTAATAGCTCGGTCCAGTAACAAGCGAGCGAGTCACGATCAAGCCACAAGCTACGAGCTTTTTTGCCACCCGTAAGTGGAGCTTACACAATAGGGATATGTGGTCACATCGGCAACAGTCTCTGATCACGGGATCCAGTTTCTTAAATTCAATCTTACATTAGGTATTTCTGTTTTATGTAGCTAGATGTCATATTTCCTACTGTAAGAAGCTATGACTAGGATTCCAGTGCCTTGCAGTTTTCATGTTCTATTTGTTTTTTAGCTTAATTCCACGAGGACATGTTAGATTTGATGTAAGAATATTTTAATTCAATGAAAACACCTACGGCTTTCGGAAAAAAAAGAAAAGAAAAGAAGCATCTATTACATCCTTGCCCGAAATAAATTGTTCTGGTCCCCCCCCCCCGCCACACACACACACACACAAAAAAGAGAAAAAGATAGAACTATTTTCCCGCAGCTTCAAAACCAACGGGCTCAATCGGTAATGGGCCCAGTCATGGCCTGTTTAAGGACAGCTAATCTTTTCCCTTGCAATCGCAGAACCCGACCCGAATCAGCTCCGCTCCAACAAGCTACCAAAACCCCAAAGGTCCAGAACCCTCACTGCTGCTCCTTCTCTTTCTCGATCGGCAAGTCGCTCGATCCCTCCACCCATCGCCGCCGCTATGCCTCACCGCAAGCTAGGTCGCAATGCGGCCCACCGTGTCTCCATGCTCAAGTATCTCTCTCTACCTCTCTCTCGAATTAGTGTGTTGTTGCTAATTGATCCGTTGAAAATCTAATGAGTAGTAGTATGCAGTTGAACTATGAATGTCTAATTCTGGTAATTTGTTTTGTAATAGGGGACTTGGTACCAGAGGTTTTGTACCGGTTCTTGTGACAGTATTGGTTTCTGGTAATGGAAATCGGTGGGATAACCACTTTATTCCAAAAAAGATCAGTTGAAAATCTCCTTATATTATTTTGTAGGACAATGGTGTCACAGCTGGTGAAGCACGAACGCATCGAAACTACTATTGCTAAGGTACTTCCTTTCTCTCATTTCCTGTGGTGATTTTATTTGAGCTTGGCATTTGCTCAAGCACATGGCGGGCGTTTACTTTTTGGGTAATAAGTTGATACTAATTGGTATTTTTGTTACCTGTTGTTATCCTCTCAGGCAAAGGAAGTGCGTAGGGTTGCTGATAACATGGTGCAGCTTGGAAAAGAGGTGCTTTTATTTTGCTATTCAGATTTAATTTATTAGTTTTGCTCTCAAGTGTGCTTTGGATTGGTCTAATTTCATATCAGGGTGTCTTATAAGAGTATTATCTTTATATGAAATTCTCAGAGATAGCAGTGGGTTCCTTGAAATCTTAAATTACTTTACCAGATTTCTAGTGAAAATAGACAATATCCCTGGGCATTTCTTACCTATTTCTTTGTACGTCATGTCAGTTTTAATTGTGCCTGGATTAATCTTGTATAAGATTTACTTAGATACCAAGCCTTTTCCCATGTCTCACTTATTCATTGTATTCAACCCCAGCTTATCCAGATAAACTATATGAAAAAAAAATTAGGGTACATTGGATGCATCTAGGCGGGCTGCTGCTTTTGTGCGTGGAGATGATGTTCTTCATAAGTTGTTCACTGAACTTGCTTACCGATACAAGTAAATATTAACTTACGAATTGTATTGTTTTTTCGCTGCATGTGAAATACATATCTTATAACATTGTTGCCAGAGATGTAAAAATCATGATGTAAATGTAACAGAGATAGAGCAGGAGGATATACAAGAATATTACGAACTAGGATTCGAGTGGGAGATGCAGCTCCAATGGCATACATTGAGTATGTTTCCTTTTTTGAGTTTCTTAGATATGAATAGTTTTTGTTGCAAACGCTTTTCAATGGTGTTCGGCTTTTCAAATGATGTACAGAAAATTAAGCTTTTATTTGAAACTTTCAATCATCCTACTTTTTAAATTCAAGGATATCCAAAAGCAATTAACTACTGATTAATTGACTGTTATAGTTCTTCTTTTCTGAAAAAACAGTGAACCGGATGTGTTATGGTACATTGGTCCTTGGTAAATGTAAACGCCATATATTTAGCTGGTTGTACCTTCTCAGACTGTTGGAACATTAGACCAGTAGTATATCCACAAAATAATATAATGTATTGTCTAATACCCACAGATTTGTGGATAGAGAAAATGAATTGAGAGAGGCTAAACCAGGAAGACCACAACCGCCTCCACAGCCAATGGACCCGTGGGCCAGGTCAAAGGCCTGTCAGTTCTGGGCTTCTCCTAAAGCCCCCAAGACACCTCCATCAGGATCAGAAGAGTAATGAAAAAATAAGTATTTTTAATAACAAAAAGTGGGGCCCAGATGATTGAAATTTGCTTTACCATAGTGATTTTGTGTCATTTTTTTTATTTTTCTTTTGGTTGTAAAACTATCTTTTCATGTGCAATAATCACCAAAAAGATATTTTGATTACTTTTGCCGATGAGGAGCTTTGCTTCTCAATTTTTTGGTGAAGAAGTGCATGCATTTACTTGGGTGTTGTTATCTTGAACCTTCCCAAGTTTCAATTGATTTTTACAGATGACTGTGTATAATGAGTTTCTTTAGCTGTTTTTTGTATAATATATGTGCATCTTCCTCAATAACGTTGCTTTCTAAATGAATGATTATGCAGACTAATGATTTATACAAGAGATCTTCACAATCTCTATAATTTATGATTTGTTGGGTACTTGGCAATCTCTAGAATTTATGATTTACTGACAGTTGAAATGTAAATAGTTGTAATTAGTATACAATCAGTTGTGTCCAACTTCCTAAGACCTCTATAAATATAAGCTCGTAAACTCATATAAACACTTGCTGAACTGAATAGACAAAATTCGTTCTCTACGGATCTCACGTCTTTAGCACCAAGGCTCCTTCGGCTGCGATTTTGAATAAATATGCTCATATCATATACGTAATATAAAATAGAAATGGAAAGACTAATTGATGCTAGTATGCAACAATACTATGCTTCTGTGCTTGTACGGACCTAATACACGAACAAATATGCATATGATACTTGCATGGGATCATCTCCATTTCATGGATATTTGCCCACAGCTCTGGATGAAGTTATAATAAGACACAACAACATAAGCAGTCGGTGTAATTAGCGGTTCGAGCAGTTCAGAATAATTTTACATCAAATATTGATTCAAAAAATTTAACATCATGTAAATCTCCTCGTTTTGAGGATGTGTACAATACCCGTTAGAGAAAACATGAATCTCATTCTTAATCTCAATCCAGCTAGACCCAGTAATTTTCTTCATGCCTTTCTCCTTAATCTCTCTCCTAATTTGAGATGCATCATCCCATTTACCAATCGCACAGTACATATTTGACAAAAGTACATATGACGAAGAATCTTTTGGACCCAATTCCTTAATCTTCTGAGCAATAAGTTGCGTCACTTCTTTATTGTAATAAATCCGATGGCCCCCGGTAAGGGCTTTCCAGAACCCAATACCTGGTTCAAAATGAACCTCTTCTTCTAAAACCCGCTTCGCATCATCATACCGTCCTGCCCGGCAAAAAAGGTCAATTAGGCTAGCATAATGCTCTGGTTTCAAAATTTCAGGTTGCTCCTTTTTTACTAATCTGAAAATCCGATATCCATCTTCTGTCAAACCAGCATGGTTGCAAGCAAACAGCAACCCATGAAGTGTGTAATCATTTGGTTTAATGCTAAGATCCCTCATCTTTTTGTACAATTGCAATGCTTCCTTGGCCTTCCCATTACGGGCATATCCGCAAATGATCGAGTTCCATGAAACAGTGTTTCTGTTCTCGAGCCTGTTGAACACTAGCATGCTGTCTTCCAAGTTACTGCATTTTGCGTAAAAATTGATAAGTGAATTGGCAACATACACAGTAACTTGTTTATTACCCAGATACTTTATGGCCAATGCATGAAAACTTTTACCCCAGCCAAGAGCAGTTATATTAGCAACAGCAGTAAAAACAGAAGGGAAAGTTTCGGCATTTGGTGGGACCCCTTGTCTGCACATTTCTACAAAAAGATTTACAGATTCTTCGTTCAGACCAAATTGGCTAAAACCAGCAATCATGGAATTCCATGATATAACATTCCTCTCAGGCATTGTTTGGAACAGATTATGGGCATCATGAAACATTTTGTTCTTCAAATAAGCATTAATCAACGTGGTGCGAGTCACGACATTAGGCTCATGAATATCACGAAATGCACCTCGGGCATCTTGTATGGATCCCAATTTGGTGTACTGGTTAAGAAGAGAGCTTCCAACATACAAATTTGAGTTGAGACCCATCTTTACTGCACATGCATGGAGTTGTTTCCCCGTGTTGATGTCGCACAGAGCAGACACAGAGTGTATTGCAGTGCTAAAAGTGAACTCATTGGGTCTAGCATCAGTGGAAAGTAGGTGAGAGAACATGTATATAGAGTCATGATGGCAATTGCAACGAGAAAAGGCACCAATAATAGATGTGGCTGAAACCAAGTCCCAGTTGGTTATTTCCTCGAACAGCTTGCGAGCAATTGTTAATGCACCGCAGTTGAGGTAAAGCCGGGGAAGCTGGTTAAGGTCTCCGAATTTAAGGAGTTGAGCGTGCAATTTCTCGGTCTCGAGTAACGATTTGAGAGAATTTCCTGAATTAGATAGGAGGATTAGATCATGGAGAGAGTTTAACTGTGGGAGCCTGAGGGATTTGACAAGTGATGTTATCATACGGATGCTATATGAGTCTTTGCTTCACTGCACTCGCCCGTCTGGTTACTCTGGTAACACTTTTCAGGGGCTGTTTCGATACGAATCCGTATCCTCTGCATTAACTTAACTTTTGAGCTCGGGGATAATTTCCTGTGTACCCATATGAAACTTTAAAATAGCCAATATCCCGATAGAGGTACCATTATATCCAAGGAAAAAATTTCAATGTACCCATCTAAATTTTCAAAATAGCCAATTTTTCCATGAATATAACATAATATCCAATATACCCATACAAACTAACTTTTTTTCTTATATTCCCATTCATTTATTTTATCTTCTATTTAATTATTTTGAAATCTATATTGACCAATATACTCTCTCCTTCTCTTCCCCTTCTCTTTCACAGTCCCAAATACATTTTACTTGAGATTTTTCGTCAAAATTTTGTTATCTCTTCTAACTATCATTTTCTTCCATTGATTTTTGGACTCTCTTTCACACTCTTCTTCCTTTAATTTTATCTCCATAGCTTGATACCATATGCCACCTTGTACCGATTGACAGTACCAGTCTAATGGATCGAAATACATCTTTGGTACGAATTTAAGTTTTCAACTGATTTGATTTGAAGCAGATAATCCATTTTATTAAATGGAGAAACAGAAAGATCAAACTCTGGATTAGGTAAAAAAAGGTACCATTTTGCAATTTTGCATTTATTAGAATACCTAAAGATTTTACAGTACCAGTCTAAATGATCGAAATCCATCTTTGACATCAAATTAAGTTTTTCAAATGATTTGATTTGGATCACATAACGGTTCGAGCTTAATGGATTCACCAGTATGAATTGAATACACATGTTAATTCATTTTATAGAAAAGAGATTTTTTTTCCTAAATTTTGCATGAAAACTGATAAGTTCAAATGGTTGTTTTGCTTCAGCTGTTCATCTCTAATTTAATTAATGTGCATTTCTTATAAAGAGAAACAAAAAGGTCAAATCCGGGTTAGGTAAAAAAAAAAAAAAAGGGTACCACTTTTGCAATTTTGCATTTATTAGAACAGTAAAGATTTTAATACAAAGAATCAAAAGCCGAAATTAAAAAGAAAAGTTTGACCAAATCAAAATTAATTTCTCAAGTCAAATTCCTCTTTAGAAAGAAACAATACTAACCAAGTATCAATTAAATATGAACAAGAGTTAATAAGCTAAAGGAATCCATATTTTACCTCATGATTTCAAGTGATTAGTAAGCTAAAAATATCAAACAAAAATCATGAACTTCGAAAATTAAGCTAAATTGAAAATCACATATCTCTCTCTCATCACATTATCTTTTTCATTTCTTTTTTGTATGGTTTTATCCAAGATTCTAAATAGCGTTTATCCTGTCATAGTGGGAAGCCTACAAAAAAAGCTATAGCGAAAGCTATGCTACATAGCATTTTTTTATTTTTAGAAAAATATATCATATATTTGTACTAAATATCAACATTATCTAAGTCTCATACAACAATAAATAACATCAAATTGATTAAAAAATTATAATATTCATATTGAACCAACACAAAGTCCAACTTGCGACTCAAAATATCCATAGTAATACTAATATCATAAACTATCGATCTTTTTCTATTCAAAATATATTTAGCATCATGACATAATCTCATAATTTATCTTTTTTCTTTTTAAATTTTAAAATAACCTAGACATCATGGCATAATTAACTATCTTAATCTATTCAAAATATTCAAACTACCATATAGTAAATATCATTTTGTTACTTCAAAAAATATCTTAATATATTCAATCTGAGCCTTTATTTAAAGCCCGTATAAATTGAAAAAAAAAAACCCAGCTCATGTTGCATAGCACGCTGTAGCTTCCTTATTTGATTTCGTTTGATAGATCTCTCATTTAATAATTAATAGTTTAATGTAAAGTTAGTACGTAAAAAAAAATCACGGTTAAAATCCAATCTGAGCCTTTATTTAAAACCCATATAAATTGAAAAAAAAAAAAAATAGCTCATGTTGCATAGCGCGCGCTATTTGCGCTACACGCTATAGCGTGTTTTGATGCCATAGCTTAGCGTTTAGGGTCCAAAAACGCTATAGCGCGCTATTTAGAACACTGGTTTTATCACATTATCTGTTGAAGTTGAAACAAATTAATATGAAAATTAGAAAACCAAATTAAATTTAACGAGGAGTCTAAACGGCCAGGCATGGAGAGAGTGAGGCAGTTCTTCAATCCTCCCAACTGAGCATGCATTCCATATCTTAGAGACAGAGAGAGAAGGTCACCTCTCCTTCATTAGCTCAGTAAGAAAAGGAGAGGAGAGGAGGAGAATAAAATTATCTTCATGTTTGGAAAGGAGAAGAAGTGTGACAGGTGAGTAGTAGTGTGGAGATAATATTAAAGGGAGAAGAGTGTGAAAGGGAGTCCAAAAGTCAATGGAAGAAAATGATAGTTAGAAGAGAGAGAACAAAATTGTGACGAAAAAACTCAAGTAAAACGCATTTGGGACTGTGAAAGAGAAGGGGAAGAGAAAGGGAGAGTATATTGGTCAATATAAATTTTAAAATAATTAAATAGAAGATAAAATAAATGAATGGAGATATAAGAGAAAAAGTTGAGTTTATATGGGTATATTGGATATTATGTACTATTCACGGAGAAATTGGCTATTTTAAAATTTTAGATGAATACACTGGAAATTTTCCCTATATCCAATATCTCCATAAAAGTCTGATTTTCTTTCTTATATTCCCATTCTTTTATTTAACCTTTTATTTAATTATTTTAAAAATACTATTGACAATTTTACCCCTCTGTTTGCAATGGAGATGTCCTGTTCTTCTTCTAATGTTTCCTTCCCGTTAATCTCCTTCCTCCTGCTTTTATTTGGAGAGAACGCATGGAAAAAAAATATCCCAGTTTCCTCCGTGTTTCTCTCTCGCTCTAGGCGGTTCCAGTGACATCAACGCTTCCAGTTGCCTACCTCTATAACTCGTTCATGACATCGATGCTTCCAGAGTAGCAAAGAGAGGAGAAGGAGGTGAACGAGGAAAATTGGTATTTTATCCCATGAACTCTTGCATTTCATTCAATGTTTCCCTCGACTCTCTTGTGTTCAGTTCAATTAGACCCCTGGACCATCTTAAAAAAACGATGATAGGCTTCACTCATATTAGATTAAATTGTGTTATTTCATCTATGCTTTGTTTTCTTTTGCAACTATGTTTTTATAATAACAAACTAGTATCGTGCCCATGCGATGGCCCAAACAGCACAACTCAATCCGGCCCGAGCCCAAGCCCAAGACCATTTTTTTTGGGGTGCTTTTCAGTGAATTTACCCCTTTTCTTCTATATTTCTCTATGGTGGAGTTGAAAATAACACCTATGTACCCATTGAAGCAATATTGTAGGGCTTCTTTCCATGAAAGACCCAAAACATTAATTAGTTATCTACCCCCTTTGAAACAGAACAAAAGTATCTAAGATATTACAAAACGATTAAACACAAATAGAAATGTAATATTAAAAAAATTATTTCCTACAATCTACATGCCTACATAGAAGAGTAAAATTATTTCCTACAATTTCTTTTAGTACATATCTTAAAATATTAAACTTGAAATTACACAATCCTATAAATTAGGAATAAATTTACGTAGTAAAATGCTTTCTTAAGCTTCCTTGGACAAGTCAATCATCCTATATCAGAAATACCTTTTGATTGCTTCGAGCAGTAAAGAACTATATATATATGTAGGCATTTTACCAACAAGCAGTAAAAAGACGGCGATTTTTATTAATATCCCTAAAACAAATCAAAATTTTAAAAATGCCCCTGCTCCCAATTTTTTTTTAAAAATGCCCTGACCGCCTGGGGTTCGGGCGGCCCAAAAAAGCCTGTGAGGCGCCACCCCCTGGGGCGGCCCAAAGCACAAGTGAGGCGCCACACAGAAGGGCGCCTCATGTGTGTGTTTTTTTTTTTTTTTTTTTTTAGAGAAATCTTAGTATTTTGATTTGAATAATTTTGTGAAAAAAGTTTAGGGTTTATGTATATGTGTATGTCAAAAAATAAAATATTATGAGTATGTCAAAAAATGTAAAATTTGGTCTCCAAGCATATTTTATAATAGATTGAACATCTAACGGTTTTAATTATATTGTTACGCTTTTAATTATATTGTTCAACTTTAATTGTATTATTAAACTGTGTTACAATAACGAAATGTAAAGTGCAAACAACATAAAATATGCGCGCCAATGTAATACAGCGGTCCCATAGTAAAAATACTACAATCAGAAATATATTACAATAAACAAAAAAGTTCACACAAGCAAAATAGCAAGTTTATCTGCCCCTACCACGACGTCTCAATAAACCTAACAAACGACTAGTTGTACTGGTATGAGCTGCAGGTGCGACATTACTTGTAGAGGCTTGGCTACTAGATGATTGGCTCGGAGGAGGGGGGGGTTGTGTTCTACCAGTTGCTTCAGCAACAACTCTAGCATTTTCTCTTTCGTTGTGCGCGTTTATGGCATCTGAAAATAAGAATACAATTCAGTTAGTAATATAATAAAATCATAAATGAATTCCGAAAAATGCTACATACCTGCGTTGCGCCTGTCAGAAACGGAACGGCGAGCCTGATTTCCCGATGGCCTCCTACCACCCATCTCGTCCATGGTCATTATAGCACGTTTGTGTCTCCTCTTCCCCTTCCTTATCCATCCTTCTGAAGGGAGTATTCTATCACCGACATATGCAGGCCACTCGTGCTGATCGGGATAAGAATGGAAAGATCCACCCCAAGTGGAAGCAAGGTAATCGGTACGGTACATGTCAGCAACATAGTGATCCTCGCAGTAGTTCCTCACTCGGCATACCGCCATCACGTGACTGCATGGTATGTGACTTAGTTGGGGTCCCTGGCATGTACAGGTTACCGCCCTGGCATCTCCGAATTTAACCACGTACTTGCAAGCCCTCTTGACAAACGCCATAGTGTCGTCTGGTTTACGGCTGGTAGGAACGTACTCATTTGGATTTTGCACTTCGAATTCTGTTCCATCATTACCCATCGGGATCACGGTCATAGTTGCACCTTTGTCCCTGTGTCGTCTTAGTTTCTCCTCCACCCTTGTTGAAAATGACTGGTTCATCCTTATTAATTCTGCGGCCTTAGCACGTCGTTCCTGAAACCAGGCATTTAACTTGTAGAATGTGTCTTCTACAACTGCAGCCACAGGCAACATCCGGCTCTGCTTGAATACTGCATTCAGCGACTCGGACCCGTTGGTGGTCATAATTCCCCAACGCCAACCTCCATCACGGGATTGATATATTTTCTCGTATGCTGGATCTTCGTTGACATCTCGGGGATTATTTTTGCCCACCTTCATTAAGTAGAGATTTGCCTTTGGCATGTACTACATAAAAAATAAGGAAATAGAATAATGTAAGTAAACAATTGTACTAAAAAAAATTGTTTTCTTAAAGTACAATAATATATGTAAACAATTGAAATACATGTACCTTTGCAAAACTGCTAGTCATCTCTACCACCCTTCTCGGCTTTTTCTTTCTGCAATTCCATCTAAATGTATCAGTAACCCACTTGTCGCCCCCGGTTGCCTTGGAAAGGTTCTCCGCAACGTGTTGCATACACAACCTGTGCACACACTGGCCAGTACGTGTTGACCAACCGTAATCTTCACGATCAAAAACATATTTTATTCCTTTGTGCTGGTCTGATATCACGCAGAAAAACTTCCCTTCCCCAATCACCCGTCTTCTTAAAAACTGCATAAAGAATCCCCAGTTCTCGCCGTCCTCTTTATGAACAATTGCAAACGCCAAAGGCAACAGCTGGTTCTCAGCATCATATGCGCATGCTATCAGTAGCCTCCCCTCGTAACGGCCAGACATGAAGCATGCATCAATGCTGATAACGGGTCTGATGTATGGCACAGCCTGGATACAAGCACCGAAAGCCCATGCTATGCCCTTGAATTGTTGAGCTCCCTCTATTAGTACTCTGTCTTTATCAAAAAAAGGGCCATGCCATCGCTCATATATGGTGCCGACATTTGTACTTGCCATGGCCTGGAGCAATGGTGCCAGATAGCCATACGAATCCTTCCAACTACCGAATATCCTGCAGATAGCAAGTTCACGACCTCTCCACAGCCTGTTGTATTTTGGGATTACATATTTGTATTTGTGTCTGACGGTCATAGCCACCGCCTTGATGCTCATCGATGGATCCAACTTAATGTCCTCCTCAATTGCATCGGCAATTAGTGATGTCGTCAGCTGCGCATGGTCTGTCCTTGTGGACGCAGACTTGCATGTATGAGGTGGTTCACACTTCTTAATCATCCATGCTTCCCCTGAACCCACAGGGGTTGCAAAAAGGCGGAACTCGCAGCGCGGGTGAGTTTTACACAGCACAACTAACCTTGTTCGGTCCCTTTTGTGTAGTATACATTCCCAGTTGCCGTGAACATGAGTCTCATTTATTTTCTTTACAAGTTCGTCTATGTTGGTATAAACTTGCCCTGCGGCAAGTTCTTTATTGTATTCAACACGAGGACCGAAGAAACTAATGTCTGCCTCTTCGAAAGCTGTGGTGTCGTTGAATGTGGCGACCGGATGCTTACTTCCCCGATCTGTAATCGGGAATTTTTCTGCCCTGGATAAACCTGGTACATTTGCATCACCATCTGATAAGTCATCAGCTTCCCAAACCCCTTGGTATTCGTCCCCCGTTTCCATTTCCCTTTCTGGTATGGCATCAATAGCATCAACATCAATATCAATATCATTTTGATTAACGGGTACCGGTCCTGACTCTGGCATAGTTGGAAATCTAGGGATTATGGGTGTCTGTCTGGGTGGTGGTGGCAACTCTTCAGTATTTTCTGGGGAGTTGTGGTACCCCTGGTTGTCATAACCGGGGCTGTGGTACCTCTGGCTGTCATAAGGGGACTGCTGGTGATATTCCTGGTTGTCATAAGGGGATTGCTGGTGGTACTCCTGGTGGTCATAAGGGGAGTGCTGGTGGTACCTTTGGTTGTCATAAAGGGAGTGCTGGTGGTACCCCTGGTTGTCATAACCCGAATTGTCATAACTTGAAGGTCCCGCCCCAGCCGAACTTGAAGGTCCAGCCCTCGTCCGGGGAACCCTCTTCGAATATATGTCCATCACCGGGACCCCACAAGCCACAAATTGAGTATACACAACTCTCCACAAATTGGCATCTGTTATTGGAAACTTAACAAAGTAAGGTCTACCCCCCCACACGTGAGTTGTCAATCCGTGTAGCCAATTCTATTTCATACCTGTTGGGGTTTACATATGTCTTTTCGTATATTAGCTCCTTCAGTTCCTCAAATGTGGTATTTTCATTAATCTCGAAGCCAAATGCGACTTCTTTCGTGTAATGCACGCCATCTTCATCCCTTTTCTAGCTTGCCGCCGACATACAGTGCAACTAACATCTCTTCTTTAACAAACTACATTTAAAAAAAAAATTACAAGTATTACATGACATAATAATGGGTACAATAATAAATGACTAATTGAAAAATAAATGACTAATTGAAAAATAATTAAAAAAAATTTTAAAAAAATTACAATGTTGCTACAGTACGTGTACAGCAATTGCTACAGTAAATATACGGTACGCTACAGTGCTTGTACAACTAAATTGCTACCCTAAACATACAGTACGCTACAGACAATGTACAGTAGGCAACAGTAAATGTACAGTAGGCAACAGTAAATGTACAGTACGCAACAGTAATTACAACAGTAAAAAATAACTACAGTAATGACTAATTATTATAATTAAAAAACATACCTATTCACTCAGTTTCTCGCCTCGAGCGAAATTCTCAAATCGAGAAGTGACAGAGGCAGAAAACGGGGTTTAAATCAACACACACATGAGGCGCCCTGCTGTGTGGCGCCTCACTTGTGCTATGGGCCGCCCCATAGGGTGGCGCCTCACAGGGAATATTGGGCCGCCCTGGGCCCAGGCGGTCAGGGCATTTTTAAAAAAAAATTGGGGACAGGGGCATTTTTAAAATTTTGATTTGTTTCAGGGATATTAATAAAAATCTTCAGTAAAAAGAAAAGGGAATTTTATTTTGCCACGGGTAGAGTGGAATAATATGGTACCATAATGGGGAGAGGGGGGGGCGTCCGACGCCCATCGGATCACTTTTGTGTTCGATGGGTTCTCTTCACCGTCGGATCTGCTTTAAGATTCGTGCCCGCAATTTTGCGTCTACTTTAAAATCCGTACACACGAATTCTAAAGCAGATCTGACGGTGAGAGAACCCATCAAACACAAAAGTGGTCAGATGGCCATCGAACAGCCCCCTCTTCCACCAGAATGAGATTGAGATGCATGGAGGATATTCTTTGGTGTACAATTTCTCCAGCTAGCCGTTTTTATTCCCACCAAAGTAGTGAGATGATTAATTAGTACCATTCGTTTGGCTTTCTAGCAAAGACTATTCAATGATCACAAGCAGATTGCCAACTTCTATATACTTAGTGCAACAGACTTGCAAACATCTGCGACAGCTGTTTTGAAAAACAAGCGGGTGGTTCCATTGCCATTGATGTGTCTTACTGTGACAAGAGATTATCTAAAGTGATGATGTAATTAATTAGCACCATACACGTTTTCAAATACAACATTCAAATCTATAAAGATATTTAACATTTGAACGACGGTGCATGTGATGTGGGTTCTCCGTCATAGCCTAAGTTACATGCATGGTGTACGTGCTTGTTACAAACAAATTAAAGAAGATGTCAGATTATTGCAAGCGAATGGTATCGTGATTTGAGCACCATTGGTATTTTTAAGATTAAATTGGATTTTTATAATTCAGTTAGACACCAATAATAATAAAATTAAGTCAAGATGTCCATTTATCCCTGGCCTCCATTTTAGAGACCAAACCCCTTTTAAGATAAGAGTCTATAGTTTTAAAAACTACATAATACAAACTAGAATTGACACCAAATCGCAAAGAATATTTAAGAATTATATATGCAATAGTAAAGTAATATTTTACACGCATTTTCTTTCATGTCATCACAAACATAATATTCTTGGGATTCTAAATGTGCAGGAGGTTTGCGCAATCAAAAACCATAATTTTTTTTTATTGAGTCGGATTTTGAATGTGTAGTCATGAATCCAATTATATATGCATGCATGCAAGTGCTCACAAAAAATAATTACACGTACAGTGTGACTTTTTTATGTAAGCACTCAAAGTATAAAATTGGATCCACATTTGTGCAAGTAGGAACAATACAAGTTATTTACCTAGACAAAATTAGACTTATCTCTAAGAAAGTAATTGGGAATAAATATATACACAGGCACAGACACACATGAGCTTTGTACTATGAGCAACAATCATAACAATTGCAAGCTAAAGTTTTAACAATTGCAGTTTTCAAAATTTTCAAACAAAATTAATTTGAGTTTTGTGCATATTTGATTAAATTATATTGGGTATACATTTGAGTTATCAGAAGTTAAAACAGGAAATATGTATAAAATTTGGAGGGATAAATAAGTAATTTTATAATTTTTTTAGTGGTATATATATGAAATTCTCCCATATTAATATTGGCAGAATTTCATGAAAGATAATGCAAATCAGATATGTGTAGAATGAGATTTGAGTTGTCCATTAGAATCTAGCACGATTTTTAAAAGCAAACCTCATGTATTTCAAATAAATACCGAACTGAATTTGGCCATCTGCTAGGTGCAAGTATTCTATTATCTTAGGGGATACTCATACATTTTATTATTTTACCATATCATAATCAACAAATTTTGTAAATTCCAAAACCTTAAGAAACAAAAATATGAATAACAAAATTTATAAAATTATTTGTTTATCTAAGCTGCATTCTGTACCAACCATTTTCAGGATATAATACGAAAAATTAATGTTTTGTTACACAATGATATTACTTTAACAAACACAAATGAATTATTTATATGCTAAAATCTTAATTAGGAGAGAATAGAAGAGAATTCCAGAAATTGATAACCAGAAAATGTACTCCTAAGATGCAAAATCATGTTATCAAAAGTAATACAAGAAATGTTTTTGTTCAGTTTCACTTTTTTTTTTTATTGTAATTAGATTTTGAGCTTATCATAGCACAGATATCAATGCAGAATTGAACAGTGGATCTTCTCATCAGACTATATATTTGTTCTCTCAAATATAATAATTGAACAGAATTGAACAGTGGATCTTCTTATAATAATTACGTTTTTATAATAACATATATATAATTAGAATCAGACTATATATTTGTTCTCTCAAAATTTTTTGAATAAGACTTCCTATAAAATTGAAAAGATCTTTCCAAAAAAAAAAAAAAAAATTATAATTTGGGGCGATTAGATCAGATGGTACATGAGAAGCTTTATTTCTTCTAACGAATTATATAATTGACGGCCCAAAAACATGCTTCGACTTGTTAAAGGACAGACCCACTATAGAATTCTAGCTTTAATTAATTATCTTCTTCATGTTAAGATTGTCATATATATAACTTGGTAATTAACCTCGCTCTTAGATCGATTCCTTCACGAAAGATACGAGCTAGTTATTTACTTATTTCAGAACAAATTGATGAATTGTCTTCTTAAAAGAAATAGAAATTAAGCTAGCTAAGCATGCAAGAGTAAAATATCAAATTTTATAATTAATTCCGGCCAACATGCACATGGAAACATAAAAACATGCATAAAGAAAAAGAAAATTAAAACCATTGACAATTAATATAGATTAGCTAATTACAAGGGGCTGATGATGACATATATATAGTACCAGCTAGGAGAAATTAATCAGCTTTCAACAGAATCATCCCTGACCGAAAACAATAATAGCGATAAATGAAGCGACCCAAACAAAGCAAGGAGACTGCTACAAAAGGTTGGCACTGTCGTCAAGTTAGATTGGGGGTAGGATTGGGACACCGTATAAGAAACATAGAACTTTCTCTCGGTATATTAACCAAGATACCGTATAAGAGAATCTTTAACATAATTTCTTTTCACTTTGCACTAATATCAAAATTTTTCCTGAATAAGTCCGAGTATCAAAACAGCTGATAATAATAAAAAAAGAAGATAATTTCTAAAAATAGCAAAAATTACAGTCAGCTTAATAAAACAATTGAAAATCTACAGACCACTGTGGGGACGGTGGGGTCTCTGGCTTGCCGTGGGTCACATTATTCCTCCATATCGTCAATCGGAGGAGGTCCCTCCTCTCCTTGGTAATTCCATTCTTCTTGATCAGCATTTGCCGGAAACTCCACCTCCCAGCCCTGTGGGTCCCACCCATCCACGAAAGGGTCCCACCCGTCCACTGGTGGGGCATCAGCTTCCTCTTCATATCTAATCGTCAGCAAAATCAAAATCACAGCTATTGTTATCTCTCCCAGTTGTCTAAGGAATGTCACACCCAGACGAGACGCGATAACATGATAGGATGCGAGGGCGACAAATGAATATAGAAAAAGAAAGAATTTCATTTTCTTGAAATCTTGATTTTACGACGGAGATAGAGTGACATGCGGGGTCCACCTTTAATTTGTGGAGTTATATATATATGAACGTACCGCGTCTATCCGTGATTTTCATTTTTACCCAAAAAAAAAAAAATTTAATATAAATAACCACGGATTAGCAGGAATTTTATTTTTGCCCAAACCGTATAGAATATTTACGGTCCGAAGCTTTTTTTTTTTGGACCGTATAGAATATTTACGGTCCGAAATTTTTTGTTTTGGGAATTGAATGAAGTTTCGTACGAAAATTGACCTATATACAGCTTTGATATCTCATGATCTGTTTGGAGATTTCGTACGAAACTTCACAACCTTGTTCTATGATGTCAAGACTGCATGCCGGTCAATTTTCACAATTTGCTTTGTTATATAATGATATTACTTTAACAAACACAAATGAATTATTTATATGCTAAAATCTTAATTAGGAGAGAATGGAAGAGAATTCCAGAAATTGATAACCAGAAAATGTACTCCTAAGATGCAAAATCATGTTATCAAAAGTAATACACGAAATGTTTTTGTTCAGTTTCACCTTTTTTTTTTATTGTAATTAGATTTTGAGCTTATCATAGCACAAATATCAATGCAGAATTGAACAGTGGATCTTCTCATCGGACTATATATTTGTTCTCTCAAATATAATAATTGAACAGAATTGAACAGTGGATCTTCTTATAATAATTACGTTTTTATAATAACATATATATAATTAGAATCAGACTATATATTTGTTCTCTCAAAATTTTTTGAATAAGACTTCCTACAAAATTGAAAAGATCTTTCCAAAAAAAAATTAATTATAATTTGGGGCGATTAGATCAGATGGTACATGAGAAGCTAGAAATTAAGTTGGGTATTATTTCTTCTAACGAATTATATAATTGACGGCCCAAAAACATGCTTCGACTTGTTAAAGGACAGGCCCACTATAGAATTCTAGCTTTAATTAATTATTGTCATATATATAACTTGGTAATTAACCTCGCTCTTAGATCGATTGCTTCGCGAAAGATACGAGCTAGTTATTTACTTGTTTCAGAGCAAATTGATGAATTGTCTTCTTAAAAGAAATAGAAATTAAGCTAGCTAGGCATGCAAGAGTAAAATATCAAATTTTATAATTAATTCCGGCCAACATGCACATGGAAACATAAAAACATGCATAAAGAAAAAAGAAAATTAAAACCATTGACAATTAATATAGATTAGCTAATTGCAAGGGGCTGATGATGACATATATATAGTACCAGCTAGGAGAAATTAATCAGCTTTCAACAAAAACATCTCTGACCGAAAACAATAATAGCGATAAATGAAGCGACCCAAACAAAGCAAGGAGACTGCTACAAACATCGGCAACAACAGTCGAGCTGGTGTTGAAGCCTTGATGGCATCATAATTCTGAACAAGTAGTCGAAAACAATCACATAAACTGACCAAGATGGCGAAAACAAGCACGGTGGTTGCTACATCCATGATGATTAATTTGCTACGTACATCCATGATGGTTGCTACATCTAATATTATTGTGATAATGGCGATTAGCGTTATGACGATGGCGGCGAACTTCATGCACTTAAGAGCTCCTTCCATCTCGCTTCGCTAGCTAGATCTCTTCTCTCTCTTTTTGGTGCTTTTTGAAATTGACACAATTAATATATATGGGAGCTGAGGAGACAAATTAATTGTGGAATTTATAGATAATTTCTTTTAAGATGGATTTCAAATAAAGCCATATATATATAGTATGGTATGTACATAAAAATATTTCTTATGATCAAGAATAGAAAATTAATTTGTCAATGCAAAATTAGAAGCGCCTCTTTTTAATTTATATATCCCAATTTGTTGTAATTTCCAATTGTTATATATGGCCCAAATTATAAAGGTTTTAGCTGAACCATTAATTAAGATGCATAATATAGAGGAGATATATAATATATTTATATATAATATAATATATGTATATGTATATGTATATATAATATAATAATTAGCATCTTCGTCTTAAACTCAAATATAAATCCGAGAACCTAGACTAGTATATATTGTTAAATATTTAAAGATATATCCCTGTGACGCGACACCCAACACTACTACACGGTAGGATCATGTGCTTGTGATTCGAACAAAAGTAGCACTAGCGTATAAAAGGTATATTTTATCTATTAGAGAAAGTTTTACACTATCATTAGATGTTTAACAACAATTAAGACTAGGTCAGAAATTTGTATCTTATTTGCATAAATCCCATAAAAATCAATTTGCATATTTTTCCTTTTTTGCATTTTTATTTTCGCTTTCCTTATTTGCATAAAAACCCCAAAAATATCAATTAGTATATTTTTTCTATTTTATGCATATTTAATTTAGCATATTTATTTTCAGTACTTGCATTTTTAGGAGTAGAGACTACTTTGTCTTTGCCATGGGTTTATATTTGGAGCTAAAAACATAGAGCATTGGAAAACTTTCAAGGATAAAAGCACAAATCGATGCAACCACTGAACCACACATGGTAAGAACCTTTCGTTTGCTATACAAGTTGACGCATGACGGACTAGAAATACTAAGGGGAGATGATCAACACACGAAGGCCACAAATTTAATATGTGCGGCACACCGCATGCCGCATGCTAGTTTTAAATTAAAGTTCGAAAGCGAGACGAAGATATTTTTCTTCCTTTTCAGTTTTCATTCACCTTGAAAACACGTCGAACCTGACGAAGGTCATAAGTGAATTTGGGATTAGGCCCGTGCCTTTTCCAATTTAGACGGATCATAAGCCCATCAATTCGATTGTGGGCCGAACCCGCCTTCCTCCGTTGTCACCTAAGTGGCAAATGGTCGCTCGCAAACTGTTCGACAAAATGCCCGACCAGGACGTGGCCTCTCAGTTGCCGTCGCAATGCAATGATATCATGTTCTCTTACCTGTTTGACACGCCGGTGCTACCATGCATTTGTTCTAACAGCTCGAAGAATTTTGAAGAATGATTGGCCTCTCCCCAAATTGGGACCATTATGAACCCGTCATGCACGTGAGTGTACAAATTAGCCTAATGCCATGGCTCGCGATAGACAAATCAAAGCGTACTTGATGAAAGAGATGTTTAACAATGCATTTTTGCATATACTGCTAATACATCTGTTCTTTTAAAATAGCCAGGTAATTGTAATTGGTATTTATTTTGTAACTGTTTACCACCTCCTTTGTAAAAAGTGCTATCTTGGACTTGGAAAGTAGCAAGCTTAGGCAGAGAATTTAATTACATGAAAATTAAGTTTTGGCGTAAATGTGCATAATTGTTATATAAGAGTCGCGGCTTCAAAAGTAACCAATAAAGGACAAACTGAAAGTGTTAAATCAGAGCACTGTGCTTTGAATTTTATTTATAACTTCTGTTTTATGTCATACAAGAAGTGCAGCTTTGAGCTTTGACAAAGATTTTGGAATTCTCTGTGGCTGTATAAAAAATAAGCTTTACTGTATAAAAATCCAATACGGAATTCTCTGTGGCTGAGATAAATTCGTACTAAATCCGCAATATGTGGCCAACTTCTTTTCCAGTTCTTTTTTGTTTTTACTTCCATCACCCACTAATAGATAAATCCAAAATTCATAGCCTAATGAGTATGGTGACAGAGAAAGTAAGCCAATAAATGGAGAAAAAAAAAGAAAGGGATTAAATTTTAAAAGAGTTACAGTGTAATAATCTGATTATTACATCTCTTTGAATGGATTGCCTTTTGCTTGGCTCCCCCTCCCTGCTTCATTCCATCCCCAATCCAAGGTTTGATACTATAATTCATTAGTCTCACTTCTTATTTAGTTGAGAAGAATTGGTTTATACCTGGTAATATTTGATTTTCACATCAGCTTTCAGAAATTATTTGGAGGCTTCCACAACACAGGATTCGGATTTGTCAAAAGGGGGCTTTTTAAGCTGCAATGCTACACAATTGGAGGAGGGACTGATTTTGTACAAGAGGATCCTTTAAAAGGGAGGGATAACGGATCTGTTTTCGGCCTATCGGATTCCTCTTTCAAAACCATTAGTGCTGAAATCACCCAAGAAACTACAGATTTTTTTGTTAGTGATGCCGAAGGCGATCCTGATCGCCCTTCTGATGGCTACTCCTCTGTTGATGAGGCTGTCAGAGCTTTACAGGAAGGAAAGGTGAGAAAAATCAGTAAATTTACTATTTAGGAAATACTGTAAATAATCCTTTTCCCTTTTTAGGAAAGGGCTGATTAAATTTAAGAATTAATATATTCTGTCATATGTCATGACATTTTTATTACTGACATTGTAATTTGTGTTTATTAAGGATACATTTATTTTTCTACTTCAGTGTTGTGCTGTTGGTTTTAGTACTTGTTACCTAGCAGCTCTAATGATAATACCTTTTATTTTTTTGTTAAGATATTCAAGGGAAATCCTGATCCACAATCCCCAGTCAAATGCAAGAGAGAACTGTACATTTAATTTCAGTTATATATGCAGTTTGTGATAGCTGTAGATGATGAGAATGGAGTATATGAAGGAGATTTAATAATGGCAGCTAGCTTAGTTAAGCCTCAATCCATAGCTTTCATGATTAGACATGGATCGGGAATTATATCAGTTGGCATGAAGGAAGAAGATTTAGAGAGATTAATGATCCCCATGATGTCTTCCTTCACAGAAATCGAAGACATCTCGGCAGCTGCTTCCACAGTCACTGTGGTAACATTATTATTCATTTTTTTTTACTTCTTTTTAATCTTTCACTGATAGAAAGTTTAATAGGGTATCAGTTGTACATGGTAACTGCTGATGCATGTGCCTGAATAGTTGCAAAATTGGATATTCTAGGTTGGAAGGATGAATGTACAAATTCAAATTAATGGCAGGGACTTCTGTGCAAAAACAAGCATTCTAATTATTAGCATTTTTTTTGGAAGAAGAAAAGGCATAGCCCATTTCATTAAAGAAACATATAGTGTTCACAGACAAAATAACCAGTTTAATCCCTAGATAAACATTGATCTCAAAAGACAGCTAAGCAATGTTTTTTAAACCACATACAAAAACTGCAGGTAACCACTGCATTAGCCAAACTGCATCAATGGCATTACTAAACTATATATCTGGATAGGGATATGTTAATTACAAAAAGATCCCCAGGCTCCCTGTTGCCTCTAATCAGCATCTATCACCACCAAAGGCACCTCCTTGTACACCTCCAAAGGAACGTGGTCCATATCCTCTGGCAGCCAATCTTGCACCTCCTCCTTGATCTTGCCATCTACAGCCCCTGTCCAATACAAAATAGTAGAATTTAATACTCTAAATCATAGCTCTATTGGTCTTGACCCTAGATATTCTAAGAAAGCAAAGTTCATTTCTGTGAGACAAGCACACTAACATAAAGCACTCATCAAAGGTCATAATTCCTGTATGGTGTTCCATGTGTTTTTTTCTCTACTCTGACTGTCCATTATTCAATTTAGGATGCAAGAGTGGGTATATCAACTGGGGTATCAGCCGAAGACAGAACAAAAACAATTCTCACACTCTCGTCACCGGATTCAAAACCGGGAGATCTGAGAAGGCCGGGTCATGTATTTCCCCTTAAATACCGAAATGGAGGTGTTCTTAAAAGAGCCGGTCACACCGAGGCCTCAGTGGATCTTGTTTCTCTTGCCGGATTGCAACCCGTGTCTGTTCTCTCCACAATTGTCGACCCCATAGACGGCTCCATGGCTGGACTACCTGCCTTGAAACAGATGGCCATGGAATATAACATGCCTATCGTATCGATTGCAGATTTGATCAGGTTAGTATATAATCACCTTAAATTTAATGTCTATTAAATAATGTATTTTTCCGTTGACGTGAATGGTTTAATGTGCCGGAATAGTATGCTCCAGGTATAGGAGGAAGAGAGAGAAACTAGTAGAGTTGGTGGCTATCGCCCGGTTGCCAACAAAGTGGGGACTGTTCAGTGCTCACTGTTATAAATCAAAATTAGATGGCACCGAGCACATTGCAGTTGTTAAGGTACAATCAGTTGCTTGTTATGTGTCTTTATAACAAAGAATCAATTCCAAATAAATTCAGCTTATTATTATATTTCCTAGGGAGATATAGGAGACGGGCAAGACGTACTGGTACGGGTTCACTCGGAATGCCTAACAGGTGACATTCTTGGGTCAGCTCGGTGCGACTGTGGCAACCAGCTCGATCAGGCGATGCAATTGATCGAAAAGGCCGGCAGAGGGGTTGTAGTCTATTTGCGTGGCCACGAAGGGAGAGGCATTGGATTGGGTCAGAAGCTTCGGGCTTATAATTTGCAAGACCTAGGAAGTGACACAGTCGAGGCAAATGTCGAATTAGGTTTGGCGATTGATTCGCGCGAGTATGGAATTGGTGCTCAGGTAGACTTATTCGTTTTTTTTTTGTTTTTCATACTAAACCATTAGTGCTAATTCTGAAAGACAATATCCAACAATTCTTAGACTTTCAACTAAACCCGGATTGTTTTCCCGAGGCACTGGTAAACAGCATGCAACCATTAGATTAACTGATTGCCGACCCTACCCCTGACAGCCTGCAACCATTGAATTTACGTAACAGTTTTGAGTTTGAAAGAAAAAAAAGGCATGTATGTATGTATTATATATAACCTAGTTTTTAGATGGATGTTATTTGCAAATGACCCAAGCTTATTGTTAGTTGCAAATGCATGTGTAATCTACAAAAAAAAAAAAAAAAAAGTACGTGCAGAATTCAGATTTACAAACGTGCTCCCATTGTGAGAAGTAAATTTATGTACATTGTTCTGTTTTCTTGTAGATCCTTAGGGATATTGGTGTACGCACAATGCGGCTCATGACAAACAACCCGGCAAAATTTGTTGGTTTGAAGGGGTACGGCCTTGCAGTGGTTGGAAGGGTGCCGGTTATCTCCCCTATTACAGCTGAGAACCAAAAATACCTGGAGACGAAACGGACGAAGATGGGACACGTGTATGGCTCTGATCTACCAGGCAATTTGTCTGAATTCAGTGACTTTGATTTGGACGTTGAAACTCAATCAAAGGATGAGCAATAGATCTTGCAAGTGGCTGGCTTTATTTTTTACTTTTTCCCTTTCTCTTTACTTTATTTCTTTCGCGTTGATAGAATGAAATTTGAAGGCTTCAATAGTTTATAAAAAAGAAACAAGAAGAAAGATAATACAGAAGGTCATACACTCATACTGAAGAAAATATGAATTCCTGATTAAAATATATTTAGCTCAAATTGAATTTTTCATTATTTTATATTTTATAATGACGTACTTTTACGTGAACAGAAGGTCTCAATAATACATTGTAATATTTTTTAATGAAAAATATGAAATTGTATATATTGTGAACAATGGAATTAGAATCAAAAGGCAAAGAATGTTCTCTCTTCGTATGCGCGAACTACAAAAACAATTGATGCATATCTTACTTTTCCCAGATTACACAGTTAAAATAAAAAAGATAGACAGAATTATATAAAATTTTATTTTACCAAATTACATGTTGCTTTAACCTTATTTTTTTAAGTAAAAGTCGGAAATTAAGTTACCAAATTGTTTAATATCCACAAAATTATTTCTTTCGGATTTCAAATTTGCAACCTTTCACACGGAACATTGTCTTTGTCACTTAACCAAAAGGTGGTCCTCAAATATTGTTTTAACCAAATTTATCAAATCATTCTGAAATTACATGCTCTAACCGGATAGTACTAATTCAGAATGTAAATAACGTGACAGTAAACTTAACAGAGCCAACATGCATAATTTCACAAACAAACAAAAAATGTTCGACAGCGTTCTGCTTCTCCAAAATACAGCAATATATCAAGACTGTACTGTGCATTCTTTCATTTTTTTTTCCACAGAATTCAATATCCATGAAAACGGGAAATATGCACGAATCTGGAAGTTATCGGATATGATAATTTTGTTGTGTACTGCTTGATTGGTGTCAAATAAGCTGCAGCAATTTTTTTTTATCTATTTTGGGAAGTTCGAACTTGAAATAGGCCAGTAAACAGAAATGATTTTATTGTGATTTCAAATTACTTTGACGTAATTGTTTCGGTTTCAAATAAAAAAAGAAAAGAAAATACATAACTACCGAAAACTAAGAAATTTAAACTATCATTTAAGCTTCTTCAACATTGGCGAACTCTTAAGAATTCAAATTTCCATTTGAAAAAATAAAAATGAACAAATATAAACAGTGAGATCCGTCAAGTTCTGAAATACTGGGTGTTCTAGCAGCAAAACTAGTGTTGACAGTTCCTAAAATTAGAATAATATAAATACGGAGTCAGAATTTAGTCATTATTTGAATTTGGTACCATTTAGTGGAGTACAGTACTCAGAATTTTGTAAATTTCATTTAAATTTTGTTTATTTTAATTGAGTATCTAAGATCTTACGGAACTCAAATTATAAAAAAAAATCATGAGAATATGAGACGCATACCAAACATAGATTATATTTGAAATGTAACTCCAAAAGATGAACGTTTTTAATTTTCTGGAGTAACGTAGTTATTCTTTTCTGTGGAAGCTTGGGTTTGAGAATCTCTCATATTTAGGTTGAGGAAGGGTAGAGAGGTCTACAAGTTATTGTGCCACCTCTCAGACAGCGCCGACGTACGTACTGCTTCCTTCATCACGAGCAGCCCTAAAATGATGAGAAGTATTGGGTTGGACAAACCGCTAATGAAGTCCATTGCGATATCGAGGAAGAGTATACAACAGGTGAAAAAAAGTGGTGAGTGTGGATTCGAGCGAGAAAAAAGACGAGACTGTGGCTATGAAACCCTAAGAGAGATAATTGAATAGGGAGAAGAGGCTGAGGTGCTAAAGAGTTATTTGATTAGACGTGGAGGTGTTGAGAATTAAAGACAGAGCAAAAATTGAAGAGGCGCCGAAAAAGTAAAAACCCTAAGTAGTAATTATACACGGTTCCAAATAAAAATAGTGTAGAATGAAGTTTATAAACATGATTTCTACTAAACCGTGTATATTTTACAAAACTAGATGCGAAAAACGAAAATCCTAATTCACAGGTTTTATACAACACGTAGATATTCACAGGTTTTATACAACGTTATATAGAAATAACCATGTATCGTGATTATTCTTTTATTATTTTTTTATATTCATGTTTGTTATCCATTCAAAATCATAAAATAAACTTTATACATAATAATTTAATGGGTTATTAATAAATCAAAAGTGTAAATATGTAACATATCAAATGATTTTGCTACTTCTAATTAATTTCATCGAGATTGTGAAGGCTATTCACAACTTTTCTCAACCAAAGAATCTCTCCTTAGAAGTCTCATGTCTTGCACCTATGGAGATAAGGTTCCTTTGTTAAGAAAAATTGTGATTAAATCTTTACAATCTGATGACCGGTCTTCATAGATCCAGTCTGTATATATACCAAGAGGACTTACATCTATCTAATCAAGATTGTGAAGGTTTAATCACAATTTTTCTCAACAAAGGAAGGAACCTTCCTTTGCTATAAAAAGCTGTACTTAACCTATGTTCCAGTCTTATGCTATAGGAAGAAATGAAGATATACGAGGGGGAAAAACCGAAGAAGAGAAGAAAAATGAAGAGACAAGTTAAGAGAGTGGGTACATGTGTTTGGAAACAAGATATTTATTATTAGCATGAGTTTTGGTACACGGCTTCTACTAAAAAACAGTGTTTGTAAACTGAGAAAAATTATACATGGATGTTTTAGAAAAAAACTGTGCATGAAGTTGTACAACCGTACATGGTTTATTATTAATGAACTGTGTACAAATAATCGTGACTTTCAGACAAAGTTCAAAACTTTTCAACAATGTGTGTTTGTGGGAGGTTTTTTTCGCACAAGCGCCTCCTTATACTGCACACTATTAATGAGCATTTTTTTGTATTTGTGTATGATATGCCTTATGATTTTACATTTCTTAATTAAAAATTACTCCGTAAAAGGTGAATGTAAAATATGAAATGCTAACAAAATATAGAAATTCAAATAAAAAGTCGACGTAAATGCTCTTAAGACCTCAACTAGGTGGTGTTTTCTGTCGTCTAGCCCATAAAATCTCATCTCTGCTATATGAACTCGATCGAACTATTTATGTTTCAGATGGTTTATCGAACTCAATTTTCAATAGCTGAACTTTGCGTAAACTTCCTTTCCCCCCCAAAAAAAAAAAACAAAAGAAAAGAAAAGAAAAGGAGTGGATATGATTTTAGATGCATTATCTATTGAACGGTCATTATCCTTTCAAGACCGAGTCCGTGTCCCTCAGGTACCTGAGGTACAATTTATAAACATGGACGGCCTAGATTAATTTCAGTTGGGTCAAATTCAATCAAAAACCGGTTGGAGCTGTAGGGGATTCTGCTTTGAGATTAGTGCCACATGTAATTCGCATGCAAATCGATCCTAAACCAAAACGAAAATTTCGGCGCCTCCTTTTCCCTCCAATCCGCTTCGATTCGTGCTCTTTACCGCCTCATTTTCGCTCTTTAGTTTTCAACCGCCACGCCAGCAATCCGCGTCTCAACAATCAACCAATAAAACACTTCCACGCGTCAAACCTTTTTACCAATCATCAAATCCCCACCGCTCGACAAATCAACGGTCCCCATCTCCTCCACCTCATCGATCCGGGTCACAATCATCCAACCAATCAAGATCTGAACCTCCTTTTCTATAAATACGAATCTCACCCAGCCTTTCCCCAAATCATCCAAATCAATTTACTTTTCTTATACCTCTGTCCCTTCCAAACCCTAGAACTTTCTTCCTTCGACCGACCTCCGTTAGTCTCTCCAATGGCACCCAAGGCTGAGAAGAAACCCGCTGAGAAGAAACCAGCAGAGGAGAAAGAGAAGAAGGGCGAGAAGGCCCCTGCTGAGAAGAAGCCTAAGGCTGAGAAACGCATCCCTACCAAGGAAGGAGGTGAGAAGAAGAAGAAGAAGGCCAAGAAGAGCACTGAGACCTACAAGATCTATATCTTCAAGGTCTTGAAGCAGGTGCACCCTGACATCGGTATCTCCAGCAAGGCCATGTCGATCATGAATTCCTTCATCAACGATATTTTTGAGAAGTTGGCTACAGAAGCATCAAAACTTGCTAGGTACAACAAGAAACCCACCATTACCTCTCGTGAGATTCAGACCTCGGTGAGGTTGGTGCTTCCTGGTGAGTTGGCGAAGCACGCTGTTTCGGAGGGTACCAAGGCGGTGACGAAGTTTACCAGTGCTTAGGTTGGGATTGGGTTTTAGTTTGATCTATGGGTTGTGCTTAGGTCTGGGCTGGGTTTGGGTTATATAATCATGTTTTAGGTTTATTTTTTCCTTTTATTTTTTTTGGTTGTGGATCTAATCTGTAATATGGAGGTAGGTGTACTTTTATCGAATCTGTGAACTGACCGAATTAAAAGATTAGTATTATATATTATGTTTTGCTTTTATGGTTCTACTATCTTCAACTTATTTTGAATTACTATAAATTTGTTTTGTTCTCTGATGCTTGTTGGAAAAATTAAACAATATTGATGTCTATTTTGGGTTATTGTGGGTCTTGAATTTATATCTTGATATGAAATTTGCAGTTCGATATAATTCACGTCTATTCCATCAAATCAGCAATGTAGATTTTATTCTTCTGAAACCTCTGCTTTCTATAGTATCGTTACTGTCTAAGGATATCATTTTATTTTACTGCGGATAAATTACCAGTGGTGATTGAAAATTGGAAAGTATTTTATTGTATAAGAAATAAGTGTTTTCTTATGTTCATGTCTTCATAATAACAAATACTCGACAGTCGACACCTAATGAAAACATTATACTGTAGTTGAATAATACTGTCCTTTCCCATTAGAGTCGTGCCTCATCTCCAATATTAAAATTTATATGCTTGATCCACTAAGTAGATTTGTTTGATTTCCGTTTTGTTTAATTATGAATCAAGTAGCAACTCTTTGCTTCTGGCTGTCCTCCAGTTTATAGAGAGCTGATGTGAATTTTCAGAGATATGGTTTTAGTTTTTATTTCTAGAATGTCCAGGGATATGAACCAAGAAATACCGACCTACAAATACTGTGTGAGCATCTTCATTTCCAATCATTCGACTCTTAAGTGCAACCAATTCATCTTGTTCCCAATATCAATTACAAAATTACAATACTAGAGAATTAAATTGAATTGATAAAAATGAGCATTTCTCAAAACATTCATATCAAAATTATCATATAACATAACGATTTCTAGCCTAAAGAACAAATGTATTCACCAAAAATCAGAACAAGAACAAACCCCATCCTTAAAGCAATGAAAGCGATAGGGATCCCTCAACAAAATCTCCCTATTAAGCACCTGACTAACAAGCTTAAACACCAAATGGCAATCCCCACAAACCCTAAGGTTCTTAAAAATCCTTATGACCACCCCTTTAGGTGTTCTTATAAGGCCATAAGCCAATGCAATCTTCTCACTATGACACCACAAATTCTCTACATTCTGCTCTTCATCCATGTCATGCAATGCAAAAGATGTATCGGCAACATAACCTGCTTGCTTAACCATTTGCTGCAACTCATCGAGCTTCGCATATATCTCTTTAGATCTCTTATGACTCTTATCCCCTATCCCAAAAGAGCTAATGTCATTATTAAATTTAATCCAGCTACATGCTGGCTCTTTCTCCAAATTAATTGCTTTCATGTGCCTCCTCAAACTAGCAACCTCGCCCCACTGTCTGTTAGAGGCATATAAATTGGATAAAAGAACGTAAGCAGAGTCGTCAGATGGCTCTAACTCAAGAAGTCTATCTGCAGCTCTTTTTCCAATTTCAACATTTTTGTGGATCCGACTGCAAGATAGCAAGCTACGCCAAATAAGACCATTAGGTTGTACCGGCATTTGTTCAATAAATTTCTCTGCTTCATTTAGTCTTCCCACCCGTCCGAGTAGATCAACTAAGCAGACACAGTGTTTGATACCAGGTACAATACCAAACTCAGAAATCATAGAATTATAGTAATGCAAACCCTTATCTACTAATCCCGCATGAGTACATGCAGAGAGTATAGCTAAAAAGGTGACAAAATCAGGCTTTGTACCTGTTATAACCATCTCTTTAAATGACTCTTCGGCTTTATTAAAATGACCGTGCCTTGCATAGGCAGATATCAGTATATTCCAGGATTGCCGAGGCCGTTTCAACTTTCCAGGCATTAAATGTAGCATTGCTTCCAAATTCCCACATTTACTATACATATCCATAGCAGTGTTCAGTACATGAACTTCAGATCCAAAACCGAGTTTTAGGCCTAGACCGTGAATTTGTTGTCCTTCCTCAAGTGATGCCAAGTCGGAACTAGCGGCCAATCCTTCCGAGAGACTGAACTGGTCTAACTTATTCCCACTACGTGTCATTTCTACAAACAGTTTTAGTGCATCCTCACCCTGGCTGAGAAGGGTTTTTGCCGAGATAATAGCATTCCACGAAACTGTACTTCTTGTCTCCATATTTTCAAATACAAAACCACTCGATTTGAAATCACCACATTTTGCATACATAGTGATTAGAGAATTTTTCACATAATTATCAGACTCAAATCCAGCAGAAATTACATAGGCATGGAGGGGCATGCCATAATTAGTGAGATCTCGGGTGCATGAGAAGGCACCAAGAAGACTTATCATGGTAATATAATTTCCCTGCAAGTTATTTTCTCTCATCTGAATAAAAACCTCCATTGCCTCCTCTGTACTTTCATTATCTACATGGCTTCCTATTATTGCATTGCATGTGATGACATCATGCACTGGCATTGTTCGGAAAATAAACCGGGCTTCTCCCAAGCAATTACACTTTCCATACATGGTGATTAGAGCATTGCACACTGACAAATTATTCTGTAAACCCAGCTGAGTAATCAATGCATGTACCATTCTTCCATGGAAGAGAGTTTCAGGGCCTATGCAAGCTGCCAATAAACTTGCAAATGCGGTATGATTAGGCCATTCTTTAGTTTTAATCAACTGAATCAATACCAGCAAAGCATCAACCCATCTACCATGCTGTGCAAAGGAAGAAATCATTGTGTTCCAAGAAATAGTATCCTTCACGGTCATTTCATGAAACAGAAACTTAGCATTGCCCAATTCTCCAGACGCAGAGTACAAACTAACGAGTGTGTTATTCACGGAAGCAAAATTATCCAATCCGTTCTTTGTACAAAGTGAATGTAATCCTTTACCCCACTTAATTTGGTCTAGAGAAGCACAAAGTGAAACCAAACTAGAGATTGTAGAAGCATCAGGTTTAAATCTATTACCCCGCATGTCAGAAAATAACTTGAATGCTTCAAGATATAAATTATTGTGAGAATAGAGAGAAATAATAGAGTTCCAAGAGATTGTGTCACAGGTCTCCATTCGATCGAACACCTTCTCTGCATCCCTAACTCTTCCCAGAACACCAAACAGGCTAATAATAGAATTTGACACAGCTACATGTTTCTTGAACCCAGAAACAACTGCATGACCAATAATTTGTAGACTTAAAATCTCATTTTTAAGCGACCTGCATGCACTGAACACAGTTGCAAAAGAATTGTGGTTGCATGCAACCCCTTCCCACCTCATCTTTCTATAGGCTTTCAACGCTTCTCGTGGGTGCCCATTTGAAGATAAACTTGCCATGAAGGTTGTCCAAGAAACTACATTTCTCTCGGGCATTTCGTCAAACAATTTTTGTGTAGCAGACAGGGGTCCATAAATACCATACAAATGGAGAAGAGCAGTAGAGACATACACATTGCACATTAATCCGAGTTTTGTTACAAGTGCATGAATTGGGGTTCCTGCAGTACCACCGCACCGCTTATCATAAAGGGTTACAAGGCTAGCCAGCACAAATCCATTCAGCTCAATGTTCTGCTCTCTCATGTTCTTAAACAGTTGAACTGTTTCATTGAATAAACCAAAATTGGCACAGCCAGAGATGACTGTGTTCCATGATGCTTTATTTCGTTCAGGCATTTCGTCGAACAGATAGAGAGCCGCTTTTGGGTTACCCAGCTTGAAGTAGAAATTAATGAGTGTGTTACATTGGAAGGGGATGAGAGCAAGGCAATGTCGGAGAGAGAAGCCATGGATTGCTTTTCCAATTAATTGGTCGGTTATTTCAGAGAAACCTTTTTGACAGAAGAGGGAAATATCGGGATTTGAGTGGCTTATGAATTGAGGAGACGAGAAAAGAGATGAAATTTGGACGCCTGAAAGGGGAGATGAGAGAGTGGAGAAGGAAAGCTTGAGGTGGGATCTTGAAGGTGTTTTGTTAAACCACCTGATAGCCAGCTTGAATTTATCGTAAAATTAACAGTTCACAAGCGGAGCAGCAACGAGCGGCTGAGCAAATTCAAATATGAAATAACTGAAAAATATTTTCAGGAGGTAGAGAAATGATACAGCTTATTCTCTGAGGTAACAGATTATTTCTGTTAGATCAAGACCCGTCCGATCAGGTTCGATCTCGGATCCCTCAATTATATGTGAGCTGATTCTGATCGGACGGTCCATATTTAAACAGAAATATTATGTTACCTCAGGTTAAAACTCTCCAAACTCAAGCTCAAATAGTATATAATGTGTTGGATTAAAGTCCAGAGAACGAAGCCCAACTGGAATGGGCTTTGAAGGGTCGGATTCTATCAACGATATCCAATTGTTGTTTTAAAGAGAGGATCAGATTCCTGCATTTCACCGCCTGATCGCGATGTAATCGATCCCTGGCGCCGGAGCATTACATTGTGCGAACAAGGACTGTCGAGGTACGACCCCGCCTTTCTTTTTGGAGATCCAGTTTTTTTTCTTCTCTCTAAAATCAATTCCTTTGTTTAGGTTTTGTTTACGGGTGGGGATGTGCTAAGATCGGTGCAGTCCGACCGGTTAATTAAAAAAATTTCAGTGCTAAGGGAAAAATTTGGAAAATCTACACCGGAAACAATCGTAATTCAACAGAAAGAGGGAAAATACAAGGCGTTGTTTGATTCCAGATCATGAAGGTTCTCTGCCATTTTGGGCAATAAGCTTGGGTCGAACAATAGACATATCCACGGCACGAAAGCAAAATGCAATATAGATCACTCAGATCCTAGGGTTTGGGAAGAAAGGAAAAGGGGAAGAGAGCGGATTAATCCATACAAATTCAAATCAAATTATGAATACATATTAACTGACGATAGCACTTGGTCTGGGTTATCAGTAAAACAAGTCACACAGTATCCATATCATTTCATTTCACTTCACACATTCATATCATTTCACATATTATCAGTACTCACGATCATATCATTTCACAAATCATATTTGAATCTCAGACTCGCTATCCCGTTAAATATACATCATTATCTTATATCCAATTCAAAATCCAATTCAACAAAACAAAACGAAAACACAGGTTATAGAGAAGTTCGGTTACCTAATAACGATCAATTCAGAAATTAAAATCGAACTGCAACGATTGTTTAGAATCAACGCGACGTAGTCAGAATTTCAATCAAACAAGACTCCATATCGATCGATTAATTGATTGGGCAAGTGGAGGGAAATTATTTGATGCAAGTAGTAGTAGTTGTAATACTCAAACTGGGAGGAATGATGGCGACGGGCATTGAGCTTCCAACTAAGAGAGAATATGAACATGAGGGTACAACTCAGTCAAGGAGGAGGAGGCGTCGAAGAAAGCAAATATGGAGGCGGCTGGCTCAGATGACAAAATCATGTCAAATAGTTTTGCAGAGTAGGATGAGGGTACCGACTCAGGCGGGGAGGAGGAGGAGACCTGGTTGGATGATGAATGGTCAGATAATTGTGCAGAGCAGGAGGAGGACTGAGTCAGGGAATACCAGCTTTTACTTCAATTAAATGGGTCGGGTACTGAGTGAGGGAATCGGCAGCGCGCTGTCTACATCTTTAATTATCTTAATGGATAAGTTATTCTGTAAGAAAATTGATTCACAGACTGCTGTAGGAAAGATAATTTTACGTGATTATGTTGCTCGGTTATTGCTTCTTTGCAATGCTGTTCGTTTTGTCTTAATCTGTGTGTAGCAAATTCATTCATTTGGGCTGTTTACAATTGTTATATTAAATTGTACTAGAGAAAATTTTGTTTCATGACACATATGGTCGCATAGCGAAGTGGATATCGCATTAGACTCCGAATCTAAAGGACGTGGGTTCAAATCCCACTGTGATCAGTTTATTAAAATATTGTATATTTTGTCCTGAGATAAGGCCACTGGTGTTCACATGATCAGATTTATTGCTATCAAACAATTTTGCTCCTTGTCAGTTTCTTTCATTGTTTCCAGTCACTATTTTTGTACAAAATTAAAATAACTAGGAACTCTTTAGTCTTTACTAGCAAATGTGATTTACTTCTTCTAGTCATTCTTATATCTGAATTGTATATCATGCACGTCTGGAGAAACATTCAAGTTCGAATCCCACTATGATCAGTTTGTTGAAATGTATATATTTATTTTTAATCTAAAGAGAAATGAGATACTGAGATAAGGCCACTGGTGTTCACAGTTATTGTTATCAAACTATGTTGTATGGATACGGTACAATATTGTATCCGATATGGATACGCAAGGGCAGAGCTCGACTTTTTATGGGGGTCAAATGTAATGGAGATCAATCATATAAAATATTTATACTACGAATGAGAGTCAATTTTATAGTATTTATAGTATTTTACTCTAAACTATATAGAATATCATGTATAATTATAAAAAATTTAAAAATAAATGGGAGTTAATTGATCCCCATTACTTGACTGTGTCTCAGCCTCTATGAATACGGCGACACGATAATTTTCAAAAAACTAGAATACGACAGGTCTATTATATGTATTTTTTTTTTATTATTTTAGAGGTCGGCTCAAATGCCCCATTGTTTTCGTCCTCCAATCACCGATTTTTTTTAAAATACCCAAAACAAAAAATAAATAATTTAAAATACCCAGGTTTCGGACAAAATTTTAAAAATGCCCAAACCGCCTCAAAATTCGGCGGTCCGGAATTATAATTCTGAACCACCAATAAATTCGGCGGTCCGGGCCTATAAATACCCCCCAAAGCCTGTTTCTCTCTCCTCACAATTCATATTCTCAAAATCTCTCTCTCTCCTCCCCACCCGAATTTCTCCTCTCTTTTCTCCTCTCTTCTTCTCTCTTCTTCTAATTTGCAAGTAAGTCCCTAGATTTTTTTGAAATTTCATTTGTAGTGTAAAAAAGTTGTAGATTAGTCCAATTATGTTAGTAAGGTACCAAAATTAGTATTTTTTTTTTAGTTAGTTGAGTTAGTGCTAATTAGTTATAATTAGGATTAAATAATTACGGTACCAATTTAGTAGTAATTAGTATCAATGTAAGTATCAAAATATTTATAATTAGTGATAATTATGGTACCAAAGTTAGTTTTAATTTTAACTTGAATTATTTAGTCCAAAATTTGATCGTAATTAGTGCTAATTAGTTATAATTAGGGTTAATTAATTACAGTACCAATTTAGTGGTTATTAGTGTCAATGTAGGTACTAAAATATTTGTAATTGGTGATAATTATGGTACCAAACTTAGTTTTAATTTTATTTTGGATTATTTAGTCCAAGCTATGATCGTAATTAGTGTTAATTAGTGGTAATTAGTGTTAATTAATTAAAGTACCGAATTTAGTGATAATTAGTGTTAATGTAGGTACAAAATTAGTTTTAATTAGTGATAATTGAGGAGGCCAAAGTTAGTTGTAATTTTATTTTGGATTATTTAGTCCAAAATTTGATAGTAATTATTGTTAATTAGTTATAATTAGGATTAATTAATTACGGTACCAATTTAGTGGTAATTAGTGTTAATGTAGGTACAAAATTAGTTATAATTAGTAATAGTTGAGTATATTTGAGTATATTTTATCATATTTGAGTATATTTTTGTCGTAATTAATGTATTTTAGCATATTTTGCCGTGATAAGCGTATTTTAGCATATTTTAGTATATTTTGCCCGAATAACATATTTTTTTAGTATATTTTGCCCAAAGAACAATTTTTTTTTTCATACTAACGTAATTTAACCAATTGTAGCATGTCTAATTTTTTTTCAAACGTAGGATGGTTAGGGGACGGCCTAGGAGACCACCACCACCCGACCATACTGATGATCCCATTTCCGTGGACAGCACGGAGCATTTTAGTCCATTATTATGGATACCTCATAGTGAGCATCGAGTCTCACTGGCATCCCGAGAGGTACTTGATTACTTTTTCCTTTCTTTTTTGAAAGTTTAAATTTTTGCTAATTGCTCATTTTTTTAAGTTTTTATGTTGTTTTTTTTTTTTCAACACAGAGTCAGGACCTCCTAGAATGTAAGAATCGGGCATACGGCATGCAGTACTACTCTCTGATGGACCCGTATCTACGAAATTTGGGGTTGTACCATTTGGTCGATATTTTGGAGACGGAGAGTAAGGCTACCAATGCATCCCTCATCCAGGCACTAGTGGAGCGATGACGCCCCGAGACGCACACGTTCCACTTCCAGTTTGGAGAGATGACAGTGACTCTTCAGGATGTGAGTGTCCTTTGGGGTTTGCCCATCCAGGGCGTGCCCGTCGGTGGCATATCAGACTCCACTGATGATAAAACGATTAATGCCACCCTCGCAGAGTTGTTGGGAGCGGAGCCAGCTATACGCGATAATGGCAGGAAGTCAAGGTTTCATGTGAAGAAGACGGCACTGCGAGCTCTATTCGCCAATCGAGGTCTGCATTGGGGATCCACAGAGCAGGACATTGAGAGGTACTCATATAAACCATTATATATATTTATTTTGTACTATATTTCATACTAAAAAATGAGGTGCTTCGTAATTTCGACATTATAGATACACACGGGCTTTCGTGATGGATCTATTTGGTTCTGTCATGTTCGCTGATTCGAGCGGTGATTCCATCCCGATTATGTATCTGGAGCTGTTGTGAGACCTTGGGACGTCAAGAAGGTACAACTGGGGTGGGGCTGTCCTAGCACATCTTTACTCCAACTTGTGCCGTGCTTGCAAAGTCTGTATGTTATTGCTGTGTTATTTTGATTATTTAACTTGTCATGTAATTATTTTCTTATTTGAATTCTTTAACTTTTTCCTGACGGCTAATATTTTTCAAAATACAGCCTAAAAGTAAGCAGATTTATGGACCGACACTTCTACTGCAGCATTGGTCATGGTCACGTATACCAGTGGCTGTTCCCGTGCCGAATGAGCCCGATGATGCATATCGCCCGGCACTTGCCAAGAAATGGTACGGAGATCACCGCTATGTTAACCAGCCTCACAGAAAGACAGTAGGTATCAGGCTAGTCCGAGGTCAGTTGCAGAGTTTGGGTGACACGCAGGTGAGCTGGACTCCGTACAGTGAGTTATACGATGAGGGGAGGCTGCCGCAGATTGTATCGGATGATGAGGAGATGTGGCTCTACAGGGGTCCGTTGGTTTGCTTCTGGATAGTGGAGCACCACTATCCAGACCGGGTGCTCCGTCAGTTTGGACTTCCTCCACTCATCCCCGCAGATCCAGACATCCCGAGATCTATCATCATGGGACTACACGGGTACGTACAAGTTATGTTTTTCTTGCATTTTGTACTTAATATTAGTTGTTGCCTTTAAATTGAATCTAAAATAATAATTACAGGGTGACCCACGGTAATCATAACGATAGAGATTGGAGTACGTATTACCTGGACCACTACAACAGAGCAGCGAGCATGAGTGAGAACTTGTGGCAGATGTCGGAGGTTGGTGAGATGCAGTTGCAGGGGCCTCCCCTACATGTCGGAGGTTGGACACAGCCGCCTCCCCGACACCGCGTCAGCCGTATCCGGAGAGGTCTCATGATTGGGAGGCCTCTGGTAGCGGGACTCAGCCTGACTATGGTTCCCAGCTTGCGGCATCCTTGTTCCATACCCCCCGCCACCGCCAGCTACCCACACCGCCGATGATCCATGGGGTACAGCACTCATGATGAGCAGAGAGGCTGAGCCCATGGAGGAGATCACACCAGCTCGCGTGGCGCAGGAAGGAGAAGTACAGTGGAATGATTGGCATCAGGCTCGGGTTTTCACCAGAGAGAACAGGGGCCAACCAACTGACCGATATACACCTTCGCAGTATCGTTGAGCACTTAGTTTTTTTTGTTTTATTTTTAGTTAGTTTTATTATGTTTTAGAGCTCGTGGGTTTTTTTTTATAGTTTTATTATGTAGTATTTTATATTTTATTATGTTTTATGTTTGTGTTTTTAGTTAGCTTATTATGGTTAGCTTATTATGTTTTATGTTTTATTATGTTTTAGTTTTAGTTTTGGGTTAAACTATGTTTTATGATAGTATTCGTACAATAAAAAAATATTAAACAATTTTGAAAAAAAAACACTAAAAAAATAAGAACACAAAAATACTTCAAAAATAACACTAAAATAAAATAGTATAACAACAAAAATAAGAACAAAAAAACACTAATAGAAATAACCACAAAGTTAAACCCCAGAAGAAAAATTTATCGGTTGGGGCTATTTTTGCGAGCTTATATCTCACGTTTTGTTCAGAGATTCTGAATAAAACTTGGCAGTGCTGTTCTAGGATGTTGATACTGTATGTCGGTAAATTTTCATGATTTTTGGAGATGATTTTCTAAGGAAACCAGAGGTGCAAAGTTCGACCCCGGAAGAAACATTCATCGGTTGGGGCTATTTTTGTGAGCTTATATCTCACGTTTTGTTCAGAAATTCTGCATGAAACTTGGCAGTGCTGTTCTAGGATGTCAAGATTATATGTCGGTAAATTTTCATGATTTTTGGAGATTTTTTACCAAGGAAACCAGAAGTGCAAAGTTGGACCCCGGATGAAACATTAATCAGTTGGGGCTATTTTTACGAGCTTATATCTCATGTTCTGTTCAGAGATTCTACATGAAACTTGGCAGTGCTGTTCTAGGATGTCGAGACTACATGTCGGTATATTTTCATGATTTTTCAAGTTGTTTTGCTAAGAAATTCAGAGGTACATTTTATTGCAAAAAATCTGAATATATAAAACAATTTGATTTGCAAAAAAAAAAAAAAAAAAAAAAAAAAAAAAAATCCGGACCGCCGAATTTATTGGTGGTTCGGAATTATAATTCCGGACCGCCGAATTTTGAGGCGGTTTGGGCATTTTTAAAATTTTGTCCGAAACCTGGGTATTTTAAATTATTTATTTTTTGTTTTGGGTATTTTTAAAAAAATCGGGATATATATCCCACATCTTTATCTCCGTTTTCAAAGTCCAAATAGTCGATTTGAACAGTTCAATATGATCTCCATATTAAAATGTGTTTGGAGACTACATTTTAAATTTTTTTGGAAACTTTTCACTATTTTTTTAGATAGGGGCAAAATCGTTGCTATTGGATGGTTCATAATATTTTGAAAAACAATGATTTTATACCTATCTAAAATAATTGCGAAAAGTTTTCAAAAAGACTATAAAATTTGATCATTAAGCACATTTTAATATGGAGATCATATTGAACTATTCAAATCGACTATTTGGACTTTGGAAATAAAAATAAGAATTTAGAGCATGATTGGAGGCACAAACACAATGAGACATTTGAACCCACCCTCCTCTTTTAATTATAGTATTTAAATTAATCATAATCATAACTTAAACCAAACTAGCACAAAAAATTAAAGGCTTAACTAAAATTTAAATTAAATACTATAATTATTAGTATACATCACATAAAATAGCCCAGTATAGTGGCTAGAGTTTTGGGTCTCAAGTCTTAACCAATAGTATATGAGCTGGAATCACGCCAGGAGCAAAAAATTAGGAAATTCAAATCTGACCTGTCTAGAGCCCGAAATTTTTAAAAATACTATATCCAAAAAAAAAAAAAAAAATTCAAACAACTACGTTTTCTGAAAAATTCAAATTTTGATACAGCCGCATCCCCTAGATGCGGTTATCTTTCTAGAGACCGCATCTAAGGGATACGGAGCATAAATAGTGGCCGCATCCCCTGAATACAGCCCATAGCTAAGGAAACTGTCAATATAACTGTCCCACTCTTTTTCTCTGAAAAGAATAACAGATCTTATCTAAATGGTTCCATAGCTAATATGAAGTTCTTGCATAAATCTGGCTATCAGAAAGTTATTTCCGTATTTGTCTCGAGTCTTGACAAATACACCAGCAGATGCAATCTTACAGCAATGCAAAAATATAATTGGGCAGTGCTAAACATAAGTTAAGACTTACAGCTTATTCATATCATTATGAATTTTTGTACCAATAACCCACCAAGAAAAATAAGAAAGGAGAGCAAGGTTCAAGTAGCAAACTGTAAGATATACCTCCAAACTAATTTCATAAACCAACTGTTCGAGTAACACACTCTTGAGGTTCCACAAAACCAATCCATCAAATATGAAGTCGTTCATGACAGTACAAAAGTAAGAAACTGGCAGTACAAAACAACAACAAGACATGAGATGACCTAGGTCCCAATTTTAGTTGACAATGGTTAAAAAGGTTACCATAGAACCAGTACCCATCTGATGTGCACATATGCATGTATTTAGTTGGGAAACCTTTTATTATAAGTTCCTCTCAGAGCATTTCCTGAGATCGTCTAACAAGACGCCTCACCCTCTTTTTGAAGTCCTCTCTCCTCTCTCTCCACTCCTTCTGCATAAACAAGTGCCACATTAGTCTATAATACATCAAACATTGACATCAACTTGCTAAAAAAAATACTGTGGTAGACATAAGGGAAAATGGCATTTTGTCCACGTTGTACAGGACATGTATATATATGCTAAAGTTTAGCCACAATACAAGAACATATAGTATAGCTTCACAAATGGTGCCCCAACAACTGCATTTAGCATTTTGTTATTTTACCATAATTTCTCATTTCAAAAGTGAATAAATTCTTACTCTAGGCTTAATCTCAAATACGTTATTGTAATATTCTAACAAAAATATCGATTAACTCCATATAACACTCCATGTTTTTCACCATATTTTACTTGAAAATGCCTGTCAAGATCAAGATGGTGAAATTGGAACAAAAGTAATATTTAAGCTATTTGTTTATTGTTCATTTTATTTAAAGGGTTGATATAAGTACTCCCGATATGTGTCCTGCAAGCAACCAGTCACACAGTCACATAGACACTCACAGGCATGTTGAGGTTGACAATTTTACCAAATGGGCATGGAACCTGGCCTATTAAACTTGAAAATGCACAACAAACAATTAACCTTGAAATAAAAAAAAGCACAGACCATAAAAGAGAACATAATAGTACAACGTATTATTTGAACTTACAGCAGCCTCAATATTAGCTGGAGACTCGTCGTTTGGGCTTGATAGCATAGATATAATGCTTAGAACAATGCTCTCTACCTGAATTTTTAGCAAATCATTACAAAATGTATAACTATCCGAACAAAACAACAAACATTGAAGATGAAATAAAAAAAAAATGGCTTCCTCACCCAACACCCTAAATATTATTTTTTTTATTTTTCTGTTTGTTGTTCTTTGGTCAAATGGTAATCAAAACAGCAATTAAAAGTTTCCCAATTTATAAATAAACACACATGAAGCAGGAATGCGGTTGCCTAACACTTAAAACAAAAAGAAGTTCCACACAGAAGAGTCTTTAGTACCGTGTGGACAGGTGTCCAGCGCTCACTGGCTAGTTCATAACCGTTGGGGTCATCACCAGGTGGATGAAGAATTGAAATACAAACTCGCCCATCAGGATACACTGTTTATATATCAAAGTTATATAAATATTACAACAGAATGAAACTGAGCTCTTTTTAAGACTTATCAAAATAGCACACACATACTGGTATAAATATCAGGAAAAGAACCTCATACAGGAGTTATGCTAAATGTTAAATAAATTGCTGAAATCATCATATGAATTCAGGCAAAACTGTCTCCAGTTCAGGTAAGTACAGGTCAACATTAGGTACCATAGTACAATTTTCCGCACAACTAACCATTTGGATGCCACATCTCAGAGGTGAATCTAACTGTGGGAGGGCTGTTGGGATAATTGGCTGGAAATGTCATGATTGCATTAAAGTAGCCTCCATCACTGCGTAATGATTACAAGTTAGAATAGCAGGGAGGTATTTGGAAAAAATAAAGGGAAAATTCAGATTTTGGTCTCTTAAGTTTTCTCAAAGAAACCAAATCAGTCCCTGAATTTGTCATTTGCACTAATTGAATTTCAGAAGGCTGACAAAGCTGGTCCCTAAACTTCTATATGAACCAAAATGATTCTTCCAAGCAGTGGCAAAGCTGGTCCCTAAATTTTGATATGAACCAAAGTTAGTCCATGAACCCCTACTTCCAAGTCTAAAAAAATAGATAGATGGATTAATTTGAATAATTTCAGAGAAGTCGAAGGATCAATTTAAGTTTGTTTTCTCAAAAGTTAAGGGACTAATTTGGTGCAACTCAAGTCTAGGGACCAACTTGATTTTTCTCAAAAAAATTTAAGGACCACTTTAATGCAAATAAGTTTAGGACCGATTTAGTTTTCTAAGAAATTTAAGGGACCAAACCTTGAATTCTCCCAAAAATAGAATACACCAAAATAATCCATCAGTACAACTCAACCAGTCCTTGTGTACATAAAACCTTTTTAGAAAATGTGTGCATAATAAACTTTTTATTTCTTGCATCTTCCAATTGGAGAGGCACGACGACAAACATACAGAAATCAAGGACAGGAATCACGATTCTAACTTGAACTACTTGTTCCGCTACAATTAGGCTAAAGAGCAGAACTACAGTGTTCTTAAGTTCACCAAGCCTCTTTGTGAACTCAACTCTAAAACATCTTGGATTGGCTTCAAACGACAAATTCAAACCATTGAAACCCACCTACCTTACGAGTGATGTGCCTACATGCGAAAAATTCAAATTTTCGAACTAATTTTGTATAGAAAGGGGTAAAATAACGTCCAAAAAAAAATGCATTAAAATTAATTTATAAACCTTCTAATTTTGACGGCTCGACTTTATTCGTAAGTTTAAGAAAAAAAAATCTTGTAGACGCATCACTTGTAAGGTAGATGGATTTCAACAGTTTGGATTTGTCATTTGAAGTCAATCCAATAGGTTTTAAAGTTGAGTTCACAAAGGAGCTTGGTGAACTTAAGAACACCCCAGTTCTACTCTTCCTAGTTTTATATCTCTATTCTTTTTTACTGAACTTTATGTCTGTCAATCCCAAGATATACTTCTAATGATAATCATTCACTGCTACCCATATATATTTCTGAAAGAAAACTTTCAACAATAATCTCTTAACCAAAAGGAAAGCGAAGGAGGCCTAAATATCCTCCTTTGCTCTCTACGTATGTACCAAATGTAAAATTACACCGGTACCTAGCAAAACACTAGCATATATGGTATAGAAGAATTTAAAAAAGAACTGTCAAAAAACAATGAAAATGGCAACTGTAACTCTTGGGATAACCACTTCGCAAACAAAGTACAAATCAGACAGCGACTTTTTAAGTAGGAACATGATATATAGAAATGTTATATCAGTTCCTCTACATTTAAGCAACAAAGGTGCATGATCTTAAAACTTGACATGCTCACAAGTAAACACAGGAACTTAAGATGACGATTTATCTCCTAAAAAAGTTTGGCCACTTCTATGAGAGAATAAAATAAAAAGGATTGTCATTCGGCCCAGCATTATGCTTAAATTGGGCCTGATTTAAAAAGTTCAGCATTACTAGATTAAAAAAAGAATAACCTCTTAACCAAAAAGGAACCATAAATTTTCTTGACTTCCTCTAGACATCCAAGAAATATAAACAAACTCAAGGATATAGCAAAGCTAACATTCAGTACAGTGCAAAGGGGTCTTCAATTTTAGGGTTACCACTTTAGAGCCGAATTACAGATAATTCAGCATCTTTCTAACTAGTCTGAGAATCTCAATAAGTTACTTTTTTTTAAAGGAAGCATCTCAATATGTTATATCTATGTCATTCCACCATTGAGCAAGAAAAGGTACAAACTCACAAAATTTGATCTAATAACAGGCAAAAAATACAGTTAAAACAAGAGAGTTGAACAGATATACTCACTAAAGCGTTTCAGGAGGTCCGATTATAGTAACCTGCCATTCAAATACGTTGCAATCATCGACCAATCCAGCTGAGAAGCCGTCAACTGGATTCTTCGTTAGATCTGATCATAACATAAAAAAAATTCAATTCAATTCAACAAACCTATTCCCCCCGCACGAATTCTCGAAACAATCAAACCCTAGAATTAATTAGAAGAAAAAAATGGATCAGATCAGGAGGTACCTTTGAGCTGCTTCTGAAGCAAGAGGCTTGCTTGACTCGTCGTTGCTGCGGCCATTAATGGATTGAAAATTGAGAGATCGGCCGAAGGTTCTAGAGAGAGAGAAAGAGGGGCTAGTAGACAACGAAGCGAGAGAGAGAAGAGAAGCCGACACGATTGCGTATATATAGGATGGGATTGAAGGTGCGTTTCGAGATTAGAGAAAAGAACAAGGGAAAGAAGCGGTAAAACTCGGAAGGAGTCGACGAGATTAATTACGAAAATGGTAATTTTTGCAAGGTGGAATTTCATGTAGACCCTCAAAACCTCGAAATTACGTATTCGCTTCTAGTAATATAATATTTTCTCTTTTAAATTTCAAAAACTTATAAATTTATCTAATAATTGACTTTTGTATTAAAACTTATTTTTAATTTATAAAATATTCAATTTATATTCTGTTAAAAATAAAAATATGTAGTATGTGAATAAAAATATTTCATCTTAAACTAATCAGTTTTGAAGATAAATATTTTATTTCTCTATTTTTGATGCATACACTAACATATGCTTAAATACCACTATATACATTACAAGTTAGAATTTTTAAAGTATAGAAGGATAAATATGTATTGTGAATTTTAGAAAAATAAATACTCAATTTTGAGTTTTTTATGGGGGGCATACCTCAAATTCAACCTTTATTTTTTTGAGGCGAAAATTCAACCTTTATGCAACTAATATTTTACGGTGGGAATTTTTAGGTGGCGAAAATTGTGAAATTTAAAGCATGGAATTGGAACTGTTCGAATATTTCTGACCGAGGTATGATAATAAAAGATAACAAAAGGGGTCAACTGATCAACTCTGACCCGTATTCGTTTGGTCAACTTGGCGTCTTTGCCAAATCAAATCTATATTTTTCTTTTAACTCGGTATAAATGAAAACAGCTGGGTCCCTAACAGGAACAGCAGGTGATGGCCTCTCTTTCTTTTCTTCTCCTTGTTTTTCTTTTTTTGCATGTTGAAGAGATATTAAGAAATTAAATAAAAAGGGATATTATGGTGGTGGAGGTATATTGTCGGCAAAATTAAGATAGTAAATAAATAAGTATATCATATACTGTGCAAATTTAGTTTTACTATATTGAAAAAAAAAATCGAAGCAAAATAAAATAACAAATTAACCAAGCAGACAATTACAAGTGATCAAATCGTGGTGGAGGTATATCTTCGGTAAAGAAACTTTTTTATTTTCCTCACTATCTTCGATAAAAACACAATCTTAAGTATTAATTTTATCTATATATATGTCATTTTTATCTATTAAGGTAGATAAATAACGGAAAAACCTTATGGATAATAGCAATAAAGAAATAAAATCACAGATAAGATAAAAATTCATACAACACTTTAATCTAAACGTGAATATATGATGAGTAAATTATGATACAGATAAACAACAAGATGCGTGTCCATAAACTTAAACAAAGTAATACCTTTTTATAACTCTAAGGGCTTAATATATTCTACTTTGTTGTTGTTCATGTTCTGCTGGTTGTTTTCCATCAACTACTGGTTGTATTTCGTTTTCTTTTAGTTGTATTACATTGTTTACTAATTGTTTGTCATTTTCTTTTACTAATCTTTCGTCTTCTTTTAGTTGTATTCTACTTTCTCGATGATGTGAGCAGCATAGCCCATAGGTCGCACGGATGATAGGCTGGGACTTATAAAAGGCCTGCCTTGCTGACATGCCACGCTATTTTTAGATAATTACTGACGAATCATGGGTGGACCATAAACCCCATGTTCTTCATTACTCCCACTCCTATAGGAAGATTATAAATACCCATTTTAGATAGGATTTTCGTGTGTTAAATGTGTTCAAGTTCTGCATAGTCGTAGCTAGCAACACTCATTGTTAGGTTAGGTTAGAGAGTTACTTAGAGAGAGGGGTACAACCATTAAATGTCAAGTAGTGGAGAAATCATCTAAGGATACAGAAGTCGCACTTGATGGAGCTCCTCTTCCTCATCTTCCGAGTCATTTATCTCGTTACGAGAGTGCACCGGACATCTTCAATTGGAATGTTGTATAAGGATTGTAAATGCCCAATTATCTTGCTATCTGGAGACACTACTCGAGTTAGGGGTGTAAACGGATCGGATAATATCCGATTTTGTCCGGATCCGAATCCGGAAAAGTACTAAAATTATCCGATCCGTATCCGAGACTAGCCGTATCCGTATCCGAGACTATCCGTATTCGTATCCGTATCCGAGACTATCCGTATCCGTATCCGTATCCGTATCCGAGACTATCCGTATCCGTATCCGTATCCGAAAAATTATAACGGATACGGATACGGTAAGACCTTTAACTATCCGTATCCGACCGTTTACATTTTTAAACCACAACAAATGTGATATATGTTCTAAAATTGATTTTTTAAATTACATATTGGACGAATAATTTATTAAATTGCATATAGATATATATTTTGATGAACAATATAACACTATGACATAATTAGTGATTAATATTTTAATAATATAATATGTGTTTTATAACTTACAAGCTAATTATGAAAAATATCCGTATCCGTCCGATATCCGATCCGTATTCGTATCCGAGACTATCCGTATCCGTATCCGTATCCGAAAAATTATAACGGATACGGATACGGTAAGGCCACTATCTGATCCGTATCCGACCGTTTACACCCCTAACTCGAGTGCTCCAAACACCTTTAATTGGAGTGTTGTATTAGTGATGAACCATAATTTAATGCATAATAGACACACAGTTGACCCCAAAATTTATCCAAATTGTCATGTTTTGTTGCATTTTATTTAATTTTAATTAATGTTAGTTGAGACACAAGATACTGCGCAAGTTATTAATTATTGCAGAATTGGAGCACGAAACCGCGCGATTTACATGTGCACAAAAGATCAAGAATATCAAGCCGAATGGAGAAATAAATGGAGAAGATAAATCTTTGAATTCAACTAATTAAGAGATTTCGTAATTTATGGCTGCATCAATTCTTACCAAATTCAATTAAGGCATTTATTTGGCTGGTCAACTAAGGCATTCACCTGGTGCATATTTGTTTCCAATAGAAGTTGTATTTCGATTGGATTGCATGGCTGGCTGATTCGGCCCATTTAATTGATTACCAAAAGTTTAGATTTGAGGAGGAGATATATTTCGGCTCTGGACAAAAACCCGAAATTTTTAAATATACCATTTTAAGAAAATAAATAAACCAAAACACCATCGGTGGCTGGATTTAACAAAAATAGCATGGCCGCTTTGGCGCGAAGCGGGTAGGCTGAACGTGGCCGCTCTGGTGGGAATCGGTCACTATATTGGGCCGGCTTTAGGCCCAGCGGGCTGGCCGCTTTGGGGGGTAGCGGCCAGGGCCGCTTCCCGGGGTAGAGGGCACCCTGAAATTCATTTTATATAACCAGATAGCAAAGAAGCAGAGAGAGATTCATTTGACGCACAGAGGTCATATGCCACTAGTGCCGCTTCAGCTGTAAGTATTTTATTTTCTTTCTTTTTAAAAAAAAATTTAGTATTTATAATTAATTTAATTAATTTTTAATTTTAGGTTTTCTTATACTCATACCAAATGGCTGTTATGGTATCTATTTACACTGGTGGTGAGATTTTAACAGGCCCTAATGGGGTTTATTACAGTATCGGGCATGTTTATGTGATACCTGTAATCTCGGGTACTGATTTGTTGGTTCTGAAATCAATTATTTCTCAGAACCTCGGATTGAATCAGGATCGATATGACCTTGATATTCAGGCCAAAATTAACATGCCCACTGGTTCAGGCCAAACTTGGTTCCAACTTTTTCCTATTCAGAATGATGGAGTCTGGCAGGTACTGTACAACCAGACAATTAGTTTTTCTGGGGGTGGATACAAGATAATTGAACTCTTTGTGGAGATTAACCGAGTCCAGCGTCCTAACCCCCTTGCAAGGTTAATCCAGGGTGCTATTCGGGCTAATGCCTCAACCTCCTCAAGTCCAGTGTCCCAACCCCCTTTCCAGATTGACATGCCTGAAAGTAGTAATGCCCCAGTTCAGGAGGGCCGACGGTCTACTAGTCGGCCCTCCCGTCGGTCCCGAATCCCTTTGCCGATTGACATGCCTGAGAGTAGTCAAGCCCCAGTTCAGAGGAACCGACCGTCTAATAGTCAGCACTCCCATCGATCTCGAGCCCAGCCTTGTGATCCGGAGGAAACTGAGGAGACGGTGGATCCGGAAATACAAGAGGCAGAGGAAAATTGGGGGGATGTTGATCCTGATTGCATGAGCGATCACAGTGACACAGCAGATACGAGGCCTGTGCTCGGGCAGACAAAAAAATTCAAGGTTGATAAAGGGTTTCGGTTAATGGGTCGCGGGGTTGAGCACCCGATTGCAGCTTTCAATGACCTGTCAGGTTTTCAGGAAGCAAATGTGGGGTTATTTGGTAGACATGCAGAGTTTGAAAATGAATTGTCAGAGGGACAAACCTATGATTCAAAGGAGGAAATGAAAGCTGCAATTTACAAGTTTCACATTCTTTGTAATAAAGAGATTAAGAATACGCACAGTGACAAACAACGGATTAGGTTCAAGTGCAAGGACCCCAGATGTGGTTGGTACATTAATGCAAGGGTCACTGGTTTTGGTACACAATGGAAAGTATCCAAGTGCCCAACAAAACATGTTTGTCATGCGGATGCCACAAGAATAGATCATGCACAGTTGACCGCTGCTATGGTTGCCGATTGCATCTCGGCGCACATGAGAAATGACGTAGATTTAAGTATCACTTCTGTCAGAATAGCTTGTGCACAAACGTACAACGGTCAGGTACCAGCGTATAATAAATTGTGGCGTGGAAGGGAGTTGGCAATTGCCCGCCAATTTGGTAGTTGGGAGGGGTCATATGCGCTTATAGTCCCCTTATTGGAGGCAATTAAGCGAAAAAATCCAGGTACATTGTTTGATGTTACCTCATATCCAACTGGTGAGCCTGGACCTTACAGGTACTTTAATAGGGCGGCTTGGGCATTTGGACCATGCATAGAGGCTTTCCAACACCTGAGACCTGTCATCACTGTTGATGCCTGTTTCTTAGCAGGCCGGTACAAAGGTAAAATGTTGATTGCAACCGGGTACGATGCAGAAAATCAGCTCCTCCCGTTGGCTTTTTCATTGGTAGATACAGAGAATTTTGAAGATTGTGCATGGTTCATGCAATGGTTGAGGCACAATGTAATTCGCTCCAGGTTTGTGTGTGTCATCACTGATAGGGGTAAGGGCATAAAAAAGGTGTTTCGACAGGATGATCTGGGATGGAATGAGGAAGATGAGGATGAGTGCGTTCACCGTCTTTGTGCTACTCACATAGCAGAAAATATGAAAAAGAATCATTGCAATGAAGAAGCAATCAAGTACTTCAGGATATGTGTGGCGAAGAGAAAGATGAGGAGATATGAGCAAGGAATGCAAGCAATGGGAGATGTATGTGATCGGGCTCTGAATTGGTTGGACGGTGTGGGTAAGTATCTAGATCAAGATGAGAACGAATGTCCTAAACCATGGAAGATATTCCAGGCGTTGGATGGGGGTTTCCGTTGGGGAATTACGACGACGAACGGGTCCGAGTCGCTCAATAATGTTTTTAGATCTTCTCGTAGGTTGCCGGTAGCAGCAATAATTGAGGACACGTTTTACAAATGTTAGCAATGGTTTGCTCAAAGGAGGGCAAAAGCGCAATTAGATCAAATTTTAAATAAAATAAGAACTTACATATTCTCTGTAGGGCTGCCATGTAACATACTCTGGTTCATCCCTGAGATGCTCGATCTCCTGTCTCCAGTGATTGATGCCGAGAGTCCCGCCATGACCTGCCCCGATATAGGTCTTCGGATAGCTCCACATATGCGCATATGCAGGGCATGTGTCTGGCTCGGGTCTGCCCCAATCTGGCACATCTGTCTTGCAAGTGATTGTCGGACGGCCAACAATCAGATGCGCCCAGGACCAATGCTGCAACAACATGCATGGTCCAATAAATGTCTTGTTCTTCTTCAGACATGCTTGATTAAGACCCCTGTACAATGTTAGTGTCAACAACCGGTGTAGTGATGATATTTTTCATATTGAAATTTGTAAACAATAATTTCAAGTCACACACCTATACAAGCATGCGAGAGTCGCAGCCCCCCAATTGTACTTGCTCGCATTGGGCAAATCAGCCAGCAATGGGAGATAGCACAGCCGTACCTGATCTCCGTGCGAATCAGGGAACAATTTGACTGTGATCATCTCCAAAATGTATGCACGCAAGTGCTGATCAATGGTGGCCTGTTATTTATTTTAATTAAAATATTAGTTAGAAGAAAACTGAAATTTTGTATAAGTAAATAAGATAAAATTTACATACCTGAGGGGGACGACTACTAGCAGCTGGAAACTCCTTGAAGGCGGTTCTCAGCTTTGCCAAGCTGATGATACCTGGGGAGATCTGTGTCTTGGAGCCTCTCTTCTTCTCTTTCTGCAAAGCAGCATGCGGTATCCCCAGCAGGTCCTCTCACAAGGATCTGAAATCTCCATACTCGACGCCCGTCACAGGCTCCCCGACAATGGTCATGCCCCATAGACAACTCACATCCTGTAGGGTGACTGTCATCTCAGCGTGGGGGAGATGAAATGAGTGGGTCTCGGGACGCCATCGCTCAATGAGCCCAGAGCACAATCCCGGATCGGCAATCTCCTCGGCCATCTGGGATAGCTGGTACAATCCCATGCCACGCAACGTCCCTGCATAGGCCTTCTGGTACTTAAGCCACATTTTGTTGTGGCGTACTGTAACTGTATCTAGTCCCTAAATTAAAAAAAAATTATTAATAAAATTTGAAATAAAATTATAATTTTATTAATAATATAAAACTTACTCCAGTGGCAGCCTCCAAGATACGGTGCTCCGCATTCGGGTACCAGAGAAAGTCTGATACCCGATCAGTGCGGTGCCGGATACCGGGGACCACAGATGTCAATGCCGCATCGACATACTATGACATCTCATATGGAGTGGGTACTGGTGCACCTCTACTGGAAGAAGGTACATCCCTACTAGAAGACGGTCCAGATCCCATAGATGTCATGCTGTATTTATTTTGGTCTTATTAGGATTTCAAATTAAATTTCAAAAAATAATTATAGTTTGGGTATTAATTATTTTGGTCAATAACTAATTTTCATAATTTTGGTACAATACGATAATTATTTTGGTCAAATAATCAATTTTGGTACAATGCGATAATTATTTTGGTCAAATAATCAATTTTGGTACAATTTTACAATTATTTTGATCAATAATCAATTTTCATACCATTTCATAATTATTTTGATACAATTTCATAATTACCTGATCCTAAACCCTAAATATTTACCTTACTCCTACTCCTACTCCTACTTTAAACTAAAATTTAAATTTAGAAAGAAGAAGAAAATTACCTGATTTGAAGGGATGGAATGAGAAATGAGGATTGATATCAAAAAAACGTAACGGTGGGAATTTATATGGTACCATGGCCGCTGCCCTGGGTTGAGGCGTGGCCGCTACGCCCCAAAGCGGTCAGCCCGCTGCCCTCCAATGCGGCCCAAAAATCTACAGGTGCCCGCTTCCCTCAGAAGCGGCCATGCAAAATTTAAAATATCCAGCCGAAAATGGTGTTTTAGTTTAATAATTATTGGAAAATGGTATTTTTAAAAATTTCGGGACAAAAACCGAGGGCCATCTTGATTTTAGTTTTTTTTTTATCTTTGCACTTTAATTTTTGAGAGAGAATTCGGCCAGAGGGAATTGAAGAAAAGGTGAAGACTCGGCAGAGACAAAACCGAAAGCAAGGGAAGAATATTTGATTAAGGGAGGTTTTAATTTTTCTTCTTCTTTTATTTTTCTGATTTTAATGAAATCGAATATGACTTGTGCTTGTGTTGAAAGTATGCTTGGCTAAACATTTTATCTAGGGATATGGGAGTAATTGATACTTTTGTTATGTTAATTTAGTTGTTTGAATTTATTTGTGGTTGTGATGTTGAATTGTTTATGAATTCTTGAATGGTTTGTTTGATTATTTCTTATTTTATTAAGGGATCCACCAATATTAAATTGAGACCAAAAGGAGAAATTTATATTAGAAGTACTTTTTAAAATAGCGATAGTTATACAAACAATACTAGGTAAATTTGGTGATGGACCGAAAGGAGAAATTGAATTGCTCGATCAACATAAACAAACTTAAGTACTCGGAGCTACGAAAGTAGTCCAAAAGGCTTTTGGGGGAAAAACATGGGTTATCAAATAGCTTAATGGGTTTAGATTAAGACTGGTAAGCCACGAATGTAGGAGACCTATTTAATCTAGATACGGTGCGAAGCCGCGAAAGTGGATAAACATCTACCTTAGGATAACACCCCCTCAATAATTGCAACCCAAATATTATAAAAACAATTAGAAATACATAATTAAAAGTATCATAGTGAAACCATAATCCTAGACTAGTAATCGTGTCCGTGCACAGCTACGGAAGCAAATTATGTAGTAAAAAACATTAAGCTCTTTAATAAGGAGAAGAGATAATTTAAATCAAATTTGTAGAGAAAATTAGTTAAATACTATATTTATCTACAAGATAACACATGTTAACTCTAGTGCAGTGGTAAGTATTTTGGCACCAACAGAACCTAACTGGGTTCGAATCCCGCCTTCAGCAGAAAAAAAAAAAAGGGTGCGCGGTGCACACGGGTGCACGGTGCACAGGCTCGGTCTGCAGGTACCGTGCGTGGTTCAGAGGCGCGGTTCACGGGTGCGGCGCGCGGTCTACGGGCACTGGGATCATATGCGGCGTGACCAATGCATACTTAAGTGTTGAAACTCATAATTTCAAAAATTCATCTATGTGCGATCTGGAAATTCAACGGCTGAGCATCATTCAAAAAAAAAAAAGTAAATCAAGACCCTTGCAGGATCTAGACATTAAGCTCCTTAATAAGGAGGAGAGATATTCATTCCCTCTGGTATTTCTCATCATTTTCTGTTTCTAGAATTTATTTTGCATTCTGTTAATTCAAGTTGCATTTAGATAATTCAATCTGCATTATGTCTGGAATTCAGGCTGAGGTTCTGGAATTTAGTCTGCATTAGTTTATAATTCATTCTGCATTTAGTTAATTCATCCAGCATTTTTATAATTTAGTTTAAAAGAAAACCACTCAATATTTGCTTGTCTAGATTACTGAAACCTGGAAAACCAGTACTTACAATACCTCTCTGTGGTTCGATACCCAAATTACTAAGCGATAAGGTCATGCGCTTGTGACCGAATTGTATTAGGATTAGGGATTAAATTGTTAAGCTACCAAAAACACCATCAATTAGGGTTGTAAATGTCCTATTATCTTGCTATCTTGAGACACTACTACAGTACTCTAAGCACCTTCAATTGGAGTGTTGCATTAGGAATGCCACTGCCCTCTTCACTTGCCATCTAGAGACACTACTCAATTGCTTCAAACACCTTCAATTGCAGTATTATATTAAGGATGTAAATGCGCTACTATCTTGCCATCTGGAGACACTACTAGAGTGCTCCAAACACCTTCAATTGGAGTGTTGTATTCGGGTAGTAAAAGCCCTATTATCTTGCCATCTGGAGACACTTCTAGAGTGCTCCAAACACCTTCAATTGGAGTGTTTTATTAGGGTTGTAAATACCCAATTAACTTGCCATATAGATACACTACTCGAGTGCTCCAAACACCTTCAATTGGAGTGTTGTATTAGGATTGTAAATGACTTATTGTCTTGCCATCTAGAGACACTACTAGAGTGCACCAAACACCTTTAATTGGAGTGTTATATTAGGGTTGGAAATGCCCCATTATCTTGACATATAGAGACATTACTAGAATTCTCCAAACACCTTCAATTGGAGTGTTGTATGAGGATTGTAAGTGCCCTATTATATTGTCATATGGTGACACTAATAGAGTGCTCCAAACACCTTCATTTGGAGTGTTTTATTAGGGTTGTAAATACTCTATTATCTTGTCATATGGAGACACTACTAGAGTGCTCCAAACACCTTCATTTGGAGTGTTGTATTAGGGTTGTAAATGTCATATTATCTTGCCATATAGAGACACTACTAGATTGCTCCAAACACCTTCAATTGGAGTGTTGTATTACGGTTGTAAATGCCATATTATATTGCTATATAGAGTCACTACTAGACTGCTCCAAACACCTTCGATTGAGGGTTGTTTTAGGGTTGTAAAAGCCCTATTATCTTGCCATCCGGAGAGACAACTAGAGTGCTCCAAACACCTTCAGTTGGAGTGTTTTATTAGGGTAGTAAATACCTTATAATCTTGCCATCGGGAGACAATACTAGAATGCTCTAAACACATTCAATTGGAGAGTTGTATTAGGGTTGTAAATGCCCTATTATCTAGAGTTCTCCAAACACATTCAATTAGAGTGTTGTATTAGAGTTGTAAATGCCCTATTCCCTAGCCATCAGTAGGCACTACAAGAGTGCTCTAAACAATTTCAATTGGAGTGTTGTAATAGAGTTGTAAATATCCTATTATCTTGTTATAAAGAGACACTACTCGAGTGCTCCAAATACATTCAATTGTAGTGTTGTATTAGGATTGTAAATGCCTTATTATCGTGCCATTTGGAGGCACTACTAGAGTGCTACTAGAGTGCTCCAAACACCTTCAATTCGAGTGTTTTATTAGGGTTGTAAATGTCCTATTAACTTGCCATTTGGAGACAATACTAGAGTGCTCCAAATACCTACAATTGGAGTATTGTATTAGGGTTGTAAATGCCCTATTATTTAGAGTGCTCCAAACACCTTTAATTGGAGTGTTGTATTAGGGTTGAAAATCCCCTATTATCTTGCCATATAGAGACACTACTCGAGTGCTCCAAACACCTTCAATTGGAGTGTTGTATTTGGGTTGTAAATGCCCTACAATCTTGCCATCTAGAGACACTACTAGCGTTCTCAAACACCTTCAATTGGAATGTTGCACTACGGTTGTAAATGCCCTATATCTTGCCATCTCGAGACATTACTAGAGTGCTCCAAACACCTTCAATTGGAGTGTTGTATTAGGGTTGTAAATGCCCTATTACATTGCTATATAGAGTCACTACTGAAGTGTTCCAAACACCTTCAATTGGAGTGTTGTGTTAGTGTTGTAAATGCCCTATTAACTTGCATATGTAGACACTACTCGAGTGCTCCAGACACCTTCAATTGGAGTGTTGTATTGGGGTTGTAAAGGCCTCATTTTCTTGCCATATAGGGACATTACTAGAGTTCTCTAATCACCTTCAATTCGAGTGTTGTGTGAGGATTTTAAATGCCCTATTATATTGTCATATCGAGACACTACTAGAGTGCACCAAACACCATCAAATTGAGTGTTGTATTAGGGTTGTAAATGCCCTATTATCTTGCTATATATTGTCACTACTAAAGTGCTCCAAACTCATTCAATTGGAGTGTTTTATTAGGGTTGCCATATTATCATGCCATTTGGAGACACTACTAGAGTGCTCGAAACACCTTCAATTCGAGAGTTGTATTAGGATTGTAAATGCCCTATTATGTCTTGCCATCTGGAAACATTACTAGAGTGCTCAAATCAGCTTCAATTGAAGTGTTGTATTAAGGTTGTCAATGCCCAATTATCTTGCCATATGGAGACACTACTAGAGTGGTCCAAACACCTTCAATTGGAGAGTTGTATTAGGGTTGGACATGCCCCATTATCTTGCTATCTGGAGACACTAATAGAGTGCTCCAGACACCTTCGTTTGGAGTGTTTTATTTGGGCTGTAAATGCCCCATAATCTTGCCAATAGAGACACTACTAGAGTAAGCCAAACTCCTTCACTTGGAGGATTATCTCAGGGTTGTAAATGCTCTATTATTTTGTCATATGGAGACACTACTAGAGTGCTCCAAATACCTTCAATTGGAGTGTTGTATTACGGTTGTAAATGCCCTATTATCTTGCCATCCAGAGAGAAAACTAGAGTGCTCCAAACATCTTCAGTTGGAGTGTTTTATAAGGGTAGTAAATGCCCTATTATCTTGCCATCAGGAGACAATACTAGAGTGCTCCAAACACCTTCAATTGGAGAGTTGTATTAGGGTTGTAAATGCCCAATTATCTATAGTGCTCCAAAAACCTTCAATCAGAGTGTTGTATTAGTGTTGTAAATGCCCTATTATCTAGCCATCAGGAGGCACTACTAGAGTGCTACAAACATCTTCAATTGGAGTGTTGTATTAGTTTTGTAAATGCCCTATTATCTTTCCATTTGGAGACACTGCTAGAGTACTTCAAATACCTTCAATTAGAGTGTTGTGTTGGGGTTGTAAATGCCCTATTATCTTGCCATATAGAGTCACTACTAGAGTGCTCCAAACACCTTCAATTGGAGTGTTGTATTAGGGTTGTAAAAGCCCTACAATCTTGCCATCTAGAGACACCACTAGCGTTCTCCAAACACCTTCAATTGGAATGTAGTACTAGAGTTGTAAATGCCCTATTATATCTTGCCATCTTGAGACAGTACTAGAATGCTTCAAACACCTTCAATTGGAGTGTTGTATTAGGGTTGTAAATGCCCTATTACATTGCTATATAGAGTCACTACTAAAGTGCTCCAAACACCTTCAATTGGAGTGTTGTATTAGTGTTGTAAATGCCCTATTAACTTGCCATATAGAGACATTACTCGAGTGCTCCATACGCCTTCAATTGGAGTGTTGTATTGGGGTTGTAAAGGCTCAATTATCTTGTCATATAGAGACATTACTAGAGTTCTCCAAACACCTTCAATTCGAGTGTTGTGTGAGGATTTTAAATGCCCTATTATATTTTTCATATGGAGACACTGCTAGAGTGCACCAAACACCTTCAAATTGAGTGTTGTATTAGGGTAGTAAATGCCCTATTATCTTGCTATATAGAGTCACCACTAAAGTTCTCCAAACTCCATCAATTGTAAATGCCATATTATCATTCCATTTGGAGACACTACTAGAGTGCTCGAAACACCTTCAATTTGAGAGTTGTATTAGGGTTGTAAATGCCCTATTATGTCTTGCCACCTGGAGACATTACTAGAGTGCTCCAATCACCTTCAATTGAAGTGTTGTATTAAGGTTGTAAATGCCCTATTATCTTGCTATATATAGTCATTACTAGAGTGCTCCAAACATCTTCAATGGGAGTGTTGTATTATGGTTGTAAATGCCCCATTATCTTGCTATATTAAGTCACTACTAGAGTGCTCGAAATACCTTCAATTGGGGTGTTGTATTATGGTCATAAATGCACTATTACCTAGCCACACAGAGTCACTACTAGAGTGCTCCAAACAACTTCAATTGGAGTATTGTATTAGGGTTGTAAAAGCCCTATTATCATGTTATCTAGAGAGACTACTAGAGTGCTCCGAACAACTTCAATTGGAGTGTTGTATTAGGGTTGAAAATGCCCTATTAATTTGCCATATAGGGACACTACTCGAGTGCTCCAACCACCATCAATTAGAGTGTTGTATTAGGGTTGTAAATGCCCTATTAATTTGCCATCTGGAGACATTACTAGAGTGCTCCAAACACCTTCAATTGGAGTGTTGTATTAGGTTTGTAAATGCCCTATTATCTTTCCATCTGGAGACACTGCTAGAGTGCTCCAAACACCTTCAATTGGAGTGTTGTATTAGGGTTGTAAATGCCCTATTATCTTGTCATATTGAAACACTACTGGAGTGCTGCAAACACCTTCAATTGCGGTGTTGTATTAGGGTGGTAAATACCCTATTATAACTTGCCATCTGGAGTCATTACTAGAGTGCTCCAAATACCTTCAATTGGAGTGTTTTATTAGGGTTGTAAATGCCCTATTAACTTTCCATATAGATACACACCTCGTGTGCTCCAAACAACTTCAATTGGAGTGTTGTATTAGAGTTATAAATGCCCTATTATCTTGTCATATAACACTACTCGAGTGCTCCAAATACCTTCACTTATAGTGTTGTATTAGGATTGTAAATGCCTTATTAACGTGCCATTTGGTGGCACTACTAGAGTGCTCCAAACACCTTCAATTCGAGTGTTTTATTAGGGTTGTAAATGCCCTAATAACTTGCCATTTGGAGACAATACTAGAGTGCTCCAAATACCTACAATTGGAGTATTGTATTAGGGTTGTAATTGCCCTACTATTTTTAGAGTGCTCCAAACACCTTCAATTGGAGTGTTGTATTAGGGTTGAAAATCTCATATTATCTTGCCATATAGAGACACTACTCGAGTGCTCCAAACACCTTCAATTGGAGTGTTGCATTAGGGTTGTAAATGCCCCGATTATCTTGCCATCTGGGAACACCACTAGAGTACTCCAAACACCCTCAATTGGAGTGTTGTATTAGGGTTGTACATACATCATTATCTTGTTATCTAGAGACACTACTAGAGTGCTCCAAACACCTTCAATTGGAGTGTTGTGTTAGAGTTGTAAATGCTCTATTATCTTGCCATATAGAGACACTACTAGAGTGCCTCAAACACCTTTAATTGGAGGGTTGTATTGGGGTTATAAATGCCCTATTTTCTTGTCATATGGAGACAATCCTGGAGTGCTTCATACACATTCAATTAGAGTGTTTTGTCGGATTTGTAAATGCTCTATTATCTTGTCATCTGGAGACACTACTAGAGTGCTCCGAACAACTTCAATTGGAGTGTTGTATTAGGGTTGAAAATGCCCTATTAATTTGCCATATAGAGACACTACTCTAGTGCTCCAACCACCATCAATTAAAGTGTTGTATTAGGATTTTAAATGCCCTATTATTTTGCCATCTGGAGACATTACTAGAGTGCTCCAAACACCTTCAATTGGAGTGTTGTATTAGTTTTGTAAATGCCCTATTATCTTTCCATCTGGAGACACTGCTAGAGTACTTCAAATACCTTCAATTAGAGTGTTGTGTTGGGGTTGTAAATGCCCTATTATCTTGCCATATAGAGTCACCACTCGAGTGCTCCAAACACCTTCAATAGGAGTGTTGTATGAGGATTTTTAATGCCCTATTATCTTGTCATATAGAGTCACTACTAAAGTGCTCTAAACACCTTCTATTGGAATGTTGTTTTTCGGGTTGTAAATGCCTTATTACCTAGCCAGCTAGAGACACTACTAGAGCGTGGCAAACACCATCAATTGGAATGTTTTATTAGGGTTGTAAATGCCCAATAATCTTGCCATATGGAGACACTACTAGAGTGCTCCAAGCACCCACAATTAGTGTGTTGTATTAGGGTTGTACATTCATCATTATCTTGTTATCTGGAGACACAACTAGAGTGCTCTAAACATATTTAATTAGACTGTTGTATTGGGGTTGTAAATGCCCTATTTTCTTGTCATATGGAGACACTCCTTGAGTGCTTCAAACACCTTCAATTAGAGTGTTGTGTTGGGGTTGTAAATGCATCTTGACATCTGGCGACACTAATAGAGTGCTTCAAACATCTTCAATTGGAGTGTTGTATTAGGGTTATAAATGTCCTATTATCTTGTCATATTGAAACAGTACTGGAGTGCTGCAAACACCTTCAATTGGAGTGTTGTAAATACCATATTATAACTTGCCATCTGGAGTCATTACTAGAGTGCTCCAAACAACTTCAATTGGAGTGTTGTATTAGAGTTGTAAATGCCCCGATTATCTTGTCATATAGATACACTACTCGAGTGCTCTAATTACCTTCAATTGGAGTTTTGTATTAGAGTTGTAAAAGCCCTATTATCTTGTCATATAGACACTACTCGAGTGCTCCAAATACCTTCAATTGAAGTTTTGTATTAAGGTTGTAAATATCCTATTATAACTTGCCATCTGGAGTCATTACTAGAGTGCTCCAAATACCTTCAATTGGAGTGTTTTATAAGGGTTTTAAATGCCCTATTAACTTGCCATATAGATCCACACCTCGAGTGCTCCAAACATCTTCAATTGGAGTGTTGTATTGGGGTTGTAAAGGCCCTATTTTCTTGTCATATGGAGACACTCCAAGAGTGCTTCAAACACCTTCAATTAGAGTGTTGTGTTGGGGTTGTAAATACCCTATTATGTTGCCATCTGGAGACACTACGAGAGTACTCCGAACAACTTCAATTGGAGTGTTGTCTTAGGGTTGTAAATGCCCTATTATCTTGCCATCTTGAGACACTACTAGAGTGCTCCAAACACCTTTAATTGGAGTGTTGTATTAGGTTTGTAAATGCCCTATTATCTTGCCATCTTGAGACACTACTAGAGTGCTCCAAACACCATTGATTAAAGTGTTGTACTAGGGTTGTAAATGCCCTATTATTTTGCCATCTGGAGACATTAGTAGAGTGCTCCAAACACCTTTAATTGGAGTGTTGTATTAGGTTTGTAAATGCCCTATTATCTTGCCATCTGGAGACACTACTAAAGTGCTCCAAACATCTTCAATTGGAGTGTTGTTTTAGGGTTGTAAATGCCCTATTATCTTGTCATATTGAAACACTACTAGAGTGCTGCAAACACCCTATTATCTTGTACTAGGGTTGTAAATACCCTATTATAACTTGCCATCTGGAGTCATTACTAGAGTGCTCCAAATACCTTCAATTGGAGTGTTTTATTAGGGTTGTAAATCCCCTACTAACTTGCCATATAGATACACATCTCGAGTGCTCCAAACAACTTCAATTAGAGTGTTGTATTAGAGTTGTAATTGCCCCGATTATCTTGTCATATAGATACACTACTCGAGTGCTCCAAATACCTTCAATTTGAGTTATGTATTAGTGTTGTAAAAGCCCTATTATCTTGTTATATAGAGACACTACTCGAGTGCTCCAAATACCTTCAATTGGAGTTTTGTATTAGGGTTGTAAATACCCTATTATAACTTGCCATCTGGAGTCATTACTAGAGTGCTCCAAACACCTTCAATTGGTGTGTTTTATCAGGGTTGTAAATGCCCTATTAACTTGCCATATAGAGACACTACTCGAGTGCTCCAAACACCATCAATTAGAGTGTTGTATTAGGGTTGTAAATGCCCTATTATTTTGCCATCTTGAGACATTACTAGAGTGCTCCAAACACCTCAATTGGAGTGTTGTATTTGGGTTGAAAATTCCCTATTATCTTGCCATATAGAGACACTACTCGAGTGCTCCAAACACCTTCAATTGGTGTGTTGTATTAGGTTTGTAAATTCCCTACAATCTTGCCATCTAGAGATACTACTAGCGTTCTCCAAACACCTTCAATTGGAATGTTGTACTAGGGTTGTGAATGCCCTATTATATCTTGTCTTCTTGAGACATTACTAGAGTGCTCCAAACACCTTCAATTGGAGTGTTGTATTAGGGTTGTAAATTCCCTATTACATTGCTATATAGAGTCACTACTAAAGTGCTCCAAACAACTTCAATTGGAGTGTTGTAATAGTGTTGTAAATGCCCTATTACATTGCTATATAGAGTCACTACTAAAGTGCTCCAAACAACTTCAATTGGAGTGTTGTATTAGGAATGTAAAGACCCATTATCTTGCCATATAGAGACATTACTAGAGTTCTCCAAACACCTTTAATTCGAGTGTTTTGTGAGGATTTTAAATGCCCTTATATTGTCATATGGAGACACTACTAGAGTGCACCAAACACCTTCAAATTTAGTGTTCTATTAGGGTTGTAAATGTCCTATTATCTTGCTATATAGAGTCACTACTAAAGTGCTCCAAACTCCTTCAATTGGAGTTCTGAATTTGGGTTGTAAATGCCATATAATCTAGCCATTTGGCGACACTAGTAGAGTGCTCCAAACACCTTGCATTAGAGTGCTGTATTGAGGTTGTAAATGCCCAATTATATTGTTATCTGGAGACACTAACCCGAAACCCTAAAACCCTAAAACCCTAAACCCTGAACCGTAAGTTCAAATCGCGCATACTACATATCCACGCGCTCCTGTGATCATCCTCTATCTCATGGTATCAACACATCAACCAAAATAGTATTTTAATTACCTCATATAATTAAAACATCATTTGCACAGCTAGTTGCAAACTACTTTAATTACATCCTCATTATTATCATAGTGTTGAACTGTATAATAGCTTGTATTAGTAAATTCATTGTGCTATGTTGTTTCCAACATTCATGCACTAGTGTCATAAACTCGTATGACATCTCGACCAAGTGACCCTATAGGTGTGACCGGCTTGGATCTGTATTATGTTGGCAATCTGGAACATCTGGTTTCCAGTTGATCACCTTGACTATCCAATTATACAGACGACATGTATCTAGACAGTATCATAGATCTAATATAGACAGTGCATAACATTTCCTGTTTTGTATCTAATAGCTCATGATTATCCTCTGATGAATGCAAGACATGATGTTTGGCATTCCCGTTGTATCATCGATTATCTTTCTTGACACGTGAGTATTATATTATAATACCTGATTGTATCTAGTCAATTAAGCTGTGCGCATAGAATATAATCTCTATCAAGGGGCCCAATGGATATCATAGCTTACTGCATACACCAGGATACACATTCCTTATGCGGGCATGTCATATTCTCAGACTTAAGACGACAATATCGTGAACCATCAATGACAATAAACACAGAATCCATAGTGATGTTCACGTGTGGTCAAATCTGATGTCATATAAACACTTATATGCATCTGTGATATTGAACCAGCAGCAAGTCCGAGTTTATCCGTAAGCTTAAATCACAACATTCAATCGTCACACTAGTCTCAAGTGTAATTAGCGTTCCTTGCTAATTACTTTGGTTAGGGATACTTTAAAGTTCACTACTTTTATAGTGTGGTTGCCACTCAATCTAAAATCGTAGATAAATTGCAAGTAATGCATCTAGGCAACAAATTGACTCCCGTCAATCAATCATATGAACAAGAAATACAAACAATAGTTTGTTCTAGAACACCCAACTCTATCAATTTGTGCACAATGAAAGGGTTTCTTATTTACCATACACCCTTAATGCAGGAGGTACTGTCACTACCTTAGCAAGGTTCGGTTACCAAAACACAATCATGCATAACTCACAAATATATATAATAAAACCAAACATCAAGCCAAAACAATCATTATAAAGAGAACATCCAAGTAAATAAACTAACACAAGTTCATGATACAACCTAAGCCCTTAGAGAGGAAATTAGCTATTTTGTGACTTAGTAAGTAAGCAACCCATAATGGAAGGTGAATCAATCGAGATCTCATGAGATATGACAATAGATACCAGCTGATGCCTCTCTAAAAAGGTTCATGCGACTTGGACATTACAAATTCTGATTTATAACCTTCCTATAATTGTATATCTCGTTGTCCTCTTTCCAGCAAGCTTTTATTTCCTAAAACGGAGTTCGTATGGCCCAGATATGGTCAAAATACGAAAGGGTGTCGAAAGTTAGAATTTCTACAAATATATGGGCGGCCAAGGGTGCCCACACCTTTGGCCGTACAAAGTCTCTGTTTTTCCTTCTTTCGCTCTACTGGGGAGATTGTGCGGGTTAGCTAGGCTGCACTGTAGGCCACACAGACCTCTGACTCGGCTGTGAACCAAACTTCAAATGGGCATAACTCATTATCCATAACTCCATTTTTAGTGTTCTGCCGCTTTTCTGAAAGCTTGCGAGAAGATCTATAATTTGCTTCATTTCTTATAATTTAAATAGACTTGGGGAGTAACTTGATTCTTGGTATAATTCTAAACTAAATTATTCTAAAATGCAAGGAAATTGGTCAGGTATTGAGATTAAACCCTAATCAAAAGTGTATATAATTTAGGCTTATCACCTAGTAGATGATAAAGTTATCCCATGAATTTAAACATATTAAATTAGAACATTAGAGGCCTTAATTCTCCTAGGAAGAGAAATATCCTACATGATATCTTAATTCAACATAAAATAGATGTTTTGTTAATTCAAGAAACTAAGAAGGAGAATTTTTCTAGAAGAATTCTTCAGTCCATCTCCAATACTGTATAGCACTAGCTACCCTCTAAAGGGAAATCAGGGGTATCATGTTTGGGGGTGATAGTAATAAAATCAAGGTTATCTCTTGTCAGGAACATATATTTAGCTTAGACATATAACTATAAAATAAGATAGATTCTAAGATTTGGGAGATCACTGTGGTGTATGCAGGGGCAAATCCAGCATACAACAGGGTAGGACAACTACCTTACCCTGGAATTTTGAAATAAGTTTTCAAGAAGTAGGTTTTGAGCTCTTGCCCCACCCTAGAAAAACAAAATGACCTACCCTGTTAAGTTTATGTTTCCCATTCTCCATGTACACATAATTATATTTTGGCAATCAATTTCGCCCTCTCCTCTTTCTCCTCTGCCATTTTTCCTTTTTTGCAATTTTATGCTGATTTCGAATGATTTTTTGGAGAAGAAGATATCTTTCATCTGTATAGGTGTGGAGCGCATGAGCCAAGACACTGACACTACCCTGTTTTTTATAAGCCACACATAGCAAGCAAGAGAATGAAATAAATAGCACTAATTGGCTCAGAGTTGTGGGCCCCCAAGTAAGATTAAATGAGAAAGAGAAGAGGCGTGCAACATAAAATTTCAGATGAATTAAGTGCATAGTTGGTAAAACTAATTTGTGGGCCCAGCTGTGATCCGAGTCTCCTTTTTTTCCCTTTTTGTTTTCTTTATTTTTGCTATTTCTTTTTCACCAGTCTGTAATTACTGTATGCTTTCATTTTTTTTCTACTAAGTTTGCTAGCTTCTTTTTATTTTCTTATTTTTTTCATTTTATTTATTGTTGTTGTTGTTGTTGTTGTTGTTATTATTATTATTATTATTATTATTATTATTATTATTATATTTAGGAGTTAACATAAGGTTACATGAATACTATTATTGAACTTCTTATTTGTATATAATATTTAGATCCAAAATTTTTTTTTGTCATGTTAATTATTTCTTATTTAGTATCAGACATTTTACTAGATTTAAACTCGATTAGTTATTGGATCATGTATAGCTATTTTTTTGCCCTACCCTGACAGAAATTCTAGATCCGCCCCTGGGTGTATGGCACAGTCAATCGATTCCTCAAAAGAGCACTTTGGACTGAATTAGATCAAGTTAGACAACACAACATAGATTTTTGGTTATTATCTGGTGATTTCAATGTCGTTAGGAATAGTTCAAGGAAATCAGGACATAACTTTGACATTTCGATTAGCATATTTTTTAATGTTTTTCTCAATAGACATAACTTAGTAGAGAATAAGCTAGATAATAGAAAATATACTTGGTCTAATGGGAGACATTTTGCTTTATTAGATATAATGTTCACCTCTGTAGAATGGGACCGACATTACTCCTCCAGTTCAATACAAGATATCAGTAGCTATGGATCATATCATTGTCCTTTAGTACTCAATACTTCTAGTCATAACCAACCAGTTAACCCTAGTTTTAGGCTTGATCCAACTTGGGTGGATCTAGAAAAGTTCAATAAGTTAGTAGAAAAATGGTGGGAGAATTTGTCCTTGATAAAAAGGATATAGGCAATAGTTGGAACAAATAAACTTAAACATATGAGATGGAAAATTTCAGGTTGGGCAAAAAAAATTTATGAAAAAAAAGAATAAGAGAAACTTCCTTAGTATATTACATCAATTAGAACTTATAAAAGAAACAAGATCCCTTTCGGAACAAGAACAGGCAGAATGGCTAAGTATCAAACTAGTTGTAGATGAGATTTATTTGGAAAAAGAGATTTATTGGAAAACTAGAGTAGCTTTATTTGACTCTTCCCCCACAGGAGCTCCAGGCCCTGATGGATTCAGTTTTTTATTTTACCAGCATTTATGGAATTTAGTTAAATATGATATGATGACCATATGCTCTAGTTTTCACTCTCAATCAATATATTTAGCTAAACTCAATAGATCTACTATCTGCCTTATTCCTAAGGAACATGATGCTAGAGTTATTAATAAATTTAGGCCTATCAGTCTGGAAAATTGTATATTCAAATTAATATCCAAGGTCCTCACTAGTAGGCTAGAGGTAGTTATGAGTAAGATAATTGATGAGAGTCAATCAGCCTTTTTGAAAGAAAGGTACATTTTAGATAATGTAGTTACTGGTCAGGAAATTATACATGATACTATCCAGAGAGAGATATCAGGGTAGTTATTAAAATTGACTTTGAGAATGCATATTACACTATCCATTGGTCATATTTGCTTGAAATTTTAGAATCTAGGGGTTTTGGGAATGTCTGGGTCAATTGGATTAAGCCATAGTTACATAGTTCTCAATCATGTATAAGCATCAATGGATAACTTTCCTCATTTTTCTATTATAAATGGGGTGTTAGGCAAGGTGACCTTTTGTCACCTTTTCTGTTTATTCTAGCAGCTGATTTTCTTAGTATAATTTTCAATAAAGGTATAACCAAGGTTCTAAATAGCGATTATAGCGACATAGCGGGGAGTCAAAAAAAAAGTTATTGCGAATAGCGTAGCTATAGCGGAAGCTATCACACATAACGATTTTCCCTTTTCAAACTTTATATTTTATATTTCTACTAATTATCAACATAATCAATATTAGAGAATTGATGTAACAACTAAATGACAACTAATCTAAGTCTATACTTTTTATCAATTACGCAAATAAGAAGGAAAAAAATCTAAAAAGTAACATTATTTAATAGTTTATACTTCATGGTATTACATATTATAATAGACAAAGAGCAATTAATTTTATAAGGTAAATGAAGTCAATATACATATTTAAACATTTTATAATTATAATAATAATCAAAATCAGCTTTCAATTGAAACGAACGATAATAATTTTACAAATGAATACTATAAAAAGAGTAATCAAAATGAAGAATTAGTATTTGAATATTTCTCGATATAGAATGATAGTATAAATCACAAATAAAAATAGAAGCATATAGTTTGGTTTAGTATACTTATCGTAGAAGACCATGTAGCGTTAGAAATAAGAATAGAAGTACAGAAGTCCATATAAATTGCAAAAAAAAAACCATGTAGCATAGCGGTAGCTATAGCGGGTCTCATATGGCGGTAATAGCGGTCAGCAATTATAGCTATAGCGGTCGTAGCTGAGTTAGCGCAATTTTATCTCATAGCTTAGCGTTTATGGTCCGGAAAAGCTATAGCTAGCTATTTAGAACCCTGGGTATAACACAACATGTCATAAAAGGATTAGGTCCACCTATCAAACATAATACTTTCATTACTAATTGTCATTACACAATCCTCTTTTTAGAGACTAGCGAACAAAATGTGGAAGCAGTATGGTGGGGCATAATGGCCTTTAAGGCTATATCTAGAATTAAAATGAACCTCACCAAAATAGAGTTATATCCTCTTAATACTGATCAAGGAGTCCAATTAGCTCAGGTATTTAGATGACACCAAGGGCAATTCCCTATAAAATATCTAGATATTTCTTTATAGAATTCCAACTTGCTTAAAAAGGATTGGGATTTTATGGTTACCAAGTTTGAAAATAGACTCCAAGAATGGCAAGGAAATATGATATCAATAGGGGGTAGACTTATAAACTCTGTATTGTCCTCTACTCCTTTATATGCATTTTCTATTCATAGAATACCAGTAGATGTATTAAAACAACTAGATAAGATCAGAAGAAATTTCCTCTAGCAAGGTACTCAAGGCAAAAGGAAGTATCCATAGTTAACTGGCATAAGGCTTGCCTAGCCAAAGAGTATGGTGGTTTGGGTATACTTGAACTTAGACAAATGTGTTGGGTTTCGGGGTAACCAAAGCCGGTTTAGGCTACGAAAAGACCGTAAAACAAAAATTTTACTTCTAACTTAATCTAAGGATTAAACGGGGTATGTCAGGAAACTTTCCAAGGTAGTCCACCTTCAGTATTCCTTTGGCATCAAAACTCAATTTAATCATTTTTCAAATCTACTCCATTATTGATTTCTAAAACTTTAATCTAATTATCAATTAAATAGATTAATATAACATTTATACCTCGTTTTCAAATGCCAATTGGAATGCAGCCGAGCGAGAAGAGTGACTCAGGAAATGACTCATCTCGAAGTATCAGATGTATGATACCTCTATCGGTTATCCACTAGGACTAACTAGGGAGTGATTTATTTCTTTTGCCAGAAATATCGTAAACTGTGAAATTCTGCAAAACACTATTCACCGAGAAAAGACGAAATAGTATTAGTCACGATCCGTTAGATATCAATAGTTATCACAAGCATGTGAATCATAAACACCGCGTGCTTCACAAGAACACTATTCACCGATCCTGTGAACTCTAAACAACAACCGTAAATTGAGAAAGAGAGAAAATAGATTACCGAATCGATTCAGTATCAAGTGAATTAGTAACTTTCTCTCTATGCTCACCCCTCTATTTTATATGCATTAGGGGCTGTTGTGAAATGACCAAAATGCCCCTATATATGGCGGTTTTGAGAGGAGGTAGCAAAATTGGATTTTTGCACTTTGGCCCAAATTCAAATCTAATTGTTTTAGGCTTTTTTATTTGAGCTTTTAATGCTAATGGATTTTCAATCCATAATTAACAATTAAAATCCAAATCAAATATATATAATTGTCATGTACAATTATATTTCTTTTGGTTATTGTTTCGGTAACTTTTATACAACGTACTGAGTACGTTTATAAATTAACCTTTTGTTTTTGCTTTACCATTTTTACATGACATTTATAATTTAATTATATCACATATAATTAATTATAACCATCTTAATATTAATCATAATTAATTTATAATTAATCAATAAGATTCTCCGATTAGCTCTTATACGGTTTGACCCAATAGGATCTGTGTTATGTTGGTAAATAGAATTAAAACTATTCTAACTTCTATAATCATAGGAGGCACCTGGCAGAATGCACTATGACCATCCAATTACACAGATGATGCTATACTGTACAATACCACGATCCAGTAAACTATTTTACTCATGTTAATTTTTTGTCTCATAGCTATCAGATCAGTTTCAATGTAGGTGTTTGTCATCCTTGCAAACTTAATCTTTTCTTGATCTTGAGCAAATTATCAAATATGATTACTCTTGTAATCATACCGCATGCAGATAATCTTACTATCAAAGGGCCCAATGATACTATAACTCGTATAGAGATATGAGGGACAATAGTACTTTTGGTAAACCATCACTTCCTCAGCTAAGCTATGTATACCGAAGAGCTACCATTATAACTGATTTTTACGGACAGCGTTAGATAACAATCACACATACACATATCTTAGTATGAAAGATGAATACCTCATACTGTAGAACTTAACACTGAATGAAATCATTAATGACACAAACACAATTTCATTTAATGTTTCATTTGGGGGTCTATGTAATTAAAATGACATCTCTTGTCAGTGGTCTGTAAAACTTGACCATCTTTTAATCCACATACTAACCTTGTAGCAGTGAATTAGTGTTCTTGCTAATTACCTTGGTTAGAGACTTTTTAAGAGTATATATATTATTTGTATTATGAAGTTTCACAATTCTAGTCATGAACTCGGAATAATTCATAAATGCAATAATACTCAAGGCAACAAAATTATATATAATTAAACATCCAATTCATGAACAAAGCTTTATATGATAATTTATCGTATTATTGACTTCTATATTATTACAAACTAACAAAATGAACACTGCACTACTGATAAAGTGGTGGTGGAAGTACTAAGACTAACACTACTCACATTTGTGGAAGAAAATGATTCAATTTCAATATGGTTCTAATCCCCAGATTACGTTATCTCCTTTTTGGAAGGAAGTAGTTAAGTTAGAAAATTAGGACAGTGTAGTGTGTCATACCAACCTAGTTCTGCATTTATTTTCAGTTTTTTTTAGCTAATTAGCGGTGCCCCTAAGTATAACAAAGTGCTCTGATACCACTTTGTTATACTTAGGGGCACCGCTAATTAACTAAAAAAAAACTGAAAATAAATGCGATTAAAAGTAAAAGAGATGAGTTTAGAGAAATTGACACGCGGGATGATAACGGAGTTCGGCAAAACAAAGGCCTCGTCTCCGGGGCATCACAACCTCTTTCTAGGTGCGCCTTTCTATTACCCAATATGAAAGGATTACAATTGTGAACCGTGAGCCCTTACAAAACGGGAAGTCACGGCCAACAAGAGATGAGCGCCGGCGAGCCCTTACAACCAAGGGAAGTCACACAAGCTACTCAAGAACAAGAGAAACACTCAATAGATCACTCTAACCTAATCTAATTAGATATTAGTGAAGTGGGTTTGAGGTTGTTTGAGATTGATTGAGAGATATTGAAGTTTTAAGCTTAATCAACAATGGTGAAACCAAGCTCTCAGAAAATCGCCTCTTTTGAAGTTTAGGGACGGCTAGGTTAGATTGGGAAGAAAGCCCAATGACCTATTTATAGAGTCGGCTCAAAAATGACCTGTTTGACATAAAACGTTACCAACGTTTTAGTTCAAAGTGCCATTTTTAGATTTAAATTTTCTGACAGCTCAGCAAAACGTTATAACGTTTGTAAAGCGTTATGTAACGTTTGTAAAGCGTTATGTAACGTTTTAGCCTGTAAAAACTTGATCAAAATAGATGCTCTTTGAAGCTTAAATTTAATTAAAACGTTATGACGTTTTGTATAAACGTTGCAACGTTTAAATTTGAATTTTAATCTTTGGTACAGCTGTACTTAACATTCTGACATTCATAAAACGTTACAACGTTTCAAGTTGTTATTGTACAGCTGTGCTTCAGTAGTTTTGTAACTATTAAAACGTTACAACGTTTAGATAACGTTATGACGTTTTTAAATCGTCACAACGTTTATAAAACGTTATAACGTTGTAACTTGTTTCTGATTTTGATCAGCTTGTTACTTGTGACAAAAACGTTACAACGTTTTAAAAACGTTACCAACGTTTTATCCCTGTTTAGACAGCCTCACACATACTTTACCAAATTTCTGATTTTACAATTTGTATTCTTGATAAGTGTCTTCATGTCTTCTTCAGTCCAAGTATTCCATAATGCAATTTCATTCGACTTGAACCTACATATCTTTCAAAAATAGAACACATCGTAAAATTCAATAATTGCATGTTTTTGCAAATTAGTCAAATAGACGAAAAAAAACTATTGCTCAACCAACAATCTCCCCCTTTTGACGATTTGCAAAAACATACAATGCGAGTGAGTGCATAAATCAAAAATTTTCTAAATTAGTTTACCCAATTTTGATTTTGCATGTCAAGCCATTTGTACCAATTTCTCCCCCTTTTGGAAATCGACGAAAGGGTGAAAAATTAGCACTAATTTAAAGTGCTAACCCTCAAAATATGCACTCCCCCTCAATTTAGTAATATATGAACACTAACAAAAAAATTGAGAAATTAATCTAACATCTTATCATGAAAATTTACAAATCCAATTAACAATTGCAAGTTTTATTCAAGGATTGTCAATTTATATTCTAACTTTTGCATGCCACAATTCATACATTGCCAATACCATAGCAAATCAAGGATTTTTGGAAATTAGTATAGCACTAGTGTTGTCACACATAATTCGTACGTTGCGGAAGCGTATTTCATAATTATGCAGAGTTTGGAATATCCATAATATTTGTGTGCAACAACTATCAATGATCCAAGTATTTTCTTTATGAGTTGCAATCAAACACATCTCCAAGAGTATATATTAATTATTTTTGGGTTAATAACTAACATATACCTTATTTAATCTCCTCATTTGTTTTTGGCAATTTGAATAAATTATGGGAGATTTTGTATGAACTCAAGCTAGTTTAGCTCTAGGAACTCAAGCTAGTTTAGCTTTAGGAACCCAAACAACATTTGGGTTGTTGTCTCCATTCCTAAACCTACACTCTAATGAGGTATGACCAATTTTGCAACAATAATTACAAAATGTAATTGATGGCTTTTGAGCAATAGAACCTTGCTTGAAAGTGGATCGGTATTGGTATTTCACTTCATGCAAATTACTCTTATGATTATCAATCGACTTATTTGCAACTCTAGATGAGACACTTTTGGTGTTGTTAGACTCAATTCTATTGTGATGTTGGGGAACATACTTTGTTAAATCATTTCTTTGAGTTTGATTTTGTAAAACTTTTTTATTTTTGAGTTCATAAAACCATCCATCCGGTCCTTTGAAATAAGTTTTGTTTGACCCTTTTGGATTAAATGTGTTCCTATCATTATTTTGAAAATTTTTGTTCTTATAATTTTTATGATTATACTTATACCTAAATGCATGATTTGATTTAGCATTTGAGGTTTGAGAGGTATTCCCTTTGTTTGACTCCTTTTGCAATGAAGTATTACCCTTTTTGGTAAAAAAATTGATAAGTAGAATACTTATCACAATTAAAATTAAGTTTAAATTTTTTGTTGTTTGAAGTTTGAGTATGTTCCCATTTTTCTTTCGGGCCTTGTATGTGGTTAGATTCAAATGAGGATTGACCCTTCTCGAATCCAAAACCAATTTTATCCATTTTGTGATAAGATTGGTCATGATCAAACTATCCACATAGTAAGGATCTAGACTAATGACATTTGAAAATTCACTAGGAGACCTTAATGCCTTATTTTCGGTCTCTAAGGTTTGAACTTTAACATTTAATATGCCTATTTCACCTATGTGCAATGTTTTTAAATTCTTAACTTTATATTCTAATATGTCATTTTTAGCAATCAATTTTTGAATAATACATTCCTTTTCAACCAAGATTCTATTGGACTCATCAATGAGAGATTGCCACCTAGGTTCATCATCATACCGTGTTAGAATCTCATTTGTGAAATTGCTTCTATCATTGGTTTCTAACCGATTGGTACACAAGTCATGTTTGGTCTCATCAATTGAATCATTATATTCTTCACCACCTTCTTCCTCATCAGTCAATTCATCTTCAGTATCAAGATCATTAAGACCAAAATTTAAATGTACCTCATTAGCAAAGCTAGTTGAGGCTTCAATTTCATCACCTTCCTTGTTGATGTTCCTTGATTTGACAAGGTCTTTAAGGAATTCTATGGTGGTCTCATCGGTGATATTCTTGCTTGCAATAATCGAGTCGACATCAATTGCCGAGAGACCTTCATCTACACTTGCCATCAATGCAAGGTTTGTCTCTTGTTCATTTTCCGACTCTGTGTCGGATTGCTCCGCCTCGCTCTCATTCGAGAATAAGGCTTGCAAGGCTTTAGCCTTTTTCTTGGCCTTGTACCCATCCAATTGGAAGCAAGTTTGAGTGGTGTGCCATTTTCTATGATATGTGAAGCACATCACTCTTTTGTTCTTCTCTTCTCGTTCCTTGTTGTAATTTCTTTCGAGATCTAGCATGTCTTGAAACATTTTGGATATGAGAAGGGTGTTTTTGGAGGTTTCATGATCAATTTTGTTTATAAATTGATCATTTGAGAGACAAGTGTTTGAGGAGCTAGAAGGTTTTCGGTTTTGAGCCGAAAAGGCCATGGTTTTGAATTTTGAACTTTGCTTTGGGTTTCCGGATTGCCGAAGTTTGTCTTTGAAGCTTCGTAAGTGTGCATAGAGGTCATCCGGGGTGAGTGAGTCGTGTGTGCCTTGAATTGCTTCTAGCGCACTCACCAAGCTGGACCATTTGTCTCTCATGAGCATGATTCTCAATAGCTTCCCTACAATTTTATTGTTAGAAAGCGGTTCTCCCAATTCGATAAATTCATTTTGGATATGCATAAGTCTATTATACATATCCTCAATGCTTTTTCCATCTTCAACCTTAAAGGTTTCAAATTTGGCTTCTAAACCGGTTAATTTGGTTCGTTTAATTTGAGTATGTCCCTCATACCGGTTTACAAGGGCATCCCACATTTCTTTTGCGGTTGAAGAGCTACCAAAGATTAAGGCAACCGATTCACTAACCAAGTTAATTATGACATTATTGCAAGATCATTGTCTTTCTTGGTTTGTTTGGATTCGGGAGTCTCAATTTTAATGTCGGTGGTAGTGGTAGTGAATATTGGTGTATACCCCTTATCAACCACATCCCATAACTCAAGAATATTTAAATAATTGATCATGGTTTTCTTCCAATGCATAAAATTTTTGGTCGAATTGCCAAAAATTAGGGGTTCTTTCACGGGTCTATAGGGTGCCATTTGTCAAGTTGTACTTTTTAAACCTTTAACACACGTTTGAGTTAAATTGCAAGTGCACAATTCTATCAAAGTAGTATTTGAGGTGTCGAACCACAGGGAGTATGATAAAAACTTAGTTTAAACTTTAGTAATAAATTTCAGAAAATAAAACAAAGTAAAGTGTAATAAGAGTAAATTGGGGGGGGGGGGTTTGTTCTAACAATTCCTAAGGTTGGGTTCAATACCCGAATAGAGAATTTTAAACAATAAAAGTAAATAAATGAAAGAAAGATTGGTTTGCTTTCTAGATGAGAAGATCTAGGGGTATTCGGTCTACAATCCCTTGCTAACTCTATCTATTCGGTATTTGTTTGAATTCATGTATGATTTGACGAGGTTTCTAACCTAATATATTATTAAGGGTTACTTTCATAAATTAATAACGTGCCTAGGTAATTTGGACTTCTCGATTAGGTTCCTCACCCTAGCCCTAGACCCATTGAGCTCTTGTAGTCTCTCCTCTCCTCAAATATTGGTACTTCGCAATTAAGTCCATCATACCAATACCCGATTTGAATTGAGATGTCCTAATTAGGGTTTGGCTTCACGGTTAGGTTCTTCACCAAGTTCCTAACCTTAATTTCTATAGTTCCGGCTTAGATTAAATTGGTTACAATCTTAATCTAAACCTAGAGTATTTGCATTCATAATTTGGTACTATCCTATTGATCACAGTCAATTTTGGTTCTTTCGAATCCAAAACGGGATACTACAATTCAAGTACTAACTATGTAATTAACACAAATGATTAAATCACAGAAATTAACAATCAAATCCCATAAAACAATCATAATAAAAACAAATAACCGAATAAAATAGAATTAAACAAGTTCATGCATTGACCTAAACCCCTAGAGAGAGAACTACTCTCTCTTAGAGAGATCCATTAGAAAATGTTGACAAAGTAAGAAGAAATGAAATAAAAGAAGTAATTACACCCTTTAACAAATCAAAAACCTCTATCTTGCCGAATCTTGCTTAGGAAACCCTTCTTCTCCTTGCTTGAAAGCTTTCCTTACTTCAGAATTTATCGCTAAGTATTGTGTGTGTGTAGAGAGATAATGAATGGGAAGAGATGATTTTGGATGTAGAATGAACCCCCCCCCCTTTTATAGCCAAGGACCATGCCCAATTAAGAGTCTAGGAAGTGGAGTTAGTGGGTGTTATATTTGGATTGTTTTCCAGGATGCCTTGTCCACATTTGGCTATAAAACACGTCCATGAAGTGCCAAAAATAAAAACCGTGTTGAAACTGTATAAATTTGGCTTTCCTGCGGGTGGTCTCACTCGCACTGAGTTTAAGTTTCCTTATTTAACTTTTGCTAATTAGTTGAGTGCGGGTGGAACTGCGGATTGATGACCCGCACTGCGAGTGGATACTGCTTTTCTAAAGTTTCTGAAATCGGCCAAGTATTGAGTGCGGCTGGGCTCATCCGCACTGCGGGTGGAAGTTCATTCGCACTAGGCTCGGGAAAAATTCCTGCGCAACGCTTGGATGTTGGAAATGCGGCTGCACTGATCCGCAGTGCGTGTGGTTGATCCGCACTGAGGAGTATTTTTGCCATTTTTCATCATTTCCTGCAATGAAAAGCCAAACAACCGCAGTAACTTGATTCCAGGTGTATTTTAATCACTTTATATTAAAAAATACAAGATATTTGAGGTTGTTTTATGATAAAATATAGATCAAATGTGTATATAATTTATGCTTATCACAAGTTGATCTAACTCTAATTAAGTGTGCCTTAATTTGAGTAACTTGCTCTGATACCACTTTGTTATACTTAGGGGCACCGCTAATTAGCTCAAAAAACTGAAAATAAATTCGATTAAAAGTAAAAGAGATGAGTTTAGAGAAATTGACACGCGGGATGATAACGGAGTTCGGCAAAACAAAGGCCTACGTCTCCGGGGCGTCACAACCTCTTTCTAGGTGCGCCTTTCTATTACCCAATATGAAATGATTACAATTGTGAACCGTGAGCCCTTACAAAATGGGAAGTCACGGCCAACGAGAGATGAGCGCCAGCGAGCCCTTACAACCAAGGGAAGTCGCACAAGCTACTCAAGAACAAGAGAAACACTCAATAGATCACTCTAACCTAATCTAATTAGAGATTAGTGAAGTGGGTTTGAGGTTGTTTGAGATCGATTGAGAGATATTGAAGTTTTAAGCTCAATCAACAATGGTGGAACCAAGCTCTCAGAAAATCGTCTCTTTTGAAGTTTAGGGACGGCTAGGTTGGTTTGGGAAGAAAGCCCAATACCCTATTTATAAAGTCAGCTCAAAAATGAGCTAATTGAGCTAAAACGTTACAACGTTTTCACAAAACGTTACAACGTTTTCACAAAACGTTACAACATTTTTCCTTTAGGTTTTCAAATTGTCTGAAAGCTCAGTAAAACGTTACAACGTTTGTAAAACGTTACATAACGTTTTGCACTGTAAAAACTTGATCAAAATCAGGAATTTCTGAAGTTTGGAAATTAATTAAAACGTTACTAACTTTTTAAAACGTTATAACTTTTTAAAACGTTACAGCAACATTTTAAAACGTTACAGAAAACGTGATAACTTTTTAAAACGTTACAGCAACGTTTTTGACTTTTTTGACTTTGATCGAGTTGTTTCACAGTGTTTTCTTAAGATATAATCGTTATAATGTTTTACAAACGTTACCAATGTTTTTATCCTGTTGAAACAACATCAAAAACACTTTACCAACTTTAAAATATTACAAATTAAATTCTTGATAAATATCTTCATGATTTCTTCGGTTCAAGCATTCTACATTGCAATTCCAATTCGACTTGAACCTACATAATAAAAGAAATCGTAAAATTCAATAATTGTATGTTTTGCAAATTAGTCAAATAGACGAAAAAGATTATTACTCGAACAACACTTAAGTATTTGTTTGAGTAGAATACATTTATGTATGGAATTTACTACCTACAAGCACCATGTGAAAGTGTTGATTTGTTTGTCAAAATTCATCTGCTAAAATCAAAGAAAATAATTAATTATGAACGTGGAGATAGGAAGTTTGTTTTGATAGAAAGCCTTTTTTTTAAATTGTGATCGATGACCAGAGGAAATGACAAACAGAACCTTCTAAATACTTATTTTCAAACTAATATACTAACAAAAGAGTGGAAAAGCGCATCGTTCTGTGTGACTATAGTGGAATGCGCAGAAACAGAGAAAGAAAAGAAAAGATGTTTTGTCTAGGATGATATAATTTTCATGTGGCGGGTACATATATAATTAAATTTGGACTTCTACATGCTTGACAACATGAAATAAATGTATAAAATCAAAATTATTTATTAAAGGCTGAGATTGAAATGTGTTTTGATGAGTGGCTGGATCTATCAAATCAACGGCTGAGATATTGTCTGAACAAATAGATGCTTGGAACCCAATTTTTTTGCATGATATTAGTAGTCCTGATATATATATATAGGGTCCGGCTAATTTGCTGCCGGCGGTGCTGCCGCTTTTTTTATTTTTGTGATGTCCAAACAACAAATCCAAACCATTAGATGTTTAATCTATATTATAATCTACTTGGAGACCAAATTTTACATTTTTTGGAATTTTTTTACTATTTATTAAGTTGGTTTGAAAACTGCTGATTTCAATAAATTTCTGCAGCATTGAAATCAGCGGTTTTCAAACCAGCTTAATAAATAGTAAAAAAATTTCAAAAAATGTAAAATTTGATCTCCAAGTAGATTATAGTATAGATTAAACATCTAACGGTTTGGATTTGTTGTTTGGACATCACAAAATAAAAAAAAAGCGGCAGCACCGCCGGCAGAAATACTGCCAGCAGCAAATTAGCCACAGCCTATATATATTTTTTGAGAGAAAAATGAAGGTCACGCCTTCAAGTTCTATTAAATTCACACCAGAGATGTCGTGTTTTTACAAAGGTTTGCCAAAACAACAATTTAGGTAAAGTAAAATAGAAAATCATAAATACATGAATACATACATTAAAAGAGATGAGTTTAGAGAAATTGACACGCGGGATGATAACGGAGTTCGGAAAAACAAAGGCCTACGTCTCCGGGACGTCGCAACCTCTTTCTAGGTGCGCCTTTCTATTACCCAATATGAAAGGATTACAATTGTGAACCGTGAGCCCTTACAAAACGGGAAGTCACGGCCAACGAGAGATAAGCACCGGCGAGCCCTTACAACCAAGGGAAGTCACACAAGCTACTCAAGAACAAGAGAAACACTCAATAGATCACTCTAACCTAATCTAATTAGAGATTAGTGAAGTGGGTTTGAGGTTGTTTGAGATTGATTGAGAGATATTGAAGTTTTAAGCTCAATCAACAATGGTGGAACCAAGCTCTCAGAAAATTGCCTCTTTTGAAGTTTAGGGACGGCTAGGTTAGATTGGGAAGAAAGCCCAATGACCTATTTATAGAGTCAGCTCAAAAATGAGCTGTTTGACATAAAACGTTACCAACGTTTTATAAAACGTTACAACGTTTTAGTTCAAAGTGCGATTTTTAGGTTTAAATTTTCTGACAGCTCAGCAAAACATTATAACGTTTGTAAAACGTTATGTAACGTTTTAGCCTGTAAAAACTTGATCAAAATAGATGCTCTTTGAAGCTTAAATTTAATTAAAACATTATGACGTTTTGTATAAACGTTGCAACGTTTAAATTTGAATTTTAATCTTTGGTACAGCTGTACTTAACATTCTGACATCCATAAAACGTTACAACGTTTGTAAAACGTTACAATGTTTCAAGTTGTTATTGTACAGCTGTGCTTCAGTAGTTCTATAACTATTAAAACGTTATAACCTTGTAACTTGTTTCTGATTTTGATCAGCTTGTTACTTGTGACAAAAACGTTACAACGTTTTAAAAACGTTACCAACGTTTTATCCCTGTTTAGACAGCCTCACACATACTTTACCAAATTTCTGATTTACAATTTGTATTCTTGATAAGTGTCTTCATGTCTTCTTCAGTCCAAGTATTCCATAATGCAATTTCATTCGACTTGAACCTACATATCTTTCAAAAATAGAACACATCGTAAAATTCAATAATTGTATGTTTTTGCAAATTAGTCAAATAGACGAAAAAGATTATTGCTCAACCAACAATACCAACCTAGTTCTGCATCTCAAGTTAGTTTTTGGACTTATTGTTAGGATCACCAACAATCTCTAAAAGTCTAATTCCCTCATCTCTATGAGATTTGCAGTAATCCTCATATTACTCTCCAGGTAGTAATCCAAGCTCAAGGAGAAAATGTTAAATTTAGAAGAATTTGATACTGTGATGTACTGTGAATGGTCTCAAATATTACATAAAATTAGTATTACTTCCTTTACTCATGCAGCTGACAAGATTGCATGGAAATGGGAAGCATCAGGGATGTTTGTTTTCTGTGAAATCCTTGTATAATTTTCTCAATTTTGGGGGTGTGGAAATAGCTAGAGCAATGTTATGGTAGCAACTTCATCTTCCACATAAAATCAAAATCTTTATTTGGCTCATGACACATAAGAAAATTTTGACCAAAGCAAACCTTAGAAACAAAGGATGGACTGGATCAATGAAATGCCAATTTTGTTCCAGTAATGAAAATACTATCCATCTTTTTATGAAATGTCATTTTGCTCAACATATATAGTTGTGGTTGGGACATAGTCAAAACCAATTTAAACAGTGGTCTAATGTTCAAGATATTATTGATTTTGCATGTAAGCTAGATAAAAATAATCATATTGCATTTTTAATGGTGTTCGGTGCAGCATGTTGGACTATATGGAAAATTAGGAATGAAATGTATTTTCAACAAAAAAAAAAACTACAAAACATTTAGGTCTGTTATACTAATGATCATTGCTTTGGTCAAATATTGGGCAGGTCTTGTCAAGAGACAAGCAAGATAGATGATTCCAATGTAGCTCCTACAGAACATTGAAGAAATTCCTCTTCAAATTTGGGATCCTGATGATACTCAATTGGTGTTGTTTCAGTCTCAGGATGAAGAAGACCTCTCCTTTAGCTCTGACTAGTTCTTTATTTAGTTAAATTAGTTTGAAGACTACTATTCCTCTTATGTTTTTGGACTTGTTTGTTTATATGCTATGTTTGTTTTAGCTTGTTTGCTTTTTTGGACTTATTGTTCTCAGCAGGATTCTGGACATTTTGATTTGTGTAATTGAGTCATTTGTAAAAAGTCCGTTTTAGTAATGAAACGGGCCTTTAGGCCTTTTATCAAAAAAAAATATATAAAGGAGAAATGTTGAAAAATCTCAATTGTCAAATATTTTTACTAGGTATAGATTTATTTATCTTAAAAAATATATTCAATTACTAACTGAAAACTTTTATACACTATGATGCACGTAAATATAATTATAAGCGAAAACATTATTAAATAATTGGATTTGATTAAAACATTTGAAAAATAATACATAAAATTTTATTCTTAGAAATTATTTTGCAGGGTAATAAGTGCAAAGTATACTCCTAACGGTATCTCCAATCTAAAAAAAACTCTTAATGGCATCCCGTTAAATAAGTTACCAAAAAGGTTATTATTCCGACTCATTCTTGATGAAATTCTCATTCATAATTCTTACCGAATGCACTATGTACCGGATAGTACCCGTTGGATATTTGAGTAAATGGATTTCACGGACACTTTAGAAGAAAAGAGATCAGATACTGATAATATTATACAAACTGATAAAGTTTTATGCTTTATAAAAGTGTGATAACTTTGCCGTCCCGAATTCTCTCATCGCTACTCCTTACTATCAACCCCAATTTTGTTGAGCAGACCTTAACATATATTACGGGTAATAATCCAAATCGCATAACCTCAAGTTTGTCCACTAAAATCATATACAAATTGTAAATGTCATGTTAAGTAAATGCTTCTGAGTTCTGACGTCAAAATTACAAAAATTAATATAATTCGCGGTGCAATTAAGCTTGCTCTACCAGAACAACCCAAATCACATCTAGAACAAATTTAATTGACACCAAATATTTTTCTAATCTATCCTCCATCCATCAAATACCAATCGAACAATTTACATCGCATATTACTGAATCAAAAATCGAAACTACCCTATCATCTAAGACCCGGCTGTCATCCTTATATTTACTGAAGCTGCAATCAGGGGCCATTCGGAGGCAGATACAGGCATAGTCACTAGATTCGCGAATTATATCCAAATTATATGTGAATAATTTGTTTTTTTAGTGATGTCGAACGGAACACAGAATTATTCGGTTGACCGAACTTTGACTGAATTAAACCCGAATAATTCGTGAATTTTGAAACTTTTTTCAAATTTTACGAATTATTCGCGTTTTTTTTTTTTTAAATTCCAAAAACATTTTTTTTGCCTCTTTTGCATGACTGAGATCTCTGATTCAAATAATTCCGAATCATTTTCAAATTATACCTGAATTATTCCCGAATCACGAATTTTTGACCTCACCGAACCGAAACCGAATAATTCATTTGTCACTCTAGATACAAGTATTAGAAAAAAGGAGCCAAAATGTTCCCTCTAAATTGAAAATTTATTTCCTTGAATTTTTTTAATTTTTATAAAACTATTATTAGTACTCCACCTAATAAAATTACATAAAATTACATGATACTTGTTCATCTCGCCTCCATCTTAAAATTCTAACTTGGCACCTGGGCCCACTAAATGTGAAGATAGGAGAGGAGACAGAATGTGTTTGCTCTTTTGCTAAAAAGAGAGGCAGGGATGAAGCTCGGCAAATATAGGCCGGTCATTGGTCAATACACTCAATACTCTAAAACCCTTTTTGCCCTTTTTTTTGTGCCGTCCATTTCAAAATCAGCGAGCTTTTTGTCACAATTACATGTTTGAAATTGAAAGCATGGAATGGAATCCGCTGTATTGCTAAGCATTTAGCAGATTTGTAGTCCCCACAGATCAAGGCCACTTGTGAGGGAAAAAATAATGCTAGATGTACCCGACTTGTTGCATTCAAAGATGTTGTTGCTGAGTTGGATTGTAACCGGGCTAAGATTTTTTGTGGTCTTACGGGCCAGATTAGTAAAAAGAGAGAGAGTAATCGAGTATATTGGGCTTATGTTTACGAGCCTCGTTTATACGGGTTTATACATTCGAATGATGCTTTCAGTAGTATCGAAGAAGTTGGAGCATTTCAGGCCTCAATCTGGTCGAAATTTGAGAATATGGTACTGTGGGCCATCTGTACTGTACAATGTTTCTATATTTCTTTTCACGCTCTTTCCGGGTAAAGATATTGACAAAGCCGTTTATGCTCTATGCAGCACACAAATTATATACAGCTCTGTTTTAGCCAAATCTGCTAATATCTTTATCCTTGGGGCACCCAATCATCACTGTAAAATGTTTTGATATTTTCAAAACAAGTCTCAACAGGTAAACCAGAATCTATGCTGCAAACCCGACATTTTCTCTACAGACTAGGTACATTTGTCTGCCTCTACAACTGAGATTACATTGTTTAATTAACACAAACCAAAGCCCAAAGGTCCAAAACTATTCCATTCCTCGAGTTTAGCTCGAATATTTATCAGAATATTACATTTTTTTTTTTGAAGAGATACATTTTAAATAGCATTACTGCCAGACTGCCTGCAACTTTTTGAACTTTAAGAAAAAAGCAACTTTTTTTAACCCTTTTTCACGCAGCTTCGCTTTGATTAAATTACAGCGTCGTCTAGTCACCGTCACGCCAACCTTTCTCTTCTTTCCAGGTGCCTCAGCCTACCCGTCACTAGCCCATCACTATTTGTCCGCCGTAAAACGGTAAAGAAAAAAATAAAAAATAAAAAGTAAAACGGTAAAGAAAAAAAATGTTCACTAGATAAACAATTTTTTTTGGAACAGGTAAAACAACAAAGCGAGTTATACAAAAAGACAATTTAACTTCAGGAAAGTAAATACAAAACAGCAATAGAAACAGCGTTCAGTAACTAGTACAATCACACAGTTCAGTAACTAGTACAATCACACAGTTTCACGACTTATTAGTTATTACCACCTTAACCTAAATGCTAACCAGCTCCAGAACAGAACAACACAACCGAGCACCAAACTAAAAAGTAAGCTAATTAACCGAAACTCTAAAATAAGCTTCCCATGTTATTTCATCAATGGCAAAAGATAACCTTCAGCTCCTTTGGCGCAGTGCACTGGTGGGTCAGAGACGGGCTATCGTGTGCAAAGGTGAAAGCTTGTGGGCATTCACGCTTGAAAAACTCAGAGTACTGCGACGACCGGCAAGTGTGCGGGCTGTTGTACTTGTTTCTACAACACAGTTCGTCGGTATTGAATGCGGCACAACCGCTCTTGCAACCGACCACCTGGTTACCGGCTGGGGCCCGCACTTGGAGCACGTCCGGGCAAGTAGCAATTAAGTTGGTACGGCAAGCAAGAACCGGGCACTGGCCACGGCCTTCGTGTGGGGTCACAGACAAGCCTACATTGAAACCATCGACCAGACTTACTCCATACGAGGAGAAATCCTAGTAAACAAATAGAAACAAACACATTAGAGCAAATGCGATTTTAGGCAATGGAGCATTGATTATTTTATTTTTTTGAGGGTAAAATGGCAACATGCCATTTTACAATGGAGCATTGATTAGCAAGTGCGCTTAATGAAATAACATCAAACCTGGTCGCCATGGTGAAGAGAGAACTGAGCGAGAGAAGCAGGAGGGGCCCCACCAAGGCCATTGCACTGGAGCCGACCGGCGCAATCTCCGGTTGCACAATGTAGGGACGAGGGAGTGTTCCCCGGCTGACAGCCAGTACGGGCCCAGATACGACCAGACCAAGGCTTGGAAGGAGCCGCGAACGAGCGGTGGCTGAGAGATCTGAGCTCGAACCCGCCGCCTTCTAGCACATCATGGCCGGAGTTAGCCTGGACTGCGGGCCAGACTGTGAAGGGGCAGTTGTTGACTACGGTTAGAGTCATGGGTGCGTACGACGCAGTGGAGAGGGCGGAGAGTGAGAGGAGAGAGAGGGTTAGGAGGAAAAGAGAGAAGGAAGCCATGGGAACAGAGTAGATAAATGATGAAGATTAGTGTGATTTGGGTTAGCAAGAGTGTGATTTCGGGGAGTTTATATGGAGAAGGGGGAGGGAGATTTGAGCTGGTGCGGTGTGGTGTTCCTCCGAACATATTATATAAGGGCAAGTTCGCGCGGGGACTCTTCGGCTGAGGATCTGCTGTGTCGCTCGGGATATAATCATCTCCGAGGTTTTATTTAGGAGTTAGGCTGGGGTGCTATGGATAGCATAGAGGCCTCTATGCTATGGCTCAATATTCGAGTTTTCACAATCCAAACGGTCGATCCGAACCGTTCATCTTATTCTCCATATTAATATCTGCTTGGAGACCAAATTTTACATTTTTCTGAATTTTTTTACTATTTATTAAGTATTTTACAAAATTGTTGATCCAACGGTGGCTGCACAAAACAGTAAAACCGTTGGATTAGCGATTTTCAAAGTGGCTTAATAAATAGTAAAAAAATTCAGAAAATTATAAAATTTGGCATCCAAGCAGATATTAATATGGAGAATAAGATGAACGGTTCGGATCGACCGTTTGGATTTTGAAAACTTGAATATTGAGCTGTAGCACGGGAGGCCACTATGCTATCCATAGCACCCCAGCCTAACTCTTTATTTAGTATCACATCATATACCGAAATTTTTAAAAATACCATTTTTTGGAAATTATTAAACCAAAACACCAATTTTGTCTGGAATTAACATATTTCGCATGGCCGCTTCCCCTAGAAGCGGGCACCTAGAACCGGGCCGCTTCGGGGGGAGGCGGGCATTTATTTGGGCCGCATTCGAAGGAAGCGGGCTGGCCGCATGGGAGGGCAGCGGGCTGGCCGCATGGGAGGGTAGCGGCCACTCAGCATTTAACGCAGCGAGAGCGAAAAAATTATTAAGCAGAGAGAGTGAGATTCATTTCGCGTCATTTTCACTCTTCTTCTCAGCTGAATCGTAAGTTTTTTTATTTTCAAACTTTTAAAAAAAAATTATTATTTATAATTAATTTAATTAATTTTTAATTTTAGGTTTTCTTATATACTCATACCAAATGGCTGTTATGGTATCTGTTTACACTGGTGGTGAGATTTTAACAGGCCCTAATGGGGTTTATTACAGTATCGGGCCTGTTTCTGTGATACCGGTAATGTCGGGTACTGATTTGTTGGTTCTGAAATCGACTATTTCTCAGAACCTCGGATTGAATCAGGATCGATATGTCCTTGATATTCAGGCCAAAATTAGCATGCCCACTGGTTCAGGCCAAACTTGGTTCCAACTTTTTCCTGTTCAGAATGATGGAGTCTGGCAGGTATTGTACAACCAGACAATTAGTTTTTCTGGGGGTGGATACAAGATAATTGAACTCTTTGTGGAGATTAACCGAGTCCAGCGTCCTAACCCCTTTGCAAGGTTAATCCGAGGTGCTAGTCGGGCTAATGCGTCAACATATGCGCATATGCGAGAGTCCCTCCATGACCTGCCCCGATATAGGTCTTCGGATAGCTCCACATATGCGCATATGCAGGGCATGTGTCTGGCTCGGGTCTGCCCCAATCTGGCATATCTGTCTTGCAAGTGATTGTCGGACGGCCCACAATTAGATGCGCCCAGGACCAATGCTGCAACAACATGCATGGTCCAATAAATGTCTTGTTCTTCTTCAGACATGCTTGATTAAGACCCCTGTGCAATGTTAGTGTCAACAACCGGTGTAGTGATGATATTTTTCATATTGAAATTTGTAAACAATAATTTGAAGTCACACACCTATACAAGCATGCGAGAGTCGCAGCCCCCCAATTGTACTTGCTCGCATTGGGAAAATCAGCCAGCAATGGGAGATAGCACAGCCGTACCTGATCTCCGTGTGAATCAGGGAACAACTTGACTGTGATCATCTCCAAAATGTATGCACGCAAGTGCTGATCAATGGTGGCATGTTATTTATTTTAATTAAAATATTATTTAGAAGAAAACTGAAATTTTGTATAAGTAAATAAGATAAAATTTACATACCTGAGGGGGACGACTACTAGGAGCTGGAAACTCCTTGAAGGCGGATCTCAGCTTTGCCAAGCTGATAATACCTGGGGAGATCTGTGTCTTTGCGCCTCTCTTCTTCTCTTTCTGCAAAGCAGCGTGCGGTATCCCCAGCAGGTCCTCGCACAAGGATCTGAAATCTCCATACTCGACGCCCGTCACAGGCTCCCCGACAATGGTCATGCCTCATAGACAGCTGACATCCTGTAGAGTGACTGTCATCTCAGCGTGGGGGAGATGAAATGAGTGGGTCTCGGGACGCCATCGCTCAATGAGCCCAGAGCACAATCCCGGATCGGCTATCTCCTCGGCCATCTGGGATAGCTGGTACAATCCCATGAAACGCAACGTCCTTGCATAGGCCTTCTGGTACTTAAGCCACATTTTGTTGTGGCGTACTGTAACTGTATCTAGTCCCTAAATTAAAAAAAATTATTATTAATAAAATTTGAAATAAAATTATAATTTTATTAATAATATAAAACTTACTCCAGTGGCAGCCTCCAAGATACGGTGCTCCGCATTCGGGTACCAGAGAAAGTCTGATACCCGATCAGTGCGGTGCCGGATACCGGGGACCACAGATGTCAATGTCGCATCGACATACTGTGACATCTCATATGGAGTGGGTATAACTGGTGCACCTCCACTGGAAGAAGGTACATCCCTACTAGAAGACGGTCCAGATCCCATAGATGTCATGCTGTATTTTATATTTTGGTCTTATTAGGATTTGAAATTAAATTTCAAAAAATAATTATAATTTGGGTATTAATTATTTTGGTCAATAATTAATTTTACAATTATTTTGGTGAATAATCAATTTTGGTACAATACGACAATTATTTTGGTCAAATAATCAATTTTGGTACAATTTTACAATTATTTTGGTGAATAACCAATTTTGGTACAATACGATAATTATTTTGGTCAAATAATCAATTTTGGTACAATTTTACAATTATTTTGGCGAATAATCAATTTTCATATCATTTCATAATTATTTTGGTACAATTCCATAATTACTAAATAATTACATGATCCTAAACCCTAAATATTTATCTTACTCCTACTCCTACTCCTACTTTAAACTAAAATTTAAATTTAGAAAGAAGAAGAAAATTACCTGATTTGAAGGAACGGCTTTCAAATGAATCGTATCAAAAAAATGAGACAGCGGGCACTATTTATAAGTACCATGGCCGCTTCGTCCCATGCTGGTGTGGCCGCTACCCTCCAAAGCGGCCAGCCCGCTTCCCTCCCATGCGGCCAACCCGCTTCCTTCGAATGCGGCCCAAATAAATGCCCGCTTCCCCCCGAAGCGGCCCGGTTCCAGGTGCCCGCTTCTAGGGGAAGCGGCCATGCGAAATACGTTAATTCCAGACAAAATGGGTGTTTTGGTTTAATAATTTTCAAAAAATGGTATTTTTAAAAATTTCGGCATCATATAGGAGGCTTCAGGCTATGAATACCAAAATTTATATAATATAAAAAAAAATCGAAACATGTTTAGGACAAAATTTCAAATCTGTCCAATACGGTAAAACAAGCTCTATATCTAATAAATTATTCACGGAATCCATAATCCTATTTATCGAAAATACCAAATCAAATTCTTTTTCTAAAAATAGATAGAGTATCTTAGAATTTGAATGTACTAAAAAGGTCACGATAATTTCATTAATTACTCAGAAGTGACTTTTGAACCGAGATCAATATCTCATATCCAAAATATTTTTATTCAGTAACGCACAAAAATATATTTTAATTTTTCTTACAAACACAAAAAAATATGGTCTGAAAAATATTAATCCATGTTATTTATTGTAGTATTTCTAATAAATTTAATTATATAGTATTTTATCTATTTTCAAAAGGTATAAAAATATTTCTAATATTTCAATAGAAAAATAAAAAAATATATATAACATCTTCTGTATAATTAAAATAAAAAATAAGAAAATCCTATTTTCGGGTATGATTTCCGGTAAATTATTCATCGGAAATAGAATTTCAAATCTAGCTAGTGAATAATTTATCGGATATAGGGCTTGTTTCTGATAAATTATTTAATGGATTGGGAATATTTGAAATTTTGTCCAAAATGTGCGTAGATTGAAATTTGATATTTTTTAATATTAATAAAAAAAATAGCTAGGAATAATACAAATAATCTGTAATTCAAATTCAGTGCGACAATAATTATTTTTGCGTTGAATTTTATAAACGTTTGATCAACTCAAAATAAAACAAGATCATCTTTTATAAATTCGAACAGTCTAATTTCTTGTTTTGTTTTCCTGAGTTTATAAAATAAAGAAAATTTACAATAAAATTAATACTAAACCACTTTATAAACGTATTGGTGTTTGCAAATAGTTGAAGTTAACAACACTAGTTTATTGGTCAAATTATTTTTGAAGATTAAGACAAGTGCATAAACAAATTTGATTGACCCGATCTATTATGTAGAGGTGCTATCGGGTCGGGTCGGATCCGGATACTATTATATTTGGACCCGGACCCTAAAAGTGTTCGGGTTCAAATTTCGATCCATATACTTATTTGTTTCAAATCGGGTCGGGTCCGGATCCGGATACCTATCTACCCGTAGATATTTCAGGTCCAGTCTTTCGGTTCTGGGTAGATAGATACCCGTAACTTATTTGTGTATTATCGGGTCCGGTTCGGATACGGGGCGGTTCCGGATCCAGAGCGGGTATAGTTCACAACTCCAAAGTATTCGAGAAATTATTTACATTTAAATATAATTATAATTTCTTAAACATCTCATATAATAAATCATTACAATATAAATTAAAAACTACTGCAAAATAAAAATTATACTATTAATCATGTTTATAAATAATAAAATATATCATGCTACATAGCAAAATAAAAATAATAACTCTAAATTATTAGTTGGTTGTTGGTTGTTTGGAGTACTCATGGTGTAACAAAAAATATTGAATTCAGTTTTTTGTTAATAGCTTTTGAATTCAGGAGGATGGAGGAGATATAATTTTTAGAAAGTAAAATATTAGAGATGATGATTTCCTTTTCTATAATTCAAAAAAATTTATGAATTGAATGTAATAGAAGAAAAAAGATATAAAATAAGCTGGTTATGGAAGAATAAATTTGACAATCATGTGTCATGTGTCACATGTGTATAATATAGAACAAAAATTAAAGGGCGTCATTAAAGGGCTAGTTAAGGATGTAATTAAAGGGTAGTGTAAAACAGTAGCATAAATTTGGTTAAGTTTTATCAAATTATAGCTCAGCTAAAATATATTATCTAACACAAAAACTTGATGCAGAGTTATTAATATATATTTTATCGGGTATTTATACGGGTATCGGGTCGGGTCCGGTTATGGGTCGGATAATTAAATGATACCCATATCCTACCCATTACAGTATCGGTTCCGGTTCGGATCCAGGTCGGATATTAAATTATTAATTTTGTACCCATATCCATAATTTAATCGGTTATATTTTTTAAACCATACCCTATCCAAATTAATCGGATCCGGGTCGGTTCCGGGTCAGATCCGGTTCGGTTCCGGATCGGATCCGGGTAATCGGGTAAAAGTAGCACCTCTACTATTATGTAACATTTAAGAATTCCTTAAACCAACTTATATAGTCAGCAATAAAGGAATGTACTAAAAAATTGTGGCGTAGTATTACGTGTAATGTAGAAAAGTTTATACTAATACTAAACTTGCATATATAGGTGGTAGAGACTCGTGCATGAGTGTGTGAGAAAGAGATAATATTAAAGTCTTGTAAATCAAACTATGATAACTGGTATATCCTTTTAAGTAAAAGAAACAAAGTTTATTCATCTCTTCTACTATACTGCAATCTTGTTTTATTTTCAACAGCAGTGAAGTAACTTTCACACAATTGTATTGAATAAAAGATCAAATTATCGTTATGTATTGTGTTATCAAGTGTTTATTATCTCTAGTAGCACCTAGAAGGAGGTGAATATGGGGTATTTTATAATTTTAACCCTATTCAATTAATTAGTATTGACGTATAAAATTAATCTTACGTTCAAGTGGGTGTTGATATATAGTTCTTGGCGGAATCAAGAACTTGTAAAGTAAGTATAATAAAATAAATAGATAGAGTTAAAAAGGTTGACACAAAAGATTGTTAACGGAGTTCGGCAGCTAAAGGCTTATGTCTCTGGGGCGCTACAACTGGCACGCCTTTCTATTACTCAAGAAAAAAGGAATACAAATTGGAACCGGCAAGACAACACTCTTACGGTCCAAAGAAAATGAACACAAACAGCTCAAACAGAAAAGAAGCACGACAGCTCAAAGTAAACGAGTTGTTAAAGCTCTAATTGAAGCCTTTTATTTCTACTAAATTTTGACAATGTAAAGGAAGCAAACTGAGGCATGCAACATGGCAATAATTGAACAGAAAAGAAAACTTTATATATATATGCAGTGATTGATTTTGACAATGTATTATTATTGTAGCTGCTACAAGATCCCATAGAGCTCTTATGCAAAATCTAAAATAGACAAATTAGATGGGTCAAAATGATCAATAGTTTGTCTCGTAGTTAATTCAAATCATCAAATTTGATTATTATTTTCGTCCAAAATTTAATTTGGGAGGCACTAAGAAACTCATGCCATCTTTATTGTCCTTTAATTAAGTACTTACAAAATTCATAGTTTTAAATTTCAATCCCATGTAATTAAGAACTAATGAAAATATCACTCTTATGCAAAGAAACATCAACAACTGGAACAAAAAACAGCCTCAAGAAATCAATAGCGAGGATCCAGCCACTGTACACTGGAAGCTCTTATCGTATTCCGCGGGTATAAAGATGCGCGCTCCGCAAACACGCACTGGGCGTGTGGGCAACCATCGATTCACGAGGTGCATCCATTGTTTACTCTTCAGTACTTCACCGTTGAATCTAAAATGCACGTTCCAGATTCACTTGAATGTATTCAATAAATTTTGTGTGACTGGAGAGGAGCCGACCGGCGTCCAACGGTATTTTCTCCAGAAACAAAAAAAAAGGAGATAAATGAGTGAAGTCGGCATCTTTCTTTCCTTTCTCCGGAGACTCCGTTAGATTGGAAAAAACATGCCTTTTTGTGCCGTTACGTAACTAATATATTGTGATTTTGAATAAATTATCTTTTTACATGCCGTACTGTACCGTGATAAGAATGTAAAGAGGTATTCACAGTACATAAATAGTCACGTTACGTGAATTACATTGTGTCCAAATATGCCATAATTAAATGTGACTCACATAGTTATTTAATTATAATTTATGTTAATTTATTTAAAATTTATCATTTATTCATGATCTAACTGTTCTAATTACATATGATTTGTATGACCACGTACCATGTCGTTCCATGATAGAGCCAGTTCCGTTGGACCATTTTTCCCACTCTAGTCTTTGTATCTCCGAACACTTTAAAAAAAATTAATAGTATACACGTTCAAAATTCAAACAAAAAATACAAAAAATAAAAAAAATAAAAACAAATCAAATCAAACATTTTCAACAAACTATTTTATCTTTATCTCTTCGTTAAATAAAAAATAATCAATATTTATTATTTAGTGAACAAATATATTAATTACTTTTTTATTATGTTATAATAAATAAATAAAACTATCAGTTAATTATTTTTATGATAACATTTAGATGGAGAAATTAAAATGACAAAATTAGTGTCAAGTGTTTAGAGAACTAAATGCAGACTTAAACACAATAACCGCATAAAATAACAATTGCATAATTTTTTTACCTTAATTGTTTAAAATCTAGCGAATTAAATCATAGCCGTTGACGGATCAGGACGTTTACATGCTTACTATAAGAGGAGAGATAAAATGCAAAAAAAACACTCATATTTTGCACTCCCAATATTATCACAATTATTATGAAAATTATTTGTGTCTAAGTGTTTAAGTATTGTACAAAGTATTTATTACTTTTTCTTGTAAATTATTTATCCAACAAAGTTTAACTTTTTTCTTGTAAATTAATTATCATAATATAATTTTTTGAAAATTTTATAACTGTTGATGGAAGATACTAGAAGCTGAATTATTAAATGATGAAAGGCAAAAAAACAGGGGTCAAAAGCAGGATGAAACTGTCCACCAGCACACTGCAAAGTCCAAAGGATAACTACTGTCGCATCAAAAAATAAAAAATAAAAAAATCAGATAAGTACCAATTTTTTTACTTGTAGCTTTTCTGAAAGAAAAAATTAAAAAGAGTAGCATTTACTCGGGTATCGGGCTCTTTACTAACGTGTAAAATCACTAGTCGGCGTTTCACTCGAATTCGCATTCTCTGAGATATCTCAACCTTTGAGTGCTTTTCAGGAATATCTCTATGGTTCAAATACGTTCTGCACGAATCTAAAGGCAAAAATAATACTGGTTACCTTCGCTATCCCAATAGACACAGTACACGTCAGTCACGCAAGAGTTGAGATGTCTCAGAGGATACGCACACGTTTCAGTCTAGAATAAAGTGCAGACGCTATTTTTCTAAAAAAAAAAAAGGGATCAGAATGCTCTTAAAGAAAAAGGGGGAATTTCATGTATATCCCTCAAAAACATCGAAATTACTTATTTTCTCTGTAAAACTGATAATATCATATTTATATTTCTAAACTTAAAAAAAAAAAATTTATCCAATTTATTGAGTTTTCTATTAAAACTCATTTTAAAATTTATAAATATTTATTTTACCCTTTATTAAAAATAAAAAAATATAGAAAGAAATATTTCAGAAATTATCACTTCTGCTTTGTCAGACATGTCATCAACTATCAAGGACTTTATGGTGTAATATGAATTTCTTGCCTCGAACAAAAATCACAGATGCAAGAGGAACATGGATGGATTCACATTAGTAATATTAATTTCATAATTAAACATATCAAATTGATCCTCTCCTTCTTTATATGAATGTAACTTATATTCTTTCTTATATGCTATCGCAGTAGCTAAGAAAGAAAAGTGATCAGAAGTTCAAAAGTTGGTTAGTGTTGATATTAGGAAAATATGCAATTAGTATTTTATTTTCAATGTTCAGTGCCAAAATTAAGGACATATTTCACAAAGAAGGATGTCAAATTAGTTATTGGCTGGTTTGGTTGTAATCGTGGCGTTCTTACTCAGATTAAGCTTGAAGGTGGAAGGCAGTGTCGGCACTGACAGCTCTACTACTGAAAAATATGAGTTGCAAGTGGATCATACGTGATGAAAGTGCAGGGAAAAGGCAAAGGTGAATTTAATTAGGGCAGTGGGTGATCCTAGAATACTTTTTGGTAGAGAGGATGCAGATAGAGAGGTATCAATACCATCACTAATACAGTGACCGCTTACCGGTACAACACAATGGCATACTCGTACAGAGGTAGGGGCATGGGAGAAGTGCAACCAGTGCTCTGAAATGGTTGCTAGTAACAAGAGGAGGCGTAAAGAGATGTATCAGTACATGCTACAGTGGAAACTGATACAATGAAGATGAGGTGGAGGATCACTATGAAGTTATATAATTTTCTTTGAGTGAGTCTATGGTAATATGCATATTACACTTCCAACTGTAATTCAAAATCTGAGCTCTTGAATTTTCGTCAAAATTCGTGCTGTGAACTTCGCTGGATCAAGCACTAACGGAGCGATTGTGTTGAACTTTTGAAAACCTCCGTCTATTATTTCTCTCTCCGTCACAATAAAACCTTCCTCTACCTTTCTCCCCCGGAATGGAATCGCGTCGGAGGCGATCTCTCGCACGCGCTCGATTTGAATCTCCCCGACGCTCCCTCGTCGAATTTGTTCCGACAGCCGAGGTCCCTCTCTATCGACCAAGGTCCGCAACGGCTCCCTTTCTTTCCCTCTCCCTCTGTCGAAAGGCTGCTCGACCCGCCACAGCCTCCTCATCTTCTACGTTTCGATCTGGTAATTGTCATCCCTCTTCACCTCTCTCTCTCTCACTCTATCGCTGAAAACTATTAATTTTAGGGGAAAGCTTGATTTTGCGACAAAATCTTAACTTTGTAGAGATATAACCCTAGATTCTATCCTTGTTTCATTTCAGTTTTGAACCATCCGTTTTTTATTTAAATTTTATCCCATTAGCGGCACTAGGTTCATAACCAGTGGATTTATGACTGTACCGGTAAAAACAAGGAGGTGAAATAACAATTTTTATGAGCAAAATTGAAGATACCAGGAGAATTATGTAATTAAGCATTTTATATATTTTCACTAATTGTCTTGACTGATTATATCTTTTAGCATCTTTTGACAGCACGATCAGAGTAAATATGACAGTGCAACTTGCTTGTTGGAGTTTAGTGTCAATGTAGATACTGGCGTGGTTATTTTTTTTGTTAACAACCAAGCATTTGTGAAGGTTCTTGTTTGTAATGCTAAATTGTGCATATCTGATAATGTTTTATTGATGGTTCGTGGTCAGTAATGGGTGAAGCACGTATAGGATTGTACCTAGTTAAAGAAGGGAGATAATTGAATGGGTCTCTAAGAATGTCAGTGCTAGTCAAGCTAAAGCAAGAGTTTTTGTTGAATAGTGTGCTCTAATGCGTAAACTTGCAAATGGGATAGGGAGTAGTGATATCAAATTCAAAAGAAATTGTGGATTATGTCATGACCGACCACCCAAATATTTAAGACTGGAGAGCATACAATGAAATTTGTCAAGCTTGGAAAATGCTAAGAGAGATGAATGGTCTGAAAGGCGTCTACTGCAACAGAGAGGATGAGGGGATCGAGATTGCTTATACTCTTATAAGGGTAGATTACAATGTTAGGATAGGAACGGTTTTATACAACGTGTTAACTAGTGGATGATTTGTACAAGGGCCTATGATCTAATGTGAGAACCAAATTTTTTTTGTAGAGTTATAAAGTCTTATATGTGGGTGTGTGATTTTGTAAAAATATATATTGTGGAGCAATATTTATGAATTGTGTGAATGTTTTGAACTCTTATGATGATTCATGTAGTAAGGGTACCAAATGTGATGCATAATCCACATGTCGTGTATGGTTCAAATAAATGGACTCCAAAACAGTTTCAAAATATACAATATGCTGTGTACTACATAATGAGCTATTATAATTTTTTGATTGCTCATAATTTTCTTTTTTTTTCTCAAAAGTCCAAAATGACATCAATCAATGTTCAAAATTACATTCATTTTAAAAGTTGTACGCCTCATACAAAAATAAGTTCTCACTTTTAATAACATCACTAACAAGGCTGTATATACACTGTAAAAGAAGTTTCAAAATTACACATTGAAAACAAGCAAATATACAGATTGGAAACAAAAATATAAGCAAATATACATATTGAAAACAAGCAGCCTCATCTTCTTCTTATTTTCTTCCACTCTGTTGTTCATTTTTTTCGTTCCTCGTAACCTTCCCCTTCCTCCTCTGTCCTTCTCCAACTCTTAAATCTTCTTCTTATTCTTCTATTGCTAATAAATCTTCTCCAAATATTGATTAAGCAATATTTTATGGCTCAAATACCATAAAATCAATAAGAGAAGAAGATATATTTGAAATTTTTCATTAATTCATTCTATTTCATTCTATTGCATTTTTTCATTATATTTGAACGACATTGTGTGATATTTTTTTCTTGAGAAAAAACTTTGCATAAATCATATAATTGTCTTACAAACCAGAATTTGTTTCAGTTGTTTGTTTGGTACTTTTTTGTTATTTTTTTTTATTAAAGAAGTAGCACCTTGAGATACTATTTTATAATTTTACAAAGAGAAAAGTACCTTTGGCAGAACCATAAATAGCACAACCAGGTAAGGCTCCTATACCAGCCATAGAAGAGATGGAAACAACATTGCCTCTTCCTGATTCCTTTAAAAGAGGATGTGCCAGTTGGTTCAAATGGAAGCATGAATCAAAATTTAGTGCCATGCTAGAGTAGTATTCTTCAGTTGTGATTTCTACTGCTGGTTTAACACAGCCACCTCCTACATTGTTTACCTAGAATTTGAAGATCATTTACATTTGAGTGAGTCTATAGTAATACGCGTATTACACTTCCAACTGTAATTCAAAATCTGAGCACTTGGATTTTCGTCAAAATTCGTGCTGTGAATTTCAAAATTGCAACACCTATTTGACAATTTTTTTTTTAAAAAAAAGAAGAAGGCAAGAGTCCATTTCATATATTTGAAACTGATAAACCTATTTGACAAATCAGAGACCACAGGAAGAAATTGGCAATAAGCCCAAATAAACCAGCTAAAATCCTAATTTCAAAGAGCAGGATGTTAAAAAATTAGGTGAGAGCTTTCTGATCGACTAATTGTTCTTGTTTTTGTCCCTCTAAAAAAATAACTCAAAGCGATTGGAAAAAGTGAGAGCAGAGAGAGAGAGAGAGACCTGTCAGCGAGAGTAAGCACGAAAGTGAGGGAACGTCGATGAGAGTCGGCGCAAGTAGTTCAGTGTGAGAGTCGGCACGAGCCTCCGACACGATTCCATTCCGAGAGAGAATGATAGTGATAGAGGAAGGGTATATTGTGATGAAAACAATAGACGGAGGTTCTCAAAAGTTCAAGGGAGTCGCTCCGTTAGTGCTTGATCCAGCCAAGTTTACAGCACGAATTTTGACGAAAATTCAAGAGCTCAGATTTTGAATTACAGTTGGAAGTGTAATACGCGTATTACCATAGACTCACTCATTTTCTTTCTATATTTTTTTTACTTTTGTATTGACGGCCTATCGATCTTTCAAAAAAAAAAAGAAAGAGTTACACAGATGGATCTCTAGATTTGAATTGTCAATTCAATCTTCTTAGGTATGTTGTTTTCTAAAAATTTAATCTTTTTTTATTCGGATTATGTTGAATTTATGCAATTTCTGAGGAGAGATTATTTTGAGAAAACAATTATTTCATTTTTTTTTTCTTCTTTACACTGTTACCATTCCTATATATATTACAAACATCTAAGCTACTGTTTTGTTACCGTTTGTACCTTGTACCTATGTACAGTATACCTATTTGTTGAATATATGCAAGGAGGCCCCTTTACTTCCTTGATTTAATCCTAGCCTTCTATTTCTAGATCTATGATGATTATTAATCTGAGATCCTAGATCCTATTTCTCAACACTCCCCCTCAAGCTTGGAATGTATATATCATACAATCCTAGCTTGCTTGAAATTTTTTCAAATGAACTCGGGTCCAAGCCTTTGGGGAGGATATCCGCTAGTTGATCTTCACTCTTAACGTATGGTGTTTCTATTTCCTTTGCTTGAACTTTTTCTCTAATGAAGTGACAATCCACTTCTATATGTTTGGTTCGCTCGTGGAATACCGGATTCGATGCGATATGTCTTGCGGAGTTATTATCACAATACATCTTCATTGGTTGATCACAAGCAATGCCTATTTCTTTGAGTAGATGTTTTATCCAAGTTAATTCGCATGCGGTTGACGCCATGGCACGATATTCCGCCTCCGCGCTAGATCGTGCCACAACGTTTTGTTTCTTGCTTTTCCATGTGACTAAATTTCCGCCTACAAATGTGCAAAAGCCGGTAGTGGATTTTCTATCAAAACTTACAGCCCAATCTGCATCGGAATAGCCACATATGATATTAGAATTATTGTTTTTCATCCAAATTCCCTTGCCGGGATTTTTCTTTAAATACCTTAAAATTCTATTTATTGCCTCTAGGTGTGGAGTTCTTGGTGAGTGCATGAATCTACTAATTTGGCTTACGGAAAAAGAAATATCCGGACGGGTGACCGTTAGATAAATTAGCTTTTCAACTAGCCTTTGAAATTGGTTTATGTCTTTAATTGGTTCACCATCCTCATCATTTAATTTATGCCGGTTATCAATTGGGGTAGAGATTGGTTTGCATCCTAATTTACCGGTTTCCTTTAAGAGGTCTAAAGTATACTTTCTTTGGGAGATGAAGAGTCCCAATTTTGAATGTGCTACCTCTATTCCTAGAAAATATTTTAAATATCCAAGGTCTTTGATGTCAAATTTTTCCTTTAATTGGCTTTTAACTCTTTTAATTTCTTCTACGTTATTTCCGGTAACTATAATATCATCTACATATACTAGTACAAGGGTTATATTTTCTCCATCATTTTTAATAAATAATGAATGATCGGCACTACAAATTTTAAACTTGCAAGAAATTAAATAAGAGCTAAGTTTTCCATACCATGCCCGTGGAGATTGCTTCAATCCATAAATCGATTTATTTAACCTACAAACTAAATTAGAATTGTTTTCCAATTTATGGCCGGGTGGTAGGTTCATATATACCTCTTCTTCAAGTGTTCCTTGAAGAAAGGCGTTTTTTACATCCATTTGGTACAAATTCCAATTGTTATTCGTCGCAATAGAAAATAAAATTCTAACGGTATTCATTTTAGCTACCGGGGCAAAGGTTTCATTGTAATCTATTCCATATGTTTGAGTATACCCTTTGGCAACTAATCTAGCCTTGTACCGTTCTATGGTACCATCACTATTATATTTGGTTTTGTATACCCATTTGCAACCAACGGGTTTTTTGTTTTTTGGTAATTGTACAATTACCCATGTCCCATTTTTTTCAAGAGCTCTTAGTTCTTCCTTCATGGCACCACACCATACCGGATCAATTATGGCTTCTTGGTAGTTATTTGGTTCTAGTGTTCTCTCAATGGAGGTGAGAAATGCATTATAAGAAGAAGAAATATTTTTATATGATATGAATTCTTGTATAGGGTATTGCACCGTATAGGTCTCATAGTCTCTAAGTCTAGTGGACGGTATTGGTGTTCTTATGGACCGTCTAACTTCTTGATTTTCTTCTATCTCATTATCATTGGTTTCAATATTTTCTATTGTTTCTTCAACAACACTTGTCTCAACCTCTTGGTCATTATCTTGTGTAACTAATTGGTCATTTACATGAGGTAGTACCGTTGGTTCCAAATTTATTTGGTCACTTGCATGTGGTGTCTCACTCATTTCCATTGTTTTGAAATATGGCTTATCTTCACAAAATATAACGTCTCTAGACGTAAATAATTTTTTTGTTATAGGATCATAACACTTATATCCCTTTTTAAATGAGGAATATCTCAAAAAAATGGTTTTGGTTGACATATAGTCAAATTTATCTTTTCTTTTAATTTTTACAAAGCATACGCAACCAAATACTCTTAGATAATCAAAATTAATTTTTCGTTGGTAAAGGATTTCCATTGGACTTTTATTTTGTAAAATAACGCTTGGTAATCTATTTATTAAATGAGTGGCGCAAAGGATGGCATCCGACCAAAATTTTTTTGGAACATTATTTTGAAATAGTAATGCACGTGTCATTTCCAATAGATGTCTATTTTTTCTTTCCGACACTCCATTTTGCTCGGGAGTGTTTATGCAAGTAGTTTGATGTATGATTCCTTTTTCTTTAAAAAACGTTGTGAAATTTTTGTTTACAAATTCCGTTCCATTATCCGATCTAAACATTTTAAGTTTTGCATCAAATTGATTTTCTATGAGACATAGAAATTCTTGAAAGCAATTGAAAACCTCATCTTTTGATTTTAATAAATACAACCAAGTAGTTCTAGAAAAATCATCAATAAATATAACAAAATATTTGAATCCATTATAAGAGTTAATTGGGGCCGGACCCCATACATCGGAGTGAACTAAATCAAACAATGCTTCACTTTTGCTATTTGATTGGAAAAAATGAAGCTTTGTTTGTTTTGCCAACTTGCATATATCACAATTGATACAATTTGAAAATGAAAAATCTAGTGCACTATTTAAAATCTTGTTGGAAGGATGCCCAAGCCTCTTATGCCAAATGTCTTGGTTAATAGATTTAGCGGAAGCACAAACGTTTAATTCTTGTAAATTCAAGAGATAGTGTCCATTTTCAAGAAAACCTTCCCCAATCTTCCTCCCGGTTTCCCGGTCCTGAAAGATAACATTTTTATATGAGAAAATTACGTCACAATTAAACTCATATGTTAGTTTTTTTACGGAAATTAGATTTATAGGGAATGTATCAAGATATAGAACATTATGAACTTTTTTGTTAAAAATATCAATTTCTCCTACACCATTAATTTGTGCTTTCATACCGTTGGCCACTAATACAAATTGATTATTTTTTGCCATGTCTAAATTTGTAAGAAGGTCTTTATTTCCAAACATATGGTCAGTGGCACCGCTATCTATAATTATTTGATTATACAAATTTAAATAATTTGAGTTAGAGACAATACCACAAGTGTTGTTTGAATTTTTCTTGGAGAACCACACAGAGAACTGCTCAAAAAACTGCTGCATCGGATCTGACCCGCTTGACCCGCCAGCGCCATCTGGGTTAGACCCTGGTTCACTTGAACCAATCATTTTTATTGGCCGGTTGGGTTCAGTTTGAGCAGAAAAACCCCCACGCGACTCAGTCCGCGACTCAGTCCCTTTCTTTCTCTTCTTCCCTTCATTCCAGTCCGCCATTTTCACGTCTCCCCCTCCCCTCTTTGAATCCCACCACTTCGGCCTGAGATGTGGGTGAAGAAAATAGCATTTTTCGGCTTGGTGACCCTCCTTTTTGCAGTGAGAGCATCTATCTCCCTTGATACTTGATCGGTTTGAGTAATTTGGGAAGTTAGGGTTTTTTCCGAAATTGGGGTGTTTTGTGGCAAAGCTATGAGTCTCGTGTCCCTCGCTGCCACCGACTTGTGGACCACTCATAGCAAGCCGTCGGCTTTCTTCTTGCTCCACCATGGTGGTAATTTGAGCAAAGGAGGGAAGGGAAGTTGTTAAAAGAAGTTGTGATTTCACGGCTTCATAGCTTGGATTGAGACCCGCGAGATATTGGAAGATTTTATCTTCTTCTTCTCTCTGAATGGCTATTGGATCTGGTATGGGTGGCCGATAAACTCGAAGTTCATGCCATTTCTTTTGAAGAGCACCCAGGTACTCTATATTACTCCTTGACCCTTGTTGTTCTTGCTGGATTTCTAGTTTTAATCGATAAATGTGGGAATTATTGTTTTGTCGGCTGTCACACCCCGGAACAGGGGGTCGCGCAGTTTTGTTTTAAAATGCGGTTTTGTTCATGTATATTTATATATATATATATATATATATATATATATATAAATTGTTATGTTTATGTGTGTGGGCCCGCTTCTAGGAGTATGCGGGGGGTGGCAGGGGGGCGGCAGCCCCCTGCGAGCGTTGTCTGAGGTTACGAAGCACCGCTCAATTGAGCCCGGAAAATTTTATTTTGGAGAAGTCAAATGGTATGAAAATCCTTTAACCGACGGCCCAGATTAGTCAAATTATCATATGATTTGATTTAAAACAAGTTTGGTTCAAAACCGATTTAATTTGACTAAGTTATACCCTAAAACAACATTTTTTCAGAACCCATTGCGGCCCGCAATAGGGCTGTTGCGGCCCGCAACACTTCCCAAAATTTCCAGCCTTTGAAATTTGCCTCTGTCTCCATTCATTGCGGCCCGCAATGAATTTATTGCGGCCCGCAACAATTTCCAAAATTCCCAGCCTCTGCACAGCACTTCTGCCTCCATTCATTGCGGCCCGCAATGAATTTATTGCGGCCCGCAATGACCTGGTTGGCTTTTTAAGCTGCGAATTTTTCTCTGTCTACTCTCATTGCGGCCCGCAATAGGGTTATTGCGGCCCGCAATAAGGGTACTGTTTTTCATTCCTTTGCCCATTTTCGTGAAATTTCACCCCGTTTTCAAACCCGATCAAATCCCCGTATAACTAAACAATTATTCCCCCTTCACTAGAAATTTTAATGACGTTTAACATGCAATTTCAGCATTTAAATCATAACAACCATTTAAAACATACCGTTAGGGTTTTATAACATAATACGGTTCGATAATAACCTATACATCAAAATAACTGACTACGGGTTCAACTACACATTCAAAATGGCATAAAAAGGGTTTGGCATAACCTATTAGCTCGGCCTATACTCACGAGTCGAGCCCGAGTCCCACTTCACTTGCGTTTACCTGCACATATCAGTTCAAAGGGAAAAATTCCCCGAGGGGAGGGGGTGAGAAAACCTGTCATCCGTTTTCTCAGTGCGGAATTTAAAGGGCTACTGGATTTGTGAGAAATCCATCACCAGAACTAAATACACTAGCAATAGGGCATCTATTTATTTATTCACCAATAATAATAAATGCACATGTACCGGGAATAGATTCAAACGGTTTCAATTCACAAAAATCAACATCAATCAACGAATTTCCAGAAAGATTTGGTTTTACAGATATAATATATATAAGTCTGGTTATGAGGTACAGATATCAACTATCGATCACCTCCGGCTTAACAGTTCTATTTTCTGGTTTCAAGTCATACAATCTCATCAATTCATTACTTAAAATATACACGGGCATATTCCGCGAATATGCAACAGAATATCACTTTTCTCAATAAGAAATCACTGACACTTTCACTGAATCACTGAACCACAGTTCTACCTAAAATTACACTGCACTTCCCTTACCCAACCGGTACTGGGTTCACTAGGGCCATTCTCCAGATGCGCATAAGGGTCCTGGATGAAAGTCTAGTAGGTAGCTAGACTTTCCACTATGATACACTGTTCACTTCACACAATCAATCCAAGTCATACTGTGGTTCCACTCACTTATTCAAAACGACAAATCAACAATCGATAAACCGTACCAACATGAGAATCATAACAGTTATACAATTCAATTACACTAATATCACAATTAATGCAATGCGGCAACAAATGCTTTCAATCAGAGATTCAACATGCTATGCACAGTTTATTTAAATCAAGCAATCAACATAAATATAATAATATGCACCGTTATTTAGTTCTACGAATAAACCCCAAAACAGATCCCGTGAACCCCCGCACCTGGTTATGTAGGGCACGTAGAGGGTCCGTGATCTCGTGACTCGGTAAGCTCGTCAATCCCGCTAGCCGTGCTCGTTAGGATCTATCCATAGGTCAATTTATTAAATTCTGGCACTTTTACAATTTAAACCCTAATCAATTTTTTTGGGAAAATCCGTAATTTGGAAATTTGGTTGCACTTTGGAACACGAAATCAATCAATTTACACTTTAGAAACAACAAAGGCACGGAATAATCAATTTGGTACGATTCTACGGGTTTTCACCGAAACCCTAAAAACACGGAATCGAGAAATTTGGGAAAATCCGTAAATTGGAAATTTGGTGGCACTTTGGAACACGGAATCAGTCAATTTACACTATAGAAACAACAAAGGCACGGAATAATAAGTTTGGTACGATTCTACGGGTTTTCACCGAAACCCTAAAAATACAGAATCACGAAATGAGACAGAAATAGAAAGGGGAATTACCGATGGAACGGATGGATGTACGAGATTTGAGCTCCTCTTCCTAAATCTCCGTTTTCGTGAAATACGGTCACCGGGGGGTTTAGATCTCTCTCTCACTCTCTCGTTCTCTGTCTCTCTTGGCGGAAGCAAAGGAAAAGGGAGGGGGCGCAGGAAAAGAAAGGAAGGAGGGGAAGAGAGAAGAATGACAAGGGGCCCCCACTTGTAAGTGGTCTTTTTGCAAAATAAACCCTCCACTTGTTCGATATTGTTTAAATGATTTATATAACACCTATTGTTCCTCTTTCTTAACACCATTAATCGTATAATTATTGTTCACCATCCACGTCACTAATTTCGTATATACGTATATATATATATAATTCGATTTAACCACTTATTATTTTAATTAAATCTGAATTTTAAAAGTTCACAGTGTTACATCGGCCATACATCGTTTTTATGCCTTCCCACAGTGAGAAAGCTGTTTCATGGCCAAGGAATATTTCTGAAACACTCGGCTCCATGGATTGCATGATCCATGTCATGACTCTGTCATTCTTAGATTGCCACTGTTTTCTTGCCTTTTTTTCGGCCTCAGTTGCCTCATCTTTCTTTTTTGGAACCGGCTTTACAGACTCTCCTGTGATGAATTCTAAAACCTCTCTTCCACTGAGAGATAATCTTGCGGCACTTGCCCATGAGAGATAGTTTTGGCCGTTGAGCAATGAGTTTGTGAGTTTTGAGGTATTGGTGGCTTCTTTCGAATGCTGCCCCTCTGAAGCCATCTCTTTGACGTGCTAGACTTCTGTTTATGGGTTTTGATTTTGCTTGTGTATATACCAGTTTTGCTGGTAAGAATTTGGAAGAGATTTTTTCGGTCACAGAGACTGATGCTCTGATACCATGTTGAATTTATGCAATTTCTGAGGAGAGATTATTTTGAGAAAACAATTATTTCATTTTTTTTTTCTTCTTTACACTGTTACCATTCCTATATATATTACAAACATCTAAGCTACTGTTTTGTTACCGTTTGTACCTTGTACCTATGTACAGTATACCTATTTGTTGAATATATGCAAGGAGGCCCCTTTACTTCCTTGATTTAATCATAGCCTTCTATTTCTAGATCTATGATGATTATTAATCTGAGATCCTAGATCATATTTCTCAACAGATTAAGATATTAAAAGATAAAATGGGTATCTAATAAATTTAAAATGAGTTTTAATAAAACTCAATAAGTTGGATAAATTTGTGAGTTTTTAAAGTTTAGAAAGGTAAATATGATATTATCAGTTTTAGAAGGGTAAATATGATTTTAGACGGCTTATTAATCTTTGCATACTTACTCTCCGGCCTTGTTTGGCAGACTCAAAGGAATGAAAATAGGAATGAACTCTGAAAATTTTGAACTGATTTTTACTGTTCACGTGGAAAAAAAAAATTCGATCAGATTGAATTTTTTTTTCCACGTGAATAGTTAAAGTTGGAGCTACTGCCTAACATGACCTCCATGTGTTTCTATTTAGATTTTGAGTTTTCATGAAAACTGTATATTTTTTTTTAAATGCTAATAATATAAAAATGAGGGATAAGCACTGTAATATACACAATTTTAAAGCAATGAGATCAACGAGGGAAAAATATCAGTGACATGACCTCCATGTGTTTCTATTTAGAATTTGAGTTTTCATGAAAACTGTATTTTTTTTTAAATGCTAATAATATAAAAATGAGGGATAAGCACTGTAATATATAAAATTTTAAAGCAATGAGATCAACGAGGGAAAAATATCAGTGGAAACGGAATTTTTTTCATAAACCATAATTAATAAAACAAATTTTACGGAACCAATATGATTGATTTTTTTTCTCTCAAAAACCATAAGGACCGTGGGGTTCCCACGGTCTCAATTTTTTTTTTTTATAAAACAGAATTTTTTTAAATTTTTTTATTTTTTGTATTAAAATATTAGAAATGTTGAATATATTTCTTTGAAAATAGATGAAATACAATATAATTTAATTTATTAGAAAGACTGCAATAAATAATCCGGATCAATATTTTTCAGGTCGGGTTTTTCGCGGCTGTAAGAAAAATTAATATATTTCTTTATGTGTTATTAGAAAAAAAATAAAAATGCTTAGATTCTGAGTTATTGATCCCGGTTCAAAAGTCACTTCTAGGTAATCCATAAAATATTGTGATCCTTCTAGTACATTTAATTTATGAAAAGTTGTATCTATTTTTGAAAAAAACAAAAACTTTTAAGTTATTTAATGATTGTTATTCAAAAAGAATTCTCAAAATAGATATAACTTTTTATAAATTAAATGTCCTAGAAGAATCACAATATTTTCTGAATTACCTAGAAGTGACTTTTGAACCGGATCAATAACTCAGAATCTAAGCATTTTTATTTTTTTCTAATAACACATAAAGAAATATATTAATTTTTCTTACAGCCGCGAAAAACCCGACTTGAAAAATATTGATCTGGGTTATTTATTGCAGTCTTTCTAATAAATCAAATTATATTGTATTTCATCTATTTTCAAAGAAATATATTCAACATTTATAATATTTTAATACAAAAAATAAAAAAATTTAAAAAAATTCTGTTTTATAAAAAAAAAAATTGAGACCGTGGTAAACTCACGGTCTGGAAAAAAATTCTGTTTTTTAAAAATAAAAAAAAAAATTTGAGACTGTGGGAACCCCACAGTCCTTATTGTTTTTGAAAAAAAAAACCCAATCATATTGGTTCCGTAAAATTTATTTTATTAATTATGGTTTATGAAAAAAATTCGTCGAAACGGGTGGCAAAGCGCTAAAGTCCACCTTTTGTTTTTAATAAAAAGTATAAAATGAAGAAAATGAAAAATAATCACGAAAACAGAGAAGAACAGTGTAAGTGTTGGGCCTCCACGTGTTTACCTTTATTTAGTTCTGAGTTCTGACAGATAAGTACTGACCCATGCATCAATCAAGTTTCTGTCGAAATTTTACCGAGTTAATAATTTATTTAAACATAACCGTGCATTCGAGTGAGGTTATGTTCTACCGTGTACACTATTTGATACGGTAATTGTTGGACACTTGGATGCAACTTAATTTTTATTGAGCTGTGTATCTTACTATCTTATCACATATTCAATACCTACTTCATTGAAACGCAATAAATAGTTATACATTACACTAAAGTATTTGCCACACTATTAAATTTTTGTATCCATCTTAATAAATAATAGTAAAATAATTCGAAAAACTATAAAATTTAATTTAGCACATTTTCATATATTTATCATGTTGAATAGTTAGATTGACTGTTTAAATTTTAAAAACTTAAAAAATGTAAAGTATAATTCGATATCACCAGAAAAGATTGTAAGTGGATCCCTCCTCTACAGCCATAACCTTTCATACATTTTATGTAGAACTAATTGGTTGATGATTACTAAACTTGTACAAATAATGCGAAATACAATATATTTATTTTTAGCTAGAAATTTCAGCGATTAGAATTTCAAATAATTAATAAAACTGAAAAAAATGACAAAAAATTAACTTCCATTGCAGCGTGAGAATACGGTCGAACTAAAAGATCATTTGTTGGAAATTTGATACTTAAAATTTTGGTGGTTGCAACATGTATCGCATTATCCCTCCTCGTGAGTTCATATCATCTTCATTACCGTTAGAATTTGAATCCGGATTGTCCGATAATGAATCCGGACCACAATTCAGCTCTCTAATAATTTTATGCTAATATTTAATGAACGTACCATATTCAAACTAAAACAGTTAAGAATCAACATTTAATACAGTGTGGTCTCTAGTATAGAGGTTATGGATTTAAAATTCAAATGAGAGAAATTTTTTGTTGTATTACATGAGTATTAAATAATTAGGAAACTTGACATCCAACTTTTACTAAAAAAAAATATTTAATGCGCAAACACAATACTCTTCTTATAAAAGATCACATATTCAAAATTTAGATAAAATTTAATTATAAATACTAAATGGAACCTCCACTTCTACAAAAACAAAACCGATTTTTTTATTTATATCCAAAAAATAAATAAAATTTTAAAAAATAACCCAATTGCGAGTGAAATTCGAAATTTACCCAAACCGGTTATCCGATAACCGGATTTGGGATAAATGTCCGGTTAGTGGTTCACCGAACTCAAGAAATAAAACCGGTTAACCACTAACCGGAAAGTTGGTTTTTTTTTTTTTTTTTTTTAAAAACAGAAATTTCTAATTTTTTTTATTTTTTGTATTAAAATATTAGAAATGTTGAATATATTTCTTTAAAAATAGATGGAATACAATATAATTTGATTTATTAGAAAGACTGCAACAAATAACTCGGATCAATATTTTTCAGACCGGATTTTTCGCGGCTGGAAGAAAAATTAATATATTTCTTTATGTGTTATTGGAAAAAAATAAAAATGTTTAGATTCTGAGTTATTGATCCCGGTTCAAAAGTCACTTCTAGATAATTCAGAAAATATTGTGATCTTTCTAGTACATTTAATTTATAAAAAGTTGTATCTAAAAGTAGCTTGAAGAACGAAAATAAGAACGACACAAATAAATTTTGTTAATTCAGTTTTAGCATAATGGAATAAATCTAAGAAACTTAGATCAATTCCAAAATAAAAATATTAAATTAGCTAGTTTCAAATGAAAACACAAATTAAATAATCCAACAGGTTTTTATTCTCTTATGAAATAAGTTTTTCTAATATCCATAATTGTATTTTTTTTTTCTGAAAATGATGACAAATAAAATCAACAGCTCTCATTTATTTTAGGGGGAATTTCATGTATATCCCTTAAAAACTTCGAAATTACGTATTTATCCCTCTAAAATTCATAATATCATATTTACCCTTCTAAATTTTCAAAACTCACAAATTTATCCAATTAATCAATAACTAAAATTAATTAGATTTAATTTCTTTCAAATATAATTAATCACTGAATTACTGTGAATCAACAAGAAATGTCATTATAAACCTTCTCTCCTTCTCCTTCCATGCTGATCCCTCTCCTTCTCCTTCCATGGCAATCCCTTCCTCTCCACCATGACTAAAATCCTTCCCCCTTCTTTTTCCGACTCCTATAAACCTTCCATCAATCAAACCCCTCCCATAGTAATACTAAAAATTATCTCAATTCCTCTACCCCAAACCTTTGAACTCCTAAATTCCAATTTGGCTATCAAATAAACCCTCTACTCACCTATGGACGTGCGAACCGTTGAAATTTCAATGACCCTATTGTAAAATCAGAAATACAAGTGCACGTAGAAACATTAAATTGTCCGAGATGCATCCTTAAATTTTTCAATAATTGCGAAAAATACTGGGTATCTAGATAACGTGAACGTCTCATCTTCAATTACATGCTGTAACGTTAACATATAGCGCTTATTAATAGAATTGGTCGTGCGTTCTAATTAATTTTACACATGTTATGTTGGTTGTAGTTGTTGGAGTAGTGGCTCTAGATAGGAGATTATTCAGAGGCGTCTTCATCTTTAGTGAGCCCATGGGTAAGCCGGGGGATTATTTGAGAGCTGACAGTATAGGCTATGATCGGAATAAAAATTAACGAGAATAGATTTCAATGGAATAGAAAAGAAAAGAAAAGAATAGAGGCTCTGAAATCATTTTTTTCACTTTCACTGTTTTCGATCACGAAGACAACACGAATTCTGTTTCCATTTCGCGTTTTAGGTTTTTTGGGTTCTTTCCGATCACAGTGTAAAGGTTTGGGGGAGAGGAATTGGGATGATTTTTAATATTACTGCAGTAGTGGTTTGATTGAGATAAGGTTTTTAGGAGTTGAGAGAAAGAAGGGGCAAGAGAGAAAATATATCCTCTCCAATACCTGATAAGGGAATCTTTTACAATTACTAGATCTGAACCGTACTTTTTAACTTGGCACGAATCTCAAAGCCCAAAAATGGGGCCCCCTACAGTGACCCGAATCCCAAGCCGGTTGAGATTTAATCTCAAACCGTTAAGTAAGTCATCCTCTGCAATAATTGTGCAATACCTGAGAGGATACGGGTTCGGGCAAGAGCAGGAGAGTAGAGGGGAAAGGATTTTAGGCACAGGGGTGAGGGAGGGATCGCCATGGAAAAAGCATGAGAGAGATCACATGAAAGGTTTATAATGACATTTCTAATTCATAGTAATCCAGGTGATTAACTATATTTTAGAGAATATTAAATCTAATTAATTTTAGTTATTGATTAATTGGGTAAATTTGTGAGTTTTGAAAATTTAGAAGGGTAAATATGATATTATGAATTTTAGAGGGGTAAATACGTAATTTCAAAGTTTTTGAGGGATATACATGAAATTCCCCCTTTATTTTATAGAGCTAAATAAGTTAATTATAAAACACTGCAATAGAAAGATAAATACCGGCCAATAGAAATAAAAAAATGAATAAAACTGAAACCCAAAAAAACAAACCTCAGTACCAGTGAACCTGGCCTGATCTTTTTAATTGATTATTTTTTAAAGAATGTTTACTGTTCATGCTAGAAAAATTAGTTCAATATTGAATGTATATTCTTTTCATTTTTGGGCCAGAAAAAATTAATGATATGCATAATATTCACTAATAATTTCTAAGTGCATGATATTTTTCTGTTTTTTAAAATATGCAATTTCCTTGAAAGAAAGAAAATGTGTTTTTGGTTATCTGATAATAACTGAAATATTCGAAACAAGGGGTTTTATAAATTAAGTAGACCTCATTTGTCATTTTGTTTGTTACAGATTCTGTCTCAGTCAATATATTTTTTTTTTCAAAAAAATTGTACATTGCCGACCAAAATTTTATAAATATGTTATTAAAGTTTATAGAATAGAAAATAATTATGTGATTTTCTTATTTTTGATATTATATAAATTATTATCCTTTCGAGATTTACAAAAAAAATACACTCTTATATTAATTTATGATTTCTACAACGAACCAACTCATTAATTGTTTGATTCTTGCATTAAATATATATTAAATTTTCTATTTAACCAAATGTAGTAACTACTTTATTTCAGCCATGAAAGTATGACTAGAAGGAACAAACTCAAGCCATTTGAAAAATTAGAAGTCTTTTCACAACCAAATAACATTATATTTTGTTTAGAATTTCCTTTAATTTATATCAAAGAAGAAAAATAAAATTTTTACTCTAGTTGGTGGTTCGAATCCATTAATTATTACTAGTTTGACGGAAAACCATGCTAAAGAATATTCGAATGAAGTTTCAAATTTTCTCTTATACTAAAAGAAAATGCGGACGTCTGAATATTTTTTTTGTGAATTGTTGTTTTTTTAAAAGAATTATTCGAAACTTGTTGATCTAAGAAGAAAAATAAATCAAACAATAAAAAATAGATGAGGAATGAAGTTGTTTATTAAATAAAGAAATGAATTTCACCGTGTTTTTATAACAATTTTTTTAGTTTGAATATCACAGCACCCACGGAATTCAGATCCTCTCAGGTACCTGAGGTACATTTATTAAATCTGGATCGTTCTTTTAATCTGGCACGAATCTCAAAACGGACCCTATAGTTTTCACAGGTAATGGATTGAGTTTGATCCGGATGGAATTAATCTGGACCGTCCATTGCTAATTGTTTTCAGTCAGATACTTGAGAGGATTCGGATTCGCACCGCTGCCCCCGGAATTCCAAGAGTGCTATCCTCTGAGATATCTCAACTTTTGCGTGATCGATGTGTCCGGTGCCTATTCGGGAGTGATGTAGGAGTCAGTATTATGTGTGCTTTGAGATTCGTGCAGAATGTATTTAAACGGTTGGGATTTTCCATAAAGTCACGCAAAGTTTGAGATATCTCAGAGGATACGAATTCGAATTCCAATCACCCGAGTTGACTCAAATTTTGAGTCTAGATCAAGACCATCCGCTCTGCTTTAGCACGCATATTAAAGATGGGCTGGTCCTCTCCAACTTTGAATCCCCACTAGCTTCGGTAGATAGTTTTAGAACTTGCTGGATCTCTCGAGAACCATCTCTCACCGCTGATTCTCATAATTGAACGGTGAAGATCTCTCCAAATCGAACATTCTCGAATCAAACAATAGGCCCCAATGATGGCTCTCGATACATCCAGAACTAGCTCGATCTCGCGCGAATCATCCCCCACCGACCATTGGCCCCATTGTCTCCATTGGACGGTTCAGATCTTGCTATTTCGAACTTTCTGGAATTAAACAAGCCCATAAAAGCCTCTCGACCCCGGTCTCACGTTCTCAGATTTGAAAAGAAAGCTTCGAAAAGAGTTATCAAAAACCTCTCTCTATTGTTAGTTCTCTCACTGAAATTTCATACATCTGTCCTGATCTGTTAGTTTTGATCGATAATGGCGGGAAAAGGTGAAGGTCCGGCCATCGGAATTGATCTCGGTACCACTTATTCGTGCGTTGGTGTGTGGCAACATGATCGGGTCGAAATCATCGCTAATGACCAAGGGAACCGTACTACTCCGTCGTACGTGGCCTTTACAGACACGGAGAGGCTGATCGGAGATGCAGCGAAGAATCAGGTCGCCATGAACCCTACTAACACTGTTTTCGGTAAGTTCAATTTTCGAAATCATGTTTGTCTACTACTTCCCTTCTCTTTATAAAATTGTGCCCTGTATGTTTTTATTTACTAGCTTGCATATGTAGATGCGTTTTTTTTTGCTGTGAAATGTGCGGATTGCATCTAAACCCCTAGTAACATTTTTTGTTGTTGTTGTTGTTGTTGTAGTCTCTGCATGTTAAGAATAAATATAGGAAGCCAAGTTTATAATTTTCTGGTACTATCAAGCTAAATTAATTTCTGTCCCAATTAAGAGTTTACCAAATTGCTGCACTATTGTTTTCCGGATAGAGTTTAATGGGGAAAATTCGTAATTTCTATAAAAATGTGAACCAGAGCTAAGCCTCAGTTATTTTGGGGAAATAATTGCTGTGAAGCAATAATTTGGAAACAAATCTAGTTTAGTAAACGACCAGTTGATTTTGTATGATGATTTCCTCAAAACAAAATTTAAGGCATGATAAAAACTGACGTGGTAACTTGTTGTTTCAAAATACTTGGGATTTATGTGAACATGTTGTTTCAAAAATATTTTCTGAATTCTAATAACAGTGCTGTTGTTTTTGTTTTGCACTTGATTAGTTAGTAGATCCTCGCTTCAGTCTTGATACCATACCAAGACAATGAATCTATAGACTAGAGAGATATTCTAACTTACCTGCTGCTTTGTTTTGTAAAAATTGCAGATGCAAAGCGTCTGATAGGGCGTCGGTTCTCTGACCCGTCAGTCCAGAGTGACATGAGGCACTGGCCATTCAAGGTGATCCCCGGTCCAGGGGACAAGCCCATGATCGTGGTCCAATACAAAGGTGAAGAGAAGCAGTTTTCAGCTGAAGAAATCTCCTCTATGGTCCTTATCAAAATGAAGGAGATTGCCGAGGCCTATCTTGGCTCCACAATAAAAAATGCAGTCGTGACTGTTCCTGCCTACTTCAACGACTCCCAACGCCAAGCTACAAAGGATGCCGGTGTAATTGCTGGCCTCAATGTAATGCGTATTATAAATGAGCCGACTGCAGCAGCCATTGCATATGGCCTTGACAAAAAAGCTGCCAGCTCAGGGGAGAAAAATGTTCTGATTTTTGACCTTGGCGGTGGAACCTTTGATGTGTCTCTCCTCACCATAGAGGAGGGAATCTTTGAGGTGAAGGCCACAGCCGGTGATACTCACCTAGGAGGTGAGGATTTCGACAACAGAATGGTGAACCACTTTGTGCAGGAGTTCAAGCGCAAAAACAAGAAGGATATCACTGGTAATCCCAGGGCTCTCAGGCGTCTCAGAACAGCTTGTGAGCGAGCTAAAAGAACCCTTTCTTCCACTGCCCAGACCACCATTGAGATTGATTCTTTGTATGAGGGGATCGACTTCTATTCCACAATTACTCGGGCACGGTTTGAGGAACTCAACATGGATCTTTTCCGAAAGTGCATGGAGCCAGTTGAGAAGTGCTTGAGAGATGCCAAGATGGACAAGAGCAATGTTGATGATGTTGTGCTTGTTGGTGGGTCTACTAGAATCCCAAAAGTGCAACAGCTGCTTCAAGATTTCTTTAACGGCAAGGAGCTCTGCAAGAGCATCAACCCTGATGAGGCTGTGGCATATGGTGCTGCTGTTCAGGCTGCCATTTTGAGTGGCGAAGGTAATGAGAAAGTCCAGGACTTGCTGCTCCTTGATGTCACCCCATTGTCACTTGGTCTTGAGACAGCCGGCGGTGTCATGACCGTTTTGATTCCCCGAAATACCACCATTCCCACCAAGAAGGAGCAGGTGTTCTCCACCTACTCGGACAACCAGCCCGGTGTACTGATCCAGGTCTATGAAGGTGAAAGGGCCCGCACCAAGGACAACAACCTTCTCGGCAAATTTGAGTTGTCCGGCATACCTCCGGCACCGAGAGGTGTGCCCCAAATCACTGTGTGCTTTGATATTGATGCCAATGGTATTTTGAATGTATCGGCTGAGGATAAGACCACCGGCCAGAAGAACAAGATCACAATCACCAATGATAAGGGTCGACTCAGCAAGGAGGAGATTGAGAAGATGGTTCAAGAGGCTGAGAAGTACAAGGCAGAGGATGAAGAGCTCAAGAAGAAGGTTGAGGCGAAGAATGCTCTTGAAAACTATGCGTACAATATGAGGAACACAATCAGAGATGACAAGATCTCTTCAAAGCTACCAGCTGATGACAAAAAGAAGATCGAGGAAGCAATTGATGAGGCGATCAGTTGGCTTGATGGCAACCAGCTGGCTGAGACAGAGGAGTTTGAAGACAAGATGAAGGAGCTAGAGAGCGTATGCAATCCGATTATTGCTAAGATGTACCAGGGTGGTGCACCTGGTGCAGATATGGATGAGGATGGGCCAGCTTCAGGTGGTGGCCCCAGTGGTGCTGGTCCCAAGATTGAGGAAGTTGATTAAGCTATGTCATTTGGTGTGCTGTTGCTTTTCGTGTCGAAGTGCCTTATTTTATTTTTTTGGTTATGGTATTAGTATGGTGTTGAGGGGTGTCATTAAGTAGTGGGAGGGTGTTCGATGGTATGATGGTACTTGGTCGGTAAGAGGGGTCTTGTAGCTTTTCTGTTATTCCAAATAACAGTTGAAACTTTTTCGAAAACTATAGTTCCATATTTCTCCAGTGTAGTGTTGTAGGATCTTCTTTGTTTTGGTATGGTAGTTGTGTTGATATTGGGTAGTGATACTTTTTGAGGGGCCCCTGATGGTCGGTCAAAAGGGCTGTTGTTATTCTTTACTAGTATGGTGTAATATTGCGGTTCATTCTGATCTTGCAATCTTATATAATAATCTACTTGTGTGACATCTTTATGGTGGGTTCAGTATTTTCAGTGTTTGCGTCTTTCTCTGAAAGGGAACAAAATTGTATTGTACCAATGGTGAAGATTGTACTAGTTCGTATTTTGTTTGTGGAGGTCATAATTTTCTTGAGGCTAACTTTATGAGTTTGTGAAATTCTGATGGAAATAGGAAAATCGATATGTTCTTATTTTCATTTGAGCAAATTAAACTGTTCTCGAGTTCGCATGGGCTGGGAAGAAAGAAAGGTCAACAACAATATTTAATTTCAAATAATCTTTCTTTCGATGGAAAGTATGTCATAAGAAACTGAATATTTTTAGCATCGTTAAATGCCAGAAAAGAGGGAAGTTGCATTGTTGCAATGAGACCTAACTGAGAACATGAATTCGATTAGTGACAGGGAGAACAATGCAGCTTAGCAATCAAGGTGGACCTGATAGATTAATTCATTTCACATAAATGCAGATTGTCCTATTTCTCTTAATGAAATAGTTATAGATTCCAGTCACCCACTGTATTATGAACTACTTACCTACAATATAAAATTCATATGAGCTACTTACCGACAATACAAAATTCATACTTGGGAAGTTTTTAAAGTGAAAATGCTTCCTATTATTTAATTCACTTTAACCTTTCTGTCAGAAAGAAATAAGTTATCCCCTTGGATCGTTGCAGTTGTGGAGCTACTGTTATTACCCTGTGTTGTATCAATGATGCTGATAATTGGGATCTTCAACTGCAGCTGTAGTGTATTCAAGCTATGAGGAAGGGCAGGCTCTACAGACTTGCTCCTTTTTTTCCTCTGACATTTCACTTAGCCAGTACAACATAGAGAACTAATTAGTGCAGCTGGGCTCTCGAGTTTGTAAATCACTGTTTCGGAAACAGCGCCTCTTTCCAGTGAATTGACTGAAATATCTTCATAGATAAAGCAGCAGTTCCAGATAGGTTGATTCGTGACACAAAAGAAACACGAAATGGATCCCATCTTTTGTTCTCATTAAAAAGAACTCGTCAGACAGTCGGAACTTTCAATCGTCATAAACCAACATACACAATTGAAAATGAATCTTGGAAAGAGTAACAAAAGTTTCATGTCCAAGGTTGCAGTCCATTTCCACTACTTGTCCGGTTAAAAGGACATATATATTATTCATTTAGTTTGTCAAGTTATTTTCAATATAAAACTGTGTAATTTACTGGTTACAAATGTCTGGATCAGACATGAAACCCAAACTTGTAAGCATTTCAAAACAGGATCTCATTCATTTTTTTTAATTCAAGAAATCTAACAGTGGGAGATAAGGCTACAAGCCCCAACACTTAGTACTAAAAGAAACAGTTCATTGGCTTGCCTGATGGAAGACATTTCTTTGGACGCTTACTGTTTGGTTTCTCAATGCAGATAAGCTCTTCTTACACCACACTTGAGGTGCCAACTTTGTGGCCACAATCCGGGTCGCACACTGCGCTGTATCATTAAAATCAGCTTTGGAGACTCAAATCGGAGATTGTTCTTAGTATTTTGCATAGGTCAAGTTTCAATGAAGGTTTTTAGTTTTTGCTGTGAGGTCAGAAAATTTGTTGAAGATATTGAATTTTAGGCTATAGAATGTAGGCTAAAAGCAAAATGAACTGGGATACTATTACCCAATAATTAGTAATAGGAGGTTGATTAATTAATTAGAAAGAACATATATTCATGCTTTTAGCATCTAGCTCCTTAGTATCAGTTTCCTTGTTTATTAAAAACTCTTAACCAGCTACTCTCTTTTTGTATCAATTATCAATCATTCAAATATTCTTAGCAAGTGAATTCAATAGGACTTAATTTCAAGACACTTGACAAATATACCAAACATAAATAAAGTAGAATTAGGAATTCTAAACTGTGCCAGTAACTTCAAGTCTGGAGTTAAGCCTTAGTCGGTTCCTGTGCTTGTCACCTCATCGAACCTCAGCCAAAATCAGTGAGTAGACTCAAATTAATGCTCAATGAACCAGCTTATCTGGTTTGTTCCTTTTTTGCCCCTTTAAACTTTTGAATACTATTTGGACTGCACCTGAAGGATAGCTCTCAAATTTATGCATGACTTGTTAAAAGAATATACATTTCTGTCAACAAAATAAGCAGCCATGGTGCAGGGATAATATATACATATTGAATAGCAAACTTGAAACATATCACCTATGACATTACAAGCTTATTGTCAAGCTCATTTCGGTAGACTTGAATGAGGCCCGCGCTGTCAATTGTCTCAAGTTTTTCTTTCAAAATGCTGCGGTACTTGTCATCTCTATCCTCCATGCTTCTCATTATTTCCACCTAACATTTTTTTTCCCAAATAAAAGAAGACAAAAAGGAGTCAAGAGAGAGAAAGAAAGAGAATATAAGTAGAAGAAAAAAATGGAATGCATGTGCACCTGTTGTTGAAATATATCAAACTCTTCAGAGCTGAGAAAGCCATCGCAGTTTGCATCAAGGAGGCACATGAGCTCTTTTGCATCCTCGCTATCCGCACCCAGATCGTGAATCACCTCCGTAAGCTCCTCTATGCTTATCCTGCCATCCCTGTTTTTGTCAAGCAGGCAAAACATTCCCTTCCTCTCTCCGCAACCCATCCCTAGCTCCCTCAGCCGCACAGCTGCCACCTCAGCTGCTGCCACCATTATTGCTTTCAATCGCTTCGCCTCCTCAGGGTCTGTGAGGCCCCCCTTGTACATGGAGTGAGCTGCGGCCCCGCCAATGGCCATGATATGCATCTCAGCTGTCCGGATCTGAACCTCCATCAATGGCCTAGATACTCCCCCAGCCCCTTCTCCAACATCCACCGCCACATGCAAACTCCGGTACCCATTCCTCTTTGGTTTCGTTATGTAATCCTTTGTCCTCTCCGCTACCTCTCTCCATATGCTCCGAATCACGTCGTGGGTCCGGTAGCATGCCTGTGCTGCCCACTTGTCAGAGCTCGTGTCCAGTATCACTCTCAGACCTAGTATGTCGTTCACCTCTTCTGGTTTTCGGCCATCTTTTAGCAGCTTCTTCATGGTACTGAAGCGACTCTTGTACCGACTTTCAATTGATATGCCATTTACCATATTCTGCAACTCCTCGTCTGCATTCAATGCACGCACCAGCTCTTCCTTGTATGACTCAAGCAGCCTTTTACTCTCCTTTTCGCGGCTTCCCAGCCATGTGTCGACAAAGCCATAGGAGAATGGAAACAAGTACCTTGAAATAATTTGCCAAGCAAAACAATTTAAACAAACAGTACCAACAAATAGAAAGCCTTAAGCCATGTACATGCACACTTGAACATAAATAATTGTTAGTTGATAAACAACAAATTAAAACCTTCGCTCACACTTCTGCCAGTATTAATACCAAATTATGCATATCACACAAAAAGTAGACAGTATTATTTGGATGCTTGGGACATTTCAAGTTTGGGATTACAACTCTGTAGGAGTTGAGTTTGCGCAATGGCCATTCCATAAATAGGAAATCTTGCAAAGTTGTATGAATGCACAATGTAATTTTGAACATAACTTTGGAAAAAAAGTAGTAAACCTGCAGATATTGTTGTTTGAGAGCTTTTTAACAAAAGATAAATTGATTTTTATTTCAACTCTCTATTCTTAATTTTAATTTGAGCCATATTACTTTCGATTAAATTTAGTATATGTTTTATCTTTTGTACTATTTATTTTACCCTTTAAGAAGACCTAATTTCTTGCTTATTACTTTTGTTTATTAATTTGATAGTTCTTTATTTATTAATTTACATTTCTTTCACTCAACTTGAAAATACATGTTTATTGTTTATATATAGCGACAGTCAAACTTCAAGCAAAGCTTTTTGAAAAACAACGTAAAAGTTGGGGAAATCAAATTTATTTTGTCCTTTAAATAGACTATATTTCCTTGTTTCACCTATTTTTAAAACTTTTTATATACTAATAGTTTGTAATATATAACATAACTTTTACCAAGGAAGACTGATGCCAAGAGCTTGGTTTTCATCTCTCACACCTTTTCTGTACGGAAAAGTTCCTAAACAATCCAACTTTTCCCAAAAACATGTCCAAATATTCATTTCTAGTTTTCTACATTTTTTTCCCCCAACATTTTGTAAACCAAACAAAACCAAATACTCCAGTGTCATCCAATGAACCATTATTTTGTCACATTTTTCCTTTATAATCTCCAACACCAGACAGAAGTAGAGAGAGGGATAACTTTGGTACTCTTCAGGAAATTATGAAATTAATTGACGACTATTATAATTTCTGTCATATACAGGAAACTTTTGATGATTCATAAGTGCACTACATGGAATTATTTCAATATACAAAAATAATACTCCTAACAAGCATAGATACATTACCTGAAGGAGAGGTCTTCCAACTTTAGAGAGAGAGAGCCAGCCCCAACAGCATACGCGAGAGGAGCATAGATCTTGATGACCTCGAGGGATTTAACAATCTGATGGCATTTCGGCAAATAGTCAAGATTTCGCATGAAGTCGAGCTTCAGAGCCAGTTCCAGAACAAGGGCCCGGATGTCATAGAAAGTGAGGCAAAATTTCCTGAGAGCCGCTGCGCTTTCGTCGTCCAGGACGTCAACCTTCTTTGGGGCGTTCCTCATGCGTAGACTCTCATGTAAGAGCTGAGCGGGCCCAGGTCCAATAAAGGTCTTTATATCATGCATGCTTAACAAACCCGCTTCTAGAGCTTCTCTCAGTATCCCAGCCGATATTACCTCTGCATCCATCTGTCACCATTCAATCAAATTTAGTAGTGCACCTTCAAAAACTTCAAAATATCTCATACATATCAGAAAATGTGTGAGAGTGCAAAAGTACTACCTTTTAACTATACACCGGAAGTGGAACTACACCCAGTACTATATTTCTCTTTGTGTGAGCATTCTGGTAATTTGGTAGAGGGGCAAAGGGATATTTCATATGTTGCGAGTATTGCATGTTTGACCTCTTAAAATTAAGGTTCTAGGTCCTGTGGTTAAATTTGCAGCACATACCAGTAGAAGTAAAAATTCTTCTACTCTTTCTTTCTGTAATTATCTGGCTTTTCAATACTGCACTGGTGAATGTAAACGGAGCTCATCTTTAATTATTATAAGCCCTGCATCTGTTAGTGAGAGCGCTAGACCCATACAATATGCAAGTCCTGATATACCAGTACTGAAATGATAAATTAGAGAGTGAGGCTATCGTAATATGCATATTACACAACGGCCAGCGCCATTGACTCTTATCTTCATTTTTAAAGTTCAAACAGTCGATCGGAACCATTCAACATGATCTTCATATGGAAATGTACTTGCGGACCAAATTTTATATTTTTTAGATTCATTTTATTATATTTTTAGATAGGTACAAAATCACTTGATCTGAAAATTTCAGACCATCCAAAAGCAGTGACTTTCTACCTATCTAAAAAAATTGTAAGAAAAATCTAAAATAAGCCAGACCCAATCGAGAATGCAACAGGCCAGGCCTCAATTTTCAGGCCTACGACAAGGCCGGTTCTAACATTTGGGATGAAGGGCTGGACCTAGGGTTTGGCACAAACTTGGCCCATTGACATCCCTACCTCTAGCAGTGACCCTTGTTTTGGTTTTTCTTAGGCCTGCTAATTAACAACTGTCCTGGATATTTTCTCTCTAACATTACTAGCAATTGGTTCACATTTTCAACAAACAGTACTTTAAATTGTTAAAGGTTTGCTATTTTTTTATACAAGACATGGTTTACTTTTTTTTTAAAAACACATGGTTTATACTTTTGAAAATACCGAATCGGTAACAATGCATTTTGGTCTACATGTACATTTTGATATGAAGATTTTTGTTTAACAGTTCAGATCGACTGTTTGAACTCTAAAAATAGAGATATGTATCCATAGCACGGATGGATCCGTAATATGCATATATTACCATAGCCTCACTCTAAACTGGAGACAGTACTCCATAAACTAGTTGTATAATTGTCTATGGGACTACAACCATATATTGCTACCAAACCGTTGAATTATTACACTGAACTTTTCAGAATACAACAAAAATGAATCAGGACCTTGTAGCATGCGAAACAAACCATGAGTAATATGAAAGGATGGAATAACAAACTAAGGATGTAATTAAGCCCTCAACAATAGCTCAGTAAGTAAAACCAAACTAACACATCCAAATTCAGGATAATTTGATCGAGAATCAGCAAGGACCGGTTTCTAAGCACCAAAAATTAAGAAATAAGAAAAGGGAAAAACCTGGAGATCAGCCAAGAGAGTAGCAACAGCCAGAGCCCGGGACAGCCGGTCCCGGCCGTCAGGGGCGAAATCAGCCGCCTGAAGTAAAGGAATTGACAATTTGAGAGACTTGAAGAGTAGTTGAGAAGACGAAGAGGTGTTAGATAAGGACCCCATGCGCTCTGTTATGTCATTGAATGCGCCAACAAGCTCTGCCACCATCTTGCCGCCGCGTCTATCTAAGGAATAAGTAGGCGACGGGACTGGAGAGGGGACGGAGGAGGAGGGCAAGCAGCGGAGGGCGAAGAAGGGTGCGCAACGGAGGCGACGGGAGTACGCCGGTTTCGGAGTGGAATGGAGAGGTTGAAGGCGGGGGTGGATTGTGGCAACCATAGCGCCACCGCCACAGGGACTTGTTCCCTTGCAGTTTTTACTACTAATAAATCAAGCAACTTTATAAAAAGCTGTATCAGTTGTTCTTGTTCACTGGCCGGCCTGATTACGTGTATATGCCACAGTCAAAGAGCCGTTCCATCGCATTAAGATTCGTATAAAGATCTGTGTGAATTTAATTTGCACGAACCTATAGCTGTCTATGCGTATTTTGATGCAAATTGAACGGTTTTGATCTAGTATGCATCAAACCGTTTCCATTTCGTGCCACGTCCACAGACGGCGGAATAAGATAGAATTACCATGGAGAACGTTAAATTACTTTTTTGAAATAATTTATTTCACATTTAATTTATCGTAAGACTCACTGCTGTATACAAAAATTCAATGAATTAATTTAAATCCTAACTTAAATTGTCAAATAAAACATTAATAAAAGAAATAAGATGAAGTAAACAACTTTAAACTTTTTGAATTTAAATTTCAACAGTTAATCAAATATTGCCATAAAAATTAGCGGTGAAAATAAAAGTGACAAAAAATATTTTTCTTATAACAAAAAATATACGCTAAATAACAAAAATACATTATTAAATATTGCTCAAACATTATTATATAAAATATCACGTAATAAAATTTTATTATCACTAATAATTGCTCAAACATTATCATATAACTTTATTTTATATAATGATACTATATGGTAACGGTAAGAAATAGCCTTGACTCGTAACTTATCCGTTTAGTTAACAAAAAAAAAAAATCCTTACTCATACTCAATAAGTTAACAAAAAAAAAAATCATTCATACCCGTCTTATCAAATACGGTACGGATAATATAAACGGTTAAAGGGGTATTATTGACAACCCTAGTTACGGTATGTCTGGTTTTTAATTAATAAATTTTGATGGTTTGCCCCTCATTTAAAAAAATAAAATACACTATAACCCGCTTCCAATTCCTTTGCAAAATGCGCAAAGGTCTCTTGACAAGCTTCATCTTGATGTTTATAATTTTTCTTCTTTTGTAGATCTTAATTCATCTTGATGTTTGTAGAGGCATTCATGGACAGTACAATACATTCTCAAATAATTGGCACATGAAACAACAAAATCAAGAAAAGAATGCGCGGCACTTGAGAACAAATATATTGAACTTAATGCAAAGATCAATTAGTTAATAATGAAACAAAAATTGCTGCCAATCATTTAACAAACGGAAAAAACACAGCACAAGGTCGATGCTTAAGGTCTGAAGGCGATGGCGCCGACTCCAATTCCTCTTCATTCTCGGTTTATCCATCTAATCTGTTTGAGCTGGTGTTGTCTAATAGATCTGACTACCATTTTCGCTGCTTCTGTCTAGTAGATCTAACCATCACTCTTCGCTTTGATCACCATCTTGCCTCTTCAAGATAAGCGGTTTGCTTTTTATTCTCCCGTGCTCTTCTTTTTATCTTTGACAATGAAAAAGTAAGTGAAACGAGTTGTATATATAGTTACTTATGTTATATGTTTGTTGTTGTTGTTGTTTTGTGTTGGTTGCATGCTTGTGACATGCTGTATCTTCTCTCCTCTTCTTGCTCTAATAAACTTTTTTGGCTTTAATCTTGGCGACTCTTCCTCTGAGAAGTGACTGTTCTGGTTTGGTTGATTTAGTTCCTGGTTTGATTTGATTCAATGCTTTCTCGCTTGCACACTTTGTTGAGCGGTGGTTGTCCTGATCCAATGATTCAGTTTCCAGTTTGATATGATTCAGTGCCTTCTCTACCGTGTACAAGGAAGGGTTCAACACATGTGTAATATGCCAGAAGAAACAAGACAAATATACGCACAATGAAAACAATCACTAGGTTCTCATAATTACAATCAAGCAAGGATGATAAAATTTGTGTCACAAATACCTTGTGTGTATATTTGTTTACAACTTATTGCTTTCAAAGATACTCGTTGTCTAATATTATGTAACAGCTAGTTTGTAATTTTTCTCGAGTTAATGCAAATATTTGCTTCAATCAAAAAAAAAAAAAAAAAAAAAAAAAAAAGAAGAAGAAAAAACACAGCATTTGCAAACATGAACAGGGAAGATACATAGAAGCAAGTTAAAAGAAAAGGCTTATAATCAGGCCAACTCTTGACAAGCTTGACATGCACCTAAGACCTAAGTCGGCCTAACCCTTGACTGGAACTAACTGGACCAATAGATGTCAGACCGGACCGAATTAGGTTATGTCAGATAAATTCGGCCGGATCCAGCTAAAACTGTCATTTCTAAATTATATGATACAGTTAGTGTTTCAACTAGTATGAATTTCTCAAAAAATAAAAAAAAATAGTATGAATTAAGAGCATCTCCAACATTGATTGCTTATGAATTGCTTATGCTGATGTGTCAATTGTTTTTGTAATTGTTGGGTTGTATGGCTATTGCTTATTTAGCAATTGTTGGAAATAATTGCTTAATAAGAAATCATTTTCTAAAGATGAGTTAGCCAAATGTTTAATTCTTATTGGACAAGTGTTTAATTCTCAATTGTTTTGTTGATTGTACTAATGTAGGAGTGGATTGCTTAATTTCTAAAATTTTCATAATTGTTATTTAACAATTAATTTCAATTGCTGGATTGAAGATGCTCTAACAAAAGCGGTCTCCAAGCGGCGAGATAAGAAAAGCGATATGAGGCAATTGGGAAAAGAAAAAATAACCATGACCACCTTTGTCGCTCATATCTCCTCTTTGATGGATGTCGGACTAACGTAACGGATCAGTCACGGTGCCTTATCTTTTTTGGTGATGGAAGGGCGAGTGGTCTTCTATTTATGTACAGTAGGTATACCTTTCGTTTTTAGTTTGATATTTGTGTGTTGTTTTGTGCTGCTTCATGCCTTTTTTCTGTCTTTTTTTTTTCTTTATGTTTAGAGGTGACTGTTCTGGAGTTGATTTAGTTCCTAGTCTGAATTGATTCAGTACTTTCTCAGCTGATGAGTGACTGTCCTGATTTGATCGATTTAGTATCTTCTCGTCTGTGATATGCGTATAGATAAAATCATTACTAGGCTCTCTTCACTCCAATCAAGTAAGGACAATCAAATTTGTATCTACATTATGCACATATCCCTTTATGTTTCTAGTTTTGTTTAGCTGTATGTTTTCACAGACAGTCGTTGTCTAATCTTATATAACAGCTACTTTGTAATTTTTTCTATCAATGCAATTACCTACGTGTTTCAACAAAAAAAAAAATCTAGTATGGATTAGAATAGAAGAGAGTTGATAATATCATAATTATTACTGCCACAGGATAAATTTACTGATATGTTAACAAATCATCAGTAAGAATGACATTTGTTTACATCCAATTTATAACGCTGACAATATTGATAACAAAATCATATTATTAAAGTTATCAAATAAACATGTTGGCTATAAATTTAAACTTATATTTAAAAATAGAGTTGTTAAAATTATAAATAAACATATGGCGTGGATATACAGCTGCGTACAGCTCAGTCCGGGAACTAATCCGCTCCAAAATCACGAGTCATTTATTGCCTTATTGGTATCCATCAGCTTAATTATTATATTGGCTCCAAAATCACGAGTCATTTATTGGCATTCGGCTTCAAATTTTCAAAATAGTGCGCTGGGGTTGGGCTTTTACATGTTGCGTTATCATTTCAGCGCTACTTTTCAAAATTTTGAGGGACCAGATAGTACAGTGTCATACTCTCTGATTCAAACTTTAATCAGGGGCGCGTTTTTTAGAACCCCTGACCTGACCGCGCCAAGCTGCCAAGTGCCAACACATCTCTTTTCTTAAACCCTTTCATCATTTGGTTTAATTGAGTAGGTGAAGCAACTTTTGTTCCTCACAAAATAATGAATCCTACCTTTTTTTTTATTTTTTTTATTTTTTATATGCTGTGAAGTCAGGTGTGCAATCTGATCAAGTTTTGTAGGGCCTTTTTAAGGTTCATGCTAGATTCGAATGTATCGTAGTTATAATATCATTTCAACTATGACAGTTGTGTGAACTCTTGAATGTATAACTTTTAAAATAGAAAGGATAAATTTGCTTTTTAAAATACTTTGTATAAAGAAATCGGGAGAGCACATGCATCTAATAGCTACTTTTTTTATTCATCATCCATGAACCATGACAGAGGCTGTGACGAATTTGTATCCTCTGGATTATTACAGAATCATTGTTATATACAATGAGATAATTCATACTATTTTTTTTAACTAGATACAAAATTTTAAGGGGACTTCTACCGTCTAAATAGGTACCGGATTGAGTTTGATCTGATTAAAAATAAATCTGAACTATAAAATTGTGAATCCCACTGTATAGTAATACGAGGATACAGATCCCGCTAAGACAGAGATAGGAAGGATGAAGAAGCGACTCAAAAGGATAAAAAAAAACTCGATAGATGGACGCAAGTTGGGGGATGTTTTACAAAATTTAGAATCAGGTTAAATTCCAAAGGTTCAATATAAATTTGTAAGAATTTAAAATGGATTTTTCTTAAAAATAGATATGAAATTCTTATAACTCGGCTATGACTAATTCAAATTTGTACGGTAGTACCCCAGGGGAAAGGCAGAACAATTGAAATATATATTTTTATATTTTTTGTTTCGAAATCATTAACTATTTTTTAAGATAGGTACAATATTACTGAACCGTTCAAACACAGTCATTTTCTACCTATCTAAAAAAATAGTAATTTTCTTCCTCAAATGTATTTTAGTATGGATATCATGTTCAATGGTTCGGATCGACAATTTAGACTTTGAAAACAAAAATATTTTAGTATGATATTCATGCAAAGATCAACATAAAATGACTTTTCGTAAGAAGGGACAAAACCGTGTTTTAAAACATTGCATGGGAGAATACGGTTTTTTTTTTTTTTTCTAATAGATCCCTGCATTGTAGAAAATCTTAAATCTTAACACCAATTGTCATGCATTAGAGTATAGGGTTTAAAGTACGACTCTTCTACTTGATGTATCCATTAATTATACTAACTTGTTATTGAAGGCAATTTTTTAAAATGCAATTCGAATACTGCTTACGCTATAAAAATCGCATGCATAAGAGGATTCATTGTATATTTAATAATATATTATTTAATTTTTAAATTTCATCTGATTAGACAATAAATTAAAGATTTGGCTCTAATTAATAAATCTAAGTAATATTAATATTTTCTTATCAACTAAATTTCTTTAATAATTATTTATTCAAAGTTTTGAAAACTTCTTTTAAAAAAATATGCATATGTTATATGTATAATTTATAACCAATAAATCTGCATTAAAAGTGTCAAATACCACTCTAATTCTCAACTTGTTATTTTATAGCAGCATCTAATATAATTTAGTGACAAAAGATAATATTCTCTATATGAAATGTTACACGCAAGTTTGAAATTTGAATACCAATTTCTTATAGATATTAGACAGTTGAGTGGTTAGTAACTTGATCCCCATCTCTTCTAAAAAATATATTTATCTCTTTTAATGTTATTATATTTACTTCTCAAAATCAGAAAAAACAAAAGGAAAATTCCCTTTGGATTCATTCCATCATTTCTAACCGTCAAAATTTAATCCAACCGTTAATTTCATGGAAGGATGTACCGAACCATCAGTAGAGGATCCGGACCAATGACTTTGACATTGTAATAAGTCGTAATTCTCTCACGTGAAGGTAGGTTCTCATTGACTTGTTAGCTTTGGTCGAATCCAACTAACCGACCAGAGAGGACACCGCACTGGTGTTTTCAAATTACTAGGTCAAGAACAAACAAGATAAAAATAAACCATCCAATTAGCTTCCACTGGTTCTTCCTCGTTACTAATTAATTTTACTTTATTATTAAACAATGGAGAAGCAGCAGCACGAACGTAGCTGCAATGTTTCCCGAATTTCGAAATCTAGGCCTTGTACAATGCCTTATTCCATTTCTTTATTCTTTCTTTTACCCGTGCAGAAGCCATGCTCTCTCTTTCTCTCTTCTTTTTCCCAGATTTCTGGTTCTCTTTCTTTCTTTTTATTTTTCTTTTTGAAGTTCTCTCCCACTTTCTTTCTCTCTGTTCAATATATGTACTGTAAATGGTGAAGCAAACAGCGTTCTGTTCCCGTTGCTCTCGTAAATGATGATTCATGACATCCTCTGCATTTTTCTTCTTCTTATATTCTATTTTTATGAAATTGGTGGATATTTTGATGAAATTATCAATTTTTATTAATTTATTAATTTCTTCATTGTATTTTTAATGATGATATACGAGTTTTTTTCACTAGCAAATAGTGATGTTGCTATATATAGATAATCTATTGTATCTGTAGAATTATAAAATATTCAAACTCAAATTTTAATTTGAGCTGTTTCTTCCAAGCTAGATAAAATAGTAAATTTTTGCTTTTAACAATAGTCCAATTAATTTGTCCATGGCTCTGTAATATTGTAATGTATATCTATTTGCATTTTTTAACCACATGAAACAATTAAATACAAGAAAAAAATGTATTTATAAAATAATTTTAACCTAGCCGGGCCCGGGTCTAGTCAAAGAAAATAATAAAATAATATACCAACCTGACGCGGCTCGACCGATTGACGATTCTAGTCTAAAAATATTTATATTTAACATGCATGTTGTTCATAACTGAATCAACAAGTGTTTAAAATTGTACGCAATAAAATGTTTATCATGCAATATTCTTTTATAAATGATCATATTAAAGTATAAATAAATTAAACACCAAGTATAAACGCTCTTTGAAAAAAATATAAATATATATAAACGGGACAAGTAGTATGTATACATGTATGAATAGAAGAGGTTGACTATTTTATTTTCATAAGCATATGTGGTCATATGCTCATAACTCGTTTTTGCGTTTCCGATGCTCAAATAGTTGATCTGAAGTGCTCAACATGTTCTCCATATTAATATGTGCTAGGAGACCAAATTTTATATTTTTTGAATTTTTTTACTATTTTTTTTAGAATTTTTCAAAATGTGAAAAACTATGTTTTGAAAAATTCTCCAAGCACATATTAATATGGAGAACATGTTGAGCGCTTCAGATCAACCATTTAGACATCAAAAATACAAAAACGAATTATAAGCATATGACCACATATACTTATGAAAATAGAATGACAATTATCCCTCTCTTCTTTTAATTGAAGCTTTATTGTACCATATAGATCAAATTGAAACCATTAATTTCACCTTTCCAAAGTTTCATTGACTTGGCAGTCACTGCCAATTTCTCAAAAAAAAAAAAAAAAAAAAAAAAAACAAAGTTTCATTGACTACCAGAAATTAGAATTGCACCCTTTTACAATATCAAGTTAAATGCAGGGATTCTTACGGCAATTAAACTGGGGTTAAGTGCCACTCTATTAAAACTGGCTTCACCTTCACATGCTGGTTTGACTTCAGATCAATTCCCTTGAACCTGCTCTGTTCATTTCAACTAATTCGCTAAATTTAACATTTCTACTCACAGTATAGTAGACTGAGAAGCCTATATTTGTTGTCTTTCCAGTAGTACAACATCCCCCCCCCCCCCCCCTTTAACAAAGTAGTACGATGGCGATGGTAACTACTTCTAAGGGAAGAGGAGAGGCAACAAAAGAGCCATGTACAGAGAGAGCAAAGGTATGGTTAGACTCAAGGACCCAGTTGTCAGAGAAGAGCGTTGCTGTGGTGTATTACTTGTCGAGAAATGGCCTTTTAGAACACCCCCATTTCATGGAAGTACCTCTCTCCTTTTCTGATGGTCTCTATCTTAAAGGTAGCTTGTGAAACACCAAATAATCTTTGTTTTTAAAAAAAAATACAAATAATTAGTATGTAATATTTTGTTGTGCATTAAATACAGATGTGATTAACCGGGTAAGTGCACTTAGGGGCAGAGGATTTGCTGGTCTATTTTCTTGGTCAGCTAAACGGTTTGTTCCCATACATCTCATCTCTCATTTTCTGTTTTATTAGATTAAGTGAAGAGGTTAGAGGTGACATATAAGCGGATTGGGTCGAACCGTTTCAGTGTCAGCTCATGTAGGTTAGTGTTCAATTTTTTTTTGGATCATTTCAGGTTCAGACCTGTTTTGAGTATTGAATTGGAATAGGATTATTTTGTTCTTCCTAGTAAAATTGATTTTAGATTACTGGTTGCATATTTTTTAATTAAACTTGATTAAGGGGTAGATTGAGGTGATCCTGTTGAATTTTGGTTAATAAATTTGTTCATAATAATTCTTTTGGGTTCAGTTTGAATTCAGAGGCGTCCTTTTAAATTTTAATCAGATTTTGCTACATCTTACTTTTGGCAGAATATTTTTTAAGTGCAATTTTAAGAAAACTTAAAGCAAGTGAGTAAACTAATGGGTATTGATTTTGATCAGGAGCTATAAAAATGGCTATGTGTGGCATGATCTAACTGAAGAAGATTTCATACACCCGGTCCATGGCAACGAATACGTGCTCAAAGGAACGGAGCTCTTGAACCTTGGCCCGGTTTCATGCTCTGAGAATTCAGTCGGCACAGCCTCTTCCACTACCAGCACAGGGAAGATTCTGGAAACCTCAAAATCAAACCGAGGTGACTTTAATTTTTCTGCTCCATTAATGAGGTCTCAGAAAAAAAACTGGGGTTCGCTCGAGTTAAAGGAATACAATGTCTACAGAGCCAAGTTAATGGAACCTGACAACAAAACTGGTAACAATTTTAGCAATGTTCATCAATCCACGGATGCATCGACACAAACTGAGGAGAAGCGGTACAGAAGGAGAGAAATAACATATCCACCCGCAAATCTAACGGTCGAAAATAAAACCATAGAGCTAATGCAGGACGAGTATTCACCGCCGCCTACATCCAGTCCTGAAACTCTTGAAACACTGGTAAGAAGATACAATGGTCAGATTTTGGGAGATCAGTACCTGATGGCTAGTAACGTAAGAGGAAAAACATCAGCAGTGCTGATGCATCTGATATCATGCGGGTCGATAGCGGTGAAGGGGCAGCGTGTGGCGGTTGTACCACAGCATGGAGCGAGACTGACAAAAGGGTCCCACAGTCCAATTGGAGGTAGTTGTAGGCTTTCAGGAGGTGCAAAGGTGGTGGTAGAGAAGGAATATTTCAGTGGGAGTTTGCTGGAAACAAAAGAAGATGAGCAGATTGCTGCTGTATTGAAGAGGTGCTCTTCTTACAATGCTGAGAGGTACATATCTTTGTTCATTCTCTGGTTCAATTGCTGGTTTAGTCCTTGATTTTCTCTCTGTTTCTCTGTTTTATTGTTGTTCATAACTAGGACTAGAGTCTGAAATAACAATCCATAGAAAAGCAATATAAATAAATAATAAGAATATTCTTAGCTGGAGGTCCAAGTTTAGGAGTTAATTTGGGCCTAACCTTAAAGGCCTGATCTTTTTGGGCTCTAACCTTATCCTGCCATTCAAATGTCAGAGCAAAATTGTGAAATATCTTGATTAATAAATGACCATATTTACCTTTTGAAATAGGGGAATGAAGATGGAGTTGGCTAAGGAAACTGAAAGAGTGCACTCCAGATGCATGCCAAGAAATTCAAAACCAAGGAAAGAAGGTAGCAATGGCAGCACCTACTTGCCTCATATCGCTCGTAGTAGCACTAAGGGAAGCAAAAGGTTCAATACATAGCTAACAATAATAGCCAAGGGTAGGCCTCTTGTCTACGCTTATGCTAAAAGGGAAATTTTAGAAATCAAAATTCAAAATCAATTTCATCTCTAAGTTGATTAGGAGACTAGCCATTGCCATTTCATAAGTTGAGGAGAGGAGCTTATATGTGAGTACTAATGCAGTGTGACTGAATGAGACATGTTTTTTTTCGGCTCTGATGTAATGCTTAGTTTTTTTTTTTTTTTTGGCTTTAATCCTCTTCTTTTATTTTAAATTTCTTCACTACTAGAATTCCCGGTAATGGCAACGGTACTAGGTGGTTTTAGCAAGGGTAATAAGAGCCCTTGCAATAGAAATTGAGATTCTGATTTCTTCCGAATAAATTAATATATTTGCAACGGCAGCCCCTTGCAAATAAGCACGCTTGCTAATGTCTTATACTTACCCTTGCTAATGTCTCCTATTGCGCTTGCAAATTAGTCCCAGACGGTCACAACACACTAGTTGCAAGGGGCACCGTTGCAAATAAAATAAAGGGTTCTGTTTACATTATTTTATTGTGCAGGTCATTATTATTTGCAAGGGGGGCCGTTGCAATTGTTTTTGAGTTGTGAAGGTCCTAACTATTTGCAAGAGGCACCCTTGCTAATGTTTTGTAAGGTGCATTTTATATTATTTTATTGTAAAAGACGTTAATTAGTATTATCCAGAGAGACCCTTGTACAGAGACAACAAAAATTAGTATTATCCTATAACTAATGAGATTACAAATTAAAATAAAACAAGGTGTATATATCCCAGTGGTTGTGTAGTTGAAGGCTCATCAAAAGGTCAACAGTTCAATATTGTATTCATTTACTTGTATAGAAGGTAAATGATATTAGATAAATGAAGAATTTGGATGCATTAACACAAAACAATATTACACTGGATTAGAGGTGGTAATATATTTTTTTTCAATATTACACAGGATTCCATAAAAAAATATATATATGGAAGGGAAAAAAACAAAAAATATTACATCCTACTTTACAAAGTAATTGAGATACACAAATAATTCACCAAATTGCCACAACACATACATGTATTGATTTACCAATTAAAAATTTGATTTTCTTTTTGTTGAGTACCCACTGTGTACATATGAAGTTAATGTATTGTATACAACCCACAAATTAATATAATAGCCCCCCCATGATTATCTTCATTTGAATCGACAGTAAATTCACCATACTTTCAAACTTGACGCAACCTGCTGCAGCTTTCTGAACTTGACGCAACCTGCTGCAGCTTTCTGAACTTGACGCAACCTGCTGAGCCTTTGAACTTGACGCAACCTGCTGCAGCTTTCTGAACAGCAGCTGGTGTGCCAGTTCAAATTGCTTTGTCTCACATTTTTCCCACACAGTACCCCTTCAAAATTTTACATAACCCTCCCATATATATCTAATGTAATTCCACAAAATATCAAGTAAAAATAAGAAAGGTAACATCTGTTTTTGTACACATTTCTCCAACAGTCCATAATTTCTCAGAATCTGGACTGGTCATAGAAAATACTGTACCAGTAGACATTAGGGTATTAATTTCTCCAACAGTCCCCCTGAGTGGATGTGGTGGAGTCTACGGGAGACTGCCAGGGTGATGTTAGCTCGAGTCTCCCAGTTTAGTGGGGTCTGGCCAGAGCCTCGGTTCCCTATTTGGCAAAGAGAAGCATGAAATTAGATTGTAGAAATCTAAATTCTCAAAGTATAATTAAAGCTTGTGAGAATTTTGTGCAGATGTTGGTCTCACAAGGATAGAAAGAGATGAGAATTTCTATAATCAAGGCATGGGAGGACAGTGAGAAGACCAAGGCTGATAATAGGTAAGATGACCTGATCCAGTGCAAAGCTGATTTTTTTTATGAACAGGACTCTGTGAAAATGCCATTGTCATCAAAATGCTTTCAATTTAAGTAACATAATAATTAGTTGTGATTATTTCTCAAAAAAACATGAAGTAACATAATAATTAACACCTTGGGCACTATACCAATTCACTTCCAATTTTATGATAAACAAGGTGTAATATCATAACACTACGACTCCCTGTTGGTTGATACCAGTTAAGTACCACAGCATCACTGTCAATGCACTATACCTTGACCTTGTACTTCTCAGCAAGTTTATCATGTAACCACTCAGACTTAAGAATGCACATGATTCAACGGGGCATTTCATCAAACACCTCGTGAGTATAGTGGAAGTGTAGCCAAATTAACAACAACAGTACCAAAGAAATTCAATTAACCAATTAATTTTAGTTGATCTTGAATTTACTACTCACCAATTTGTGTATCCTTAGCAGGAGGACCAAAGGGGATTAAGCTCAGATATCTTATCTGGGCTCCGCAACCTGAAGAGGGGAGGGTGAGATTGATTGGGGAAGTGGGGTGCAGCCTGAAGAGGGAAAGGCACCATTGAGAATCGTCTAATTGCTTCTTTGGATGAATTATCGGGGCTGTCGGGAAGCGAGTGCTACAAATTCAAAACTGTAAAAGGTATTGGCGGGGATGGTTTGGTGGGGATTTAGGGCTTGGTTGGAGAGAAGTATCTAGTGAAAATTGAGAGGGAAATAAATTTTCACAAAAGTTCAGAGAGGGAGAAGTGAAATTTGAGAGGAGGGAATCAAAATTTTGAGTTCGATAAACTCCTCCACCAGAAAAAGGAGAAGGCGGGTGGTAAGAAGAGAAAATAAAAACAAGTTAAGGCTCTACACGACAGATATTGGAACTCAATCTGAAATTTCATATTAGTCTTGAATTTAAATTGCAGATAAATTTCATATTAGTCTTGAGAAGAAATTAAAATTATTTCACTTGTATATTTAAAATTTATTGCAAAATATATTAAGTTGAGTGGTATTTTACAAGGTCAAATTATTAAAGTCAGAATAAAATTAAAAGTTAACAAAATAATTTTTATGATTTACATATGTATAGATTAGATAAAACATATACTACAAAATAATATAAGATAATTAAAAAGAAGATTTTAAAATCCTTACTATTTTTCTATGATTTACATATGCATAGATTAAAATTAAGTTGAGTGGTTTTTTAAATCCTTACCGCTTTTCTAAAAAAATTGATACTTCATAAAATAAATTAAGTTGAGTGACTTCTTTTAAATCAAAATATTTTTCAGAAAAACAATTTTTTAGAAAATATTATGAAAATGAAACAAAATATAATTAGGTAATTCACGCACGACAAATAATATGAAAAAAATATTTTTAAAATTTTTATGGTTTCTCTGGTCAGATAAAATGAAAAGTACAACAAATAATATTAAAAAAGATGAAAAATATATATTTTCAAATTTTTAGTGAAAACATTAGTGAAAATATTTTCAAATTTCCCTTCAACGTGTGTTAATTAATATTAGTTTTACATCAAAAATTTACTTCAATTTTATAAAAATATTTTATCATGGAAATTTTATTTATGAAATTTATGCAACAATTAATGTTATAACATATTTATTACTTAATTATTTGATTTTGACACATTAAATTGTATAGCATTACATGCATGTTGCTTACTTGACTCATATCTTCTATGTATGAACATGAAACATAAACTCTTGTTTCGTGAGTTAATGAAGATGCACGAGAATATGTCACCGATGGTCGATCGGAACCGTTTAAATTAAAAAACACTACATTTATTGTCTTGTATCTAAGTTTGATAAAATTTTGTTTTTATTTACCCATCCATTTAGTTAATTGAAAATTGAAGTATCGTATGGCCATAAACACTTCGTGTTGGATCGAAGACCATACATAATAAAACTTCCAAACTTTTATGTTGGTTACGTTTATTGTTCTCCCTTGATCATTTTAAAACAAATTTGGAAAGATTTTATTACAGATCGACCGTTGATTTCCCGCGTGAAAATGAATGGTCCGAAAATGTTTTCTAAATTTGAAGGGACATATAATGATGAATGTATATAAAAATGACAATAATAAGTATTATTTGGCTATATAAGATGGAAATAATTAAAATTTATTTTTTTTGAATTTTTTAAATATTATTTGTTGTACATACATTATCCAATTAGTAAATATCAAACTCTAAACCGTTCGATAGATAATGAATGGTCTTGATGTCTTTATTTTAGAGATTGTGGGTAAGAAGTCCCTATTCTCTGAGGTAATATAATATTGCTTTTTAGATGCGGTTTTAAATGATACACCATATGTTTTAATATTCGTGCAAAACTCTTCTTAGACGACCCTGATTTAAACAAAAATATTATGTTACCTTGGAGTATATTACGATACAGAGCATCTTCTATTTTTCTTCTCTGTTGTGGACTTGGGGAACTTAGGGTTTATTTTCATTTCTCTCCAAACATTCATTTCGGCGCCTTCCTAAATTTTCATTTCCCTCCTAAAAATTCAGATTCTCCTTATTACGGTAAAATCTAACTCTTTAAAAGCTCTTCGCCATCTCTCTTTCTCTCTTTCGCTCTTTCGCTCTAATGCCTCAGATCGGCGCCTATTAGCATTGATCACAGCAAAGACGCGCTCACGCCCCCTCTTTCATTGCCTCCCCCCGCACACATATAATCCAACCACCAAACCCTCGTGCGAGGCTGGAGGCGGCTCAGGTGGTGCGATCGCTGGCCTGGTGCGGACGTGCAGCGTGTGCTCAGGCGAGGCTAGATTTGGGCGTGCGGGGCTGGTCGGTTGACGAGGTACGGGGCTGACGAGCACATTGAGGTATGCCTTCACATTTTTTTCCTTAATTATTTTTCTAGAATAATTACTGCCTGAATTTTTATTGATTAATCAAACTATTTACTAAAACCATTGCATAACAGATTTGTAGGAATTAAGGTTGCAACTCGATTGCAGGAATTTCTCAAAGATGCTTTTCTACAAGCAGTTGACGGGCTCATCCATTCATAGTATCGTAAGCCCCAAATTCTTCATGCATACCAGACTAATTGAAATTGCCCCCCAAATTCTTTAATCGATCAACTACTTCACTACGTTGCATTTGAACTTTCTTGTTAGTTGTGTAATTGCAATTCATTTAAGCTCAAATGACTTCTAAATTGTTCTCAAGTATGTAACTAATCATCAACTTAAATCAACCCAGATTCAATTTGTCATCAATCCTGTAACCATATATGGTCATGTCGTGTGCCATTGCAAGTGAGACCGATCTGTTGGATTAATGCAAGTGAGACCGATCTGTTGGATTAATGCATGGTAGAGGCATGTATGCAAGTGAAACCTACATGTGCCTTTTCTACCTTATCTGATTCTGTGATTTCCAAAAAACCGAGCCAAGTGAAACCTACATGTATTCTGTGACTTCTTTTTTTCTTGGACTAGCAGACAGTGGCTATGTCGTGTGCCATTGCAAAGCGTTTGATAGAATCAAAGCAAACCACCCCACATCTCTATTTGTCTAAAGGTACGTGTTTGGATATATAATTGTTTCAACTTGACATATTCAATCACATAATGAAACCATTTTATGAGTTATGCAACCATTTAAGGTAACCACATAATTACTCAGAAATCTTTATCATTTCTCTACTTAATTAACATTAATTATTTTTCTTGAAACACAAGGTTTATGTGATTTATATGGAAAGTGCTACAAAAGAAGGAAATGAAGTTGGTACCCATGATGTTTCATTGAACCATGACAATCAAATGCTTGCTTCTGTTCACGATAGAAGGTAAAAGAAGAAAATATGTTGTCTTTGTTCATTTAATAAGGTTCAATTGAAAATTTTATCTTATAAAAGATATATATCAGTGATGTCACTTTTAGCACTTATTAAATATTTTGATTGTTTATTTCATTAGGTATTTGATTGCGAAGACTATTTTGAACATTCTTAAATGCTGCTTCTGATGATTGGTGCTAATGGCAAATTTCAGAATTATGCAACTAATTTCTTGACTGTAATTTATTTTGTAAAAATTGTTAAATGGGTGGTCGATGTATTTTGGGCATATTTAGAAGTTCATTTCATTACTGTTGTTGTAATGTATATTGGTACAATGTATAATGATTGTACTATATTGATTAATGTTTATTAAATGTTATATCTTTATATTTAAATGTGTTTATGTAAATTTGGTTCAATGGAATTGTAACAGTTTATTGGGTTGGTACTGGGTTGGTATCGGGGTGGTACCAGATTGATACAATGAGGGAAGATTATAGAATTAGAGCATGCAAAAAGTATTAATTATGTCTTTGCAAATAGTCAGGTGGGGCCCATGTTTGATAACCTTGCTAATAATCTGGTGGAACCCATGCGTGACATCCTTGCAAATAATAAGTGGGACCCACAAATGATATCCTTGCTAATAACTAGGTGGGACCCACGAGGGACATCCTTGCAAATACTAAGTGGGGCCTACGATACGTATGCTTGCTAATACTCAGTTGACCACGCGGAAAGTCTAGGGAAATGTTTTAGCAAGCGTAGGCGCTTGCAAAAAGTCAGAAATTGAGCATTTGCATGGAGGTTTAAAGCAACGGTAGTTATTGCAAGCGTAACGCTTGCAAATGGCGTTTTTGGGGCCTATAGCAAGGGTAAGCCGTTGCAACAAGCCCAATCCCACCGTTGCCATTACTGGGAATTCTAGTAGTGCTTGGATTGGTTCTCAGGAGTTCTCAAATCTTAAGAAGCTTATCTCTGTTTTTTGAAAGAGGATGATGCTCATTTTAGAACCATAATTCCTCCTAAAGTAAACAGAGAGGGGGTGAGTGTGGACTTGTGTCATTATTCATTATCTATGGTTCTATTTGATTTTTTGTTGGAGAGGAGGGGGGAAGGAGGGAGAGATATGGGTGCAAAAGGATCAAATGCGGATCAGATAGTGGTAAATCCGCTTTTGAAACTGAAATCATATTTGTATTTGTATAAATCATGTTCATATTTGTATTAGCAAATTATCCGTATCCAAATCCATAAAAAGTAAAATATGAATCCGAATACAAATGGATAATATCTGATCCGTTTGTATCCTAACAAGGGAAGGGGCTGGAGAGGGGATATCTAGAAGAAATCCAGAGAGAAATATATTTACATATGATTAATTTACTACAGGAAAAGGAAGTATGCATATATGTATATATGTGTATATATGTGTATGTACCAGTATATATGTGTATATGTGTATGTACCAGTATATATGTATGTATATGTATGTATATGTATATATGTGTATGTACCAGTATATATGTGTATATGTGTATGTACCAGTATATATGTATGTATATGTATATGTATGTGTGTGTGTGTATGTATGTATGTGAAATCATGGGTTGGCGGGTCAAGCTATCAAATTTCTGAATATATTACATAATTTTTTTTTTTTACTTTATAGATTTCAAACCTATAACCTCTTACATAAGAGCTATGTGCTTTTACCACTAGACTAAATACAGGTTCTAAGTATGCATTTATATATTAGTACATGAAAATTTCGTTTGATTCCCCAAAAAGCAATTAGAAAAAAAAAATCCCCACATAGAAGGGAGAAATCAAGAACAAGTCAGAATATGTTTCAAAATGGGCATAAATTCATCAGTAATTGAACAAACACTTGTTTTGTTTTAATTGTTCCAGATATGCACATCTTTGCATCACTCATCCTGGTCCTGTCAATAAACTATAAAATTTGTACACCTGGTGTTTACATTGCATAAATAACCAAATCTAGAAAACTGAACAAACAAGCAAACGAATGAATCCTGTACTGTGTTTTATACATGGAAATTATTTAAAAAGAATCCAAATCAACCGATATGCACAAATAAATATATGAAAAATGTCAAAAAAAAGAAGAGAAAGTTATTGATCTGGAAACAACTGTAGCAATTGCAAGCTATTACTTGGATGATGGTTACAATCCAACAGCTCAAAATGATCAGGTTGCACCGTTTCTGACGAAGAATCAGTCGTGGGTCGATGCCGGCGCATGTGCCCTCCTAGAGCCTGTCCCATAGGAAACTCCATGCCACAAATCGTGCACTCATGCGCCCTTGGTTTCGTCTTCATATCGGCACCTTGAGCTCTAGATCTTTGCCGGTTATGGCTTGTTCGATGTCCTCCCAATGCCTGAAACGATGCAAACTCTTTGTTGCATGTTTTGCACACGAATATCCCCTCTGCCGGTTTGCTATTTTTCTTCTGATCACTCATCGAATAATCACACGAGAGCGACAAGTTGGTCGTAAAGTCGATTGCCTCTCCCTTAACGGGTTGTACCATTCCGTAGTCTTCCTCTTCTTGTTCTTTGCTTCTTCTTTTTTTCCTCTGTTTTTTAGGTAATTTGTTGTGCAAGCTAAAAAAAGTTGTATAGAAGGAGCCTTACCAATCTTATATAGATATATATATATATATCTATATATAATATAGATGCTGCAACCTGTACATGTTGAGCTGTTCACATTTATATATATACTAGTCTTTGCTACAAATTGTGACTTGCACGGTAAGTAAATTAAGGAGGCGCCTGAGCTTGCGTTATAAGTTAATAAAAGATAATTCCGTACAGCAACAAATAAGTGTTTAATATTATTTTTCTCTTTTGCTCAATAGGGATGTGCCAAATGCACGCCTAGATTGTACCTAGAGAAATTATTTTTATTTTTATTTTTTTCATTTTTGGATAATTGTTCGCAAGATAAGTATGGCAAGGAAAATATTTCCTTCATTTTAAAAATATTATGAGATAAAATACATACCAAGGAATTAGTGTTAATTCAACGACGGCATGCATGATGCATGCGCGTAAGGAAAAAAACGCGTTAGAAGTTAGAGCTGCATGAGCGAAATTAAATTAAAATAAAAAAAAAGTCAACCAAGAAACGTGTCGGTACAAAACTGCAAATCCTGAATTTTCTAATAGAACGCGCCTCCCAGGTAGCTGACTCAACACAATTAAAATGGACGGTCCATATTTAATTTCAGAGATCCGGAAATTCACATCCTCTTAGATATCTTATATTTTGCGTGACGTTTTGAAAAATCTCAACCGTTGCAGTACATTCTATGCGAATCTCAAAGCTCTACTGGCCCCCTACATCACCCCCGAATAGACACCAGACACGTCGGTCACGCAAAATATGAGATATCTCAGAGCGCACTCGTGACCCGGATGGCAGTAAGAGACAGTATTATTTGTGCTTTGAGATGCGTGCCAAGTTAAAAATTTCATTTTCGAACCGTCGGATTCTATTCTACTCAGTCAGTCAGAGTCAGATAACCTGAGGGGATACGAATTCCGCGCATGCAGGGGTAATGTATTATGTATTTATGTGTAAACCTGAGTACCTCATGATGACGAAGCAAAACTACAAACGGAAGCTTATCCTAGGAGCTTCTCTTGTTAATTAGTGACCGTTTGAAGTTGACTCTGTCTAATTTGATGTACCGATTATCCACTGCCAATTTTTTTTTTTTTTTTCAAGCAACCAAAAACGGTCCATATTCAATTCCTTATGCTAGCTAGGAGTTGGTTGTTTTCGATGTTGAATATTATGTGGCGAACTGCGTGATGAGATGGGGGGTGAAATTCTAGAAGGTTCGAATCAAAAAAAGTATTGAGAAGGCTTTTTAATTAATCAAGGGTAAATTGTGGCCAAATTTGACCATGCCATTGTCATTTTTTATGAACGCCATTGTTCGCAAGATAAGTATGCCAAGGCCAAGAGCAATCCATCTACATTAATGTGAATAAAGCATTTTGACTAATTAAATGCCATTTGAAAAATTCATAGTCGAACAGATTTTGCTGTCCACATGTTTTAATTTCCACCTGATTAACTATATACCCACACAAAAATAATATTAAAATGCAAAGATGAATTGTACCTCATATTAATTACTTGAAATTAAAAATACTAATATATGTAGTTAACGCCTGTTAAAAAAATGCTATACAAAATCAACGGAGATTATTTTTATACATTGAATGAGTCTGTGATACTAAGCATAGCATCAGCAGGGGCGGACCCAGTGTATACCGGGGGGCAGCCGCTCCCCTCCCCCTAGATTTTAAGTTTTAGTGGTCATAGGTACTGATCGACTTTGTCCTCCCCAAATTTTTTTTGCCCCGTCTGGATGTTTGATTCGTAATTCGGGTTAAATTTAGTATTAAAATCAAAATAAATTTCTTGAATTGTGATTGGTAATTAGAATTACAAGTTAAAACATCAGAAATTACAAGTCAAAGCATTAGAAAATATAAGTCAAAGCATTGTTTTTTTATTGAGTACCCAATTAGTTAATGGATTTAAATTCAATAAGCTATTTAAATCTGATTCGATATTTTTTTGCCTCCCCTTAACAAAAATCCTGGATCCGACCCAGCATCGGATGATCATGTATTATGGCTCCAAATCTCGAGTTGTGAGATTCAAATTGTCGATTAAATACAATATGTAATAGAAAACTAAATTATATAAATATTTTTATAAAATCTATTACTATTTCGTTGATAGGTGTCAAACAATAAAATAAATTCAACAAGGATAAATTCAAATTAACGGAACACATCTAAATCCCTAAATTATATAATTATTTTTATAAAATCTATTACTATTTCGTTGATAGGTGTCAAACAATAAAATAAATTCAATTACGATAAATTCAAATTAACGGAACACATCTAAATTCCTAAAAATGATTCGCGAGGATAAAAAGTGACTTTTCGCGACGGAATATCGTCATTATTGTGCTTTTTCTATTCATGATGGTACTTTTCACGGAAAAATACCGTCATAAATCCTCAATTTGTAGAATCATTTCCTTTAATTGTCGAGCTGGAAAAGAATAGAATCAAGGGAATGGCATCAAGTATTCTTTTCAGGCTTTCAGCAGAGCGTAAACATTTTTTTTGAAGAAGAGCAGGGCGTAAACATTAAAAATCCCTTTTTAGCGGTAAACTGAATGAAATCGAATCTTCAACTTTTTGCCCACATGTGAACAAGAGATTCGGTTTCAAAATTAATATCTTCATTCAGATGTGGAATTAACTGGCATCGCATATATACAAATTAAAAATAATAACAAAATGAAAAGATAAACATATATAAACGAAATATATATACAAATTAAAAATAATAACAGAATGAAAAGATAAACATATATAAACTGGCATCGCATATATACAAATTAAAAATAATAACAGAATGAAAAGATAAACATATATAAACGAAATATATATACTTTAGAATAATGGCGACGACATATATAAAAACCATGTACATTTGATCGATGCACCAATTGAGCACTTTTTTCGTTCTAGAATAAACAAGCAAATCAGTATATATATATGCTGTTCTTGTTACCTAAGACTAATATTTCTTCTCGATTTAATCAATCCCATTACACACCTTCATTTGCCAAAAATTCCACAAGACTAATTGCATATAAATAAGTTAAAAGGCCTAGTATGGCAATAGTACAGAAGCTAAATTGATTAATAATTGTGAGCATTTCTTTCATTTGGACTTTGGTTCATTTTTTTTTATTAGGATATGTTCGGCTGTCACTGTCTGTGAAAAAAAAGTTTATTTTGGAGTGATTATTTTTTTCTCACGCGCATAATGTTTCAGTCATTCAAATTGAAGCTGATATTTAAGTCCATTTTCGTTCCCACCTAACAACCGAACAGGTCCGCAACAACAAAGTAGACATTTTTCGCGAGAGAAAAAGTACATTTATGACGGGACTCTGTCGCAAAAAGTATCATCGCGAATAGAAAAAGCACGTTCATAACAGTACTCCGTCGCAAAAAAACACTTTTATCGTCACAAAAAGTGCCCGTCTCTTTACTGGGTGTCAGGATAGATGTTCAGTTCATATTAAGTACTGGTACTGGAGTTAGCATTCATATGTGCTTTTCCAAGTGGTTTCCTCCGTTAAGTGTCAACATCGGCTAAAGTTTGAATCCGTATCCTCTCAGGTATTGCAGAGGATCACCCTCACTTTACGGTTTCAGATTCAATTTCAACCGGTTTGGTATTTGGGCTGCAATAGGGGCAGTATTTTTGGGCTTTGAGATTCGTGCCAAGTTAAAAAGAACGGTTCAGATCTAGTAATTGTAAAAGATTCCCTTATCAGGTATTGGAGAGGATGTGAATTCCTAAAGTTTGATGTACACGCTTATTGGGGTTATTTGAATTTTGAAAAGCTAGCGTTTGACATTATTGTGGTTTCCCATTGTCAAATCTTGTACATTCAGACAATAGAATTAAGGTAAAGGTAAAATAATTTTCAAAAGTAGAAGTTGTGATCACATTTATGCATCTTAAAATTGTTGCTACTTATTTTGTATTATTGGTATGAGAATAAGTTTTTGATCTAGTGACAAAAATAATATTTTTTTGCGTAGTAGTTATAAGTTCGAAATTCAGATGAATATGTGGATATTAAATAGTTAGTTTACTTGAACTCTAATATTTTACTAAAAAATTATATAGTATATTGTTTGTCAAACTTCTTAATTTTAATTTTGCTTTTATCTAACTATTAAATGTCTACAAAAAATTTCCATCCGAAAATTTGTACTTGCAATCTCTTATAAAGAAGATATTGTCTTTTCCACTAGATCAATTAAGATGTACTGGTTCTCCATTATAATTTTTATTTTGTTTATGAAATTGTTGATTGGTAAATTATTTTTTGTGATACAGTAACTAAAATTTCTCTTTGTTTGAACATTGCGCTCAAATATGTTCTTAGAGAACCCCGCACTGCAGCTCAATGAGTACATACGGCATTTTTCCAACTGTTCCAATGCAGACTCTGCCGCTCATTCCATTCTACAAAAAGTAAATATATTAATATATTATATGCTCTTAAATCAAGGACCCTCCCTTTAGCTATTAATTGAGCAAACACTATCTAACTGGTTTTCCATGGGACTCTGATAAAATAAAATTGAAACGTCATAGATTTTAATCATGTCATTTTAACTTTGAATCATATATTATTCTAAATTCCAAAAAATTGTAACTCGGTAATATATACAACATTACATGAAAATAACAATACTACACTGTGAATTAATTAGTATATATACTCGTGTCATTATTTTGTCCTAAAATCAATTTCTGCATGGTTCTTTGTCATTAGCACAAAATAGTACTGTTAGAATCAAGGCGAGCCAGGAGTATCCATGGGAACATTCATACGTACTCATATGAGATTTGTGCCTGATGTATTACATAAGAATACCAGGCAAAGAAGACAGAGAAAGAGAAAGGAGAGGAGAAGAAGGAATAGGAAGAAGGAAGGGAAAAAAAAGAAAAAGAAGGAGACAACATCACTGCCAACAATATCTCTCTTATTAAATCATAAACTGTTACCTTATTATAGATAGATATAGTAAAGACTACAGGAGAGGTGGGGCAAATACACAACATGTCCATCCGAACTCAAAGAGACGAGGTGAAGCGAAGAGCGGTAACTATATCCATTAGATGGAAGCACCTGCTCGAACAAAGTAGTGAGGTGGAGCGACGAGCAGCAGCCAGATCCACTAGGTGGAAACACATGCTCGGACGGAAAGGTGATGAGGAACAATGAATTGAAGCAAAGAATTGTGACCAAATCCTTTAGACAGAAGCACTACTTGAACGGAAAAGAAAGCATAATAGCCGGAAAGAGAGAAGGGAGAGAGGGCGGAGAAAGCAACAGAAGTCGACCCTCAAAACAACAAAATTGTCTCATATACATCGCCTGCGGACTCTCTAAGGTTTGGCGGAGAGTCCGAGGCATGCTTTTATATCCAAAGGATTTGTTATATTTTACATTGTTGAATACAGAAACAAAGACTCAAAATTAATAAGAAGAAATCTCATATTCAGAAAAAAAGAATTCCAAGTTCATAAAGAAATACTCTAAATTAAAAAGAACAAAGCTCATATTTCTTATCCAGTACCTAAAAGTTTGTCCAAATATGAACAGAACTTGCTAAATATGCACAGCTACCTATTTCTCTACATAAACATGTGATAATATATATCTTAATTACACAAACAGGTTGAGCAAACGACCTTCAAAACGTTCACTAATCACATCTCCATCAATATAGAAACCTAATTTTTCATCTTTCCTTGTTGGAAGCATACTCAAATCAATCTCTTTCTGCTGTCTGATTTGAACCAGCTGTGCAGATGTAACCGGTGAAACTCTATGCAGTCGCATATGGCCACCTAAAGCTTGACCCATCGGAAACTCCTTACCGCAAAAGCCGCATGTATGCTTCGCTGGTTCCTTGCATTTCTCTCCATCTATGCGTTGTACCTTCAGCCGATGGTGGCTGGTACTGTGTCCTCCTAGAGCCTGGAATGACATAAACTCGCGGCTACATGTCTTGCATTGAAACACACCATTCTTCTTCTTCTTCCTTCTGTTGTTGCTCTTCTTAATTATCTTGTTTGAAATTGAAAGTGACAGCAAGAGATTTGCTGCCTTTATGTTTTCTCCCTTTGCTTGGCTTGTAGGTACTCCCATCTGATCAGATAATTAAGCTTGTATATGTAAGCAATATCTGAGGTTAATTAGTAGAATTGTAGAAATAATTCTGTTCAATTTATAGTATATCTATGTCTGGGTGTGAAGGATGGTATCGAGATTCGAGTGCAAGCCAAGGAAATTACTTGGGGAGCAAGTCTCTGTGTGGGAGTGTGATAATTTAGCAATAAACAGCTCTTTTTTTCTTATTGTAAGATTTGCCCGGCTGTAGGCAAGCAAGAGAAACAGTTGGGAATAGAATGTGACACGGTTGATTAATTAATTAAACACGTAAGTGACGTAACATTCCACCGGTGCTCTAATAGTACGCATGCAGTAATTAAGGTAATGTTTTACGCGTAAACCTGACGAAGCAAAACTATAAACAGAAGCTTATCAAAGTAGCTTCCCTTATTAATTAATTAGTGTAATATGCAATGCATGTACACTTTTGAATGCTGTGAAACTTCGCAAAAAAAAAAAGTTTGAAGTTTACTCTCTCTAAATTTGCGTACCGACTACCAACTGCCATTTTTTTTTTCAACCAATCAAAAATGGAGACCCACATTTAATTCCTTATGCTAGGAGTTAGTTACGTTGTTTAATGAGACCAGATCGTCTGCCTCCGGGGGCAGGAAATTCCTGCCTCCAAAGTCTTTGCGGGTGGGACTCCATTTAAAAACAGTAACAATAATTAAACCCTTAAACAGTAACCGGTCCCACCGCACAGAGACTCTGGAGGCAGGAAATTCCTGCCCCCCGGGGGGCAGACGATTTGATTTCTTGTTTAATTCCGATGTTGAATTATGTGGCGAACTGCGTGAATTGATGAGATGAGTGAAATTCTAAGGTTCGAAATACCAACAAAAAAAGGAAATAAATCTGCTGCGATCCGAATGGTAGCTACAGTACTTTAAATCTCTGTTTTTCCAAATTCCACCGTTCAACTTTTTTTGTACACACATCTCTAAATAGCTAGTTTTTTTATGTACGCATTTTAAAAAAAAAAATTAATAGTTAGATTTGAAAAAACAGAGATTTCAGGGTACTGTAGCTCCAATTCGGATCGCACCTAGCAGATTTGTTTCCACAAAAAAATGCTAGTACATGAGACACCAAATGTTTATATAAACAACAATAAGAAGCCACCGAATTAATTATACAGTACGTTTTGTTATTTCTGGTTCACCATTTTTTTAACACCTATATATATTGTACTTCATTTCATACCAACATGAACTTTTCTAAACAAGGTCAATTATGGCCTAATTTTACCAGATATCCTAGATTAGTAATTACAAAAAACCTCGTATAATTTTTTTTTTAATGGATTGGATTTTAAGATCACATATGATAAAAAGTTAGATTATTTATTGGATTTTTTGGATGTTCAACTTTTGCGAATATATAAATTATATATTCCATCTGATATAAACGTTTTCCGGAATACATATAAAAGGTATAATTTTATAAACTTAATTAATTACAACAACAAAGTAGATACTTTTTGCGAGAGAAAAAATGCATTTATGATGTAATTCTGTTGCAAAAAAGTACCGTCGTGAATAGAAAAAATACGTTTATGACGGTACTCTGTCACAAAAAGTCACTTTTTATTCTCGTAAAAAGTGTAAAAAGTGCCTGTCTTTTATAGTTATAATGAGAATAAAGTATGTTGACTAATACCATTTGAAAGGTTCATAGCCGAACAGATTTTGCTGGCCACATGCATTCATATATAAATGGGCGTAAAACGTGTCCACCTGCTTTCCACCTAATTAATTAACTACCCACAAAAAAATTATACTAAAAAGTTAAAAATACTAATATATATGTGGTGTTTACGCCTTGTTCAAAAAAGTGCTATACGTATATATACACAATCAACGGAGATTTGATCGTGTATTGTGGCTTCAATTCGGGCGTGTTCGGTTGCTAAGCGGGAACGGGAATGAGTTTGGGTTTGGATCCAATTTGAATAACCAAAACACTATTCGTGTGGGAAAAAAAAATTTCACTCTGAGTGGATTTTTTTTTTTCCCGCGGGCACAGTGGCACGCCGAACACGCCCTTCATGAGTTGTACGATTCAAATTGTCAATTAAATTAAGTCACGCAATATGATCTATATCAAAATCTAATAGAATACTTAATTATATATATATTTTATAGAATCGATCTATTACTATTTCGTTGATCGGCGTCAATTAAACAATAAATAAATTCAATTAGATAAAATCAAATTAGCGGAACAAATCTAAATCCCTAAAAAAGATTAGCTTAATTTGTAGAATCGTTTCCATTGTGGAGCTGGAAAATTAAGAATGCATATCCTCTGCATTAACTCAAAAGGGAATCTTTTGAGTTAATCATCTCAACTGTCTGATCTTAAAAGGAGCCAATTCAACTCCTACTTATAAAATACGAGATCTTTCTAAATTAGTACAGATCTAGTTCACACAAATTTTAAAACATATCAAACGATTGAGATTCCCTTTTGAGTTAACGTAGAGGATGCGAATTCGAAAATTAAGGAGGAATACATATATTATTAATGATATCATCGATGACAGAAGGTGTTTTTTTCTTTTTTCTTTTTTCGAAAGCTCGTAAGCGAATGACAGAAGCTGTACGTCTAGAATTCGCATTCTATGAGATATCTCAAACTTTGAGTGTTCTTTTGGAAAATCTCAGCAGTTCAAATACGTTCTGCACGAATCTCTGTGTTACCCCCGAATAGGCACCGTACACGTCGGCATCCATTTCAGTTTTTAGTGGGTGGAATACAGTTGATAGGTGGTTTCGTCCGTTAAGTGTCAACATCAGCTAAAGTTAATTTGATGCACTTGATGACGTCTATTGGGGGTTATTTGAACAGCGTTTGACATGATTATATATATATATATATATATATATATGGTTTTCCATTGTCAAATCTTAATTATACATTCACACAATGGTGTTCGGCAGGGTGGATTAAGAGATTGATGAGATCCCTGTGTTGCAGCTTAATTGGGAGCTAGATATGACATTGTTCTAACTGTTCCAATGCAGACTCCTAACGCTCATTCCATTCTAAAACAAAAATTATGCATCGATCCCAATTATGTATTAATTGAGCAAACATTATAACTAACTGGTTTTGCATGGTACTCTGATAAAACATAATTGAAACGCCGTAGGTTTTAAGCTTTTAATGAACCTTTTCAATTTAACTTTGAATCAACCTTTTCAAAGTCCATAAAATTGTAACTCAGTAATATATACAACATTACATGAAAATAACAATATTACATTGTGAATAAGTATACTTGTGCCATTAATTTTGTCCTAAAATCAATTTCTGCAACATATATGTGTCACAAGAATCGTTTACATTTTAAATCAATTCACCACATCTAATTTTGCCCAATATGCATAATTAACTCGAATCTTATTTAATTCTCTCACATTCCTCTCACTAATTATTAACTTTTGTACGACTCTCAACCAATTACGAGATTGAGAATGAAATTCATTAATTACATTAAATATCCAAAGGACTTGTTCCTGACCATATTTGACATTGTTGTGTCCACAGAAACAAAGTCTCAAAATTAAAAACAAAAAAAATCTCATATTCAGAAAAAAAAGACTCCAAATTTATAAACAAATACTCCAAATTTAAAATAAAATAAAATAACAAAGCAAATATTTCCTATCTAGTACCTAAAAGTTAGTCCAAATATGAACAGGACTTGCTAAATATGCACAGCTACCTATTTCTCTACATAAACATGTGATAATATATATCTTAATTACACAAACAGGTTGAGCAAACGACCTTCAAAACGTTCACTAATCACATCTCCATCAATATAGAAACCTAATTTTTCATCTTTCCTTGTTGGAAGCATACTCAAATCAAACTCTTCCTCCTGCCGGATTTGACCAAGCTGCGGAGATGTAACCGGTGATGATCTATGCAACCGCATATGGCCGCCTAAAGCTTGGCCCATCGGAAACTCCTTGCCGCAAAAGTTGCATGTATGCTTCGTTGGTTCCTTATATTTCTCACCAATTTTTACATCATTGATGCGTTGTAACTTTGGCCGAAGGTGGCTGGTACAGTGTCCTCCTAAAGCCTGGAACGACGAAAACTCACGGTTGCATGTCTTGCATTCAAACACTCCATTCTTCTTCTTCCTTGATCTGTTGTTGTTCTTCTTGTTTATCTTGTTTGAAATTGAAAGAGACAGCAAGAGATTTGTGTTTTCTCTCTTTGTTTGGCTTGTTGGTAACCCCATCTGATCTTAGATGATTAAGCTTGTATATAAGAAAGGTATCTGAGATTATTGCAACTGTAGAAGCAACACATACAATTTATAGTATATCTTGTCTACGTGTGAAGAATGGTATGAGTGAAAGCGAAGGAAATTACTTTGCGAGCAAGTCTTTCTGTGTGAGCGTGTTAATTTGTCTTTTAGCAATAAACAGAATAGAATGGGACACGGTTGACTAATTAAACACGTAACCGGTTACCGGTGCTCTCCGTGTTGATAAAGTTAAGCGAGTGTTGACCGGGCTGGGAAGAAAGTTCGTGATTTAAGGTGTTTTGTAACGGTTCCTGTGCAGTCAAATATGTAACGAAGTATAAAAACGGTGCTATATGACTTGTTATATTTAGAGGCGAACTACGCAAATCACAAGAGATCACATTTTATCGATCGGACAATAAAGAGGGCAGTTTCGTGGGGCCATCCTACCATGAAAGCACACGGTCTAAAGCGAGAGAACGATATATCTCCATGCAATGACCGACTTTATTTTATTTTTCTTTATTTGAGGAAAGAAAGGATTTCGGTTCTTGTTCCTGAACTACCGCAGTTTAATGGTTTTTAAAAAAAAAATAAAGTTGGAGATCACATCACCTGGCTATTTTAATATTCATAAGAGATCTCCACTCGAATTTTAAATTTGAATTTAATATTTTTTTAATATGTAATTCTTTTTTAACTAATTATATTAAACATGATTTTATGTACAATAGTTAATATTCAGTGACAGCGAATAATTTAAAAAATGTACTTCTTTTATTGTTTTTTTTTAAATAGTAAAAATATATTGCGTTTAAAAATATTATAAAGTTATGTTCCCTCTTAAAGGTTTCGTCTCTCTCAATCATACAATATATACAGGCATTGTGACATTGTCCCTGTCAATTATACTTTTCTTCGTCAAAGTTCCGTGACTCCTAATTATAACTAGCATTATTTTTTTCAGAAAAATTTGCATAAATTTACAGAAGAATAGTATTTTGTAAGTTCATAAATTTGAAATAATTTAAAGGACTCGTTCAATAATTCAGATATATAAATAAAATTAAGGAATAGTTTGTTTTTAATGCATATATATACATTAAGATTATGAGGCAATGTTGTAAATAACGGTATGCGGTTATCAAACAGACAGAATATCGGCAAGCGATTAATCGAGAATAATGAACTATAATAAAAAATAATTGACTGACTAATCGGAAAAATATGTAACGGTTTGATTACCGCCAACGACTAATCGATCTAAACGGACGTTTTTTATAATAACACTATTCTGAGGTACAAAAGAAAGAAAGAAAAAAAATTGTGGATAATTCGGAAAATGTTTCAATAATTTTCCAATAATTTTGGTTTTTAATTTAGGAGGAATATAACAAAAGACCTCGAACTTGCGGAAGGGGTCGCTCACAAAACATCAAATAACAAATAACCAAGTCTTACTGTAGAATTTTGTACTATATATTTGCGTTAAAGTTGTATTATCCCAGAAAATGCTTTTTTCAGTTGTTTTTGACTATTAATTTGTAGGATGCATATGTCTGGACGTGTCTTTTTTCGGTGATGACTTGACGAAGCAACTTCAATATAAAGGAAGCTTCTAAAATTTCCACAAATTAAAATAATTACTGAATTCAGGATTTAATATTAGCCACAGTATTACAAGAGCTACTTAATTAATTAGTCGGCTATGTTAACAATTCATATATATAATAGGATCAATATCTTTTTCTCTAAAAAAATTAAGTTATATTGGATTTTGAGTTGCCTACTTCATTTTATGTAAATTAGATTATTAATTTATTATTGACTGAGACAATTTAGATTCATCTAGATTCAATTAAATTAATTTTAAATTTTAATGTGAATCAGACAATTTAGATTCAATTTTAAATAACACTTTATCCAAAACTCTTTAAAAAAACCCACCCATAGAAATCTGGCACTGATTCATCTAATATTATAATTAAATATTATACATAGATAATGCTCTATAATTAATATGTTATTTTCTTGAAGTAACGAAGAAGTTGCTTGTTTCTTGCCCAGGAATCTATCGTACCCTATATGGCTATATATATAAGATCCATGTAACATGCAGATCATGTATACCTCCAAACAAATTAATTAACCACACTCAATGGGAGCATCAAAGAAACATACAAGAGATAATCACACACAAGTAGGAGAAGAAGCAAATCTACCACTCTCACTAGCACTTCCTGGACAAAACAATAAAATCAAAAGAAGAAGGAAGACAAAAATTCCAGGTGTGTTTGAATGCAAAACATGCAATCGCCAATTTTTGTCATTCCAAGCCCTCGGGGGACACATGACGAGCCACCTTAGACCGAAAGTCCGGTTTGATGGGCTCGGCATGGTAATCACAACGAAATTTAAGGAGCGAAAGAGGCATCTATGTAACTTGTGTGGAAAGGAGTTCATGTTAGGTCAGGCATTGGGTGGACACAAACGTCTGCACCGAACTCCTGCGGTAGTACCCGAACAGTTGTTGCATGACTGGCGCCGTGAGGCTAGTATTGATTTGAATATGCCTCCTTTGGACATGAACACCTAACTATCATAGATGATTATACTTGTATATATAATAATGTGTTTTGGATGTATAGGTACTTTTATTTGTATTTAGTTGCTGCATTATATTTATACTACATGTTATGTAAGATATATATATGAGTTCTGATAGCGTTTCCAAGCTGTTTGTAAAGTATGAAAATCATATTAACCTTAATTAACTCATGATTTGTGAAAATGCTTCTCAATTTGAAGGGACAATCAAACTGATTATTGTTGCAAGCTGTTTTTCATATGGCAATGTTGTCAAATAAAATTTAGTTAACTCCATTTCAAAACTTTGTAGGGGGCTCGATGTAACTTTTACTTTCTGTATTGTTGTAACTTGAAAGTCTCTGTCAAGCCTTCAAAAAAAATGAAGTTATTAACTCCATTTAAAGTCATTTTTGAGGAGTATATGCAAATGCAATTTGCCTAGTAATAAATCATTAACAAAAAAAAGGGTTAATTACATCAAGATGGAGAAAGAAAAAGAAAACCAATTGAAAATAAATATACAAGCACATGAACCAAATAAGGTTTAAAATTTCAAAAATAATAAAATAAGTAGAGCCTAGCCAATTGAAAGTCTTTTTTTTAGGAGTATATGCAATTTGCATAGTAATAAATCATTAACAAAAAGAAGGGTTAATTACATCACAATTTTTCAGTGTTCTAAATAGCTAGCTATAGTGGTTTTGGACCTAGAAAGCTAAACTACGGGGTAAAACTGCGCTAATTGAGCTACGGCCGCTATAGCGCTAATAGCGGTCCGCTATAGCGTGTAGCATGTAGCACGTAGCGGCAATAGTGGTCCGTTATGCTACATGGGCTTATGATTTTGCAATTTTAATGAGCGTTAATGTCGAGATGAGTTTTTTTTAACTTTATCAAACTATATCAATATAATGGAACATGTGCAGGCTATACCGCTATATCAATTAAATTTTATATTATGCATTATTGTTGGGTTTTCCAAAAATGAAAAATTAAAACAATGTCTAGGGACCTTGTCCGTGAGAAATTGAACTTCAATATGAATATTGTAACTTCTTAATCAATTTGGTGTTTTTTTTATTGATGAGACATGTTTACTATTAGTAGAAATATAAAATATAATTTTTGAAATATAAAATATAATTTTTATAATAGCTTTTGCTATAGCTGCGCTATTCGCTAAAGCTTTTTTTTTTGTCTCCCCGCTATGCCGCTATAAATGCTATTTAGAACTTTGCGATTTTCTAAAAAACGGTGATTTTAAAAATTTCCAAAAAAATAGTAAAAAAATTCTAAAAATTGTAAAATTTGATCTCCAAGCATAATTTAATATAGAGATCAATTTGAACGATTCAGATAGATATTTTGAACTTTCATATTGAAGATATAAACGTGAAGTAAACCACTCGTAATATAACTTTACGTTTAACAAGTGTCACTGTAATAAAACCCGTTGTCTTTCTCTTGTTTTATTATAGTTTAACAATTTGTTTTCCGTACTCTCTTGTTTTATGAATTCCCGTTGTCTTTCTCTTTTTAGCACAGGAATTCAATATTTTTTATTTTATAAAAGGGACCGGGAAACCCAACCAATTTCATGTAACAAATCATGCATAATTGTTCTTACAAAAGTAGACAATACAAGAATAGAACAGTATCCGCGAGGGATACTGTCGGTATACCGTTACGGATACTACTGTTGCTAATAGAAAATTCACTTTTATATCGGTATATCTTCGTGAATACTGTCCCATGTTTATAGTATATGACAAATATCTAGTACCTCTAAACATGAAAACTTAAATATAAACTACCTGTAAGGGGAAATAAATCTGATGTGATTCTCAAAAGAATCACGGGACTTGCTTTTTCAAATCCACCCCTCTATTTTTTTTAAATGCACAAATCTCAAAACAAATAAATAGGTAAATTTGGAAAAACAGGGTCTGCTCAAGAATCACAGCAGATTTGTTTCCACCTAGCTATAGGGTGCACTACAGTTTAACTAAATACAAATCAAAGAAGTCAACAAACATTCAGATAAAAGGTTGAGCTACTGAGTCCCACAATCATCAGAAATTAATTAATTGCTATCATAATTCACTAAGAAGGTTGATCATATATATCACATCTTATCTATTTCCTCTATATTTCAGCTAGATCTCCTCAAATCCAGGGTCTAGCTCATGTAGGGATCTTTTCTTTAATTTCCTGTGATTCTGTATATGAGATTATTATTCCGTCTTTCTGACTTCTGAGTCAAGTTGTTCACATTAAATGATAGAATAAGAATTAGTTTTAAAATGGAATCATACTATCTAACTTTACATAAAAAAAAGAAGTTAAAGTTACAATAGATGGATAAACTAATAACTCCAATTAATTCTGGAGAAGAAGACTAAAAATAAAATTTATGTTTTAATAAAATATGAATAATAATATTCATCTCTACACTCTTACTCCCACCACCACTAATTATTTAAACACTTCTAAAATTAGAGTGTCTACTTCTTAAATTAGAAGTTGTACTATAGTCCCCCACTAATTATTTATCCATACAAAAAAATATTCATCATGATAAACGTATATGAGGTGATTATTCAAGTATTTTTTATATAAATATAAATATTCTAGTGTATAAGTATAACTACTTGTAATACTTTTATATGTTAGTGAGTGTCATATGTAAAAAATACTTGCAAGTATAGATATATATACTTGCACGACGAGATATAAATACTTGTGTAACAACAAAATCGAAAGTACATTATCATGGATCTCATTTGAAAAAGAAAATTGCGTAGAAGATGTTCGTGATTTTAAATTTGCAAAATTCCTCATAGATCATCAGAAATGTAGATGAGATTGAAATGAGATTAAAAAAAAACCCTCTAAAAACGTGTATGCTTCTCATATAGTTTGAGATTTTGTTGGAGAGACAATTATTTATGTAAAAATTGTTCAATAAAGTACAAGTACTTCCATGCATAAGTATTAATGCTTAAAAAAAAAAAATCAGTGCCGGAGTTTTTATGGTCTCCCAAGATAGTTATAGAAGTTAATACGAGAATAAATGTGGAGATGGGAGTACGGAGATAATTATCAGGATCCATAAAATATATGCAAACACATCTAGTAGCAATAAATCATTAACAGATTCAAAAAATATATATAATTAATATTTTTATTATATGCAAGTATGCAACTATATATGTCTTTCCTTTTGTTTTGGGAAAGAATGCCCATAGAAGTACCGACAGCCTACATGTCATTGATTGTGTAAACACTGAGGCCACTTCAAATGACAACGAAAACACTAATTCTGTTGACTCCTGAGTCCTTTCCTTCTTTGCTTCCTTTGAAGCTTGATTAAGAAAAGGGATAACCTATGTTGCTTATAAGCTAATTAACCAAGAAATTAAATCTGATAGAGACAGATTAGAATATATTGACAAGATGCAGTACTAGTGAAGTGCCTTGGTCACTAAGTTATCCGGTTAGGGAAACACATACTATTACCTTAATTTTTTATTATTATAAGATATCTTTCTAAGGGGCTTAAGAAAAAAGAAAAAAGAAAAAAGAAAAGCAAGACCTTACACAGAAAGCTGTTACAAGTCTGAAGTCTACCTTATATATATTGATGATATCGGAGTGTAGAAATTTGTATACACAATTTACTTTGAGGCAAATATATATAGAAAACTTTCCAATGTCCAAATAGCTTGTATACTCGGTAACTAGGGGTGTCAATGACACCCATTTACCCTACCCGTATCGTATTCAATAAGATGGGTATGGGTAAGATTTTTTTGTTTTGTTAATTTATTGGGTATGGATATGGGTAAGGATTTTATTTTGTTAGATAAACGGGTATGGGTATGGGTAAAGGTTATTTCGCACCCGTTGGATAACGGGTAATTATATAAAATAAATTATATCATAAGAAGAATATTATGCTAAACATTTTATTTTTTATTTGAATGTTTTATTATTTAGTTAAGGAATTGAATTTGTTAGAAGAGGTATTTTTGATCTTGACTTTTTTTGCTTTATAAAAACCTATTACTTAGAATTAATTACATATTTATATTTTAATTTTTTTATTAGTAATAGTGATTGCATATGTATGACGTGATAAGTTTTGATGGTTTATTTGTAAAAATAATAAAACTATTATATTTGTATTATCATTATTCGCCCACTACCATTTCGTTACCCACTAATCTTAGCGGGTATGGGTAGGATAGGTTAAGGCAAATTCTTAACGGTATGGGTAGGGTATGGGTAAGGTCAATTCTTAATGGATATGAAAATGGTTCCACCCTACCCATATCGTACCCATTGACACTCCCTAACTCTGTTGATATCATCATTGTTATTATTGAACTAAATTGATCCATAATTAATAAATCATTTAAATCAGCCGTTAAATTTAAAACATTCAAGAACCCTTTAGTATTAAATCTTTCAACTTTTTTTTTCTCTCTATTGCTATTAATCGCTGACTAATTAAAAATATGATCTCTCATTTAATTATTACATGGATTGATCCTCGGAATTACATAATTAAATCAAAGGGTACTGTTACTGGTAAATTGAGAAATTCCGAATTGATGCAAATACGTACGTAGTACTGATTAAGTAACCAAGTATGTTTGGATGAAATGAGAATAGCTAGAATAGAGGGCTATTCGGAATAGCAATGTACATTCAAATAATATTTTTGCTATTCGGAATAGTTAGAATAGCTGCTATTCTCTATTCCTTGTAAATGTTGGAATAACTACTATTCGAAAGTATGAGGAGAGAAAAAAAAAATGCTTCCTTCTCAGATTTCTGCTAATGCAGTTCCAAAATTATAAAATTGACACCACTTTTGTTATTTCCACGTTGTGATAATTCAATTGAGAACCCACTTGCCTATCTTTCCTCTTAATTAGCACATTGTTAACACTATTCTTTATCGGTTACAGCTATTCACTATTCCAAATTTACAATCCAAACAACATTTTAACTAATCTGAATAGCACAATTTTTATACTAATATGAAAATCACTATTTATTTTCTATTTTCATTTGTTATTCTTAAATTTTACTATTCTAGCTATTCTAACTTCCATCCAAACCTATCTTTAAAGAAATAGACATTCGATTGACATTATTTTAATACTTTCTAAACTAGTATACAAGAACAAAGTCAGACTTTCAAACTAGGGGGTCAAACAGAAAAAAATTCTACGGAGAATGGTGGTCGATTTGACAATACCAAATTATTTTACTCTAAATTATATAGAAAATCATACACAAATACAAAAAATCTAAAAAATAATAAGAGTCAATTAGCCCCATTTTCTCTTCTTCCCTCTGCCAATACATGCAATATTAAGTTCCTATAAACATATATTATTAATTATCAAATTTAGATTACTGTAAATTACTATTGAAGAGCGGAATAGGATTGATAACTGCAGCCATCTTACTGTACACAGCATTTTCAACTATTTCAAATTTCTTCGGCACTTCTCTCTCTTTCTTCCAAAGTTTACAAAAAGAATGATGAATTTGAAGGAAAAATAAAATATTTAATGACAACTCTTATTGTTTATGCAAATGATGACTCTTTTTAATTATATTACACTCTCCGTATGAAAAGTTGCAAATTCGAAATCCGATTGAAAGATCTTTTAAAAATATTTAAAAGTTGGAAGACCAAATCTCATTTTTAAATATAAAAAAATACTCTTCTTGTTTTACTTTGTCTTTGCTTGTTAATTACTTCCATTGGTGGAAAATATGCAATCAGGATCGGTTATATAGACATATTAGTATCGGAATACAACCGATCCTGATGAAGGCGATACTGATACTACACTAATCTGGATCGGTTATTTAACCGATCTAGATAGTTACTATCAGGATCGGTTGTTTAACCAAAAAACCGATCCTGATAGTTACCATCAGGATCAGTTGTTTGAAACAACCGATCCTGATGTTATATTGGATCTAAATTTTTTTTTTATTTGGCCAGCTTCCATATATATTTGTTGGCCAGCATAAAATATTTTTTTTATTTACCATTGATTTATTGGAGCTCAAAATCAATTAAGAACACAAAATAAAATTCATGAAACACAAAAACAAGTACAATAGTTGAAGAAATTTGGTGCAATAGGAAAATAAAATTCAGCCACTTGTATGACACTCCCTCTTTTATCATCTCCACCAGTGCAAACTTCAAAATCTGAACAAATATTTATATCATTAATTGCTTGCTTGTGCATCTTCGATACATGTATTATTTAAATTGATAGACAAGGAAAACCTAGCTAGCATACCTCAAAGTGTACCTCTTCACCGCTGATGGAATAATCTCAGAAAGCCTTTGCTCAAATAAAAAAAATAAAAAAAAATTGAAATCATGAACTGTAATACTGCAATTTAGTGTAAATTAAAAATACAAAAGATGCTCAAATGTACATAAGATATGAGGAAATAAACAATAGGTACCTTAAGTATAATTTAAGGGCATAAGCCGGGGCATCATCCTTCATCTCATTTCATGAACTTGGAAGAGATGAATGACACATCTTTAGCGAAATGAAAATAAGAACCCTAGAAGCGAGAAAGACTGAGACAGAGAGAGACGGGATAGTTGAGAGGCGGGTTTGATTTTCGCTAAGTTGAAAATGAGAGGCGCGAAATGAAAATAAGAACCCTAGAAGTTATCAGGATCGGTTAACTGATCAGTATCAGGATCGGTTTTTTGAAAAAACCGATCTTGATCCTATACTCTTAACCGAAAATTGTAACTGAAAATTATTTTCGGTTACAAATAAATATTGTATCCAAATTATTAACCGAAAATTGTAACCGAAAATTATTTTCGGTTACAAATAAATATTGTAAATTAATAATTCGGGTTACAAATAAATTATATTGTAACCTCAAATAATTTTCGGTTACAAATATTTATAGGTTACAAATAAATTATTGAATAAATTATTGAATTCTCCAAGGGAGTACTATCAGCATCGGTTCCTGGCTTAAAAACCACTATCTGGATCGGTTTTTGGCATCGGTTCCTGGCTTAAAAACCACTATCTGGATCGGTTTTTGGATTAAGAACCGATCCTGATACTATCTGGATCGGTTCTTAATCAAGGAACCGATCCAGATAGTGTTTTATATTTATATGGGTGTATTATATTTGTGTATGTGTATGTTATTTAAAAAAATTAAAAACAGGATGTTTATGTGTATGATATTTTATAAATAAGCTTGAAAATTACTTTAAAATTTTCTTTAGTATATTAATTATTTTGAAAACTACTTTAGTATATTAGCTATTTTAAAAATTATTTTATTATATTAACTTAATAACTTGAAAATTACTTATAACGTAAAATAAAATAAGCTACTAAAAAAATAACATTAAAAATTTAAAAAATAAGCTAGAAGAAATGTTGAAGAAATAACATGTTTCAATGCATCCTGAAGAAAAAAAAAATTTCCTTAAGTCAGCAATATTAAAAAATATTAACTCACATTTTTATATTTTTTGACATACCAATATTATGACTTGCTTAAGAAATATTAATTCTTTAGGAACCAATATTATGACTTGCTTAAGAAATATTAAGACTTTAGGAACCAATATTATGACATGCTTAAGAAATATTAAAATTTTGGTACAACTATTTATGAATAATAAGACTTTCTCAATCAATAATTTTTTTTTTTTTTTTTTTGAGAGAAGTGACATTGCCACCGATTTTCATTAACATGAAAACCAAAGTTTTACAGAGAATCACCGGTACCTCTAAGATGTAACCGTACAGACCACAAAATTCTTACAAAAATACCCTAGCAGCGAATACCCACAGAGAGACCAATATTATATCAAAACCTACAAACACCAAAACAGAAAAACACACAAAACAAAATATAACAACAAACTATAAAAGTAGAAAATAGAGACTCTCCATCTTCCATAGACGCCCAAGGCACCAACTGCAGTCCAAAGTTATCATCCAAAGCTGTCCCGCCTCCATTCGTAAGGATTGTAACCTGTGTATCCCCCATGGAAATAGCCCGCGTTGTACCTAATAGGTCCTTCACATCACAAGGCATAATAAGCTTTAGTTGCGCAGTTAAATCTGATTTCTGTTGGGAAGCCCAAAAGAAAGCAAGTGAAATAATCTTTGAACCTAAAGCTTGAATATTTAAAATATTGCCATTACGAAACACAATTCTGTTGCGATCCAACCAAAGAGACCATAGAATTGCTCCACGTATCATTTCTACAAGATTAGCATCCTTCAATGGTATACAGTAATCAAGTTCCCATAACTGACCTACAGTAGTACTATCAAACACAAAATTATTAAAAGTAGCTATCCAAGACCAAATTGAGTGTGCCACCGGACATGTAATGAAAATTTGTTTAAAACATTCAAAAAAAATAAGTTACAAGAAAATTAAAACTTGAAACTTTTAACATGAAAAAAATAAGCTACTAAAAATAACATTAAAATTTTTAAGATAATTTATTAAAATAATTTATAATATAACTAGATCAGTTGTTTAGTTGTTCTTAACAACTGATTCTTATAGTTCAACTATTAGGATCAGTTGTATATAAAAAACCGATCTTGATAGTATCAGGATCGGTTTTGTATAAGCAACTGATCCTGATAGTTGAACTATCAGGATCGGTTGTTTGTAAAAACCGATTCTGATACTATCTGGATCGGTTTTTATAAACAACCGATCCTGATAGCTGAACTATCAGGATCAGTTGACTAAAAAACCCGATCTTATTAGTTTTTAGGATCGGTTTTGTATAAATAACCGATCCTAATAGATATTAGTATCGGTTGTTTCATATAGTCGATCCAGATAGGCCGATCCTGATTCCTGTTTTTCCGCTAGTGTTCATTTAGATATATCCCACTTATTTTACCATGTTGATTTGGCCATGAAGTTCATTATATCTTCTCCAACTGTTAAATGCAAATTTCAGGTTCAAGACTTTCAATTGGCAAGGCTCTACTTATTTTATTATTTTTGAAATTTCAGACCTTTGGTTCATGTGCTTGTATATTTATTTTCATTTGGTTTTCTTTTTCTTCTCCATCTTGAGGTAATTAACCCTTCTTTTTGTTAATGATTTATTGCCAGGCAAATTGCATATACTCCTCAAAAAAGACTTTAAATGGGGTTAACTAAATTTATTTGACAACATTGCCATATGAAAACAGCTTGCAACAATAATCAGTTTGATTGGTCATTCAAATTGAGGATCATTTTCACAAATCATGAGTTAATTAAGGATAATATGATATTCATACTTCTTATCATACTTTACAAACAGCTTGAAATGCTATCACAACTCATATCTTACATAACATGTAGTATAAATGCAGCAACTAAATACCAATAAAAGTACCTATACATCCAAATCACATTATTATTATATATATACGAGTACAATCATCTATGATAGTTTGTTCATGTCCAAAGGAGGCATATTCAAATCAATACTAGCCTCACGGCGCCAGTCATGCAAAAACTGCTCGGTTACTACCGCAGGAGTTCGGTGCAGACGTTTGTGTCCGCCCAATGCCTGACCTAACATGAACTCCTTTCCACACAAGTTACATAGATGCCTCTTTCTTTCCTTAAATTTCGTTGTGATTACCATGCCGAGCCCATCAAACCGAACTTTCGGTCTAAGGTGGCTCGTCATGTGTCCCCCGAGGGCTTGGAATGACAGAAATTGGCGATTGCATTTTTTGCATTCAAACACTCCTGGAATTTTTTTCTTCCTCCTTTTGATTTTATTGTTTTGTTGAGGGAGTGCTAATGAGAGTAGTAGATTTGCTTCTTCTCTTACTTGTGTGTGATTATCTCTTGTATGTTTGTTTGAAGCTCCCATTGAGTGTGGTTAATTTGTTCGGAGGTATATATGCATGTTACAGGGATCTTATACATATATATAGGGTGCGATAGAATCTTCCTGAGCAAGAAACAAGCAACTTCTTCGTTACTTCAATAAAATAACATATTAATTATAGAGCATTATCTATGTATAATATTTATAATATTAGATGAATCAGTCCCAGATTCTATGGGTGGGGTACTGGGGTTTTCTTTAAAGAGTTTTGTATAAAGTTTTATTTAAAGTTGAGTCTATACTGTCTGATTCACTTTAAAATTAAAATTTATATGGATAGATTCACAGGATTGTTTAAATTTATTAACTTTCATCTATTCGTACAAATTTAAATGCAGAACGGACGGTTTAAGTTCTACTTTGAATAAAATTTGTCCAAAATCGTTTGGACAAAATTAAATTCTGATTTTTATATATAGAAACAATGAATTGACTAGGTAATTGAGAATAGACGCTAATTAAGGAGTGTACTAACGAGTGGGACCCATTGCTGCATGATTTGTTTCGTTCGTACATAATCAGATGAAAAAAACACTAGTTAATTTTTCACTCTTTTTAAGTTTAACATATTAATAAAATAAAAAAAAGTTTAACATAATTTGTGCAGTTCGTACCTGGATCCGTATCCTCCCAGGTACCTCACTCAACACAATTGAAATGGACGGCCCAGATTTAATTTCAGCCGGTGAGCACACGGGATAGCAGTAGGAGCAGTATTATTTGTACTTTGAGATTCGTGCCAAGTTAAAAGTTCCAATTTCAGACCGTCCGTTAACCGAGTGCGTATCCTCTGAGATATCTCAACTTTTGCGTGACCGACATGTCCGGTGCCTATTCGGGGGTGATGTAGGGGGTCGGTATTATGTGTGCTTTGAGATTCGTGCAGAACGTATTTAAACGGTTGGGATTTTCCAAAGAGTCACGCAAAGTTTGAGATATCTCAGAGATACGAATTCCCGTTAACCTGAGGGGATGTGAAGTCGTCGAGTTACCTGGTGGTCAAGGTCAAGGTCAAGGTCAAGGTCAACAGTAGCGTAATTGACCTGAGTCTCCGCGTTGATAAGGATATGATGTAATTAGTCTCATCAATCATCATCTAGCAACCATGAACGAAGTTTCCTAAAAGCTGGACCACTGATCGATGCTGCCATGCTGGTACTTTTTTTTTTTTTTTTTTATTCCAGATGCTGGTACTTCAAAGAGAAATTCGGAAGAGCGTACCTAATTCCTATAAAATCTTTATTATGCATCCTGTCTGGGAAGTGGGATGTGAGCTTGAATTCTCCTTCGTAAACAACCTCATGGGTTCCATTGGAATTTACATCTGGACTTTTCTTATCATTTTATTAGATAATGTTAATTAAAACAGGGGGCGGATTTAAGTAGATGTAAAAAGGGGGTCAACTTACCTCTATTTTTTTCACACTAATCAAACACTTGTGTTGTTTGTGTTTAACAGTGTTTTTCTTAACCAACACCAACACCATATTTTATCTACATTATTACATCAAAACAAAAAAATTTAAGTATTAGTTTTTGGTGACCTCATTTAATAGTATACTTGATTGAATAGTTAGAATAGTGAAATTTGAAAATAGTAAATGAGAATAGAGAAAAATAGTGATTTTCATATTAGTGTGAAAATAGTGTTATTCAGATTAGTAAAAATATTGTTTTAATTGTATATGTGAAATAGTGAATAGCTGTAGCCAACAAAAAATAGTGTTAATAAGGTGTTAATTAAGAGGAAAGATAGACAGGTGAGATCTCAAATGAATTGTCACGACGTGAAGATAGTGAAAGTGGTGTAAAATTTGTCATTTCGAGACTATGTTGGCGGAAATTCAAGAATGAAATTTTTTTTTTCTCTCTTCACACTTCTAAATAGTAGTTATTCCAATATTTACAAGGAACAAAAAATAGTAGCTATTCTAGCTATTTCAAATAGCAAAAATGTTATTTTTATGCACGTTGCTATTTTGAATAGCTACTATTCGAGAAGGGTCGTTCGGATGCCCTTTTTTCAATGGGAATGAAAGGAATTTAGATCTATTGGAATTTTCACTTCATTCATTGATTTTATTGGTTTACTCGTTTACTCTTCCTTTGTAATTGAAATCATATAAAAAGACAACTAGTGATACTGCAAATTGCACTAATCTGTCCCCATCATAATCTATACGAAGAACATAAAACCAATATCATGTTTATATTTTAAACTCTTGATTGAAGCAGCTTAGTGCTTAGAATAATCGCCATTTTTCGATTCTTATACAAAAGTAGTATTACAATAGAAGATTCTGACGGGGTAGTTGATCGAATGGTGGTAAAACCATATCAGTATTCGCGTTTTTACTGTTCAGAAACGGATTGGATATTTGACAGATACGGATCGAATATCGAATATCCATAGATATATACATAATATTTTCATTATATATATTAAATTATATGATATATATCTACTATATCCGTATCCGTATATATCTACTATATATTAAATTATATTTTAATATATATGGTATAAATCTACTATATTAATTATAGATACAGATAATTAAAATTCAAAACCATATCCGTATTAGTATTCGTATGGATATTTGGATATGGACTCGGATACCGTTGGATATTATCCGATCCATTTGCACCCGTAGTTCTAACTAAAATCTAGCCAATCATTCATTCACAAATATTAAATAAACACACAAAAGATTGTGATTTCGACATTTGTAGGGTTTCTTTTTCAACAAAAAAAAAACAACAAAGGAAAATTTTCATTATTTCCTCCATGTGGGGTGTTGCAATGTTTCAAAATTTTGAATTTGCTGATGAATCTGATGAATAAAAATAGCTAGTACTCACTAGAAATCTAGAATCATTTTTTATTTACCCTGGAGCGCTTCTTGTTTAGGAAGAAACAACTGAAGCCCGTGAAATTACCAAATGAATTACAAAACATAACAAGTCAACTCAATGAGCAGGTACAAGAATATTTTAGAGATACAACTATAAAATTACCACGACATAATTGATAGAGAATCTGAGGAAGTATACAAAAACAATGTTCACCCATTGTTTTAACGGATGATCCGAATTTACCGCAAGTTAGCTCAACTAGTTCAATTTGGTTCCAATTGGATCTTTGAACCAAAAGAGAATTGAAATACACCATCAACAAAATATAATCAAATAAATAAAAACAATATTTCCAACATACCAATTGAATTGAAACACAACATCTATAGAATTCACATGGATAACAAATATTACTTGGGAACAGATGAAATTTAATTCTTCAATTGTAAAGTTGACAAATTTGTCTAAAAGCATAATCACACTAAGGCTTTCTTCGGCCTGCCAGCTGAGCATATTAAAAAAATTCCTAGGAATGAAACTTGACAAGAACCCAAAATTTACCTATAGTATTTCAGGAAAAGAGGGAGGAATTTAATCTGAGCTCCAACCACTCCACATGATAGCAAAAGAAAGGAAACGGAAGGAAAGTACCAGTAAAAATTGTATGGTCCAATAGCAAAAAAATCTTTGACCCAGATGTCTCTAAACTTACTTGAGAAGAGATCTTGCAAAGTGCTCTCTTGCAACAGCAAAGGCCTGAGATAGAGTCTATAAAAATAATTCATCAAGCAAAGTATTAGATTAGAAAATTAATTATGTAATGATAAACTTAAAACAGTACCAAAATATGGCTGGAAATTAAGGCACCTGCTCAGAGAAGGGGGCCCCAGAATCAAGACCACTGGCAGAGGAGACTTTATCTGCTATTACACTAGCATCTGTTTCTAGAATCATCCTGACAGAAAAAATAATACTCAGAAGGAAACAAAAGATAAGAATTGAGAAAAGACAAGCTAGTCCATAACTAAGAAAAGAAAACAGGTAAATAAATTTTACAATCTTAAAAGCACCTTAATAAGTTATTTTACAACCACCTTATGTACTTTAAGCCGCTCCTTAACAACCAAAAAGAGCATAAGAGCCAAAAATGGTACAAAGATAGTTCTGATATATAAAAAGAGAAATCATAGAGTTACCCTCCATCGATGACTTCATCAATGCATAAGTAGATCAGATCAAGGTTTTCAAGTGCTGTCCTTTTGTCGACATTGTTTCTGTACCAGATCCAAAATAAATAATCAATCCATCAGTAAATTACCTGAATAACAAGTATCAAAGTAATGAACCAGTATAAACAGACCCAATAGTAACATGCCACTGGTACGCTACCCTGGTACCACATGACTTTCTCATTTTCATAACATCAATGAGCCTCGAATATCAGATACCAGCCAGAAGGACTCCAAGTAAGTAAATTACCAGTCAATTTCCGTAACGGTGGCACATATTAGTAAAGATTTACATAACAATATCTTCATTGTACAAGGTATTGAAATATACCACTGCAATATTATAAATGCATGTATCCAGTTACTGAAATTCTTGGTTATTGTAGTCTGATGTAAAATTTACTATGAGGAAAACAGACCTGAGGATGGTGCCAACAGCATCAAAGAAACCTTGAAGAACTGACGCTAAAATGAGCTCATTTTCATCATCTCCTCCGGTGACAAAGAAATGAAGATCTTGAATGAACTTGAAGACCACTATGTGCCCGTCAAACATCACTATATCAGCTGCACATGTGTATACGCACACATACAGACATACAAACAAAAGGTGCATTAGATATTGTCATATTGAGAATGGCCCATTATTGGTATTCGCAAAATACACCCAATTCTAATTTTAAGTTGTATACCAACATTACTGCCACAAAATATTTGGTACCAGGCCTTGGTGCAAAGTAGCGATTCCCGTAATAGGCTCAATTGTGCTATAAATTGAGACCCAATCTGCCTAAATTACTCTTAATTGATCCAAGTTTATGCGCAACTTACCCTCAATTGATAAATTGAAGACCGGTTTATTTTATAATACATAATTTGAGAGAAGGGTGTGCTACCTTCATTTCTAGCATTTATTTTCATGGTCTTAGTAAAGACAGATTTCTCAAAAGCTAATTTTGAAGAAAGCAAAGGCCAATCATCAGTAAAATACTTTACTGCCACACGCTTTCCTTCTGAATCTAGCACTAGGATGTTTTTCACCAAAGGCAGGGCTGCCTACAATACACAAAAAGCTCCAGTAAGATAGAGTCAATGAATTACTGGAATCAAGTTGTATCATATCCCAACAGATTAGAGCGAATTTTTATTCAAATCCTGCAGATTTCGAGTATTTTACTTTCAAGCAAAATGACAAGATTTTTTAGTATATCTGATCCGGTGTAAAGTTCAATTCCAACAAATAGTAAAACTATCTAAATATCATCTAAAAAAAATGCTAAAAGAAAGAAAGAATGCACAAATTTGATCGAGATAGGATCATTATAAGGGCCAAAGAGAGAGCTTGAAGAACTAATAGACGAGAATTTCAGAAATTTACCATTTGAGGTGAGAGGAGCAAAATCGGAATTCGGCGGTCTTTGTCGACGAAGCGAAACGATGAAAGGAAAGAAGCGTTAGACTTTCTGGCGGATGATGGTCAAGAAGTGGGAAGGTACTTTTTCACATATGTCCTCCAATGTTTTCATTTTTTCATAAATATTAAATGAGATATAATCAGTGATACTTTTTCTAAATAAAACGAGAAATCACATGGCTACAGAAAAAAGTTCATTATTACTTCCCAAATACAAATAACCTAAGGGACAGATCCGCTAAAAGGTTGTGAGAGCAAACATGGTAACCTTAAAACAAAAAGAAAACGCATGGCAACCAGGTCCGGCGTAACAACATGTAATGATGCGTGTGGCGAGTCAAAGGCTTATATAGGATCAAACTTGTTCCGGCGTTAGCTACAGTTTGCTTGCTGCAATAAATTGGTTGGACCCACATGTCTATGATTTGCTACATGGTGTCCTTATCTGAAATCACCAACAAAGGATTGAATTGATTGATACACGTTCGAGCAATCTTTCGAAGCACATGGTCCTGTCCAAAGCCCAATTCGGCCCAAAAATCAGCAAAGAGGCCCTCAGTGATGTAGCAAAGAGGCCCTCAGTGATGTATAAAAAATCGTCGTCAGTTAGATATTGATCCACATGTTTACTTTTTATTTTTTTATTTTTAAAATCATGTTATTCTCCAACCATTATTTTTACTTTTCTTTTCTAGGAAAACGAGTAATGAATTTTCTTTTGATTTTTTCTAGGAAAACGAGTAATGAATTTTCTTTTGATTTTTTCTTCACATTATTCTCCAACCATTTTTTTAAAAGAAAAGTATATAAGAAATATTGATCTTGAAAAAAATATTTCTCAATTTTTTTTTTGCATTCATTTTTTCACATGTCAAATGGGCTCTTTCAGTAAACATTTTTTCATTTAGTTAGTTGAATTTTACAGACAAATTTTCAACCCGTCTAACTCTTCCAATTTAAATCATGTTTACTAAATTGTAATTTGATCGAGTTAAATACAAGTTTAAAATTTTTGTAATATGTTATTCTGGATATTGAGTTGTAAATTTTTTTCCTAAAAATCCGCCTTAGTTCTACTTATATATAATGTATATATATAATGTATAAATATATCCACTACGAACTGATAACACCCGCTAAATGACCGCTATCCGATTTTCAGTGTTATATATATACTAACCGTTATAAACCCACTATATGCACTTTAAACTTTTGATCATGATAATTATACTTTTGATACCTATATCTGTAACTTTTTATATTTTAAAGCATTATACATTTACAGTAAAAACTTTTATATATATATTTAATCAAGTGAAACTACACATTAAACAATTTAATCCATCAATATCCTACAGTCTAGATGACAAAAGTATTTTATGAAACTAAACAAGGATTATGTTTATGGGCACAATAACACAAAATAATAAGTTTAAAATAAACAAGGATTTTTGTTGCCAGTACTGCCAAGCATATGTCATCTCTGCAGACAAGCAAGTGAGACAGTCCATATATACATGCAGCATCAGATACTGACAACAGCACAGGATAGCTGGACTTATGCTGATGCCATACTTTGCTCTACAACAAAAAATGTCAGCCAAATCCAGACTGCTATATATCTGTTTCATTGTATGGAGGGAAAAAATAAGCAAGTCAGCTGATGACAGATATATAGTCATATAGCCATGCATGGAGCTTAACAGTTGGTACCAGATACAAATGGCAACAGATTACTGATTCCTTTTGGTTGCGCTGTTGTACTCTTTATTTCTATTCTTTTCTTTGCTTCCTTTTCTTTCTTTTTCTTTTCTTGTTAACCTTCTATTATGTTTTAACTTCATGGAGGCTTGACCTCTGGATTTCTTATCAAAAAAAAGGGAGATTTTTTTCGGTATATATATATTTTTTTTAATGACGACATTTTTTATGGAACTCAGAAAATGCAGTGTGTATCTATGTACAAGGAAATTTTCTTTCTACGAGTTCCATTATTTGGTTAGTTTTGAATTTCTGAGTTTACAAAAATATCAGTTCAGAGCATAAAATTTATCCTGTGTTTCTACTTTCTAGTTTTCTTTTTGTACAGAAGCAAGATAAAGTTAACTTAGGTCAAATTAAGTAAAAAAGTTTCTAAAAAACGAAAGTCCCGCAAGGGAACAAGGGATAATTCAAATTTTTTTTGAAGAACTGTTACATCAGATACATGTTATATAATTGTTTGTATTGGTTATATTCATCAACTAAATATTATTTGCATTTAGAAAGCAAAAGAAATAAAAGCTTCATTCCTATATTTATTTAGTTTCTATATATTAGTTGTGATTCATCATGTTCTAAATAGCAAATTGTTTAAGGCTCAATTTGAAATTTAGAAAATCTGGTAACTGAACCTTGCAGTACCTTCTGGAAACTCTCCTGTTGCATCTAGTAATAAGGTTTGTTGACAAATGAACCCAATTTAAATTTGATTTGCACAAGTAAATTCAAACCGATCATATAATGCGATTAGTCAAATTACAACTTAGAGGTGTTATCGGATCGGGTAGGGTTCGGATACTATTATATTTGAATTCATACCCTAAAAGTGTTCGGGTCCGAATTTCGATCCATATACTTATTAGTTTCAAATTGGATTGGATCCGGATCCGGATACCTATCTAGCCGTAGATATTTTGGATCCAGTATTTCAGTTCCGGGTAGATAGATACTCATAACTTATTTGTGGATTATCTGGTCCGGTTCGGATCCGGGGTAGGTTTCGGATCTGGAGCGGGTACATGTCGCAACTCACAAGCATATGAGAAACCCTTTACATTTAAATATAATTATTATTTCTTAAATATCCAGACATAATATATATTATAATATAAATTAAAATATGCTTCAAAATATTGAAGGTGAGATAATTATAGAAAGTAAAATATTGGAGATGGTGATTTCATTCTATGAATCCAAAAACTCATGAATAGAATATTAATACCAATTTGTTTCAATCAGTGAAGGGCACAATAATTTCAATGATCCCTGCAGAAAGGCAGATATATGGTAGACAAAGATATCAAGAAAGGAACTAATTAGCTTCAAAAATTTATAGGCAAAAGATGACCATGAAATTTGATTTCAATGATATGTGCAAAAAGAGCAACAAATTTCATTTAAAAATTTAAAAAATACCGTAAATGATTGTCTTTCCATAGTTATTAATATATGCTTTATATTAAATAATTATAAAAGAAATGGTATTATCATTTTATCGGGTATATATATGGGTATCGGGTCGGGTTCGGTTATGGATCAAATAATTAAATGAAACTCATATCCTATCCATTACAGTATCGGTTCCGGTTAATTCGGATCCGGGTCGGATATTAAATTATTAATTTTGTAACCGTACCTATAATTTAACCGGTTATATTTTTTAAACCATATCCAATCCAAATTAATCGGATTCGGGTCGGTTCCAGTTCGGATCCGGATCGGATATGGATAATCGGGTAAAAGTAGCTCCTCTAATTATAACCAAATTAAATAAATTCATCTTTACTTCAGTTAATTCTGATTAACTGTTATATCAAATTAATATTAAAGTTTCAACTTATAATTAATAATATAAGTACTAACTTAATAATTTATCTTTCAGTGTATGCATATTACAATATTAACATAATATCTAACACTTCAGGTTATATATTTTGTTGGTTCAGTTTATTTAATCTTTAATTGTCATAAACAAATCGTAAACTAAAAAACCGAACTAGCGTATTTAAACACGATTGAGTCAAATAAATCAAACCAACTAAACTATTTTATCCAAAATAAATTTGGTTTAGTGAAAACCAAATTAACAAAACCATATGAACACCTGTCTCTTGGATCCGTACCCTCCCAGGTACCTGACTCAAGCAAATTGAAACTGACAGGTCAGATTAATCCCAGCCGGATCAGACTCAATCCGGTTTCTATGGAGACTGTAGGGGTCCATTTTGAGATTCGTGCCATGCTAAAATAATCGTCGGATTGTAATTGTGCTCAGTCAGGTAACCTGAGGGGATGTGAATTCCTTCCTCTTACAGATGTTGGGTTTTAACTTGTAACTCAAGCCAGGCATTTTGGTTCACTTTTACTTATTTTATATTTGAGGAATTACAGGGTGTTCTATATAATTTGCATTTTCAGTTGATTTCTTTTAGTAGTGCAACTTTTTTTTTTTGCTTTTGCAGTTCTGTAAGGAGGTTGTTAGCTTGTTCTGTTCATATTTAGCTTTTGGGGACTGGTATGTGTTGAACAATTTTCTTGCTAGGTTAGGTACAGGAGGTAGGTACCAGTTGGTATGATATATTCTGGTCGTTTAGTAAGACACTAAATAGCAGCCTTTTTGGTTGGTAAAACCTTGTAGTTTTGATACTAATTTTCTTGAATGAATTTTGTGCCTCATTCCATTATTTTTTTCTTTATAAATGTTGAAAATCCTGTTTGATTTTAAGTTATATATATTTTTGTCATTAAGTCATTTATATTAATTTGTTTCTTTATAAATGCATTTATGAAAGAAAGGAGGATTTAGGATAGGGGTGCAAACGGGTCGGATATTACCCGTTCGAATCCGGATCCGTATCCGAATTTTTGCGGATTCGGATACGGATACGGGTTGAGTTTCAGAATCGGATACGGATACAGATACGGATAATTATCCAGATTCGGATATTTTATTTTTTTGGATATCCGGATATGTTAAGATTTGAGAGAATTTTTTTGTGTCTATTTATCTTTTGTATTAAAATATCTTTAAAGAGTATCTTTTGTGTTGGTATTTTTAATTAAAGTTATAGTTACGTTGGTGAATTTTAGTTAATTAGATATATATTTTGAATTAGAAATCCGAATTATATCCGTATCAGTATTCATATCCGAAAATATCCGATCCGTATCTGTATCCGTTTAATATCCGATCAGTATCTGTATCCGATTAATATCCGATCCGTATCCGTATCTGTATCCGAAAAAAAATACGGATACGGATATGGATTGAACACTATCCGATCCGTATCTGATCCGTTTGCACCCCTAATTTAGGATCACTGTAGCTCTCTTTTTTGTTCAGAGGTTCCTAAATTTGTGATACTAATTAATGAACAAAATTTTACATTGGAGCAGGATTGTATCAAAATTAATTTTATAGGTTCAAAATATACCAATGGAAGCATGGTGTGACATTAATTGAATAACATATAGTCAAGAGCTTGAGGGTTTATTTTTTTTCTAGGGTTTAACTAACAAGTACAGTATAATATAACAATTGCTCTTGTCCACATGATTTTGTCTCTGCTAGGTTTCAATCTTTTATTGGGTGACAAGCTAAATGGTTGAAAATTTGGTAAAATTGAATGAGAGTATTTTTATTATTACAGTTATAAAAAAGTATCTTTTATCATGGTTACAATTTTAGCAATTATTCATCAATTTATTTCATATATTCATCTCTCAATTCAATTGTGAGACCCACTAACATGGTAAACTAAACAATATAAAGCAATTGCAAAGATGAAAATATTTTATCACTTAAAATAAATTGTAAAAAAAAATATACAATACAATCTTGCTAAAACTAATAAGTACTTAATTTACATCATCTATTTAATTACAATTTTATTATAAGTGATATGAAAATGTTAATAGGTTCAATAAAGAGATGCTTGAGCTTTTCAAATACAATGTGTGTGTGTGTGAGGGGGGGGGGGGGGGGGGGGAGGGGGGCATGAGTTGACCACCTGAGTTAAAACCGGAATCAGCCCAAGGATATTACTTAGGGGTGCAAACGGATCGGATAGTGCTCAACCCATATCCGTATCCGTATTTTTTTTCGGATACGGATACGGATCGGATATTAAACGGATACGGATTCGGATCGGATATTTTCGGATACGAATACAGATACGGATATAATTCGGATTTCTAATTCAAAATATATATCTAATTAACTTGTTACACCATTACAAAATATATATCTGATTAACTAAAATTCACCAACATAACTATACAATACAAAAGATAAATAGACACAAATTTTTCTCAAATCTTAACATATCCGGATGGAATATGCTAGCATGCTATGCATAGCATAGAACTCCTCCATGCAACAGCTCGGATTTCGAGTTTTCAAAATCCTAATGGTCGATCCGAACCGTTCATCTTGTTCTCCATATTAATATGTGTTTGGAAACCAAATTTTATATTTTTTGGAATTTTTTTACTATTTCTTTAGATTTATTGAAAATTGCTGTTTTTTTATGGTCCAGATTTGCTGAAAACAGCGATTTTCAATAAATCTAAAGAAATAGTAAAAAAATTCCAAAAAATGTAAAATTTGGTCTTCAAACACATATTAATATGGAGAACAAGATGAACGGTTCGGATCGACCATTAGGATTTTGAAAACTCGAAATCCAAGCTGTTGCATGGAAGGGTTCTATGCTATGCATATCATGCTAGCATATTCCTATCTGGATATCCGAAAAATTAAAATATCCGGATCCGGATAATTATCCGTATCCGTATCCGATTCCGAAACTCAACCCGTATCCGTATCCGAATCTGCATAAAAAAAATCCGTATCCGTATCCAAATCCGCAACTATCCGTATCCGAATATCCGAATCCGCAAAAATTCGGATACGGATCCGGATTCGGACGGGTAATATCCGACCCGTTTGCACCCCTAATATTACTTCTTAGCAGCCATTTAAGTAGTTCTCAACTGAATTATATATATTAAATATTATTGACAAATAATAAAAAGCAATGATGATAGTAGGTTTAATTAAACACTATAGGGTTTGACTTCAAGCTCAACCCTCAACCCTAGTCCAATAAAACTATTATTCAGAAATATTAGATGAATATTCTTTTAAACAAATTCAGTTATTTGCTAGGAGAGAACCAAGAGCACACATCTGATAAATTTAATTAATGATGATGACGTAATTATTATAATAAGAAAAAACAACTTTGGGAGGAAAATTATTGAAAATTTGGTTCCGTACAATGCATCATATGGTTGGTGGTATATTATTACAATCCATAGATTTGAAAACAATATGGCAGTGTATGTCATATAACGGTACAACGTGAAGAGATCGCTAGCTGTTTTAGAGAGAAGTACTACAATATTATGTAATAAAATATAAGACTATTTTCTCTAATATAATATGTGTAGCTAGGTTTTGTAGACAGTGTGCAAATTATTATCATAAAATAATTATATTGTACTTGACACCTTTTCTCCTGAAATTTTTATTTATACCATAATAAAAAATAAAAAAAAAACAAAACACCCTCAGTTGATCAGAATTTTAAAAATACCCAGGCCGTCAAACAGTTTGGTGGCTCCAAAGATTGGAGATCGCCAAATACCCCTGCATGCAGCCCCAATCTTAGATCCGCCAAACAGTTTGATGGCCCCAACTCTTTTTTTTCTTTTCTTACAGAAATATTATTATTATTAACTAAAAAACAAAATTGGCAATCCATCGCTCCACATTTAGCTTGTTATTTGGTTTTTTATTTTTTTTCTTATGTTATAAATAAAAATTTCGGCGCTTTTTCTTGAGATGCTTCTCTGAGTTTCCACAGTTGTCAAATGTCAATGAAAAAATATGTAATATGCAGAATATATTATTGTATATTCTTCTTATATAAAACTCTAATGACTGTAGTGTTTTTACTTGTATATGTTGGAGAAATTTCATGGAAAATATGTGCATCATTTCTATATAGTTCAATTATATATGAGTACATATTTTCCTTACAAGGGCCACCTTCAAACAAACTCTATATAACATTTTATTTGTTTACAGATAATATATTTATAAATATTAGTCCAACGTATCAAATAAAATAATTATATTTCGTTTGGAAGAAAATATAATAGTCTATTTATTAGTTTGTGCTTTTGATATGGTATAATATCTCATAGTTTAACTAACTTGATCTGAGAAACCATATAATTAATTAAGAAAATGTGGACGGCTTCAAAGAACAAGTTAGCATTTATTTCCATCAAAAATATAAATTTATTCTCAGAATCTCAGTAGAACTAGAATATATGCATTTAATTGAAAACATTACATATATAGAATTTTTAGTTCAGAACACAGAAGAGCTCAACAATAAGGGTCTGTTCGGCTGCCACTGTGCTTGTGGGAAAAAAAAATTCACTCAGAGTGAGTGAATTTTTTTTTCCCACACGCTTAGTGTTTCGATCATTCAAATTGGACCTGAACCCAAGTCCATTTCCGTTCCCGTCTGACAGCCGAACAGGCCCTAAAAGAGTTTAAAGTGATAAATAAACAAATGAAAGTATTTCTTACTTTCAAGGTAATTAATTTTTCCTAGCTGCATTTAAAATACTTTAAACTAATGGATGCATGGCATGCATGATGCCTTGGAGTGCATTAATCAAGCTCCAATTAAGTCCACACAATGTCAGTGATAATTGTTGATTATTAATTAAGCAACTTGCTTTGTGATGACCAATTTGCTGCCAAAAACATGGCAAGCATAATTGCTCTAACTTATCACTTAATATGCTTAACTGACTTATTAGAATTAAACCCTTGTAATTAGTCTTTAGAAAGATTTCATCGCATCTCTCCAGATACAAAAATTTAACCTCAAAAATACCCATTGGCTGTCTGACGTGTCTAGTCTTTTGGGCAAATGATGATCTTAAATTTTATTGTATTTTAAACTTCATGGTAATTAACGAAATCAAGTGAAATAGTACAATTAATGAGTAGTACATGTATATATGAACAACTTCTTAGAAAGTGCCTTGGAATATACCTAACAAATGTTTATGTTGAATTTTTTGCATCTTGTTTGGATGGAGAATAGAAGAAAGGAAATTAAGAAATTAAAATGAAAGGAAATTGAGTTAGGTTATGGTACTATGCATAGCGCAATGGTCCATATATACTACGGATCAATATTTTTGTTTTCAAAGTTCAAATTGAAGATCTGAATTGTCCAACATGGTTTTCATATAAAAATGTACTTTTATACTAAATTTGACATTTTAAACAAATTTACTATTTTTTTTAGTAAAAAGTTCACTACTTTTGAATGGTCTAGAATATTTAGATCAAGTGATTTTCTACCTACCTAAAAAATAAGTAAAAAGTTATAAAAATTATAAAATTTAGATTGCAAGTATATTTTCATATAGAAATCATGTTGAACAGTTTAGAACTTTAAAAATAAAAATATTGATCCAAGTACTGATCAAAATGTGCTATGTACAGTACCATAGCCTCACTCCAGAAAATTTATTAATTGACTAAATACTTGTGGAGTTGGATATTTAATAAGAAGATAAAAGTGATGAAATTTACTTATTTAATATTTAATCATTTAAAGTTTACATTTTGTTTGGATGGAGAATAGAGTAAAGAAAAGGGGAATGGAAGAAAAAAAAATTGATTAATTCTTATTGAGTTGGATATTGATTAATTCCATTATTTATGGATCACTAATTGATTCACTTTACAAGCAAGTTTCAAGCAAGAAACTCATAATCTCTTATTAGGAAAAAGTAGCTGCTGATAACCTCTAAAGCTCTAATCCTTATGGGTATGGAAGAGTGTGTATTTCCTCTAATCTTATCTTTCATCTTTATGATGATTCTGCAATCTATAAGAACCTCTCATTTGGCCGACTAGGTGGACTTGAGTGTTTCTAACTTCTCCATGAGCTCTTTCCAAAAATTAGGTAATTAACCTTGTAAAGTTTATATTTTGTTACTCCTTAAATTGAATTGTAACAAAAGAAAAAAAATAAACAAATAAAAAAATAAAAAATATGCCACCTCTCTTTTTATTTCTTTTCCCTTCCTTTCTACTTTTCACTTGAATTTCTCTTTACCTCATGTGAACTTAATGCATGGAGCATATATATATGTGGCAGATGTTTCTAAAGTATTTTGATTAATATTAAAAAAAAATTGAATCAATTTCAAAGAAATTTTATTAATACTGAGGGGGTTGGAGCAAATTAATATGACCTATATATCTTGTCCAGTTCATACATTATTTTACTATTTTCTCATATTTCGTCTCTACACGTCTCCAAAGAAAGAGGCATATTACCATGCAATTCAAGTTTTTACATTAAGCACGTGTTAAAAGAGGAGCATTCAAATCCATCGTATCTCTATTTTTAAAAACTTTAATAACTCAAATTTAAAATTTAAAAATCAAAATAAAACCATTGGTATGATCTACATCATTTTATCTATGCACTTATAAAAAATTATGACATTTGAACTTTATTATTTTGCTTGTTATCAAGAACTTGTAAAAATATACATATGTGGATGATTTCTAGACATTAATTTTTCAACTTATTGATTCATATAAAAACAAAATCAAAATGTAATATTTTTTTTTATGAAGACAGAGAGAAAATAGCATAGGTTGCATCCAACAGTTTTATTTTGATTTTTATGTTAAAAATTTTGAGCTATTAACATTTTAAAAAATGAAAATATGGTGGAGATATAAAAAATGGAGGTATTTGAAGTTGAAAAGCTTGACAATAAAAAAGATTATTCTAGTTATGTCTGGGTAAATATTGTGTGTGCTTAATAAAATAAAAATCAGTAGATAACACTTAGTATACGTACTTAGAGTGGAAAAAATGTGCCGTGCCGTGACTAATACGTCGTAACTTTGATCTCGTGCCGTCCCGTGCCATGACCAAGTTAATTTTTCACGTGCCGTGCCGTGTCGTGACTAAAATATCAAAGGTGGTCACGGCACGCTAATGGCCACGCCACGTGAGTCACGATGTACCCAAACGTGCCGTGATCAGACATGCCTCTCATGACTCACATGACAATTTAATCATAATTTAAGTTAGTTTACTCAAGATTTACCATTTAATCAATATCTAATGGTCCTAATTACACATTTACACGTGACTCGTTATGTTCCATGCCATACCGTGACTAGATTTTTCACGTGACATGCTGTGCCGTGCCGTGCCAATGTTTCAAAAAATTGATCACGGGACACGCGAGTCATGGTACGTAACTAACACACATGCCGTACCGTAATCGTACCATTCCGTGACAGAGCCGGTGAAAGCAACTTTAATATTTTAGTCATTTTTCCCACTCTATACATACTCGTATACGTAAAAAAAAGCCATTTTTCCCACTCTATACGTACTCGCATACGTACAAATAAAGCCTTAGTTATCTAATTTTCCAAATCATGGTGAAAGCAACTTTGGTTATATATATATAGTATTTGTGTTCACTGAAAGTCACAATCATCGATTTCCATTTATAACCGTCGGTGATGATGTGTTATGTGCTAGTGGTAATTGTAACTTGTAACTGTATAGACACGTATAGAAACTGTACATATATATTCATAGTCAAACAAGTAATTAAAACCTAATTAATATAAATACTTGACCTCTGGCTTTGTTTCCAAAGCATGCAAGATCACTAACAAAAATTATAATATATGCAACCGTACGCGCGTGCATGGTTAGATAGGTTTTTTGAACTTATTCTTTCTAATTAATTTCTATCAATATATAGTCGTAATTTTTAACCTCTACTGACATTATAAACTGATGAGCAAGTAATTTAAAAGAGAGTTCAATTTTCTTTTTTCGTCTTAATATTTTCAGTTTGTATTTTTTTTTCTTAACATGAATTAATTTTCAGGGTTACGTTATTTATGAAAAATTACCTTTACATGCTCTAGATTTGTGTTAGGTCAACAAGAAATTAAAACGTCCTTATTACTAGAAACTTAGAAATTAAGTAGACAGGGACGACCACATGGTTCCACGTCCTCTCTGGATTTTAAATTATAGTGGTAATTTATCGGTTCTGATTGATGACTTTATCTTCTCTGAAAAAAAAACAAATTGCTTCTCTTTAGATGTTTAATTTATAGTTCGGATTAAATTTAGTGTTAAAATTAAAATAATTTTGTTGAATTAAGATTGGTAATTAGAATTATAAGTTAGAAAATTACAAATTACAAATCAGAGCATTGGAAAGTATAAGTCAAAGTATTATTTTTTATCGAGTACTCAATTAATTAATTGGTTTAAATCTGATGAGCTATTTAAACCTGATTCGATATTTTTTTTTCTTCCTCTGACGAATATTCTGAATCCGCTCAGATATATCATTTTTATATATACATGTGTCAGGTAAAAATTAGAAGTTAGAAAAACTAGATAAACCACAAAAAGTAAAATGATCCTATCTTTCTGACTCAAATAATATCTTAATTTCTAGAAGATATACAACTTTTCTGCATTCTTTACGTACATACTCAAGTATGATGATGGGGACATATATTGTATCAGGCTGACACATATATATATCATCAACAACAAATAAATTACGTAAACACACCTATCCATTAATTAGCAAGTCCAAAATTTACGATTAAAATATAGACTGGAGAGGATCGCAACATTTGAAAGGAAACAAAATTGTCATGACTTGTGTTGGATCTCCTTTTCCAGTTTCAGAAAAAAAAAAAAAAAAAAAAAGGCAACTTTTAATAGAGTATCGGAGGGTTAAGATATTTGCAAACCTATTTTGACTTTATGCCAAAAAAAAAAAATTATATCATATTCACACAAAAAAAAAACTCTCGTTAATTTGATCAGAATTTGTAATTCATCCAGACCGTCAAATCATTTAACAACCCCAAAAACTGAGGGCCACCCAATGCCACTGCAATCTAGAGGTCTTTGGATGAAACAACGGCCCTTTTTTTTTTGCAAGTTGCACAAATTTCAAGGACACCTCGAAATAACATTTATGTATAAAAAAAATGGGATCGATCATTGTTTTATTTAGACACCCTTAGACTGGTACTGCAGGGCTAATTGGTGGCCCTCAGTCTTTAGGGCTGCATAACGGTTTGGTGGTTTGGATATTTCTCGAATTCTCCAAAATCTGAGGTGATTTGGTTTTTTTTTTGTAATTATAATATAGATAAAAATTTCAGGACTTCATGTAGCGCAGCCAATGCATACAAATGAAAAAGTAATGGCTGATGCTCTGCATTAAGCCAAACCAGATTTGTCAATTTTATATAAAATACAACTAGTCACACTAGTCAAGTACTCAAGTCTGAACATATTGGATTCTTTCAGTTTTATTCAACATCACCACCTACTCCGATTTTTTTTTAAATACCCAAAAAAAATTATTTTATTAAAAATAACTAGGTTTTGAGTGAAATTTTAAAAATACCCAGGCCGTAGATTTTTTCCGCGTTCCGGAATTTTTATTCCGGGCCACGGAAAAAATTTGCGCTCCGAATTTTTTTTTTTTTTTGAGTTTGGAGAAAGAAAATATCCATGGTTTGGTTTATTTTTTTTATAATATATGTATAATATATGTGTATGTATATATAATATAATATATGTATAATATAATTACATATATAATATAATTACATATAATTATATATAATTAAGGTTTTTGTATAATTATATAATATAATATAATTATACAAAAACCTAAATTACTCTACATGCAAACTAAAAAATTCCATAATTAATAATTACACTACAAAAAACTTAATTATACTAAACAAAATACCGATCGTTGTACGTCTACCGTCGAACGAAAACTTAAACTGAGTTTTTGAGGCACTAAATGATGTTTTTTTTTTGAAATTCTGATGCTTCCGATGCGACGATGCCCGGTGTACCACCAGTGCAAAATCGGATCTGTCTCATTCTCCCCTTTCCGAAAAGTGCTCATACGGACAAATCCGACTTTCCTAACCAAAGTTATAGATGTTTATATATACATATATTATACATATATTATATTATATTATATTATATATACATATACCTCATACATATATATACATATACATATATTATAAAAAAAATGAGTTATACATATATTATACATATATTTTCTTTCTCCAAACTCTAAAAAAAAAAAAAAAAAATCTGCGCTCGGAATAAAAAAATCTAAAAAAAAAAAATTCGGAGCGTATATTTTTTCCGCGGCCCGGAATAAAAATTCTGGAGCGCGGAAAAAATCTGCAGCCTGGATATTTTTAAAATTCCACTCAGAACCTGATTATTTTTAATAAATTTTTTTTTAAGTATTTTTAAAAAAATCAGCCACCTACTAGAAGAACACGCATTTAATAGCAACTACCATTTAAGAAACCAGAAAAGTCATAAAACCAGTTGCTATGACTCCTTGACTTATATCTTTCTAGTAAGCTTTTTTCTTCAACATGTTAGACTTGCCGTTTAAAATTTATATTTGGAAAAAGGAAAAAAATATGAAGGTGCTATTTAAATCTAGAAGGACAAGGAAAAGTTGCCAAATTCAAAATTCAACGGTTCAAATTTTTTTGCTTCTAGTAAGCAGCCTAGCTAGTCACAAATGCCAGCTCAAGCAAGGCTTTAACTAACTTGTAACTGCTGTTTACTTTTGGTCTACGTACATTGATCTCTCCAGTTCTAAAAAAATGGAGACTCTAATTATTCCAGGATGTACCAAAATAAAACTTATTTTACAAAAAGAAACATGAACCCAGTAAATAACTTTCAAGTTGTGCTATACACTTGCAAGTCGGCAGCATCTCAATTAATTATGCAATATTTTATGCATTTTGTTTGGTAATTAATGGACCGAACCATTTACATGTAATGGACATGGATTCAACCAATTGACTCTCTCTCTCTCTCAGTCTCTCTCTCTCTCTAATTTTTTTTTTGTCTGGTGATAGTTAGTCTGCAGCGAATCTAGCTACTATACTCTAAACTGACTTTTAGTTTTTTTTAGACATGACCTACACGGCTGCTGGAATATCTCACATCGTATCTATATATATCTATATATAATTGCATACCCTTCAAGAACCCAAATACATATACACACCTCAAACCTAATTCACTAGCTTCCCCAAAGCAAACCTCTACACATACTTTCTGTGAAGATGAAGAGATTCAGATTCGGAGACGAAGAAATAGAGGTCGACATAAACCTAGCCCAAGTTCTCGTGTCATTTTCACAAGACAGGTACAACCACCATAGCAGTAGCAGCAACAGCAACACCAGCAGCTGCGATAGCTTCAAGATCGTAGAACGGCCGTCACAGCAGTTCCAGATGCAGACACCGTCATCCAACAGGATGTTCGAGTGCAAAACATGCAACCGGAAATTTCCCTCCTTTCAAGCGCTCGGAGGCCACCGCGCGAGCCACAAGAAGCCAAGGATGTTAGCAGACCATTGCACCGAGGTGCGTGTTAGTCCCACAAAACCACGGGTCCACGGGTGCCCAATTTGTGGGCTCAAGTTCACAATAGGGCAAGCGCTAGGTGGGCACATGAGGCGCCACCGAGCCATTGCTGATGGAATTGAGCAGCAAGAAATCGAAGAAAAGAAGGTAGACGAAGACAGCACGACACTGTGCTTGGATTTAAACCTGGCACCGCCCGGTACTCAATGGCAAAAAATGAGTAGCCTCGGCACTCAGAATGTTGTACATAAGGTTTCTAGTATGGTGGATTGTTTTCTTTGATCTGCCATGACTTTTTTTTTTAAATTATAATTTATTTTATTTATTTTAGGCTCTTGTTGATTGTCATGCATTCTTATGCAGTTTTCAGATTTGTTCCCTATATTTTTTTTTTTTTTTTGGTAGGCCATTAGATTTTACTGATGGGCTGAGGTTTTACTGGTACCTTTTGTTTATTAATTAGGTGATTTACTGATTTTGTAATTTAATTTGGCCGTTACTTTGTATCTTGTTATTATAAAATACTTTTCTTTTTCTTTTTATTTTTTTACTTGTCAAATAATATATTTATATTTCTTATTTTATCATATTTTAGTTGAAATCTTAACTTGGTTAATCAGGAAAATTGAAAACAATATCGATGCAATTTTTGATATCTATACGAAACTACTGTATATGACATGCACTAACTAGGTCCCTATTATATCAGGCGTTATTACAAGGTTCCTTTTGTATTATTGAATAAGGGTTTTTGTTAACTCCAACATTAAGTTTTTCATCAAATATATATGTTTAGCAAGACTTAAACATATGTTTTATGGTAAATAAACAAAGAATCGTCACCATTTATATTAAACATATAAATACTACAGTTCATTGTAATTAAGTTCAAATAAATATATAGTTCTTATAGTCTTATGATGATGCATGTTGAATTGTTGATGCCAAGAAAGAAAATTTCTTTAAGAAAAATATAAATATTTACGTATCAATAAGAAAATTCTTGATATGTAATCTCTAAACAGATAGATATCAATAAGAAAATTCTGGAGCTGTTTGGCAACTCCATTTTTTTTTTTTTTATTTGCAAACTCAGTTACAGGCTTACAGCTTGGAATAGTCAATTCCGTTACTAGGATTAGTAAGCTATGCTGTGGAATAGCATGCTGAATAGTGAATTCCGCTACGTACTCGGACCAATATGTCACATAGCGGATTAACCTTGGAAAGAATAATATGGAATAGTGTGTTAAATCCCCTTTATGCCCTTCGCTCCTTTGTTTATTATTTTTATCTGATTTTCTTGCCTTCACAGAAAATGAAGGAGAGAAATCAAACCCTCTCGTTTAGCCTACGGGCATTGCAACACGTAAATAAAAAAAATAAAAAAATCAAACCCTCTCCTTTCTCCATCGGCCTAAAGTCGAATTCGCATCCTCTGAGATATCTCAAACTTTGCGTGCCTTTTTGCAAAATCTTAACTGTTCAAATACGTTCTGCACAAATAGTACTGCCCCTGTGCTATCCCTGAATAGGCACCGGACGCGTCGGTCACGCAAAAACTGAGATATCTCCACCTGGCACTGACCAATTTGACATCTGATTTGCCTAGTTTTCCGACCTTGTCATTTCTGGTATTGATCGGCTGCTAGCCAGGGTTAAGTAAAAAATGGTTTTGCATGACAAGTCCACTGTTAATTAATTAACTATTTCTGCGTCTGGTATGAGACCTAGTAGGATTAACATACATATATTATTTGACCAAATTTATTCTGGTATGGCTTTTATTCTGATACTTGAATGGGAACCAAGTATATATATTGCAATTACTTTCAATTGTAATACTTATAATAACATTGGATAATATTTCACCGCCTGAAATTATACAAGTAAAAGAAAAAATAAAAAGATGATCATTTATTGCTCAGCATGTGTTACTAATGGCTCAGAAATGTATGTGTTCTTTTTTGTTTCTTTGCAATTTGCATGTGGCTGATAAAAAGTATTCGATGGAGATGTTTGTTCGATGGTTTCATGTCAGATTTTTTTCTTAGATAATATTCAGCTATGTATTTTTTAAATTATAGAAGGCAGGATGGCTGGTAAATTTACACCTTTAGAAGAATATTGTGCTGATTTCGTGCCAGAACCAATGTTAATTATCTTTTCTAATTAATCAGAAAGTACTTAAATTTTAGTTTCTGCTAATGCATGGCATTGCATTTTGCATGGAACTGTGGCTGTTCTGAACTTCATTGAAAAATGCTACTATATCTTACAGTACATAAACTTGGTAGCCACTACCAAGCAATTTCAAAAAAAAAAAAATCTTACAGTACACAAGGATCAGGATCCATGCATGATGCAATTTGAAGAGCCTAATAAGGGATAGAAGAACTGCATGGGGTGTATAATTCCTTAAAATTACCGGGTTAATTAGATGCAATAACATGTTTTGAGGGGGTTTCTGTAATAATTTCTTGTTTAACCGTATTATTCGGCTTAAAGCAGTAATTTTATGCAACATCACATATATATAAAATAATGTTTCTTAACCCTCGGATATATTTTTATAAGATTCATCATCATATTATTGTAAGAAATATAATTTTATCAAACAATATTTTCACTCTCCCAATAGTATAAATAAAACTAACACGTACCCTTCTATACACTATTCAGAGATAGTATTATTCTACTACTATTTTAGGGTATATTTGGTTGGATTGAGAATAAGCTATTTTTTAGATTAGATTATTCAGAATAGCCTATTCAGTGTTTGGTTTGGTTAGAATAGCTAGGATAGTGAATCTAAACTTTTTGTCTTGTTATAATAGACTATTTCTAGAGGTTTTGGAATTTGACTATTCTAATTATAAGACAAATAATAACTATTATTAATTTGACTATTCTAGCTATTCTTATTTGGAACCAAACATATCCTTAATAACTATATATTCCAAAGCTACAAGTGAAATAGTCAAAGAATAAAGGAAAAGTGGAATTTCAAATAGAATTTTATTTCACACTATTATGATCGTGTTAGGTTGAAAGTAGAAAAGTAGAGTAGTGAAAGGTTGAAAGTAGAAAAGTAGCTAGAGTAGTGATCGAAAAGGTGAAAAACAATCGACAATTGAGTCAGTTTTATCTCTTTAAAAATATCAATTCTTATATTTCACCATCTTCGAGGAATAAAAAATTGACTCGTGAGAAAATAGAGGGAACATATTATAAAAAACAGGAATTTAACCATAAAATTTCAAACTCATTTCTACTTTTTGAATTTACACAAAGTAAATCAATTACATTCTAATTCAGCTGAAATAGAAGTTATATTCTTAGGATATGTTTGGTTGGCTTGAGAATAAGTTATTTTTGAGAACAAGTTATTTGATATATAACAGCTAGAATAGAGAGCCAAATTTTATTTGTCTTATTATAACAAATTATTCTCACAAAAAATTAGAATAAGCTATTCTAATAAGACAAATACTATTCTAAAATTATAACCAAACATACCATAATAAATTTTCCTATTCCTCTTGAGCTGAGCAAACCCTAATTTACGAAACGACCTCTCTAAATAGTAAATATCATTGAACTATCTTCGTTCTCCATATATATGCATGAAAATATTCGTCGTCATGTTACCCTTCGTTAATTCCTTCTGACAACCATACCAATAAGGTACAGGTTCATAGAATAACCCGCTCACCAACAGTTATACACCACAACCAGTTTAATTTCAGGTGCTATGCTATTGGTGGCTATATATATATTTCATTTATCCTTATTTTTCTTTTGTATTTGTGTGGTTGTAGAGAAGGTCAATGACCTCGAGCGTATTAATTTACAATGAATTCATGCCTGCTAGAGACTAAATTAAAGTTGTAGACTTTGAACCTACTCTGTTTTTAAATGTTTGGTTTGACTCATGAATTAATAGCCAGCTAACTTTAAATTAATTATACGTCCAAATTCATATATATATATCGAAAGAAGTGCATTAGGCTACTAAATTTCATACTCTCCTGTTATATTAATTAATAATGTATGGTTGTGTCATAAAGAAAAGAGGGTGAAAAAGAAAATATGCGGTGCCACACGAAATAGAATAAAGTCTCAATCGAATCATAAAAAATTTGGACCTATTTCAAATATAGGAAGCTCACTTAAGATTCGTACAAATTTATATTAAACGGACCAGATCTAACCTGGTAGAATCATAGAATCAGGTACCTAACATGATCTGTATTTGAAAATTTGCAGAGGGGGATAAATTCCTCTTCTAAAACCTTTCAATTAATTATCTCCCTTTCGAATCAATGTAAAATTAAGGAAGTTCATTATGTTGAAACAGATTTGTGTAGCTCATGCTAGAAGTATGTATTTATTTATTGTACAGTCAGTATTTAATTCAAAATAATCATGCATATTTGCTTTGGTTTTAATTTAGGTTGTCCAATTTTATATTCTAAAACATTTATTTCTCTCAAGAGAAAGATTATTATTTTTTAGCATATGTGAAAATGGCTTTAAGGTACATGCGCCTGTATATATCTCTTCAAACTTTCATTGTCATATATTTTTTTTATGTACATACCAAATATTTTTCACTGAAAATAATGAATATATAAAAGAGTTGTAGAACTAATAGGGTGTTCCTAAGTTCACCAATAAGTTACTTTGTGAACTCAATTCTAAAATCTATCAAATTAATTTTAAACAACGAATTCAAACAGTTGAAATTCTTCTATCTTACGAGTGATGTGTCTACATACAAAAAATTTAGAATTTTAAAATAATTTTGTATAGAATTTTGACCACTTAACTTTATATTAAATTAAATCGAAACATTAAAATTTTCACATGTAGTCACATCACTCATAAGGTAGAAGAATTTCAATAGTTTGAATTCATTGTTTGAAGCCAATCAGATAAGTTTTAGAGTTAAGTTCACAAAAAATACTTAATAAACTTAAGAACACCCTAATTCTACTCATGAAAGAGTGCTACAACTACCAACGAAAATAAATCTGCTGTGATTCTTTGGGATCGTAGGGACCCTGCAATTCTACATCTGCCCTTTTATTTATTTTGAGAGTCGTGCAAAGAAAATAATTGCTTTTAAGATCCGTAGATTCCACAAAATAGATGGTGAAATTAAAATTACAGAGTCCCTGCGATCCCAAAGAATCGCAGCAGATTTATTTCCACTACCAACTCACACCACAATTCTCTCCATACACCCAAATTATTACTAGCAGTATCGTACCTAACCAAATCCCCACTTTAGAGCATAGTATCGTACATAACCAAATCCCCACGTTAACTAGAGAAGAAAAGAAACGTACCGACGAATCTTGATCCAACAACCTGGTAGCATGCATGGCATGGCGTCAACTTTCCTCAGCTATTAATTCTCCAACTAAATGTATATTTTAACTTTGTAACTATGCCCCCCCCCCCCCCCCCCCCCCCCCCCCCCCCCTTTTTTTAAGGGGGGATTCCATGTATATCCCTCAAAAGTTTTAATATTACGTATTTATCCCTCAAAAATCAATAATTACATATTTATTCTTAAAAATTGTAGAAACTCACATATTTATCCAATCCATTATATTAAACACTAAATTTATATGTATTCCAATTTTACCCTTCTTTTATTTTCCCTTCTAAGATCAGTGTGTTAGAGAACAATATTAAATCGTACCAGTACCAGTACATAGCTGTACCAATACCCTCTTTGCCTGACTAATTTATTTCTCAATAGGAGCTTGTAGCCTAACTAAAGTATCTTGTTCCTCAATAAGTTTGACTAAAGTATCTAATTAGAGCGAAGCCTTCTGACAAATTTATTGTAGCTACTAAAAATATATCAAATTAGAGCTTGTCTTCTTGGCTTTCAGATCCTCATTGCCCTTTAATTGAAAAAAACCCGGTATCTATTGTGTTGTGCAGTTTCTGTTCCTGCATGAAAATAGAAACCGGTATTCCCTATATCCTTCCTTCAATGCCACTGCCATGTGCTATGTATCCCCTTGTTCCTTAACTGCCATATAGCACTTACTGGTACCTAACAAAAAATCATGATTGATACCCAACGTACGTATCAGCCTGGTAGCTAAATTGCAAATTAATGAAGGCTTAACAAGACAACTTCAGCCCTCCGAGAAAGTTTGAGAGAACAGGCGGGGCGGGAGATTATGTTAGCGTGTTTGGAGAGAAGTGGCATGAGGTTTTGGCGCTCCCAAGACTCAACAGATTAAAGGGAGAGAGGAAGAAAGGGTATAGTGGTCATTACAATGTTAATTAATATTGTAAAGTAAATTTTAATATTTAAAAAATATTATTAAATTATTTTTGGAGATATTTGATATATAATAGAGTTAGATTGGAGAAATATGTGAGTTTCTATAATTTTTAAGGATAAATATGTAATTATTGATTTTAGAGGAATAAATACATAATATTGAAACTTTTGAGGGATATACATGAAATTCCCCCTTTTTTTGTAAAATGCTAAGGCATATCGTCAACTACTCTCTGAATTCGGATCTGTAGACATGGCGTGATAATTCGTTAACTTGATTTGTAGACATTTGTACTCTCTGGCCTCTGGGACGTAAATGACAAAATTAAATATTTTGTTGTTAAATAAATTTTTCTACTGCTTTTCCATAAACAAAAGAAATGTTATGTTGTTACACCATAAGGAGTTTCTTTTAATTACACATGCATATTGATGAATATATTTTATTTTATTTGTTTTTGCTCTTGGTTTTTCACGGGTCCCACCAATTGCAAGAACAGGGCTTGCATAAGAATAACAAAAGTGAGGGTTAGCGAGATCATTGGAGCCTACACAGCCATAGATACGGTGTTTCTCCTCAAGTGGACAATAATACACATGATCTCCCCTCAGATGGTATAGCTCTAGTTCTCTAAATGGCCGTGGCAGCTCTGGCGTTTGGCTTAGAAGATACACCTGTAACAGATGTTTAGTGATGTGAAAAAACTTTTTTTTTAATTAAGGTGCCATTTAGAAGTTAAAATTGTATAAGAGAGATCATGTTATGATAAAGGTTTAATCATATATATACTGCATTTATTACGTTACAAAGTGCAAACTATACCCAAAAGTTTCTGATCAAGTATTCAAGTAGTGAGCAACTACCAGCATTTTTCAAAAAAAAAAAAAAAGTATTCAAGTAGTGCCCCCCATTTATAGAGGGGTAGCTAAATGTCAGCCGACATTAATTGAAATTAATTTAAAATATTGCGGGAATAGTCGAGCAACCAATTTGTTCAAATTGCTCTAGAATCACTTAACTGCTTTTCTGGAAATTAGAGGGTGGGCCTTTGGGAACTCTCTACATGTACCCGTCTTATTCAAGAAGACATGTAGTGTAAAAACTTGCTATATCTTCTCTGTTAGAGAACAAAGTCCCTTTTATAACCTCGAGCATGTTCACATCATGTTCATCCTTTTAGTTTAGCCACAAACTCACTATATATTCTGATAAGAAAAACTTCTATGTGAATGGTTGATAATCTTAACTTCAGTTAGACATTTTTTGGTGTGGCGATCTATTAGATGCTGCCAGGGCCTATAACCATGGCAGTGGATGAGTAGAGACGAGAGAGAGGAAAAGAAGAAAGGGGTGAGGGAGGAAGGGTATTTTAGTCATTAATTATTTGGAGTGGCAAAATTAAAAGTTAACTAAGTTTAGAGTGACATTATTACAATTTCTAATTTGGAGATGGCATTTTTCAAATTTGAAGGTTTTGGAGTGGCAAATAACCAATTTTCCTTAAAAAAAATAAAGTATTGACCGAACAAATTTGAAAACCAATTGAAGGAAAATTACATCTTTGCAAGACTTGGCAACTACATTGAAATGCTGAAAAAAAATGTTTCTAAAAAAACAATTGCACGTTATCTTCACAAAATGAAGATGGTAATTAGTAATTACTAAGGCTTATCAATTCACAACAATATAAGAAAGTAGACAAAGTCAGTAATAATTAATAAATGTTGAATATATAAAGAACTGGTCTTTGGTCAAGTGATTACAAATTTATGCAGGGGCAGATTCAGGATTTCTGCTAGGGAGGTGCAAGAAAATAATGAATTGGGTTTGAACAGTTAATCAGGTTCAAATCCATTAGCTAATTGGGTATTAGATAAAAAAAATGCTCTAATTTCTAATTTCCAATGCTTTGATTTCTAATTTTCAACACTCTGATTTCTAATCCTAATTACCAATTAGAATTCAAAAAATTTATCATAACTTTAACTCTAAATTTAACATTAAATTAAATACCAAAAGTTCAGAGAGGGGCAAAGTCGGACCAAACCTATAAATTTGTAAAAAAAATTCAAAATTTAGGAAGGGGCAGTTGCCCCCCTCTAGAATACACTGGGCCCGCCCCTGAATTCATGTAGGAGGTCATAGGTTCAAAATTCGAGTGAAAATCTCTTAAAGATATTAATAATTGGGTAGATTAACCCCTTTCCTTGCAAAAAAAAAATGTTGAATATATATTTCTCTAGAGCTCATGGTTTGATGAATTAATCTCTGACTCTCTATAGCTGGTCAATTAATACTTGAATAGTAGTACTGCTTTTTGGTTGTGAGATCAATACATGCTGTAAACAGTTTGTCAATGTTTAACCAACCAAGGTTGAATCAGCACCCCTACAGTGTTTCTTTTTCTTGTGATTTTGATCTCTTCGTTGAATTATGAGGGAAGAAAATGTCAACACCATAGGATGTCAAATCATATGTGAAATGTAATTAAATTGCTAGAAAAAGCCGAAAAATAAAGTCTAGATGCATTAAACATTTAAGCTGTACTTTATCACCTAGACTAATTGCATTCAATCCAAGCATTTAATCATAGAGATTTTTTTATAAAGCCCGTAGGCAGTTAATTAATATTTGCTGGTTGATGGTAGCCTGGTATCAGGGACAGGCCCAGGTACATTCAGGGGAGGGGACAGCTGCTTCTCCGGATTTCGAGTTTTAGTGGAGATCTAAACGTTCCGATCGGCTTTGTTCCCTCTTGAAAAAAATTTTGCCCCCCCTCTGATTATTTGATTTGTAATTCAGATTAAATTTAAACTTAAAATTAAAATAAATTTCTTGAATTATGATTAATAATTAGAATTATAGGTTATAAAATTAGAAATTATAAGTCAAAGTATTGAAAAGTACAAATTAAAGCATTGTTTTTTATCGAGTATCTAATTAGTTAACGGATTTAAACCCGATTAGTTATTTAAATCCGATTGCCTCCTGATGAAAATCCGAGGTCCACCCCTGTCTGGCACCGTGGTATAATACTACTATTTTAAGGCAGGAATCTGCTCTCGGTCCCATGATTTAACTAGTTCAACTTAACTGGTCTATCAAAAGAAAAGGTTAGAAAAATTAAATGCTTACATCAAATGAAGAGTTGAACAAATAAATTCTAATAGTTAATCTGTATCTACATCATTACTTCATTACGTGTGTATTTATATTTCCAATTTGTAATCTTTTCAGTTTGTTTTGTACATTATCAAGATATTGAGAAAATGAAATTGAAAAGTAGGGGTGCTTATTTTCCAAATAAATCGACATTTTAATTTGATAAAAAGCAAATTCAAAAAAGTAAAACTTGTCTGAGCCAACCTGATCTGAATTCGAGCTTTAGTCGTTTCATTTCTTCCGTGTTTAACAATAGGTCGTAATTGACACACAGCATATCCTTTTATGTTGACACTTCAAAATGAACAATTAGAATTGCATGTGCGCAAACTACAAAAGGACCAAAACGTACGAAATTGAATTCACCTCGCTTGAAGTTTACTACAAAACAGCACTCATTGAAAGACCAAAAGAAAAAAGAAAAAAAAAAGGGAAAGATAAACGCAGTGCACACTTACCTAAAAACACTGCTGTCACCGGTGAATCCTGAATGGCAAAAGAAAACACAAATACTAAGGAGATTCACCAATTGCAAAAACTACTACATCACATAAAAACCAAAAGTAGTTGTTGCAAAAGAATTGGAGTTTAGTGTAGAAACTACAAGCACAAGAAACGTATAGTCATAATAAGATTCGAGTACAAGGAATGTGATTTCCCTATAGCATGCAAATTAGAACAACAAATAGTGTGTCACATTTTAACCATCATATCCAATCATCGCTCGGTTCTTTAACGTTTCTTAAGAACCACAGCAAGCTGATCTTGTCGTAGCTGTAGTCTCGGCTGCCCCTTGGTCTGGTTTATTAATCTTAATGGTCTTTTCCTGAAAGCACATGAAAAATATGAAAATCACCATTTCCTAGTGTAATACTTTCAGGCTTTCTACCATACACCTTACAAAAATAGGAATTTACAAAGACCCCTTCCATTCATTATCTCTAAAGCAAATCAATTTAACCGTATACAAACGTAGAGAAGGATTAATAGCTAGTTTGCATGGAAATCCAGCAGAAATTAACAGGTCACGGCATCAAAAACACGGTTTCTCCCTGGATGGGTGTGCACTACAAGAGAGAGAGGACTGCAAAGATTTCAAAAGAAAAGAGAGAGAGGGGAGGTCCGGCCCCCAGAAATACTGGCATATGAGATAGCTCAAGAGAGTGAGCTATGGAGACAATACTGTTGAAAAATTGTTTTTTTTGTTTTTTTGGAAATTTCTGTTTTTATCCTCCTCTTCAATTTTTTATGGTGATTGTTTTTTTGCTGTTTTTTAGGCTATTGGGTACTTAGAATGGTCATTGCATGTAACCTATGTGGAAGGTGCATGATTGAGTTGTAATGAGACTGTTTAAATTTTTCTAATACACGTTGGCAGCATCTGCCAATTTTTCAAAAAAAGAACAGAGAGAGAGAGAGGGAGAATGGGGCAGTAGCACAGTTGGCTAGGAAAAGTTTCTAGGGCTGTTGGATGCCCAAAGGTCGAGGGATTGAGCCCCTCACAACCTTGCAGCCTCTGCGAAGATTTCAAAGAGAGAGAGAGAGAGCAGGGAGGGGGGACATCTGACTAGACCTGAAAAACCTAATAACACGAGAATATTGCGAATACTTAAGCCTGACTATGACCTAACTGGTATAATACCAAACACCTTAAGCAACTTCAGCCTGATCAAATTGAGATCCAAGATTAACTTACACTGAAACAAATTTATTTACTTGAATCTAAAACCATGTTTGACCCAGCTCAAATCATACAGCCTGTCAAGAGAGACAAAAATAAAAGGTCATACCTCAGGTTTAGCATCCGAATCAGCCAGCCTCTGCTTGATATCTCTAGCTATAGAAAAGAACACCTGCTCCACATTTAAATTTGTCTTTGCACTCTGCATACAAAAAAAAAATGAAACAATTCAATATAATAAAATGGAAAAGAAAAATAGGGTAGAACTTGCTGAATTATAAGGACGCGTTGAAAATTGGTCTCTATTGTTGTATTGCTGTTCAACTCCGCCTATGTAGTTTCTACGCAGCCTGTCCCAAGCCAGGGAAAAGGAGGAGGGTTCATGATAGACTTGGCGAGCCAGCAGTAAAAAAACAGCCTCTTTATTGAAATAAAACCCTCACGAATTTGGCAGTAGTACTAGGATGGGTGACCTCCTGGGTAGTCCCTGTGTTGCTGATTCCGGTTGGGTTTCATTTCTAGCCTACCCCAACTTGTTTGGGAGTAAAGGCTTTGAAGAAGAAGAATTGTTGTATTGCTGTTCAGTGCTTCACACCTGGTGCTCATATGAACCAGGTACAGATCAAGTAAATAATTCCTGTTACAATTCAAAATATATGTAAAAGTAAATTGCTTACAGTTTCAAAAAATTTAATGCCATACTCATCAGCAAGAGCTTGCCCCTTAGCAGTTGGAACAGCCTGCATTTCAAAAAAAAAAAAAGAATAACCAGAATAAAAAATATAATCAACAATCCTAAAATACGCCTCATAACAAAATAAATAAACCAAACAAATGAAACCCACCCTTTTGCTTTCGTCCATGTCAGCTTTGTTGCCGACCAGGATTTTGTTGACATTGTCAGAAGCATGTTGTTCAATGTTCCTAATCCAGTTTCGAATGTCTGCATAGTCACATAGGTTCAATTAGCAAACTATTTCTTCAGAAAAATGCAAATAAATAGGTTGTAAAATCCAAAAATGTAAAGATATTATCAAGAGAAAGCAGCACTGTTGAAAGACGACTCGTCAGTCACATCATAAACAAGCAAAATTCCCATGGCACCTCTGTAGTAGGCTGCAATGAAAAGAAAATCTTAGTTAGCCAACATCTAATTTAAACACACCAATTTAAATGTTGCACTACAGTCTGCAGAAATGACCTATGACCCATACAAGATCTAAGTATTGCTAGCAAATTGAACATAACAGGCTGAAAAAAAAAATTGGTACTAGTATAAACTGGTAGAATAATACTGTGTTGCTACAAGCATGTGCCTGGGCCAAAGGATCAGAACTAATCATGCCTGAGTTTTGTATTTATTTCCTTTTACCGGTTGTCACATACTTGTGTTAAACACTAGAAAATAAAAAAATTGAATATATTTACATAAAAGAGGAACACGTACCAGTAGTAATAGTTCTGAAACGTTCCTGGCCAGCCGTGTCCCAAATTTGAAGCTTGATGCGCTTGCCATCCAGCTCAATTGTTCTAATCTTGAAATCAATTCTACAAACAAACAAACAAACAAAATCGATTGAAATAAACACCGACAAAAAAGAAAAAAGAATACTAGAAAGAATTGATTAGAAACTACACACCCGATAGTGGTGATGAAGCTGGTGGTGAAGGATCCATCGGAGAATCGCAAGAGAAGGCAACTCTTACCAACACCTTGAGTCAAACAGAAGCACAAGTATTATTCAGTTCAACATGAATCTAGCATACTAAATTAGAAATTATTCCCCAAATCAACTTATTCAACTTTTTCAACTCCACTAATATGGTTTTAAATGTACAGATTGCTCTCAAATAAACTCAAATCCAATATGCCCCAGGGTCCTCAATTCTGTCTATAAAATCCCCGCCTAAGCATTAAGAGGTGGTCATTTCTTGACCTAATAGTTTTACCAATGTACTGAGAAGAAACCGTTCTAGTGGTCAATCAAAGAGAATGTTATCTCGACTCGAATTGATAACAAAAATGTACACGAGGAATAATTTTTTTAATTGGCATGATTCAAATAGATTAATCCAAAAATAAGATTCCTCAAATTTGATGATTAGTAATAGCGCAATTATCCTAAAATTCTAACAGGATCCACTATAAGCTACTCAAATGGTACAAAAATCCATCGATTGAGAGTCAAAATCGAAAAAAATAGGCATTAGACAACAAAATAATTCACAATCCATACCGCTGTCACCGATCAGGAGGAGTTTTATGAGGTAATCATAATCCGCTCTAGCACGCGCAGGTGGTGCCGCCATCGCAAATCAATTACTAAATCAAAAGATGCACGACAACCCTCGATCTAATAACAATCCCTCGCTCCTGAGCTGAAACTCCAGATCAAACCAAAGTCAAACTACAGATCGAATCGATCGATCTACGGATCGACCAAAGAAAAGGGGAGCAAAGATTGATTGAATCGGAGAGAAGGAAAAAATGAGTGTACCGTACAAGGGATGTAAAGGGGTCGTGAGATGGCACGTCGATTGAAACGGTCTAAATAACTTTATTTTAAGTCTAAGATTTGCGAACACAAGCTGTAATAGTTTGATCGATTCTTACACAGATTTTCTGAGTCCCCATCAACCTCTACATTAACGCACCATTTGAGTTTATCTTCTTACCGTCCGATCATAATTCGGTATGCACAGGACTCTTTAATATTCGTGCGGATTTACATTGAACGGTTTCGATCTAAACATAAAATTGGAGTTAACTCAGTGGATACGAATTCAGATTTTGTTGCAATAGCCTGTGTCGACCTCTTTCTTTTCTTCTCTTCGATCGAAACTAGATCGCTTCTCTCAGTCTCAGGTCCCAACGAGATCGAATTCGCTGTATCATCTAAGAATTACTAAAATTTTGTGTCGATGCTAGTGACACAAGGGACCTACAAAATTTTCTATTTGTTTTGCGTGGTTGTTCGGATGTCCCACATGTCAGTAAAAGACAATACAGTTTTACGTTCTGCGCGGCTTTATCAAATTAGGTCTTTAGTCTCAACGCGGTTTGATCACCGCCCGGTGCATTTTGAAGTTATTGTTTTAAGCACGCAATGCTTTATACTAATAGCTGATGTGGCAGTATTTTATTGGTGAAAACCATTTTCTTCCTTCAACTTCCAGGCATTAGTATTAGTGCGTGAGAAACAAGCACTACATTTTGACCAACTTCTTTTTATCTTTTATCCATTTTCACAACTTAATGGCTAATTACATGATGCCAAGTGGAATAGAATTTTTCTCTTTTTTTCTTTTGTAAGATTAGTTGCATTAAGAAAGAAATATGATGCTATTTCTTTTGAGAAAGAAATATGATGCTATTTCTTTTGAGAAAGAAATATGATGCAGGCGTTATTAAGCGCAAAAAAAGAAGAAAGAAAGTTGTAATTAGGGAATTCCAGCTGCCAACTTACATATCAGGTTATACCTATAATAGGCCATAGGGGCATCATCAATAGATTATAAAATTGTAAGAATGTCAACAAAAAAATTTATAAAGAAAAATTTGTAAAGACGAGATTGTCAAAACAAAAGCCTTCCTGCCTTGGGCCCAATTCCTGACAATTCGGGCCTACTTTGGTATTTTACCAAGTGGGTGTCTACAAACATGGATTGTAATGGGTATCCTCTCAAATACACACAGGTGTTGGTATAATGGTATTTTTTTTTTTAAAGGTTTGGTATAATGGTATATTAATTTCATGTGTCATTATAATCAATTAAATGTGGTTTGAAAGAATTTTGATATGATTTCATTATTAAAATTATAAATTTGTTCATTTTCATGTTGATTTGCATTTTTTTTTCTTTAGCTAACACAAGAAGCCAAAAAATACATATATATATTAATTATTAATCCACTCCGATAAAATGCAAATTCAAAAATTATGGAAACTATTTTCAAACTCAAAACAAGTTTCTCTCCTTAAAAGACCTCCTCTTAATGCCTGGAACATTTAGTCGCAGTATAAAACAAAATCACCTATTAATTAAGTACCTTCCAAATTACCTTTACAAACCAATCCAACCATGGAATGTATTCAGTATGGAGGTAAGAAGCGCCACGTCTTCAACCAAGAAGAGAACCAACCCGACCCGCAACGCTTCTTGGCATGTCATATGCTTCCTTCATGCCTGTCTCCTTCCGTTACCCGGCACAACAAACTGAAGCACCCCTTCCTCCTGCCGGCGTGTGCAATGAAAATTGGTTCATTCTTCTTTCGTAACGACAAGAAGCACCAACACTCCCATACTGAACCGGTGATCGGTACCTTATTCGGGGAGAAAACTGAACAGGGACATCTTCATTTGGTGATCCAAATCGAGTCTACATCACCACCTCTCGTTGTGCTTGAACTGGCCTCAAGCACCGACTTCTTCATGAAAACCATAGTCAATGAACCGCTGCACTTCTTTCTGACATGTGTCAAGAAATATACCAGTATGTCGATCTGGGAGGAGTGGAAATGGACAGAACATGCCAACGGTCGATCCATAGGTGATGCATTGCGATTGATCAGTGAGGTGACGAATCTTGAGTTTCTTGAAGTGATTAAGCATGTGACATGTGGAACCGGTGTGATACCAGATTATGAGGATAGGGGGCTAAAGGGGGAAATGTTTTACATGCGTGCGAAATTTGAAAGGATGATATGGTCGTTTGATGCCGAGTCACTTTCCATGGTTAGGTCAGACAGCATGGGTTGCGCAGATATCAGCATCTGTTTTAGTAGGGTTTAAGGAATTTCTAGTATTTATTTTCCTTTTTTTCTCTTTTCCATTACTGTTCTGTTCATGGTTCTTGCCTTCTTGGTTTTGTTTGGATTGTTAGTAGATAAGTTGAACATGGGGATCTGAGTTTTGAAGTTAGTAAACTTCTTATTGTGTTATTATGATCAAATAAACTTTCAAACAACATCTTGTTCTTCTTCTTTTCATTTTGTTTGTATTAATTATCTGATACTAACTTATGAAGGAATGTGGAAGTTTTAGGATCTACTTCCACATGTTTAATCATCTTAAATGCTTGCGATATGATATCGTGGCTCAGGGCGAATCCATATATATTGAATTGGGATCAATTGACCACCATTCATTTTCAAAATTTATGTGCATATACATGATTTTATATATAGTTTAAGAGTAAAATGTTATGAGTATTGTAAAATTGACTTCCATACATAGCATGAAAATTTTATATAATTGATCCGTAGCTTGAAAGTGATAGGAAACTCGTATTTGTTGGCAGTTGATAACTGAAGCTCATTCAGAGAGAGGCATTAAATCTGAAACACAATACCTATAGCATGGGTTACTAGCATGATTTTGCAGATAAAATCGAAGTTTTTCACATACAAAATGCAGTATTCTGTTAAAACCTGTGTACCTTTTGGTTTGCGTCCAAAGTAGTTGGGACTTGGAGCTTGGTTGTGAAAGGTACAACTTTGTCCGAATTAATTTTAAGGTATCAGTGATTAAAGATAAAATGTATATTGTATTGATACAGTAAATAATTTGTTTTATAAATTTATATAATTGCCTAACAGAATATGTACAAATTTATTGCCTAATGATTATATCAAATGTTTTGAGAGTCACTCAATTATTTTTTAACATAAAGGGCAAGTGTTGCTGGAAAAAGGATGAATCTACATTAATAGAAACAAATTTATGATGTGTATAAAAATAATTTGAAATAATACAATTATACAAAGATAAAGAAACAAGTACATTGTATAAACTTTGTTTTTTAACCGTAGCCAATATATCATTTATTCGGAATTAAATGTTACTGCAGAAACAATTTTGTTGGAAAGCAAGTACATCTTATTATATTTCAGTAAATCTTCTCTACTACAAACCCATGCAGTTTCAAAATTTAAATTTGAAGATATATTAATATTATAATAGGAGATCAATCTTTATTTCAATTTGAATGGCAAACGTCGCCGGAAAAATATTCAAGTAACAAGAAGAAAAGTTGATGACGGTATCTTCTCTACAATAGACATTCAAAAGAAAATAACACTATAGTTTTAGTTATTAGCAGCAGCAACAGCAACAAAGCTTTTAGTCCCAACTGGTTTTAAACAAGTCGGGATAGGTTAGAAATGAAATCCAACTATAATCTTGAGGAGGATTTCATTTCCATAAAAAGATTGTATTTTATGCTGGTTCACCACGCCTATCACAACCCTCCTTTTTCCTGGCTTTGGGACAGGTGGTGTAAAACAACACATGAGTTACAATTGAAAGTATAAAAATTTGAGAGCAATTTGAAACAATTTGAACAAGACACAAAATAATTTTAATGTCGCAAGCACAGACAACCTGGTATAGGTTGCTGGTATTATCTGCCAAGATTGCAACTTGCATAGAAGCCGCCGCTCACCAGAGGGTTACTGTAAATTTTGTCAGAAACTGATAAGAGTACATGCAGTTACCTGTTTAGCCCCAAAAAAGAATCAGCAAGAGATTTCATACATTCAAAATCAAAGAGGGCAAAGGCATATGACAGACAAACAGAAACCAAACAAAGGATTTATGTTTGACTCAAAAAGAGTTTATAAAAGAGTCAGAAAACATTCAACATCTCTCTACCCAAGAACAAAAAACCCTACAACAATCAGACTTCCAGTAGGACTGCATATAAAAATGCACTAGTAATACGAGGCAACTCTGTGTTTACCCGTTGGGTGCTCACACCAGCAATAAATGTCTACTGTAAATTACCTAACATGTACGACCACAGAAGAGCCCGGGAACAATAAAAGAACATCAAAGTTATTGTAAATTAAAACTAACAAAAGTTACTAACACCAACAAGAATCTAAACAACGAACACATACCATATTACAATAAACTTTCAAATTAGAACACAGGAAGAGAGAAAAAAAAATGTTAATCAGTCAAATGTTCCCCTTCTCTACTTCAACATTTACCCCTTGAAACAACCTAAACAAACACTCCACAAATTTAACGCATACAAACATCGATGAGGACAGACCCACAACTGAACTCTTAACCCTTGGTTTAGGCCTTCTTGGGGGATTTGGTAGTGGCTTTGGAAGGAGATTTCGACTCCTTTGGAGATTTGGGAGTATTGCTTTCCTTGCTACCAGATTTCTTTGGCAAAAGCACAGGGTTTATATTTGGTAGCACCCCACCGTGAGCAATTGTGACACCTTTTAAAAGCTTTCCTAACTCTTCGTCATTTCTGATGGCAAGTAAGACATGGCGAGGTATAATACGGTTCTTCTTGTTATCACGAGCTGCATTTCCTGCCAACTCCAGTACCTGTCAAGTATTAATGTATTGAATACCTTCAATCTTCAGGAGGATTGTGCAATAAAAACCTTTGCAATTTTGGCATTTACAAGGCTCAGTCCCGTGTTTCGGCAATAACACTAGATAAATAAATTCAGCTTTATGTATCCTAATCAAGTTATCTTTGAGCCTATAACGAGAATAAGGTTTAAAATGAGGATAAGTAGAGGTGCAAAAGCAAAAGCACAATTTGGATGCAACTTAAAACTTCATAACTGAGTCCCAAGTCTAACATTAGATTACATCAAGTCCGAGACAATTGATAAATAGAAAATTGAGCAAAATTTGATTAATATCTGGCCAGATCTGTTATGGTTATGAATCTAATTTGCAGCCTTGTTGCTAGCAACATAAGCTTGATCAATTAATTGAAGGGGTTAGACAAATTCATCGAGGAAAATCATCTGTTTATATCATTTGATTTTATTTTTAGATGGTTAAATGGTTGAAGTATCATAAAGTCTATATTATAATAGTACAGTTAACATGCAATGAAAGAAGCCATTGTAATCTCTCTCGCTAGTCGCTATTCCCTATCTTTCTATTGCTAACCTTAACCTTAGCATTTCTCCAAAATCTAAATTTCCTGACCTATTTACTCACACAGGATTGCCTAGCTGGCCTGTTTTTTAACATCAAGAGTACAACAGAATCACATGCTTAGAACAAAACTAAAATAGAGACATGCATTAGCAATTTAGCATCTTTTAGCCATGAAACTGTGAAACCACAGATCGATTTCCTGATCCCAGACTCCATTTTTTCGCCTGTTATATACAGTACTTCCAACTGAACACAAGCTATTTCACGAATTTACTAAACCTCGAGGGCTTTCCTGATAAATTAATTCTCAAAAGAAAAAAGTAAACTAAACCAATTACAAGGACTAAGTGAGAAATATACCTCAGCGGCAAGGTACTCCAGCACGGCGGCGAGGTACACCGGAGCGCCGCTTCCGACGCGCTCGCTGTAGCGACCCTTTTTAAGGTAGCGACCGATACGACCGACAGGGAACTGTAGCCCGGCTTTAACGGATCGGGTCACCGGCTTCTTCTTGGGCCCACCACCTTTCCTCCCTCCGGCTCCTTTCTTCACCTTGGCTCCTTCCATCTCTCTCTCCTTCCTCTATTTCTTTTTTTTTTTTTTCTAAGAAAAAAATCTCTCTCTTCTCTGTGTCTTGGTGTGTTTTTTTAGAGAAGACTAGTGGAACGGACAAGAAGCGGATCGAGAGAGAGAGTGTGTGTGTGTTTTGTGGATCGGGTGGATTTAAACCGTTGGATCGGGACCGATCCGTGGGGAGGGAGATCAACCAATGAGGTTTGAGCGTGAGGAAAGCTTGACGACTGTACTTGGATCATACCGTGCAATATGCAACTGAAATGGTATATTCGGTTGGTAGGAGCAGTCTTCTGAATAGCTAGTTATCACGCAGCTATAGTGGTTTTGGACCTAAAAAACTAAGCTATGGAGTAAAATTGTACTAATCGAGTTACTGCCGCTATAGCGTTAATAGTGGTCCGCTATGCTACATGGGCTTATGATTATGCAATTTTAATGAGCCTCAATGTCCAAATGATGCTTTTTTTACTTTGTCAAGCTATATCAATACAATGGAACATGTGCGGGCTATATTGTTATATCAATTAAATTTTATATCATGTATTAATATATGGTAGTGGTATATTTTGAATATAAAATATATCGATAGTTTTTGAATTATGGATATTTTGAATGACAATTTGAACTTTGTATCGGTTCAATATGAATATTAGAACTTCTTAATCAATTTGGTATTTTTTTTTCTTGATGAGACATGTTTACTATTAGTAGAAATATAAAATATAATTTTTGAAATAAAAAAACGCTATTTATGATAGCTTTCGCTATAGCTGCGCTATTCGCTAAAGCTTTTTTTTTTGTCTCCCCACTATGTTGCTATAAACGCTATTTAGAACCTTGGATAGGAGTATTGTAAATAAAGATATACATTTATTGGACGGATATATACTGTTTGGTGATTAATTACTAATTAGTATCTGACTGATTAATTAGATTTTGTATATAATTTAGTGTAATTATTTTAATAAATGAATAATTTTGTGTAATTATTTTAATAAATGAATAATTTTGTGTAATTATAATAATAAGGCTATGAAACTACCGGTAGCTAATTGATATATCTGTTACTCCATTTTGAGGCATTTGATTTGCTTTGAAATTCGTGCTAGTGATTAGGCCTTAAAAAATTAACGGAGACGGAATACACCTCTCCTCTCTTCTCGTTAGTGACTTTATTCATCTACCGATCCTTCTCCCTCATGTTGTCATTTCTCTCTGTACGCGTAACCCGCCAAAACCCTGTCTCTCTCTCGCGTCTTTGTTCTGTCTCTCTCATTCGATATCGTGTCAGGCTCGGCTCACTCCAGTGACCGTCTCTCTTCCTCCTTACAAAGAATTAAAAAGTACCATGCATGTAAGTCTCTTCCCCTCTCCCTCTCGCTGTGTTGAAATATACTAAATTGAAATGAAGAATTTTTAGTTGAAAATACCAATAAAACTCTTTTAACGGATACAAATATTTTGTTATATTTATAGATGACTTCTCTAAAACAACTTGGTTATATTTATTAAAAAATAAAAATAAAGTGTTTTCACAATTTTTAGATTTTTATAACTTCATAAGAAATAAATATGAAGCAAAAATTAAAACTTTTAGATCCGATAATGGAACGGAATTTATAAACCAAAATTTCTCAATTTTTTTCAAAGAAAAAGGGTTTTGCATCAAACAACATGTGTCTATACACCCGAACAAAATGGTGTTTCCGAAAGGAAAAATAGACATTTGCTTGAAATGACTCGGGTACTTTTATTTCAAAACAATGTACCAAAATCTTATTGGTCGGATGCCATTCTTACCGCAACATATTTGATTAATAGATTGTCAAGTGCTAATTTAGATTATAAGAGTCCATTAGAAATTCTTTACAAAAGAAAACTCAACATTGAGCATTTACGGATTTTTGGTTGCACGTGCTATGAACACAAAAATAAACAAGACAAGCGGGATTATACCTCAATTAAAGCAATTTTTTTGGGTTACTCATCACAAAAAAAGGGATACAAATGTTATGACCCAATAAATAAAAAATTGTACATCTCTAGAGATATAACTTTTTTTTGAAAATGAGCCATATTACAAAGAAAAAAGTAATGAGGAAAATATTGTAAAACCTCTTAAATTTTTTGCATTGCCTCATCTTAACTCACCAAGAGAAGAGGTAAGGCCGATAGAAAATGAGGTTGCACATGAATATAAAACCGAAAATGAAAATGAAAGTGTAAATGATGAAGAAATAGAGGAAATGTCTTCAAGTGAGGAAAATGGAAATGTTGAAGAAGCACCTTTGAGAAGGTCAATTCGAACAACACAACCCTCAATGAGGCTAAGGGACTTTATAAACTACAAGGTACAATATCATATACAAAATTTTATTACATATGGTAATGTATCCTCCAACTATAGAACCTTTTTAACCTCAATTGAGAAAGGACAAGAACCAAATCAATATGAGGAAGCCATGAAAAATCCCGTGTGGAACAAAGCCATGAAAGAAGAGTTGAAAGCTCTTGAAAAAAAATAAAACTTGGATAATTGTTTAATTACCAAAAGATTAAAAACCCATAGGTTGTGAGTGGGTATACAAAATTAAATACAATAGCGATGGTACTGTAGAACGGTACAAAGCTCGCTTGGTTGCGAAAGGGTACACGCAAACTTACGGTATAGACTATTATGAAACATTTGCACCCATAGCTAAAATGAATACCATAAGAATTTTATTTTCTATTGCGGTAAACCAAGGTTGGAAATTGTACCAAATGGATGTTAAAAATATTTTTCTTCAAGGAACACTTGAAGAAGAGGTATATATGTCCTTACCTCCCGGTCATGAAAAAGAAAAAAATTGTGATTTAGTTTGCAAATTGAAGAAATTAATTTATGGATTGAAGCAATCTCCAAGAGTATGGTATGACAAACTAAGCACTCATTTAATTTCTTGTAATTTTAAAATTAGTAGTGCCGATCATTCTTTATTTACTAAAATTGAAGAAAATAACACTACCATTATCATAGTATATGTAGATGATATTATAATCACCGGAAATAATCAAGAAGAAATTAAAAAGATAAAATTTCAATTAAGAGAAAAAATTTGACATCAAAAATCTTGGTTATTTAAAGTATTTCTTAGGAATAGAAGTAGCTTACTCAAAAAATAGATTATTTATTTCTCAAAGAAAGTACGCTTTATATTTACTAGAAGAAACTGGAAAATTAGCATGTAAGCCGGCCTCTGCACCTGTTGATAGCAAATGTAAATTAAATAACGAAGATGGGGATATTTTAGAAAATATAAATCAATTTCAAAGACTTGTTGGAAAATTAATCTACCTCACGGTAACCCGACTGGACATCTCATTCTCGGTTAGTCAAATTAGCAAGTTCATGCATGCTCCAAGAACACCACATTTGCAAGCAATTAATAGAATTTTGAGGTACTTAAAAGGAACCCCCGGTAAAGGTATTTGGATGAAAAATAACAATTCTAACGATTTATGTGGCTATTCCGATGTAGATTGGGCCGGAAGTTTTGATAGAAAATCAACAACTGATTTTTGTACATTTGTAGGCGGGAATTTAGTCACATGGAAAAGCAAGAAACAAAATGTCGTAGCACGATCAAGCGCTGAGGCGGAGTATCGAGCCATGGCATCAACCGCGAGTGAATTAACATGGATCAAGTAACTCCTCGCGGATATGGAAATAAAAATCTGAGATCCAATTAAAATGTTTTGCGATAATCAAGCGGCTCAACATATTGCATCTAATCCGGTGTTTCATGAGCTAACTAAGCATATTTAAGTGGATTGTCATTTTATCCGAGAAAAAATCCAATCCAAAGAAATCGAGACACCATACGTAAAAAGTGAAGATCAATTGGTGGATATTTTTACAAAAGGTTTAGAGCCAAAACTATTTGAAGAAAATGTAATCAAGTTAGGATTGATTAACATCTACACGCCTAACTTTGAGGGGGAGTGTTGAAAATAATGAAGCTTAGGATCCAATTAACCTTAGACCTGTTAAGGATTTACATCATTGGTTACTTTTAGAAATAAAAAGAGCAATAAATACCTCCACCTTTATTTAGAATATTACTGTTGTATAGGCACTCATTAGGATTAGAAATAGGCAGATGTTACTTTTTTTTCTTTTTTAGATATAAATAGGCTACATTGTAACAGCTTCAACTAAGAATGAAAAATTACAATTTCTCGTTCATCTCTCTGTCTCAAACTGATAAAATTCAACAAAATCAAACCAGAAGCCTATAATTTACCCACATTGAAGACTCTGATCTTGACGGGGATAGCTTTAGATGATCCATTGGTACAAAATGTCTGCTCAGAACATAGGGTCATTCAAACTATTGTTCTTACTCTTTGTGATCTGGATATATCAGAAATTTCGTCTAAAGTGTTGAAGAAATTAACCATTGACAAATGTTCTCAGTCAAAAACATGGAAAATTTCTTGTCCCCATCTCTGTACTCTTATCATTGAGTCACATGATGAAACTGCAAGGTTTGCACTTTGCAATTTGCAATCCCTCGAGTTCGTTAAGATTTATATGGATTTGGACAAGATCCATGGTGATCCAAACCTTTTGAGAAGTCTTTCCAATGTGAAGCATCTAAATTTTGGATTATGGGTACTAAGTTCAAGGTATACTTTCTCTTACTATTTTAATGAAAAATTTATTGGTTGCTAACCATGTTGGTTTCTTAATTAAGGTGATAATATGTGTCATAAATGACATGACAGACAAAACTGGAGAAAGAGATTTCTCAGTGTGGAACCTTAATGAACTTGAAGGAGTTAGATATTTACTACAGGGGTTTAATAGACGATATCGATTTTATAGTTGATATTCTCAACCACTCTTCGTCTCTGGAGGTTCTCAGTTTACAACCATACCAAGTAATTGTTAGTGTAATAATCTAGAAGTCAATAATACGATAATTTATCATAAAGCTTTGTTCATGAATTGGATGTTTAATTATATATCATTTTGTTGCCTTGAGTATTATTGTATTATGGATCATTTCGAGTTCATGACTGAAATTGTAAAACTCTATAATTAAGATGATATATACTCTTAAGAAGTCACTAACCAAGGTAATTAGCAAGAATACTAATTAACCGTTACTAGGTTAGTATGTGGATTAAAAGATGGTTAAGTTTTACAAACCATTGACACGAGATGTCATTTTAATCACATAGATACATGTTCTAGGAACATGATATTTGACAGACCCCGAATGAAACATTAAATAGAATTGTGTTCGTGTCATTAATGTTTTCATTCAGTGTTAAGGTCTAAAGTATGAGGTATTCATCTTTCCTACTAAGAAATGTATATGTGTGATTGTTATCAAACACTGTCGGTAAAATGCAGTTATAACGGTAGCTCTTCGGTATACATGGCTTAGCTGAGGTAGTGATGGTTTACCAAAAGTACTATTGTCCCTCGTATTTTGTACGAGCTATAGCATCACTGGGCCCCTTGGTAGAGTTAGATTATCTGCATGCGGTATAATTACAAGAGTAATTATATTTGATAATCTGCTCAAGATCAAGAAAAGATTAAGTTAGCAAGGATGACACACATCTAGCTTGAAACTGATCTAATAGCTATGTGACAAAAGAACTGACACAAGTAAATTGTTTACTGGATCGTGATATTGTACTGTACAGCATCATCTGTGTAATTGGATGGTCATGATGCATTTTGCCAGATGCCTCTCATGATTATAGAAGTTATAACAGTTTTAATTCTATTTACCAACATAACACAGATCCTATTGGGTCACACCATATAGGAGTTAATCGGATAATCTTATTGTGATTGATTATAAATTGGTTATGATCAATAGTAAGATGGTTATAATTAATTATACGTGTTATAATTAAATTATAAATGTCATATAAGATGACAAGCAAAAACAACGGTTAATTTATAAACGTACACGGTACATTGTATAAAAGTTACCGAAACAACAACTGCAAAAAATATAATTGTTCAGAATAATTATATGGATATTGATTTCGACCAAGGGCATTTTGGTCTTTTCACATGTCATCCTTATCCGCATGACACGTCATCATCCTTATCCGCATGACACGTCATCAGTCTTATCCAGATGACACGTCATCATGACATGTCATCATCCTTATCCACCCGAGGGTATTTCGGTCATTTGGCAACCGCCATATAACCCTATAAATAGGGGTGGAGGGGTAGAGAGAAAAACCACTAATTCACGTGTTAATCTGATTACTTTGTTAATTGAAATTTCTCTCTTTCTCGGTTTCTCTCCCAAATAGTGTTTCGGTTGAGAAAAAAAAGTTATACGTAGTTGACGCATAATCTTGCGAGTTGTTGTGAAGTATATTTACGGGATCGATGAATAGTGTTTTCCCGAATTTCGCGGTATGTCAGTTTTGCTTATTTGTGAAACTGAGTAACTGAAAATTCGTGTTTACGGATTTTCGTCTTTTTCTTCGTGAATAGTGTTTTTGCATAATTCCGCGGTTTATAGTATTTCTGGCAAAAGAAATAAATCGCTCTCTGGTTAGTCCTGGTGGATAACCTATAGAGGCACCATACGTTTGGTGCTCCGAGTAGAATCATTCCCGTGATGTAGCTCTACTCGCTCGATCTGCATTCCAATTGTGATTTGGAAACAAGGTATAAATATGTTATATTAATCTATTTAATTGGTAAGTAGATTAAAGTTTTAGAAATCAATCATGGAGTAGATATGTAAAAGGATTAAATTGGGTTTTGATGCCAAAGGAATACTGAAGGTGGACCGCCTTGGAAAGTTTCCTGACATGCCCCGTTTAATCCTTGGCTTAAGTTAGAAGTAAAATTTTTGTTTTACGTTCTTTCTGCAGCTTAAGTCTAAACGGGTTTTGGTTACCCTGAAACCCAACAGTAATGTCTCATCTCATCTCCTCGACTCCTCCCTTCCTCTCTCCCTCAGTTTTTATTTTTTATGGACTAATTTAATTTCTTTTACAAATATGGAAGCTGCAGAAATGTCAACCAAAAGAAGAGCTAAGCCAGAAGGGATTGGAAAAGAGTAGAGATGTGTTATCCAAGCGGGAATACCTTAATACGGTTAGGATTGTAAAACCAAAACGACAACCTGATATGGACGTACGGCGACTGATGAACAAGCTGCATAATCATATCAAAACAATTGGTTTAGTTCACATAATCGGCTGATGTTTCAATATTTTTTGTAAATTTTTTATGTTTTACATTTTGGCTGATAGATATTGAGGCGCTGTTGTCAATTTGCTCAAACTGACAGGGGCACTGTTGTAAATTTTCAAAATGTCTAATTTTTACATGACAGTATGGTTAGTTGCACAATTTGATTTCGACTTTGTACCAACCAGTACAATAAACTAAAATAAAAGGGATAGTTTGTATTATGGAGAAATGTTGTGGTAGTAGTATTCTTAGCAATTCTGAACTGGTACCAGAATGACAGATTCACTGTTTTTTCATCTTAATTTAGTCTCTAATTCCAACATCGTACCAGCCACGTCTATACTGTGATGCAACCCATGCCATTAGTACCTACCTAGCCAACCGAACTACACCAGTCAAGAATATGTACAACACATTATATTCGTTTACAAGCATATGTACATTAAAACACAATTAAAACATATGTACATTAAAACACAATTACATTCGTTTACAACACATTATACAACAAGAATATGTACAACAAAATTACATTTGTTTACAACATAAGCATCTGTACATTTAAACATTGTTGTCTACAAAAAATTACTGATACAACACATACAACAAAACTGAAATTAGTACAACACAAGCATCTATACATTCGTTTACAGCATAAGATTTGTTATCTATTATGCCTCTGTCTCCATTGCCTTCCATCGTCAGAGGACTTGGCTCCCAAATGCTTTACCAGTGCAGGCACTGCTCCAGCCTCCACAATCGTGTTCACAACCTTTTTTGCAAAAGCATAGAAAATTTGTGAGATTGACAAAAGATAACTCTGAAAGGCGGGCGGAGGAGGGATAGGAATAATTTGCATTGATTGTTATTTTAATAGAGTTAATCATTGGAGAAAAGAAATACGGCTGTAGTGTTGTGAAACCAATATTGGAAGAGATTTTTCTAAACTTAACAATTAACTAGGAATGAATTTTGCAAAATAGTGTGTATGTTTCAGAACTTGTATGGCTCGACTCAATCACATCCAAACAGACGTTGCCAAATAGCCAAGTCAGCCCTCGTGTTCACTTTCTTTTTCTAATTTTCTTATTTGGGCCTCGGCGTTCTTATTTGGGCCGCTGGCGTTAACTTGTCACAGCTAGCGCCTACCTCCTACCTTGGTTCAGGAGATGACACACTTTGCCGTACAATAATTTAGACAATGCATCCAAAGTTCATTTATGACTATGAGTGGGAAAAATGGCACGGCTCCACCGGCTCCATTACGGAACGGCACAGTTACGGCACAGAACGGCACGGCACGTGCTACTGTTTCGTGTCGTGACTCGCGTGTCGCGTGCTGTGATCACCCCTTGACATTTTAGTCATCGCATGGTACGCGAAAGATTCAGTCACAGCACAGCATATAATCACGCGAGTCACGTGTAATTAGAACTGTTAGGTCTTAATCAAATGATAAATCTTGAATAAACTAATAAAAAAATAGTTAAAAGTGAGAAACTTGACTAATTACGTTTGGACACAGCACGCGAATAGTCACGACGTGACTCGCGTGCCGTGACCACCCCTTGACATTTTGGTCACAGCACAGCATGGCACGGATCAATGTTCACTTGGTCACGGTACGGCACAGAACGAGACCAAAGTCACAGCGTGTTAGCCATGGCATAGCACGTTTTTTCCACTCTATTTATGACATTATTTTTGAAAGTTTTTTTTTTTTTAAGTTTTAGTTAATAGAAGCATCATATGTTATAGGCGCCACAGAGCAATTCATGTTAAAGAACGGCTAGGTTTGCTCAACTTATATCAGGAAGAGAAAATAAATATGCTGCAATCTAGAATCCAGTGAACAGTACCCTGAAAATTCATGTAATTCTGAATTCAGCCGTTGAATGTTTTTCGATAATGCATCTCAAAATAATTGGTTTTTCTATGCACGCATCTCAAAATAGTTCGACGGTTGGATTCGGATTGTAGAGATTTCAGAATAATTGTTCACTAGTCTCGGATTACAGCAGATTCAGATTCTTAGGAAAAAGGCTGAAAATGTAATATATAATATATATATGAGGAGGGTTCAAATGCCTCCATTTTTTGTGCCTCCATCATGCCTCCATTTTTAAAAACTTAAATAACTCAAAGTTTACAACTTAAACGTCAAAATAAAACCGTTAGATGTGATCTATGTTATTTTCTCTAAGTGCCTATAAAAAATTATCACATTTTGATTTTGCTTTTATATGAATCAATAAGTTGAAAAATCAACGTCTAGAAATTATCCACATTTGTGTACATTTTTACAAGCTCAAGATGACAATCAAAATAAAGTTGAAATGCCATAATTTTTTACATGTGCATAGATAAAATGATATAGTTCATATCCAACGGTTTTTTTTTTAATTTTAAGATTTAAATTTTGAGTTATTAAAGTTTTTAAAAATGGAGGCATGATGGAGGCACAAAAAATGGAGGCATTTGAACCCTCCTCTATATATATACATAGGGTCTGTCTAAATTGCTGCTGGCAGCATTTCAGCAGAGGTGCTGCCGGGGCTATATTTAGCCGTGTGATGTCCAAACAACAAATCCAAACCGTTAGATGTTTAATATATATTATAATCTACTTGGAGACAAAATTTTATATTTTTTGGAATTTTTTACTATATATTAAGCTGGTTTGAAAACCGCTGATTTCAGTAAATTTCTACAGCATTGAAATCAGCGGTTTTCAAACCAGCTTAATATATAGTAAAAAAATTCCAAAAAATGTAAAATTTGATCTCCAAGTAGATTATAATATAGATTAAACATCTAACGGTTTGGATTTATTGTTTGGACATCACAAAATAAAAAAAACAGCGGCAGCAAATTAGCCACAGCCTATATATATATATATATATAAGGGAGCATATTTTTGACAAATGATAAATTAGTGGTTGTTACGCTTTAGTTCTGGAGGTACACAGACTTCACTTTGATTCTGTATTGCTGGTACCGAATTTTTGTATCTGTATCGGTCAGGGATGATTAGTCCCTATCTGAAGGCAAAGTCTTTGGAATTTTTATAGTAATGTTACTGTGATTTTATTTTTATAGTAAAGATATACAAGTATTATTTATGGATTGCCTTTTTCCTTTCTGGTATCAGTCATACCAGAACAGGTATAGAAAATTACTTGGTGGTTAATAAAGTACATAATGATTAGTTTATTAGTGATAAGTAAAGTACCTGCTGATATTTGCTGAAGGTAAAAAATATTTTCACTACAACCTTTTTTAATCTCCATTTACCTGTTTGGCTTTATTATTCCACTAACATAAAATAGTTACATGCTAGGTAAAATGTGAAGGCAGCTAAGAAAATAAATTTCTTCATAATATAGAAATGATAATATTTAACAAAATGAAATTGGTTGCATTTGACAAATAATTTTTTACATATCTCATGCCAGTCTTAGAAATTACCAAAGAATAATGCCATTTAGGTCAGTGTATGAAATAACGCAAGAATATGACTAATCCATATAGTGTGCTAATTTGGAGCTATTGGAATAATACAATTGTTATTATTGTTATTTGAATTATATTTTTTTAAATATCGGGGTAGCACTATACCCAACATATTCCCTAAAAAAGAGAATTATGTTTGACTTGTATTTTCATAAAAAAGTTAAATACTATTCTTGGTTTGTGTTATTATCATGCATCCAAACATTAGTGCTAACTTCAGAAATAACAAGAATAACATTAATTTGAATTTGCGCTATTCTATTGTTTGAATGAGTTAGCAATAACATCATTAATTTTAGAAATAGCTCTATTCTTAGGGTGATTCAAACATAGAATAAGGAAGAAGAATAGTCACTAATCCAAAAACAGTGATAACTCCATGCTATTCTTGATTATCCAAAACGCACGTTCCGAAAATTTGTATTTAAAACAAAAACATCTACTAGAGAAAAATATATTTTTAAATTGACATAAAAACTATCTGATCGAATACAACAGTAAAATATGCACACAAATTTTGACAAAAAAAAACACTCAGTATAAAAATTGAATAATGAACTAAATTAGGTAGATCCAAAACAATATAAAAGTGTCTTTGCAAGCATTAAATGCATCATGTTGTATGACCCAATTAAAAATATTAATCATTAAATCGTACAAATCAACATATCGAGAAGAAGATAATCATACCGAGAAGACAAAGAAAGTCTTCAAAATCCAAAGAAAAAAGGATTAAGATTAAAAATTCAGAAAAAAGAAGAAGAGTGAAATCTAATCCTCACTAAGAAGATAATGTTCGAACAAATTAAATATCCAAGGAGTTCAAAAGAGACTTAAAAAATCTTAAGGAAAATTTGCCAAACAACTTCATTAATAATTATATATTTTTACTAGTAATAATGAGTTAGGCTAATATGACACTAGTGTTATATCAAACTAAATAACACCACATCTTAAACCCTTAGATCTGCTTTAAGATTCGTACAAAATGAAGTGCTTGAACAGTAAATGCGGATAGTACGAATCTTAAAGCAGATCTAAGGGTTTAAGATGTGGTGTTATTTAGTTTGATATAACACTAGTGTCATATTAGCCTAACTCAGTAATAATTATTTGGGGGAATTTCATGTATTCCCCTCAAAAACTTCAATATTACGTATTTTCCCCTCAAAAGTTTATAATAACGTATTTACCCATCAAAATAATAGAAACTCACATATTTACCCAAAAACAATAAAATAATAAAATTTGACATTTATAATTTACTAAACAATATCAATTTATAAAACATGACTATTATACCCCTCCTTTGTTTCTCTCCTTTCTCCAAAAGTTCCCAGGTGCCAAATCACTCTCTATTGTTGAACTTTTCTTGATATCTTCACAAGTTTCACCTTTGTAAATGGACACCGGTGAATGCTTTAGAGTAGAAAAAGTAACAAACCTACATGGCTTAATGTATCCATGTGGATTCAAGCTACCAGCAAAAGTAAGGCAATTAATACCACAACTTTAGAGTATAGAACATGAAATGCCGCAACAGAAATAGCTTGTTAATTCTTAGTTTACTAACTGTTAAACTTAACCCTGTAAATGCTTCTCAGATCTGGAGATTTCTGAACCCAACCTCCCACCGAAAATCTGAAAACAATTAAGGGACAATGATTCGATGTAACTCGAAATAATTCAGTCATAACTCCAATCAAATTTGCTGGGATAATAATGAATTCAAAATTAAACCGAACCACCTGTAAACGAAACCTGAAATTGACCCAAACCCAAAACAACCCAAAAATATTTAACTTAGCTTAACTTATCAACAACTAAACCCTCCTGCTGACCACCTTTTTAGGTTGATCTCATTCTCAGGTCAATAGTAGCTGCTTGGAGCTTAGGACATATAATTGAAAAGAATAGCTACATTGGCTTGAACTAAACAGATCAGAGGAATTAAAATTAAAACTAAAATAGAAAACAATTGAAAAGAAAAGTAAAGAAGCACCTTTTCTACGAGGTAATTTCGCTAGTCCCTTTAGGTCCCTTTATTATTGCAATTTCCTGACATTTTCACAAACACCTTATGTGCGACTCAAACACCTTAGTTATCAAAAAAATATGTTATATCGGTTCCAGTACAGGACTGGAATCATAAAAAAGTATTAGCCCAATATATTCCCAACTGTGAATTTCTTAATTCTTGTTCTTTTTATCATAAATCCAAGTTGCTTCTCTCAGTGAATTATTTAATTTAAATATGGTGCAGCTGAAGTATACAGAGAGTTGCTTGCACCTGAGAATTTTTGGAGCGGGTGGGCACGGAGAGAGAGAAAGGAGAGAAAGGAGGGGAGCTATAATGGTCATTTTTTATTAATTGATATTATTTAGTAAATTATAAGTGTTAAATTTTATTATTTTATTATTTTTAGATAAATATGTGAGTTTCTATCATTTTAAAGGGTAAATACTTTATTACAAATTTTTGAGACTTTTGAGAGAAAAATACGTAATATTGAAGTTTTTGAGGGGATACATGAAATTTCCCCTAATTATTTAATGGGCTGTTACAATAACACTGTGATTTGGAATTTATATTACCTGAGGTAATAGAATATTTTTGTGTAGATCTGATCATAATCAGGCCAAATATTAAAAAAAGTTAGTGTATTCTACCACATATCGAGTTGGTACAAATTATGATTAGACAGTTAAAATCTAAACATAAATATTCATAGGGGTGTCAACGGCTACAATATGGATTGGGTGGAGATATTTTTATACCCGTATCCATTATGATAATGAAAAAAATATGTACCTTTATTCGCCTTTTCGAATACAGTACGGGTCGAGTAAACGGATAAAAAAATGTCATTGATATTTCAATTTGTGCTTTCGATAAAATATTTTTCAAAATAAAAAAATAATAAATACAATTAATTTGTATTATGAAAATTTAATAAAATACAAAACTTTGTTGTATCATGTATCATCTTCATACAAATATATATCTATAGAAGTTGACTACTCTACTTGCATAAGCATATGATGGTATATACTTATAAGTCATTTTTTCGTTTTCAAAATCCAAAAAATCGATCTGAACCGTTAGATATGATCTCTATATTGAAATGTGTTTGGTGACCAAATTTTATATTTTTCTGAACCTTTTTACTATTTATTAAGCCACTTTGAAAATTGCTAATCCAACGGTGGCTTCTAATTTTACTGTTTTGTTAAGCCACCGTTGGATCAGCGATTTTCAAAGTGGTTTAATAAATAGTAAAAAAATTCAGAAAAATGTAAAATTTGGTCTCCAAGCACATTTCAAATACAGAGATCACATCTAACGGTTCATATCGACTTTTTGAATTTTGAAAACGAAAAAATAACTTATAAGCATATACCCTCATATGCTTATGTAAGTAGAGTAGCCAACCTCATATCTGTATATATAATTTTATTTTTAAAAATTATTTTATATGAAAACATGTAAGATAATGAAAAAAAATTATTATTCTTATCCGTATCTGATCTGTTGATGAAAAGAAAATCTTATCTTTACTCGTGTTTTTCGTATACGATACAGATCGGATAAACGTGTAAAAAGGTCATTGACACCCCCTAAATATTGTGTTACCACCAAGGATACGAAGTCCATTTTTTGACTGTCGATGTAACTTTCTTCCTCTAGAACTGCCCTTGCTTAATTTACAGACTCGTGCTATAATTTATGTCGAATCGAATCAATTTGCCATTTGCCACGTCATGTCACTAGTTATATCCGAGCTAACACCAATCATGATTTAACATGTGCGATGGCTTCTAAAATATCTCTTCGCCGATCGAACCAAACACATCCACCAAAATAATTATGCATCAATTACCAACAAAATAAATCTCCCCACGTGCATCCCATGTTCTAATGGCTCTGCTCCAAATTATTGGTAACCCCCATTATTTTCTTAAATCTTACCCCAATGTACTGGACACGTATCCTCTGCATTAACGTACCGTTTGAGTTAATTTCTGAACCGTACGATCAGAATTCGGGCCAATCCGGCCCAAGCCTATAACGCACGGGGCCCTTTAATATCAGTACAGATCTCAATCGGACGGTCCACATTTCAACTCAAAATTTGTGTTAATGCAGAAGATATGAATTCCAATGTACTGGTAACTGGAGTCTGGTGACCTCGGAACTTGTACCAGCTTCTACAGTTAATCTTTTAACCCATTCTAAATAAATTTCCCCTTTTTCCTCCAAAAAAAAAAAAAAAAATTTCCTTGCAGTGTGTTTCTGCTGACTTTTGTGTGTGCATGTAACTAAATTTTTTTATTGAATTATGAAGGGGCAAATTCAGGAATTGAGTAGATAACTAGGCAAGGAAATAAGGTGAACTTGTAAGAAAATAAATTTGATTCAAAAGTAGGCAGACGTATTCATTATTTTAAAAAAAGTACGTAATTAGTTTGTTCAATTCTGACTCGGTTTGTCATTATCAAGTTCAGGCTTAACCTGATTCATTTCATGTTGGTTCGGCTTTTGTAAGAAGAAGATTAAATAATTTTTCAGCTCTTTTACTATCTCTCTGTGTTCAACATAAGAGAATGAAGTTTATTGTAAGAAAGAAAATGATTTTTTTTTAGCTCATGGTTTATGCGTAACACATAACACCAAATTGAGGACAATTTTTAACTTATGTACGACTCCCGACACGAATGATCTATAATGAGCCAGCTCGACTCGTCTCGTCTCGTTGACAATTTTTTTTATTCTTGTGCTTAATTTCACGAGTTTATAAAAAATTTCTAATATATATTTTGTTTTAGGATACGAAAATAATTTTTTTTATCTAATGATTGCATTAATTTGAGCAAAGAAATGGTAATGAAATAGTGCACCAGGTTATATGACGGTGTTTTCATATGATAATACTAGGAATTTTTTTATCCGTAGAAATTATTAAAATCAGACGTACGAAAATAGAAAGAATGCATTGTTTCTAACAAATATAGAAAGATCTGACTCACTGAATCCGATCCAAATATTATGAATCAAACTCAATGATTCAGATCCATGTTTTTTTTTATTTTATTTTTAGTTTGGATCCGGACCGTCCGATTAGAGAAAAATCAAGTTTTGTGGCAGAAAAACATAATATTTGATTCTGGACCATTGAGCCAGATCCATATATTTTGAATCAGACTCAATAAGTCAGATCTTTCTATATTTATTGAAAACGAGATACTCTTTTTTATTTTTATGAGAGTTGAAACCCAACATTTGCTGATTGACTCATCACATTAATCATAAAAACAAAATTGCCACAGAAGATCTACACTCATACACCACCTCTGCTATAAATCAAGAGACCCCAAGCTTCCACTTTGTATCTCAGTTCCATTTCCAATCATATACCAGTATCCATTTCTAAATAGTAAGAAACAAATAATAATTATATTACCCATTGAAAAGTGAAGCAAGGAAGAGAAAGATGTCTCAGAGACCAAGTCGTCACCAGAGGAGAGCATCTCAGAGCGTGTTTGTGCTTCCTGAGAACTTCTCTGTCACTGAACAGGTGGCATTTGTCGATGTCGCCACCGAGCAAAAACCGGCATTCAATCGCTTGGCCAAGACGACATCAGCTGTGGCAATTTCTAATGAGGAGAAATCTGAGCTGATGAAGGATTCGTTTGTCAAGGATATTACTGCATAGTGCATATTATCTCTGTGCTTTATGATCAATTGGCTTTCTGTTATGCGGATTTTAATTAATATATCTGCTTGGTCTTTTGTGTGATACTGGTATTATTAGATTGATTTTAATTATTGTCAGATTTATTATTGAATAATCATAAATTTATATCGATCAATTAACAAGCAATCCAATAACATTTTTCATAATTATTTCAACAGAGAACAGATTACGGTTTGTAATTAATCCAATTTAAAAAAGTTTGTGAATATATTTGCAGTTCGAAAATTTGATTTTAAGGAAAAAATAATAATAAAAACTAGATTAGTACCCCTTTCTACTCAGATGAAAGTCTGATGCTCAGTCGGAACCGTTCGATCCATATCAAAATTTATGTGCACTTCATCAGCATGAATCTTGATGCCTACCGAATTTGGTCCCGCATCATCTGTGGATCTACCTACCCTCGTCATCCAATGTACAAAGGACCTTCAGATTGCGATCAAACGGCCCAGGCATAATGCAGATCGCTGTTCATTTGATGCTGAACTGTTAATGAACAATGTCTCAGGATATCCCTCATCCAGGAGTATTGTAGGTTACAAGATGTATTTTTAGGTTTCGTCTCGGAAGAAAAATCTTTATTACAAAAAAAATAAAAATAAATAAATAAAGTAGGGTAATTCTGTAAAAAATAAATAAATCCAATTAACTACTAATATTTTTCTTTTTCAAAACGTTAAATAATAAGTTGTACAGAAATTCTTACAAAGAAATACAAAAAAAATATACCGCTTTAAGATCACTTTCCATCTTACACACATCACTGTCTAAGGAAGAAAAAAAAGAGTTGGTAACTATATATAATTTTTGGTTATCAGGAAAGGGAAAAAAGAGAGTTGGTAGCTATATATAATTTTTGGTTATCAGGAAAGGAAATGAAAAACAAAAAAAATTGTTTATATATATGATATGTATGTATAATGTTCTCTGTGTAAAAGGTCGCATGTTCGAAATTTGGAAAAGATAATTCTATTTGTGAATATATTATAGTTGATTTGAATAACTTGACTTTCAATCTTTACTTGAAAATAAAATAAAATATATAAACAAGATAACTAGAACCAAATAATTCGACACTCAAGTCGTCGTGCGCTAAACTCGGTCTCAATCCAATAAAATTTTAACCCAACTATTTTAATTCAAAAGTGTATTGAATTCGAAAATAATCAAATCTGAAACGATCCAAGTTTGATATACATCCAACGTAATTCAAATTTGATATTCATCCAACGTAATTCAAATTTGATATGAGTGAGGCTACGGTACTATGTATGGTGCGAATTGATTTGTATTATAAATTAATATTTTTGTTTGTAAAATTTAAACAATCAATCTGAACGTTCAGCATATTTTCATATAAAAATGTATTTGTAGGTCAAATTATATATTTTTTACGATTTTTTTAGATTTGTAGGTCAAATTATAGATTTTAAAGTACATAAGTGTATGGATAAGTGTATGGATGAACTTAGACTAACTCGTCAATTTTAGATCTAATTGAGAATTTTTCATGGGAGGTATGGAGAAGAGATTGCCATGTTTTAAGACCGTGAGCAGTATTAATTATAGATGCGGAACATTGTTCCAATATGGGCCCGGTACAGTTGAAGCTTCAGCCATCTTTATTCCCCGGTCCAACTGGGCCTTTTGGGCCGAAAACTTCCACTAATAATCCAGGAAACTATACCTCTCCAAGGCCACCTTTCTTCCCAAAAAAGAATCGGCCCTTTTCTCCGCCAGTTCTGCCAATCTGAACGAGGTCGTGAGGAGCGGAATCAGCTTGTGTCCGATGGCCATCGGATTCAAAGTGGTTTCAGCGGGTTCTTTTACCGTCGGATTTGCTTTAGGATTCGTGTGTACGGATTTTAAAGCAGACGCAAAATTACGGGCGCGAACCCTAAAGCAGATCTAACGGTGAAAAAACCCGTTGAAACCACTTTGGATCCGATGGCCATTGGACCCAAGCTGTTTCCGGGCCGAAGGCTTTGATGGGGGATAGTCTGAAAAATGTTACTGGTAAGGGAGTTTCGGATGACGATATTATCGGATCCGAACTGTGAATAATAACATATTCTCGCGGTCACCTGACATTATCCAATCCGATCCGATCCGGCGTACATAACCCTCTCCATTATCGGGCCCAAGAAGAAAGCCCATGTCGAATGCAGATCCCTCCCCGTAATTATTGGATCTGGACCATTATTTTTAACTTTGCACGAATCTCAAAGCCCAATAACACTGCCCCTGCTGTAGCCCGAATCTCAAAGCGGCTGGAGTTAATCTCAAACTGTAAAGTGAATATCGGAGAGGATACTTGTTCAGCTCGCACGTATTTCCCCGGAACCCTACGTTTTCTTCGTTAGAGAGGAAGAACAGATTCGATCTATTTCTGATTAGGGAAATGTCGAAATCCAATGGCCTCTCAGCAATGGAGATCGACGAGGAAAAGCAGATCGGTCCTAAGTTTCAAATCAATGGTAAGTTCTACACGCTTTAGTTTTCAGTCGAAATCAGAAACTGAGGTTAACTTATTTCTCATCGTGGACGCGTTTGTGCACTTAACCTACAACGTCTCTCTTCCGAGTGCCATTTCATTGCCGGACCTTTTGTCAATTGGTCATAAATGTTAAGCTCTTTAGGTAATTATGGAACTGATCTGAGTTCTATTAATGAAAAATGCATCAAATTGCGCAGTTTTGCAATTGCTGAAGTCTGCTCAGATGCAGCATGGGTTGAGGCATAGAGATTACACGAGATATAGGTACTTTGATTTCTTCCACCTTTTGCTCAAGTAAATTCTTCTTCTCCGTGTGTTACATTCTATTCTGAAAGCAACATAAATTGCATTACAGGAAATATTGTACTGCAAGATTAAGACGGCTATACAAGTCACTAAAGTTCTTGCATGGCCGTGGTAAATTTACACGTAAAACTATTACAGAGGCAACTGTAACCGATGTCAGGTATATAGATTTCTTTCTCATATAGATAGTTCCCTCTCTCTCTCTCTCTCTCTCTCTCGCGCGCGCGCGCACGTGCTCGCTTGCTCACATCTGACGTAAGGTTATATAATTAGGTATCTTCATATTGTCTTGTACATGGCGGAGAGAGCATGGAGTCATGCAATGGAGAAGAGACAGTTACCGGATGGACCAAACGGAAAGCAAAGAATATACCTGCTAGGTAGGCTGAGAAAGGCTGTTAAGTGGGCTACACTATTCACACAGTTGTGTTCTGTTAGAGGAGATCCTAGGACATCTTTAGAAGCTGAGGTAATACCATTTACTATTTCTATTTTGTTTTTCTGATTAGCTGTTAGTGCCATACAAAAAAGTGGCCGTACTGGTGTGTATATGGTGCACTGTACCAGCACTTGGTTTTTGCTGTAACAACTGAATTTTTTCGTCTCTACTTTGGTTTGACTTGTGCTTTTTACTCATGGTACCCCGGTCTTTTGGTGGGAGGATGCATTGATCTGTAATTACTTCATAGCACTGATTTTCCCTTCTTGTTATACATCTTCAAAGTAATTATTTCATAGTGCATATTTTTATTTTTTAATTCTGTTTTTCAGGCTTATGCATCTTATATGAAGGGCACTTTGTTGTTTGAGCAAGATAAGAACTGGCAAACAGCATTAGTTAACTTCAAAAATGCAAGGTACACTTAAATTGCAAGTTTCCGAGTAGTTTATTTCATAATTTTGTTTGCTCTTAGTGATAGGGCCCGCTACTTCTTTCCTATATTTAGCATAAAAGTTACTTGGGTTTGCTTAGAGATTTGTCTTTTCTTGTAGAGCCGTGTATGAAGAGCTTGGTAAATACGGTACTATAGAAAACCAAGTATTATGCCGTGAGCGTGTTGATGAGCTTGAACCAAGTATCAGGTATTGTTTGCATAAAGTTGGTGATGCAAAGCTACAAACTTCTGAACTCCTAGATATAGGCAAAATGGAGGGGCCCGCATTGGATCTTTTCCAAACTAAATTAGAGGTAATTTTTTTTTCTTGAAATCGGAGCTAATTTTAATACTTTGTTGTTATGACAATGAGATAGATTCTTTTTTTTTCCCGAAAAAAATAGAATCACAAAATTGAACTGTTTGAATTATGGTCAATTATTCCATTTCATTTATTACTAAATTCCTTTTTGTAGTTTTTAGTGTTCAGGATAAAATCTATCCGCTTAATTTCTCCCATTGAAAAAAATGTTTTGTGCACATATTAGAAAAAAAAAACATATTTGCAATTTCATGATCATGTTGGTCCTTTGATTATCAACCTTTTTCTCAGTATTGAGGATGATCTCATACAAATTGTATTATTTAAGGCTGTTATGGAGGAGGCACGACAGCAACAGGCTGCTACCATGACCGAGTTCAACTGGCTCGGTCGTAGGTTTCCTATCAGCAATGCCAAAACACGCGTCTCAATTCTAAAAGGTACCTGCTTTATTTGATTTATATATCAATTTTGTACCCAATACTTTATCTTAATGACAAAGTTTGTGGTTCTATTGCAAAAATGTGATCAGCTCAGGAGCTGGAGAAGGAGTTGCAAAGCCCAGCAGCTGAATCACTTCCTTCAGAGAAAAGACTTGCAATATTCGACAAAATATTCTCTGCGTATCATGATGCCAGGAGTTGCATTCGGAATGACCTGGTATGCTAATTTGATAAGCTAGTGGTGTAGAAAACATTAACAGCCAGGCCTGGAATATGTTTTTGGTGACCGAATAAAAAAACATCCTGGTTTATTACTTAAATTGTTTTAACAATTTCATTCTTTCTTATAAGAAACAATTGTGGATAAAGCAATATTATATTTTCTTTTCTTTGATAGGAAAGGGCAGGATATTGAATTTCTGCGCCTCTAAATATATTAAAAGATGAAACTCAACTTAGTTGTACAAATATTGTATGGATGGTCAGAAGTTCCTGACCAAACACAACAAGTGTTAAAAAAAAGTTTAACAATCCAGTGGCACTGTCACAGTTCTCAGAAAAGAACTGTCAGTATCTCCTATAACAAATTCAAGCAATCCCATCTGTGTTTTGAATTAAATTCCAAATATTCTTGAGCTAAAACATTGCAAGTTAAAAGGCTTGAACTGAAAGGCTGTTTGTTGCATTGTGTGGCACCAAATGAGATTTGTTTATTTTACCATGTATAGATTATTTAATGACAATAAGTTAACGTTTGCACAATATTTAACTTATTATGCCGTCATTAACATTACCCAATAACAAACTTGCTAGATGAAAGCAAAATATAAACAGGTAGCATTTATTGTTACTTTAGAATCTAATCTCTTCTTAATTTAGGCTACCGCTGGGAATGCCGAGAACGTGAAAGATGAACTAACTGGGCTTGACAAGGCTGTTAGTGCTGTTTTGGGGCAGAGAACAATAGAGAGAAACCAGTTGTTGGTTACAGTTGCTAAAAGTAAATTCAGGAAGCAAACTGATAAAGGTGAGAAGGTTACCAGGCCAGAAGAACTTGTTCGTTTGTACGATCTTCTAATTCAGGTGTGCTGTTCTTTAATCTTGATTTTTTAATTGTGGTACTAACCTATGAACATTCTATTGGAAGAATAAAATCGAGACTAGTGGTGTATTTGGATTGTCAAAGGAACAGTTTAAGAATCGTGCAATTTGGATAAGTGTGTTAGAATAATGCGAAAAGAGTACTAGTTCGTATGGTGTGGAAAGAGTGTTAATTTTGTACTGTTCGGAATATTGAAAATGCTGTTTGGATTGTATAGTTGGAATAATGTTGGAGGGAATGAATAAAGTAATGGTATAGAGTGCTAATCTTGTGCAAATCCAGTGAAAGGCTGGCTTAGCTGAATGGCACTAACCCAGCACTGTTATTAACCTTTGATTGACTGTTTGGATTGCAAGTGAAACAGAATAGTGATGCTATTCCTGGAATAGAGCTCTTTTTTTTTGGCAATATGTATTTTTCAAGTATTTGTGTTTTGTGTGACTGACCTCTCCAGAGAACTTGAAAGATTGTTTAGGAGTAAAATGCAAACATTTTCTGGAAAGTAGTTAATTTTTCTAATATAGAGGGATGTTTCATTCATTTTGGGTTATAATATCAACCCAGCTGACTATATGTCAAAAGGAGATTTAAGAAAATTGTTAATTAGATAATACAATCATTAGATACTAACAATTTCATGAATACAACAAGGCCATTTACTCACTCGATAAAGAGAAGAGATCATACAAAAAGTTGTGTACCAAATCGATGTTAACAGATCGTCACCATTTCTCTATAATTTGTTTCCTGTTCATTCAGGTGAGGTATTAACAAATTTAGATAGGGGATATAATATATGAAAATACACATTGTGTGGTCACACTGGGATTTGAACCCAAGTCTCCACAACCACTAGGCTACAAGCACACATTTAGCATTACATGAGGAGGTCTGAAATATATAAATAAGAAAAATAAAAATTTAATTAAATTTCAATATGCATGATTAAAAATTTTGAAATCATGGGGGTGGCTAATCACCCCCTGGGCTATACCTAGATCTGCCCATGTCCATGATTCCATCTTAAACGTTTTGGTGCTTCTTTTTTGGCAGAATACGACCGACCTATCTGATTTAGTTAGCTCAGCAAGGGATAGAAGCCCTGAAGAGGCTGCATTTGCAGAGGAGTATATACTAAAAGGATCAGCTTTTAGGGCTGAGAGGTTCGTCTTACTCTGTCAGTACCCTTGCCCTATACATCACTTGCTTACGGAAGGTTCAATATTTATTGTTATTTTAATTTCCACAGGTGCTTCTATTTAGCCAAGTCATATAGTTTGGCTGGAAAAAGAACGGAGGCATATGCACTGTTCTGCCATGCTCGCTCTCTTGCCAATACTGCCCTTCAGAAACTAAATGGGGAAAATAACCCTGACAAGGTCCGTTGACTAACAATGAATACTTTTTTTAGTTAAATTTTCATATCTTCGTTTATTAGGTAAACTGGAGTTGGTTAGGTAGCTAAAAAAAAAAACTTAGATAAGGTAGCTATCAGGCCTACTACAAATAAGTATGTAATTAACAAGACGTGCTAACCTTGTATAATAGTTGCAATCGTTTATTTTGTTAATCAGGCTTTAGTTGAAGGGCTGAAGGCACTGATTGAGAACTGTAGATCGAACAGTTGCATAGAACATGCATCTGGGATTATGGAAGAAGAGAAGATTCCAGAAAGACTTTCCAAAGGAGTCTCCAGTATTTCTCTGAGTGGGGACAAAAAGGTGTTACTCTACTTCTCAGATATCTTTTTTTTTTCTTTTCTGAAATTAGAGATGATGAAAGATCAAATAATCAGTCTGGTATCTAGATGAAAACAATAATTGCCTTTTTTTTAATTTCAGATGGAGAAATTTCTCATGGAAATGCTGGATGAATATGAATCGGCGCTGGGTGAACCTGTCTCAAAAACTGTGCCAAGAATTGAGAAGTTCCCTCCAGCATTCACCTCAGTTGCATGCAACCCGATTGTACTTGACATTGCTTACAATTCGATCGATTTCCCATCTCTAGAGAACAGAATGAAGAAAGAAAAGAAAGGCATTTTGAGCCGGTTGTGGGGATAAAAAAATCTTCTCTTTTTGATTTGGTTTACTTGGGTCTTTGATCTTGATCTTATAACAAGAAAGGCATATCAAATTTTGTCCCCAATAATAGTGCGTTGTTGTGTCGATTCATGTTTTATTTTAGATAGTTTGTGAGATGCACAGCTTTGATGTTGAGAAGTATTGGGATGTAGGGATTTTTGCAATTCTAGTTTGGTTCTTTGAAATGGTTTTCAAATTTGCTAGAAATCAGGGGATATCAAAATGGCAATCGATTCCAATTTATTTTGGGATATCAAAATGTGTTTGGTCAACTCTTTGGACTCAGATTGTAGTTTGAAATGTACCTCTCCTCGTCAATACATCTTAAGATATTCTACTATATTAAGGGTTAGCATTTTTTGCTTAAGGTTGTTACTTTTAATTAGACAATTTGGGAGTTAATATCTGACACCGTAAAAGTCGATGGTTTTTTTTTCGTTGATGATTGGTGTTTACATGAATAAGAGTTGATGTTTATACTATTTTAGTATTTTTTTCAGAAAATGGAAGTATTTTTTGGGTCTTTCTTGTGCTGCAAACACATAGCTACTGTTCCGCAAACGAGCGGAATAGTACGAGCATGTGTGGTAATTTTAGGGATGTATGAGAATTTCATAAATAGAAAACTTTTTATTGAAATTGTTTTGAAAGCGTCCTGTTGGTATAAATATTAATTTTATTCACTTATTTATCTCAGTAGAAGTTTTTTATTTTTTTCAAAAGTAATACAAATTAATTGTATAAGAACATGCTCACATCTATCAGTGTTTTTTAAATTATTATTAATTTTAATTGCAGTCTTATGTTTTTTGTAAAAAAAGCTTGACAGATGTTGTCAAGCGTAGTTTCAGTCTAATTTCAATAGATATTCGAAAAGCGAAAAAGAGAATAGATTTGAACTCGTAATATTAGAAACACAGTATAATTTGTCCACTCGTACTAATGGTTTGTCGAGAACGTTATCTAAATCTGGCCGAACCATATCTACATTTTTTTTTCGTCGGACTTATTTAAGGACAATTTCAATTACTTGTTTGCTCTGATTTGGTTTTTGGTGTAACTTCTTATATGGTATCTATCTATAGATATAATTTTGGATGTCCGGGTTACTGTAGATGAACAGTATCACCCACTCTTTGTACCGTCCGATCCGGATCGCATGGTTGAAGATATAATTCTCTCTCGCGCTTACACCTCTCCTCTCTTTTTGGCTACGTGTCGATGCGACCCGTAGCGCTTTTTCACTGCAGCTCTCTCCTCTCTTCTTGACCACCGCTCTTCTCTCCCTCTCTCTCCGCCGACCATCTTCTCTTTTGATTGTCTCCTCCCACGAGCACACCTCTCGTCGAGGAAACCAGAAACCCTCTCCTCACTTCCCCTCGCACCGGAGCTTTCCATCCAGCTTCACCTCTTCGCCTCGCTCAAACCCAATTCCCAAACCCGCGACCATCTTCTCTTTTGATTGTCTCCTCCCACGAGCACACCTCTCGTCGATAATTCAGGTTCTGCAGATGTAGATGCTGGAACATAATAGAAAGTATATAGGGGCGTTGAGCTTATATTCAGTTCTAAAGAGTATATTTCTCCACCTGTGCTCTCGCCGACTTTTTGCTGATATCAAGGTACTTTTACCTAATTAGATCAGAAGTTTGGTGCTGAATCAATTGACTTTCTTCAATCAGAGAAGTTGTGAAGGATAATGCAGTTTCCTATGTGCATACGATTGAAATTGCAAATGAAAGGTTTGTAGAAATTTAAATCATTTTTCATTTTAATTGTATTAATTGACTCACCAAAAAGGTACAAAAGGGAGCTAAACACCAAATACCACAGGTTATGCATTTTATCCTCTTTATTTGTAAAAATACCATCGTCCCAGTTTCACTTTCAGGATAAGATATAAAGGAGCTGAGAGAATATCTTACCATTATATCTCACCAGCCGTGGTAGCAATTTGCTCGCTCCACCTCCTACTATATTCAGGTCAGTCTTCAAGCTCATCTAGCAAATTTTATCAAACAATTATATCCTCTGCATTAACGTCAGTGATGCAGACATGCTGCTAGCCGAATCCATACCCTCTGCATTAACGTAACTTTTGAGTTTAAGCGCCTGCTCCAGATGAGGGGAATGGACGGGAGAGGAAGGAACGGGATGGGAAATATCGGAGATTTACTCGTGTTCTCATTATAATTGTTATATTCTGAAATTTTAAAACATGATTAAATTACTAAATCAAATATTACACTTAAATAAAAAATTTAATTAAACTAACGACCTTTCAGATTTTTATTGATTTAAAAATTAAATTTAAAATTTTGAAATATAAATGAATTATGAAATTATATATATTAAAATTTAGAGATTTGAAAATAAAATAAAATATAGCATCATGAATAAAATTATAAAATTTCTGATGAACTTTCGAAATATTTCGTATTAAATTCTAGTATTAATTTCTTAACCTAAGTTCGTAATTGGTTTGAGTAAACAGAATAGATGCAAATTAATTTGACTCAAATCAAAATGCAACCTAATATTTAAAAGATATTAATTGACTGGGACATGGGCTCGTTTGATTAGATAGATTTTTGCTTCCCGTCGGGATCTAATTCGCACCATATATATCTCACCGAATTTTTTATTAATATCCAAATTTAATATTAAATTTCAAAAAATAACCGGATCAGTAACGTTTTTCGAAATCTACCCTTTCCGGAAATTTTTTTTTCCGGAAACGGTAGCTACTTCCGGAAAATTTTTTTCTGGAAATAGGCTAAATCCGGAAAAATTTTATAAGGAAATAGGAATTTTTTTTTTTTTTTTTTTTTTTTTTTTTTTAGGAAATTTTTTTTATAGGGAATTTTTTTTTTCAGTTTTTATTTATAATTTATTTATTTTTTGTATTTAAGTATTACAAATATTTAATATAGTTTTTTAAAAAATAGATGGAATACTATATAATTTGATTTATTCGAAGGACTGCTACAAATAATCCGGATCAATATTTTTCATGTCGGATTTTTTACGGCCGTAAAAAAAAATAATATAATATAATATATGCATATGTATATGTATATATAATATAATATATATATATATATATATATGTATATATAATATAATATATGTATATATATGTATATATAATATTTTTTATACGAGGCACTAAACGAGGGTTCCAATACCTCATATTTTATATCTTCATTTTCATATATATACATATATTATATTGTATATACATATATATACATATATTATATTGTATATACATATACATATGCATATATTATATTGTATATACATATACATATGCATATATTATATTGTATATACATATACATATGCATATATTATATTATATATACATATACATATGCATATATTATATTATATTTTTTTTTTTTACGGCCGTAAAAAATCCGGCATGAAAAATGTTGATCCGGATTATTTGTAGCAGTCCTTCGAATAAATCAAATTATATAGTATTCCATCTATTTTTTTAAAAACTATATTAAATATTTGTAATACTTAAATACAAAAAATAAATAAATTATAAATAAAAACTGAAAAAAAAATTCCCTATAAAAAAAATTTCCTAAAAAAAAAAAAAAAAAAAAATTCCTATTTCCGTATAAAATTTTTCCGGATTTAGCCTATTTCCGGAAAAATTTTTTTCCGGAAGTAGCTACCGTTTCCGGAAATTTTTTTTCCGGAAACAAAGACTCTTTCCGGAAAAATTTTTTCCGGAAAGAGTAGATTTCGAAAAACGTTACTGATCCGGTTATTTTTTGAAATTTAATATTAAATTTGAATATTAATAAAAAATTCGGTATATCTCATCTATGAATGCTTATTTCTTTTGAAATATCTCAACCATTCAAAGGCAACCAACACGGATCTTAAAGCAGTCCAATTAATAACCCCTCCCCTTCTTTCTCTCCTCTCTCTCTCTCCGTTCTTCTTACGCCAACAGCGCCCCCCTCTCCTTGTCCGTGAAAACCAACCCACAAAACCGCCCCCTTTCTCCTTCCCTCTCGCTGATGGAGAAAACCCCACCCCGTGCTCTCTCTCCCTCTCTCTGTGTCCGTGAAACCCCCCACTATAACAGCGCCCCCTTCCTCTTCTTTTCCGCCTCCTTTTCTCTCCCGTGAAACCCTAACCCACGCCCTGGCTCGCTGTCCCGCGGCCCCCCACCAAAAAAATCCGTCTCTCTTGTCCCTTCTTGGAGAAGGAAGAAAGGCACCCGAGATCTCTTCACCCCACGCGTCTGGGCGACTTTCGCCGCTGTCCGAACTGACCCCGCCTCTATTGCGTGTGGGTCTCGAGACCGGTTAGGAAGCGAGGTGGAGAAGGCAACTACCGACTCTCGCCACTACACGGGTTTGGAAGGAAAGCCGGTAACTTGCTTGTACCCTTCTTGTCATCCCTCTTTAATTTCTGTTTTGCCTTGTGATGGCCATGGAGTCGAGCCCCTCTTGAATTGTTGATTGTCGAAAGGGTCGATTGTTTGATGAAGGGGCTGACCCTCCCCTCTCTCTGACTTGTGCCTTGTGAACTCCTTAAATGAGTAACTAGGGCTTGAAATTTGAATCTAGTCGGGTTGTTGATTTTCTCGACTCAATCAAATTGATGTGCCTTGTGTGACTTTTATCAATCGAATTATTTCAAGGAACCGTGGAACTTGAATTGCTTAACTATCGAGTTTGGGTTGTTGATTTTCCTGACTCGGTCAAATTGACATCGGCTTATGTGAGGGCCTCTGTTTTACTTTTGCTGTTCTCTTGTCATAAGAAGTGCAAAGCTGTTGCGGATCCCTACATCGATCAAGAGCATCTTAAAGTGTTATTTCAGTATCTCTCTTCAGATCCACTTCCTCATGTTTCAAATTAATCTGTGTTTTGTTCGTACAAACTTGATCTGATCGGCTGTTCTTTTCACTCACGGTTTTGCTTGATTTTTTTTTTATAGTGAACAAAAGCGCAAAGGGCTTCTTATAGACCTTGCTATTAATGTATTTCAATGAAATTTAGTACACATGAGTAGGTAATAAATTCTTCATTTGTAGTTTGCCAGTAAAGCAACTCAGTAACTTACACGCCATCCATTCTCAATTCAATGGATATACCAGCTTTATTTGTGCTAGGCCAGCCTTCTATTGGTAAATGAGTAAATTTTTGTCCATCTGAGGTTTTTACAATTGCAGTTTTCCTTTTTTTTCCCTTTGGTACATCATACGTACAAAAAATAAACAGAAGAGTTAGTGTACTGGGATTTGGCATCTTGCCACTATTTTTTTTCCAATTATCGTTTCAATTTGTAATATTGCTTAGAGAGTTGGTGTATTTAATTTCAGGGAGGAGGTTTTTCTCCAAAGAAGCTTAGAGTGGTGCTTCTTGGTGTAGAGAAAAGAAGGAAGAAGAGGAAGAAGAAATCGAGTCCAAAATCACTTTAAAATCAGAAATTGATAACAGTAGTAAGATCTCTTTAGAAAGCCCCAGCTGGCAGCTTAACCTCTCACCCACCTCCTCGCTTACAACTATTGCTTTTGAGGTTCACCATGCCAGAACGCAGACCTCTCCACCACCAAAGAATGAAGATTTTCTCAAGAAGAACTTCTCACAACCATCTCTACAGGTACCTCTACTTGGATAAGTTCAAAAAGCACTACAAATGGATTCTCTGGCTTGCCTTGTCATTTTATCTCTTCCTTTCCAGTACCGCAACCTCTCCTCTTCTATTCTCCAACCACCACCATTTACCTCTCAAAAGAATCACTTTCCCTCAGAAGACAACAACAAGAGCCCTCGCCGAATCTCTCCAGTACTCTACATCTTCCTCCTCTCCAGTCAAAATCTATATCTATGAGCTTCCATCGAGGTTCAACAAAGACTGGTTGTCAAATCCCCGGTGCAGTTCCCATCTCTTCTCTGCTGAGGTGGCGATACATGAAGCTCTCCTGACATACCATGGCCGTGTGCTTGACCCAAACGAGGCCCATTTTTTCTTCGTCCCAGTCTACGTCTCATGCAATTTTTCTACAACTAACGGCTTCCCTTCTCTCGGCCATGCTAAGCCATTGATAAAAGATGCAATTAATATAATCTCTTCAAAGTTTCCATTTTGGAATTTGTCTCGTGGCCGTGACCATATCTTTGTCGCTTCGCATGATTTTGGTGCTTGCTTCCATCCCATGGTAAAATGCAACTAGATTACCAAATTACTTGGTCTACGTAATTGTAGATTTTAGAGGGCTAATATGGAAAAAAATTATATTTATTTGCAGGAGGAAGTAGCAATTGCAGATGGGATCCCAGAATTTTTGAAAGAGACGATACTGTTACAAACGTTTGGAGTGAAGAAGAAGCACGTGTGCCAGGAGGCGGAGCACGTGCTAATACCACCGTATGTGGGGCCCGAGGTGTCCGAGGAGTACCCCGACCCGGCGATCGCCAGACGGGACATTTTTGCATTCTTTCGTGGCAAGATGGAGGTTCATCCTAAGAACGTCAGCGGTCGCTTCTACAGCAAGTAAATTTTGCACACTGTCCTTGAAATTTTAACAATTTATAGAAGTAATAGTTTTGTCGGACCCGAAACTGACAGAAACTACTATATGTTGAATGAATTTTTATGTGGGTGTCTTTGGAAAGTTTCCAGACCTAATGTAATCTATCCCGCGGGGCAGGGAAAACGATTGTCGGATACTCGGATTAACGGTATTTTTATTCTATTGCAGGAAGGTAAGGACCGAGATATTGAAACGGTACGGTAACAATCCGAAATTTTACCTGAAGCGCAAACGATTCGATGGTTATCGCTCTGAGATAGCTCGATCCGTGTTCTGCCTGTGCCCCTTGGGGTGGGCCCCTTGGAGCCCCCGACTGGTCGAATCGGTGGAACTCGGATGTGTACCAGTAATTATCGCGGACGATATAAGGTTACCATTTCAGAGCATGATAAAATGGGACGAGATATCGCTGACAGTGGCGGAACGCGACGTTGATAAGCTGGAGTCGGTGCTGGATCACGTGGCGAAGACAAACCTTACCGCGATCCAGCGGAACCTGTGGGACCCAGTCAAGAGGCGGGCTCTGCTTTTTCACAGCCGTATTGTGGAAGGAGACGCCACGTGGCACGTGATACAGGAAGTAGCGGGGAAGCTTGACCGGTTGTTCTTTAGGCAGTGACCGACACTTGTAGGTGGTTAGCTCCTTTAAGTGTGATTTTTGCTACCTCGTTTGGGATAACTTTGTATCTTACACGCTCTTTGGAGATCATCTGTATGTTTGTGTGTGTGTGTGTCTAAGATATTTACAAAGATCAAGTATTATAACTTGAAGAGAGTTCCAATACCTCATGTCTTTCATACCTCATCATACCTCATATTGTATATTTTCGTTTTCAAAGTTTAAATTGTCGATTCAAACTGTTCAATAAGATATCCATAATAAAATATGGTTGGAATGAAATTTTATAATTTTTGAAATTTTTTTACTATTGTTTAAGATAGGTAGAAAATTACTTTTTTTTTAACGGTCTAAAAACAATGATTTTGTACCTATCAGAAAAAATAATAAAAAAATTTCAAAAATTATAAAATTTCATTCTCAACCATATTTTAATATAAATATCATGTTGAGCGGTTCGGATTAACAATTTAAACTTTGAAAACAAAGATATACAATATAAGGTATGATGAAGTATGAAAAATATGAGATATTGGAACCCTCTTATAACTTTATTCACAAAAAAAATCATTCGGTCAGATTTCGTATTTGTCACAAGAAAAGTATTGTTTTAGTAATTAGACTAAATACTATGAATGCAAAAATGTCAAATACGGACGGATAATAGCTAAACTGCATCGCTATCTGTTTTTTAGTTTTTGGACATAAATAGTTTTGGATATGAATACAAATTAGATTTTAAACGAATATGAATACAGATTAAATATTACATATACATATGTGGATACACATAGGAATACAATATACTTAGGATATAAAAAATAAAATCATCACATATTTCAGAAAAAGATGCATGCACTATATTTATAAACATCAACTCGATTATTTTATCATAATAAATTTGTTAGTCACAAAATTACACATTAACTGAATTTTGTTTTTTTTAGTGGGAGTAACTGAATTAATTAGTTAAAATGTACCAAGAAATTATAAATCTTAATAAAAGATGAAACATAAGTACGTGTAACTGAGTAATTAAATCTAAAATTAATTGGATTTATAATAAAATTTTATGTTACACTTTTAAACGGATATCCGAATATAAAATCGAGTAACGGATCGGGCGCCGGGGCATGTGGAGATGACCGAGCCCGATTCGGATTGGAGACTTGAACAATATGTATATAAAGCTAATTTATCTTCTCTTTATGATGGAAATTTTATGCTTGAAATTTCATTATCATGTAATAATTTCGAGGATGAGATATATATACTCGTAACCGTAATTAGATTCATAATTAATTCATGCAGATCAATATCAATTGCTATCTGAGATTGTGATCGAAAATAATGTTTATCCTAAATAAACTATGTCTAACAATAATTCATATTTGGTGTTGAATATACAGCCGTTGACCAGATCATTGGAAAAGATAATGACCAAACCAGAGGTAAATTGGAATAAGAATCAGGTCATTATATGCAAATATTTTCTCTCTCTCTGTTTTTTTTAGTAAAACTTAAATATTCACTAGTGATTTCGTAAGAATGGTACAGTTATTCAACGTTAAATATTTTGTATATTTAATGTTGAATACAATGCGGCCTCTTACACATAGTACATGTGTGTTTATTACTAGATTAGCTAGTGCAACTATTTATATATTTTTTTTTATTCGCTTTTTCCTTGTTCTTTCGCTATTAGTTTGTTTAAATAAAAGTAATGGTTTCAAATCTAGAAATGTTGTATTTTAGTAAATTAATGTTTTTCATTTCGGCTTTTTAAGAGCTGAAATTTTTATTTATACCATATTAAAAAAAAAAATCTAAAATCATGAGAATTTTGGAAAATACCAGGGCTCCTAAGCCAATCTGTAGCCTCATTTTTTGGAGCACATATTGCCTAAATACATTTAATATTACAGTGCATTTTTAGGATTTTGAGAGGCCACTAAGCCACAAAACATGATTTTGGAGGCTCTGGTATTTTTTGAAATCCCCCACAAAACATGGTTTTTTTTTCTCACATGAACAGTACAAAATCAGTTCAAAATTTTTTCAATCCCATTCCTATACCAATTCTCAATACAGAACCAGCCTTAAATTGTTAATTACTTGATGGATGACTTATTGTGAAATAAATCATTGGATGTTTCAATCATTTCATGATCCAATCATATTCAATTCTATAATTGTGATATATATGAGCGGTATAAATATCATTTACTCTACCAGCAATTAAGTTTCTCTTGCAAATCTTCAAAAAATTTCAACTAATGAGAACTATTTTCAATTAGTGGTATAAATATCTTTTACCTCGAGTTTCCTCCAATATATGATCAACATAAACAACAATATTTTTATTTGTTACGATGATAATAATATTATAAACTGTAATATGTTTTAAGCTACAAGTTGAATTTTGTTGTGGAGGTGGGGGATGCATGGTTTCAATATATTTTCTGTCGATTTACTGTTTTAAAAATTAAAACGATACTTCAAGAAATTAAGATGTTTTTTTTTTTTCAAACTTCGTTTAAAAAAAAGTATCAATATTTTTTTAAAATGGGACAAATTTTATAAAATAAATGAGAGGTTCCAATATCTCATACTTTTTATACTTCATTATATCTCATATTTTATATTTTTGTTTTCAAAGTCTAAACTGTCGATCCGAACCGTTTAACATAATATTCATATTAAAATATATTTGGAGACCAAATTTTATAATTTTATGAAAAAATTTACTATTCTTTTAGATAGGTATAAAATCACTGCTTTTAAACAGTCCAAAACCAGTGATTTTGTACCTATCTTAAATAATAGTAAAATAATTTCAAAAATACAAAATTTTATTCCCGAGTATATTTTAGTATGGATATTATGTTGAACGGTTCAGATCAACAATTTGGACTTTAAAAATGAAAATATTAAATATGAGACATTATGAGGTATAAAAGGCATAAATTACACTCTAGATTCGGTATACAAATAAATATATTTCTAAAATTTTACAAATTTATACAATAAAAATAACAGTATTAGTCGTGGAATGCGTATCATCTGCATTAACTCAAAAATAAATCTTTTAAGTTAATAAATCTCAACCGTCTAATTTTAAACGGAGTCAATCCGTTTCCTGTTTATGATCTATGGGGCCCTTTAATATTAGTGCGGCTCTAGTCTACCTGAATCTTAAAGCATATTAGATGGTCATAATTTATTAACTCAAAAGATTCCCTTTTGAGTTAATGCAGAGGATACGAGTTCATTAGTTGTGCATAGATTCTTATAGAGAAACAGAGACTATCGTAATTAAGAATTTTGCTTCTGTAATTCTTCATGTACACGAACTTTCTAAATTTAGTTCCAAATAAACACGAAAACCCTTCCTCAAAAAAAAAAAAAAAAAAAAAACATATACAGTATTTCAATCTTAGATGTATATAGGAGTGTTCATTGGGTCCGGTTTAGTCGGTTTTGAACTGAACCGAATTAGTTTGGATCAAACAATTCGGTTTTTTTGGTTTAATGGTTCACTTCGTTTTTTTTTTAAAACTGAATTATAACTTTGGTTCGATTTGAAAATTTTCAAAACCGAAATAACCAAATCGACCGAATTTTTATATATTATGAATTCGATCCGGACCGTCCCTGTTTATTTCTTAATTAATTGCTTTAAATTCGGTTTATTTCTTAATATAATTCTGTTTATTATAAATCATTTGCTTTAAATAAAAAAAATAATATATTTTGGTTTGAACCAAAAAACCCCAACAAACCGAAGTAAAACTTTGGTTCAGTTCGATTCAGTTGCAATGCTAAACCAATTCGGCTCAGTTCTATTTTTAAAACCGAATTATAACTTTAGTTTGCCTAATTAACCGAACCGAACCGATGAACACACTTGTTTCTGTAATTGTTTAACCACCACCTCCTCAAAAAAATTGTTTAACCACCTAAAGCGACTACCCACGGTATTACTGAAAACACGGTACCTATGGGACCCACATGTAAATGACTGAAGTTTGGCGTACACCGATACTCTAGGAGCACCGAAAAATTTGAATACAAAGAGTTGTAATTTCTCTCTCCCCCCTTTCCCCTCTCTCCTGCTCCTCTTCGAATCTTCGATCATTTCTCAATCCCAAATTTCAACTCGATATTCCAAGAAATCGACTCCGAAATATCAAGTTCCATCTCAATATTTAGTAGATCTGTAAGTTGCTATTGATTTTACACCTTGGGAATGGTAATTTAGTTAGGACTTTTGCAATTCAAGTTTAGATCTAAGAATAAGCGATGGAGACTCAGTGGGTAGCCGAGTACCCTCATCCGACGGTCGACAAGCGGCCACGTAAGCGGCCCCGGCTAGCCTGGGATGTGCAGGCTCCGTTGCCTCCGACGACGACGATACCTAAGGTTCACTTTTATTAAGCTTAATTATCTTTTTTGTTTGATTTGTAGCTATAGCTGTAATTAGTCAAAAATTGTACTTGAGGGGTTTTTCTTAGCTCTTCTCACTTTGGTCTAAGAATAGATCTTTTCTTTTTTTAGTGTAAGATATATTTTTTTTTTTGTCAGATTGTAATTACTGTTTGTGATTGGCTCCAATCTTCGTGCCAAAAGTCTGTAAATTAAATCCGTTTTTCCCTTTCTAGTTATTGCTTTAACATTTTTTGTTGTTTGCTTGTAAAGTTAGATCTAGATCTACATATTAAAACTAGGAATATAGTTGGTCCACATATAAGCCTTAAAATTATGAAATTTTTATTTTACCTAGCGCAGGCGTATTCATAAGATTAACAAATAGTTTAGTATTATTTATTTCATTTTCTCCCAGTAGCCTTTTTAAGAGAAGAATAGGAGACTTTAGTCTTAGTGATTTATTTTCTCATCTTCTTAACTGCAGTATAACAATCAAATAGCTAAACCTTTCCCATTTTAAAAGATAGAGGTTTATTGGTTTCCCTTGGCTCATGATATGCAACATAAATCTGAGAAACTTCTTTTTGTTCTCTTTGAGTTGTTTGATTTATTTCCATCAAAGAATGATTGGAGTACTTACCGTTTTATAGCTGGTCTTTTAAGTGGCATAGTATCTACTGTTGACATTTTGGGAACACTTGCATTTTTCATTGGAAATCACAATGTTCTAAACATTTCTTGGATTTCATCGTGCATGAACTTTTGAAGTTCCATGAGGAGAGAAGTGTTCTGGTAATTAGTTACACTGGAAATACTGTAAATACACATAATTGGGCCAATTTCTTGCAAGTACTGGAACTGGCCTATACCAAGGGGGTTTTGATGGCGAAATGTATTTCTAATATGTTTACGTGAATGGTGTTTCTTGCAGACAATTCCAATGTTCTACTGTGGACAAGAGTATGTGAGTGGTAACTATATACAAAATCCGAACCCATTTATAAATACAGTTTATTACAGTGGGCCTCCCAAGAATTTATCACCGCCATGGCGACCGGATGACAAGGATGGTCACTACGTTTTTGCTGTTGGAGACAATCTCACACCTAGATGTATAGTTCTCTATATTTCTAGTCCTGAAATGGATGTATGTTATTTGCATGCTCTTTTCATTCTAGAATTAGTCTTATTGCTAATGATTTTGCTTGTTAACTTTTCAGATAGGATACTTTCCAAGATGGGTGAAGGTTAGCATTCTAATTATTATCTTCCACGAATCATCTCTAGTACATTGCAAAACAGCCTTGAGTTTTTGTCTAATTCTTTTTTCTCTCATGATCTTGAATTTTCTTTAATTCATCCTTATAATTTAATGATGTAACTCAAGGAAGGTTTGTCTTTCCTTAGCCCTTACAAATTTGTTGACATAAAAACATTAAAGCACTTATTATTTAACAGTGATTTCCTCTATACTTTACATCTGTTTGTAACTTCTTATTTAACAGGGACATTTGGTCAAGTGTTGGAATGCTGGGACCTAGGTAATCAAGAAACAGTGGCTATAAAAATTGTGCGCTCACTTCAAAAGTATCGTGAGGCTGCCATGATTGAAATTGATGTGTTACAGAAACTTTCCAGACATGACATAACTGGATCCCGGTATGAAACCTATCTCCACTTTACCTGTAATTTATGAATATCTTTTCTTTTTGATGGGCTTTTGTACAAATTCGCTTTGTCCCTGCAGCTGTGTGCAAATTCGGACTTGGTTTGACTATCGTAATCATATATGTATTGTAAGTACATGTGTACTTATAAATTGGAAAACTATATATTATGCACTGATTTAAATTTTCTCATTATCCAACTTTTATTATTCTAACAATCTGCTGTTTATTTGTCATATAATAGGTTTTCGAGAGGCTTGGTCCAAGCTTGTATGACTTCTTGCGCAGAAACAGCTACAGATCTTTTCCTATAGACCTGGTCCGTGAATTTGCCCGACAAATCTTGGAGTCGGTGGCATGTAAGTAAATACTGGTTTTAAACCTAGTCCCCAACTTGTTTGGGACTAAAGGCTTGGTTGTTGTTGTTGTAGAGTATGATTATCATGAGTTTACTTCTCTTTTTCTTGTCTATCTTTGCTTGTATATAAAGACACGTAAATACGCCTGGTCCAAAAGTATATAATCAGTATACATGGGTTTCTGATTGCATGCTGCAACAACTCTATCTCTCTGTGGTAGCCTTTACAACAACCATAGTTTTGTAAATTCTCTTGGATTAGGAATATCTGAACTCTGGTTCACTAAAAATGCCAGAATAGACAGGTGAAAAACTCTATAATGTATATACCAAAGTAAGATTGTTATTTGTTTTTTTTCACCAACTTGATTAACTTCTCAATAAATGTATAACAAAGAAAGTTAGTTTTATCAATAAATTAACTTGGCTGGTATATGATATAGTTATGCATGATTTGCGTCTTATTCACACCGATCTCAAGCCGGAGAATATTCTTCTTATTTCATCAGACGCCATCAAGATCCCAGATTATAAGGTACAACTCTTCCTTTCCTAAGCACTGATGTGTTTACTATAAATTTGTATTGATTGTAACCTTTTCATTTAAAATGTTTTTCTCAAAATCAATAAAGGATGGAGCCTTTTTCAAGAGCCTCCCAAAATACAGTGCTATAAAACTCATAGATTTTGGGAGCACCACTTTCGAGCACCAGGATCACAGTTATATAGTATCGACACGTCACTACCGTGCGCCTGAAGTAATTCTTGGTAAATATTTTTCTGTGTTCTTACATCCATTACCATTTGTGTAATAAACAAGTTTGAAGAATTGATTCCGATACTTCTTTGGTTCTCAATTTTTAGGGCTTGGCTGGAACTACCCCTGTGATATGTGGAGTATTGGTTGTATACTAGTCGAGCTCTGTTCGGTAAATTTGTTTATGACAATTTCCTGAGGTCTTTGTTGCTGTTGCTGCTGCTGTGTTTCTTCTTATTTGGTTTATTTTTCTTTTTTAAATATGTATAAAATAGGGTGAAGCATTGTTTCAGACACACGAAAACTTGGAGCACCTAGCAATGATGGAGAAGGTTCTGGGTCCACTTCCAAAGCACATGGCTGTTAGAGCTGAGTGAGAACCCTTTACATGTCACTATCCTTCACTAGTATCTTGTTCCGATATTTTAAGCCCTGCAAATCTAATATGTTTTCATTTTCTCAGCCGGAAGTCAGAGAAATATTTCAGGAGGGGGCTAAGGCTAGATTGGCCAGAAGGGGCCACTTCTAGAGAAAGCGTGCGTGCTGTTTTAAAGCTGCCTCGCCTCCAGGTTATTATTGTTTCTATGATTACTATCCTTGTTAAGGGAGAGAGGAGCAGGGTGATTTCATACATGCCCCTCAAAAACCTCAAAATTATGTATTCCCCCTTCTGAAATTCATAATATCATATTTACCCTTCTAAATTCAAAAACTCACAAATTTACCCAATTTATTGAATTTTCTATTATAACTCATTTTAAATGCCACTGTATGCGTCACAAGTAAAATAATGAATCATTTGTCCTCGGAATTAGAAGACGGAACATTTTTCTCATACAGACTACATACTTTTATTTTTGTAGTAAAGGATAAAATAGGTACTTTATAAATTTAAAATGAGTTTTAATAGACAAGTCAGTAAATTGGGTAAATTTGTGAGTTTCTGAAATTTAGAAGGGTAAAAATGATATTATGAATTTTAGAGGGGGAAATGCATAATTTCAATGTTTTTGAGGGGTATACATGAAATTCCCCCTTGTTGTTATCATTATATCTGACACAAGTGCACAGAAATGTTCAGTGTAACCCTCAAAAAGAGTCTTGTCAACTTTTTGTTCATAATAATCCTCTTCATGTTCCTCCTAAACATTGCCTTGTGCTTGCATGTGTACCATTTTTGAACCAATATACTTTTTTTGAATATAAAATAGCCATACCTCTTTTTAAAGTTGTATGCATTTCCACTATGCATGATTTCAGGCGTGCTCATTCTTAGGCCTCTTTAGCCTTGCTCCAGACAGGGGTATGTAAAGGGAGGAGAGGGGAAGCATACAAAGTTTACCTGCTCTACACCCGATTTAAAAGTTACAAAAATATAATAGTTTGTCACCTCCCCTCCCTCTCAATTTAGTGTTCTGGAGCAAGTAAATAAGAGTCGGTCAGGTTATGTCACCCCTCCCCTCCCCTCCCCTCCCCTCCCTTTACGTATCCTCTTCTGAAGCACGCTCTATTTACTGCAGTACTTCTATTTTTATTTAAAAGTTAAGAGCTCCCTTTTTTATTTATTGATTATAATTACTAGTACTACATTAGTATTACTATTAATGTTATTCTTTTGCAGAATCTAGTAATGCAGCATGTCGATCATTCTGCTGGAGATCTAATAGATCTACTACAGGGTCTTTTACGGTACGACCCAAATGAGCGGATGAAAGCAAGAGAGGCACTTCGGCACCCATTTTTCACCAGGGGCTTAAATAGACGATCTGGTCCCTATTGACCAAGCAAAAAAGATAATGAAAATTATATTTTCCTCTTGTATTTTAAATTCATTTTGTCGGTGCATCTCTGGCTAAATCTGACGCCTTTTATGCTTGATACCAAAAAAAAAAAAAAATTGAACATGGTGAGCAGTGATTAGATTAATTGAAGGCCACGGCATAAGATTTTTACCGTGTATATATAGAACAGTTGTGACCAATGATGAATATGTGGTTTTTCATCCTTCTGTGTAACACGAAGTTATTCAAGTAACTGATAGCATCTTTTTACTGAGAAATGACATTGTTCAATGTTGAAGTTGTATGCCTGAAAAGTGGCACAAAAGAAAAGAAAAAAAAAACAGAGAGAGGGGCTCGGAAAAATGGGCTTGAGGGAGTCTCGACAATTGATTTTTTAGAAAATAGAAAATCAAATAATCTGAAAACATATTGATTGTTTTTTTTATTCCAAAAAAATTATGGAACCAAAATATTAGTTTGGTCTCAAGGAGATCAAAGTTGTAATTGAATTAATGGTTAGGTTCTATTGATTTTCAGTTTTTCACAGTAACCGCACCAGCAGCTACTACATTCGAAAACTATTGAAACTGAACTAGTAATTTGGTCCCAGTGCTTGTCACACATGCACAACTTTAGTGTCATAAAAAATCAGAGACTACTCGGACCGATTTGATTCGAAAACTACTTGGTGCCATAAAAAATTCGGATAGGACCGAATCAATAAATCAATTTTATTTATTTTTCAAAGAAAAAACACATTCAATCTCTTTTCCAATATATTTTTTTAAAAAATTTCTTTAAAAAGAACTCGTCTTTATCCTGTTTGTTAATGCGTGTAATAACCAGGATTTAGTAACATGCGTCCAAAATAGACGAATGGACTCGCTCGAATGTAAATTCGGGTCGTAGCAGGCTGACGCTGTTTAACAAGTTCTCAACATATTGATAATGGAAAGTGTTGTCCACGTCAGGTGAAATATGTGACAAACATGATTTGGTTATGTGATGTGACGTGATATGATGTGATTATTATTTTTTTTTTTCACGTGACATGAACAAAATGGTAGTAGATGGTCACGTCATGCGAATAGTTATGTCACGTGTGGTCATGTCGCGACGACACGTACCGTGACACTGTTGCTTAATTTACAGTGTTATATATCGAGTAAAACTAGGGTGTTTTTAAGTTCACTAAGTCTTTTTGTGAACTACATTATAAAATTTATGAGATTGACTTTAAATGAAGAATCCGAACCGTTAAAATCCATCTGTCTTACAACTAATGCGTATATATGTAAAAGATTTAAATTTTCGAATTAATTCTGTATAGATTGAAGTAGTAAAAGAACGTTAAAAAATGAATTCATTAAAATGAATTTATAAACCTTATAATTTTGACTATTCGACTCTTATACTAAATTAATTCAAATTTTTTTTTCATATAAATATATTACACAGAAGATAGTCGGATTTTAATAGTTTAAATTTATCATTTAAAATCAATATGATAAATCTTAGGTCACCTAGTTCTACTGTGTATATCAGTATATGATATTTGTCAGCCCATAAATAGTGTGTGCGCAGCCTCGACTATTTTAATGAAGTTATACTTTGAAGATGAAAATCTTGCTTTTATTTCTTTTAATCTTGTGACTCATCCTTTGTGGACCGTAATGATTCATTGTGACGATGGTAAATTTAGAAAAACGATGTTCCTGATTATTCTATGAATAAAAGAATTTCTTGGTAGCGATAACGTCATTAGCTTTTGACGGTTTTGCAACTGAAAAATGGTACATAAACCATAATAAAATTTTCTCATGTTTTAAAATTATGAACATGATACAGATCATAGTCACAAGATTCACAAATTATTTACGAATTAAATCCGAATAATTCGTTTTTTTAGTGATGTCGAACCGAACACTGAATTAAACCCGAATAATTCACAAATTTTACGAATTTTTCTCAAATTTAAAAATTATTCACGATTTTTTTTCGAATTTTTCTTAGAACAAATTTCTTTTTGCTCTCTTGCAAAATTGAGATCTCTGATCCGAATAATTCCGAATTATTTCCGAATTATATCCGAACTATTCCCGAATCACGAATTTTTGATCTCGCCGAACCGAATCCAAATAATTCATTTATCACTATGATACAGACAATGCAAAATAACATAACACATCAAATGTAAAGTTTGTAATATAAGCATGATCAATCTGTTCTTCTTCTTCTTGTTTTTAATCATTCTAAAATGAAATGAAAATAAAAAATAAATCTTTTTATTCATGGCCCATAATAATCTTATCTTATTTAAATCCATTCAAACCCGCAACATAGATTGCTGCTGGGATAGCGAACCAGAATATTTTCGTCTCGTGCTAGGTAGCACGAGCATCTTGACTCCTGGCACGTGTAGGCCCGTGAAAAACGAATTCGTATCCTCTACGTTAACTCAAAAAAGAATCTTTTTGAGTTAATGCATCTAGACCGTCCGATCAGATTTAAGATTCCTGCGAATTAAATCCGCACCAATATTAAAGACTCCTATGTTATAGGCGACGACAGGATGGACTCCGTTAACAATCGGACGGCTGGTATGTATTAACTCAAAAGATGCTCTTTTGAGTTAATGCAGACGATGCGGACTCGTGAAAAACATGCAGCCCTGTTGTCAAAAGCACGTTTGTAGGCTGCAGCTCAAATTATTGTTCCTTGTAGCCCTGGACTTCTTTATTGCCTCGAATGTAATAAGTTCTCTATGACAGGTGGGGCCGATCGAGATTCGTTGCAGGGATTTCCATTTTGCTCGGAATAAAATGGTCTTCTATAATGGGCTTGGAGCATACAGTACAATTTACACCGATGCCAATGACACATGGTTTGGCCTCTATTTAAAGCACAGGTAGCTTCCTATAATGTTCATATTCAGAAAAATACAAAATATTACAAATCCAACCTTTATTCTGGAATAATTTTTGCTAATAACAATAACCTTATTATGTTTTTTATTGTTCTAAAATAAGAGATTAGAAATATTGTGGTTTTTGCCAGGTCCCAAACCAAGGTACGCTGATTTCTCGTGTATGGTTCTGGATCCATCTAAGGTACGGATAAATGAGCGGTCTCTCATATGACGATCGGGATATCCGATAGGAATCAAGATGCTTGTATCTTTCGAATTCTATGGCTCTGAGATAACAGAATATTTATTTTTAGATCCCAAACGTTCGATCAAAATTCGCACGAATATTTATTACCGATCGGACGGTTTAGATCTAAACAGAAATATTCTGTTACCTTAGAGGCTTATGAGCTTATCTGTTTACTACTGTATTGTGGAGCCGATTATAATGAATTTTGGATTAAAATGACTAAAGAAAGGTATCTCATTTCATTGGGAGAGGGGGGGCGTCCGATGCCCATCGGACCACTTTTGTGTTTGATGGGTTCTCTTTACTGTCGGATTTGTTTTAGGATTCGTGTCCGCAATTTTGCGTCTGTTTTAAAATCCGTACACACGAATTCTAAAACAAATCTGACGGTGAGAGAACCCATCAAACACACAGAAGTTATCCGGTGGCCATCGGACAGCCCACTCTTCCCATTTCATTTCATTAAATCTATTTTCTTCGCCACTAAAAATCTAAAATGGGTGTTTGAAGGAAAAACCTTTGCAGTTCCCAGCAAGTAGGCAGAAGCCACCTTCATTCAGTTTCCCTGTTTGGTGTTTTGTTCCTTAAATCAGATCGAACTAGCTCTGATTGAAGAAATGGCGGAGCCGACGAATGACGGAGAAGAGCAAGAGCTTCTCCTGGTGGAGTCCGGCGAGAGAGAGCTCAACTGGAGGCTCAATTTCGACAGGCTCCGACCGTCGGATGTGCAGGAGAAGCCGCCACGTGGCCTCCATGACTGCCTTGGAGTGCTAGGTCTCTCTCTCTGCTTTTGTCCTCAATATAACATTCCTTTCTTTGATTCTCTGTTGTTTTTATCAAGTTTTGACCGACTGACGTCAATATTCTCTAGTAGCATGAAAAAATGTCACGTGCTTTGTCTCATAGAGGCTATTTTCTCCCTTTTTGTGTACAATTTCCTCATTTAGTGTTGAATTTTTGAATTCGAATGAAAACTTTGCTGTGAGGTGATTTTTTCATGAGGGCGTCTCTCAACTTTTAATGGACTGTTGCAAAGCAAGGAAATAGGCATGGGTAAATTTTTGCTGACTAATGATTTTTTTTTTTTCAAAATGTAGATGCTAGCCTTAATTGGCTTATTATAAATTGAAGTCTTTTCCAATGGTCTGTAGGGTTTTGACCAAATACAACAACTTATCTTAGTTCTTCAGACCTCTGGTTAGTATAATGCTTAATTTACAATTTGATTACAGCGACAGGAAGTGATGATGTTGTGGCTGAGTATTATCAGCAACAGGTTGAGATGCTAGATGGATTTAATGAAATGGATACCTTGGCCGAGCGCGGTTTCCTTCCTGGCATGTCCAAGGTTTGTTTCATTTGTTAATACTTTGATTGATTATAATATTGGCAGAATTATTTCGTAATTTTGTGTTTCTGATGAGAACCCAGAAACCAAAGAGATTCTAACCAAATTTCCCATGCACTTGACCTGCTCCATGTGCAATGAATTATTTTAGCCATTTAAGATTTGCTGTTGACCTTTCACTTATCTACATAGGCAAATCGAACATTAAATGCATGTGGTCATAAGGGGGAGTGTTAATAAAGGGCCCTAGTAACAATCACTCAAATTTAATTTTGATATCTATGAAGCAATAGCAAACTCTAAAGATAGTGTGCAAATGGCAAAAACTCAAAAATAAAAACGTAACTATTTCATTGGGGGACCAATTCTCATGGATTTAATTACCTATAACAATTCAACAAGTGTACTCATTCTATGTGATAAAACCATAGAGGAGGCAATTGCCCCTAAACTCTGTTTAATAATGTTAATTTGGTCAAATATACCTTTAATGTTGCTATCCGTTAAAGACATATTTGCTTGAACACCAATTCTAGTGTCGCTGTAAGCCGTATGAGCTATATGCACTCTTCCACTTACTCTATCATTAGTTTTAGACGCCAAATAATATTAAATGCAGTGATATATCAAGTGCATTTTCAGCCTTATTTCTACACCAACAACAAATTATAACTCTTTTCTCTTATAGGAGGAGCGCGACAAGGTAGCCAGAAGTGAAACTTTAGCCATACGCCTATCAAACATTGCGAATATGGCATTATTCTCTGCTAAGGTGTATGCATCAGTTAGGAGCGGTTCACTAGCCATTATAGCCTCCACTTTGGATTCTTTGCTTGATCTTTTATCGGGTTTCATATTGTGGTTCACTGCCTTCTCTATGCAGACTCCCAACCCATACCGTTATCCAATTGGCAAAAAGCGAATGCAACCCTTGGTCAGTCTTGCCTATGAAATATTTCATTTATTTTCAATTCTGTTTTTTTTTCCTTTCTTACATTGAAAATGCTTATTATCAAACCAAGTGAAAAACACGTCTCTTCAGAAAGTAGAATGCACCAACAACTTAATAAAGTTTTTAATATAAAATATAAGTACCTTATGTGCTCACTTATTTTGTATTCTCAGGGGATTCTTGTTTTTGCCTCTGTCATGGCAACTCTAGGTCTTCAAATTATCCTAGAATCTGTCCGCTTACTCATATCTGATGTAAGACACTTCATAATTACTTCAAAAAGTTTCTCTTTGGAAAATTAATTGCAATCATCTCACATTTCATGAACCTTGTAAAATTTTATATAGGATGATGAGTTCAGTCTGACAAGAGAGCAAGAGAAATGGGTGATTGGTATAATGCTGTCAGTGACACTTGTCAAGCTTGCACTCATGCTGTACTGCCGTTCTTTCACAAATGAGATTGTGAAGGCATATGCACAAGACCACTTCTTTGATGTGATCACAAATGTTATTGGCTTAGTTGCAGCGCTTCTTGCAAAATATGTCATAGGCTGGATTGACCCAGTTGGAGCCATTATTGTAAGTACTCCTTATTCTTCATTTCTTATAAAATGTCACAATGCAATAGTAAATAGAAATATTTAGATCTAGCTAGTACTTTCTTTCATGCATATTTGATTCTTCTAGAGCTTTTTTATTTGTCAAAGAGTATCTTTTGTCCTTGGGAAAAGTATTCCACTGTGCACCAAGGCATTTCGTTTCAGTTTTATTTTGTTCTATGTTCATCAAGTGTGTTCTCTTTGTTTGAAACTATTATGTTCGCTTTTAAAGAAACAAATATACGTCGTATATATTCCTTCTTTTTATCAGGGAGTGTTTACCAGGTTACTACCAAAGTCTCCTAAAACCTTGAAATATTTATCAGTATGCTGTCATGTTTGTTGTATGTCTTAAATTCTGAACTTTTTATTACCATTTGGACAGCTGGCTATATACACGATTCGTACCTGGTCAATGACAGTACTAGAAAATGTGAACTCTCTGGTGGGCCAATCCGCATCTCCCGAATTTCTCCAAAAACTGACATACCTGTGCTGGAATCACCACAAGGCAGTCCGACATATAGACACGGTGCGTGCCTACACCTTTGGGTCCCACTACTTCGTGGAGGTTGACATTGTGCTCCCGTCAGAGATGCAACTTAGTGAGGCCCACGACATAGGCGAGGCACTCCAAGAGAAGCTCGAGCTCTTGCCAGAGATCGAAAGGGCCTTTGTGCATTTGGATTATGAGTTCACGCATCGGCCTGAACATGCACAGACTTATCATACATAGGTTTAATACATTCATTAAGAAATCATTTATCTAGGGACATGCAAAAGTTGGTATGATTTGATGTCTTGAAATACAAGATTTTGAGCTATTTCTTCTGACAACTATTGCATTTTAGTTGACTTAATCTAATGTTTTTACGTGAAGACGTGATGCCTGATTCAGAATGATACTAGATACATGCATCAATGCTCTGCTTACATGATGAGATAATATTGTTTAGAACATTTTGCTATAAATTTGGGAACATGGATTCTAATTTAACCTGCTGTACGCCTGTACCAGTTGCTAGCTGATATAAAGGGAAATTTGACTATTCTCTGGAAAGGTGTTCAAGTGGCAGATAATGATTTTCTTGGTCTGCTTGTTTCAATTTTTGCTGGTGTTCTTGAAGCAATCTAATAGTAGATTTTAATGTACTTTCGATTATTATCATTTTTTTTATCAGGGACAATTAGAACTTTGAAAACTGCAAATTTTCAATTGATTACATATTATACGGTAACATTTGTAATACATCTTTGAATTTCAATTGAAGCCTATAATGATTTACATGCTAACATCAACTAAGCATTGTAAGTGTCAATTTTTTAAATACTGTACTCTATTAATTTTTTGCAAGTACTTTATTTTCTTTAGGAAAATATCTATGCTAAGTAGGTATATGATCCTTATTTGTCCAAGTATTATAATAGACAAATGTCCAAACTTCGAAACTTTAGTATGAATCATTGAATTTTTATTTTTATTTTTATAAGCATTTACCATTATACAACAAGCGTAACTCCTTAACTTAGCAAGTATAATCGTGTATAACAGAGTTTTAACTAAATTCTGCAAAGTCCGAATCATATACTAAATTCAGGCTGACAAATAGTATCAAGTCTTACTTGCAACTCTTTACCATGTATTAACAGAGAATTAACCCAAATTTTGTTAAGTGCACGATGCTTTTAGTTCATCAAACATAAAAACAAGTATTCCGAGGTTCCAGCACTAAAATTTTATGTGACAAAAATATTATAATAGTGAGGATTGAAGTAACAATTGAATAAAAAGAAATGCCCTTATTATGATTTGACACATGTCATGTTGAATTTTTTTAAGCTTATCATGACTTTTGAAATTTATGACATTAGTATTTTCTTTTGAAATGTTTGGTAATTTCTATATTTATTTGTTAAATACATGCATTCACAACAACATTTAATTGTGTGAGAACATACTGGCATTGAAGCATAATATCCAAATCAGTGTTATCAGAATTAGAACGAATTGGTCAATTCAACTGGAAAAAACCGATCCAGGTCATCTGTCCAGATTGATTCGTTTAGAAGACCAATTCTGCTGTTGAACCGAAGAAATCCGGTTTAATGAACCTTTTTTGGATAAAAAGTTAAAAACCTATGACTAATGTGCGGTTCAAACCTTTTTTTAGTCTTTTTATACATTAAATGAGAAAGGGACTAACATCGAATAGTTTTTTTTGTTAATTGTACATCGAATAGTTATTGATAGGCTCTGTACATGCCTATAAAGGTTCAAACTGTCATATTCTTAGAAGAGAGAAGAGAACTGAAATGGAGGGGTGGGATCCGAGTGGACGCGGGGGACAGACTGACGGAATCGCCTTGCCTCACCTCTGAGACTCTCAAAACGGGTAGGGTTTTCTCTTTCAATACAAGATGTATATGAATTGAAGCATTTTGACGAATATGTTATACATTATCAAAATGGATTAAATCCGAATTTTGGTACTGCAAATACTGATAGATCTTTCGGATCCGAGTAATCATATGATTCATATAATATGAGATAAGCTAATTGTCCTGAAAAAAAAGATAAATACACTTTGGCTTGCCAAAGAAAAATTCAAATGATTTTAATACTAGTTCTGTTTAGCCAATTAATAAAATAAAATCCAAATTTGATATATTTTTTTTTGGAGCAGGTCGGTCTAGTTGGATAATTTTTTTTTACCATTTATAAATTAAAAACAGGAAAGAAAACATGACCCGTGATTTTTATGGAATCGGGATATAATTAAGCAACATGAGCTCCATCTTTTTTTGTTTAATTAGGCACAAGTATTTTTCTTAAGCCCTAGCATCCAACACCAGCAACAGTGAATATAAAGTAAACAAGCTCCAAAGTTCTGGAAATAACAACAGCAGATAATTGAAATTTGAATATAAATTAGCATTTCTTGAAACTCCAATGAGAATACATCCTCTAATCCATCAACCAACTTAAATAATAAATATCTTAAACCCCAAAAAGAACCTGTCAAAGAATACCTAAATACTACAAAAATACAGGCTCCTGCATGCCCCATAAATTGTACAACAAGTAAAATACCACATTTTCCATCAAACAGGTAAAGGGCAATTTAGGTAATATATCTCTCTTGTTGCTCCTGTAGTAGTTTCGCAGAAGTTTTTGCATCCAGATAGAGAGAACTGACTTCCTCTATATCAGCCTATTAATTACAAACAATTAAAAAATGCACGAATAAACATTTGGAAATGATTTTTTTTTTTCCAAAAATCCTCAATCAGTGGAATATTTTGGATAAATATTGAGAGAGTATATACCTTGCAGATTTTGTCTCTTCCATTAGTCTTCGCTACAATGCTAGCCGGTGATAGCAGCTGAATCGAATGTCTGTAAAAAAATTATGTAAGAGGATCAGAATTATGTTCCTGTAAAAGCATAGATACAATTTCATATTTTAAAACAGTAAGATAACTAAATTATTTTAGTACCGTAAAGAGGCACGCTGTCCAATTTCTCCCAGATAAGCAAGGCTTTCCTCATCAATCTCAAGCTCTTCAACTTGTGCTCTAATTGCAAGTATCTACCCAAAAAAGATATTTCAAATAAAAATAAAAGATACATTGATCTTACAAAATAGTACCTTAAGTATAAAGATATTAACCTGAATCATTTCAGTTGGGCCATATGTTTCCGTTCGTATTATTACTAACCGGTCTAGCAAGTCAACTGGTATGCCATGTGGACTTGTCATGTCAGTTCCTCTGAAAAGACATGAGAATTATAAAATTACGATGAGAGATATAATTAATTTCAATATACTGCTGTTAATATAATTGTAGTACCTAACATTGCAAATTCCTCGGTTGGTAGCAAAAATCACTATTGGGGCTAATGAGCTTTCCAAAGCACGATTAAGATATGAGAAACATTCGATATCCAACATATGAACCTGTAAAGAAGACTCAAATGACAAAGCGCACGAAAACAGGAACTTATAGAATTTTATTACAAAAAGTGAAAAGAAACAAAGATACCTCATCAATAAACAGCACACCTGGGACAAGCTCAGCAACTCCTTCATCAATGTATCTATTCACCACCTAAAATAAATTATACTGTAGTTATAGCGATGAAATCTTACAAGTGATATTTAGAATCTAAGATTGAATATAAATAAATTGAACCTTATTAATCTCCTGGCGTAGTTTGTCTGTGACTTCAGTTTTTCTTGGTTTCATCATCTGACCCATTAGTGATAAAATATCCTGGCCTCCTTGTGGCCGTGCATTCGCCGAATCTAGATCATGCAGTGTTACGTCCTTTTCAGGAGAAAAAAAATGTTTAGCTTGTTATAAAATTAAGTCTTGTTATTTTCTTCTCCGTAATTTTTGCAGAAATATTTATACCTGAACAACTTCCTTTTTCTTATGCACCTCGCCTTTGGGAATTGGTACATACTCCTCTGCTTCGAGATCAAACTCAGTTGCAAATGCATCACATCTGCCAACTCTTTTTACTGCACCACTATTTGCTTCAATATAAATCACATCACCTACGGCAACCTAGGCATACATATATTTACGTAAGAAATATGGTCAGCGCTATTGAAGGAAAAAGTGGACAGGTAATGAAGAGAGAAATTTACACACACAAAAAAAAGAAAAAAAAAAAGCAATCCATATTGTAGATAAATCGTAAAAGCCTGCATAGTAGAGGATATTCAGAAAAGGATCCTCTCTGTTAGGTTTTTCTTTAACACACCAATATTATACTTTGAAAACTAAATTAACTACAAGATATGATACTTAATATAAAATAACAAAGTTCTCTAAATGTTAATCAATAAAACATTTATGATTGAAGGACGACAGACTATATTTTCTATTCTTAACACATCATCTAAAACTGACAATATGCAATTCAACTATAATTGACCGAATAGTCTAACAGTGCTGAAGCAAAATCTAGAATCTCTCCAACAAATTCTACAATTTATTTTTATAGAAAGAAAAGTGAAAGAAGGCCAGGCACATATTACACGAAAACCTTTTTTAGGAACTCAGTCTACCTTACTGCTCTCTGTGGCTTCTGAACCTATGGTCTCACCTTTTGTTACACTTCAGCACCAGTAGATACCCATTTCCTTTTTCCAAAACAATAGGGTGCTATTTTGCAAATACTGGAAAGGAGGGCTTTTATTGGCAATACTTGGTCAATATAAGGATTCTTCATGTAACTTTCTCTAAAATAAATGAGAAAAAAAAAATTACCTTTTCCTTGATTAAGGCATCATAAATAGTAGGATCCAGCTTCAATTGTTTAGTACCTTTAACAGTCTTCAAACCGATAATCACATGGCTAATGCTCTTTCCATAACCACCTGTTGTACTCTCTGCTTCTTCAGGAGAAAGCTCGGTCACCTAATATAGAAACAATTCTTGTTCATATTTATTATAACCTAAAAAGGGGTTTCTAATATAAGTACAAATGAAAGTCAATAATTTCCTGCATTTGCAAAGAAACATAAAGAAAATTCTTTTCTCTTTACAATTAATAGCATCCAAGTTTTGCTTTATTTGCAAACAAAATCCAAAGAACATTAAGCAAGGCTGGGCAAAATGGACCTAACTAACCTGAGATTCTCCATCAACTAAATAAAACTTGTCAATTGAAATTAAACTAACAGCTAAGTTTAATTTGCTTAATTTTATTTATTTCTGTGCTTACCAGTGAAAATATAACCCCAACCTCAACGTATAAACTAAACCAAAATAATGAGAATAATGCAACACTAAAGTTCAGTTTAATTGGTGCCAGTTTAATCCATAATTAATGTGATAAAAACACTCCAAAGATTTGGGCAAAAATTAGTCAATAAGCAATAGAATCAATCGCACTAACCTAACGGATAGTTGTCAGCTACAGAATGAAAAACTAAAAAGAGATAAATTACCTCCCCTTCGTAGACCTCTTTATTTTCCTTAATACGTAATCCAATAGCTCTCCTGAAATGTTCCATGAGAACCTCAGTTTTCTTTACCTCAGTTGAGTATACCTCCGATCCAACCATTGGGCAGAATGGGACCTTAATAAGTACAACAAGAAAAATAATATCAGAATTAATCATCAGCCATCGAATTTTTATGGAAATATGGTCGATAGAGGCTGCTCAAAACAGCATCAGTATCAAGTTTGGTTCTTTTCAATGCACGAACTTTGGAAAATTGCATGTCCAGTTCAACTTAGCACAAAAACTGAATATTTTTATAACCCCACTTTCAGTACCCTTTTTATTTTATTTTTTTCTGTGAAGCATTTTATCAAGCACTTCACGTGCACGGTGCACCAAAGATTCCAACCTGGTAACCAGAACCAACTCACATTCATATAATTAGTATAGAAGTAGCGTGTTACCTTGCTTCCGAGCTCTTGAGCGATACCAAGTGCAAGCGCCGTTTTGCCAGTACTAGGCGGTCCAGCAAAAAGCAGAGCTCGTCCAGCCATTTTCTTCTGCCTTATCATATCCACAACCAGTCCCGACGCCTGTCGTGCCCCCACCTGTCCCACGAACCCTGCTGCCATAGGAATCGCGGTTCCATTGACCTGTAACGAAAAACCAACACAGAATTAAACTCATTGAATTTCTCGCTCCATGAATATAAACCCTAGTTGAGAGGACAAGAGAAGAAGGAATTACATCAAGGCCAAGGCCTTTGATATGGGTGTGAGTCGCGATTCGTTGCTTCTTTGTGGTGGATTGAATCTCTTCGATTCTCATCGTAGGTGTTTTTTTGTTTGCGTCTTTTTTTTTTTTTTTTTTTTCTTTTCCTCTTTCTCTATTTTTCTGTCGCTTCTTAGAACCTCACGGTGGGGTTTTGCGGGAGAACGGCGCTATTTTATTGTTCGGTGCCTATTCCGAATGCTCACGATAGTTTTATTGTTGCTTTGAGATTCGCGCTTTAAGGATTTCAACGGTCGCGATTTTCACCAGATCAACTCAAATTTCGAGATGTCACTGCAGATGCGAATTCCCGGCCGAACTGGGTAATCTGTCGACCTGTTCGGCGATAAGTGGAATAGTGAAGGAATTGGATGTACAAGAATTAGTATAAGAATAGAGAAATTGAGGCTAATAAATGAGAATAGAAAAATAATAATGATTTTCAAATTAGTATGTAAATGATACTATTCGAATCAAGGTTCTAAATAGCGATTATAGCGGCATAGCAGGGAGACCAAAAAAAAAAACTATTGCGAATAGCGTAGCTATAGCGGAAGCTATCACAAATAGCAATTTTTCATTTTCAAACTTTATATTCTATATTTCTACTAATTATCAACATAATCAATATTAGAGAATTGATGTAACAACTAAATGACAACTAATCTAAGTCTATACTTTTTATCAATTACGCAAATAAGAATGAAAAAAAATCTAAAAAGTAACATTATTTAATAGTTTATACTTCATAGTATTACATATTATAATAGACAAAGAGCAATTAATTTTATAAGGTAAATGAAGTCAATATACATATTTAAACATTTTATAATTATAATAATAATCAAAATCAGCTTTCAATTGAAACGAACGATAATAATTTTACAAATGAATACTATTAAAAGAGTAATCAAAATGAATAATTAGTATTTGAATATTTCTCGATATAAAATGATAGAATAAATCACAAATAAAAATAGAAGCATATAGTTTGGTTTGGTATACTTATCGTAGAAGACCATGTAGCATTAGAAATAAGAATAGAAGTACAAAAGTCCATATAAATTGCAAAAAAAAAATCATGTAGCATAGCGATAGCTATAGCGGGTCTCATATAGCGGTAATAGCGGTCAGCTATTATAGCTATAGCGGTCGTAGCTGAGTTAGCGCAATTTTATCTCATAGCTTAGCGTTTATGGTCCGGAAAAGCTATAGCGTAGCTATAGCTAGCTATTTAGAAGCCTGATTCGAATTAATAAAAAGATTATTTAAATTGTAAATTTGGAATAGTGAATAGTTCTAATTGAGCAATAATAGTGATAATGTGGTGGTAATTAAGAGGAAAGATAGTTAAGAGGGGTCTCAAACGAATTGTAATAATATGGAGATAACAAAAGTGGTGTCAAATGATATTTTCTCTCTTCACAAACGAGAATAACATATTTTTTTTAGAAGATGAGAATAGTATGTTAAACTAAGTGCACCTCTAATTGAACAAAACTTAAATTAAATTGCAATTGAAAGTAAATATATGAGTTTAGATAAATTTGACAAGCGGAATTTTAACGGAGTTCGGCAAAACAAAGGCCTACGTCTCCGGTGCTTCGCAACCTTGAGTGGTGCGCCTTTCTATTACCCAATATGAAAGGATTACAACTTGTGAACCGTTGAGCCCTTACACACCAAGCGGGAAGTCAAACGGTCAACTCAAAGAGATGAGAACAAGGTCTCTTAGTTCAAGCTACTCAAGAGAAACACTCAATAGATCACTCTAACCTAATATAATTTGAGATTAATGAAGTATGTTTGAGGTTGTTGAGAGATTTTGAAGTTTTAAACTCTCACAACAATGGAGTAGGCTAAGCTCTCAGAAAATTTCTTTTTAGAAGATTAGGGTCGGCTTAGATGATTTGAGAAGAAAGCCCAATCACCTATTTATAGAGTCAGCTCAGAAATGAGCTAATTGTGCTAAAACGTTACAACGTTTTTCTTTTGCGATTTTTAGGTTTTCAAATTGACTAACAGCTCAGCTTAAATGCTCACAAACGTTACAACATTTATAAAACGTTACATAACGTTTTGCTCTGTAACATCTTGATCAAAAACAAGATTTTTGAAATCCAATTTTTTTAATTAAAACGTTACAACGTTTTGTGAAAACGTTATAACATTTTTAGGACTTTTGTACAACTGAATTTTAGTCTCTTAATATCCTTAAAACGTTACAACAATTTTGCAAAGCGTTATAATATTTTTTAGAGGATTTTACAGCTGGATTTCGTGGTCCTTTAACATCCTTAAAACGTTATAACGTTTATATAAAACGTTATAACGTTTATATAAAACGTTATAACGTTTTATGTTTTCTCTGAGTTTGATCAAGCTTTTACTTGATGTTTTTGACAGGAGTAAAACGTTATAACGATTTACAAACGTTACATAACGTTTTCTCTGTAAAAACAGCCTCAAACATGCTTTACTATTTATTAAATATTACAATTTACATTCTTGACGAATATCTTCATGATTTCTTCAGTCCAAGTATTATATATTGCAATTCCAAGTCTTCTTGAACCTACATAATCTCAAAGTAGAAGAAATCGTAAAATTCAATAATTATATGTTTTTGCAAATTAGTCAAATAGACATAAAAGATTATTGTACAAACAACATAGTAGTTGTTCCAACATTTTCAAAAAATAGAAAATTAATGTTGTTATAGCTATTTTGAATAACAAAGGTATTCTGAATAGCAAAAGTGTCATTTCTAAATAGTAGTTATTCTCAAATAGCAACTAGAGAATTTATAGAATTGAAAATTAATCACTTATTTCCCTATTCTAATTGTGTTCACAAATAGAGTTGATGAACTTAGGAACACCCTATTCTTGTGTCCTTATTGAGTTTTGCTAACGCTCTAATGACTTAAACACTGTTAATAGATTATAATTCATATTCAATAAAATGTGGAATGCAAATTCAATAGATAAATTATGAAATAAAAATAATATTATAATTAAATGTTAAACTGACATTAATGATAGTAAAAAAAGTTAATTCAAATAAACACTACATTGTAAACTAATATCTGACTTCATATGACTATAAATACCTTTTGATTGCTCCATAACATACCAAAGCACATAATGTATTTCCATAACTAATATCTGACTTCGTTTTAAAACTTTCGACACTTTAATAGTTATATTGACTTTCGATGTAATTCCACTCTTCGTTTTTTTATAACATTTTTTACAACTAGAGCTAACATTAGCTAGGTTCAGATGAAACTGGATCTAGCATTTTTTTACAACTGGAACTATAAATTGCTCATATTTACAACTATAAATTAGCATAATGTGGAGCTAATATTATTTAAGTTAAGTTCAAATGGTACTGATACATGTCAGAAGCTAACATACATGCATCTAGTGTCTTTTATTATAAATTTAGGCATAGTTTTATGTTAATTTCTACCATACTCAAAAGATCTTTCACAGATTTGGTGCCAATACATGATTTTTTTTTCTTTTCTTTTAAGTTTTGACAAATTAAATTTCTACTAGTATTGAATTATTACTTATGTATCAACCAAATATTTTGATAAAACCCACATCAAACTATAGTCTTTAGATAAGTATAAAAATGGAAGAGAAAAATCCACATAAAAATATTTTGGTAAAACTCGTGTCAAAAATAAGAAAAAAATGCACTGTATGTCAGTACTTCTCGCTAGAGTGGCTAGATGGCCTTCATTTTTGATGATTTACGATATGATAAAATTAATTATCAAAGTATGAAAAGGATAAGCATTAATATGAAATGTTTTCCAATTTTATTTTTGGTTTCTTATTTGTATACCTCCAATTTGTAAAATAAATCCTCACTACTAATAACATGAATGTTTTTTTAGCATTCAATCACCTATCTGTCAAGAGAGGATCTAAGCCATCCATTGAATAAATCTGAGCCGTTGATCAATATCATACTTTAATCTCAGCCATTAACATTTATTTTGAGCTTTGATTTTAGAACTACTAATGTGTGGTTGTAATTTGATGTAATTCAGTGTAATTTTTTTGTTGTTTTATTTTTGTTTAAATGTAATCACTGACAGCCACTGTCAATTTCTAAAAAAAATATTTATTTTGATGTTAAGCATCTATTTCATGTTGTCAAGCGTGTAGAAATCTAAATTTAATTAGAGACGTATCCGCCACCTGAAAAGATACATAGAAATTAGGAGGACTTTCTATCTCCACGTGTTTCTTACTTTTTCCTTCCCGAAGCGTTCTTTTTTCTTTTTCTATTTTCCTTCTCGACGACGCCACAGAGAAGAAGATACATAGAAATTGGGAGGACTTTCTATCTCTTTTTTTTCCTCTTTTTTTCTTCTTGGTTCTTCGATCTCTCCTTTGAAAAGAAGAAAATTTTCATGCAAATTCAAATTGGGAGGACTTTCTATTAACATGATGACATTAGTTTTTCGATCTCTCCACAATGGATTTGACAGGTAATTTCTCCGCTATTGCAAGTTCAAATTCAACAGACTCTTCTGTCTTTCTATATCAATCAAATTCACTGCTCTCAAATTGCAGATCTGATTTTTCATTTGCGATTTGCATTTGTACAATCTCCCTCTTCACTCAAACCAGAGGTTCCACAATTAGCAAAGAAGCTCAACCAGGTATTTGCTTTGTTAACGTTTTGAAGAATTTTAATTTTAGTTGGTTACATTGTAGTGTTTGGCCTTACTATTGTGCAGTTGTTGTATTGTGTTTTATAGAAGCTCAATTTACCCTTAGTAATGCAGTACAACACTAAAAAATTCTGGAACAATGACAAAATTTAAAGAAGAGTGGAAAATCAACCCTTTGTGATATCCAACTGACAAATAAAATCAAAATTAACAAAAAAAATCAAAGTTATAAAGAGTTATGACATCACTTCATAAATATATCAAATGTTTTATTTTTTGGCATACACTCTAAACAAGAAAACTTTTTCTTTACAAAATTATTTAAATCAATATACTAAGATTCCTAAAAAAAAAAAAGAGGACTGTCCATCCCACAAGCGGTCCGCTAGTGCTGTGACCCACCCGTGGGATGGGCGGTCTGCTTGTGTTTTGGGCCGCGCGTGAGCCTGGCGGTTGGGGCATTTAAAAAAAAAAATCCAATGCAGGGTTATTTTTAAAATTATATTTTTTTAAGAGTATTAGTAAAAATGGCCACATCGTGAGATATCATTTGAAAGAGAAAATCAAACATACTACTCTTCTAACCTTTGATTTGTTATTTTATCAAATAATCACCGAAAATCGGCTTTAAAATTGACGGAGGAGAAACTCACTTCCCCGTTACTATACAAAAAAACTAACAAGAATAAAAAATCGCATTCTATTCTCTATTTCATCACAAAATTCAATTCCATTCCTCACTTGAAATTGGAAAAGATACTATTTCATTTTCTCTAATCCTCTCAATTTTCGATCTGTCTCTCAGCCGAATGGCCCGAAGGGGTTTTCTTTCCGGAATTTTATTAATATTAAAAAAATTCAAAATTTACAAAATGCACCCAAATTCAACTTATCTCTAGATCTACCCAAACCATAAAATTTCGGATCCAGAGGGTCTCTTTCCAAAAAATTATTTTTCAGATTTGTGGTTCCAGGAAATAATTTCATGGATTTAGGATTTTTTTAATTAAATAGAAAATATTATGATTTATGTATTTTTTATTGAAATATTACAAATATTTTATATATTTTTTAAAATGTATGGAATATTATATACTTGAATTTTTAAAAAGACTGTGGCAAGTTATCTGGATCAACATTTTTCATGCCGGGTTTTTTGCAACTGTAAAAAAAAATAATATATTTCTGTATGTGTTATTAGAAAAAAGAAATAAAAATATTTTGAATCTGAGTTATTGATTCCGGTTTTAAAATCACCTATAAGTAAATAATAAAATATGATTTTTCTATTTTCCGAAAAAAGACAAAATGTTAGACCGAAATAATTTTGATATCAAACTTTTTTTCTTATTATGCAGATTTAAATATTTGATATTATTGATATCAATATCTAATATTTAGCATCACATCATGCGTCAAGGATATTAGACGTGTAGGTGCCGCAGGAGATTAAATACTCCCAACCCAACTCAGCCAAATTCATACCAATCTCCCATTTTTTATTTTAATTTATAATTTCAAATTCAGTTACATAAAAAAAATTATTGGAAACGTATACAATTAAGTTTGTTTTGGGGAATTTTTGAGTTGGATTTCCAAATTTAGGTACGAATTAAAAAAAGAAAAAAAAGAACACTCATAGGCATGTACAAACAGATGTGTCGATACATATCATGTTCTTAGTAGTGTCATACTCGATTTTCATATTATTTAAGATTTAATACGACACCACTAATTCAGAATACAATACATACATACACAAGCCCGATATGTATCCGGATACCCGCTACGTGTAGAGTAATAGCACACTAGCCTCCAACCATCACACTGAAGGACACAAGAAGACCAACTTCCTAATGAATTCGTATCCTCTGAGATATCTCAAAATTTGCGTGACTTTACAGAAATTTCTAACCGTTTAAATAAGTCCTACACGAATCTCAAAGCACAAATGATACAGGCCCCGTGCGCTATTACCGAATAGGAACCGAACACGTCGGTCACGCAAAAGTTGTGATATCTCAGAGGATACGCACCCCTTCCTAATTCCTACTATCGAGTCAGTTTGGTCGAAGACAATCTAAAGAAAGGACCAGAAGTGGGTCCGGCGGCCTCATCCTTTGCTTTCCTGCTGCTGAAAAAGCAACTATACATAATCAAATCCATCCTTGTCTTCTTCTACCTTTTTCTTCTGTGTTTTCATAACAGAAACGGGTCATTTATCAGGCATTTTATACATTCTTTGCACAATTGTCTACGCGGGAATATTTACAGGAAATCTCAATCCAAACTGCCGTGCCATCTTTTCTTTCTCAAACTCTCCTTCCTGCCTCTTTCCTTCCCCCGCTTTTTCTGTCGCCACCTCGCCGTATAAAAACCCTCTATGATAACCTCTGCCTTTCTCTCTCAAACTCAGCACGCCATTAGAGACCTCAATTGCAGAAATGTCTCTCGAGATAGAAGAAACTACTCCATGTGAGCTAGCCCCGTCTCCACCTCCACTGGTACTGTCCACCTCCAGCAAAACCATGGACAGGAGAGGAAGCATGAGCAAGTATGTGCGCCAAGTAACCGGACGTCACAACGATAACGAGCTCCATGTTGCAGCACGCCAAGGAGATGTCATGGCTGTGAGGTTGATTTTAGAGGGGATCAGAGATCAGGCTGAGAGTGAAGATGTTGCGGAGATCCAATCGTTGGTTGCAAGTGAGGTGAATGATGTGGGAGATACACCGTTGATTGTGGCAGCTGAGAAAGGGTTTGTAGAGGTGGTGGTGGAATTGGTTAAGTATTTAGATAGAGACGGTGTGGTGGTGAAGAATCTCTGCGGGTATGATGCGTTCCATGTGGCGGTTCGAGAAGGTCATCGAGGTTGGATTTTTTTTTCTTTTATTATTTCTTTGAATATGAATTCAATTAATGAACAAAAGTTAACTCTAAAGCTTGTCTTACAGAAGATTTATAATAAGTCACAGATTAATTAAGTCATATTAGAATATTTTAAGATTGATTTTGAAGTACATAGCACTCTTTGTTCTAATTATTCCATGCTAATAATTAGTCTTGAGTTTACTTTTTAATCAGTTCATATAGTTAAAATTTTGGTTCATTTCATGTAGTTAAAAATAAGAAATACTCCTTGATTAATGTTTTGTATTTTGTACAGCCATTGTACAAGAACTTTTGAATTACGATTCTACGCTGAGCAGAACATTTGGCCCATCAAAGGTAACCCCACTCATATCAGCATCGACACGGGGACACCTTGACACAGTTGAGTTACTACTTGAGCACAAGTCGGACCTATTCGACATATCAAAGGACAACGGCAAAAATGCATTGCATTTTGCGGCTAGACAAGGCCACATAGAGGTGGTAAAGGCGTTGCTCGAAAAGGATCCACAACTAGCAAGACGGACTGATAAGAAGGGTCAGACTGCATTACACATGGCTGTAAAAGGGACGAGTTGCGGTGTGGTGAAAGTGCTCGTAGATGTCGATCCTGCGATCGTCATGTTGCCCGATAAGAACGGCAACACGGCATTGCATGTGGCTACGAGGAAGAAGCGAGCCGAGGTAATTTACTGTTTTTGCTTTGTCATATCCATGCTATATATGCTATATATTGCAGCAGTTATATAAAACACAGGCTTGTTTGAAAAAGAAAAGAAAAAAGAATGACCTAAAAAATACATAAGGTTACAATGAAGAACAAAAATAAAAATTAAATGTAAAATTTGGGTGAATTATGAGCCGGTTTTCTCCTCCATTCCGTTCTCTTCTTCATATGTTGACCCAATAAACCATTTGGCCCAATTGTGCAAAATTGCAAAATGAAACATCAAACTATGCTTAAAAATTTTTGGTGCATCATGCAGATGGTAAATGTTCTCCTGCTACTACCTGACACACATGTGAATGCGCTAAATCGCGATCACAAGACCGCGTATGATATTGCTGAATCCCTACCCCTCTCCGAAGAATCATCTCAAATAAAGGAATGTTTATCCCGATATAGCGCACTCAGAGCAAAGGAACTTAACCAACCCCGAGATGAGCTCGGCAAAACCGTTACTGAGATCAAGAACGACATGCATACACAATTGGAGCAAACACGAAAAACCAACAAAAATGTGCATGGAATTGCTAAGGAACTCCGCAAGCTGCACCGTGATGGCATCAATAATGCAACTAACTCTGTGACAATTGTTGCTGTGCTATTTGCCACTGTGGCATTTGCTGCAATTTTCACTGTTCCAGGTGGAAACCAAAATGACGGGCTTGCGGTAGTGTACATGGCCACCTCATTTAAAATATTTTACATATTTAATGCAATATCACTATTTACTTCTCTAGCGGTGGTGGTCGTGCAAGTAACACTCGTGAGAGGCGAGACCAAATCGGAAAGACGAGTAACCGAGGTGATCAATAAATTAATGTGGTTAGCATCGGTATGTACCACAGTTTCATTTCTTGCTTCTACATATATTGTTTTGGGAAAGAGATCTCTGTGGGCTGCAATACTTGTTACACTGATTGGAGGCATGACAATGGTCGGCGTGCTCGGTACAATGACCTATTATGTGGTTAAGTCGAAGCGGGTCCGAAATATAAGGAAGAAGGAGAAAATTTCTAAGCGTAGCGGGTCCAGCTCGTGGTACATTAATTCCGACCTGTCAGAATCTGAGATGAAAGCTATATATGCAATCTAAAAGTAGATTGTTATAATTTATCGATGCCAAAATATTTGACAATAAACATGTTCAATTTCTTCTTTCGTTTAATTTGTATATAAGAATATTCCAGCTAGATTAACAATTGCAACAAAAGGTTTCTCGTTTTATATAAACAAGTATTCCATCCATTGTTCTTCTTTTCTCTTATGGGCCTTGCACTATTCTCAATCGCTATTATAAGTTAGCATTTTAGTATTTTACTTATATTGGGCCGGGCCGAGATATAAGGCTGAAATATTGTCAACCCAGAAAAAGTGAACTGACGCCTATGGGCCTTGAAAAGAAAATAAATATATAAAAAAAAGTGAAATGAAATGAAAGAAAATTTGTCAAATATATTCACTGAAATTATTGGATAGGGTTTTTCAAAGTCTATTATCTACACGCATGTATAGACAGTTAGACACTCACCAAAAAAATACAGATTGACCCATCTAAAATCGCCATTTCGAGTCAAATAATAGTTACACAATTACATGAAAAATTATTTGTTATCAGAGTGTGCTATGTATTCATATTTTCGTTTTTAAATTAAGTTTAAATAGTCAATTCGAACCTCTCAGTATGATATTCATATAAAAACGTACTTTAAATTAAAAATTTACAATTTTAGATTGATAAAAAAAAAATCATAAGATTTAAAGATTCTGAACCATCCCAATGCAGTCATTTTCTACCTATCTAAAAAATAGTAAAAATATGTAAAATTTAGTCTTCAATATAATTTTATATGGAGATCGTGTTGAGCGGTTCGTATCGACCATTTTAACTTTAAAAAAAAATTTCAAGATATGAATTCATTATACAGACTAATATGCACATTATAAATTATGTTAACTAACTATTTTTGTCAATTCGTCGGAAGAAAAAAAATGCGAAAGAAGTGTTTACTCTTCTTGAATAAATTCAAGTAGAATTTTGGGTTAGACCATCAAAAGGTGAAAATATATAGGATGAATGAATACTGTAGTTAAATAAATAACTTTTCTAAGATCTGAACTAAATTTCCGATAAAAAATAATATAAAAAATAATTTACATTTTTTTTGTTCCTTTTGGGTTGGACTTATATTCTTGCACTAAAACTGGAGTACCTAACTACAAATAAATATCACTTTGTTTACAAATAAGGACGGTGCTAGAAAATAGGATTGGGCATAATTATATAATTATTTTAAACATAAATATATTTTTATAATTTTTTGAAAGAAAAACATAAAAAGAAAACATATTTGAAAAAAAGGAGCAATTAAGTTACCATCCAAAATATTTCAGTAACATGCATATATATTACTTGTAAGTTACAATTAAAAACCTCATTTATCAATACTGAAAAATAAAGCCTCAAAAATAGAAATAAGAAAACCATAATATATTATTTAATTAGTTAAGGTGGCATATTGTATATTCAAAAAAGTTTGGTACATGCTAATATGCACGAGGAAAACTAGCACGCAAACAATAGTTTACACTTACCGTGTCTGTAAATTTGAATGATTTCAATGTCTAAAAATATAAAAATTCACAGAAAAGAACGAGGATGGTGGGGGTCCAGATCCCCTAAAGTAATTCAATTTTTGAGTTTAGATCGGGACTGTCCGATTCGTATTTGGGCCAATTCGGCTCCGAGGTGGAGCGCATGTGGCCTCTTTAATCTGATAGCTTGATTCAAATTGGACGGTTCAGATCAAAACTAAAAAAATGGATTACTTTAGGAGATCCGAACTCAGATGGTGGTAGCATGTGACGTATCAACAGTTACATAAACATGATCTCTTCATTTTTCGCAAAGCGGATGGAGCCGTGGAGTCCAATGTCCTATGAGTCAGTATAAGATTTATGTTTAGATCTAAGAACTAGTCTTTGGTCTAGTGGCAAAGACACGTGGTCTCTATGTGAGAGGTTATGAATTCGAAACTCAGATAGATGAAATCATTTGTTATAATAACAAATGTATTAAATAGTTGGGTGGCTTGACCTCCAACTTTATTAAAAAAAATATATTTATATTTAAATCTGAACCATCCGATCTGAAATAGAATGCACGGAGTCTCCTTTGATATTTGAGCGGATTCTTATTCGGAGGGGTGTGGATCCGAATCCGAATCCTACAAGGTAACTCAAATTTTGAGTTTGAATTCACACAGTCTAATCATAATTCTAACCAACCTGACAAATATAAAATGCATTTCTGAGTTTGGCTAGTATAACATCGGTGTCATTTCAACTTATATAACACCAATTCTAAAATCTATCAAATCGACTTCAAACGGTGAATCCAAATCGTTCAAACCGATCTACTTCATTAGTTGTGCGTTTACATGCAAAATTTATAACTTTTCGAATTTATTTAGTATTAAGTCAAGCGGTCAAATGTGTGAGTTTTTAAGTTAATTTTAATACATTAATTTTTCAATATTTTTACCGCTTGATTTGATACTAAAATGACTCAAAAATATAAAAAATTTGTATGTAAATGCATTACTCATAATGTAAATCGGTTTGAACGATTTGAATTAATCGTTCGAAGTCGATTTGATAGGTTTTAGAATTGATATTATATAAGCTGAAATGACACTGATGTTATATAGAGGTGCTACTTTTACCCGATTACCCGGATCCGATCCGGAACCGAACCGGATCCGACCCGGAACCGACCCGGATCCGATTAATTTGGATAGGGTATGGTTTAAAAAATATAACCGATTAAATTATGGGTATGGGTACAAAATTAATAATTTAATATCCGACCCGGATCCGAACCGGAACCGATACTGTAATGTGTAGGATATGGGTATCATTTAATTATCCGACCCATAACCGGACCCGACCCGATACCCGTATAAATACCCGATAAAATATATATTAATAACTCTACATCAAGTTTTTGTGTTAGATAATATATTTCAGCTGAGCTATAATTTGATAAAACTTAACCAAATTTATGCTACTGTTTTACACTACCCTTTAATTACATCCTTAACTAGTCCTTTAATTACGCCCTTTAATTTTTGTTCTATATTATACACATGTGACACATGACACATGATTGTCAAATTTATTCTTCCATAACCAGCTTATTTTATACCTTTTTCTTCTATTACATTCAATTCATAGATTTTTTTGAATTATAGAAAAGAAAATCATCATTTCTAATATTTTACTTTCTAAAAATTATATCTCCTCCATCCTCCTGAATTCAAAAGCTATTAACAAAAAACTGAATTCAATATTTTTTGTTACACCATGAGTACTCCAAACAACCAACAACCAACTAATAATTTAGAGTTATTATTTTTATTTTGCTATATAGCATGATATATTTTATTATTTATAAACATGATTAATAGTATAATTTTTATTTTGCAGTAGTTTTTAATTTATATTGTAATGATTTATTATATGAGATGTTTAAGAAATTATAATTATATTTAAATATAAATAATTTCTCAAATACTTTGAAGTTGTGATCTATACCCGCTCTGGATCCGGAACCGCCCCGTATCCGAACCGGACCCGATAATCCACAAACAAGTTACAGATATCTATCTACCCGGAACCGAAAGACTGGACCCGAAATATCTACGGGTAGATAGGTATCCAGATCCGGACCCGACCCGATTTGAAACAAATAAGTATATGGATCGAAATTTGGACCCGAACACTTTTAGGGTCCGGGTCCAAATATAATAGTACCCGGACCCGACCCGACCCGATAGCACCTCTAATGTTATACTAACCAAACTCCTCTTTAATATTTGTATCAAAGCAGATTACAGCGTCCGGATAAACTTAAAATTTGAGTTACCACATGCGATATGAATTCAGGGCGGGGCGGGAAGGGCCGAATTTTTTTTATATACCATAATTAAAAAATATATATAAACCAAAACACCTCTTTTTTGGAAGAATTTCATTATTTATTCATGCCGTATATTGGACCTGCGGTCTCATTTTGGAGGGACTGCAAAGCTAATTTGTGACCCCACTGCATGTTACAACAACTCAAAACAATCCCTGCGGCTCTTTAAGTGGGGCCACAGATTGGCTCTGCGGCCTTAATAAAAATGAAATTCCCTCAAATAAAGGTGTTTTGATTTATTTATTTTTTATTATGGTATATAAAAAATTTCGGCAGGAAGGGAGTTAATTTATAGGGATTGGGGAGATTTGGATATGAATCTCAACAATTTGCGCGAATTGTAATCTTCACAAAATTTGGCCCGTACGAATTATGTACTGAACGGATTGGGGAGAATATTTTGCATCATCACAATTTGAGAAAGAGATGTATATATTTATTGGAGTAAAATTGGGTGTTTCTATGAGCTCTTTTGTGAACTCAATTTTAAATTTTGTCATATTGGTTTCAAACGATGAATTCAAATTATCAAAAACTTTTTACTTTACGCGTAATGCATTTACATGTAGAAATTTAAAAATTTCGAATTAATTTAGTGTAAAGTCACGCGGTCAAAATTAGAAGGTTTATAAATTAATTTTAATGTATTTATTATTTGATTGTTTTTTCTCTACTTGACTCTTTACAAGATTAATTTTAAATTTTAAATTTTATGTATGAAAATGCATCACTCGTAAGATAGAAGAATTTCAACTGTTTAGATTTGTTATTTGAAACCAATTCGATAGGTTTTAAAATTGAGTTCACAAAGAGATTTGATGAACTTAAGACCACCTAGTTTTACTCTATTTATAACCAGATTGTTAATTAAAATGGAATTTTAATTTAATTGGTTTTCATTCTTCACGTACAAACTACATATGTATCACATATGAAAGATATGTGAGATTTTAATTATTTTCATATTAGTTATCCATTGATTACATACCAATATATTATTAAGAGAGAAAGACAAATTAGGTATTAGTATAAGAAATTATATTGAAATAATTGTTCTTAAAATAGTACCTCTTTTTTCCGAATCAAATTCAGTTTGATGTCAGCAAGAACCGTTCAATTCACATCAAAATTTACACAGACAACTTTAATATTAATGTAGATCAAGCAGACAATATTTTACTCAAATCCAACGGCTACAAATGAACATTAGACCGAATTTAGTCTGATGTCCACCGAACCGCTCCTATATACAATTTTTTTGATATATATTTCTTTTCATCCGTACCCTCATTATCCCAAGGAGATCAAATAATAAATTAACACAAGTCAATACATATTTTTCCAGGTACATAAAACCAACACAGTATACATATACATTATCTCATATATATTTTACTTAACTATGGATGCCAGATATGCAGAAATGGTATAAAGTTGGCCATGTTTCATGCATTGTGGGACCTTAGATCAAGTGCTCAACAGCATTAGTGTAGGGGGTATCTCTGTTTCCCTTTGCTTCTAAATCTTGTCGATCCTTTTTGGTGACATACTTACATAGTTTAAGGTTTATTTGTCTTCATTTGGGCTTTTATTTTTTCTTTATTGGGGATTTGGGGTGGTGTGCTTTAGTTTAAAGCCAAGATATGGGGTGGGTCCCTCTAGTTTGGTTGTGGGATTTGGAATTTTTTTTATTGATAATTTGTTTTGGTTTGGTTTAGATGCTGACAAGGGGGTGGGCTTCGCTATCAATCATTTTTTTATTTTACTTTTTATTATTAAAATCAAATAGTATTGGTATAGTTCTAGCATAATTTTAACATGTAATTCTAGATTGTATAGTATATATACTTAAAAATTTAAGTTGTAGATATGCTCTCAATTATTTGGACGTATTATTGAGTCAATTTTAAAGAAAATTATTCTTTCGTTAAATTTTAAAATCTTTAATGTAAAATTTTAACAATTTTATGATTGAATTTAATGCTCATCCTATCTAAATATTTTGTAAAAATATTCCCTCCTTTCTCATTTTCGTTGTTTGAATCCCTTAACATGCTATTACATATTTCCACATTTCCATTCCTCTACTTTTTTCTTTAAGGTTACGCAGGAACCCTTTTTAATTAAAGGCAGCAACATCGGTTGCAATTTCTTACCGATAACAAAAACCAACATCAGTTAATTGTCTTCAAACCAACAAATATATATATAGGCATCTGACCAAATTCGGTCTAATATACAGTCAGAGCCGGTCGATAAGCATTAAGATTCGCATGAAAAGCTTTAACCTCCATAAATATCAAGTACATACAAATCTTGATGCCGATCAAACGGTTCCTACCTGTTGGGTATAGTTTAGATGCATACTGGTTAAGCAATCTGGTATGCACATGTCATATGTCATCGCTGGTACAGTTTAGCTAAAGTCGAATTATTAATTAATGGGCATATAGTCAATTCCCACTAAATCATTGTAATAACCAAAATCAACAGGTACCAAACAACAGTGTATTTTAGTCTTGTTATTTTATTTCTTGTTTCCTTAGACACGCCATGAAGAAATATCAGTGTTATATATATATGAACCTGAATTATTAAATTTTGTTCCACAGCTTGTGTTATATGTTCAGACAACAAATTTGGAAAAAATGATTTAATTCATGATTTAATCACGATGATTATCAAAAGGGTCAACGAGGAGCGTATATATATATTTTGGCCTTCATCTCACATAAATTAAAATTATAATCATGATGTTATCATTGGAATAAACAAATTGTTATACCACATTTCTTAGACGTATAAAATTCATCTAAAAAAAATAGAGAAGAAAAGAGACTTTCCCAGTTTATTTATCATACCATTGATTAACAAATCTGTGTACCAGTACATGCAAATTGATTGTAGTAATGTATTAACAAATCTGTGGCCCATAAAAAGAACAAAATATTTTTAAAATTTTCTTTCTTTAGTTGGTTTGTTCGGTAGCTAATTAATACTTACTTTTGTGATCTTGATAAACTAAAGTACGCTATTAATTATGTTTAACACACCTCTAATGCACCTTCATATAAATATAATTATAGTTTAAAAATCCACAAATCAACTGTGAGCAACAAGGCATGCATGCTATAATTATTTAAATTTTCTTGCTTTTATATCTGAAAAGCTTATGATCTTTTAACAACATGCAATGTTTAGCTATATTGCACTTCTCTTTATATATTGCTAATGACTTAAGTGCTATATTAATCTTGTATGTACATTAATCATACGTGTCCTTATGACACCCAAACTAGAGACCAAAATCCTTGGTATCAGATTATTTTTATTTTATTGTTAAATTAACTTGGCACAATAGCAACTATGCAGTATATATTAATTATATAACAACAGGCTATCCATATAGAAGACTTGTCATTAATTATGTTATAATTAACTAGGTGTTTTATAAATGATGCATGCATGGATAGACTAGAAGATGTGAATTAATAAACCGTATGAAAATTTGATACGGATATCCAATATCCGAATATCCGTGTGGATATGGATATGGATATGGTTTTAAATTTTAATTATCCGTATTTGAATAGTAGATATATATATACTATATAGTTTAATATATATTATGAAAAAAATTATGTTATTTACTATTATAAAAAGCAGATATCTGTATCCGTATCCATCTAATATCCGATCCATATCTGTATCCGGAAAATAAAAAACGGATACAGATATATGATTTTACCACTATATATCCAATCCAATCTGTTTGCACCCCTATGTATATCGACAATGGAATATGTTTTTTTGTGTGTGTTTTTTATTGTTTTCCTATTTAATCATTTTTGCAAAATTCTTAAGGATTCATTTCACTGTTGAGATTCTTAGGCATGCTACTGGGAGAAGGTAGGCTGGAGGCAGATTGATTCTCAATTTCTCATTTCCTTAAATTTCTGATATAAAGTTTGATTGTTAAAGTAGATGTTGATAGTATACTATGAATGCAATATATAATATACCATATGTTTCTCTTTAGTTAGTCAAGAAGCTGGTATACCAATATCCAGTCTTAGCACAAAATTTCTTCTCACTCTGACAATAGAGTGGTATTTTTTCAATGCTCAACTACTTAACAGGTATTGCATCTTCATAGTTGGCTACTAGTCTTTGAAAGTTATCTTGCTTTGTTTTTAACCAAATAATAATCACTCAAATTGGCCAATGCAAACTAGCAAGAATAAGGTTCAAGCAATGGCGTAGCCAGGATTTAAGTCATGGGTGGGAAAAAGGTTTCGGGTTATCGGGTTACCAAGTAAGTGGGCAAATTTAACTTATATACTTGAATCAACTTTAATCAATCTCACCAAATTCTAAATCAGATTTAAATAGAAATTAAGAAAAACATTAACACTCAACAATTTTAGTCAATTATTAGTTGCAGTTTGCAATTTAATTCATTCGATTGGGCTGTAGTATTGAATTGTGAAAGAACAGGAGTAGGCAATTTAATTTTCAGGAGTAGACATGCCAACATATTTATACTTCATACCCAATTTTAAAATTCCAGGGGTGGCTCCCCACTGGGTTCAAGTCCCGTAACAGCTAAATAACAGAAATTACCTTGAAAAGTTTTACAAGATGCAAACACCTTTGTCCATTTTCATTGCAAAATGTGCCAAATTGATCCTCCTTTCTAATGTTTCTATCTCGAAATAAATGAGAAAGGAAGAGGAACAGTTGGGATGTTTTTCAGAAATTTACAAGTGCAAGTGTTATTATATGGTACTGCTTTAGAGGATTATGTCATATATTTCTCAATTATTAGGGGTATGTATGATACTACATGAGTGAGTCTATGGTACTATGCATATCACGGGTTGTTACCGTGCTATGACTCTATATTCGATTTTTCAAATCCTAACGGTCGATCCGAACCATTCATCTTGTTCTCCATATTAATATGTGTTTGGAGACCAAATTTTACATTTTTTGAAAATTTTTTATTATTTTTTTAGATATTTAGAAAATCACTTGATCTGAAAATTCTGGACCATCCAAAAACAGTGATTTTCAATAAATCTAAAAAAATAGTAAAAAAATTTCAAAAAATGTAAAATTTGGTCTCCAAACACATATTAATATGGAGAACAAGATGAATGGTTCGGATCGACCGTTAGGATTTGAAAAATCGAATATAGAGTCATAGCACAGTAACAACCCATGATATGCATAGTACCATAGACTCACTCATGTATGATATTTGAATGTTGACTTGGGTTACATCTCTGAAATTACTGTGCAACTTATTCGAGTCAATGTGTTTGGTTTTTCTTGAAAACTAAATATTTATTATACCTGAAGTAGAAAGAAGATACGGTAGAAACATTTCTATTTGATTTTGACTTAGCCATGATACTAATTATCAACTAAAAATTGCAACTAGTTACAACTCCATGCCATCCAGCAAGAATATTATACACTGTCAAAGAGGAAATACAAGTATAGAAGATTTTAAGCAAAGAATCAGATTCTAAAATTAATTGCTGCTCTCTCAAGTTTTCACAAGATATTCCTGCAACTCAACATATAATAAACAACAATACCAGTTCTTGCATAAATAAACAACAAATTAGAAGCGTGCAAAATTCAGTTTACTTGTATTTTCACTTAAAAATTGAAAAAAAGTTTTACAAATTTAAATTTCAACCCATACACATATCTTCCTCTTCTAATTCTTCGCAATCAGCTGCAATCTTCATACCAGTTACAAAACAGAACCCGGTATCACTCATACTCTTTCTAACAGAGGCCAACTGCTGAGACTTCTTACAATAAGCTATGGCACCTTGTATTGGATTTTCCATCTCAGAATTTGCACTACTGCTCCGCTTCAGCACGGGTCCAGTACACACTGAACCCAAACCGTTAGAGCTCGAACACGAAAACGAAGAACAGTTTGAGCTAGAACATGAGGAAGAAACAGAGGAGAAAGAGGCTTTGTTCAAAGAGTTTCTAATAATTGCACTAGAGAAGGATCTTCTATGGCCTCTTTCTTCTTCTCCAGTGTCAAATTTTGTAGAATTGTTACAATTGGTACTAGAGGCAATGCACCTGTCTCTCCTAATTTGGCCAAATGGATTCTTTTTCCATGCCTTTAAATACCCATTTGAGTACTCTTTGGGCTTTGAAATGGTATATTTATCATCCGAAACAGCCAACTTGGTGCCGCCAGTGGTGAAAATAGATTTGAGGTAAGCTTTTGGAGCTTTAAGCTTACTACCCAAATTGAGTTGCCTAATGAACTTCAGTTTCTTGGACCAAGACTTCTTTGTACCGGTTTCATTACCGGCCATACCAGAGGAACACTCGTAGAAGCAATCCTCAGTAATCAGTTCACCACTGACATAACATGAAGTAGCAGGAGAAGCATTACATGACTCAAATGGGGTTGTGCTTGTCGTGTTACACAACGGAGTACTATGGTTTAAATGAGAGGTTCTTTTGGGTTTTTCGAGCAGCTTTTCGACCATTTGAATACGAGGGGGGAGGTGGAGAGGGAGAAGCTTTCCTTTGTAGAACAATTCATCGGCCGGTGAGGGAATTGGTTCTTTCTCAAGAGGAGTTGTTGAGTTATGAAACTCAAATTCTCTCGGGTTATGAGGTGGTGATGATCTCTTGTAGTAGATTAATGTGGCCGAGGTGATATCTATGTCTATATATTCTTCTTCCTTTACATCATCATAAGCTGATATGGTGGTTTTTGCCATTGTTTTTTTGCTGGTATACTCTTCTCTCTATATCCTCACAAACTCTATTTATCTATTCTCTTGTCTTGTTTGGTGGGTATCTATGGTGCCTTTGGAAGAAGAAACAGGAGGGAGAGAATCGCATGCTTTAAAGCAAGGATTGGGACCCATGAAATTAGAAACAGGAGAAACTATATTAATATGTAGATATTTAAGTATATAGCTGATACTGAGATAGGCATCCAAGATAAAAGAAAATATACATATTTTATTAAGGGAGACATTGGGGTTAGTATTAGACCCCACCTTTGTCTGTCTTAAGCTCACAATTAATTAGTTAATTTATTTTTCTTCCCTCTATCTTTTACTCCTCTTACACGCGAGTTCGGATCTTCTGCATATCTCAAATTTGGAGTTCTGAATCCATACCGTTCGATTAGAAGCCAATGCAGATCGGACGATCCATATTCTTTCTGCAGTAGCTCAAAATTTGGCTTAGATGATACAAATTTCTCTCATACACAAGAATTAATATTTGGTCTAGTGATAAAGGCACATGGTTTCTATGTGAGAGATTATAGGTTCGAAATCTAGGTGGAGAAAATTCTTTATTATAATAATAAATGTATTAAAGAGTTTGGCTAGTATAACATCAGTGTCATTTCAACTTATATAACACCAACTCTAAAACCTATCGAATCGACTTCAAACGATGAATCCAAACCGTTGAAACCAATCTACTTCATTAGTTGTGCGTTTCCATGCAAAATTTATAACTTTTCGAATTTATTTAGTATTAAATCAAGCGGTCAAATATGTGAGTTTTTAAGTTAATTTTAATACATTCATTTTTTCAATATTTTTACCGCTTGATTTGATACTAAAATAACTCGAAAATATAAAAATTTTGTATGTAAACGTATCACTCATAATGTAAATCGGTTTGAACGGTTTGGATTAATCGTTCGAAGTCGATTTGATAGGTTTTAGAGTTGGTGTTATATAGGCTAAAATAACACTGATGTTATATTAGCCAAACTCTGTATGAAATAGTTAGATAGTTTGACCTCTAACTACTCAAAGAAATATATATATCTCTCTCACACACTCTGTTGTGGCGCACACACCAATACAACAATACTTCATTCTTTTTTTCCACTAGAAGTAATATTTTGAAGAGTGAATTCTACATGAACTTTAAAGCAAGAAAAGATGAATCAATAGAGAAAAACAAATTCTAGCACTATAATTAATTTATGGTCTTAATTTAAAATAAAGAAAACTAAACGTGTGTTTTTTTCTTCGAAAGGGTGAGGAGAAGAAATTAATAACCAGGATAATGTATCAGACAGCACAACACCTTGGTGCAATTAAATAAGAGATAACTATTTGTACTTTCAATTTTTTCTGACGCTTGCTTCCTTTGTTAATTTATAGTAAGGTTTTCATGCTTCCATTTTGCATTCATCCCCTTGTTCCATGCATAGTAATATAGCATTAACTGAAGACAAGTCACAAGAGACATGTTGTTGTAAAGTTTGAAATTTGAAAAGAGCTCATGCCCCCAAAACATGGAATGATGTGCATTAAAACATTAAATATTTCTCATGTCCACTAAAAGAAACTTGATGCTGACTTAAACAGTAAGAGAGCAGCTTCTCTTAATTACTTGTTCTAGCCTTCTAGGAGTTCAAGAGACAGTCTACCTATTTAATAAGAGTGAGTCTATGGTACTATGCATATCACGGGTTGTTACTGTGCTACGGCTCTATATTCGAGTTTTCAAATCCTAACGGTCGATCCGAACCGTTCATCTTGTTCTCCATATTAATATGTGTTTGGAGACCAAATTTTACATTTTTTGAAATTTTTTTACTGTTTTTTTAGATATTTAGAAAATCACTTGATCTGAAAATTCTGGACCATCCAAAACAGTGATTTTCAATAAATCTAAAAAAATAGTAAAAAAATTTCAAAAAATGTAAAATTTGGTCTCCAAACACATATTAATATGGAGAACAAGATGAACGGTTCGGATCGACCGTTAGGATTTGAAAACTCGAATATAGAGCCGTAGTACAGTGCCAAATTGTAATATGCATAGTACCATAGACTCACTCATTTAATAATCAACAAAAGTAGAATAAAATTAAGTGCCCTTATCATGACAAAATTTGGAATTTATATATCTGAAAATAAGGAAGAACTTGCCCCAAAAAATAAAAGAAAGAAAAAGATAGAATTTTTTTTTTTTTTTTTGTAGTAGTAGTAGTAGAAACAAGAGAAAACTTTAGAAGATGCATTGGTTTGTATTAAATTTATTTTGTAAGGATGGAATGTCATTTTCTCAAGACATTTAAGAGAAGAAGCTGATAAGGAAGCAAAAACCAGAATACCAGTAGTCTGGTGTAATTCTGTACAAAAAATAAGGATTGAACCATCAAACAGCTGTCCAGTTAATACTTGAAAATGTAGAATCCTTTAATTCGCCTCACCTTATATATGCATTCCGATTAGGGATGCATATATAAGTAAACCGCTCAAATTCAATAACTCGCTCATTTACAACTCGAATCAGTTCCAGCTCGAGTTGACTTACTTGTTTAATAAATGAACTGAACTTGAGCATGCCCAATCCGCTCATTAACAACTCGAGTTACACAAAATTTGTATGCCCTTCTAAATAACTCTAAAGTTGTTGTTTGGATTTTTTATTTTGTTAGTTGTCTTGTTAATTATGTTTGAATTGTTTGTGTTTAGATAAATTTTTACTAAATCAGTGTTGTAAATAATGGTATGCGGTCGTCGGACGGATAGGGTACCATCAAGCGATTAATCGAGAATAATCGGGTGATTATTCAGAAAAATTCATGACGGTTTAGTCACTGCCAACGACTAATCGGCCGATTAATCGGTCTAAACAGACTTTTTTTACAACACTGTACTAAAATCATTTGAATTGTTTTTGTTTAGATAAACTCCTACTATTTTGTAATTATAACTAAGAAAATTAACTAGTCAAACGAGTTGTGAACCAACTCGAGTTGATAATAAGTTGAACTCGAGTTGACTTTACAGCTCGTTACTAAATGAACTGAGCACGAGCTGGAGGTAACTCGGTCAAACTCGACTCATTTACTTCCCAATATGTTTGTTACTTTGTTTACTAGTCTAAAAACAAGTAGTTAATTATCAGGACATTAAAAAAATAGCTCATGATTTCATAAAGTTAATTATCACCATTTTCACCGCGTAAATGCCTGCGCGCCTAACAAATAGACCAAACCATAAGTAACTAGAGACAAAAGGTGGTGGAAAAAGAAATAGAGGCTAACAAAAGAGAAAACAAATTGCAAGCTCGAGGCAGTTCTTTTGCCTCTCAATCAATAACTTAAGCACAAACCTAAATAGCGTCAAGCTGTTCCTAAAAGTAACCTAAACAAAATAAAAAAAAAAGTACGCGCTGCTCTCTTTTTGTACTGTCACGCTTCTCCTGTTTCTGTATATTAAAAATTTGCAGTCTATAATGCTACACCTACCTTTAGGTGCATGTATAATTAATCAAACAAATGTACTCATCCAAAATTATTTATTGAAAGGATAGAGGAAAAAGATAAAGAGTAACATGACTAGTTAAAGTTTGCTTTACAAAGAGTCAAACGACGGTTTTTACATCTTCATGTGAATGAGAAATATACACGGTAATCATATCACAGAGCTACCAAAGAATTATTCATCTAAGTGTCAACTGGTTCGACCTAATTAATGCTTCTAACAAAGGAAATACAGGAAAGAAATAAAGGAATGAAGGGGGAAAAAAGGAAAAAATTGAGCTTCTGTCATTGTGCCAATTAGTTCGACCTAATTAACTCTTCTAATCTCTTTTAAAATAGGATTGAAGTAATTAAGCCGGCACGACTCAAAATTTTCAGTCTATGCTTGGAAGTGGCGTCTTCCAATAATTCCATGCATTATAATCTTCCTGCATTGCATATTAGCAAAACACTTAATACAACAACCTTGTGTTGAAAACCACAAACAGCACCAGACACTACCCCAGGTGGCACATCCTATAACTCCATTGATAGACTTATCAAAGGCCAGAAATTAGAAATAAATCCTCATTAACACAAGAAATCCATGAACACCCAAAATAATACAAAAACACAGACAGTACATCAATATCAGGAGAGACAAAAACAAAAAAACAGAACTCCAAAGAAATTATTTATATTGATACCAGCTGGTACAGGTGGTGGTATATATTCCGAAATATCATGTGTAAAACAAGATAAACTGTTGAAAAGTAATGCGTCTTTTCCACCTTTTTTTTCACTCCAAATGGTACAAGATATTTTTTACATAAAATTTAGTGAAAGGATAAGTTCTACCTGCTCAACCAAAGAAGTACTGGGAGGAAACATGTCATTGACCAGAGTGTGCAATGAGGTATAAGATTTCACGTCAGTAAAATTATTTATGGCCACTTCCCCCTGTTAGTTTATATTAACAATGTTATTATTCTAATTTTAACTAATTATTATATCACCCAAAAAAAAAGGAGAGTTTGAATCAGAATACCTTGGGGTTGATGATAAAAATTTTCCCTTTGGGGATGCCGATTTTTTTATAGCTGAGCTCGTCGGTGTCTCTGTTGCCAAAACCAGCATAAAAAGGATTGTAATCTGACGGGAAAAGTGCTTTTATATCCTGTTCAAACCAATGATACCAAAAGAAGAGAAATCAATATTTGTAATATTTCCATAAAAATGAAATAGATCGATGAGATGACAAAATAGGAATTGCACAAGAATCTTTATATCTTTATAGCTACAAATAAAAATCATAGTTTGAACGTATGTTTGATATATTACCTCTAAACATGCAATTTTGAACTCATGAGGAGCTCTGCGTATAACTGCTCATACAAGAAAAAAAAGGGGCAAAAAAATGAAATGATGAGCTGTGTAGAAATTTACAAATTTTTGAAACAAGAACAAAAATACAAGATAATCCAGGGTTAAAAACTTCAATAATTAACAAGATACCTTCTCGGTAGAGAGAAGGGAACAAGCCGTCAGGAGATATTACAACAGGTCCACTAGGCAGTGCTTTCCCATCCTATAAAATGAAAGACAAAAGAGCAAATTCTCGGTTAAACCTGAGTAGTTTTCAATTCCATTTAATCAGAGCAAAGACACATTATGCACCTGTTTGAGATTGAGAAGAAAATTTCTGGTGAGGTACGCCTGAACTATAGCTCTAGCACTCAGAAATAGGAGCTGATACCCATTTTCCTAAAGCAGATAAATATTAGAAGTTACTGTCCAGCTTCATAGAATAAAAATACTACAAGGGTAGAATACAATCTAAAAATGTCGTCTTGTTCTCTTTAATGAAACAGGTGGTACTGTTATGTACCACTCTTTTCAAAAAAAGAAAAGAAAAATGAAAATTAATCAAAGACAAAACAATAATAAAGTGAGTTATCTCCCTTACTTTTATTGCTGAAAATAGCCTTGCAACTCCAGATTGCGTCCAATCTTTCCCAACAAGAGGCATGAACTGACCAAGAACATCTGACCTAAATTATCAAAATTTCAAAACTCGAGCTTAAAGTGTATCACTACAAAGAGCATCTGATGCAGTTACAATCATAAAATAGAATTAAATCACTTACTTGGTAATAGTTCCATCAACATCAGAAATGACTATGCGAGCATTCCATTGCCACAAGTATATGTGTGCATCAACCTGGCACAACAAAAAATTGATACTTAAACCCCAAACCTACACTTAATTAATCTTTTAATAACAGGATTATCAATTGAAAAAGACCTCTTGTTTTCCCAGCACTCTAGTGGAAAAGCTAAAAGCCACCAAATTCTGTCCGTCCTTCAAATTCAGTGATGCTATCTGCTCATTCGTCGGGGTATTTGTTCTCACAAATTGTTTCCTTGGAGTTGAACCACCATTATTATCATTTTTATTATTACCACTAGTACCAATACCACTACCAAACTCAGATGCCTGGTCGCCAGTTGGGCTCTGAAAAAAAGACTCTGAGTCGAGAAAAAGATCATCAGCTGAAGACGTGCTATCAGTACGCTGAAGTGATCGCGACATCCTAAAAGGGTTCGACCAGAGCCGCCAGCGCCTACTGACAGAAGGCGAAATTCCAATTGTATCCTCTCTTTCTTCTACAGGGATTGCATCTTTCAATTCAGGTGAGAATTTTGGGCCGAACGCTGCTCTCCCGAGGACTATGTGGGCTGCCTTGTTCCACGGGAAGTAATTATCATCTATTTTGATGATCAGATTAGAGTTTTTTATAATTGACGGCCCAGATGATCTGAATTCCACTTCAGAAATGCGGTGAGTCTCAAAGATATCTTCTGCTGATGTTCGACCCATGCCAGGACGTAGCATGTTCCCACAAATTGAAATCTCACAGCCTGTTGTATATAGAAAAAAAAAACATTTCAAACAATAAATATAACAGTTAGAACTGGCGTAAGAATTGTAATTAGAGCTAGGACTTTGTATATACTCTTTTTCCTATCAACACAAATGTTAGTGGCAGAAAAGCCAACTAACCTTAAAAAAAAACAGTTAGGACTGAATGCAGATATTTGTGACGGCAAGAAACTAGATTTAGAAGTACCAAAAGAAAAAAATAATATAGGTTACCTAAACCAGAAAATTTTGGCGACTCGGTATGTCTTGTCTGATTGAGTTCCTCTTCATTTCCGGTACTTGCTGTAAGAACGCTTTCTGAATTTTCAGTTTCATCATTACCTGTGTTAACTAGGCACTGATCTTCTTCTTGAGTCACCACAGTATCTGAGTTCTCTCCAGTCAACTCAGTCTCCAGATTTTTTCCAGTCACCTCATTTACTGGTTTTTCTCCAGTCACCTCAGTCTCTGGATTCTCCAGTGATCTACTTTCTACGGTCATGGTGTCAGGTTCCTTAACCGAGTCAACACCCCAACCATCAATTTCTTGCGTATTCTCAACATCTTTCTTTTCATGAGAGTGCACAGATGAATCCTTATGGGGCTCAACATCTTTCTTTTCATCAGTATCTGGATTCTCTCCAGTCAACTCAGTCTCCAGATTCTTTCCGGTCACCTCATTTACTGAATTTTCTCCAGTCACCTCAGTCTCTGGATTCTCCAGTGATCTACTTTCTACAGTCACAGTGTCAGGTTCCTTAACAACCGAGTCAACACCCAAACCATCAATTTCTTGCTTAATCTCAACATTTTTCTTTTCATGAGAGTGCCCGGATGAATCCTTATGGGGCTCAGAACTAGAGATGTTTTTCATTTCTTCAGATTTTACTTCATCATCATCCATAATTGGAGAACTTTCATCTCCCAAATCAGCACCGGGCTCAGAAGTAGATTTTTTTTTTATTTCTTCAGATTTTACTTCCGCATCATCCATAACTGGAGAACTTTCATCTCCCGAATCAGCACCTTCCATTTGAGCTGACAGATCGACACAACTCTTAAACTGCTCGATTTTATCCAAATTCAAACTAGTCTTTTGTGGTGCATCGATTACCTCATCAACAATGACTTTGCAGCCTTCTTTCACATCTACTGTTTTGTTTCCAGTAACATCCAAATCAAAAATTCCATGTTCCCACACATCAGAGTTACCAGCAAAGTCACCACTGGTGCTCTCACCGGGCCCCAGATGGAACTGGGGGTGATTAAGCTCTAAATTCTTGGTTGTTTCTTCTACAGAATTTATTGGTGCAGTTAAAACATGCCCATCTATACTAATCAAAACCACTTCAGAATTAGACCCATTAGATTCTTTCACCCTTTCCTCAACCTCCTCTAGGCTCCCGTATTGGTAAGATGATGAACTGGATTGACCCGGTTGGAAACTGTAAGAGTGCTCATCAATTCCCTCTTGATTCAGGTCAGATGGATCTGTTTGGTTTGATTCTTTCATGGTTTCTTCCATCTCCTCCTGAAACCTAGAAGACTCTTCATCCCTGCCTTCTTGGATCGAATTGGTATGAAAAAATTGAGGTTCGGGCTCACTGCTGGATTCGGGTCCCGGTACAACCTCTCGCGTGAAATAGGCTTGACCTGAGTTATCAAGGTACATGTGAAAGGGGGCTTCTACACCATTTACTGAGATTGTGACTACCTTTTCGGCACCTTTTAGTACACCCTGGAATTTACCAAATCTGACGTACCATGGCGTGCTTCGATAGGTACCATCCTCTTGCTGTACCACAATGACATCTACAGCCCCACCGAAAGGATGGAATGGGGTTGCAACAGAGTACACTCCTTGTGATATTAAACTACCGAATTTTCCCACCACATTCATCTCGATTTCTGAAATAGTTCAACAAAAGTTTAATTGACAACCTTAGGCTTCAAAGATTAATTTTTTATCTTTCAGGACTGGTTACAGAATTCACTGAAATGTGCGAGGAAAGGAAGAAGTTTAGGTATTATGCAATTGTAGGCTAAATTTATAGGTCAGCTGTACAAATAAACAATCATGAAATTGGAAATTATATGTATAAAGACTTCCAAGATCACTACTAAAAAGTTCAAAAAGTTCGTAAAGAATGGGAATCAAGAATTTCACTACACTGACTCAAACGGAGGCACACTATAAGCTAAATCAACAAAATTCTTGCTTATCTGCAAATTACCAATAATCTACCGAAATCCCACTAAAGGCTCGATTCCAATACAAGACCACATTTCAACACGATTCTTTCTGGTGAGCATATAAGCCATTTTGCGATTGCATTCGTTCTGAAAAATGGACTATATCATTGCACCCAAATTTCAATCAAAGAGAACTACCAAAGACAGCTAAAGAAACAATTAAACAATGAACTCACCAAAGTACGCAAGACTATAAAATCCAATCTCTCTTCAAGATTTCTCTACTTTTTCTTCTCATACCAGATGTCGATATCGTCGAGGAATTGAATTTAGGTAGAAGATTAAGATTTGATAATTTGTCGCGCCTCAACAATTTATACGTAATTGATCTACTCCCTTCAATTTACAAGATACCCTCTCTCTTTGAATTATTTACGGCATTACCTCTTCAAGAAAACAATCAATTAAGACTTCGTTACTCGAAAGAGAAACCGGATGCTCATTATTTGGGGATTATAACTTGTTATGGAGTGCGTATTCTCTGAGATATCTCATATTTTGCGTGACCGACGTGGCCGGTGCCTATTCGGGGATACCGTAGGGGCCACTATTATTTGAGCTTGAGATTCGCGCAGAACGTATTTGAACGGTTGAGATTTTCCAAAAAGTCATGCAAAATATGAGATATATCAGAGGATGTGAATTCCTTGTTATGTGGGGTAGGTGGTTGCCTTAGGTTGGGGTAGTTTGGGTATTTTCAAAATTAAGTAGGAAAATTAAATACGGTGACTGTAACAGTTAGGCCCGGTTTCGAGCGGTGGGAGAGAAGGGACCTAGCGGTAACTTTACCTAGAAGGAAGTGTCTTGGTTTTTCTTGTTCTTTAGGCTTCTTCAGTCCTCGAGTTCGGATCATCTAAAGTAACTCTACTTTTGATTTTAGATGTTGACCGTCCATATCATCAATATTCGTGCCAAATAATATTTGACGGTCTTCATCGAAAAGCAAAATTTGGGGTACTTTAGATAATATGAATTCTCAAGACTTTTGTTGCTCAAGTAAGGTGTGGACGTGTGGTATTATTTGCATACACGGGAAATATTAGCTCATTTTCTTTTTTGATTGAAATAAAATATCAGCTCATCGGCGTACGAAATTGGATCATGCTGTCATACTCGTGTCGGATCTTCTGTTGCACTGAGTTATTATTGATTACGTCTTTTTTTCTTTTTGCATGAATTCACTAGTCAATGTTGATTCATAAAGACAGAATGCGGTAGAGATTATTTATTTTTTTCATCAATAAAACTAGGTTTTTTTTTTCTGAAGTTTCTCTACTGTTAGTAGTATGTACAAGTACGATCGGATATCAAAATAAATAAAAATAAAATTGAGTAATCAAAGTGAGAAAAGATTACTACCTGCTTGCTTCTTCTTTTTTTTCCTTAATCAATCACAAAAATATTAATGTAGCCAAAGCTCAATATTTCAATAGTTTCAATTTAATATAGCTGGCAATGAATATCTAGTCTTAAGATGCTATTTATATTATTGCACTATTATTAATGTTCTTTTTAGATTGTGTAGTATTGTTTTAGTAGTTCTTTTATCAGTCAGCATAATCAAAATCAAGTTTCTATGTCTACTAGTTAAAAATAGAGGCAGGAATTTTTACCATCAACTCCAATGTTACGAGTCTCTATATAATACGTATATCATAAAAATAACTTGATGAGAGTCGATAGTACACAAAATCTACTAATATTTTGAAAGCGAATCTACTAATATTTCTAAAAAAGTTATTATAAATATAATACTTATATGTGTACTTTTATAGAAAAATAAGTATATGTTGAATTCTATTCATTTCAATTTCATCCAACTTGATACTAGTAATTTATAACTTTATATTTTATTGAAAATAAGAGAGATTTTTTTAGAAAGAATCATATAACTAGCCATCTAATATTATGCGGCTCATCATATGATATGTAATTATCATGTTAATTGGAAAATTTCCCTTTAATTAAAGTTTAAGTTCTTGTAGAATATTGTAACAAAATACGAATAAGTATTATTTTTATGAACATAATAATGCATTAATGAATTGAACTACTATTCCTCTAATATTTGTGGAAAAGAAAGACATGATTTAATTCTTTATTACAAAAATTTGACTCCAATCAATTTAATTTGACAGACTATAATGATTGTTCCTTGGTGACTACATAAAGAGGCTCGGAATATCCGACCACACAAGATCTAGACTGAATCAAAGCACGTGCTCAACTCAAATTCCTTGTTGCCTTCTAGAATGGATTATGCTCGGATGCTCTTTGATTCCTAGTGAGTCTCGAGCGTTGACTTGTCAAAGGCAACGTTTAACTAAAGTTGCCCCCCACACGCTTTAATTATGATACAGCCTGGCCAGCTGGCCCGTAAGAAACAAAGACTAATCCCTGCTGCATTTAATCCAGCATTTAATGCACCAACCGCAGTACCTGCTCCATGCAACAGCCCTTTAAATATAAACTCGGCCCGCAAATGTCTTAATTTTTTAAGCCTGATAAAGGCCCATTAACTAGGCCATTAGTGAGTTCGTACTGATTTTCTCAATTTCGGACCGTTGGCATTGGAATCCGTATCATCCCAGGTACCTGAGATGCAAGTTATAAATCTGAACCGTTTTTTCATGTGGCACGAATCTCTAAGCAGACCCCTACAATCCCAACCAGTTCCGGATTGAATTTGGCCCAACTAAAATTAATCTAGGTCGTCCATTATTTTCAATTGTACCTCAGGTACCTGGGGTGTGGGACACGAACTCTTGGCATTGTCCATTGAATTTGTATCCTGAGTTGACTCAAATTTTGAGTTAAGATCTGGTGTCCGATTTAAATCTGCACTAATATTAAAGTGATCGTGCGTTACAGGTATGGACTGAATTGATTAGAATTCTGATTATATGGCCGAAAAATTTAACTCAAACGGTGTGTTAGTGCAGAGGACATGGAATCTTGTCCAATCGTGTCAGGTGAGAACAAGTATCCTCTCAGGTTCTGTAAAGTGGAATCCACAACTTAATGGTTCAGATTTACTTCAGTCAGATCAAATTCAATCTTATACTTATTGAAAATGTAAGTCTCCTCTAAAATTTATGTTAGGTTAAAACAACGGCCCGGATCCAATAATTTTTATTGATTTTCATTTTCGGTACCGGGCGCACAAGAATTTGGATTGTATGTATCCATTGTTCGATCCACGTATCCGGATTCACTGAAAGCTGCGTCGAAAAAATCCAATCGGTGGTATTAACAGAGTAATTTTGCTTCTTACAGCGCAGGTACCATAATAAGTTCTGCTTTGATTCTATAGTTAGTGAGCTGTATCAAGTTAAAACAGCTCTGTTAAAATCTTGAACCCTTTTTCGGGGCTCAGTCAAACCGGTAATTCCTTTCCACAATTCCCGTCGTCGATTGAGACGAAGACTAGTGAGGGTCAGACTCAGTCAAGGCGACTAAAGCATTTACCAAAATTAGACCCGGTGCATGATTAAATTAGTTAGCACGAAAACGATGCAAACCAGACGTACGATCAGACAAAGTGTAATAAAAACTCTTAAATTATATACCAGGTGCAGGTAATTTATTACATTTAATCTCGAGAATTTCTCAGTTGCTCCCTGATTAAATACTATGATTAACCTTTCTAATCTTGTGCTTCTAGAGCAACCATTACTTTTTTTTCTTTTCATCCCGCGTAACAAGTAACAACCAAAAGTCTACCCGACTGCGTTCTGCCCCTATATTCCATTCTTTGTTTTACCAGTTGAATCTCTCTCTCTCTCTCTCTAGATCCAAATCGCCATGGCCAAGCTCAAGAGCTTCGTTCTCCCCTTTCTTCTCCTTTTTGTGCTCCTCCCATTGTCACGCGCCGAGATAAAGAACCTCAATTTCAATGGCGACTCGCGTAGCTCCATCCTCTTCGAGAAATTCGGATTCAATCATCATGGGACAGTCTCGATCGCCTTGTCAGATGCCTCGTTTGCTTCTGCGGATCCTTCTATGCTGGGTTTTTTTCTCTTATCCGACGAATCTCTCTTTCAGGCGATCTATGAATCTCAGAACAATGCTTCGCCTGAGAACAATCCAAGCCCGAACCCTAGCTGCGTGCTGTACAGTCCTTATGTGAAACTTTTGTTTACTTTTAGGGAGCTCACAGCGGCTGGGACTTTCAATAACTCCTTTCCAGTTACACATCCTGATGAGTATAGTCTATTCTTTGCGAACTGCGCGTCGGGCACGACCGTCTCGATGAAGGTGCACACGGAGATGTTTAATATCGATCCAGATAGTACAAAGTATGAAGCTTTTCTTACTTGCTTGAAAAAAGTCTCAATTTTTGTTTAGTTTTAGAGATTAATTAGCAATTTAATGATAGTCTAGGAATATATGAACTTCAGCACAAAATATTTGTTTGACATGTCGATTAGTTAATATTGCTATACATTATTGTCCTAGGTTTTCTTCACTTTCTTAATGAACTAAGCATAAAAATTATAGTAAGGAAAATTTGTTGCCTTTTTTTTTTCATCACTTCTTTGCAACTGAAGGAGGTGCTTTGAGTATGGAACTAGACAATTACCTGATAAGCTAAGATTTTTCTAGTTGGCCAAACGCCTATCGTCTTTTTGACCATAACTTTCTACTAGTTTTCACTAAAACCACCTCAACCTTTTCACTGGGCTTAGTTTTTTTTTTTTTTTGGTTCCTCGGTGACTCGGTGTCCAATTAAGTACCAAACTGTGCATGGAAAATAGAGCATACTGGCACAGTATTATGTTACAGTAAAAAGTTATTGATGCGAATGAGCTCAACATCTTATTCCATCAGGAACTACCTGTCAGTGGGCCAATGGGCTGTACCGTCCATCTACACTGTCTCGGCAATTGCGTACTTCATTTTCCTAGCTGCATGGCTGTACATCTCTCTGATCCAGAACCGCCACACTGCTCACCGCATCCACCACCTCATGTCGGGTCTACTACTAGCTCGATCCCTCTATCTCCTCTCAGCCACTGAAGACCAGCACTACATACGGGTCACCGGGTTGGCCCATGGCTGGGATGTTGCCTTCTACCTCTTCCAGCTCCTCAAGGGTGTTCTCTTGTTTGCCGTTATAGTGCTCATAGGGACAGGATGGTCTTTTCTCAAACCCTTCTTACAGGATAAGGAGAAGAAGGTCCTTATGGTGGTTATCCCGCTCCAAGTTGTGGCAAATATTGCTTCTGCGGTGATTGGCGAAACAGGCCCCTTCATCATGAATTATGTCACATGGAACCAGGTATTGAGAAGTCGGTAAAGGTGCCTTGCCTGTGTTGTCTGTTGGCAAACTGGTTTCTTACTGGATAGTCTGATCCTCTGAGGTTAATTGGGTTCAGAACTTACCTAAAATAAGGAAAATTTGAGCAATCAAAGGTTATCTTAGTTTTGTGTTACTGGGTATATCCTTTGTTGTCTAGTGAGCTACCAAAAACCAGTCCTTTTTTTTTAGAGTAGTTTAATAACTCTGGATCTGTATCAGTCTGGCTTATACTCTTAAAACATTTTATTGTTACTGATGTGATGTTTGGTACCAACTAATAGTGTACATAGCATGACTTACTGTACTACTATTAATCATAATTCCTTTTCCACTAGATGAGTTATATCATTGATGGATTCAATTTGTTTTGTACTCATGTATTATTGTTGTCAACAACTAGATATTCCTCCTTGTTGATGTGGCATGCTGCTGTGCGGTGCTCTTCCCCATTGTGTGGTCGATCAGAACCCTTCGCGAGACCTCAAAAACTGATGGTAAGGCAGCCCGAAATCTTGCAAAGCTGACCCTATTCCGCCAGTTCTACATGGTAGTGATTGGATACCTCTACTTCACACGCATAATAGTATATGCTCTGAAGACAATAGCATCATACAAGTACCGGTGGGTCAGCGTGGCAGCTGAGGAGGCAGTCACTCTTGCATTCTACCTCTACATGTTTTATATGTTTAGGCCTGTTGAGAGGAATCAGTACTTTATGCTTGATGAAGACGAGGAGGAGGCTGCTGAGCTGGCGCTTCGTGAAGAGGAGTTTGAGCTCTAGATATGTCAATGCAGTTTTTGTTTCACGTCAGTCTTTTTTGTACTTCTATTATATTTATTTTGTCAGATGCAGTTACGTGACATTTGAACATCTTCAGTGCAAATTAGATATTACAAATACAGTTGGCATAATTGTTTCTTTCTATTGTTTATTTTATATTCATTTGTGTTTTAGTGGGTTTCATGAGTGAATCGGGGACTACTTGAGGTATTAACATATATATTTGGTGGCTAAAACTAGATAATTTGTAATGCGTCAAGGTACCAAGTGTTTATAGTAACCTGCATGCCTTTATGGATATGAGTCATATGACAAACATCACATGTATCCTTCATTTGATTGTTTTATCAATAAAAGCAGAGCTAGTTCCTTTCACCCATCTTATGCAGAGTTATGCATTGAGTGTGAACTTGAGCTGTTTAAATAAAACAAGCTGGAGAAGAAAACAAAAATCAATGTATGAGAAGTTTTTTCGGGTGTGTCTATTCTGTGGTAATTTAGGTCATGCAATTGATGAATGTTCGAAATCGCCTAATGAAGTATAAAATGTTGTATTATTTGTTGTTATTTTATGACACATTTTGTTGTCATATTTTTTTTTTTTTAAAGGCTTGGTGGTATTTGTTGTCATATTATGACTCTTTTTATTATTATATAAAGGTTATCCTCTTTTTATAATTTATATCCATTTGTGTATAGAATAAAATTGTGACGAGTACGTAACTAAATAAAGTTAGACTCCTACACGTAAATAAACATAAAAAATATGCATACAATCAAAAGAAGGCAGACTATTTGATCGGAGGGCTGATATTCAATTTGAAATTTTATATTTTAATCACAGCCGTTGGCGAATCAGGACATTTACGTGCTTAATATAAAAAGAGATAATAGTTGTGATATCACCGAAATTTGTAAATATACCATACAAAAAAAAAAGATAAATAGAAAAACTACAAATTTGGAATAATTTAAAAAACACCACGAATGCAACATGAGGTGGATGCCACAGATTGGGCATACGCAACGAGAAGTTTCTCGTTGCGGCCATTAAATGGTGGTCTCAACGTGAGGTTGTGTCCACGCTTTTAACATGGCCTCAACGTGAGGTTACGTCCATATATGTTCTATTTTTTTTAAAGACAGATTGATATTTTTAATTTTTATAACATTTGTATGTAGATTTGTTTTTAAAACATATGCTTTTTTTTTTTTTGAAATGTAGAATTGTTGTTTATTTCAATTGTTTTTTGTTTGATATGTGGTTTACTTGAAATATCATTTGTTTGAATGCGATAGAATGATATTAAAATTAACAAAAAAAAAGAACGATAAGAAATACGAAATAATTAAACAACTAAATAAGTAACAGTACCAATAAACATCAAATGTGCAATAAAAATAAACAATCTCTCCGATAAAACAACTAACCATCTATAAATGTAACACTAACTATCTGGAGTGTAACTCTAAGTCACTTTTTTGATCCTCAACCCCTCCCCAATCTCTCGATATGAGCGGGGAGTGATCAAGAACCTCATTCCATTCCTCCTGAACCTTTTCAATCTCTGGCAGACAGTGATACGAGAAGAGTTTCAATGCCTCATGTCTTTCATAATTATACCTCATATTTTATATCTTCATTTTTTAAATCTAAATTGTCAATCCGAACTGTTTAACATGATATTCATACTAAAATATAGAAAAATTTTACATAATGCCCTTATTTTTCAAAACATAGAACAAAATATCCTCCTTCCAAAATTCTTAACAAAATACCCTTATGGGTCCCATGTTCTCCCCCTCTTCTCTATTTACTCCCCTCTATTCTTTGTTTAAATAAAAATACAAATGTTATCTCATTCACAATTTGAATCATTTTTTAACTTTTATAACTGATATTTAGAAATAAAAAAATAATTGTAAAATTTTATTTGCTAAAATAAAAAAAGAAAGAAAGGTTGTATGTCTTTTCTTTTGTTACAGTGAATAAATTTTATCTTATAGATGACCGGTCGGATATGAAAATAATTGAAATTAATGTTAGCATCCCCAATTATTTATATTTCAACTCAAATATGATTTAGGCTGGTTTAATATCACATTTTTTAATGGATTTATTAATTATTTTAGAAAACATTTATATTCTTTAACTATGTTTAAATTAATTAAGTGTAGTGAGATAGTATTTGGTAGAACATTTCCGAAGAAAAAATAGGAGCAAAAACAATATGATTAAAGGAATAGAAAAAGAGAACGTATGCTTTAGCACATTTAATTGATAGTTTTTAATTTTCTTAAAACAAATCTGAAAAAAAAAGTTGTGCGCCCAGAGTACAAAAATATGATTCTTTTTTTAAGTATTCATTTTATTGTAATTTTTTATTTGAGGTTCAATACTTATAAATATTATAACTTTAATATAGCACTGAAACCAAATAACCTACACAGTTAAAAAATCAAATCTTCAATAAATGAATTGATTGTCTTTTTCTTGAGAAAAAATATAGAATTGTACTAATGGTACGGTCTAGATGTTTTCGGACAAATCTATGGTCACGAATAGTTTTTTAGCATATATGTAGTCAGTGTGAGAAATAAGATCTGAAAAATACTAGAACTGCACTATTGGTGTGGTCCCATAAACCTATTGCTGGTGAAACTGTCCCACTAGTGTGATTTCATCAATTCTTTAAAGAAGAAAATCGTTCAATTTCTTCCTGGAATATTTAATTTTAATTTTGAAATTAAAAAAAAATCACAAAATGAGATTGTGATAAATCAATGTATGAGAAAATCTTACAAAATATTATCTTATACAATAGTTGAAACAAAATTCTCTTCCCTTAAATATTTTTAACAAATGCTCTCCTGGATCCATGATTAACATTTATCATTTTCTACCCTTCTTTTTTCATTCCCTTTCACAAAAGAAAAGACATACAACCTTTCTTTCTGATTTTAACAAATAAAATTTTACAATTAATTTTTTATTTCTAAATGATCAGTTATGAAAGAAAAAATTGTGAATTTGAGATCACATTTGTATTTTTTATTTAAACAAAGAATAGAGGGGAGTAAATAGAGAAGAGTGGGAGGGAGGTGAAGAGAGGAAAAATATGGGACCCACAATAATATTTTGTTAAAAATTTTGAAAGGAGGGTATTTTATTTTAAAAAAGAAGGGCATTACGTAAAATTTCCTCTAAAATATAGTTGAGATGAAATTTTAGAATTTTTGGGATTTTTTTACTATCTTTTAAGATGGATAGAAAATCACTATTTTTTTAACGGTCCAAAAAAGTGATTTTGTACATATCTTAAAAATTAGTAAAAAAAATTCAAAATTATAAATTCCATCCCCATACTCATTTTGGTATAAATATCATATTGAGCGGTTCGGATCAACAGTTTGGACTTTGAAAATGAAAATATAAAATATTAGATATGATGAGGTATTCTCTCCTCCATTAATATATATAATATATTTATATTTTTTTATAATTATCTAACCGGGTAACGGATACGGAATAAATTTTACTCGTACCATATCTGTTTAGATAACAAAACAAATATTTATCTGTACCCGTAACCGATAAATTCATAAAAAAAAAATCTTATTTGTACTCGATTTATCAAATACGGTATATATCGGATAGACAGATAAAAAAAATATAAAAAATTGGCATTGACACTCCCCGAATTTTTTATTAATAGAAATAAAAAAAATATATTTAAAAACAGCCTGACTTTAATTTTTTTGCGAAAATTAGGTAGATCGGGTTTACTAAACCCGTCCCACCGGACGGGTCCAATTGACCCGTCCCGGTTAATTGTCGTTAATCCTTAACCACCATGACGGAAAAAAAAAAAATCCCTGGCCGGGTCCTCTTAACCCGTCCCACTCCGTAAAAAAAAAAAAAAATCCTGGACGGGTCCTCTTAACCCGTCCCCCACTTCTTTTTCACCTTCCCCTTCCTTCTTCGTTCTTTTTCCCAGCAGAACGGCTCCCAGCAGCTCCGCTTCGTAGGCAGAGGCAATCGGCGCATGGGACGGACTAACGCAACCCATCCGGAAATTTTGTAAAATTTTCCTCTGCACCGCCTCTGTCATCTCAAACTGTCTCTGTCATCAATTATTTCAGGTTTGTTTGAAATATAATTAAATTAAATTAGTATATAAATGCGTTAATTTCTAATTTGATTTGTTATCAAACTATTGATTATTGTAAACTTAATTAATTTGTTAATTGCATTTTAAAAGAATTCATTAGGAGTGTTCGAACGGTTCGGTTTTGGATCGAACCGAATTAGTTCGGTTATTTCGGTTTTGGATCGAACCGAATTAGTTCGGTTATTTCGGTTTATTGGATCGGTTCGGTTATTTTGGTTTATTGGATCGGTTCGGTTATTTTGGTTTATTAGATCAATTCGGTTGGTTTTTCAAAATCGAATTATAACTTCGGTTCGGTTCGGTTTGAAATTTTTTTTGAAACCGAAATAACTGGTTTATTTCTAAATAACTTAGTTTATTTCTTAATAGTCCGGTTTATAATCAATTGTTTTAATTAAAAAATTAATATATTTCGGTTTGAACCGAACAAACCGAGCAAACCGAAATAAAACTTTGGTTCGGTTCGGTTGCAATGCTAATTCGGGTTGGTTCGATTCTATTTTTAAAACTGAATGATAACTTTGGTTTGCCAAGTTCGGTTCGGTTTCACGAATATCATGCATGCAGAATGTCATTAATTTTTATTAGTGGTTAGTAATTTTAGTAATTTATTTAATAATATTCTTAATTTTTATTAGTGGTTTGCCAAGTTTGGTTTGGTTTGGTTTGGTTCGGTTCTATTCTTAATTTAGTAATTTATTTAATAATATTAGTGGTTAGTAAATTTAGATTGTTATTATTATTTTTTAAATATCATGCATGCATAATGTCAAGTAGTCGTGATCCGGGTGGCCCTTCACATGCTGCTGCACATGATGATTTTGGTTTTGAATCAGCATGGTCAGCAAATAATTTTAGCAAATTATTATGGATGCCGCATGACCAACATAAGGTCTCACGAATCCATGATGATGTAAGTTACTCCATGAATCATATAAATTTTTTTTTTATAGAATGATATAACTAATTGAATTACAATATTTTACTTTAATTAAATTGTATAACATTGACAGGATTACAGAGATGTAGGAGTGGACCCTCGAGGTATCCAAGTTGGCGATATACAATATTATTGTTGGGGTTTCGGCGGTGCTGTAACCAAAACCCGTTTAGGCTTAAGGTGCGGAATGACCGTAGAACAAAAATTTCTACAGCCAACTTAAGCTCAGGATTAAACGGGGTATGTCAGGAAACTTTCCAAGGCGGTCCACCTTCAGTATTCCTTTGGCATCAAAACCCAATTTAATCCTTTTACAGATCTACTCCATGATTGATTTCTAAAACTTTAATCTACTTACCAATTAAATAGATTAATATAACATATTTATACCTTGTTTCCAAATTACAGTTGGAATGCAGACCGTTGGAATGCAGACCGAGCGAGTAGAGCCTCACCAGGGAAGGAATCGACTCGGAGTATCACACGTGTGATACCTCCATCGGTTATCCACCAGGACTAACCAGAGAGCGGTTTATTTCTTTTGCCAGAAATACTATAAACCGCGGAATTCTGCAAAAACACTATTCACGGGAAAAAAGACGAAAACCCGTAAACACGAATTTTCGGTTACTCAGTTTCATCAAATGAGCAAAACTGACATACCGCGAAATTCGGTAAAACACTATTCATCGATCCCGTAAATATTCTCCACAACAACCCGCAAGATTATACGTCAACTACGTATAACTTTCTTTTCTCAACCGAAATACTATTTGGGAGAGAAACCGAGAAAGAGAGAAAATACCGATTTGATTCTGCACGAAACGATACAAGTGAATTAGTTATTTTTCTCTCTACCCCTCCACCCCTATTTATAGGGTTTAGGGTCGGTTGCCAAATGACCAAAATGCCCTCCAAGTTCGGCCTATTTACAAGATATGCCATCGAATGGATAAGGATGATGACATGTGGATAAGATCGATGACGTGTCATCTGGATAGGATCGATGACACGTCATGCGGATAAGCACGAATCTGAAAAGACCCGAATGCCCTAGGCCCGAACACAAATAATGTTTGTATAATTATTCTGAACAATTATATATATTTTTCTGCGGTTGTTTGTTTCGGTATCGATGACGTGTCATCTGGATAGGATCGATGACATGTCATGCGGATAAGACGAATCTGAAAAGACCCGAATGCCCTCGGCCCAAATACAAATAATATTCGTATAATTATTCTGAACAATTATATATATTTTTCTTGCGGTTGTTGTTTCGGTAATTTATACAACGTGTCCTGCACATTTATAAATTAACCGGTTAACTTTTATACAGCGTGTCACACACGTTTATAAATTAACCAATGTTTTTGCTTGTTATTTTTACATAACATTTATAATTTAATTATAACACGTATAATTAATTATAACCATCTTACTATTGATCATAACCAATTTATAATCAATCACAATAAGATTCTCCGATTAACTCCTATATGGTGTGACCCAATAAGATCTGTGTTATGTTGGTAAATAGAGTTAAAACTGTTTTAACTTCTATAATCATGAGCGGCATCTGGCAACACATCATGACCATCCAATTACACAGATGATGCTGTACAGTACAATATCATGATCCAGTAAACAATTTACCTGTGTCAGTTCTTTTGTCACATAGCTATCAGATTAGTTTCAAGGTAGGTGTGTGTCATCCTTGTAAACTTAATCTTTTCTTGATCTTGAGCAGATTATCAAATATGATTACTCTTGTAATCATACCGCGCGCTGATAATCTTACTCTATCAAGGGGCCCAGTGATGCTATAGCTCGTATAGAGATACGAGGGACAATAGTACTTTTGGTAAACCATCACTACCTCAGCTAAGCCATGTATATCGAAGAGCTACCGTTATAACTGCATTTTACCGACAGCGTTTGATAACAATCACACATATACATTTCTTAGTAGGAAAGATGAATACCTTATACTTTAGAACTTAACACTGAATGAAAGCATTAATGACACGAACACAATTCCGTATAATGTTTCATTCGGGGTCTGTCAGATATCATGTTCCTGGAACATATATCTATGTGATTAAAATGACAACTCCTTGTCTATGGTCTGTAAAACTTGACCATCATTTAATTCACATACTAACCTTACAGCGGTAATTAGTGTTCCTGCTAATTACCTTGGCCAGTGACCTTTTAAGAGTATATATCATCTATATTATGGAGTTTCACAATTTCAGTCATGAACTCGAAATGATCCATAAATGCAATAATACTCAAGGCAACAAAATGATATTAATCATCCAATTCATGAACAAAGCTTTATGATAAATTATCATATTATTGACTTCTAGATTATTACACTAACAATTATACTCATTCTCAGAATATCCAAGTTGGCGATAAATTTCACCTTTCACATCATACCAACCGTATTCATCAGTCACGCTCAATGAGAATCGAGGACTAATACTATACTCTACTCCTTTATGACCGTGTCGTATTTCACCACCAAAATAAATTCTCAGCATCCACATGATTAATTATTTTTATAAATTAACATGCACAATAATGAATAAATTACATGTTATTATTATTACATTAATAAAAACTAATATTAATTAAATTATTTTACAAAAATTACTGAATGACATAGCAGAAAATAATAAAATTATTTAATTAAACAAATATAAAGTTCAATAATTACGTAAAAACAAATTAAATTTCATAACATTTTAGTGATACCTTACCAAATTTACCTATTGAAATATATTCATAACTAATATTAATTAAATAGAAATTACATATTATTAACCTACAATAATGAATAAATTACATATTATTATTATTACATTAAAAAAAACTAATATTAATTAAATTATTTTATAAAAATTACTGAATAATATAGCATAAAATATAATTAAAGAATTACCTGTTTGAAATTTAATTTCGCTATTAACAACAACAACTTCTTTCTGTCTGCTGCTATTTGAGTGATGTCTCCGTCTGAACGTCTTGCCTTCTGTTTGAGTAGAAATGAGAACTTTTCTCTCCGTCTGAACGCCTTGCCTTCTGTGTGAGTGGAAATGAGTTAAAAGCGTGCCGGGAGAGTATAAAACAAGCCGTCCGAGTTTTTTTTTTTTTTTTAATTCGGGACGGGTTGTGTAGTCCCGTCCGTTTTTTTTTTTTTTTTTTTAAATCGGGACGGGTTTTGTAGTCCCGTCCGGCTTTTTTTTTTTTTTTAGCGAATTTAATTAGGGAGTTGGATAACGATGATTAACCGGGACGGGTTGTATAATCCCGTCCGGTGGGACGGGTCCTCACAACCCGTTCTACTTAGTTTTGGAAAATATTCAAAAGTAATGTTCTTTTTAAATATTTATTTTATTTTATAATAAAAAATTCGGTTGACACTCCTACGGCGGTACGGCCTACCCTCAATTGGAAGCTCCAAGATATAAATCGAGCGCAAGTCTTGAATTTCTCTCGCTACCCTCAATTGTATTCTACCCTTGAATGAATCCAAGACCCTGTCTGCGCTGTTGTTGGGACTTTAATGCTTATTCTCCTTCCATCTCAAATCGGATTGGTTTGAATTCTGATCGGACGGTCCTGATCTAAAGTAAAAAATCTGAGTTACTTAGAATCCGGACTCTTAGATCACCCACAAGTCTATTTTATCCGAATTTCGAATCCGTTCGTTCTACTTCTACCACTTCTCATTTATCGCTTAACGGCCCTCTTTACGCGAATTCAAATTTCATTCTTTTCGAACCCTAGTGCTCTGATCTGAAAATCTCCTCAAAAACCCCAGTGCACTCCCCTTTCGCTTCGCCGGGCAGGCCATCGGAGCTTCTTGACTTCTCCCTTCCTCCCCTTCGGTCTCTTCGTCAAGTCTCTTTGTGCTGGAGCTCATCCATCCTGCAACCTCAGGTGCGTCCTCTATCTTCTTATTTTACCCGATCTAGATAGATGGTGTTTTCGTCGAGTGCGCGATCATGACTGGGCGTCAAGGGCACGTAGGCGGTGAATTGGGTTGAAAGTGAAAGTCGTCAAAGGGAGAATGGAATTTCTACAAGAAAAACCAAAACCCTCAGCTTAGATATCATCTGCTCTTTTCCTGGGCCAATGAATTCGTACTGGATATTGACTGGCACAAAAGTAGGGATAATCTAAAACATCGCTAGTGTTCTTTTATACTCACGTCAAACGTTGCCCTTTTTTCTCGTCCACTCATCTTTCTTTATCAAAGCTGGAATCTTCCTTGAGAACTTATTGACTATCTTTTCAATTTCACTCTTTTGCAGGTGTGAGCTGTGACGAAATCAAGCTTTTATCCCTCCCACTCCCTGTGGATAGGTTTTCTTGTGTAATTTGTAAACTAAGCTTATTGGTAGGGTTTTCTTTTTACCCGTTTCACTGAATTCTTTCATTTTACTTACTGTTTTTTATCAATAAAATTCAATTCCAAATAAACTCCTTTTGTGTCTTTTTCATTGAATTTAATTATATTCTCATTAGCTTTCTGATCAGTGTAGATTAATGGAAGAAGGGTACGATCCGCTCTCGCATCTCTCCACTGCATTGTCTCTCCTCCCTCGCACACTCGCTGAGATCGGCTTCTCCCTTCCCATCGCCTTGTCGGAGGTGGGCCAGATGGATGCTTTTTTCGACCATATGTACAAAGTGATGGTACTCTTACCTTTATCTCTTCCTCTGCATCGTGATCTTATATCTTGATAGATTTTAATGCCCTTGAAGTGCCATAAGTAACAGTCATTTATTTCTCTATTTTTCTGATCTGATAGGTGTATAACTTAAGCTCCCAGTTTAGCTTTGATTTTGGAGTTTGTTTGGTTTTTCTGGAAATGCACATGTAATTTTAAATCCATTAGATATCTTTCTTGCACCCGCGCCCTTACTTTCCCTTCATTACATTTGTGTGTAAAGTTTGCCTAGCAATGAATTACTGAACAAATTCAGAAGGGAGAGACAAGGACTTAAAAAACAAATTTGTAAACTGATTTCATATAATCTAATGTGTGTAAAGTTTTTGCTTTATCAGTTTATAATTAGTGGGTCATATAATCTAATTTGTAAACTGATTTCATTTTTATGTCAGCAAAAAGACCCAAAGTCTGGCAACAAGAGCCTTGAAAAATGTCCAGGCCCAAATCCAAACACCACAGAGAAAGAGGGGGATAAAGCTGGGAAAAAATGTTCTGTGGGGCAGAATCTGGTCTGCAATTTAGCATCCTCGGAACCCATGGTAAGGCTTATCCATGCATATGATATTCTGCTTGTTACTGAAACTTATACACACACACAGAAGGTACTTTAATGTACCTGGGGTGGAGGCAGAATTTTTTACTAGAGGGGTCAATACACAAATTACTGATTATTTTTTCTTAGAAAGATATGGGGGTCAGTTTTAGAAAGTCTGTAAAGAAGTATGGGGTTCAGATAAGCAATCTATAACATTTTTATTTAAAATATGTCATTTGATTGAATTTACCAAATATCAGGAAATCAGGTGACAGTTTCCGTTGTGTCTGAGAGGGCTAATAATTATTTATACTCCACATCGTCACCTTTAGAATTGATAAAATATTTGTTATCTTCATTTGTTTTTGTGTTCCCACTGTGCTTCTTTTCCGAACTGCTTCCCTGTTATGATATTTTATTTGTGCTTATCCAAGTTAGTATGTAAATTCTGTTGTGGAGCATTAATTGATGAATTCCCTTTGTTACCAAACCCAAAGCACATTCAGAAAGAGAAAAAGGGATTATAAATGAATTGGTCCAGTTATTTCTGTTCAAGTATTGAACTTGTACATTACATGTTTAATTGAATCACTGACTTAGTTTTTCATGTGAGCAATTGAAGCAACAGCGTAGCACTGTAAGCTATGATGGCAAGCCGAGTCCAAATCCACAAACCATAGATACAGATAAAACTGGAAAGAGTTTTGAGGGCCAACTACTGGATGTAAAATTGGAATCCTTAGAATCCACGGTACGGTTCCTCCATGTGATTTTATGTTACGTCCGTTTATGTTTCCCGTTGAGTTACCGAGCATTCGGTAGAAGGAAAAAGAAAAAAGAACTTTTTTAATCAATTGTTTTGTTTGTCTCGACTTTTGGCTAAGTGTGTTGTAAAAATGCTAATTGAAGTGCTGTAATTTATTGTATGCAGCAGTTGGAGCGACGACCTCGCAATAATAGCTGTGCAGACGAGTTGAGCCCACTTTTAGACAGCCTGCAGACTGAGAGGTGTGATACCAGAAATAGTAACCAGGGACTAAGCTGGGATGTTGTAGACATGGTAAATTCTCATAACTAGGAAAAAAATGTTTTTTTCTCTAGTTGATAATTGAGGGGATCTATTTTTAGAATGTGATTATTTTTTGGGTCTCTCTTTTCATTGGCTGTTTGAAGTTATTGTTGATAGACAGCTACTTAAGACACTATAATTCAATGTTTATGTCAGGAAGTGGAGCCCCAACCTGGCATTAGCAGCCATCCAGACAAACCGAGCTCAAATACCAACAGCAGTATGGTAGAGAAAGACAAAACTGGAAAAGATAGTTATGAGGGAAAAAATAGGGATCCAAATTTTGAATCTAATAAAGCTGCAGTAAGTTTTCCCTTTCCTTTTGATATTCAGATTTGAGATCCCTTTCCTCAATCAGAAAATGATTGCAATGTACATATTTAATTTTTTAAATTGCATGCTTAATTACTACTGTTAATTTTCACATTGCATACCTTTAACTGACATGTATAGGATATTATTGAACAATTTACTAGGTTGTGTGATTTGGTTACCAAGCAAATTTAGACAGAAATAGAAGACAAGTGTTGTTCGAGTCCATTTTGTTTGTTTTTTGTTGATCAATTAAGGATTTTTGCTTTTACTTTTTCATGTCAGATGATGAAGCCACGGCCAAGCATCAGTAGTGATTCACACAACCCTAGTCAAGCTCCAGACAAGACAACGGTAGAGAGGGAAATAAGTGGAAAAGTTAGCTCTCATCCAGAGCTGATGGTTGAAGATAGTAGAGCACGTCGGAGACTTGGACTTGGACTTGTTTATAATATAAGTCCATTTAAACTAATACAGAAGTGAGTTATTTACTTTAAAAAAAAAAAAAATTCTTTTTGGTTCTGTTCTTTGTTCTCATTCCCTCTGATTTGCTCTGAGAGTGCAGATTTAATTAGACTTATTTTTGGCAGGAACTATATTGTGAATACTGAGGTTTTACATAAATGTCATATCATAATTTTGTGGATACTTGGGTCTCAATCTCTCTTTTACTGAACAATGGTAAATAGTTATCATGATATAAAATATATTATAGGCAGTGACCTGTTATAGCAATCACAGTACCATTTGTGCAGGTATCAGAGTTGTGGTACAAGCTGTTGCTAAGTGGTACCACATCAGGCACAAAAAAGATTTCTTTCGAGTCCCTACTTGCATACATTGTCCTGAGAATACTTGGCTGATGTTCTTTTTGTTACTTGTTTAGATGTAAGAGTACCTAACAATAATATAAATGAATAGGAATGAGAAGGCTAAGCAGGTCGTTCCTGTTGATTTCACAGTATTGGATCACATTTCAGATCCAGATGCCTTCATAGAGAAGGCCTATGAACTGGAAGGTAATGCTAATGTTTGTGGTGTTTATTTGTAGGTGGTCGTGCAACGTTTTGAAACTACACCAAGAATTGTAGATAATAACATATTTTTAATGAAAATATATTTCCAGTTGAAAGTCAACAAATAGTTCCCTTAGTTTTAATTAAATCCCCCGTCCCCTACGGAAAATCCAGCTTGAACTATACTGAAATCTGTAAGGTAGATGCTTAATGTTGGATTTATTATAAGTTATGGTTTGATTTGGTCAATAGAGAAAAATTAGGTGCAGCTTAGTTACTTATGCTGGACATAACCTTGACTTTATCTATTTGGGTTTTTTGCAATAAATCCAAAAGAATCAAAGATGGTGTTATGTTTGGGCAGGGTGGGCATTTGCTGCCACTGGTCCAAAGTGATTGTTATAACCTGAAGAAGTATTGCTGTAACAGAAACTAATTATAAGATAGTCTTTGTTTCCAAAATAATTGTAAATTTATGCCCTAACCTGAATTTTTGCCTCACCTGTACTCTATGCTGGATCTTCCCCTGAAAAAGGATGTTAATTTTGTATTTGAATATAAGAGTTTCTGAGTTTTTATTGTAAATACTGCAAAATTTAGCATTAGTGGCTTAGAGCTCATTTTAATATTATATAGGTAGTGTATATCAACAATAGCAGAAACTGGTCATTTTTTTTGTGTGTGTGATAATAATTGCAGTATTTTGTTAGTAAGGGCTGTTAATGCTCAATTGACCCAGTTTCAGGAAACCCTGTAAAGTGCTGGTTGCAGGAATTATTTACGACTAATTTAATAAAACATCAATAGTTGTATCCACTATCTTATGCTCTTGTATGGAATACAGCTGCTGTGGCAGAGATCCAGAGGCTGGGTGGGGAAGCAAAAATAATAGGAGAAAGAGTATTTAAGGCGGTGGAGGATGATCAGCCAAGGAGGTGTCGTCCTGGACTAGGACTTCAAATGTATACATCAGTTTCTCATACTCTCTCATTAATAAAAAAAACTCCTAAAGTTCATTGTATGGTGCAATGTTACACAAAGTAGCCTGGTATAAACTTATTAAATCACAGATCTGTATTTGAAGGAAAAAAGCCTCAGATAAGCACAAACTAAACCAAAAGCGAACAAAAAGGATTTTTATTTGTATTGGCACCAATCATGGTTGAAACTTTCTTTTTTTATTTGAAAAAGCTTGTAGTCATGGTTGAAACTTGCTCATTCATTTCTTGCTCTAATTGTCAGATTTTTTTTTTTAATTTGTTGAATACTTGAAATAAACAGTTTGCCTACCCCAACTTGTTTGGGACTAAAAGGCTTGGTTGGTTGTTGGTTGTTGAAATAAACATTTTTTTAGCTCCTAGCTGTGTTGTAATATCTGTCAGTTTTCCTAAGTTATATTATATTTTTGTTCTCTGTCCTTTCTTATATTTTTGAATAGGGAACGACCTAAGTTTGTCCCTCTTCCAATGTGTCCTTTACCTATAAAAGTTCAGTCTGCATGTACATGCCGAAACAGTGCTCCAGCACAAAGCACTGGACCCCCTGAAACTACAAAAGTGACAGATTTCTCTGGATCACAAAATGAAGCTTCATCAAACATTTCTAATGCAATCAATGAAGGTTTGATTTCTTCAATACCTGCTTTGTTATATTCAGGATTGCAGTATGCTCAGTGACCTAAGGCTGGTCACACAGGTTAACTCCTGTACAAGACTACTCTTGAGCTAAAATGGTAGTACCCTTAATATAGGAACCTTTTGGAAAATAATTTTAAGCCGATTGAAAAAAATAACAGTGTTAGGTAGATAGGCCAATTTTCTCTCTATCTAATTTTTCTCCACCATTCAACATAAACAGTGCCAGAGATGTATGCGTCAAGTTCTTTTCAGAATCTGTTTTCAAATCTGGAGAGCATTCCTGACGATGAAGCGAAGGCTGTGGCAATGGTTTTTGACTTGCTAAACCTTAAACAGCACGTGATACCCTCTTTGGTCATTCCCGAAATACCAAAATTCTCCAGATTGGATGTTGTAAGGTCCCCTTGGAGACAACTTCCATCAATAGAGAGATTGAGAGAACTCAGGGGAGAGGACCCATTGGTTGCCTTTCAAGAATTAAAAAGGAAATTTTTTGGAAGAAGTCCAGCTGCATATAATAGTGATGATGATACCAATCCACTACCCGGGGTTGGTTCTGTCAGGAGTCTGAGCACTTCACCCGGCTACCAGTTTAGTTTTGAAAATGAGGCTAGTACCTTTTCTCTCTGCACTTATATACTTGTTAGGTTTATGGTTTTATTTATTTGTATGTATGACACCATCTCATGCGGGACCTTCTGGTAGTCCTAATGTAGAAATGGAAGAGTTTCCTTTTCAAAAAAAGGTACGTGGTTAACATTTTTCTTTTGAAGGTTAGGGGGCGAAATGTCCGCTAACAATTTGTATTAACGAAAGAAATGTTTACAGCCTAAGTAGATATTACAATCCAGTTATAAAGTAAAAAGTACAGCAAGCATAGTCCAATAATAACTCGCAAACCCCGCCCTTGGACCTGAATTGCAGTACTGAAGCTGTCTATTAACAGTGCCGGTACCATTGGTATATTTCAAGGGCCGTGCCCAACATCATGCAGCCCATATTGTTGTTGGAGAAGATCCTCACATTCTCTATCTCCACCCTGCCCAATATTGTGCAGCCCATATTGTGTTACGTATTGGTTGCAACAATGCACTCCTGTTAGCCACCAAATAGCATCTATGGTTTCCAGGTTGTTTACTGGCAAGGAGAGATTGTAGTGTGCCAGTAGCCCTCTCCAGAAACATGAAAGGGAAAGTAAGATGAAGAGAAGGCCGTGGCAATGAGATTTAAAATGTTAGCTTAACCGGAATTTGGATTGTTACCAACCAGCAATAAAGTACCAACTCTGACCTGATTAGCAAAGAGCCCACCATACTTAGCATTGATCAAATTAGTTTTGTTGGGCCACATTGTGTGTTTTTTGTCTAACATTAAATTTTATATTTATTTCAGGTTCCTGAAATGACATCTGAAGCAAGAGGTGGCAACTTATCAGATGACGACGACGCTGGCAATGACATGCCAGATGAACCAGAGATGCATTCACCATGGGATAATTCACCTGTCAACACAGAAGAAGTTGCAGTGTCTGGGATGCCAATGGAGAATCCGCCTGTCAATATCGAGGTGTCACCATCTGCTGTGCCATTGGAGAATCAGCCAGAGGTATGATAAATGAAATCATGAGAAAATTCAAAGAACCAAATTTGTTGTTCATTTCTTGCTCTCAAACCACACATCGTACCTTTATATTACAGCCTCGGTTGGTATTACCTAGTCCGGGTTAAAGATTTCTAGCTACTCTTTATTCAAATTCAAACAATGCATTCTATCTACTGGAAACATGTTAACCTTGGATAAACCCCAAAAGCAAACAATTTAAAGAATTTATATCGAGTTTAATGAAAAATTTGGAAGGTGACTACCTACTACCTCAAAGAAAAGAGAGATTCAAACAATGCATATTTCTTACTCTGTGCCACTCAGGTCCTTACCAACCTGATCTGTTCTTTTACTCAAATTTCTCTTACAACAGGAAGAAGTGGTCAGAGAAGAAGCTTCAAGTAGAAAAGGCAAGAAAAGGGGGCTTGAACATGCAGGTGAATCTCTCAAAACTAGATTCTTCAGATTCCGTCGATTTTGGTTAAATGAAACCCCATAAATTCATTTTACACAAAAGTGTAAATTGGAGACATTTGAAGCATACAATGTTACATAAGCAAAATATTAGTTATACCAAGAGTAAATTACACAATGGTTCTTCAAGTATTACATAAGCATACATTTGATCCTCAAAAAGTTTCAGAAGTACCATATTTATCCATTACAAAGCTATCTGGTTTGGACAAAATGAGAACCAGTATCATAATTTCAATTTGATTTTGTCCAAACCAGATTGCTTTGTAACCAGTTCATATAAACTCAGAACCCTAAAATTAACCCTTTTCCTTTGTTAGCTTAATTTGGAATCTGGACAAAAAAGAGACTTTGTAGAAATTGGGGCACATTTGTGAAAACTTAAGTGTGTCTAAACCTCGGCCTCCATAATGCATGTTATTTGAAAATGCTATTATATTATGCTGTAATTAGGAACTAACATTTGATATAATGTATCAACAGACTCTTCGTTGGACATACATTCTGAGATTCTGACTCCAATGTCAGATAGAAACACTATGGTTTGTGCATTTACCTCTTATCATTATCTATTTTAAATTTTGTGGCCTCTTGTGAGCATCGAAAATAACAGACTGGCTAAGTAATCCTTAATTTTGTTGCTTTGACTTTATATTATATCATCATGACTTCTTTTTTTATTTGATGCAGGCACAAGTAGGTGCTGGTGTTGTAGAGCCTCCTGAAAAGAGAGATGAGGAAATTGCACCTCCAAAGAAAAGAAACAAAAGACAACCGAAGAGGAGAAGCAACATGGAAAGTAAGTTTATTCTTCTGTCTGTATTGGTTTTTGCGGTGCTCCTTCAGACTAGGCAATGGTTGAGGTCAGGCTATTTATTTTAATTTGAAAACAAGAATGGTCGGGTCCAATTTGACATTCTAGTGGGTTCCAGAAATATTTTCTCTAACATGATCCACTCTAGTGGTTCTTATTATTTCTATCTATGTTGTTGGGTCACTGTCAGCATTGAGAAGTTCTCAAAATTCATAGGTAGTGGCATATGGTTTGGCTTCTACCTGTCTTAGCATGGTTGAGTCAGGCCAAATTTACTCCATGCAACATCTCTGTAATGGGATATAATGCTACATCTATTATATAATATTTCATTATGAGAAATAAGGCCTTATAATGAAAAGACATGCTTAATTCATATATATTCTTTTATGATACTAATGAGATAATTTGCTTACCTACTAACCATTTGTAGTTGTGGAGGGAGGTCTCGAGGAGGTGGGCGGTTTGAGGAGGAGCACCCGAATCAGGTCCAGGCCTCTCAGGCATTGGATGGGAGAGCGCTTACTTTATGGCCGAGTTGATGATAGTGAGTGTCTATTTGCACTTGATTTGTTCATTTCCCATGTACTTCTATAATCTTGATCAGTTTATGTTTCACCTTGCCTACTACACAGAATTATAAACACTAAATTAGGTGAAGTAAAACATGCCTTGTAATTGCCCTATAAATGTTATGATGTACTTATTTAATTGTTATCTATAGATGCATCACAACCTAGCATCCATCAACGGATTGTATATGACTTATTTCTTTTGTCATGTACTGCTTTAGAATTCCCTGCTGCTGTTGGTGTGAAGGAATGCTCTCCTGCTACTGTTGGGATCCGAGTGAAGGTGAGGTCATTCCTGTCAGATGAGCATGCTGACCTCATTGCACAGCTAGCCAAGTACTGACATCACTGAGGTGTTTGTTCCTTGTGGGGAATGTGATATACGAGAACTTTTTTTAATTGTTTAGAATTGGTTTGTCTGATAACATTTAGGAAGCAACTATCTACCTATTTTTCTTTGAGGGTTTAATTTCTTATTAACCTGTAAGAAAAATATTTAAATGGTTGTATAATACTAACAATGGTTGTGCAAGTCTCAAACTTGATGCTGTCTAAAAATGTAATTTGGAGTTCAGCTGTAAAATGTATTATTTAACCCAATGTTTTTAAATGCGGTTCAGCTGTAAAATGTATTAATTTGAACTAGTTTGAATCGCATCGAATCGAACTACTCGAACTTGAACTCAAACTGAGTTAAGTTTGATTCGGTTAGATTCGTTTGCAGCCTTAGGCTTACGCCAATGCTTCTTTACATGGTTCGCCAAGTGAGATTGAAATAACTGAAAGTCTGAAATTATTATTATAACTCGTGTTCAGTGGATCTTATTACAAGAAACATGGTTGCATTGGTTCTTGTGTATCTGCTTTGATGTCAATTTGGATGGGTGTCTGCTTTGAGATTTGGTATCATATAAGATGTGTCTGTTAAGAGAATCAATCAGAGACGGCACAATTCGTACCTACATCCACCTCTATGCACACACACTGTTTTTTTTTATTTCATTCAAACTTATTTCTTACATAGAGAGAGGCCTCCTTTATAGAACATAGGCAGGCCATTATTCTTTTCCTTATTTTGTAAAAGATAATTGGTAACTAATCTAAGATACAAAAGAAATAAATATGCAAAAGATCCATCGCCCCTCCCTCAATAGGCGCCTCCACAAATTGCCTTCCTTATCTGGTGCCTATTCCAGCTCACTTCCACACTCCTCCTCAAGTTGGATGGTAGATATCTACCATTCCTAACTTGTCGAGTGAGCTGTCAAAAATTTTCGTGGACACTGCTTTGGTCAACACATCTGCCAGTTGATCTTCAGACCTTACGAAAGGGAACAGTATAATTTTTTCTTCAAGATTGTTCTTTATGAAGTGACGATCAACTTCTGCATGCTTTGTTCGATCGTGTTGTACTGGATTGTGAGAAATATCTATTGCAGCTTTATTATCACAAAATAATTCCATCTCCTCCTGAGGTCCATACCCAAGTTCGGTCATCAGTTTTCTTAGCTACAACAAATCACAAAGACCCTTCGACATTCCTCTAAATTCAGCTTCGGCACATGAGAGAGCCACCACATTCTGTTTCTTGCTCCTCCAAGTTACTAAATTTCCTCCAACAAATGTGAAGTATCCTGCCATTGATTTTCTGTCTGTGACGTTTCCTGCCCAGTCTGCGTCAGTATAGCATGTAATTTTTAGGTGTTCGGTTTTCCTGAACTGTATCCCCCTCCCAGGGGACCCTTTGAGATACATGAGTATTCTATACACCGCTTCCATATGTGTTTCGCTTGGAGAGTGCATGAATTGACTTACCATACTGACGGCATAAGCAATATCAGGTCGAGTATGAGATAGATAAATCAGCTTCCCTACTAACTTCTGGTATCTCTCTTTATCAGTTGGTACTTGGTCTGGAACATTCCCTAATTTCAGGTTCTGTACGGCTGGGGTGTCTGCTGGCTTGCAATCGAGCATGCCTACTTCTGCAAGGAGATCTAAAATATATTTTCTCTGGGATAAAATAATTTCGTCTTTGGATCTGGTAACTTCTATTCCTAGGAAGTATTTAAGGCCACCGAGATTTTTCATCTCAAATTCTCTTGATAGCCTTTCCTCCAGATTTTTTATCTCAATCGTGTCATCTCCTGTAATCACCATATCGTCCACATAAATAATAAGTGCTGTGAGTTTTCCATGGTTACGTTTTAGAAACAGGGTGTGGTCTGAGTCACTCTGTCGGTACCCATACTCCTTCATAACCCTGCTAAACCTTCCAAACCACGCTCGTGGTGATTGCTTTAGGCCATATAATGATTTCTCCAACTTGCATACCATTGATTCGGGTCCAGAGTGTGTATAGCCGGGAGGAATATCCATGTATATTTCCTCTTCAAGATCCCCATGCAAGAATGCATTCTTCACATCAAACTGATGTAGTGGCCAGTCACGGTTTGCTGCAATAGACAAAAGTACTCGTATGGTATTTAATTTTGCAACAGGAGAAAAAGTTTCTTGAAAATCGATACCATAAGTTTGAGTATATCCCTTTGCGACCAATCTAGCTTTGTATCTTTCAATCTCTCCGTTCGCATTGTATTTCAGAGAGAATACCCATTTGCAGCCCACCGTCTTCTTCCCCATTGGGAGTTCTACTAATTTCCACGTGCAATTTTTCTCCAAGGCCTCCATCTCTGCTTTCATTGCTTCGGTCCACTTTTGGTCTTTTAGTGCTTCTTCTACTCTTTCTGGGACGCTTATTGTTGAAACACTTGCAGTAAATCCTTTCAGTTTTTCGGGTAGGTGTTCTCCACTCACATAATTGCTGATTGGATAAGAGCAGCTTCTTCTATTCCATTCATCCGGAATAAAGCGTTTTGGCGCCTTCCCTCTATTGTACCTGTGGGGCAACTCATAATCACTTAAAATCTGGTTAGTATTAGAGTCAAGTTCATTTACCTCGGGCAGTCGGGTATATCCTCTGGAGCCGGGCCTTGTGGTAAAGGGGAGATTTGTATCACATCATCATCTTCCTCATTTGTTTGAAAACAACCTTCAATATTCAGATCTGAGTCCGATACACCCTTTTTCCTTCTAGTGTAGTATTTCAGGTTTGCTTCTGAATTATTCCCACAAGGTTTTCTAGATCGGGTCAGCTTTTCTGGTCGGTCCATGGTGCTTGGGTCAGAAAGACGCACTGGACTTGAGTTTTGATCCAGGTCAGATGAGGCTTTGGCTGGTCTTGGACCGAGGTCAGGGCCAAGGTCTGTTGGGCCCGAATCAGAGTCAAGGCCCGAGTTGGAATCAGGTTCATGGCTTGTTGGACCCGAATAGGAAACCTGGTCCAGGCTTGCTCACATCATCTTCCTCATTTGTTTGAAAACAACCTTCAATATTCAGACCTGAGTCCGATACACCCTTTTTCCTTCTAGTGTAGTATTTCAGGTTTGCTTCTGAATTATTCCCACAAGGTTTTCTAGATCGGGTCAGCTTTTCTGGTCGGTCCATGGTGCTTGGGTCAGAAAGACGCACTGGACTTGAGTTTTGATCCAGGTCAGATGAGGCTTTGGCTGGTCTTGGACCGAGGTCAGGGCCAAGGTCTGTTGGGCCCGAATCAGAGTCAAGGCCCGAGTTGGAATCAGGTTCATGGCTTGTTGGACCCGAATAGGAAACCAGGTCCAGGCTTGCTCACATCATCTTCCTCATTTGTTTGAAAACAACCTTCAATATTCAGACCTGAGTCCGATACACCCTTTTTCCTTCTGGTGTAGTATTTCAGGTTTGCTTCTGAATTATTCCCACAAGGTTTTCTAGATCGGGTCAGCTCTTCTGGTCGGCCCATGGTGCTTGGGTCAGAAAGACGCACTGGACTTGAGTTTTGATCCAGGTCAGATGAGGCTTCGGCTGGTCTTGGACCGAGGTCAGGGCCAAGGTCTGTTGGGCCCTGTCACACCCCAAATCCCGGGTCTGACAGCCTGCCGCGTATATCTATTAAGTGTCACATATAAATACACGCAAGGCAGTGGATCTTTTCATATGCATTACCAATATCCTCATTTGCTGCATCCGTTTAATAAACCTGAAAATAACCCAAAGGGTGGGGGTGAGAATATATCCTCAGTGCGAAATTTGCCACAGTTTAGATTATTGGACTTGTAATCAAACTCTATATTCAAAAATGAAACCCAAACAATAACAATGCAAACAGATATATATAATCATAAATAACAGTATGCCAATGCTCGACAACACTTAATCAACCTGAAACACAGTTCACGGAATTTCCAAGATGAATTTCAAACACAACATATATTTGGCTTAACTCGATTCATTAGGGCTAGTAGCAACTACAGATGTTCTTTCGAGCTGGACCTTTATCAAACCCACATCTGTAGGGTTACAGACGCCTACAGATGGCCAACCGCTGGACCCTTTATCTGACACCCATCTGCAATCGCTTGGTTTAACAGTTTATTAAGGTCTGGTTCGAATCATATAAAGAAAATCCTCTTTGGAATCATTCCAATAGTCGTAATATTCAATTGATCTTCCAAATGCATTAACACGTAGGAGAATGCCACTGAGCCATAGACGTTACACATGTCACCCACGATCTCAAATCACATCTCATAACATAATCACCCTCCCTCGTCCCAACCGGTACTGGGAACATCGAGGGCCGTTCACCTAAGGCCATTTAGGATCCTGGGAATCCAAGTCAGCATACAGCCCGACTTGGCAAATTCATTGGATCCAAGTGCTTAACTTCGTAAATCCATTCACATACATATCCAAATCGTGGTGACTTTCAATCGAATCAGATCATAATAGATCGACACAACCTACAACCATACCAGCATGCAAATCACTCAAGTCACATAAATTCGAATTTAATTTGATTGGGATATGCAAATGTTTTACACAATTCAATGATGCAATCAATGATATTCAACATGACAAACGAATACACAGTTTAATTACTGAAAATAAAGTATCAAACAAGTCCAAGAATCCCGCACCTGATTACGATGAGCGTACCGCTTAAATTATGGTTCAGGCGTCTCGAAATGCCTCGCAACGTCTTGCTCGACCGAGCCTACACCTATATTATACGTATACTTGGTTTAATTCAGTTGCATTATCAAAACTTAAATTTCAAGAGCCGTCTTTTAAATCCGTCAATTCTTTTATACCTTTCGGCTTATTTATAATCATTTTAATTCAAGTCCAATTCCATTTGTCAATTTTAAGTATGTATGTACTAAAGGCCTAAAGCCCTTTATCCAATTAATTAACATTTTCAACTTGGCCCATGTTACAATACAACATGAATTCGGCCCAGTAAGGAGAGGTCGAAAGTTACAATTAATTCACATCATTTTAAAGTCGAATTCACCACAAGGCATAACAGTTTTGCATTTAGGCCCCTCTCTTAAATAAATTTCTACAAGGGCTGGTTTCTCACATAATCAACCAAAGTTTTGCAATAATTGCAATATGGTCCCTGTCAGGTCAAATGCTGGTAATCATGCAAAATTCAGCACCATACCAGTAGTATACTGGGCTGGTACCACTGGTACCAGCACTTCGCCATTCATACAACACAACACAGCCATGCACAATAAAACCAGCAAAACAGAGACAAGCATAGGTCAAATACAAGGCACCACATTCACTAGCGAAACCAGACAGACAGACCAGAATCAGATCAGCACCAACCAGTAAAACGGAAACAGACATGTCAAAAGCAAATCAGCACCAACCAGCAAAACAGAACATCTCACAAGGCACAAGCCACAAGTCAGCACCTTTGCCGGGAAAATCAACAACCCGAGCAAAAAGGTGTAATTACTACAATTCCCTCAACAAAAATACAATCAATTTAAACAAGAGGCTCGATAATTTATCCGATTAGAGCTAGCCTGGTATGGAGAGAGCAAAGGGGAATCGACACCGGAGCAATAACAACCAGAAATTAGCACGGCTCAGCACCAACCAAGCACCAGAACAGCACCAATCAAGCACCGAGGCAGCACCAAGCCATCACCAGCACGGCACCAAGAAAACACCGAGGCAGCACCACACCAACACCAGCACAGCACCAAGGCAGCAAATGGAACGTACCAGCGGGACCAATTTGCAAGCATGAGGCACAATCCGCATTTCTAGGGTTTCGGATTCTCACGAAATTAGCGGCAACCGGTGCAAAAGAGGGAGAGATAAATTGGAAGAGGAGTTCCACGGGTTAGAGAGAGAAGAGAGTGATATTTTGGTGGTGGTGGCGTGGGTCAGCGAGAGAGGAGGAGGTGTGGTGCGGAGGGGCAGTGGAGGCAGAAACTGAGAGAGAGAGGGGGCGGGCTGGGGTTTTCCGAACCGAGAAGGAGAGAGAGGAGAGGGTGGGGCGTGGGCGGCTCACCGGCGACGGGAGGGGGCGGAGCCCCTGTCTCTTTTTTTTTTCTTTGGCGTAGAAGAAGAAGGGGACGGGTTCGGGAGAGGGGGGGTCTGTCACGGTAGAGAATGAGAGAAAGAGAAGGAGAGGAGAGGTGTATTAAAGGGGATGCTTTAAGATCCGTGCTGAAATAAATCTAAGGGTTCAAAAATTCTGAAATTCAAGTATAGTCTCATTTAATTGATTTGTGGTCCGTTTCTTTTATAAATTCGAGTCGAAGTTTCGTAAAATTTTACAATTAAATTCGTATGTATATTTCGGACCTTTATTTGTCAATTTTAAAATCTAAATAATCCGTTATCAAACAATATATATATATACACACATTCCTAACTAAATCTCTATAATTTCTTAACGAATGAGATTTGTAAATTTTATAATTTATTCGTACGAATGATTTCGTATAATTATATTCTTACTTAGAATTAAATTATTTATATTATGAAATTTTAGTTTCGTTTTAGTCGGTCAGAAAATTTCTGAACGATCGTTAATTTAATTAAACTTTTTATTTAAGCCAAATATTCGATTTAGAAATTTAATCATGTTTTAAAATTTCGGAATGTAACAGGCCTGAATCAGAGTCAAGGCCCGAGTTGGAATCAAGTTCATGGCTTGTTGGACCCGAATAGGAAACCAGGTCCAGGCTTGCGCAAGGATTTGGAGGGCTCCCAATTTCACCATGATTAGTAGCAAATAGAAAAACATTTTCATCATGATTACTCTCCTCCTGAAAATGATTTTTGGTTGTCCCGTAATACCCTTCAGTTTCTAGAAAAGTAACATCCCTTGTTATATAGATACGTTCAGAGATTGGGTTGTAACACTTATAGCCTTTTTCCTGGAGCCCATATCCCAAGAAAATACACTTTTCAGCACAAGGATCAATTTCCGTTCTTTGATTTTTGGGGACATGAACATAAGCCACGCACCCAAATATTCTTGGTGGTAGTGTTAAGATCGAGGGAATAGTTAAAAAAGAAGAAAGATTTTGTAACGAAGTTTGAAATTTTAATAACGCAGATGGCATTCGGTTGATTAGTTATACGGCAGCCATGACAGCATCATCCCATAATCGTTGAGGAACGTTGTATTCAAACAGCAGGCTTCGCGCTGTTTCCATAATATGCTGATTTTTTCGCTCTGCTACTCCATTCTGCTGCGGTGTTCCGGCACGTGAGGTCTCATGAATGATACCCTCATTTACAAAGAAATCTTTCAATGTTTTGTTCACAAACTCTCCACCATTGTCACTTCTAACCATTTTTATGTTCTTTCCAAATTGAGTCTGTATCATTTTTTGAAACATTTTAAACACATTTTCAACTTCATCCTTAGTTTTGAGAAGGTAAATCCAGGTCATTCTCGTACAGTCGTCAATAAACAGCACAAACCATTTATTTATGTTTTTTGAACTAATTGGAGCGGGACCCCACACATCAGAATAAATTAAATCAAATGAGAAGTTACTCTTACTCAAACTGCTCGAATATGGAACCCGATGACTTTTAGATTTAATACAGATTTCACATTCAAATTTAAAACTAACACAATTCTCAAACAATTCAGGAAATAATCTCTTCATATACCCAAATGAAGGGTGACCTAACCGTTTGTGCCAAATTAGCACTTTATTTTTACTATTAGCAGATAAACCCGAAACACTACAAGCAATGGCACCATTCATGTCTTCCAGGTGATACAATCTCCCCATTTTTTTACCACGCCCAATAATCTCCTTCGTGAGGATATCCTGAAATAGACAGAAATCTGGGTACATTAGTACTGCACAGTTAAGATCTTCACAGAGTTGCCTAACCGAGAGCAGTTTGGTGGAAAGAGATGGAACCAGAAGAGTGTTTGTCAAATTCATAGAAGGGGATATACAGACGGTTCCAGCACCTGTTACTGGACTTGATTTTCCATTTGCATTCACAATTTCCCTTTTTCTGGGTTCTGTGTATTCCACTAAGTCTGTTTTTGAAAACGTCATATGGTCTGACGCACCTGAGTCGATTACCCAATTTTCACAATTTCTTTCACAAGTACAAAAATCCAAAAACTGAATATGTGTTACCAATACAGAAAGAGTTACCTTCATCAGATTTTACTTTCTCACCATCAACTAGAGGGATTGAGGAAACATTACCACCTGAAGCTAATGCCGCCTTTCCTTTGTTGCCATCATAGGTCTGCTGCTTCCTCTTCTTTAGATCTTTGTACCAATCTGGATATCCCTTCAACTTGAAGCAGTTCTCCTTGGTGTGTTTGGAGCCGCCACAATGAGTACATGGTCCAGCAGGAGGAGGTCGTGGGTGACTCTGGTTCGGCTGGTAGTGGTTCTGGTTCAGCTGGTAATGGCTCTGGCTCGGTTTTGACAGGGTCAGATTTGCTTCAATTGGTTCTCTCTCTTCTGGCCTTCTTCTTTCACCGACTAGCATTGCCATTGGAGTGGTTGTCTCCTCCTTATTGAGCATGACACTCTGCCTTATATCTTCTTGTCTCACTCTGGAAAACGCCTCTTCAACAGTGGGAAACGGATCCATGCGAATTACTTCTGCCCTCACGCTGTCCAGGCGGTCATCAAGGCCATCGAGGAAGAGATATACTCTATCTTCCTGAACAATAGAGTTATATTTTGCTATATCTACCGCTTATTCCATTGGGTTTGGGCGTCTGAAATCGATTTCTTGCCAAAGTTCTTGCAACAGGTTATAGTGTTCTTCAATGGGTTTACCCGACTGTTTGAGTCGAGCCACTTTCCGTTTGAGATTATACACTTGTGATTTATCATGACCATCAGAATATGATGTTGTGACAGCTTTCCACACCTCCCTTGCACTAGGAAATCGTATGAAATTACTGATCAAGGCTAGATCCATAGAATTAATCAACCAACCTTTGACAGTAGAGTCTTCTACTTTCCACTTTCGGTATTGTGCATCATTCTTAGTTGGAGGAAGAATGCTGCCATCGATGTAGCCGGTTTTGTCCTTGCTTGCTAGCTGCATCTCAACCACCTGAACCCACAACCCATAATTCTGCCCATTGAGTCGAACAGAGATGGGTGGAATTCCGGTATCATGTGCTGGTGCAGGGTTTGATACTGGTGGCAGTACTACCTGCTGTGTCGGCATCGGTAGAGGTTGTGACAAGAGTTGTGTAAGTCGTTCCAGAAGGGTAAGTGCATCAGGTTGCTCGATTGGTTTCTTAGGTGAGGTAGACGGTGTCATGGTGGTCAAACAACCGGTCTAGATCAAGACCGGTTCAGGGGGTTCTTTGTTGTTGGTTTTCGTAGGTTAATAGTAGTAGCACCTCAGAATCTTCAACCTTGGTGCTCTGATATCATGTTAAGAAAATCAATCAGAGAAATTGACACAGTAATTTAACGTGGTTCGGCACAATTCGTACCTACATCCACCTCTACGCACACACACTGTTTTTTTTTATTTCATTCAAACTTATTTCTTACATAGAGAAAAGCCTCCTTTATAGAACATAGGCAGACCATTATTCTTTTCCTTATTTTGTAAAAGATAATTGGTAACTAATCTAAGATACAAAAGAAATAAATATGCAAAAGATCCATCATCCCTCAATAGGCGCCTCCACAAATTGCCTTCCTTATCTGGTGCCTATTCCAGCTCACTTCCACAGTGCCTTCGTCAAATGCAGGTTCTCCGTCACCTTTTCTCAATCCATATTATTGAAGATTTTTTATTGTGATGCTTTTGGCAATTTTATGTTTCAGAACTTGTTGCCGTGTTCCTCCGATTCAGATTTTTAAGCTTTGTCGGTTTTACTCTGTGGTTTGGTTAAAAAAGCTATAGCTGTGTGATCTAAAAGTTCATATCCATCATATAATTATTCCTGGTCGTGTTTCCTCGGCCCCACTTGTTTGATGATTTAGCGTCTCTTTTCTTTTGTTTAATATGTATTGATCGTCTGATTTGAATGTATTAAATATAGAGAAGTGGACATGTTTTTTTCCATTTTTTTTATTCCAGAAGAACATCAAATATCAGGACTAAAAAGGGAGGAAAAGTGCTAATTTTTTGGTGCCAAAATCAGGACTAATAGAAGTACATTTTAATAACCATCTTGCAAAACATGAAAGAACAAAACTAAAAGGTTGGACACATAAACACATGTAGCTTTTTTTTTTTTTTTTGGGTGTGAATCCGTAGGTTTTTATTGATTAAAGCATGAGAGTACATGAATATGTAAGGCATGTTACATGATTGCAATGAAAAACACAATGCAACAACTAAGAACAACAAACAGTGATCTGAATAGCAAGGAAAGAAGGCCCTATTATTCACTGCAAACTGCTAAGGTGCGAAGCCTTTGTTTAAGATGTGAATCCTTTGAAAATAGCATAATTAGATCCCTGTTATAACATACTATGTTCCTGACCGAAACATATGTGGTCCTAGCAGTTCCTGAGGTGCATAAAAAGTGCCTTGTTCTGGAGAGGCCAAAACAGAGTGTTCCTTGCAAAAACAGGGACTGAAACCTCCTGTTTCTTGCTGAAACTTAGTTGTTTCGGAATGTTCGTGGGAGTGCAGAAAAGGTGCGGTTCTGGAAAGGCCAAAACAGAATAGTCCTGGCAGAAACAAAGGCCGAAATATCCTATTTCTGACCAAAACATATATGTTCCTGGCTGTTTCTGGGAATGCAGAAATAGTGCCTATTTTGGGAAGGCCGAAACAGAGTGTTTCTGGCAGAAACATTGGCCGAAACATCCTGTTTATGGCCAATTTTTTCTATTTTTTTTAATTTTTAATTTTTAATGTTTTTTTTAAACAGGACAGCATTCTGCAGCAAATGAAAAAGAGATATACATCACTCATACCTCCTACAATACAGAGATTCCTAGTTACTAACTATATCCTGAATCCTAGTCTGAAGAGGGAAAGCGTATAGCCAAACACATGTAGTGCCTACATGCACAAAAAAAGGGGGAAATTTCATGTATATCCCTAAAATAATTTGAAATTACATATTAGCCCCTCTAAAGTTCATAATATTATAATTAACCCTCTAAAATAAAATAAAACTATTAAATTGATCCAATTTATTGCTTTTTTTTTATTAAAACACATTATAAATGTAGCCTGTTTTGAAGAAATGTTCATCCTGCTACTTAATCGCTGAGAGGGCAAATGGTTACTTTTTTTAATTATGACGTACACGCAAGTGTTTAAATATCATAGTGTATGTGTCACACATAGAGAAATTAATCATTTGCTCTTGGAAACCGATCAATTAGAAGACTAAACATTTTTGTTACACAAACTACATATATATATATATATATTTTTAATAAAGGCTAAGATGAGAATTTATTAATTTAAAATGAGTTCTAATAGAAAATGCAATAAATCTGAAAATTTTGTGGTTTTTATTAAATTAAAGGGGTAAATGTGATGGTATGTATTTTAGAGGGAGAAATACGTAATTTGAAGGTTTTTGAGTGGCATGCATGAAATTCCCTCAAAAAAAAATTATTTCAATTGTATTTTGATATGAAATAAGAGTCTTATAAAATCATAGTAAAATATATTAAAATTTTAAATTCTTCAATTCTTCAGATGAAGCTCAAAATTTCATTTTTTTTTTTTTATATACATATATGCTAATAAGAACGCAGATATGGTAATTTGCATCTATTCTTCAAATTCATATTACAAATGTTGATATGGGTTCGCACAAATTAGTAGAATACATCAAATTGAGATAAATTTCGTCAAAAGTTTGTCAATGAAAGTCGGTAATGGAAGGGTTCTATGGGTATTGGATCATCGGTTGATCGGAACTGTTCAATTTGCATTAAAATTTATAAGAATGGACTGACAATACAATACAATACAATACAATACAATACAATACAATACAATACAATACAATACAATACAATACAATACAATACAATACAATACAATATAATTTGAATTGTTTTGATTAATATTTTGGAATTTATTTAGTCCGGATCAATTTAATAGTTTTTGAGCCAGGTGGGATTTCTTTTACCACACGTATCTACATGTCAATACGAGTATATGCTATTGAATGATACGTAATATTTGAAAAAAAAAAAAAAGGTATTATGAAGGGGAGAAACTTACCAAATTAATTTATTTATGATTAAGTTGGTACCTACCCAACACCAAATTGCCGTTGAAAACGGAACCCAAGAAATACAGATTGAATTTCGTAGAGAAAATTACCTATCATATCGCAATTGCCTACTAAACAAATATTAATTTACATGCAAATAGTCTTTTAATTTATAACTTAGAAGAAAGTGTGCTAACCTAAGCTTTGCAAATGTCCTCAATTTGAGACCAGTTCCATACTTAATTACAGTATTTGCAAATTATTCGTGAATAATTCGTTTTGTTGGTGATGGTGAACCGAATGCCGAATTATTCGGTTGACCGAACTTTGACCAAATTATTTGTGAATTTTACGAATTATTCGTGAATTTTTATTGAATTTTTCTTAGAATTTTTTGTTTGTTTTTCTTATTTTTGCTTCCTTGTGGAACTAAGATCTCTGATTTCGATAATTCTGAATCATTTTCCAATTATATCTGAATTATTCCTGAATCACGAAATTTTGACCCAACTGAACCGAATCCGAATAATTTATTTGTCACTATGGTTCCACAAAGTCTTATTGGAGAAGCATTTGTCACTATGGTTCCACTAAGATTTTTGTCGGATGCATAGTGGATCCCCGAAGAGCTGCTGATCGGGCTGTCAAGGAAGCTATATTATGGCTTCAGAATTGCTGATTAGTTGTTAATTGTTAGCTGTGTTGTTTCTGTTTTTTTCCCTTACTGATAGCTTCTATCAGCTTTTCAAAAAAAAAAAAAAAATTCAAGGAAGAATTTATGATGCAAGAGTAAGACCTGTGCTTCCGATTTTTTTATTAATAGAAAAATAAAAATATCGAAAAAAGGTTGGATTTCTATGAAATTTCAATTTGTAAGAAAAACGGAATCATTTATCCGGTCAATCTGTCACGTCCAATTAATGAATCGCTATTTAATCGGTAAAAAAACAATTTAAATCAACGGGACAAACCGTACCGTCCAAACCCAGATAATTTTTTGGATTGATCGAGATAGACAAACGGTGCATGTAATAAGAAGTCTGGTTCCTTCAATTTTCTGAAATTTTTTTCAAATTATACCAGATGTATATCTAAGATAAAATCTGAACATCCTGGAACAACCTAGCCATACGATACTGGAATTCCATTGATAAATCGACTCCTCAACAATATCAAGGATACAAAAGATCTTTCATGGAAATATGGTTTTGTGGACTAGCCATTGTCTGGTTGTATATTAGTGTATGTGCAACCAAAATAGACACCTGAGAATTTGTGCTCATAATTGAGGCTAGAAGATGCCAAAAACACCAGCTGTGCAAAATTTGGCTGTGACTCATAATTGAAGCTAGAAGATGCCAAAAATACCAGTTGTGCAAAATTTGGCTGTGACTCATAATTGTGCAAAATTTGGCTGTGACTCACACCAAAACTCAAAAAGTATAGAAATATCAAAATACAAGTCTGGACGGTACAGATTATTCCATCCAAGGATGGTTTTTTTTAACCAATTCATTAGCGAGACAGTTATATTAATTAACTTTTTCTGATATTTTTTATTTTAATTTTCTATTAATAAAAAAATCGGAGACTTGTGTGGTACTTTTGTGTGGCTAGAAGAAAATTACCCGCCTACATGACAACATAATTGATATAAAAGTTATTGCCACAGAGAATCTGTATTATGATTTAGCCTTTTGAGTTTGGTAAGGTGTAGCTCGTCTAAACAAGACTAGAATCTAGATACGGTTAGTTGATCTCCATTCTCCACCTTTGTTTTATTTATTTAATTTAGTTGAGTTCTTTGGTTCCTGGTTTCTCTCACATTCTCAGTACGGCTGTACCGGTCTACCACACAAATGTATCCAACCATACCAATTTTGAGCTTTTGACAGTAATCCAATACACGTGTGATCTAATTCATAATTGCACAATGCATATTATTAGGATTATAAATAAAAATCAAGTAATATAAAAAATAGATTATTTTTGCAAGTCAAAAGGATCTCCAGTTTTAAGTTTTAACATATACTAATATACTGTAATAATAATAAAAACGTTATAATTTTTAGAATTGGTGATTTTTTTTTTTGCCAAAACATATATATAAATACATAAGAATATATATACAAGAAATTTCTATGCGCGCGTATGTGTAGTTGTGTAATTGTGTGTTTGTATATATATAGAATTCATATCATCCAAGGTAACAACATATTTCTGTTTAGATCTGGACCGTTTAATCAAAATTTGCACGAATATTAAGGGACCCTGCGCATTTCACTCTGGATCAGATTCTGATCGAATGGTCCTGATCTAAACAAAAATATTCTGTTATCTCAAATGATATGGACTCGTATACGTGTCTATATATGTTATCTGTGTAGAACTATGTTTATTTCTTTTAAATATATCTACATGAGGAGGGCTCAAATGCCTCATTGCTTTCAGGCTCTAATCATGTTTTACATCTTTATTTTTGATTTTAAAGTTTAAACACACGATTTGAATCGCTCAATATAATATTTATATTAAGATATGTACAAGATTTTATATTATTTTTGAAACTTTTTGTTACTATTCTTTAAGATATGTACAAGATCACTATTTTTCATACAAAATTAGACCATCTAAAACTAGTGATTTTGTATCTATCTTAAAATAGTAAAACAAGTTTCAGAAATAATATAAAATTTGGTCTCCAAATTTTTTTTATATATAAATATTATATTGAGTAATTCAAATCGTATGTTTAAACTTTAAAATCAAAGATAAACATATAAAATGTGATTGAGGTATGAAAACAATGAAACATTTGAACCACCCTCCTGCTAAATACCAATTACAAATTTGACAGCTATTAGAGAGCGCAATTTCATAGATCTCTTTTCATAGACATTAATTAATTTCAAAAACAGGTTTTGTGTGTGATTCGAGACCTCAACGCAATTATCAATGGTCAAAACACGGCAATTAATTACCTATTGATTTCACACTAAAAAGTTAGATGCTCGTCAAAATATTTTCCATTTAGAACAATAGAAATATGAATTCGGTCAATTGATCATGCTCTGCAAACTGGTCAACAAAAGAGTTCACAATCATAGTCCAATAGTTCCATTGTTAACCATCTAAACCAAATTACCTAACTAAACCTGACAACCCCCTGCCACGTGGCAGTAAGATAATCCACCAAGGAAAATCCACACACACCCTTCCAATTCTCACAGTTAGGCGGCGTAGCTCACCTCCTTTCAATCTATCTCTACTCTCATCATAGTCTCTGATCCATTAATAAATCTTTTTTCTAATTCTAGAAACCTTCATAAATCTCCATAGTTAAAGAACCCACATTCCCTATCCCTTTATAAATCATAACACCATCCCTCCGCCTAATAACTGCTCTCTCTCATTCCCCCATCACACCGCATTATATTGCTATTCCCTTAACACACTCTAATAATGAATAGCGCCTCATCCTCATTTTGCTAATTCCCCCCATTTGTACTTATTTTTAACAAGCTATCATTTTTCTCCTTCCTCTATAAATTTACACTAAGACTCACTTCGCCATTTGAAAGTTAAACCAAGAGATAGATAATTAATTAACATGGCGAGGTTCATTGACAAGTTGCCATTTCTGGAGGAAGCAGATTCACCCGATGATGCCACTTTTAACAACAGCCGAGGTCAGGTTCGGGGCCCGTCTCTCGCTGAGCTATTTAAACTTGTGGGCGACACGCGGGACACAACCAATGTCGACAAAGCTGATGATGCCATGCTATCACCGGAGGCTTACACTATAGACCTAAGTGATACCGGCGTTTCTCGTCCGGTGACTTTTGTGTTATCCTTCTCCAACCTTACCTACAGTGTGAAGACCAAACGACACAAGAACAATCATGTAGAAGCTAATGCCGCTCTTACCCCGGTGGATCCTGACTCTGCTGGTCGTACCAAAACTTTACTTGACTCCATTTCAGGTGAGGCCAGAGATGGTGAGATACTAGCTGTGCTTGGTGCGAGCGGCTCCGGCAAATCAACCCTAATCGATGCCCTCGCGAACCGGATCGCTAAAGGAAGTTTAAAAGGATCTAGAACCCTAAATGGTGAACCCCTTGAGAGCCGGCTTCTAAAATCAATATCAGCATATGTCATGCAAGATGATTTGCTATTTCCAATGCTAACTGTGGAAGAGACTCTCTCCTTCTCTGCCGAGTTTCGCCTCCCTCGAACCCTCTCTGCCTCAAAGAAGAAGGCGCGTGTGCAAGCTCTAATTGATCAACTTGGTCTCCGTGCTGCAGCAAATACAATCATCGGTGATGAGGGGCACCGTGGTGTGTCCGGTGGAGAGCGTCGTCGTGTTTCTATTGGTACCGACATAATCCATGACCCGATATTATTGTTCCTTGATGAACCAACCTCTGGTCTTGATTCAACCAGTGCCTTTATGGTGGTGAAGGTGCTTCGCCGTATCGCACTTAGTGGAAGTGTCGTGATTATGTCCATTCATCAACCATCATACCGAATTCTGGGGCTGCTAGACAGGTTATTGTTCCTCTCTCGGGGCCAAATGGTGTATAGCGGTACACCTGATATGCTACCATACTACTTTGCACAATTTGGGCGGCCAATGCCAGAGAACGAAAACCGAACCGAATTTGCATTAGATGTAATCCGTGAGCTCGAGTCATCCCCGACAGGATCAAAACCATTAGTCGATTTCCACTGTACATGGTGCCTCCTCAATCCATCTGCCACCAACCGATCATCCATTCAAAGCCCCACGCCACTTACTCTAAAAGATGCCATAAGTGCGAGCATTTCCCGTGGCAAGCTTGTCTCCGGCACTGACGGTCCTGTTGCTAGTGATTCCACCATGCGAACCTACGCAAACCCGTTCTGGGTTGAGATGGGTGTGTTAACTAAGCGATCTTTCATCAATACATCCCGCATGCCGGAACTCTTCATCATAAGGCTTTTTGCGGTGGTGGTCACAGGCGGTATCCTCGGCACAGTGTTTTGGAAGCTTGACGACTCACCCAAAGGGGCGCAAGAAAGGCTTGGGTTCTTTGCCTTTGCCATGTCAACCATGTATTATGTGTGTGCCGATGCATTGCCTGTGTTCATCAATGAGCGGTTCATTTTCTTACGGGAGACGGCCTATAATGCGTACCGCCATTCATCCTATGTGCTTTCTAACATGATTGTTTCCTTCCCTCCTCTCGTGCTACTTTCCATAGCGTTTGCTGTCACCACCTTCTTTTCTGTAGGTCTTGCTGGAGGATTAGAAGGTTTTACCTTCTATGTGCTTATTATTCTCGCTTCTTTCTGGTCCGGGTCGGGTTTCGTCACCTTCCTCTCAGGCGTAGTTCCTCACGTCATGATCGGATATACTATAGTTGTCGCAATCTTGGCATATTTCCTTCTTTTCTCAGGCTTCTTCATAAATCGTGACCGTATCCCAGAATATTGGTTATGGTTCCATTACCTCTCACTTGTCAAGTACCCATATGAAGGTGTTCTACAAAATGAGTTTGCCCGGATAGGCGAATGTTTTGTCAGAGGCACTCAAATATTCGACAACTCTCCTTTCGGAGAGATGCCACATCAGATGAAAGAGAGGGTTCTAAGTGCGATAAGCGGGGCCCTCGGTGTAAAAATCACAGATCAAACGTGTGTCACGACAGGTCGGGGTGTTCTGAACGAAGTGGCAGTGACACAAATGGGCAAATGGGATTGCCTCTTTGTAGCAGTTGCATGGGGTTTCTTGTTTAGGATCTTGTTCTATTTCAGCTTGTTGCTCGGTGGCAAGAACAAGAGGAGGTAAAAATATATATATAGAGAGAGAGAGGGATTTACTGTTTTTTTTTTTTGGGCCTTTGTTCATTTTTTGTTGAGACATATGAAACAGAGAAAATGCTTGTAGAGAGGCAGTGGAAGATAAAAGAAATGAAAGAGAGGTTATGTCAGTACCATCTAACTGGTAAACTGGAGATATCCATTACCATCAGATTTAAGAACTGCTCCATGAGCCTTCAACCATTGTTCGAACGCACTTCTATCAGTAGTTTCGCTCTCCTTTTCCAATGAATTTTTTGCCAAAACCTAAAACCCGTGCAACATACCTCACTGGTAGTGTAGGCTGGTATGCTTTAGACATTGATTTCACAGCCTCAAATCTCATTTCTCCACATACAAATCTGAACATATCACAGAAATCAGAAGTAAATGCTGGCATATACCTTTGTTGGTATTGACTGATAATAACATTGAGATATTTGAAAAAGATACTCAAACCTTACATTATTCTTCCACCTAAACCAAAATTAAAATACAACAGTCCCGGTTAAATTAGGTGAATTATCCATGAAGATATTTAGTTGAGCCTATGCTGAAAAGCTTAACTGAACTTCTGAATGGCCATCTGTTTTTCTTTTTTTCACAAATAACCCAAAAGACTTAAGAATCAATATAGCAAGAGAGGAAGAAAACTCGTTACAGGGAGCAAACAGACCCAAAATGAGGAGCCAAATTTCAGCAAATTGACAGAAACATCCCAAACATAGTAATGATATATTTTCTGGGATGACCTATAGCACGTTATTCGGATTTATTCGGATCAAAGACTCAGATTTAGCCCGTTAGATGATAACAAAACCCGTGTAAATTTCTAGAACAGGACTGACAGTGACAGGCACGCAATAGTTATTTGCACTGTTATCAAAACCGGACCGGACCAGCCGGTTCGACCGGAATAAACCGGAACCGGACAGGTTTACGGTTTGGTTCGCTATTTGGGCCAGATATGTAATAGAACCGGATATATTTAATTAAACCGGCCGATTTTATATAAAAAACCGGAGTAAAAGCAAAAAAAAAAAAAACGGTTTTATATTGGTTTTTTGTCCATTGTTGTCATGTGACTATTTTCAATTTTAAATGGAAATTAACAACTTTTGAGGAGAAAATGGAACAACTTTTTAGGAGAAAAAGTGGAATCTAATGTGTATTATTCTGTGACTAACTTTGTGTAGTCATTTATATTTTGTAACATACTTTTGTAAACAATTATGTGTTTAAGAATAATCCAACATTTGTTGCAATATTATTTTTTTATAAACTAAATATTAATTCTAATATGGATCATTAGGGGTTCACTTGATCACAAAAACTAAAGAATTTCTATGTAGTTATTCAATTTATTTATGAAGTATAAAATATAAAATTTCTTCGATGAAAAAAATATTTTATAATATTTTATTTAATTATTTTACTAATTCTAACAATAAGTTCTACATTTGAGCTACAATAGATATATTATTTTCTAATAAAAAACAATTATTCTTAATATATAAATTTACTTTTATAGTACATTGTTAATATGTATATTGGAAATTTTATTACATAAAACATAATTATTTATAATAATAATTATATCTTATAAATAAATATGTAAGTATTTAAAAAATCAGCAGTCAAACCGGTTGAACCATCGGTCTGACCAGTGAACCATTAAACCGGAGCTTTACCGGGTCGACGTTCGGTCCGGTTCTGATAACATTGGTTATTTGTTTTTTGCTTTTTTTTGTTATGCACAGCAATTAAATCAATTCTGCACAAATTTAGCAAGCATGGATTCACCAATAGATATTATTAATAATAACCCTGCAAAGCAAAACGCACAGAATATTTAATTTTCAATTATATAATTAAAACGGCAATAATTATCACGGAAATTCTAATTAATTATAACATTGGTTAATGGTTACCATTATGACCGTTAAAATGCGAGCAAATACTTGGAAAAACAGTCCTCAATATATTTATATTTATATTGGAGCTAATTATTAGTTAATTTTGCATATGCGAAGCGCAAAGTAGCACAGCTTCCATCGTAAATAATTCTTATAGTCTGTTCTGAAATTGTCAAGTACTATTTTCTGTGAGGCCCCTAGAATTATATAAATAACAGAATAAATAAGATATTATTATCTTATTTTATCTTAAGTGTGAATATATATCTTTATATGCAGGGCCGGACCCAAGTTGAGCTAGAGGGGGGCAATCGCCCCAAATTCAGTATAAAACAAATTGGGTACCACTTTGTCCCTCCCTGAAAATTCTTTTACCCCTCTCTAGAACTGAAAATCTCGTCAGACTAGTTCAAAAGCATTGTTAATAAAAAATTGTATTGTTTTTATATAATTTTATAGAAAATTTACTGATCCGAACCAACTTTATTGTTTTTAATATGTAAAATTATATTATTTTGTTGTTTTTATTATGTAAGAGTATGTTATTTATATATATATTTTTTTTTATCTAGTATCCGATAGTTAATGAGTTTGAATTCTATAAATTATTTGAATCTAATTCCTCCCTCTTTCTGACAAAAATCCTACGTCCACCTTTGTTTACATGTGTAGATCGATTTTTAATGATGTTCCTCTCATTTATATGAGTCAAGTATTGAATATAATTAAGTAAATATGTGAAACAACGCAAGGCATCACACCACCTAATTATTTATTTATTTTGGAATTAATTAGTCATCCCACCAACCAAAATTGGTCTTCCATGGTTGGTCAAACTGCTCCACTAATTACTAATTAGCCTCTCTCATTATCTTTAACTCTGCTTTGCTCGTGCAAAGAGATCGATGATGCTTAATTTATTAACCCATGTGTCAGTCTGTCTGTGTACTGTGTGGAAGGAATCTCAACTCAAATGAATTCAACACTGTTTCATTTTAACACTTTCAGAGGCGGAGGCCCGAAAAAGACTCCAAAACCCTAAACTGCAAATGGCGATCACCTCCCGCATCCGCCTCCATCTCCTTCTCCCCCGCCACCTCTCCACCTCCACCTCCACCTCCCCCTCAGCCATTCTCAACCCCTCCGATCCATCCACACCACTCACCAGCAAGCAGAAATCCCGGGCGGCCCTCTCCCTTCTCAAAAAAACCACCGACCCCGATCAGATCGTCAAGATTTGTCGAGCCGCTGCACTCTCCCCTACCAACCACCTCGACCGCTCCGCTTTCTCCATGGCCGTCAATAGACTCTCCTCCTCTCAATCTATTAAGCCTCTCAGATCCCTCATCTCCTCTCTCCTCCTTCCCTATTACCCACCTCACGCCATTGTTTTGTTCGGCCAAGGTGGTCTGTTAGAAGATGCCATTTCCACCTTTAAGTCCCATCCCTCAACTCCTTCTCTCAACTCCCTCCTCCTCGCATGCATTATTTCAAAGAGACATTCTGAAATCCCTCGGATATACAGTGAGTTTCCAAAATCTTATAATGTCACACCTGATTTGGATACATACCACACGGTTATAAAGTCCTTTTGTGAGTCTGGTACATCCAGATCATTCTACTCCATGCTTGATGAAATGCTTCAAAGGGGTGTTAAGCCAAACCGGGCTATTTTCTCTACTGCCCTTTCTGGTTTTTACAAGGAAGAGAAATTTGATGATGTCAAAACGGTGCTTCAGCTTATGACAAAGCACAAATGTGGGCCCGGTCTGACAGTCTATAATGTGATGATTCAGAGCCTTTGCAAGTTGAAGCGGGTCAGTGAGGCAAAGGAACTGTTTGAAGAGATGAATAGGAAGGGGTTAAAACCGAATTGGGTTAGTTACAATCATTTGATACATGGGTTTTGCAAGGAAGGAGATTTGGAAGAAGTCAAGAGGCTTTATAAGGAGATGGGAGCAAAAGGGTTTGTTGGGGACAGTAAGTTTTATTTCACTGTGATTTATTTCCTTTGCAAAAGTGGAGAGTGTGATATGGCATATGAGGTATATAAGAAGATTGAGAATAAAAATTGGGTGCCATGCTTCTCTACAATGAAAATGCTTGTGACAGGACTTGCAAGCAATTCTAGAGTTGAAGATGCTAAGGAGATTATAGAGAAGATGAAGGAGAAATTTTCAAGTAATTCAGAAGTGTGGAAGGAAGTGGAGGATGCTTTGCCTTAGTAAACTAAATTTGGGAGTTAATTTGGAGTTGATGGGCCTAGTAAACTCAGTACAAAAAGAAAGCACTGTTTATTATGAATTGATGGTTTAGTGCTACAATCTTAGTATTTTTTTCAAAGGTCTTTCTAAGATTCAATTTTGTCATTCTCTGCTTTGTGATGTTATGCAAAGGTGGCTTTGCCTGAGGACAAATAAGTTCATTTCTCAAAGTTTTTTTCTGTGTAATGCTTGTCATGAATTTAGGAATGATTGTTGAGATATTATTTGTTAATTTGTTTATTTCTTAAGTTTTATTTTTGAGTGATGCTTCTGTGCAAACCAAAAAATGGCGTTCAATTTTTTTGAATGAATCAGAGCCCTTAATTAATTAAGGGTAGAATTGGTACTTAAATTTTTGGATGCTCTCTGTTAGCCGCTCCGTTAATCTTTTTTCACAGAAGAAAAATACTCTCGCTCTTTCTTCCAACTGTGCTCCCCAGTCTCGCCCTTCCTCTCTCGCGAGTACTTGCTAGGAGGAGCAGAACTGGTTGACACAAGAAGAAACCCTGATGGTGGTGGCGAGGATCGGTACAGAGAAGAAACCCTAACGAAGAAACCCCTCCATCTGACCACTTTGCCTCCGCATAGCTCGCGAGCAGTTGCATTTTCTCTCTCCGCCCCGATCTGACCATGTCGCCTCGCACCTCCTCACAATCGCCCTTGATTTCAAAAGGTATTAAGTTAATTTCCCTATCTCTCACATTCCAATTGGTCTTGCATGTTCCTTCCTTTTCATTTATCTGCATCATTCAATAAACCGGGCCTTATGCTTTACAAATGAGAAATGGTACCTTAGTGCCTAAATTGTCATCCTTTGTGTGTGAGTTCTATACTGATACTTGGTAGTTGTGAGAATGAACTACGGCATGGGTCATATGATAGCAATTATGAAGTAAGGTAGTAACCACAAGGTTCTGTTTTGGTTTATTCATGCTTGCTTTCAGATTGCAAGTACAAAAGGATTAGCACTTAGCCAATTTCTTACCATTAATGTTTTGAAACTACCTCTGTGAGGTTCATAAGTTTGTTTTTCCTACTGTACAAGTTGTAACTGCCTGATATGAACTATTCGTGCCTAAAGTACGGGGAAAAGTAAAAGAAATTGAACTATAAGTCTAACATCCAAATTATCTGGTAGACTGGTACTTTAGCATATAGCATATGCAATTTGCAACGAATGGAGCTAATAGATTCTTCCATTAAGTCATGTGAGTTTTACAAAAAAAGTGAAGACTTGAATAGCTAGCTTCAGTAAGTCATGTGAATTGCTAGCTTCAGTTTCTTAGATTCATTCTGATATTAGTGTAAAAAACTGTTCCACCATGTAATTATCAGCAACACTGAAATATCTGCTATTAATGAAGGAGCTCCAACTGCAGGATACAATCGACCAGACGTTTTTTTAAGAGGGGGGATAGATTGCTGGTAATGAATCAGGCTTCTAGCATGAAGGGGACACCCTTTTGAAATTTACTGGTAAGAGGTAGGGCTGTCAGAGGCAAGCAAGAAAGAAAAATTACACGGAACTCCACTTGTCTCGGTTTCTCACAAGCCTGGGAAGAGGTGTATAAAACGGAGGAACTTTTAATTTTAAATTAGGAATCTTTTAAAGTAGCTAGCAGTTTTTATTTTATTCCGCTGATGCTTCTATTTCTCTTTTATTTATTTTTCTCATTATGTAATCCTGTAAGGCCTTTTCATTCAATCAAATATACCCACGGGTTTTTCATCAAAAAAAGAAAAGAAAATAAAGGACTCAAGAGGGGTGAATACTTCTGTGTTGTGTAATTTTCTTTTTGAGAGTGGAGGTTATATACACTTGTGAGGTTAGAATTAACTTAACCATTAGACAATTACATAACAGAAGAGAATTAAATTCATTTGACTAAAAATGACACTTGTGCCCTTCTCCTGTTCTCCATCTATCAATATTAATTACCAATTAAATTGCCCCAAAATTGGTTCGTCACTGACATTTCAGCCTTCCAAGCAGTTTGCACCCACTGAATTTTCAGCGCAAAGTAAAGCTGTTCTTCAAGCAGAGCTATTTCAGCCATTTTTCAGTCCACACTGTGAACTATATGCCATTACACTTGCTATTAAACATTAGTTGGTATTATGAAGTTAAACTTGAATTTGAGGCTTTAAGCTCAGCATTATACATTAATAGCAGTTATGTTAACCATTTATGCAATTATTTGACATAATGGGTTTACATCCAAATTGATACTGGTACCAGACAGTACCAAATATATGCTAGCTGTTAAAAGGGATTCTCAAAGCTGGAGCATCCAAGTACACTTATAAATGGTTAACCTGAACATTGCAAGAGTTGCCTTGTCAGGTTACAGCAAGCACTGGCTTCTAGAATTTTTATTGTGAACTGTACTGGTAGCATGACAGTACTAAGCAACTGGATTTAATTTTGTCATTTGATTTGTAAATAGTTGCTGGGATGGAGATGATCTTACATCCTTACCGATAAAACCAACAACAAAATTTTGAATCAAGCGCAAACATTTCAGTGATTTATAATCAAGGTGTTTTCTACCAGGGGTGTTACACCAAAGGAAAATAAAACCAGTAAACTCCGAAGCAATACTTAATAACTAGCATTTAACAAAAAGATACACAAACTCACTGATGCATTGTAGATCAAAATAACAATTTTTCATGGATTAGCGATCCTTTCTCTTCAGCACAAAGAAAAGTGAATGACAAGATGGTAATTTTAATTCTAACTAGAACACCAATCAAACTAAACTACTAGCAAATAATTTCTCCATCAAAGACAGAAAAGTGCTAAGGACCCCTTCCTATAAGTAATAAATCACAAATTACCCCCCGAATAACTACAAATCACAAACCCTAACCACCAAATCCATACAAGGTCCTTCCTTGACGCTTGAGTGCATAGACCACATCCATAGCAGTCACAGTCTTTCTCCTGGCGTGCTCTGTGTAGGTTACAGCGTCCCTAATCACATTCTCAAGGAAGATCTTGAGCACGCCACGTGTCTCCTCATAGATCAACCCGCTAATACGCTTAACACCACCACGTCTTGCCAACCGTCGGATTGCTGGCTTGGTGATGCCCTGGATGTTATCTCTAAGCACCTTCCTATGACGCTTCGCACCTCCTTTTCCCAATCCCTTGCCTCCCTTTCCACGGCCCGACATCTTTCAGTAGTACAGATTGAAAATTAGCTGAAATTAAAATTGATTTAAGCTGTTAATTAGAGATCAGAAGAAAAGTAGCTGCAAACAGTAAACTAGAGTTCAAACGACGAGAGAGGGATTTGTACCTTCAAAATTGGGGTGAGATTTGCAATGGGAGAAGCAGAAAGTCGATTGGTTCTATTTCGGGATTTGGGGGCTATTTATCGTGAAAAGGGTTTGGGCATTGTTGTGAAATCTGAACGAGTGCGAGAGAATACTGACCGTTAGATGAAAAGATCTGGACGGCAGCTATTAAAGAAGACATAGCGGTTCCGGATCGATGACGTGGCAGCGAGGCGGGATTGTTGCAGAGAGCGAAAATTTTCATGGCGCGCTATCCCGAATTGCAATTTGGAAAAGGTTATTCGACTCAAGTTGTTCTGTTCTCCAGCGTTCGGAAAAATGGAGAGGTCCTGCACATGCAGTCTAGATCGTTACATCTGCGTAGTGTGTAATTTGTAATCTTAATAGCGAATTAAAAAAAATAACAAAATCAAATCGTTATGTTTTCTTTGAATTAAGAGTTTAAATTTTAAAATGACCGACCAAAAATAAATTTTAAAAAGTATTAAATAGAAGCACATTTGTATAACGGGGTCTATATGTAAATTATAATATCATTACAAAATTTTAAAATTGGATTATGAAAGAACAAAGAATGCCTTTTGCAATCTTGATTTCTGTAAAAGATAAAGAAAAAAATAGTACAAAATGCTTTCACACATTTCTGTGAGAGAATGGTTCATACAAACAAACATAATTAATATAAGTAATAGAAAGAGAGTCGAAGAAACAAGAACTTGTTTATCCAATACAAAGTAAATTAGAGTGTTTTCAAGTTCATCAAGTTCTTTATGAATTTAGTATAAAATCAATCGATCAAAATTAAAAAGTTTATAAATTAGTTTTAGTGCATTCATTTTTTGAATTTTTTTTACCACTTGATACATGTAGAAGAATCACTCGTAAGATAGATTGGTCTTAACTATTCGGATTCGTCATTTGAAACCAATCCGATAAATTTTTGAATTAAGTTTACAAGAAAAAACTTGATGAACTTATGAACACCTTAGTTTTACTCATCAAATATCAATGGTTTAAATAGCGATTATAGCGGTATAGCGGGACTGGTTAAAAAAAATTAAGCGATTGCACCAAGTAGCTAGCTATATATCGCTCATAGCACCATAGTTTTTAGGGTTTGAAAAAGCTATAGCTAATTATTTGAAACACTGTCAAGTATATATAAATCTATTGGAAAATATAACTTATAATCAAAAGAGAAATTACAAAACTTAGATTAGAAACACTGACACAAATCTCAAAAATGAACGTCCTGTGTGTAAATAGGCACTGAATTTCAATCGTTCAACCGAGAGTCTCAGCTTATTAGAGTTGGTACAGTACTGTAGAGGATACTGACTCTAGCTTATGGAGTGAGCCACCAATAGACCACAAATCTGGCAATTGTTTTCCCTCCGAACTACTAAACCAAAGTGATTGCGGTCCGATGAATGGAACGATTTTTGAAATTATTTGTACAAATATTGATGCAAATTGGATGGCTCTGATCTAGTATCTTATCGAAATTCCCTCAATGGGGTGTCCTGTCTGATCGAGATTGTAACTCCGTATTTGCTGATTGCGCTAAAATTTCGTTCGTCCAATTAAATTTGAGTAAAACTAGCGTGTAACGTGTTTAATGAGCACAGCTTTAAAAATTTATCAGATTGACAAATCTATCCTATTAAAATCGATGTATTTCAGAAGTGATGCGAATATGCAAAATTTCAAAATTTTCAAATTCATTTAGTACAAAGTCAAGTTGGAAAAAAAAATGAAGTTCTATACGTTATTTTAATGTATTCATTTTTCGTGATTGTTTTTTACAGTTTGACTTTGTACTAAATGAATTTCAAAATTTTGCATGTGCATGCATCACTCGTAAAGTATATCATTTTTAATAGTTTGAATTTGTTAGTTTGAAATAAATCCAATAAATATTTAAAGTTGTACACACTAAACCCTCTCAATCTCGATGAACAAATCACATGCTTAGTTTTATGTTTTTATCTTTCATTCTCTGCTCTATATTCTGACATTTGTTGTACGAGTAATGTCTATCCTTGCCTATTCTGTTATGCTTCTTACTTTGTCTGATGTTTTTAGTTTTTTTAGTTTTTCATGTTAAACTATGATCCTTGTTGTCGTAAGGACCTATATGTTTTTAATGAAGCAAGTGGTTATTCATTTTTTTTTTTTAAAAAAAAATTGTCGGTTCAGATTTATCTTTTTGTTTATATTTCAGAATGCAAATTTTGTTTATTTGATTGGAATTGCATCACAGTATCTTGTAGAGATGAAGCAGAGTTAAGTCGGTCAGGATCAACCGAATTTCGGATTAAGAGAAGAAAATTATATTTTACAAAGAGGATTAAGTTGTAAAACTTTTATCTATTTTACAACATTGACATGTTTCATCCACCTGATGAATATTTTTCTTTTCATATTTATCCTATCACACGATTTTTTATTTTTGATGATTCACTATCGTTATTCAAAAGAGTATATATGACATTTGAATATTTGATATGTTAAAATATATAAATCTCTTAAAAGTAATATTATAAGAACATTCACACGGCTAATTATGTGTATTCTAATGTGCATGATTTTTGGATTTAAAGATATATCTAAATGCATGTACAATTGAAAAAAAATATATCTATTTGTATCTAAAATTTGATGAATGTAAAATTCTCTCATAAAAGTTGTCTCATTTTAAAAATCAGTTCTTTACTTCTTTATAATATATATTTTCTCTTTCCATAACAAAACATCGAGAAAGGGAAAATATTCTGCTCAGAGAAATAAATTAGTTACTGTAGCAGAAACATTTATCAAATTTAAAATTAACAACAAACCAATATACATTTAAATACCGAAAAATCCACCTATATGGCTATATCCGTTTTTTGTAATTTGATAAAATTAAGAGGACAGGGAATTAGCTTTAGTCTAGTGGTAGAGAGAATGTTTTCCGTGTGAGAGATCACAGACATAGAATCATAAAAGAGTGCATATCTACTATTAAGTTTTCATACCAAAGAAAATCATGACCCTTTGTGTTGGATCTCGCGATCTTTATCTAGCAATACAAGCAAAATATCCGATTAAAAATCAGAGGCAATGTTGTCTTCTCTTTCTAAAGAAAGCGCCTGTGACATCGGAAGAAGGTAGGTCCGATGTTCATCAGATGGTCAGTGTTTCTATTCAATTTTGCTCTAAAATACGTGTGTTCTTTTTTCACACTACTATTGACGTGAGCACACACAGATATTGAAGTGGTGTGCACGTATCTTAAAGTAGATCAGACAAAAGTTCTACCTAGCAAATTCAAATTGAATCCAATAGACATCAGACTTACTCCATTTCCTTGTGACACTCTGTATTCATATGCCACAACCTAGTACAGAATCAGGATTATTGGATCAGACTCTATCTGATGTCTCTGGTTAGAGCTGTTTTATCAACATAAAAAAATTTGTGCGGATCAAGTGCATATGAAACTTGATTTAGATCTAACAACTTTGATTCAATATTGAACCGCCCCCATTCTCTTTAGGGAATGTGTATCTTTTGCACAACTCAAAAGATTCGAGTTAATGAATCTCAACAGTCTGATTTTAAACGGAGCTAATTCGATCACTGTTTATAACATAGTGGGGCCTTTAATATCAGTGCAGATCTAATCTGCATGAATCTTAAAACAAATCAAATGTCGAAATTCAAAAGATTACCTTTTGAGTTAACGCAGATGATACGAATTCTTCATTTCTTCTCTTTAGTATATATTTTGTTTCTATCAACTTTTGTTCAATAATCTCTGTGAAACTCTTTTCATATTTTGTTTAAATCAGTTGTTAGAAAAACAACTACGGAGGGAGAGGGAGAGGTATATTATTTTATTAACATCTTCCTACATATAAAGAAGTTGCTTTGTTGAGAGGTTGCACAGTGCCAACAAAAGTGTTCAGGTATTCATCTGACTGATACTAGAAAACAAAATACTAACACAGGAAATCTTAATGGTGAGAGGTTGTACAGTTTTATTTGGGTGCCACCTATGCCAAAATAACAATTTGGAAACAAGGGACCACCTATTTTGGAACTGCAGCTACGCAAGGAGATTTTGGAGAGGTTTGTGTGCCCAATTCAACAGCAAGCTGGGAAATAACTTAAAAGTGTGCGATGTGATGTGTGGTTAGATCTGTCACACCTATCTTGCCGAATGAAGAGGCAACAACGGACGATTTGAGCGGCTGGAGCATGGGCGGTATGGAAAGAAAGAAATATAAGGCTTTTTTCAGACAAGAGTATAAACGGATGGACATCTTAATTAATAAAACGTCTATCACTATCATGCATTAGTTGTGCACTATTTAAGGAGGAGCCAAGGAGTGATGGTGTTGAACACGTGGGAGCATACGCTATGCAACTCGCAATTCTATTTACCATTTGAAAAAACAACATGCTAGAACTAGAAATAGAAATATGTATGTGTAGAGTTTATATTTCCTGTTTTTCTGTTATTCTTTTTCGGTTTTAGCTTACTTATGTGCATAGTATTGTAAATAAATATTTGATTTTCTTATCAATATATTGTTGTTGGCAATTCCAACCTTCAAAAAAAAAAAAAAAAAAATTGCTTTGTAGCCAATATTTATAGAAATCTAGAAACTGTTTCGGTAATTCGGTGCATGCATGATGCAAGTGAGCACATGCATGTCTTCTTCTTCTTGATTTCTTTGTTCAATCTTTTGTCCAGTTGTCCTACTTATTTTAGACGCGAATAAAGTGTACTTTCTTGTTTACAACGATTGAGCGAATTTGTAATATATCTCATCATTTCCTAGCTCCCCTCTCTGTCACGCGTTTCCTATTTTTTCCCAATTTCCTTTGTAAACCTCCTCAACCACCTAATGCTATCCATCACCTCTAATTTTCTTTCCCTATCCCTTTTCCTTTCCAATTCTCTTTTGGCCTATTATGGAGTCTGATTGAGTTAGTTCATGATCAAAGAATGATAAGAGATTTATAGAGAAAAGATGTTGCAAAGAGCAGCGAGCAATGCGTACTCTTGGTGGTGGGCCAGTCATGTCCGTACGAAACAGTCTAGATGGCTTGATAATGACCTCCAAGGTGTGTTTTTGAGGATTAATGTATTATATTTCAATATGTTTGAATCAGGATTTGTAGTGGTTTGAGTATCGGTTTAGTTTATTTCATAGCTTGTTTTTGTCTTTACTGGCATAATTGCTGGTAAATTGAAACAAAATGGGGTTAATTCTAGGAAAATTTGCTAAATTGAGTTTCTTCTAATATAAGGCTGAATCAATAAGTTGTTTTTTAACTGACCTTGAATTTGCCAGACTAAATAGCAAAAAAAAAAATTGATGTATATGTATTTTTTCTTTTTTAAATTAGGAAATTTGGAAATTCTGAATAGCATACAAATAAAATATTTGTAATACAGAGATGGAGGATAGGGTGAAGTCCATGGTGATGGTTATAGAAGAGGATGGAGACACCTTTGCCAAGAAAGCCGAGCTTTATTTCCAAAAGCGGCCCGAGCTATTGAACTATGTTGAAGAGACGTACCGCTCCTACCGAGGCCTTGCAGATAGGTAAAGAACTGCTTTTGCAAATGGAACTCATAATTAACTTAAAAGTGGTGGGTTCAAATGCCTCAATTTTTGTATATCCGTCGTGACTTCAAATTTAGAACTACAATAACTTAAAATTTAAAAATTAAAGTCTAAAGAAAACCTTTAGATATGATCCATATCATTATATCGTTTTCTCCATGCACACGTAAAAGATCATGACACTTCAATATTAATTTGATTAGTATCAAAAGCTTGCAAAAATGCATTAATGTGGATAAATTCTAGACATTGATTCAACTTATTTATTTATATAAAACCAAAATCGAAAAGTAATAATTTTTTATGTGCATGTAGAGAAATTAATATAGAGCACATCTAACTGTTATCTTGACATATAAATTTTGTAACTTTTATTATTAAAAAATAAAAGAATGGAGGTATAATGGAGACACACAAAAAAACGAAGGCATTTGAACCCTTGTCTTAACTTGAATAGTTTCAGACCAAGTTTCTGATTGATGTCATAACATAGGTATGATCATGTGTCTCGGGAGCTCCACAAGGCAAATCATACAATAGCACAGGCCTTCCCCGACCAGGTACAGTTAGCCATGCAAGAGGATGACGGAAACGACCGTGGTGGATACCCAAAAGCAATCATGATCGATCCAAATACCAAACCAACAAACCCACCTATAGAGATGCCGCAACCGGCAGGTCCTGTCAACCAAACGCAAAAAAAGGCGCGACATAGGAGGATTTCCTCGCACTTAAACAAGGACAAGGCACAAGAGGAGATTGACCGGCTTCAAAAGGAGATATTGGGCTTGCAAACTGAGAAAGAGTTTGTTAAGAGCACTTATGAGAGTGGGGTTGCAAAATACTGGGACATTGAGTCACAGATAAATGATTTGCAGGAGGAGGTGACTTCTTTGCAAGAAGCGTTTAGTGCCAGCGCGGTTATTGAGGATGACGAGGCACGTGCTTTAATGGCTGCCAGAGCTATAAAATCTTGCGAGGACACTTTGGTCAATTTACAAGAGTCGCAGAGGAAGTCGTCAAAAGAGGCCAGGGTTGAGTCGCGGAGAATACAAGATGCTAAGAAAAAGATAAAGGTTATAAAAGGTGAGCCTGAGGGCAAGTCTCAAATTGAATCCGTAGAAAAGGAGGAAGATGGAGAAAACAACACCTTGATTCTCAAACATGTGACTTTAGATTTAAATGTGATATGCCAAATGGTGAAGGAGCATTTTGCAAGTGGGTCCGAGGCATCAGTGGTTGAACTTGCTGAGAGAATTGATGAATTGGTGGAGAAGGTTATAAGCTTGGAACTCACCGTTTCTTCCCAAGGCGCACAAATACAGCGGCTCAAAACTGATACTAACGGGCTACAAAAGCAAGTGGGCAGCTTGGAGGAAGATAAGAGTGCACATGCTATAGACTCAAATCAACTCAATGAAAGGTTAAAACAAGTTGAAGATGAGTTACGGAGAATCCAACAACTGGAGAGATGTGTACAAGAAGAGAAGGAGGTGATTCAGTCCCAATTTACTGAGGCGTGCAATAATTTTGCCAATCTGTCAGAGCAACTCAAATCCCCCAAGGGTAATGTATCAAGTGGTGAGTTTTATCAGGATGGAACACAATATAGCACGGTTACCGATGCAGATACTGTCGATTCCCAAGTCCTACACCAGCTATTGATCAAAGGACTTGAGGGAAGGGATAAATCTGTATTGGATGAGTACACAGCAATTTTGAAGAATTACAAGGATACAAAGAGAATGGTATCTGAAATGGAGAAGAAAAACCAAGAGTACCATCACGAAACAATGGTGCAAGTTCAAGAATTAAAAACTGCTAATGCCATGAAGGACGATGAGATACAATCTTTGAGGCGGATTTTGAGTACCTTGAAAGCAAACATTACTACTGTAAGTGGGGCCACAAATCAAAATCAGGGGAATCCACCAGAAGGAAATGATGTGCAAATCACAGATGAAATTATTAAACTGTGTCAGGTTGAACAGCCGCATGTTAACACTGAGGTAGAGAATAAGCTAAGAGAGGATATTGACACGCTTTTAGAAGAGAATTTAGATTTTTGGTTGAGATTCTGTACTTCCTATCACCAGATTCAGCAATTCCAAACCACATTTGATAAATTGAAAGCTGAGGCAGATAAAATTAAGGAGTTAGCATCTGACACACCTCCAGGAAATGATGAATCAACACCTGTCGAAAAGAAATTGAGGGAGTTGAATACCGACCTCCAAGTCTGGTTGGAGAAGAATCTGGTTTTAAAAGGAGAGCTCGAATCGAGATCCACATCCCTTCGCAACATTAAAGAAGAGATATCTAAAATCTCAAAAGAATCTGACGAAATGCAATTCACCCCTTACCAAGCTGCCAAATTCCAAGGTGAAATAGGTAACATGCAACAAGAGAACAACAAGGTGGCAAAGGAATTACAAGCGGGGCTAGATCATGTTAGGGGTCTCCAAGTTGAAATTGGAAAATTACTTTTGAAACTGAGACGGAGTTTCGCACTGGCCAATTCAAGACATAGCAACCCGTTGCATAACCATTTTAGAAATCTTTCGAATAAGACGAGAATTCCATTAAGAACCTTTCTTTTTGGGACCAAACCTAAAAAACAGTCGATTTTTTCCTGCATGAATCCGGCTTTGCAAAAGCAGTATAGTGATTTGAGAGCTGCCGGGTTTCCTACCTGAGAAACGAGTGGTATACTGGTGTATGTATGTATGTATGTGAAAAGTTTGTAGTAACGATGGAATTCATATCCATCCATTTAATAGATGAATTAGTTGTCAAGCATGGAGTTGTTATCTGTATTTTTATAATGTCATTTTGTTGTAATTTTTTCTAGTGCAAAGTTTATGCTTTTTTAAGTCAATCAATTTTTGTTCTTCCCGGAAAAAGAATGGTCGAAGAAATTTCGGATCAATTAGTACCTGACTTGATCAGAGGAATGACAGAATCTGGATTTGCTGCTAAATTTGAGTACAATCAAATGGTATACACTGGTACCATAGCACCTACAAACTAAATTTTTACATACATCAAGTTTAACAAGCTGTCATCACTTCTAAAAATCACCAAAAGAACATGAATCTGTACCGGTACCAAATATATGTACTGGTACATTAAACAAAAGACAACCTAAAATCAGCTTCAAGTAGCAAAAATAAGGTTGCATCATTAGTTATGGCGGCTTCATACCCAAATCTGAACATTGTTTCTGCCCCTTTCTCCTCTTAATTAAATTCTCCCCTTGTACCTGAAAAATTTATCCCTCCACATTTTAGAATTAAATGTAATTTGAAAAAATAATAATTATTTTTTGACTGACACCAAAAGAAATGTAGAAAGCTAATTTTTGCACCTATTATTCCAAGGACTTTAAATTTTTTCCTGAAAAATTATCCTATTTCTTTCTTTTGAAAAAAACCAGAAAACTGCCGTCTATTAATTCTACAATTTTAGAATAAACCCTAGTTAATGGACTTCAAATATTTCAGGTTGTGGACATAGTTAGTGGACTTCAAATATATACTGCTTTTATTAAAGTTAGAAGCTTCTTTTGATATTTAAAGAAGAAAAAAAATGCAGCTAGTTGTCCAATTAAGGACCCAAAGGTATTGTATATTTGGAGTAGAAATATGATGTTTTTAAGTTCATTCATCAAGTCTTTTGGTGAACTTAACTTCAAAACTTATCAAAATGAATTCAAACAACAAATTTAAATGTTGAAACTGATCACAAATGATGCGTTTACATACAAAATTTATAATTTTTGTAATTAATTATATACAATGTCAAATTGTAAAAAAAATGATGAGAAATGAATGCATCAAAAATTAACTTATCATTTTTTTAACTGCCTGATTTTCTACTAAATTAATTCAAAAATTTATAAATTTTATATATGAATGTACTGTTCATGCTGTAAATTGGTTTCAACAATTTGAATTCGTTGTTTGAAGCAAAGCAAATTCGATAGGTTTTAAAGTTAACCTCATCAAAGAACTTAGTGAACGAACATCCTAGTTTTACTTGTATTTTAATAGTAATAACAGCGAATTAATATTTTTTTTTCCAGATATTAGTAATAACTTCCGTTGTATTCAGAAAAAATAGAGGAACAAATATTTTGAAAGCATCAAGCAAAAATAGAATACGGTGAAAGATAAATAAAATAATTAAGAAAATCATATTTCTACTTAAATGAAGAACCTTTTTCTTTTGAAAGAAGAACCAACTTCATTTTTTTTATTTAAAAATTCAATAATTTCCCTTCTATTTCTATTTATAAGAATCATATTTTTCTTCCAAAATCTTCTATCAAACTTCAAACACCATTATAATTTTTTTAAATAAAAAATTAATTAAAAAGCCATTCATCTGCTACATTGGTGCAATTAAATTAAATTGTTTTCTATGTCCACATCAATGCACCTTTCTTTTTTGAATAATTATTTCTGTACCCGTGCTACAGTACCCGCATAGTACTCGCGCTACAGTACCCGCATTTAGAGGAATAATGTATTATGGTCCCCACTAATTATATTGTGTCCACTAATTATTATTCTTAAAAGATATTATATAGTCTCAACTAATTATTATTCTAAAATTCCAGTAGCACCCTTTCAAAGCCTCGGCACTAATTCCGCGTCAATATTTCTCTAACAAAAATAGTTGACATCATAAAAATAAATACTTCAGTGCATAGATATAAATACTTTCAATACTTAGATATTAATACTTTCAATACTTAGATATTAATACTTTCAGTGTCATATGTAAAAAGAGGAGGGATCTAATTATAACATTATGGCAATTTAGGTCCCCACAAGCAGTTATGTAAAAATTACAACATTGTTTACTATATAGATATAAATACTTGTGTTCTTTGAACTATATACTTCAAGATTTGACTATTAATATTAAAAAAAAAGTTATAGATCTGGAATGATTGCAGTCTCCACAAGCAATTATGGTAGTTTAGGTGCGGGTACGATTATTTAAAAATAATTAATTTATCATTTATATTGTTTACTATATAGATATAAATACTTGTGTTCTTTGAACTATATACTTCAAGATTTGACTATTAATATTTTAAAATAAAGTTACAGATCTGGAACAGTTGCTGTCCCCACAAGTAATTATGGCAGTTTAGGTGCGGGTACGACATCATAAATTTCAAAAAAAAATGCGGGTACGATTATTTAAAAATAATTAATTTATCATTTACATTGTTTACTATATAGATATAAATACTTGTGTTCTTTGGACTACATACTTCAAAATTTGACTATTAATATTAAAAAAAAATTACAGATCTAAAATGCAGTTATGACAGTTTGGTCCCCACAAATAGTTATGGCAGTTTAGGTGCGGGTACTCATATCAGCTTCCTTCTTTTTTATTGGAGAGAAAGCACTAAAAAAGATTTTGAGCCAATCAATTAGATAATGTGTCATCAAACAACAATTGCTTTTAAAGCAAATTTGCTAATTTAGAAACTGTGGTACATCTTGTTACGTTACGAAACTTTAACAATTAAATTCTGAATATCTTAAAAGCAAGAGTCGAAATTGTGCTAATAAAATAGACATTTAAACCTTAATTAAGGTTCCTCTAAATGAGTAAATTAAGTATGAATCGAAACCGCGTCGGAATTTCGAAGTTCTGAACCTTTATAGGTCCAGTGCGTCCGCACTGGTGGTGAGTGCGGGTGACTGACCCGCACTGGATTCTGTTTTCCTTGAGTTGTTTTCTGAATTTCTTCTCAGTGCGTCCGCACTGAAGTTGAGTGCGTCCGCACTGAGAAATTCTGTATTGACTGAATTTTCCAGAATGGTACTAACTACTGAGTGCGTCCGCACTGGAGTATTCTTCTGTGTTGATTGAGTTTCTTTCCAAAATCCGTCTAAGTACTGAGTGCGGGTGACCGACCCGCACTGAAATTGAGTGCGTCTGCATTATGCTCAGACATTTCCCTTGTTCAGTGCCGTTTTCATGAAAAATTGACTAAGTACTGAGTGCGTCCGCACTGGATTGAGTGCGTCCGCACTGGAGTATTATTTTCTGTGTTTTCAAGCTGTCGAAATTCTGCTAAGTATTGAGTGCGGGTGATCGACCCGCACTGAAAATGAGTGCGTCCGCACTCGTGTATATTTCTGTGTATTTTCAACTGCTGAAAATATGTTCCAAGTGCTGAGTGCGGGTGACCGACCCGCACTGAATTGAGTGTGTCCGCACTCAGGGTATTTTTAACCCTAAAACTCAAATCGAACCTTCTCTCTCTCCCCACAGCCCACTTTCCCCATTTTTATGTGATTTTCGCCCAAGAGAGAAGAAAACGAGCGTGAGAGCTTCCTTTCCCGCTCAAGCCCCGATTGTTGCGAGAAATCGAAGTTGGAACCGAGCAAGCGGCCGTGGATCTCTCCTAACTCTCCGATTCGGTATTCCTTTCTCTCATTCTCTCTTTCGAAACCTCGAATTTTCTCGATTGCTCGGGTTTTTGTTTTAAACCCGAGATTTGTGTTCAAATTTCTCGTGGACTAGTTCCTCTACACTCCTTGCTTGTTTATTTGTCAATCTTTTTCCCGATTTCCTTCCGATTTGTGGATTATGATTTCTAGGGTTTCGTGCCAAAATTGAAATTGGGCATAATCGTGAATTGATTTGTTTAATCCAACCGATTAGACTTGTAATTGGTCGGGTTGCCTCTTGATCTTGAATTTCTAGAACGTTTAACGGTTAATTTGAGATTTTGACCAAATTAGGGTTTAACCAAACGGTAAACTGAATTGTTACGAGAACCGAATTAGTGAACTAGTAAATGAATTGTTACCAAATTGAGATCGTGTATGGTCTAGAAGACCCAAATAGAAATTGTGAGAAGTTAGAGATTTTAAAGCAAGAAAGAGGAATAGGAAAGTATAAACCCTAATATAATTCAAGTGAATACATCGATCGTGAACCACGGTTAAACCTAGTATACGTGTAATATAGGTGTAGGCTCGGTCGAGCAAGACTTCGCAAGGCAATTCGAGACGTCCGATCCTTAATTAAGCGGTACGCTCATCGTAATCAGGTACGGGATTCTTGGACTTGTTTGATACTTTATTTTCAGGAATTAAACTGTGTATTCGTTTGTCATGTTGAATATCATTGATTGCATCATTGAATTGTGTAAATCATTTGCATAGCCCAAGCAAACTAAACTCGAATTGATGTGACTTGAGTGATTTGCATGCTGGTATGGTTGTAGGTTGTGTCGATCTATTATGATCTGATTTTGATTGAAAGTCACCACGAACTATGTATGTGAATGAATTTACGAAGTTAAGCACTTGGATCCAATGAATTTGCAAAGTCGGGCTATATGCTGGCTTTGATTCCCAGGATCCTAATGGCCTTAGGTGAACGGCCCTCAATGTTTTCCAGTACCGGTTGGGACGAGGGAGGGTGATTATGTTATGATGTGTGAATTGAAATCGTGGGTGACTAGTGTGTAACGTCTGTGGCTCGGTGGCATTCTCCTACGTGTTAATGCATTTGGACGGTCAATTGAATATTGCGAATATTGGAAACGATTCTAAAGAGGATTTTCTTTATGTGACGTGAACCAGACCTTAATAATTGTTAAGCCAAGCAATTGCAGATGGGTGTCAGATAAAGGGTCCAGCTCGGTGGGCCATCTGTAGGTGTCAGTAACCCTACAGATGTGGGTTTGATAAAGGGTCCAGCTTGAAAGAACATCTGTAGTTGCTACAAGCCCTAATGAGTCGAGTTAAGCCAAATATGTGTTGTGTTTGAAATTCATCTTGGAAATTCCGTAAACTGTGATTCAGTTTGATTAATTGTTGTCGAGCATTGACATTCTGTTATTTATGAATATATATCTATTTGAACTGTTATGGTTTGGGTTTCATTTTTGAATATAGAGTCTGATTGCAAGTCCAATAGTCTAAACTGTGACAAATTCGCACTGAGAATTTTATTCTCACCCCCACCCTTCGGGTTACTTTACAGGTACTGGTGCGACTGATTCTGGAGAGACACAAGAGTAGTAGGCCTTAGTAGCTTACCACTTCATGACCCTAGATATGTTTTGTTGTGTAGATTTAGGGTATGCCTCATGGTTGGTATCCGGATGTGATACTTTTGTTGTACTATTTTATGTCCAGACTATGTACTCTGATTTTATATTAGAAACTTGTTTATATTGCTTGTTGTTTGGATTAAATTGTTAATTGCCTTGTAAGCATACACGGCGTTGTATGCTTACGGCGGGGGACTGTTACGACCCGTGGCCGCGGGGTGTGACACATCCCAGCAATTATAATAGCAATTGACATATCAGATTGGCAATCCTAAAACAATTACCATTGTAGATGCTCTAATAGTTTTAGAGATGTAGATGCTCTAGAAATTTATTTTATAAAACTTAAAATTTTATAATAAATATTGATTTTAATATTAACATTATAAATTGTTTGAATTTTGGAGTTATAATTTTTTTGGGTCTGTTGATGCACAATTAATTTCAATTCATTCTTTTAATTGTCATGAACAAAAACGTTGATGTCATAGATTTGAACGTTCATTTTCTTTAATTTATAAAAACGTTAATAGGATTTTAATTGCACGTACATAATCATTAACTAGTATCATACCCGTGCGTTGCAACGGAAACATATTATAAGAAACAAATATATCAATGAAAATAATAATTATCTAAAAATTAAAACACATGTTAATAGAAAATTTATATGATTATGTATTTTTAATTAACTTTAATTGTGATATCTGATAACAATTTGATGATGTGATGGTTTTTTATTTTTAAGTACCAATGATATCAAATAATAGCTCTATTCGAATCTAATATCAAATATCATACAACAATTCAATATCAACATATAATATGATATAAAAAACATAAATAAAAAGTGTTATCGTGTATATGTATAGGACACACACACACACACACACACATATTATAAGAAAAATATATATTCACACACACGTTCCAATTTATATTCTTCTTTGTTTCTAATTTAGAACACACACACACATTGATATATTCTATATTGGAAATATATTCTAAATTGCCCACACCAATATGTATAGAAACAAAGAAAGAGAAATAAGGAAATAAAAAAAATGATTTCCATTGTGATTCGTATAGGAACGAAAAAGTAAGGAAACAATAAATAAGAAAATGGAAAGTGGAGTCTTCTCAATTGAAGAGGAGAAATATGGAAAAAAAAAATAAGGTAACGGATAAATATATCGCTAAATTTTAGAATTTATTCAATTTTAATTGTAACACATCGTGTGGCAGTATATGTGGTAGGTATGTTTTTAACTAAATTTAGACTTCTATACACAAAACAGATGCATTTAATTAAAAGAAGACAAAATATGTAATTGGAGAGCTGAGATCAAATCCGAAGTTTCATCTCTCAATCGTAGCTGTTGGCGGATCGGACACCCAACGTGCTTAATAATAGAATAGAGATGCCTATGTAACACATGACATTTGTAAAACAATCCATCCTGCAATTTACATTATTCTCTTAATCTTTCCCTTGACTCTATAATGTTAATTCATAAAAGAACAATCAATTTTAATTTTCCCACAAGCAATAATATTATTTTCTTAATAATAAAATTATTATTTTACTACATTGTTGAAAGAAGTTATATCAATCTCTACAACAGTTGCGTTCGCATGCAGAGGAATCTTAGCTTAACTCGGGTTGTCTCACTTGATTATTCATTTGCGTAGGACATGAAGAGTCTGCATTTTACCGGGTAATAAAATTTTATTATTACTAGTACTACTACTATTATTATTATTATGTTCTTTGATTAAATTTTAAATATAATTGTTAATTTTTTATAGATCAAAATTCATATTTAAAACTAATTTTTCTTTATCACACTATACAACAATTTAATTAAATAAATATAATTATTAAAAAATTGATATTAATTAATTATTTTTTAAAACTATTTTATTTGCCTTAGATTATTGAAAAAAACAATTAACAAACTATTTTAAATATGAATTTTGATTAACAAAATAAAAAATATATTCAAAATTTAATCAAGAACATAAGAATAATAAAAACATTATTACTCGGAGCTGCAAAATGCGGATCTAAGGTAACTTTCAATCCTACTCGTAGGAATAATAATGTGAGACTCTCAAATTATGACGCGATTCTTCTGCGCGAGCGCGATCATAGTAGAGGTGGATGTAGTTTCTTTCAAGAGTAGTAGCAAAAATATATTTTTGATAATCAAGAAAATAATGTTGTTTGTGGAAAAATTGAAATTGACTGTCAAGAGTAAAAGCAAAAAAAATTGTTATTTGAACTGTAGGATGAATTGTTGTTCAAATATTATGTGTTATTTACTAATTTATATGCAAATAACATAGACTTAAATAAATATTTGTATTCGTGACAATTGAAAATCCTATTCATTCTAGAGGAGGGTTCAAATACCTCTATTTTTTGTGCCTCCACTATGCCTCCATTATAAAACTTTAATAATTCAAAATTTAAAACTTAAAAGCCAAAATAAAACCGTTAGATATGATCTACATCATTTTATCTATGTTATTTTGGTGTAAAAAATTATGATATTTTAATTTTATTTTGGTTGTCATCAAGAGTTTGTAAAAAACACACTAATGTGGATAATTTCTAGACGTTGATTTTTCAACTTAGTGATTCACATAAAAACAAAATTGAAATATGATAATTTTTTATGAGCAGATAGAGAAAATAATATATATCACGTTTAACGGTTTTATTTTGACTTTTAAGTTTTAAATTTTGAGTTATTAAAGTTTTAAAAAATAGAGACATAATGGAGGCACAAAAAATGGAAGCATTTGAACCCCCTCATTTATTACCGTTTCTATATATTGAAAAAAAAATAACGCTCAAGTATGTAGACCAAAGAAATTAATTGAGCATCAATGGACAAAGAAAATAAATATCTATTGATGGCAATTACAATGAAATGTGTGGACTAAAGAAAAAATTAAAATGAACGTACTATTCTATTCATAAAAGTTAATTAAAAGTTGAGCGGTTTTTACTTGTTTTCTATTATCCTTTTGCTTACAATTATTTTTAGCAGCAACCAAAAAATTTGCATATGGACTTTTTTTCTCAAAAAAAAAAAAATGTTGATCGAATCAATACATATTAAGTTTGATGATCTATAAAAAAAAATAAAAATATAAGAAGTAAAAGAAGTAGAAGATTGAACCGATTTTTTACACTCGACAAATAACTTTAACGTTCTAAATAAATTTAATTACTTTTGCATAGTAATTAAAGAAATAATATATATATATATAGATATACACACACATATATATAGTTAAAAGAGTGAGTCTATGGTACTATGCATATTACGATTTGGCACCGTGCTACGGCTCTATATTCGAGTTTTCAAATCCTAACGGTCGATCCGAACTGTTCATTTTGTTCTCCATATTAATATGTGTTTGGAGACCAAATTTTACATTTTTTGAAATTTTTTTTACTATTTTTTTAGATTTATTGAAAATCACTGTTTTTGGATGGTGTAAAATTTTCAGATCAAGTGATTTTCTAAATATCCAAAAAAATAGTAAAAAAATTTCAAAAAATGTAAAATTTGGTCTCCAAACACATATTAATATGGATAACAAAATGAACGGTTCGAATCGACCGTTAGAATTTGAAAACTTAAATATAAAGTCGTAGCACGGTAACAACCCGTGATATGCATAGTACCATAGACTCACTCTAGTTAAAACAATAAGAAGATCATTGCTACGATGGTATTTTTTATTTTTTTTTGCTTTCCCGACAGCCCGTAGGCCTGCTACGATAAATCAAGTTCTTGTGTAACCTAATATAAGAATCAACGGCTGGAATCAATTGCGATCAAAACCCTAATGCTCTGCTCCTATATAACCATCTCCTCAATCTGCCCGCCTCCTTTAGCCGAAACCCTATACCCCCGTTTCTCTCACAACCCTAAACCTACCAATGGCGCCCGCCACCTCCGCCGCTCGCCCCCTGGTCTCCGTTATACCCCTTGATGGCGATATGGCTGTGGACGGCGGTAAGAAAGCCAACTCTGTTCCATTGCCCGACGTGCTCCGAGCCCCGATCCGCCCCGACGTAGTCCGAATGGTCCACGGGTTTCTCTCCTGCAACAAACGTCAGCCTTACGCCGTCTCCAAGCGTGCCGGTCACCAGACCTCCGCTGAGTCCTGGGGAACTGGTCGCGCCGTGTCTCGTATCCCTCGTGTCCCTGGTGGTGGAACCCACCGTGCTGGCCAGGGTGCCTTCGGAAATATGTGCCGTGGTGGTCGTATGTTTGCCCCGACTAAGATCTGGCGCCGCTGGCACAGGCGCGTGAACACCCATCTCCGCCGATACGCCGTGGCCTCCGCTCTCGCAGCCTCTGCTGTGCCATCACTTGTCATTGCTAGAGGCCACAAGGTTGAGACAGTGCCTGAACTCCCCCTCGTGATCTCTGATTCGATTGAATCAGTTGAGAAGACCTCTGCTGCTATCAAGATCCTGAAGGATATTGGTGCCTATGCTGATGCTGAGAAGGCTAAGGATTCCGTCCAGATCCGTCCTGGCAAGGGTAAGGCGCGCAACCGCCGTTACATCAACCGCAAGGGTCCTCTGATCGTGTATGGTACTGAGGGATCCAAAATTGTGAAGGCCTTCCGCAACATTCCAGGTGTTGATGTGATCAATGTGGAGCGCCTCAACCTGCTCAAGCTTGCCCCAGGTGGCCATGTTGGCCGGTTCATTATCTGGACTAAGTCGGCCTTTGAGAAGCTTGACTCAGTGTATGGCACCTTTGACAAGCCGTCAGAGAAGAAGAAGGGCTTTGTTATTCCAAGGCCGAAGATGCTGAATGCCGATTTGGCAAGGATCATCAACTCTGATGAAGTGCAGGCTGTGGTGAAGCCCGTCAACAGGGAGGTGAAGAGGAGGGAGCTGAAGAAGAACCCGCTCAAGAGCATCAGTACTCTGTTGAAGCTGAACCCATACGCTGGGACCGCGAGGAGGATGGCTCTTCTGGCTGAGGCACAGAGGGTCAAGGCAAAGAATGAGAAGCTCCAGAAGAAGAGGAGCCCGCTTAGCGCAGTAATGATTTCTATCTCATTTTGTTGTTCATATTATCTTCTTAACTTAATCTGCTAGTGTTGTTTCATGCTGTGCTACTTGGTATTATAAACTCGCTGTTAGTTGTTACTGTATTTGTATAGTACTTTTAGTGTTAATATTGTTGGCTAGTGTTGTTTCATTTTTAATTGGTTGTTAGGAGTGTTTTTTAAACATGTATAACAACAGTCTGCTTTTGCTTGTCAAATTGGTCAAGGCCTCACTAAAGTTTGAAGCAATGAGCAAAAGTAAAATTTATTTCCCTTCATGGTTTGGAAGTTAGATGGCTAAATTGTTCTAATCAGTTATCTTCTTCTAATATCCAAATGTCTGTGTAGTATTTGGTGGTCTGTTGTCACATAATGTTGCTTGGATTGTATTACCTCAATTAAACAACTCTGGATTATTAGTCTGTGTAGCTGAAGTTTAATTAAAGACCTGTCTTAATCAGATTAAAGGAAGTGCAGTGGAGGTTTTTTATACAGACCTGATGTATTCTGGTTTAATTGGGTCTCTGTTTGTTAGGTCCTACCCTATCATTAGTGAGAACCATTCATCCTTTCCCTGTGCTGTAATTTTTGTTGCTATATATATATATTATGGTTGGCTTTTGTATGTTTAATTTTTTTGCCTGGAACTGCTATTTTGTGATAATTTGCTCTGTACTTGATATGTATGTTGTTAAATGCTTGCTCGATTTGTGACAGGAGGAGAAGGCAAAGAGCAAGGCAGCTGGAAAGGCATGGTACAAGACCATGGTTTCTGACAGTGACTACACCGAGTTTGAGAGCTTCTCAAAGTGGCTTGGAGTGACACAGTGAGGCCTAGTTCCCTGCATTTAGAAGTATTTGAGCTGTTAAGATCAGGTTATCGAATTTTTGGCTGTGTTTTTGTGTTTGCCTCATCAAGACCTTAATTTGATAAAGTTTATTTTGAGAACCTTTGTTCTTGAGTTCTTTTAGATAGTTTTTTTTTGGTGAATGAGACTCTTTGTTGTCATGTTGAATAGTCCTGTTAGCTTTATATTGTTGGCTGGTACTCCTTTTTATTATCAGTTTATTATGTGTTTGTTTAAACTAGTTTGTGCCTTTTGTTGGCTGGTACTCTTTTTATTATCAGTTTATTATCGTTAAATCATATTACATTCGAATGCAGCATAAGTTGATTAAAAAGTTAGTTAAAGGCCTTCTGATACTGGTATAAGGAGCAGTTTTTGGGAAGCTTTTCCTCTGAGATAACTAAACTTTTGAGTTGATGGAAATGTGCTGCTTTAAGATTTGTGTTGAATGGTTCAGATTTACTTAGCCTAACTAAAATAAATAGTTAGTTTTTTCTCTCCACAACTCAACTCAAAAAAACAGAAATTGAGAAGTTATGTTTTTACACTTATCAACTCAAAAGTTGAGTTTATCTCAGGGGATGCGGATTCTAGTTTTTGTAGTGCCTTCTGATGCAGACTGGTGTACATCAGGAACAGTTTTTTTGTTGTTTTGTACTGACTAAATTTTAGAGGTGTATTTTACTGAGGTTTGAAATTAATTTAATCATAATTTTTTTTGCTGCTGTTTGTCTTCTTTCTTTTGTACATAATTCAATGCAGCACAGTATATAATTTCGGTAATATTTTGGTTGGAACTTGAAACTATAAAGCTTCCTAACTTTTGAGGCCTATTTAGTGGAATTGAAATTAGTTGTTTTTATGATATAGACATACTCGTACAAGGAACTGTACTGGTGAAGGAACAGTTTTTGTAGGGCTGTCTGATGCAGTACTGGTATATGTAAGGAACAGGCTTTTTTGTTTATTTGTCCTTACTAAAAGGGGGAATTTCATGTATCCCCCTCAAAAACTTCAATATTACGTATTTCTCCTTCTAAAGTTTGTAATAACATATTTACCCTTCAAAATGATAGAAACTCACATATTTACCCAAAATCAATAAAATAATACAATTTAACATTTATAATATATCAAACAATATTAATTAATACATCATGATTCAAGGAAGTTGTACATAATTGAATCATAAATTTTCTACTGAGGATTGAAATAAACTGAATCATAAATTTTCTACTGGTATATATAAGGAACAGTCTTTCTTTCTCTTGTACATAATTCAAGGAAATGCAGGACAGTATATTTTTGGTAACATTGTTGCTTAGAAGTTGGAACTACTACCCAGTAATTTAAGGCTTCCTAACTTTTGAGGTGTATTTAGTGGTATTAGAATTAATTGTTTTTTGTGATGTATAGCATTTTGCATAGGGGAGTGTTACACTGAGGGCACATTTTCTAATATTGAGAGCTAAGAGAAAATTTTTCACTAAATACCAATTTTGTCCTTCCATCTTTTTCTAACTCGATCAATAAAAGAAATAATGAAGGCAATAAAGAAAAGTTACCTTTTCTTTCTCTGAATGATAAAGGAAAGAAATAAAATTGAAACTTCTAAAATAAATCAGTTTAGTTGCCACTTGCCAGTCTGATTGCTTGAGTGTATGTTTTAAAACTGCAAATGTACCAGCAATCTGCTGGTACAAAACTCTACCAGAGGTACCGCTACCTTTTAACTTTATGAAAACAAGTGTCAAATTAAACGCTAAATAAGAGCGTCCATCATAAGTACGAAACTGAATGTCGAATTTTAATTCGAAAGAAAGATGATCCAAGAAAACAAATTTGATGCAACAACTCAAGCCTACTTTTGCAAGTAATAAAGCACTATGACTCCAAGCAGACAGTAAATTTGTTGAATCATTCTATAGAAGTTTATGGAATTCCTTACAGTAATATTTGTTCAATTCACTAAGTATCATGTATATTTTTATAATTACAAAGTGCAATGTATAATTAGAACCAAATAAAAAAAAAAATTAAATTTTTTCTCTTGAAGGTGCATGAATTGGCGGAGAAAATTATTGACTCCATATTTTTGTTTATCTTTCTCTCATAATTGAAATTTGTTTTGCTCGTACCAACTGAAAGAGGTTCATGCAAAGTAGAAATTGCAAGTCTTCATGTTTGAAGAAAACCATAGATTTGATTCTCTAGCTGCCTGAAAGCATTTGAAAAATTCATGTGAATATTGGTCTATTAATAGAATGCACATGTGCAACACATAACTAACTACGGTTCTTGTTGGCATTGGTACTTTTATGTTTATGCTACTGGGCGTTCTAAATTATTTTGGCAAAATTTCATGTATATCCTTGCAAAAATTCTCAAAATTGAACTTCACAATGGCCTTTTTTACTGCTCCAAAATGTTTCATTTGAAGTGAAGCATGCTTTGAGGTGGTGTGGAATTAGTTATTAGTAAAATAAATGACAATGTACTGGACACATCTGAGGGTTAAATTGCATAAAGTACCCTTATTGATGCCTTCTTCTTCTGGGAAGTGTTTCTTCCATGTGTTTCCCTAGTTTTTTCTTTCATGATATGACATATTTGGAAATTACCACCTGCTTAGTGCTTTCAGTAATAGATACATTAACATTGTTTTTTATTTTTTATTTTTTATTTTTTTTAAATCATGAGTTGGAGGTCAAGTCATCCAACACATTTTCAAACTCCTATATATATTATAAAAGATTTCTCCACTTGTGGGTTTCGAACTAAAATATTTTTATTTCTTGTAGTATTGTAAACACCAGTTGCAGACGTATTGCAAATATTTAACCTTACTTTTTTATATTCTTTTACCTGAGATGCATTGAGCATGAAATGAAATTATCCTAATTTATGCTTGAATAGGCAGTAATTAATGAGCCAAGACAAGCAATTCTACCTTTTTTTTGGATTATTTTCTCTCCTGCTAGTCTTTTATAGTATAAATGGGGACCATAATTAAAAAGAGTGAGGACTGGAGTGGATATGAAACTTGTTATCTCAGCATGGATGCAAATTCAGTGCTATTTAAATTTGTGCAGCCGGAGATGCGGAAGGTGGATCGCGGAGTGCGTGGGCAGCGCGATATATCTGGTGAGGAATTGGGGATTAGAGTTAGCGAAGTGGTGAAGTGAGAAAGGGAACGGCGGATCGGAAAGTGGGAAAGTAAAAAATGAATATACCATACTGGTACAAATCGAAATGTATAGTGAGGTTTGATTTTTTGACATTTTAACATTTATTGATTTGCTTATTCCATGGTAAGTATACTAATTTGAGGGGTAGCATTGTGAGGCAAATAATTGGTACCTTTTTTTACTGGATCGCCACATTATGCAGGGAGGGACATAGCAAAATATGCTTAACAAGATGCGATATAATTTGGCTTTTCCAAGTTTATATTTATATGTTATCTATATCGAGTGTGCTTCTTACATTGTAGATCCTAGAAGATGACCTTGCTTCCATTAAACAAACAGAAAGGCGGTGGCAATTTTATGAAGATGTAGGATTTGTTTGTAAATAATATTTTAAATGGGTTTGAGTTTGAAATGTAATTTGTTGGTTGCGACTTGTCAGAAATTGCATGGGAAAACCTGTAGAGCACGGTGATGCTGTTTACTTTGTAAAATTTTCGTGTTGTAGAAATGTAGTAGGACTTTAGAGGACTATAGAGTTGTAATTTCAGCTTTTATCATTATTGCATGTAAATAATGGAGTTGTGAACATTTTTTTTCTTTATTAATGAAAATTGTTTGTGAGCTAAGCTCACTGGCCTTCATCAAAAACTTGTCAGAAATTGCTATTTAATTTACATTGGGTCTGTACTTTGTTATCTGTTCTTATATGAAGTAGGCTTTCAATGCATTGAAATGTTTATGTACTTTTTTTAAAGAGATAGGACTGTGTTTGTAAGGCTTGTGTCAAGCAATGCGAGTGTGCATGTTCTCCCAGGTTAAACTCATAAGTTTAATGACATGATGTAGCGGTCACTGCTACAATAAGAGTAGAAAGGGATCCAATGAGAAGAAACTGACAAGAGAAAAATGTAACTTACAAGCAAGTCCCTCCAAAGTCAAAAATCAAAAGTTGTGAGATGCAAGCTTAAAACTTCCAAAATAAAAAATATCTCTCCTGTTAATGCTCAAAGTTCTACTGTTATCAAATTAAGAATAAAAAATAGCTCTCCTGGTACCATTCAATCATGCATACATATTTTTTTGTTTAGTCTTTTATTTTTATTTTTTAAATATTGTCAGGTACTGACAGTTTACCAATACAGGGGAAAAATAAATAATTACAACATCAGTTGTAAATCAAGAGAAATAAAGATGTGTGGATTCCTTCTAACAATGTTTGCTCCACAAGCAATCCTCTTGTATAATGCACTCAACCATGAACTGAATTGGTATCTCCCTCCCTTCAAAAATTTTCTTGTTGCACCTCTTCCATAAACTCCAACAAGCTAATGGGAAAAAAACAGTCCACATCTTCTCAGATAACCCTCCTCTCCTTGCTGCAGTTGTTGATACTAACCATGTATGTTGAACTGTTTGTTGCGGCTGCATAATCCGAGTCCCCACCTGAAATTATAATACACTCCAAAACTGCTTCACCTTTGCGCAATAAATAAATATATGATAACCTGTCTCAACTGTACCAGTATCACACACAGCGCAGATTATGTCACCCCAAATCCCCTCTTATTCATTATTTCACGAGTCAGTAGTCTATCTTTGAGCATCAGAAATAGAAAGATTCGTACCGATGGCGGTACCTTAAACTGCCAGGTGTATGGGAAAATTGAGTTAGTATTCTATTTAGTAGTCTATTTTTTAGTGTAATTTAAAGGAAATCAGAAAGTATGGGCTTTTTCAAATGCACTGTCTTTTTCATTCCATTGCCAGTATCATAGGATTTTCTCTTTGGAGACCTGGGTGTACCAAAAAAATATGAAAAATACGTGCCAGAGATAAAAGTGTTTATATCCAGCAAGATGAAAAATAAGGAATTGCATTTAGAGGCACCAACTTCATCACTTTGCAAATGTTCCAAAACCCCTCTTGTTTCTGACGCTTTGATAGTCCTATTTTAGAACAAACGAATCTTCAGCTAGAACAAACAAATCTTCTCATCAGAGCGGTCAAGCCTACTCGAATCTTATAACAGATCCAATGGTATCAGATTTGTGTTCACCAAAGGGCCTGGTGAACCTGCGAACACCCCAGTTTTACTCATATTAACAATACCAAAATATGGCAAATTTTAAGTTGCGGGCTATTTTTAGCTGGTCTTTTTGTTGGTTAAAAGAATAAATTTTGGCTTGACCCAGGATATATAGAGTATGAACTGTAGATCAGGAGAAATGATATTGGGTGCGCCTTGTTATACTTTTGTGCTGTAAAGTCACCTGCAATGGGTAGAGATGTTAACACTTAACAGCAGTTTTGGCTTAATGCTATCCCCATATTCTAGAATCCAAACAATGCTGTATAGTTTGTGTTACATACAACCAAAACTGCCTGTTAAAATCTTTGCCCTTGCAAGGGTAATGCTATCCCCATATTCTAGGCTTTATATTATGGCAGTCTGTAGTTTTGATTTCATCAGGAAAATAAATGTAAAATTAAAGAGGGTGTTATTCCCAACTCGAATTTGGCCTTTCTCTATGGAAATACTCAGTCAGTCCAGTGTTGTAACGTACTTTTTTTTAACACATTAAGCTTTGATTAAGAAAGTAGAATTCCTTGCAGGTAATCTGTTCCTCAAATTATGTGAATAAGTGCATTCTTAACTGATGTGTCGTTAATAATATCTTTTCAGATGAAGAAATTCAAAGAGAGACAACTTGCTGCTATTAAAAAACTTGAAAAATTTGAACAACTTGTAAAAGATGACGATGACGATGACGATGACAATGACGACGACGATGACGACGACGACGACGACGAGGACGAGGATATAGAAGAAGAAATAGACCTCCCCCTTCATTCGGTAATGATGCAAAATTTAAATATCTATCCCTGTTTATCCCTGTGTGCTTAGTTATATCAGTCTGATTTTTGGGTTGTGTATCCTCTGGTAGTTGGTTCGTCTGATAGGATTAGTGATTATGGATGTTACAGCTCTTACTTAGCTAGGTCATTATGCGTGCTTCTGTGTCGGCTAACATGCTCATTATTGCACGAGCATTTATATTCTTATTGTTAGGCATTATTCTTTTTGTAACCTATGTTCCATCTTGTTGATCTTTTTTTAAATGTTTAATTATTTAGTTATACAGCTGCCGGCAGTTCAACATGCTATTATGTTGGAATATCTGAGTGTTTTATTATAATATATATATCTCTTTTATTGTGTATTTTTATGTCAGATTGTGTATGGTCGATCTCTTAATCAGTTTGTCAATATATATGCTTTACTGAAGGGATGTGATTTTTTCATCTGCTTTTGTATTCCAAGTTGTCACTTACCCTTCTGTTCAGACCTTAATTTTCGTGGACACCATCCACCAGACTTTCCAGACCTTCATTAGTCAAGTTACATCTCTCTCTAACTCCCCTTACCTAACTTGTGCTTAAGGTGGCTCTTAGTAGAAGCGGTATCTGTCATCTCGGTTTGAAAGATTTACTAATAAAGACTTGATTCACTGACTTCTCAGGTTGTTTGTTTATGCTAAGATCATCCTATGAATTGATATGAGGATCGGGTTTTTTTAGGTCTTCTGTCCATGTGATGCAAACATGACTTGAGAGCAGTAAAGCAAGGTTCGCGTGGTGGGGGTGGGTGGGGGGTTTCAAAAAGTAATCTCAATCGTTCAACGCCTCATAATTTGAGTACAGTAAATTGCTGTTTTCACAACAATGGCTACAGATGTGAACTCTTTAAATTACTCATCTGGAAGTCTGGAACCATCTACTAATAATTGTGTTTGTTGTGTTGTCTGACAGGAGAAGTAAAAGATCAAGGCAACAAACTATGGAATTTAACAGCAACCGCAGTGGTAGTTATTCAAGTAGTTTTGAGCAATACATTAGTATGGGAACATGAGATGTTTTTTTTTTTGTTATAAAATAAAAATAAACAAGTATAAGGAGAATAAATAAAATAGAGAAGAAAAAAAAGATGACAATCTTTTTATTTAAATATTTCTCATGTGCAATACAATATTACAAAGTCTCTATTTATAGGTTACAAATTATAAATGAAAAATCATCTAAGTAAATGGAGAAATAAATTTCAATAGTAATGGCCATTAATTCTAATAGTAGTGTATAGAGTATTGGGGAAATAAATTGGGAATTAATATTGAGAGTTACAATATGAATGACATTCACACATTTATAATATATTCATAACATTTTTCTTTTTTTCTTGCTTTTTGTGTGTGTTTTTATGGACTAGACCTTTTTTACAAGTTAATGTTAACAACTTTGTGTAAGAGGAAGGTATGATTTTCCTTTGCATTGGGTTTCAGTTGGTGCTTTTGCCTTGTGATCAGTTATGGTGGATGCTTTTGTTGTGGAAATATTTGCTTTCCGGCAAATAATTACAAAATATTGTGATGTCTTTCTTTTTTAATAGGATGCCCATTGATTTATTAATTGTGCGGAATTTTGTTTATATCCTTGGAAAAAATCTTAGAATTTTGTTTATCACCTTAAATGATATTTGTGCTTTTAAATTAGAATTTTTTTTTGTATTTTATCCAACATAATTTTGGGACCAAGTACAAATCGCTTTATTTATTATTCTTGATTATTTCCTTATCAATAAGTACGATGATTTGAGAGCAATTAATGAGGTTGTAGTCTCCAATAAACGAGAATTTTTATAAAATACTCATATTTTTTAAAGAATAACACTAAATATTTTTCATTCAAAATTTTGTCCAAATGTCCTTGTATATTCATAACTCAATATTTCCTTCTTTTCTTCTACCATTTTAATTATACTTTTAATAGTTAGCATTCTACAATTATTATAATTATTCAATCTAGTCATAGGAAATTTTGTATAAGATCAATATTCAATTTTATAGGTTTACTTCAAATTAATATTTTACAAATTTTAATTCCATACGCTCCAAACGTTATTTTTGTAAACTAATATATCCACCAATCAAAGTATGAAAACTAAAAAGGTTCATCTACAATTCAGCTTATGACGGTATAATATTTTCAGAATTTGGATCAATTAATTTGTATATTTCAAACTTTTTAATATTCAATATTACAAAATCAAAATTTGAAATTTTCATACTAAAAAAAATTGTATTGTTCAGTTCAAACTTTCATCATACAAAATGCGGAATCAAATATTATTTTCAAAGTTCGAAATTTCTGCTTTGAAGTTCTATTATTTTTCAGAATTCAATTTTTTTTTTACATATTATGATATTTTCATAAAAAAAATAACTTATGATTGCTTAGTTATAAATCTGTCGAAATAATATTAATTTTAATGCTTATATTATCTTATGTAATTATGTGCGAGATATAGCTATGTTCTTAAGTTCTGTTTGCCCTATTTCAGAGTTAGAGTGGGAAAAATGGCACGGCGGAGCCGGCTCCGTCACGGAACGGCGCGGTACGTGTTACTGTTCTGTGCAGTGATTCGTGTGTCGCGTGCTGTGATTAGCCCTTGACATTTTGGTCATTGCACGGCATGGCACGCAAAAGATCTGGTTATGGAACGGCACGGCACATAATCACGCGAGTCACGTGTAATTAGGATCGTTAGGTCTTAATCAAATGGTGAATCTTGAAGAAACTAATTTAAATTATGAAAAAATAGTTAAACGTTTAAAAATAATTAAACGTGAGAAACGTGACCAGTTATATTTGGACACGGCACGCGAGTCACGGCGTGACTCATGTGCCATGACCATTTGCGTGTCGTGTCGTGACGTGACAAGAATGTGAAATACTGTACTGCCTGGCGCAGTGCTTCGATTTCTCTGTGCCTGAAAATATTTTTTTTGTTTCTGTTAGCTTTTTAAAGGATTACGAAAAGCCGTAAAATAATAATAAAATTGGAAAAAGATCTAGTAAATGTCACAAGCAGTAATAAAAAAACGAATAAATTGTGAGAAATTATAAAACCTTAATTTTGGATGCGAGGATGAACAGTGCGCGTCCTCTATCTGCCTCACGATTTAGCATCTACGGCTGAAGTTGCTTCCGCCTGACGTCACCTGACGTCACTTTATTTTTGCGCTGGGCTAATGATTACATATTGGGCCTGTTCGGCTGGGATGGAATAGAGGAATTAGACGGAATTGACGTTCTATTCCAGCCGAACAGACATAAATTGAGCAGGAATTAAAGGAGTAGAATAGAGGAATTAGAGGGCTTCTTCCGCTTTTCTCAATTCCAACATAAAGGTGAAATTAGGAATTAGACTTGGAAAAGGAACGCCAACAACCATTTTTACCCCTTCTTTTGCTTACGTGGCAATTTTATCTTCATTTAATATTCGTCAATTCTCTTCTACCGACACGCTTCCAGAGAAGGAAAAAGCTTTTCTCATTATTTACTCCGGCCATTATTTCCGATGATCCACCGAGAGATTTGCGAAACTAAGAGTACGAAATGGCTAGACACAAATTTCTCTTTTAAATGAGATCCCTCTTGCCATAGTTCTTCTTTCATCTTTCTTTCCCTTTTAGCTGTTGTGTATTAGACTGGAGGTTAACGATAGAAAGGTTATCAAAATTGCTCTCGCGAAAATGGTTCCAATTCCAGCATAGCATGGTAATATTGACAAGTATGACATATTGAAAGGTTTTAGAAGAAAATGATTCTAATATGTGTACAATGCGATGCTTGTATAGAACTCTAAACAGCAATTTAATTACAAATTAACTCTAGTTGTAGGAGAGAAATGAAATTAAGCTTAGACAAGAAGAATATGCATTCATTTAGAGCGTAGAGGCTGTTGGAGAAGAAAGATGCGACTGTCCATTTGATGCAACAATGGACACATCCATTCTATGTTATCACATCCCCAATTCATGCTTATATATTTCTCCAATTTTATCTTCTTCTTTTTCTTGTCCCGTTAGCTAATAAAAAATTTAAAAGAAACGAAATATTGTGTTTTAATATATTTATATTGATGTTTGCTTTAAGATTTAATCATTTCTACTAGATACAAGCAAAATTTTCTATTTTCAGTGGCATGTTGCATGAAAAATATATACAAAAAATCAACAAGGCTATATGAGTCATTTCTCTACTAGGTTCATGTTTAATGACTTTATATTTTCACAATTCCAATTAATATACTTGCCGAACATGATAATAGAATAGTGGAATATCTCAGAAGAGTGATCAATTCCTAATTCCACAATTTCTCTATTCTCCTCTATTCTCTTGCTATTCCATAGCTTGCCGAACAGGCCATTACGATTTGAGCTGGGCTATCACTGCGGCATTAAAAAAAAAAATTCCCGCAGATATCAAATGGTCTCTTCTCCAGAAAGCTTTACCGCCTTCAAATGACCAAAAAAAGAAAAGGGGCGAAAAAAGAACTCACCACCTCATGCTCTCGCGACACGTAGCACGACCTCGCTACGTGGTCTTCTCGCTGTCCTTCCCGTATATTTCGCTCCCGTCTGCTACTCGCTTTCCTTGCCGCCAGCCCATCCTCTTCCTTACCCTAATCTCGAGGAAGGCCGCAATTCCCACTGCCGTTGGTCCTCGTCGCTGCTCCGAGGTACGTTACTACTCTCCTTGTTCCAAACAAATGATTTGATTTTTCACTTAATTAAAACCTAACTTATACCGGTATGTTATCTGATCACTAAAACCGTCAAATACAAAATGGGTTTCAAAATATTGCTGCTTCTATTAAAAATACTACAGCACATTGTCTTCCGTATCAAAAATCGGATGTTCTATTTCTAAAAAAAAAAATCGGATGTTCAAAATCAAATGTCATTACATGGTTATTTAAGGATTTCAGGGTATTTAAGGAGTGGACAAATGGTCATAATACATTTTTTTTTTTAAATCTTGATAGAATCTGTTTAGTCATAATGCATTGACAATTATAAATTTCATGAGATTAGACTAGACTTGTATATAAGACTACAAGGCTTCAACTGGAGGCATTTTGGACGAAAGTTGGTAAAGAAATACCATGCCTTAAGCAGAGTAAAGTAACACATCCACTAAATGAAATAACAATAAAATAAGCAGAATTACGTACTATAAAATATGGTAGTAATACTGGCAGAAAAAAATACCACGGCTACTTCTTCAAAGACACTGGTACCAAGTTATGGTATCGTTGGCTGTGCTTTAGGTTCCAGTTATTATACTTTTTTGTAATAGGTTGTTATAATACTTATAAATCACATAAGGACCTACAATTTTCCAAAACAGCCCCAAATTACAAATATTTGCAAATTGCTCCTTGCCAATTCAAAAGCTGGTAAAAAAACTCGTAACCGTACCAGTGACTACGTAACATAAATACTAACGTTAGGGAAAAAAATGTTCACATTTTTGCATTACTATAGCCTAGGTAACATAAATACTAACGTCTTTTTTTTACCTCCTACTATTTCAGGTTATACCAGTTGTTCCTATCAATCAACATACACGTACGTAACTTTGACTGCTCCTTATTCTTCTATGTTTCTGTTTGAACAATAGAACTAAATAGACTAAAATTAGGCACACATATTGGCAAAATAGAAACTCAATCCAGCTATAATTTGCACCAAGATATGTCAAATTCAAATGATAATATTGAATGTTGATCAATTTAGGAGAATTGATTAACAAAATTAACCTGATAGATTAAAAATAGTTCCTGTTTGTGCGCTTCTGTTCTATCAGATTAACAAAGAAAGCAAGATTATTTACATAAAGTTACGACATAATGTGAATAATTTTTATTGCAACTTTCAAATTTGCATATATAATCTTTGAGAGTCACGCTTCAAAATTATGTACTTTGCAATGGAACACAATGATAGACTTTAGCCCCATGTTTGGTTGTGGCCTAAAGCTAAGGAGGCCTAAATTGGTTATTCCAACTTAGGCCGGTCTAAATTATTCATGTTTAGTTGAGGCCTAAAGTTAAATCATAGCTTAAACTATTCCTTGTTTGGTTAGAGTTGGTGGAGGACTAAAGTTCTGAAAGCCTAAATTGATTAATTATTTATAATAAGATAATAATTATATGATATTAATATAGTAATAATAACTGTAATATATTATTATAAAATTTATTTAATATATTAATAATATAAAATATTAATTATATAATAATAATTATTAATAATAAAATACTAATTATATAATTATAAATTAATAATAATTAATAAAATGATACTAATTATATAATCTTATTAAAATAATAATTTAATATATTAACAATATAAAATATTAATTATATAATTATATATTAATAATAAGATACTAATTATATAATATTAACATATCAATAACAACTATAATATATTATAATATTATTATAATAATGATTTTCTATATTAACAATATTAATTATTAATTATAAATTATAAATTAATAATAATTATTAATAATAAGATACTAATTATATAATATTAATATATTAATAGCAACTATAATATATTGTAATATTATTATAATAATTATTTAATATATTAACAATATAACATATTAATTATATAATTACATATTAATAATAATTATGAATAAGAAAATATTAATTATATAATATTAATATATTATAATATTATTATAATAATTATTTAATATATTAACAATATAGGATATTAATTATATACTTATATATTAATAATAAGATACTAATTATATAATATTAATATATTAATAATAACTATAAAATATTATAATATTATTATAATAATAATTTAATATATTAACAATATAACATATTAATTATATAGTTATATATCGTTAATAAGATACTAATTAAACAATATTAATACATTAATAATAACTATAATATATTACAATATTATATAATAATTATTTAATATATTAACAATATAACATAATAATTATATAATTATTTATTAATAATAATTATATAATTATTTATTAATAATAATTATCAATAAAAGGATATTAATTATATAATTTTTATTATAATAATTATTTAATATATTAACAATATAAGATATTAATTATATAATTATATACTAATAATAATTATTAATGATAATATACTAATTATATACAAATAAAATATTATTATAATCGTTTAAGTTAGGCTATGAGGTGGAATAAAAATTAAACCACCATGTGAGGTGGTTTAATTTAGGCCGGCCTAAAGATCGGCTTATGCCATCTTAGTCTGGCTCAATTAGGGCACGTTTGGTGGAATAACGAGGCCTAAACTCCTTATTCCACCCTTTAGGTCACAACCAAACATGGTGTAGAGCCATATATGATCATGCACCAAAAGAAAAAAAACCTCCCCTGAACTGTGTCTATTATCTTTCTAGACTTTAGAGCCATATATAATCATGCACCAAAAGAAAAAAAAACTTTCCTGAACTGTGTGTATTATCTTTATGATTGGACATTTATATTTAGGTCTCATGTGTGTCACGTAACTGAGTGAGCTGTACTTATTTAATTATATTTACCTGCTGTCTGGTCCTCCCTGTTGGTCACATGTAGGTAGCCTATCCTCTTGCTGACTCTAATCTGGAGAGAGAACGCAATTCCCACTGCCGTTCGTCCTCGTCGCTGCTCTGAGGTACGTTACTACTCTCCTTATTTCAAATACATGATTTGATTTTGCGCTAATAAAAACCATTTGATTGCCATCTACTCTGAGTATATGTCAATCGCCATTTGATTACCGTCTATTGGAATAAATTACAGCATCTGTTTATTGGACTAAATTAAAGTAGTACAAGTGAGCAGCCTTGGTTAGTGTGTGATAAATTAGAATTCATTAATGGCTATTGTCCATGTCCACTTGCACATGGAATTTCTAATTATAAAAATTTCAGTATTCCTAGCATTACAGAAGGAATATATTAGATTATGGTAGCAGTACTACTTTTTGAAAAGTACTGCTACCAGGTTATGGTACCGTTGGCTGTGGTGTAGGTTTTGGTTATTACACTTTCTTGTAATACGAAGCTGATTTCTTCAACCAAATTGGTCGCCTATCCATTTTCCTCCGATAAAAATAAATTAAAAGTATCATTGTTTACCAAACATGAATACATTTCATTCAACTCCTAAAAATTCCTCCTCCTACAGCAGGTGTAGATTGGAAAACACCAGCTCAGGAAAAAAAAAATTACAAGCCAACACTTCTACTTTCATTACTGTTTCTCTCTCAATATGTCTTCTTTTCTTTTTTTTCCCCATTCCATCTCTTTATTCCCTCCTTTACTGTTAATGAGTTTTATATATTAGGGGAACTAAATTCAATGTAGTTAGGGGTGGGAGGGAAAAACAAAAAAAATCAAATTTTCAAAGTTAGATGTCATATACCAACTGAAGTAATTTTCTTTTCCCTTATTTCAAAGAAAAATACGCATTTTACTTCTGCATAGCAAGCCCGCTAAAATTAGTTATCCTTACCAAGTTGGGTCTTACTTTATTACTGGCATCTTTCTTCATGTGATAATTTTCAATGAGACAATAACATAATAATATCATCCAATACCTTACAGAGACAATCTTTTGGCAGAATTTTTTTTCCCCCTTTTTTTAGATTTTTTCATTACTACATTCTAACTGACAAAATTATTAAAGTTTCATTTTTTACTGCCTATTATTTCAGGTTACACCAGCTGTTCCTACCAATCAATTGACATGGATACATCTAATGAAACTTGAAAACTCGATATGAAAGCGGAATTCGTGCGCCATTGCTCTTTTGGAGCTGAAATTTTTCCTCGGATCCATCCATGTCACTGGAAAACTCGATACATACTATTTTCCTGTTTTTCTTTAATATGTAATAATAATTTCTATAAAAAAATAACTACCGGAAATGAGCATATGTTGGATTTCAAATTAGATGTATACTATTTTTTCTTGTCACTGCTAAACCTTACATTTTTAAAATATATCAGGATCAACAGATAAAGTGGCACGCTACTCTTGAAGAGAGACTTGAGAAGATTTTATCTGACGAGACAATGCCGCCTCCAAGGTTTTGTCTATCTTTTTTTTGTTCATTTTCTTTAGTATTCTTTAATCTTTATTTCTAGTCTTGTAATTATTTTGATCTAGATAATTTCTTTCTTTTGGCCATGTTGAATTGTTCTTCCCACTGTTGTTACTTCAAAATGAAGAGTGAGGCTACAGTACAATGCATAGCACAAATTGGTCTGTACTACCGATTAATATTTTCATTTTTGGAGACCAAATAATCGATCTGAATTGTTCAACATGATCTCCGTATGAAAATGTACTTGAAAACTAAATTTTTTCATATTTTTACAGTTTTTTTAACTATTTTTCAAGATATGCAGATAAAACTATTTTCGATTGGTCTAGAATCTTTAGATCAAGTGATTTTCTACCTATCTAAAAGGAAAGTAAAAACGTGAAATTTTATCTACAAGTACATTTTTTATATGGAGATTATGTTGATCAATTCAGATTGATTGTTTGTACTTTGGAAAAAAAAATATGGATCCATAGCACAAACCAATGTGCGCTATGCATAGTACTGTAGCTTCACCCCAATATGAGTATTAGATCTAAATTTTAATGTGTAGTTTTGCTTTTGGTGTAATAGGAAGCTCATTTCAAGGAGGCTGATTCAGTTAGAGGAATAACTTCAAGAAAAGAGTATTTACCAGCTTTACCCTAAAATAAATATATTTGGTGGTGTTTGAAATATGTTTACTGCAAAAAATTAGTTTTTAGGTTGTACAAATGTATTAATTCATTATGTAGTTGAGATTTGTTTATAACAGATTTACCTTGACAATTTTGAGTACTGTAAAAAATAATTTCATCACTCAATGTTTAGAATAATATCTATTGGCTTTTGTTGAAATATCCAACAATATTCTAAAATTGCATTAAATTGATGCACAATCAAACAAAACAGTTGAGGCATATAACACCAGAGGATTGACACCGAGAAAACACAAAAGAACAAATTGCGGCGGAGCCACAACCAAGGTAACTAGTGATTTTGAACTTTCAATTTTCGTGGTTATATCTTGTCAAATTGGATATCAAGGAAAAGAGGAGCCAGCACATATTGTATTCCGTTTTCATATTGGATATGGTATCTCTTGCGGTCCCCTATATTTTATAGAATAACTTTTAGTCGAGTAAAAATAATTTTGGCATCTATTTGAATTAGAGTGAGGGGGGTGTCCGATGGGCATCGGACCAAATAGGGTTCGATGAGGGGTTTAAACCGTCGGATCTGCTTTAAGATTCGCACTCGCAATTTCGCGTCTGCTTTAAAATCCGTACACACGAATCTTAAAGCAGATCCGACGGTTTAAACCCCTCATCGAACCCTATTTGTGTCCGATGCCCATCGGAAACCCCCCTCTCCCTTTGAATTATAGGTGCGTATGCTTTAAAATTCGTGCCAGACATGTCAAAATATTTTTGGTGCCTATTTGAAATATAGAGGGGTCTGTTTTCAAATTCAATTCAGGTTAAAACGGACGATGCAAAGTCTCATACTACATAGTAGGATACCGCACTGGATTTCGAATTCCTTTTTCTATCACTTACAGATTGTCTGTGAGTTTACCTGTACAAGGAAAACTTTAGCATGGACAAAAGTAAAATTATGGAAGTAGAGATACCAAAGATATTATAAACCCATAAAAATTGAATGGGGGTGTTACTGACAGTAACACCTCCTCTGGTTACCGTCTGATGAGAGATGGACGGCTCTGGGGCTCTGGTTGTTTCATGCTGATGTTTGCTTTCGTCACCTCCCACTACACAGCTAGGGGCGGACCTAAGAGTGTTCCAGGGGGCAGCTGATAAACATTAACCTAGAATGAAGCATTTTTTGCAGAACACGACCTAAAAGTTCAAACACGCACAAGCGCAGCCTTGCAAATTATCGCTAAAGACCCTTGGAGGTTTCCTTATTTAGAACGACATTCCTAAGGCTTGGAAAGTTACTAAATCCACTAGGGGTGTAAACGGTCGAATACGGATTGGATAGTGGTCTTACCGTATCCGTTATAATTTTTCGGATACGGATATATAGTCTCGGATACGAATACGGATCGGATATTAAATGTCACGGATACGGATCGATATCGGACAGATACAAATATTTTTCATAATTAACTTGTTAGTTACAAAACATCTATTATATTATTAAAATATTCGTCACTAATTATGTCATAGTGTTATATTTTTCATCAATATATATATATATATCTAGAGGAGGGTTCAAATGCCTCCATTTTTTGTGCCTCCATCATGCCTCCATTATGTCATAATGATTATTATTAGAGTTTTTAAAAAGGAAGCAGCTAACAGTCCCCCAAAAATCCTCGGAGATTTTCAACTAATTTTGTAAACATCAATACTAAATCCTGTAAACTAATTCAACAAATCATATAAACATAAAAACGCGTGAAAGCTGTTAAAAACGCGTGAAAGCTATTGAAAACGTGTGACAACTGTTGAAAACGCGTGACAGCTGTTGGGGGACCACCTTCTGTGAACACACACATAATATCCTGTAAACATACACATATTATCCTGTAAACATACACATATTATCCTATAAACATACACATATAATTCTGTAAACATATATAGTGTACTTGAAATTATAGCAGTTGAAATTATGGCAGTTAAAAACGCGTCAGAACTAAGCTAAAAATAAAAGACTTTTATACACGGAGATTTTTGGGAAACTGTAGCCCGGGGGACATTACCTTTTCTCTTTTAAAAATGGAGGCATGATGGAGGCACAAAAAATGAAGGCATTTGAACCATCCTCATTAATTAATCCTTGCATTGTTGTTGTCATACAATTAATACAACAAGAAAAACTAATTATATTACAATTTATTGTATACAATTACATTTAACTAAATAGGTGCTTGGAGCCTAAATTTTTTTACGTGATATTATAGTAGTATTGATTACATGGCAAAAGTTCATGCTCTGTACGTAGCGTAATGCACAAGTTAAATTGCAAATAGTCAAAATGTGGGATAAATTCATTCAAAAAGGCATGGATCTAGAGGTTAAAATGAAAAACAAAAATTCACATTGAGTTGCAGTTGCTTTTATTAGTAGTCTTATTCTTAATTAAACCTGAGGTGGTTTAAATAGCTAAAAAGGTAAATCCCTACTTGCTCCACAAATTAAAGTGTGTAATGAAAAGGAAAGGAAAGGTGGGATGGAGAGGGTATATGAGGACCTCAGTTTCTTTACATTTTCATTTAGAGGTGAGAAAAATTACTAACTTTTTAAAGATAGTTCACTTCTTTATCTTTTCCTTCCGTTCATTCTTCTTCTAAGTTTTAATTTTAATGTTCTAGAGGAGGTGACTCGGTCATGTTAGATTCGCTTTAAAGTTTATAAGGACGACTTAGACTTATAACATGATCCAAATTATTGCAAATTTAAATTTGCTCACATCAACTTCAATGCAAATTGAGCAGTTTAGAAAAAGTATTGGACAAATTAATTCCTGGGAATCGATAGTAGATGTTAAGGGAACTTTGAAGAGTGAGGCTGTGATACTATGTACAGCGCATATTGGTATGTATAGCGCATTTTGGATTGTACTATGAATTAATGTCTCTATTTTAAATCCAAAGTAATCGATCTAAACCGTTGAACATGACCTTCATATAAAAATGTGCTTGTAAATTAAATTTACTCCGCAGGTATATTTCAATATGAATAATACCAACTTTGTAAAACCTAAATTTTTTAAAATCAATCCGTGCTATGCATAGTACCATAGACTCATTCAACTTTGAATATATCTTTTCTTTTCTCTTTTATTATTAAGAAGATAAGGGGTTTTTCTTTTTGTATTTATCCAACATAATTTTGGGACTAAAGGCTTAATTCGTTGTTGTTGTTGTTGTTGTTGTTGTTGCTGTTGCTGTTGCTGTTGCTGTTATTGTTGTTTATCCAACATATTGATTTTAAGATATATCAAAATAGTTGTAATTGCCAATTTATTTATGAACTAAAATAGTTCTGCTGTGCAAAACTAATATGTAACATTGTGTGAGAAACAATTCAATTAACTCATTAGATGCAAAAGTTGACAAAATTACAATCAATTCATTTAAATGGTACAGGAGGACTCCGGGTACCAAAATATCACACAAATTATGTCAATATCAGTTGAGACTAATAACTGCTTGAAATTTTAAATGACACTCCAAATCAATCTCCCAAGTCCAAACATTTTAGTTAATTAATGCAAATACAAATTCAATTAATGGGCTCTACATCAACAGAAGACCGTGAACACTGAACACCAATCATCCACATCATACCGGGTAGAATAATATTACATCCCATAATTTGATCACCTCTTTGTTTCTATGTTTCGTGAAAAGCCCATGTATTAGCGTGGGTAGAAATTTTTTCACACCAATGCATAACAAATTCAACAGTATAAATTTTGTGTACATTTAATTATATAATGATTATGTAATATACATATTGTGGAATATAAACGAAATTTTACTAGTGCGTTAATCTTTCATTTAGACACTCTTTATTTTTATTTGATGGAAATAGATAGTTTAAAACAGGTATGAAATATCCATTTCATAGAAATGATGATCGGAAAAGGAAAAATAAATATTTCAATAAGATGGAATTAGTTATATTTCACTTTTATTGACGTGATTAGAATCGCTAAAAATATAAAATATCATATGCACAAGTGCGCGCTTTCTGTTTATTTCGCAGTTAATTGTCATGTGCATCTCTACAAAATCACTAAATAAAAATATCATATGTGCCCGAATATTGAAATATAAATTAATTTTTTCTCTGTCTAATTGTGGTGTGAAAAGGTACCATGATTGTGCTCAACATGTTTTACGGGGGCATATTAGATGTCACCAATTAAGAGGAGCATGTGCCATCTACGCCGGCCTGATACGTTTTATTAATCCAGCACGAATTTTAAAACGGATCCTATATTTTAGTACGGCCCGTCACTGTCAGGTCCAAATTATTTCGACTATAAAGCTAAAGCCCCTCCCTCTCGATCCCGCGCCGCCCCCACGATTGCGAGTAGCTGAGTCGTAAACCTAACCTTATCCACGCCGCCCGCCGCCTGCTTTTCATGTCGACTGATCTTGAAGCAACCCAGGGGCGTGATATGGCCACTGAGGGTGTCGCCGGGCAAGAGAATCCCTTCCCTGCCTCCAAAGGCTGGAACAAGATGAGTGACCCAGGTTATAGGGAATGGAGCCGTGCGTGCCGTCAAATTACTCTACACTACTACATTCCACAGTACCTTCCAAATAAGGAGGCCTTCGCTAGCGGCATTATGGGAATAGATGACATCGACAAACAGCGATTGAAGTACGAAGCCGAGGTAGACAGATTACTCTAACTCTACACTATTTTGGTTTTTCAGAAAGATGAAGACACATATATAGTTGCAACATCTTCTTCTAGGCTTTATATTATGGCAATCTGTAGTATTGATTTCATCAGGAAAATAAATGTCATGTAAAATTAAAGAGGGTGTTATTCCCAACTCGAATTTGGCCTTTCTCTATGGAAATACTCAGTCAGTCCAGTGTTGTAACGTACTTTTTTTTAACACATTAAGCTTTGATTAAGAAAGTAGAATTCCTTGCAGGTAATCTGTTCCTCAAATTATGTGAATAAGTGCATTCTTAACTGATGTGTCGTTAATAATATCTTTTCAGATGAAGAAATTCAAAGAGAGACAACTTGCTGCTATTAAAAAACTTGAAAAACTTGAACAACTTGTAAAAGATGATCCGCCATGCAAGAAGCCAAGAACCTCAGACGAGGACGAGGACGAGGACGAGGATATAGAAGAAGAGGACGAGGACGAGGATATAGAAGAAGAAATAGACCTCCCCCTTCATTCGGTAATGATGCAAAATTTAAATATCTATCCCTTTTTACGCTGTGTGCTTGGTTATATCAGTCTGATTTTTGGGTTGTGTATCCTCTGGTAGTTGGTTCGTCTGATAGGATTAGTGATTATGGATGTTACAGCTCTTACTTAGCTAGGTCATTATGTGTGCTTCTGTGTCGGCTAACATGCTCATAATTGCACGAGCATTTATATTCTTATTGTTAGGCATTATTCTTTTTGTAACCTATGTTCCATCTTGTTGATCTTTTTTAAATGTTTAATTATTTAGTTATACAGCTGCCGGCAGTTCAACATGCTATTATGTTGGAATATCTGAGTGTTTTATTATATTATATATCTCTTTTATTGTGTATTTTTATGTCAGATTGTGTATGGTCGATCTCTTAATCAGTTTGTCAATATATATGCTTTACTGAAGGGATGTGATTTTTTCATCTGCTTTTGTATTCTAAGTTGTCACTTACCCTTCTGTTCAGACCTTAATTTTCGTGGACACCATCCACCAGACTTTCCAGACCTTCATTAGTCAAGTTACATCTCTCTCTAACTCCCCTTACCTAACTTGTGCTTAAGGTGGCTCTTAGTAGAAGCGGTATCTGTCATCTCGGTTTGAAAGATTTACTAATAAAGACTTGATTCACTGACTTCTCAGGTTGTTTGTTTATGCTAAGATCATCCTATGAATTGATATGAGGATCGGGTTTTTTTAGGTCTTCTGTCCATGTGATGCAAACATGACTTGAGAGCAGTAAAGCAAGGTTCGCGTGGTGGGGGTGGGTGGGGGGTTTCAAAAAGTAATCTCAATCATTCAACGCCTCATAATTTGAGTACAGTAAATTGCTGTTTTCACAACAATGGCTGCAGATGTGAACTCTTTAAAGTACTCAGCTGGAAGTCTGGAACCATCTACTAATAAGTGTGTTTGTTGTGTTGTCTGACAGGAGAAGTAAAAGATCAAGGCAACAAACTATGGAATTTAACAGCAACCGCAGTGGTAGTTATTCTAGTTTTGAGCAATACATTAGTATGGGAACATCAGATGTTTTTTTTTTTGTTATAAAATAAAAATAAACAAGTATAAGAAGAATAAACAAAATAGAGAAGAAAAAAAAGATGGCAATCTTTTTATTTATATATTTCTTGTGTGTACAATACAATATTACAAAGCTTCTATTTATCACATTAATTCTTTTCAATAATCATCCTTACTTGAGTTCAAAGTTTCTAATACGTGTATCAGCCAGACAGCCACTTGTATCAGAACTTGTATTTTCATACCAATACCATAGGAATCGTGTACCAGTAAGCTGTACCTCTGTACCTGTACTTGTCAAAATTGTTTCTAAATTAACTATTTTATTCAAATGTCAAAAAAGTTGTTAACTGGGCATAATTAACTTAGTCCATTGGAGGATACAGGAGACAACAAGGCAATACTAACCATAATTTGCTGCTGACAAATCTAATTATTAGACATGACCACTGATTTATCTACAAATAAAGGAGACTCATACAACCTAAGGTCCCATTTTCAATATCATGATGTATCTTGAAATCATGACTTGAATTTACTAGCTAATAATTTGCTGCTGACAAATCTATAATATATAGAAATTTTTGGAAATACAGAACAAACTAATTTTTTTTTTTTTTAGAATGTAGGAAGCATTAAGCAATACCTGTTTCATTAAATATGAAACAAAAATTACATCTCTCTAATTAACAAAAGCAAGAACCGCTATAGACTCCAAATGAGATATGTAGTTTAAACTTTCCAAGCTTCATCAGTCTGTTATCAGCTGAGGGGCATTTTGGTCATGTTAGATATTTGTACCAGACCTTGTCTTGTAGTACCAGAAAGGAACCAGTCCTTACATGCATTTTTCAGATTTCAAGCCTTTAATCAAGCATATAAAAATGAATGCAGCAGTATACTAAAATAGTAGTATAAACTTAAATCAATGCCACATTTAAATAAATAAAAATAAAGACATCAAAAGTACTCAAGGAGTATGCATTATCCAGCATCAGTGCATAATACCAGTAACTAGCATCCATATTGTATTAACAAAATAAAATACTGAAAAGTAATTAAGGAGTTCACTACTATTTAATTAAGTATATGCCATATTGTGGAAATAACTACTAATGGTTCCAAGTGATCGGCGGAAGAAAAATCTAATTATTCGATTCCTTACAAAACATGCAAAAACTTGGCCACTTGTTCCTCAACACAACTATATTGATTATCTCTAAGACGACCCGTGCATCGGAGAATAAAACGAAGCCTTTGAAAAGCATGTGGCCTCATGCGTATGATATCATGAGAGTCTTTGTGGTTTTTTATGTCGTTCATCAAACGATCATGCGCTCTTTTTCGTTGAAAATTTGCCTCAGCTTTGGCTTCTAAAATCTGATTCTTATTGTACTCAATAAGAATCAGAATATTCAAATATGCAACATATGTTACAAAAGCTGCTATAAAATAGTACTATCGCCTTCATAATCATTCATCCTTTTCCTAAAAACCAAATGAAGAATATTATTGCCGACAAACAATTACTAGATATCAACCTATATGACATAATCATATTCCTAGTTTAGAAAATTCAAAGTAATGTTGTCTAACTTTTCTTTATCTGTAATACCATCACTAAATTTGGTACAAGTATATAAAGTCCGGTACAATTCACTTCCAACAAACTATCTTTCTCAATCTAAGTATTAGACAATGACTCTAATAACTGATTATACTTTAAATTGACAGTTTACATGAATTTTAAGAAATTTCAAACATTTAAATAATTTTTGAATTTTCTACACATTTTCTGGAATTTATTTGAATTTATAAATTTTTAAAGGATACTTTTGTAATTCCCGAAACATTTAGGGACTCATAAATTCCCGAAACATTTTGGGTGGCTTTAGCATCTTTCCAAGCCTTAGGAATCTCTGTGTAAATAAGGAAAACTCCAAGGGTCTTTAGCGATAATTTGCAAGGATGGAACTTGTGCATGTTTGAACTTCTAGGTTGCGTTCTGCAAAAATTGCTTCATTCTGGCTTCTGCTGGAATCTCGCCAGTCCGACTTGTCTTCTTGGGCTTCCTCGTATTTTATCTTTCTTTGGGCTTTTTCATTTCCTGCGGGCCTATTCTTTTTAAAATGGGCTTCTTGAAAATTATTCAATTTTATTTTAGAAGCCTGATTTCCTTCATGAGGCGGGTCTCAGATGTCAGTCGTCCAGAGCCCAAAAACAGGATTTTTTTTTTTTTAGAATAGAATTAATTTTAAATATTTTATCAGAACAAGTATTATTGATTTAGTTTCTATAAAAAAACAGCTTTACCGATTCAGCAGAGCTTTTTTACTATTGATTTCTGTGGTCAGATTGTATAGATGGATTATAAAATGGCTCCATCAATTCAGCGGATCGGTGGAACAAACGTCTTTATGTCTCCATCGATCCTTTTGTAGAATCCAAATTAATGGTGCTTGTTTCTTTAAAAATATTAAATTTGGTTCTATTTTTAAAAAAAATTGAAAAATAATTTCATTGTTCTGAAAACACGAAAACAGAAAACATAATGTATTAAATTTGAAAATGACAAACAATTTCATTGTTCAAGTGCCTTACATAACAAACAATTTAATTGTTCCATGCATTACATTTACCAGCTTCATTAAAAACCTAGAATACACAGAAGATTAAAATATTACATAATTTTACAAACACAATTTAAGAATCAGTTTTTAATCTAATAGTAAAACAATACTATTCAGGTGAGAGATCACGTGTTTAAAATTCAAATAGAAAATTTCTTATGAATATTAAATAGTTGAGTGATTTGACCTCTAACCTTTATTCAAAAACTTTATTAGATGCATAAATTTGATATGGTGCCTTTCAAATGTTTTACAAAGATTGTGGAGACATACAAAATTTGGAGAGAGAAGCTTACACTATTTTTCTCTAATCAATTAAAAAACAAAGCCATATTTTCAAGCTATGGGGCTATAGTTATTATAAAACTTGTATGTTGCATATGAAATGATTCTACTGCATTTATAATATTTTATTCTAAACTATATAGAAAATTATGTAGAATTATAATTGTAAAAAAATAGAGTCAATTCACATAACATGAATAGATCCTTGGATCAATCACTGCATGTATTAGGCGACAACAGCTCATGAAGAGGTGCAACCGTAAACGAACTGTTGATTGTTCAACTTCTCAATACTTAAAATGTGTTTGCAGAATTCTTTATCTCTCTCAATTATTTTCTTAAAATTTGAGATGAGGACGAGATCGGAATCGTCTTTTCAAACTCATCTCACTAAAAGCATACATGCTTTTTTTTTTCTTTTTTTTTCAGTTTATTGAAAATTAATGCATATATAAATTGTTTGTACAATATCCCTCTCTGTGTTTTTTTTTTACTTTATTCTCACAAAAAAAGAATGAGCCTCTGTGTCCCTATCCCGTGGTCTTTCATTGCATAGTAGTTGAGAGAGGAGGAAGAAGAAAAGAGGAACAATGAGTTATGGGAGGGAGGCAGGGGCAGATCTAAGGCTTAGTCAAAGGTGACTAAGTCACCTCTATAATTTCAAAATTTTAATTATATGTATAAGAATTATTAAATTTTATTTTTTTTAAACTTTTATATAGTCTAGTCACTCTTAATAAAAGATAAATGTTTAGTTGCAGCATAGTGATTAAAGCTCTATTTTATGGTTGAGATGTCTTGAGTTCAAATCTCACTCATCATTGCAGGGAGGGGAAAGGAAAGAGAGAGAAAAATAGAGTTTACATGAACTTTTAGTTAATAGTTTTGAAAAAGAAGTATTTTATTTGATGATTTTTCAGAGATGATATTTTATTAAAGGCAGTCTTTGCGAAGGTTTAAAAAAAGATATATTTTTTTTTAAAAATTCGTTAAAAAAGAGGTAGAACAAAGTAGCTAGGATATGGATACTCTTTTGGGAGTAAGGCTTAGGTTCTACGGATAATAGAAGGCCTTCCGTTCTACGGTTTGAAAAACTTATCGTATAAACTTCAAATTTTGATATAAGTAGCTCAATAAATTGGTTATATAATGAACTTGTAGAATACCAATTTTTATTATTTTTAAAAAATTTTAACTATTTTTTTATGATTTATGAAAGATGACAAAAAATGGCTTAAAAATAAAATAAAATTGCCAATGTTTTAGGTATTTTTTGACATCTTTCATAAATCATAAAAAAATAGTAAAAAATTATAAAAATAGTAAAAATTAGTATTCTACAATTTCATTATATAACTAATTTATTGAGCTATTTAGATCAAAAGTTTTTTATTGAGCTATTTAGATCAAAAGTTTTTTATTGAGCTATTTAGATCAAAAGTTTGAAATTTATATAATAAGTTTTTGAAACCGTAGTACGAAAGGCCTTATCCTATCCATAGCACCTAAGTTGTACTCCTCTCTTGGTTGACTAGTCTTGTGAACTTGTTATCATGCAAAATTATATTTTCTTTATTTTCAATGTGATATTATAGATTATATAATTTTGAATGCATTTAACAAAATTTTAATTTAAAATTTAGATAATGCCACAAATTCGAATATAAAAAATAACTTTATAAGTATAATTTACATGATACATACATCGTGCTTATAAGGAAAAATATGAATCTTGATGCATAATTTATCAATCATTGAACAATTTGAACTTTTCAACAATACAAATTTATCAATTCTTTGATTCATTATCAAATAATATTTAAATTATACAAAATTCAATAACCTGTTTTTTTTTCTATCAACAGCTACAAAACTAATTTTGGGTCATTACTTATATTTTAAAATTAATTTGACAATATTTAAAATTGCCGTTCATATATCATATATATTATGTTGTAAACTTGTAAGCTGTAATGTGTGCATGATTTTTGCATGATTAGATCCGCCTTTTCTTATTTGGCCCTTTTGTCCAAGTTACTAAGTTAGCAAGCTTTTGTAGATGTGTGCCGTGAGCCCGTGACCATTTTGGGCACCGCTAATTGTTCCGCCATCACACCATCAAATCAGAGGCAGAATTAGAATATTTTGATAGATGTAGCTGAAAATTAAAATGCACAATTGTGACAAGTGAAATTTGAACTCAAGATCTCTCAACCACAAAATAAAACTTTAACCACTAGGCTACAACTATTTGTTATTTATTAAGGATGGCTATACTATATAAAATGTTTAGAAAAGATAAAATTCAATGAAATTCGTGTACATATAATTAAAATTTTCAAATCATAGGGGTGACTTAGTCATTTTTGCTAAGCCTTAGATCCGCCCCTACATCAAATTGAATTTAATCTGAATATATATATATATATATAAGTACACCTCCTTAATGGTCACATTGCAAAATCCACAGAGAAACAATTATAAAGTTAGAAATGCTATTTAAGGACCCCCTTGCATATGTAGTTGCATCCACTTGTACAACATGATGCAATCAGAAAAGTTGCAAATGAGCTTTTGAACAGTGATCGAACTTGTACTGATAATTTTTGAAGAGCGCCTTTCTTTGGCAAAAAGAAGCAGAGGCTTTTGTATCATTGAAGCCTTTGCCTCTGCCTTCTTGGCTTACAATTGCACATACAGTGCATTATTGTTTGTGTTATTGAGGCCTTGAGGGATTCGTATCCTCTCAGGTATTGTAGAGGATTATCCTCACTTTACGGTTTGAGATTGAATCTCAGTCGGTTTGAGATTCAAACTAGCATTGGGGGTAGTATTATTGAGCTTTGAGATTTGTGTCAAGTTAAAAAGAACGGTACATATCTACTAATTGTAAAAGATTCCCTTCTCAGGTATTGAAGAGGATGTAAATTCGCATTGAGGGGGTGTATACTGCCTTTCTTTTGGCTCCACCGTAAACCTTGTAAACGAATTCAGATCCAGTGCAATACCTGACCATTATAATCTGGCACCAATCTTAAGGCGGACCTCCTATCTTTTAAATAGACACCGAATTGATTTTGACCCGGCTGTGATCGAGTATTTAATGATCGACCAATGTATCTTGTTATTTTTTTTATTTGATTTTGTTTTCAAAATTTAAGTAATTTAATTTTAAATATTTTTATGATTTTTTTCTGACGTGTTCTAAGTTTGTGTTTTGTACTCCAAACTCCAAAGGTATTGCTATTAATTACTAGATTAAACGCTAATTATTTTTTACGTATTTTGTGATTGAAAATTTGTAGTAAAGTCAGAAGATATTTTTAAATAATTTCCATTATAATTAAGTGAATTTTAGTTTAGGCATATAGAAGCAATTTCGAAATGAACAAGTCCATGCATGGTTTTGATAAAAAAAACAATTAATTATAAAAGAACAATTTTTATTTCGAGCAATCTAATGACCAATATATTGGATACATTTCAATCTCATAGTAATGTATATACATTGTTTATCCAAGAATAATTTGGTTTAAAAATGTCTTTGCAAGTTAGTATATAGTAAATGTAACCCAACAAAAATGAACTTCTCTTTGGCAAGCTCCTTTTAATGTACAAAATAGATAGATATTTATATTAAAATGTGTGTTTGGTGATCAAATTTTATATTTTTTTGGTATGTTTTTATTATTATTTGTTAAGTATTTTTTTACTATTTATTAAGTATTTCTTATCGGACTACGATCGAGTTGAGATCCAGTGAAGTAACTCAACTTTTGGGTTTTGGATCCGGACCGTCCGATTCTAATCTATGATAATCCATCCGAAGTGGAGCACACACATTTTAAGTAACGAATCAAAATTTTAAAGTAATCTCAAGCGACGAATTCGAATTAGACGATTCTCATCCTAAACCCAAAAGTTGAATTACTCTAGGGATCACCCCACCCACCCACCAAAAAAAAATAAAAAAATAGGTGAAGTCAGGGATCTAATTCTTTGAGTAAACAAACATTGATTAGATTCAATATGATGTCGATTGTCGAGTTAAATCAAATGAAGTATGAATAATTGAAAGCCTTTTTTTTGTCCGAAAGAATTTGCAGGCGTAAATAGATCCCGCGCATGCATCATCTTCGTCAGGCCCAAGAAGGAAAGTCTTTAAGTCGGTGTACCATCTAATGGATACACCAGAAAGTACGGATTTTTGGTTTGGCAAAAGGAGAGTACCAAATGATAATAGGAACCGAATCTCCTGCCCTCCGGGATGCAGAAAATTTCTGTCTCCAGAGTCACGGTAGAGTAGAACCGATTACTGTTAAAGGGTTTAATTACTGTTATTGTTTTTAAATGAGGACCCACCCGCAGTGACTCTGGGAGCAGACGATTCGGTCTCATGATAATAACATAGTGGAGTTGGCTACGGTGCTACACGTAGTATAGAGGGTTTTCGTGCAATAATTTAATATTTAAGTTTTCAAAATTCTAACGGTCAATCTGAACCGTTCAACATGATCTCCATATAAATATGTACTTGCAAACAAAATTTTACATTTTTAGAATTTTTTTACTATTTTTCTAAATAGGTAGAAAATTACTTGGTCTGAATGGTATAGTAAAAAAAAATCTAAAAAAATATAAAATTTGGTTTGCAAGTACATATTCATATGAAGATCATGTTGAATAGTTCGGATCGACCGTTAGAATTTTGAAAACTCAAATATTGAGCCATTGCACGGAGACCCTCTATACTACGCGTAACATATTAGTATTTTCCTAACAGTTCATGTAGTAGTCTATAGCCTTAGTTTCTTTCTCACGTTATATGAATATCAAAATTAAAATATTATTAGTAAGTTAAGAATATGTAGGTTATATTCTTATAGCTTTTTATTTAATGTTAATATAATATTTAGTGATGTCTTGAATACAAATAGGGAAAGTTGAATAAACTAGGTATGACTTATTGAGGAGCCTTGAATTATGTTTTCAAGCTAAAGCTAAAAGATAACAAAGTAAAAATTTAGAGTTCAAACTCACATACTAACTCAAATTTTAATTATTTATAAGTAAATTCTTATGATTTGACTTCTTCACAGTATTTACAACAAACTAATGATTTGACTTTCTCTCTGCGGAAGAAAGCCTTTATTGTTGTTTATGCTTCCAACTTTAATATTCTTTTAATATTAAATTGAATTCCATAAATATAGTTTGTAGCAAGTGTCTTTTAACTCTTCTATTTATTTTATTCACACTTAAATTTTTTAATGTTGAACAATTAAATTAAAAATGTTTTAAAATATTAAAAGTCACCATATTCACCTCCGGAGACGTTAGAGACATCAAGTAAAAATTTCAAACAATCCATCTATCATCCAATATTATTTAAATTTCTATAATATATCTTTCTATGAATTATATTATTTTTCAGTGACAAGGTGCACCAGGTGTAGTCAAATTCTCGTCAAGCACTAGAACACTCACTATGGAAGTATATGGACCCAATATAAATTCCCTGACCTCTCCTCTCCTCTTCCCGTGAAACCAAAAAAATCAAAATACGAAAGCAAAACGCAATTAAGCAAATGTCTCGTCTCTCTTCTTCCTCTCTCTCCTTTGTCGATCCATTAACCTATTACTCAACCTCACCACATGTAATCCCATTTGGTTACCATCCGAATCCTGATCATAACACCATGAAAGATTGCTTTGATTTTAAGCTTTACTCTTCTTCTCTCCCCTCGAATCAATTTGTAATGCATAATACACCAAGCTTTAATTCCTCTTCCACCCCTTCCTCCTCGTCTTCTTCCTCAGGCGAGTATCTTGATTTCAATTCCAGCCCCATCAGACGCGTGTTCAGCACTGAAGATCTCCAGGTAATTTTTTTTTTTTTTACCTTTTATTCCGAATTGTTTTCTGTACAATGCAAATTGAATTTGATGTGTTTACGAACAGGGGATGAATGGATTCCAGGCTTCATCAAAAGAAGCTCAAGCGAACGAAACTGGTACTGTCACAAGTAAAGTTGGCCGGTACAGTGCAGAGGAGAGGAAGGAAAGGATTGAACGATATAAAACCAAGCGTCAACAGAGAAATTTTCAAAAGAAAATCACTGTATGTGCTTTTGATTTCATATTCTAAGTCATTTCTTCTCTCAATTAACATTTCCCACTGTCTATAAATTACAATTTTTTTTTTTTTTTTTTTTTGTATAGTATGCATGTAGAAAGACATTGGCTGATAGTAGACCAAGAGTCAAAGGAAGGTTTGCTAGAAATGGAGATGGAGAAACAGAGATGGAGATGGAATCAGAGATTACTGGTACCAGTTATGAAAACTTTGGTTATAACAATTACAACTACAATGTGTACAACAAGTCACACAATTATGCCTATACCAGTAACGGTACAAGAGATTGGCAAGAGGAACTGATTGGCTATGAAGAAGTGTTCTGGCCAAACATGGTTGATATTTTCTCTTCAAATATTTTATCATAAGAAATTTGTTAATTAGTGTCTGATTTGGGGTTTTCTAGCAAGTATTTAGTGGAAGGATCATTCAAGAAGGTGCTGAGATTTTCTCTGTTTAGGCTTGTTAAATTAAAGCTGTTGTTAATTATGCCATGCACTTGGAATTGTATCTTTGTGGAAGTAATAATGTATATATTAACTTCTTTATTCTTTGTCTCTTGCATGTCTAAAAGTTTGTAGGACACGTGGCAGAATTTTTCTTAGAAGTTAATTAATGTAGTTGATATGCACACGTAAGCAAACACGTAGGCTCCCCCATGATTAAATAAATATATAAATAATAAATGACAAACAGACGTAAATCACGGCAAAGATATTTTGTTTGCTCATGCTTATCCGTCTCTAGAACCATTAATAGCATCAATATATATAATTTTTTTAAATGGTATAGAGATGTAAAAAAATCACAATTTTTTTAAGAAAGGTGTTATTTTGGTTTTGGGGGGGGGGGGGGGGGGGGGGGGGCAGCCTCCCGTGTCAGAAAATTTCAAAATTTTGGCAAGTTTTTGAATGCATGTGCTCAACAATTTTGATGGACACTTTAAAAAACAAAAACTTTTTAGGCTTACAACAGGTGTTTTCATCATAATTGTTGAACGTTTTTTTTTTAAATAAATAAATAAAGATATTGGTGTAATTCATTTAAAAACCTGAGATAACCAAATAAAAAATTCAAAATATTTTGTATATATAAATAAATAAATAATGATATTGGATTTAATTAAATCCACAATGGATTTAATTAAATTGGTTGTCGAGTGGATCAAGAGGGACATGCATGCCTTACAGCCTTAGTTTCTTCTTATCAAATTCAATATTAATAAAACTTAAAAGAATTGTTTCCTTTATGAAAAACATATTAGTTTTAATATCTTATCATGTTCATAATAACATTTGATTTTTAAATTAAACTGATGCTAAAACAAGTTAGAAATAGCAACTTCTCATATAAGTTATATTATTCCGTAATAGTACATACATATTTTCAAAAAGACAATTATGATTTTCCGTGTTTCATCATACGGTTAATCAACATGTTAACGACTGAACTATGACAAAATGGATCGAATTTCAAAGTTTTTTTTTTTTTTTTTTCTACGGCGTATATTTTAGATGCACGGAACAATATTAATAAAAAATGAGTTGCTTTGACATTCGTATTTTAAATGGTCCGAATTTTTCACATATCAATTCAAATTTTAAAATATCCCTTGGGTAAAATAGTTTTTATAGTATCAATAATCCTTAGTGATTTGTGTGTCTCTCCACTAAGAGAGTTTGTATATATATCAAGATCATTATAAAGATTAGTTTCTGAATTCAGCAGTAACAAGAGAACGATAAATTGATTAGCGAAAAGTATTGCAATTTCTTTGCATAGAGTATTTTTTATTTGTAAAGTCGTTTGTATATGTCAATTCAAATCGGTTTTTTATTTAAACGAGACTTATAAAGTACTTTTGGCATACTTCAATGCATAGAATGTGAATTATATTTTTGCAAATAACTCTTTATCTCCCTTTCTGTTGTTACTTATCTATTGATGTGCTGATAAATATTGACGCATCTTTTCATATTAAATATTTTTTTGGGTATATTAAGGATGTGCTCCAGAAAGAGGTAGAAGATCTTCATTAAAGGGAAGAAAGGAGAAAGCTCGAAAATGACGAACTGTTCACGTCGTTTACTTGATTCATTAGTGGGGAAACGGAGAGAGAGCGAAGGAAAGGAGTTACTATTCGGAGAAGAGAAGTGTGTATTTTTGATGAAATATGTCACCTTCGAATCGGAGTGTAAGATTTACTGTTTAGAGGAGAAAGCCCTTGTTTCCCTTCCTCTCCGTTCCTTCTCCTTCTTCTACGGACGGTGGTTATGGAGCACAACCTAAGAAAAGGAATGAATATAACACAAATTTAGATTTAAAAAAAAAAATATAGCACAAATTTGAGGGAAACATGGGATTCTAAATTCGAATGTCGTATTTTGAATTTCTTGCGTATAGGTTGTGTTTGAAAACTTTGTCAAGTTTATAGGATTTAATATAAGTTTATGAGTGAGTTATGTTACTGTGCATATCACGATTTAGTCTGTAATACAGATCAATATTTTTGTTTTCAAAATTCTAACGGTCGATTTAAACCGTTTAAAATGTTTTTTGTATAAATATGTACTTGCAGATCAAATTTTATAGGTAGAAAATCACTATTTTTGAATGGTCCAGAATTTTCAGATCAAGTGATTTTCTACCTATCTTAAAAAATAATAAAAGAATTCTAAAAAATATAAATTTCAGTATGCAAGTAAATATTCATATGGGGATCATGTTGAATGGTTCGGATAGACTGTTAAAATTAAAAAAATAGAAGTATTGATTCGTATTACGGACCAACTCGTGATATGCAGAGTACCTTAGACTCACTCTAAGTTTATTGAAATATTAATTGAGGAAATGTACTGGAGACGCTTAACAATTCTCTTGTCATGATTAAACGAAGTAGTTGGTACACAAAAGTAAACACAGTGCTGATCCCAGCCGTACACATAACCAGAGGGTCCATCTAGATTCTTACACGTGTTGATGAGCCTACAAAAGTAGTCCGCATCGCCTGCATTAACTCAAAAGAGCATCTTTTAAGTTAATATATCTCGACCGTCTGATTGTAAACGGAGTCCATCTGACCTTCTCCTATGATGTAGGGGTCTTTAATATTCGTGTGAATTTAAATTAGCACGAATCGTAAAGCTAATCTGATGGTCCATATACATTAATTCAAAAATTACTTTTGAGTTAATGCAGAGGATACGAATTTACAAAAGTCACCAGCTCTGAATCCCAGTCAAAGTAGAATAAGAATAATTATATATAATATACAATTAATTCGAACCTCAATCATGAGAAGAGGAGAGGGAGAAAATACCATGCTGATTTGTTTTCCAAATCTAGTAAACTCAAAACCAAAAGAAGAATATATCCAGCAAACCATAATAACCTTCAAGAAGTCATTTTCGATTTCTTTTCTTTTTAATATAAATGAACAGCTGGGGTACGAATACAAGTGTATATAACAAGCTCTTATACCTTGTCACATTAGCTGTATCGTTTACTCTCTAGAAAGTACATGATAAAATATCACTTTCTTCAAATAGATATATAGTTCTTGAATCTTGCATCTCCCAATACAATAACTTCTCACAGTGTGTGAGTGTATGTGTGTTATTTGTTATGTATGTATGTATGTTACTTCAATGGCTTAATTACATACTAGCTCGTTAATAAATCGAGCTGATTCGGTCCGAGCTAGGCCCTAGTTCAATCCACTATCGAGCAAACTGTTAGTGATTGAGTCAGAGACGAATCAAGAACGATCCACGAGTTGCAATTTTTTTTTTTTTTTTTTTGCCGATTCTACCCAAAAGGGTGCACTCGAGTAGGTACCGTGATTCTTTGTCGGCCTGTAACTAAGGGCAAATTGAGGCCTTAATTTCTGCTATTACAAATCTAACTAACAATATTCTTTTCAAATCTCCAATAACTTTATAAATGGAGATCTCCAATACCTCTTCTATTAGTTTAAACTTTAAATCGTAGCAAATGCCGATGAATACTAATTGACAAACTAAGTTCATTAAATTATTTATTGTTAAAATTCTATAAACACTTCCGTATATATATGACTCTTTACTTAAATCTAAATGAAACATATCATTATAAGTTAGAAATATAAAAAAAAAAGCACCAAAGGAGTCTTAATTTGTCATCCAAAAGAAACTTAACAAATTCGGATGAAAAGGAGATTAAAAAGTATGCTTTGGAATTGTTCTATAAACTTTTATGATCATAAATTACTATTATAAATTACTTAATGAACAGTGGAAGGAACTGGAAGGTTCCGGTTTTTGTTATTAAATTTAACTAATAAATATGATCCGAATATTTTCATTTTAATTAAAACAAAAGTCCAAGCATCGTCTTTGTTAATTAAAACAAAGTTAAATTGGACGGTTCAGTAATCTCCTTGGACAGCGATGCTCTGAAGAGCTTCAGACCTAGAAACAATCATATTTTTCTGATTTGGAAATATAATGAAGAATACTTAGAACTCATGTAGAAAAATTTTCATCAAGAATATATATATGTAGAGAAAAATCTTATTTGAATCATTTAATCATATATTTTTCTAATTTTGTTTCTTTACATATTATTTCTTCTCTAAATCGTTTAATGAGCTGTCTTGCTTGTGGAAAGAATTAGATAATAAATCACAATGATACTTCAAGAAAAATTTTCATGTTATACTTGATCCCTTTTTATTCATTTGTTGTTGTTTCTTTTATTGTCATTTATTATTTGAATTTATGTTTTTTTTTCATTTGTCTTTTATTTTCTTTATATATATTTTTGTTTTGTTTTGCATGAATGTCAAACAAAAAAAAATCTCTTCATATTCTATTCAATCTTATAATATGTCTCCGTGGCAACGCACAGGCACAATACTAGTATCATACCCGTGCGTTGCAATGGAGAACATATTATAAGAAACAAATATATCAATAAAAAATAATAATTACTAAAAATCAAGATACATGTTAATAAAAAATTTCTATGATTTTGTATTTTTAATTAACTTTAATCGTGATATATGATAATAATTTGATGATTCTTTATTTTTAAGTACCAATGATATCAAATAATAGCTCGATTCAAATCTAATATGAAATATCATACAAACAATTCAATATCAACATATAATATGATATCAAAAAACATAAATAAAAAAGTGTTATCGTGTGTATGTATATGATATATATATATACACACACATATTATAAGAGAAATATATATTCACACACACGTTCCAATTTATATTCTTCTTTGTTTCCAATTTATATTATTCTTCTTCTTTGTTTCCAATTTAGAATATATACACACACACATTGATATATTATATATTGAAAATATATTCTAAATTCTTCACACCAATATGTATAGAAACAAAGAAAGAGAAATACGTAGATAAAAAAAAAATGATTTTCATTGTGATCCATACAGAAACGAATAAGTAAGAAAACAAAGAAATAAGAAAATAGAAGGTGGAGTCTTCTCAATTGAAGAAGAGATATATGAAAACAAAGAAATAAGGAAACGGATAAATATATCGCTAAATTTCATAATTTGTTCAATTTTAATTGTAACGTATCGTGTGGCAGCACATGTAGTGAGTATGTTTTTAACTAAATTTAGATTTCTACACATAAAACAGATGCATTTAATCAAAAGAAGACAAATTATGTAATTGGAGGGCTGAGATCAAATCCGAAGTTTCATTTTTCAATCGTAGCCGTTGGCGGATCAAACACCCAACGTGCTTAATAATAGAATGAAAATGATATTTAAAAAAAAATCATGTTATATTTGATCTTTTTTTTCATTTGTTGTTGTTTATTTTATTGTTATTTATTATTTGGATTTCCGTTTTTTTCAATTTGTCTTTTATTTTCATTTAGTTTTTTTTTATTTTGTGTAAATGCATGTCAAATAAAAAGTCTCTTCATATTCTATTAAATCTTATAATATGTCTCCGTTGCAACGCACGAGCACTATACTAGAATCTTATAATATTCTAGTATCATACCCGTGCGTTGCAACGGGACATATTATAAGAAACAAATATATCAATGAAAATAATAATTATTTAAAAATTAAAACACATGTTAATAAAAAATTTATATGATTCCGTATTTTTAATTAACTTAATCGTGATCTCTGATAACAATTTGATGATGTGATGATTTTTTATTTTTAAGTATCAATGATATCAAATAATAGCTCGATTCGAATTTAATATCAAATATCATACAACGATTCAATATCAACATATAATATGATATCAAAAAACATAAATAAAAAGTATTATCGTGTATATGTATAGGATATATATACACACACACATATTATAAGAGAAATATATATTCACACACATGTTTCAATTTATATATTCTTTGTTTCCAATTTAGAATACATATACACACACGCGCGCATTGATATATTCTATATTGAAAATATATTCTATATTGCCCACACCAATATGTATAGAAACAAAAAAAAAAAGAGAAATAAAAAAATAAAAAAAAAATGATTTTCCACTGTGATCTATATAGAAACGAAGAAGAAGCAAGAAAACAAAGAAATAAGAAAATGGAAGGTGAAGTCTTCTCAATTGAAGATGAGAAATATGAAAACAAAAAAAATAAGGAAACAGATAAATATCTCGCTAAATTTTAGAATTTGTTCAATTTTAATTGTAACGTATCGTGTGGCAGCACATGTAGTGAGTATGTTTTTAACTAAATTTAGACTTCTATATATAAAACAGATGCATTTAATCAAAAGAAGACAAATCATGTAATTGAAGGGCTGAGATCAAATTCGAAGTTTCATCTTTCAATCGTAGCTGTTGGCGGATCGGACACCCAATGTGCTTAATAATAGAATGGAGATTTCCAATATAGCATTAGAATTTAGGAATTTAAAATTGCTATAATTTTACCACTTTACCCCTAGTGTACCTAAAATTAATGCCACGGACATTTTTTTGCTTTTGTAGTCGGTTCCCTAATTATACAAAATCTTTATAAAATTTGGCAACAAACATATATTTTATTATAAATCCTAGTTATTATATTTAAGTATGTAACATGTTACACTCGTTTGGATGGTATGGTTTTTCTTTTTATTTTGTTTGGCTAGGAATTATGAGTAAATTGTAAGGTTCTAAATAGCGATTATAACGCTATAGTTTTTAAGGTCCAAAAAACTTATAGCGTAGTTATAGTGCAACTATAATTATTTATTTAGAATTATTATAAAAGAAAAACGGTCAATTACATTATAGCTTTTGAGATCTGAAAAGCTATAACGCAACTATTGCATAACTATAATTAGCTATTTAGAACCCTGATTAATTGTAATGCGTTGCTTGTACTTAATAGTTGATGTCGGTTTCATTGTGTAAAGTCAGGCTTGTATGTTTTGATATATAGAGAGTAAATATTTGATAATTTTTCTTTAATATATATTGTATTTCGTATTTTTTAAAGCCTCCAAATGTAATGTGGTAAACGTCATAATATACCGTTTGGAATCGGACGGTTCCGATGGGTATCAGATCAATTGGTTCGATGTTAAGTTAGAATTATCTAATTCGTATTAAGATTCACGTCGACAATTCTAATACTGATCAGATATCGGATTGAATTTGTTCTCTCAATCGGACCATCCCACTTCATACCGTTTTTGAACAAAAAAGAAAAAGAAAGGCAATATGGACTTTTCCTATAACCTCCATTTTTTTTGAATAAGCATTAATTTCTGTACATGCGCTACAGTACCCACACAGTACCAGCGCTACAGTACCCACACAGTACATGCACTACAGTATTTGCTACAGTACCGCACAGTACCCGTGCTACAGTAATTGCATTTAGAGGAATAATGTATTATGGTCTCCACTAATTATATTGTGTTCACTAATTATTATTCTAAAAAGATATTATATAGTCTCAACTAATTATTATTCTAAAATTCTAGCAGCACCCTTTCAAAGCCTCGGCACTAATTCCGCGTCAACATTTTTCTAACAAAAATAGTTGACCTCATAAAAATAAATACTTCAGTGCATAGATATAAATACTTTCAATGCTTAGATATTGATACTTTCAGTGTCATATGTAAAAAGAGGAGGGATCCAATTACAAGATTATGGCAGTTTAGGTCCCCACAAGCAGTTATGTAAAAATTACAACATTGTTTACTATATAGATATAAATACTTGTGTTCTTTGGACTACATACTTCAAGATTTGACTATTAATATTAAAAAAAAAGTTACATATATGAAATGCAGTTATGACAGTTTGGTCCCCACAAACAGTTATATATAGCAGTTTAGGTGCGAGTACTGTAGCGCGGGTACTCATATCAGCTTCCTTTTTTTTTTCCTGTAAAAGCTCGTCTTAATTTACAGTACATGTTTCTTGAGAATTTTGATAATTAGTTGCAATAAATAATTCATGGTTCAGTCCTAGTGGAAACTTGAAGAGGGGGTCTCAGTTGCTCATTGCAATGCAGCTTGACAATTTCTTTTATTTTCATTTTTATTTTAAAACTGATATATATTCTCACAAATGAAATATAGTTTCCAAGTGCAATGCTTCTTGCAAAACTACTTGCATAATTAATTAATTACTACAAAATTATGATAATAATTGAACAACTTAATTTAAACAAGCATCACATCAAATTTAGTCTGATACTTGATTTAAATCGTCCGATCAATATAAAAATTCATACAGACAACATCAAAATTCGTACAGATCCATAATGTATGATGCTGATTGAACAACTCCAAACAAGTATCACATCAAATTTGGTTTGATATCTGATCAAAACCTTCCAATCAATATCAAGAACACACAAATAATATCAAAATTCGTACATATCAACAGTGGTGGAGCCACCCTCAAGCAATGGGGTCAATTGACTCCCATTTATTGTCAAATTTTTTTTGTATTTATACCATATTTTCTATATAGTTAAAAGAAAAATACTATGAACAGTGTACATTTGACCCACATTTGCAGCAGAATTTTTTTATATATTTGATCCCCATTCTCGTCTTACCACCATAGTCTAAAAGTCTGACTCTGTCCCAGTATATCAATTGCACGAAAATTGATATTTAATTAAACGGTTCCGAATAAATTATCAATTCGAATTTGATCAGACGCTCATCAATCCCCCTCCACTCTCCATAATCTCTATTCTATTATTAAGCACGTTGGGTGTCCGATCCGCCAACGGCTACGATTGAGAGATGAAACTTCGGATTTGATCTCAGCTCTCCAATTACATATTTTGTCTTCTTTTGATTAAATGCATTTGTTTTATGTATAGAAGTCTAAATTTAGTTAAAAACATACCCACCACATATGCTGCCACACGATATGTTACAATTAAAATTGAATAAATTCTGAAACTTAGCATATATTTATCCGTTTCCTTATTTTGTTTGTTTCCATATTTCTCCTCTTCAATTAAGAAGACTCCACCTTCAATTTTCTTATTTATTGTTTCCTTACTTCTTCGTTTCTATACATCACAATGAAAATCATTTTTTTTTATTTCCTTATTTCTCTTTCTTTGTTTCTATACATATTGGTGTGGGCAATTTAGAATATATTTCTGATATAGAATATATCAATGTGTGTGTGTGTATGTTCTAAATTGGAAACAAAGAAGAATATAAATTGGAACGTGTGTGTAAATATATATTTTTCTTATAATATGTGTGTGCGTGTGTGTATCCTATACATACACACGATAACACTTTTTATTTATGTTTTTTGATATCATATCTCTATTCTATTATTAAGCACGTTGGGTGTCCGATCCGCCAACGGCTACGATTGAGAGATGAAACTTCAGATTTGATCTCAGCTCTCCAATTACATATTTTGTCTTCTGTTGATTAAATACATCTGTTTTATGTATATAAGTCTAAATTTAGTTAAAAACATACCCACCACATATGTTGCCACACGATACGTTACAATTAAAATTGAATAAATTCTGAAATTTAGTGATATATTTATCCGTTTCCTTATTTTTTTTTTGTTTCCATATTTCTCCTCTTCAATTGAGAAGACTCAACCTTCCATTTTCTTATTTATTGTTTCCTTACTTCTTCGTTTCTATACGGATCACAATGAAAATCATTTTTTTTTATTTCCTTATTTCTCTTTCTTTGTTTCTATACATATTGGTGTGGACAATTTAGAATATATTTCCGATATAGAATATATCAATGTGTGTGTGTTCTAAATTGGAAACAAAGAAGAATATAAATTGGAACGTGTGTATGAATATATATTTTTCTTATAATATGTGTGTGTGTATATATCATATACATACACACGATAACACTTTTTATTTATGTTTTTTAATATCATTGGTACTTAAAAATAAAAAATCATCACATCATCAAATTGTTATCAGAGATCACGATTAAAGTTAATTAAAAATACAAAATCATATAAATTTTCTATTAACATGTGTTTTAATTTTTAGATAATTATTATTTTCATTGATATATTTGTTTTTTATAATATGTTTTCCGTTGCAATGCACGGGTACGATACTAGTTATAGATTAAACGGTCAAATTTTACTTTATACTCTGGAAGTGGCCGCCGACATGTAGCCAATGAAACTTCATCTAGGCTCAAGTCATGAAAAAAGAGAGAAAAGAAAGGAAATAATTGACAACTTGTTGAGTTATTCCTTGTGGCCAATTTCATATTTTCATATATACTACGTACTTGTAGTGTAGCAGGGTTGCCTAGGGGAACTAGCTACATAATCATGAGAATTTTATTAAAATCACCACTTTTCTTAATATGGACAATACACTAGTGATGAGGTGTCTAAGTGGAAGGAAGAATCATGTGAGCTGTTGCATTTACTCTTCCCTTCTAATTAAAATACAGATTCCGATTCTCTCCATTTTATGTGGAAGTCATATATGATTCTGGACATATCAAATTTGATTTGTATTAATATATATACTTCATAAAAGATATTAAGCATCCAACTATTTTAGTTGGGTCACATTATTTATTTTTTTATCAGTTCGATTCAGTTTCTCTCTTTATTTAATTTCATCGGATGATTTTTGTCACTGTTTTTATCATATCGTACTCCAAATTTTAAGGAGAATGATGTGCCTACAAAAAAAAAACTTTGTAAAAACTTTTTGTTGGCTTGATTTGCAAATAGTTGTTAGGATTGTCAATGAATTCCTAGTAATTATTAGAATCAAGCAAACTATATATAGTAAAGTAGTAATAAGAACAACAATTTCATGACCACATCTGATTTAGATAGTTAAAACTCGAAATGAACTATTCAAATATATCTGAATTATTAAAATCAGTTCCTTAATAGCTGGAGAGGAGTAGAGTGGGAAAAATGGCATGGCGGAGTGCTGGAGCTGGCTCCGTCATGTCAGTTATGTGCTGTGGCTTGCGTGTCCCGTTCCGTGATTATTTTTTGAAATTTTGGCACAACACGACACGTGGTCATGCGAGTTACATGTAATTAGGATAATTAGATAAAATCTTGAATAAACTAACTTAAATTATGATCAAATGGTCACGTGTGTCACGCAAGACACGTTTGGGCACAGCGTGACTCACGTGGCGTGACCATTCGCGTGCCGTGACCACTCCTTGACATATATTTTAGTCACGACATAACATGCATAGCACGTGAAAAATTAACTTGATCATAGCACGAGACCAAAGTCACAGCATATTAGTCATGGCACAACACGTTTCTTCCACTCTTCAGAGGAACCTAACATATAATGTATCTGCATTACCTCACCGTTTGAGTTTAAATCCGAACTGTCCCATCAGAACTGAGGCATTTAGTTATTTTATCTTGGTGATATTTGAATTTGGTAAAAGAAACAAACAAAAAGATGAGCGGCCAGAGCAATAAAAATTTACTAATTGGATGCTAATGTTGACTATCTATTAACAAACGACATTAGGCACTCACTCTTAACTTGAATATAAATATAATCGCCGTGCAAATAATAATTTAGTAGCAGTTGCCTTTTGAAAAAATGCGACCTTGGTAATGATGGCCTTATTTACAATACAACTTGAGAAAAAAGAAAGATAATATTCTTTCAAAAAATGAAAAGTAAACTATGTTATAGGCACAATAATGTTGTTAGTTTGAAGACAAATTAATTAATGAGCCAAGTCTATTTGACTTTTACCATCGGCTAAGAGCCAATCCGTTGGCCTTTGATGTTTTTCCCATCGGCAAAAGGCATGAAGCCGTTGGTATTTGATTGGTGCATTTGCTATCGGCAGCAAATTGATCCGATGGTAATTTGGTTAATTACTATCGAGTTTGGCTAATATAACATTAACATCAGTGTCATTTTAGCCTATATAACACAAACTCTAAAACCTATCAAATCGACTTCAAACAACTAATATAAACCGTTCAAATCGATTTACATTATGAGTGATGCATTTACATACAATTTTTTTTTTATATTTTCGAGTTATTTTAGTATCAAATCAAGCGGTAAAAATATTGAAAAATGAATGTATTAAAATTAACTTAAAAACTCACACATTTGACTGCTTGACTTAATACTAAATAAATTCAAAAATTTATAAATTTTGCATTTAAACGCACAACTAATGAAGTAGATGGGTTTGAACGGTTTGGATTCACCGTTTGAAGTCGATTTGATATGTTTTAGAGTTGGTGTTATAAAGGTTGAAATGACACTGATGTTATACTAGCCAAACTCATTACTATCAGTACAAAGGATATATAACCGATGGTGTTTGGTTATTTGTATTAGAAGGACCAGCCGAAGCTTCTCCAAATTAGAGCAAGTTCGTGAGTCAGAACGGACGAATTGAGCTGTTCTTCGCCTCTTGTTGTCTTTTCGTCAAGCCATTTAGGGTTTTGTTATCTTTTTTTTAAAACTTATAAGAGAGTGTATGAGAGAGTACTATTGAGAATTATAATTTCATGTATTTGCAATATTCTTTGATTTAGTGGATTTGTGCCATGTGCTTCCATAATTTTTTTTCCGAAAAAAATTTCACGTAAAATCTTGTATCATCTCAAATTTTTTGTGCTTGCTTGCTTGCTTGTTATCTTGGTTTCTCTTGTGGTCCATTTATTTGCTTACCTCTATTTTGTCCAACATATGTAGCATATATTTTTTTACATGCAACTATATATTGTTTGAGTGAGTCTATGGTACTATGCATATCACGGGTTGTTACCGTGCTACGGCTCTATATTTGAGTTTTCAAATCCTAACGGTCGATCGGAACCGTTCATCTTGTTCTCCATATTAATATGTATTTGGAGATCAAATTTTACATTTTTTGAAATTTTTTTACTATTTTTTTAGATATTTAGAAAATCACTTGATCTGAAAATTCTGGACCATCCAAAAACAGTGATTTTCAATAAATCTAAAAAAATAGTAAAAAAATTTCAAAAAATATAAAATTTGGTTTCCAAACACATATTAATATGGAGAACAAGATGAACGGTTCGGATCGACCGTTAGGATTTGAAAACTCAAATATAAAGCCGTAGCACAATGCCAAATCGTGATATGCATATTACCATAGACTCACTCATATTGTTTTATATAGAACCATAGCACCGTAGCCCTCTATGCTATCCATAGCACCCAAGCCTTACTCTTTTATATATGCTTCGTAAATGATATTATACTGTATACATTGATTAAACATACAGAAAATGCTAGATGCAAATATTTTGAAAAAAAAATGGAGCATCTTGCTTTTCTAAGGAAGACCGGAATTAAAGTATAGCTAGAATGGTTAGACATACATTATCTTGGAAATTATATAAATAGGGTTAGTAAAACCACATACATATTCCATTAGAAAAGGAAAAATAAAAATATGGAGCCTAAGGTCCAAGCATATAGTGGTGGAATCAAGTCCCGAAAAAGCTAATTTTATAATCTAAAAAAGGCTCAAAAAGTGGTACAAGAGATTAGTAATTGGTGATAGAATGATTCATTCCATCATTTACATAAACAACCGAAAGGAATTTACCATTAGCCGGAAATTATTATCAAATGTTTGCTAAATTGGAGCCCATGTGCAGCCAAGCCACTTTTCTTACAAGTTACAACATAGCATTTCTTCATTACAATTTAATAGGTGCTCAAGTTGTCCCTAATGCATTCTACAAAAAAAATATTATTTGTTTGTTTAGTGATGGAATCAGAAAAGATGTCAAATTATCAATGCAGAATAACAAGTTAATTCCTTTTAAAGCTCAAGACTAAATGGGCTTGGTCTGAAGTATGATATACACTGGGCCATTGTTTTTCGGCCCAATTGAACTCAAGGCCTACACAATTCTTGGTGGACATGTTGTCCAAACTCCAAAGGGATTTGGACAGAGCCTTATCCAGCTCCGTTTATCAACCGTCCGATCGGCATCAAAGTTCTGACGAACGTTCTAGATTAGGGAACCGTTTAAATTATTAAGTTATAAATCCTTTGACATGAATCTCAATGAATATTGGACGGTATATCTCCGGATTTAGATAAAGTTTGTCAAAATCCAACTACTGAATTCTCGGCCTTTCCCCGAGAGGACTCAAAATTTCTGTGTCCATCTTTTATGTCTTTTTGTGTGGCGTTTCGCTTCACCTGATGACCTGAAGGCTGAAAATGAATCTTTCCATAGATGACTTCATGGTAAGTTAATCTTCTCTTCCTGCACAGAGCGCACTCTGTTCTCACCGACTCACCCGGCCGTTCGCTTGAACAACTCAACTCGCCTACGGGCTTTTCCTCAATTACTGTTAGATTTAGTCATTTAGATCGGACGGTAAATATTGTTTTCATCTCTCCATTGGCGCCTGAGTATCGGAGAAAACGAGAACATAGTTGTATCTTCTCGGCTCCTCGCCTTCTTCCGTTTTTTCTGATTGCTGAGAAATGAGGAGGCAATATCAGGTAAAAATATTTTACCCCTTTTTACGAATAGATTCATTGATTTATGCACAACAGCTCTATAGTGAATCACTTGACTTAGTTTGCCCTTTTTATCAAGAACTTCTAGCAATAAAATTCTGGAAAAACTTGGATATATGTTCAACTATTCTAGCTTAATTTTTTTTCCCTTAATTTCAGTAAAATTAATTCATGTGAGTTTTTATAAACCTAATGGAATTTTTCTGTTCTTTTTCTATTTTGAAGTATATCTCTAGAAATTCTGTGCAACCATATACTTACAATTTGGAGGTCTAAATTGATATTTGGAAAAAGAGGATACCCTTGATTAGCGCTGTATTCTGTTAGAAACGATTTTGGGCAGCATTCTAGGTCGTAGAAGAGATCATCTGCACTTTTCTATAAATGGTAATGGGAATGGTGAATTGCGGAGACACTTGAAGTCAATTTTTTTTCTTTCTAAATTAGGAAGATGGCAACCACTGCCCACTGGGCTAAAAGAGATTATCAACAGTTCAATTCAAAATTTTGTAAATTAGGAAGATCACTTCCAGTCCTTTTGTTCTTTGGGTTCGCAAACAATGTCTTCAATCTGTGAAGACTGCTGTATTGAATTTGTATCACAGACATTGTTTGCGAAAAAAAAAGAGATTGTAAATATGTGATCTAAAATCTTTTAATTTTGGGTTCCATATATATTATATGCTTTTCATTTTCATATTATCAAAATAAAAGGAATCTGTAAACAATCTTTTAATTTAACATGGGCTCACACCAAACTTATTATTGCTAGGTCAAGCTCAATCTCTTACAATATGTATTATAACTAAATTTTGTATACTTTTTTCTACTGCAAACTGATTTACCCTCTTTTTATTTAGACTGAATAAAAAACTACGCATAAATATTATGGAGCCAGCTAGCAGCACACAACATCTGGTGCCCGTTGTCAGTAAAATCACTGGAGAACCTGCCGTTCTAATTATAGGGCTCCCCAGGTCGTCTCAAAGTGGCAATGATGTGAACCAAATATCCAAAAAGACCCTTAAACCACAACCCAAACTGGAATCAGAATCAGAGTCGGCATCTGAGCCCGAATTAGATCCTTGTTTCGGAGAGTGGCTTGAAGGGCGGAAAGTTAGCAAATTATTTGGAGATGCTTATTACTCTGGCAAGGTGGTTCAGTACAATGCAGAGGTCAACTGGTACAGGGTTGAGTATGAAGACGGTGATTGTGAGGATCTCTACTGGCATGAGCTGGAGGATGTGCTAGTCCCACTGGACATCTCCATTCCACTGAAAGACTTGGCTCTACAGCATAGCTACTGGGGTAAAGCCATCTCTAGATCTGGAAAAAAGAGAGGTAGGCCTAGAAAAGGTAACTCTACCAGTGGTGACACTGACATTGTTAGTGGTATAAATGAACTTGCATTGATACCAGTAAAGGTTGAATATGCCGAACAACCCTTGGTGACTGGTAATAAAAGAGGGAGAAAACCTAAGTGTAATGCTAAGAGCACTAGTTCTGCGAGAAGTGAAGATAATTTGGCTGTTACTATTGTGAAAGAAGAAGCACCGGCAGTTACGAAACATTCTAGAAGAAATAGAGGAATCAACAGACGAGGTGTGATGACAACTGCAAATGCCGAGAGACAGAAAAGGAAAGAACAACAGTCTCAGTAAACCTAGTTCCTTTTAGTGACTTTATATGTTTGGCTTCTTTCTTTCTTTTCTTTTAATTTAATCTCAAAATGTTCAGTTATGATTTTTGGTGGCTAAGTTGTGCATGCATTCTTGATGGATGCAAATGCTGATCTTTCTTTAGATTTTGGTAACTTTAATTATTTGCTCTTGTTATATAGAAATATGATTGTGTTAATTCCAACTGTTTCCTCTATACTAGAGGTTTTAATATAATCTACCTGAAATTAAATTTTCTATCCTGTTCGTTTGTATCAGTAGAATAATAAGAATGCAAGAAACTTGCAGTAGATTTTATGCATACATAAATGTACAAAACAAAGTAAAAATAAAAAAAAGAACAAAACTTTTGCATTCATTAGCCCTCTAAAACAAATTATTACATGAAAAAATTTCACTCTGCTGAAATGCACTTCATGAAGTACCTCCATTGTCATGTAATTATTCTACAGGAAACAAATATCACTTACAAAATGTATTGTATGGGTTTTTGCAACCTATTCGATCTAATGTCTACAAATACAACTTTTAATTCTATAAATATGTGAGGATAAGCTAATTATAAACACAAAAACTATGTACACTGTTGCATCTTTCTCAGTATGCTTCCTTTCATATATGCTTCATTTGTACTATGTTTAGAAGTTCTCCTTGTGGAATTGGAATCTTGTGGTGGTCGTGTGGGTAAACTCATTGGACAAATCTCTCAAAACCTTTGTTAAAGTTGGAGATCCACAGTAGAACACTCCTGCATTTTCATTTAATTGACATCAATTTTATTTTTCTACAGAACTTTTATCATTCGAATGAGACTATGGTGTTATACATAGTAGCCGTGCTATGGATTCATATCTTCATTTCAAAATCCAAACAGTCGATCTGAACTGCTCAATATGACTTCCTTATGAAAATGTACTTGGAGACTTTGATTTTACATTTTTTAGAATTATTTTACTATTTTTTTAGTAGTTAGAAAATTACTTGATCTAGAGATTCTGAATTATCTCAAGTAGTGATTTTATATCTATCTAAAAAAATAGTATTTTTTTTTAAAATTTTGTGTCCAAGTATATTGTAGTATGAAGATCATGTTAAGTGGTTCGGGCCAATTGTTTGAATTTTAAAAATGAAGATAGAATGAATCCATAGTATAAACCGATCTATAATATGCATATCACCATAGCCTCACTCTATATCATTCATTAATTCAAAAGAAGTTTGCTCACCTATGCGGGAGTTCTTATGGGTATTAGCCATATCAGAGAAAACCTTTCTCCAGTTCGGCCTTGCAAAGTGTGTCCGAATCTAAAAAGCAACAAAAAATAATTAGTATTCTGTATTTTTACCTTTAAAAAAACATATACTAATTCGATAAAAATAATAGCTTACCCGGCTACCAGAGACTATATCAACGCCATTCTTGGCATGTTGAAGTTGCTGCACCATAGCGATCAGCGCAGACCGTGCATCGCCTTCTTCATACACACTTGTCAGGTAGTTGTGCATTTCAATCACATTCTGCAATAAACAAAAAATCAAACAAATTTTCCATTGAAATCAGTTTGGCTTATCGACAACAAAAAATAAGTAAGATGTGTTGAAAAACATACGTCATGATCACTTTCAGCCACATCATTCATGACACTTTTGAACCACTCGAATGAGCCTTGCTCTCTTGTTACCCAATAAAAATATGCTCTTCCAGGGCCATTGCTCCCCTGTTTCAAAATCAGGACATATTATTTTGAGAAATTTTAGATAAAATAAGGCTTGGACATGAACATGATTTTTAATCCAATAATCACCAGAACATGATTTTTCGTATTTCAATAAATAATCACCAGTGTTTTAAGTAGTTTAATTTATAGTTGTGGAGTATATGTGGTTTAGCTCACCTCATTCGATTTACTGTTGTGCAGAAGATCTTTCAATATGCTAATGAAAGGGGTTGCACCTATTCCAAGTCCGATTAGCAAAAGGATATCGTATTTCTTGTAATTTTGCGCAGGTGCACCATATGGTCCATCTATCAACAGCTTGGGAAACCTATAACCAGGGAAAAGAATCAGAAAATAATTCATCTTGGAAGCAAAGATTTGATAATTTCACTATTACAATCACCTAGTATCTTCAATCTCCGCATCAGCCACAACTGTTGTTTCCAGTCTAGTCAGTGTGGCCTTCTTGGAAGTAACTTGAGCTTCACACGACTGTATCAATATATTGTTAGTTTATCATCACATTTAACAAAAAAATTATGAATCAGACAACTTTTTTTTTAATAAAAGTCTCAAACTAACCTTTCCAAAGAGGTTTCTGAGTTCAGTTGTCCAGTCACCCAAGGTGCGTATATGTACACTCAAGTAATTATCTCCAGGTGCTGATGTAATGGAGAACGGATGCCTACAAAAATTAGGTATAATTATGAGCTTAATCAGGCTCTCTTTACAGGTTATTCTGAGATGGAAATTGAATGTTTCAATTACCATTCAAAGGGTGAGACATCTGGGCATTTTACAAACATATACATCCCACTCTTGTACTTGAAACTAGCTGGTTTCTTCATGTGAATTGATAGCACATTTCCTGGATATATTGCTGCCTGTAAAATTTTTAATTGTTACAGTTATTAAAGTTTTGTTTTCTTTAATGAATAGGTTGTGAACTTGGTAAAAAAGCAACTTGGATGCTTACCTTAACAATGCTCACACGATAGTTGTTCTCACGGAACTTCCTAATCAATCTCTCACATGCATAGAATAGCACCGGGATAGCGAGATACATCCATGTCTAACCAAATTGGGAACAAGAAGACAATTATTCTCATTTCTTACTAAAAATTTGTAAATGTAAATCAGTAGTTATTTTTAGTCGTTTGTTTTTATTTATATATTTTTCCTTTTTAGCTTTTTTCCAAACTCAGCCCAACATCATAGGTGTTTTCAGATGTACCCTGACACTTGTATTTTGTAACTACAAATAAAATCAATACAGAAGACTCGAGTTGATAAGTTCCGTGAATTGATTATGACGCCTTTGAGATCAATTAAAAAAAAAAAGAATGGGCAACATTGTATTTTCCTTTGTTTTAATGAAAGTGTTGGTTGGCATATCACCAGCTAACCTTTGAAAAAAATATGGAAAACATATACTGTCACTCTTTTAATTAAAATCACATTCATCTCGTGGGATCTATTTACAAATTGGTTTACAAATTTTGATAGATGTGCTGTGTTAATTGCAAATGTGATCAAAATTAGGTGCATTCTAAAAAGAGAAACCTTTGTATTTAAAACACTTAGACATACCGTTTTCTTGTACCACTTTTTCGTGAGGAAGATGAAGTATGAATGAACTACGAGCAGAATGTACACAAGCACGAGCAAGTGGTGCGCGTACCAAAATGCATTGAACCCGGCTAAATGGTGCAATGGTGAAGGCAACTTGACCACACTCCTCCTAAAAGAAGTAGTCGCTAGTGTGAAAGAAAATGTCATAATGATAATCATTAGGATGCCGGTGACACCTGGCACACTCTCCAAAAGAGACAAATAGGTCGGTTGCTTATAGTGGAAGTCTGAGCCAAGATAGAATTGAAATTTATCGTGTGGGCATTTGATGAGTCGGGGGAAGTCGCATGTCACATGGGCTAATGTATGGAGGGCAGTTCCTATTGCAATTGTAACAGCAATGACCTGCAGCGCCATAAGTTATAGAGTTGATGTAAGTTTACTCTTTTTCTCAGTGTTTATTCTTTTTCTATATAATTCAACAACATCTCATGCATACCTTGTGAAAATTTATATTATCATCAAAAGGTATGACCCGGCTAAGAACAGTTGACCTTAGGGTCGTCAGTGTGTTTCTACAAACAGGTACCAGAATGAGTGCCATGTTCAGTTTTAACGTCTCTGCTGCACCTTTTGCCACACATACACAATAACCCATCACCTCAAACGCAGCTTTTCTTTTGTACTGCTTGAATTTCCATGCAAATAACGATAAATTGACTGTAATCCATAGGGAAATGAGCCAGATGCGCTTCCAATGCTCATGTATGAAATCAATCGCCTTGGTTATGGACCGGTTTATTGGGTGTCGGTACTTTTTTGGGATCATGGTACGTGCCAAGCTGTTTGTTCTTTTCATAGCCTTTTCAGGTCCCTGTGCTGTTACCATGCCTCGAAGTAGCGTCTCCAGTTGCCAAATCTTCATTCATTAGAAAAACATAACTCTTACAGATGTTGAAAAACAGGAAATTAAATAATAATTACTTCATTGAAAATAAATTATTTCGGTACCTCGATATAGCCAAGATCATCTGGGTCAAGTTCCTCCATAATCAATGACGCATAGGTTGCTGCATGAGTCTTCAACCTGACTAGCTTATTTGCCGAAGCACTCAATATGATAACCTGCAAGAAAATCCAATAAAGGTATGCATTTATACCTAAAATGATAAATAGGAAAATATGTTTGCTTTATGAGAAGTATATACCTCTTTCACCTCATCTTCAGTGAGCTTTCCATCTCCATTCTTATCACACCTACAAAAAAGAAGAGAGAAGCCATGTAAATGTACAATTTTTAAAATCATTCTTTTGATTTTTCTTGAAAGATAATTGTAATAACTGTTCTCTCTCAAAAAAAAAAAAGTTATATTAATCTACATGTCAAAGAAGATCCTTAGGCGTGAGTCAAAATTTTGATCGGTCATCTCCTCCCAAAACTCTTTCAATTCTTCTTTTGTGATTCCATTTTCCGGATCTAGATTGCGGCGCCTTGCCAAGGCAACAAATAATTCTCCAGCAAACTCCTTCTCAGCCATACCTAAAAGCCAAGTGCACATTAAGCAATTGAAACTTTACTATTAGAAGTGAACTAATTAACAGTTTGTGATATATAATTGTGTTATAGTAAAAAGTAAACTTTTATTTATCAGGGAAAATGAAAAATTCTAAGGCAATATATTATAAACTTCCATGTAGTGACAGCTCCATGTTTCTGGCAATAAAGTCAAAAGAAATCTGTGTCATAAAGAACTGGACAAAATCAGTTTTAAATTTAAGATTGGTAAAATAAAAGAAAGTGGGAGATTTTTTCTAAGAGGTCCTCTGAAAAATTGCATATTTTAAATTTAACACGGGCATGATAAGCATAAAAATTAGTATGCAAGATGCAATAAGAGAATCAAATTTTGCCAAGCAACAGTAATTAAAAATGAAAAAGAAAAAATGATTTGTGCGACAGTAAATTTGTTAACTTTTCCATCAGGTCTCATTTGCTTGTGAACAAAACTACTCCAAAAGAGGGACATATTTCACCTATGTTATTTAACAAGAGATAGCCATATAAAATTAACTAACTTGCCTCTTGGGGTCATTTCTACAATTCACATTAATACAGAATTATTTGTGCGACTTTGGCGGGTCTACTTTTTTTTTTCTTTTTTCTTTTTTGGTAATGTTGGATCTATTTATTTGACAAAGTAATCAGTTCAAGTCTTCAAGATATACATCATTTGGGAACTTTTTTTTTCACATTAAAAGGAGGTTGACTTTTTTCCCTTTGAGAGAAAGCTGGCAGTTAAACAGCCATGAAATACACCAAAATTGTGCAAAAATTTCTAGAGATGTGTATATTTTTGGGGACCAACGGTGAACATAAAAATAACAAAAAGAATTTTGTTTGCACTGTTCGTTTCTTTTAACATGAGATGCACTAATATCCTGCATAAACGAACAAAAGAAGTAGTTGCCCGACTTGTACAGAAAAAAAAAAATATACTTGAACCCAGAGCCAGACCAAAAGAGGGAGAAAAATGGGTAAAGAATTTAACATAGCAGCTTTGACTTCATGCAACGCAGAGACTGTAGAATCAAAACAGCACTGCATATGGTTCATGCGCTGCATGCAGCCATAACTACTCTGTTAAAAAATCCTACCAGGAACCGAAATCAACTAAATCTGCAAATATAGTACCAAACGGTTTTCAAATGAAGGAACACCTAAAAGAGGAATCAGATCACAGTTTACAAATAGACAACAAAAAAAACAAAAACAAAGAAAGAACAAGAGTTCGCTTATGAGAAAGCAAGCTCACCAATGCACTTGCCGAAGCTCTCCTTGGCCAACCGTCCGTGCACGGCCATGTCGTCGAAGCGTTTCTCCACCGCCTTCCACCCGTCCTTGCTGTTAGTTGTCTTGTCAAGAAATCGCAACCCCTTGAGCCCCGGTTGCGCGCTCGATTGCATCCTCGTCATCTTCTTCGCCACCGTAGTCGCTGCTGTCTTCACCCCTTCCTTGAATGACATTCGCGACACCGACTTCATGAAATGCCTTGGGCCCGCCGGCCTCGGTGGTCGACCGCTATCTGTGCCTGTCAGTGGGACCTCATGGATCGGGATGCCGTAGTCATGCGAGTGGCTCGCCATAGGAGATCCGCGGTTGAGTTGGGGCAATGTACTTGGATTGAATTTTTGCGGAGGGGTGATTTGATGGTTTGTTGAGCTGAATTATTTGATTTAGTTCTTTGCGGAGAGAAAGGAGGGAGGCGAGACTTGAGAGAGAGAGAATAAGTGGATTAAATAGCCGTTTCTCTATTTGAAGACGCGCTGTTATGTGGGACATGGAAAAAGTAGAAATGGTCTCTCTCTCTCTGTATGGTTCGGTTGCTCTTAGATTTTCTCATGTGGTGTGGAGGCCAACCCTGTTGAAAGGTAGTGTTGTAAATAATGTTATGTGTTTTTTGGACGTACGTGGTAACGCTAAGTAATTAATTAAAAATAATCAGTTATAATTGAAAATAATTAATCAATTAATCAGAAAAATATGTAACAGTTTGATCACCGCTAACGAATAATCAGCTAATTAATCAATCTAAACAAACATTTTTTACAACACTGATTGAAAGAGCAAAGGAGGTTAAATATTTTCTTACACTAGACCAGAGGGAGGGAGGGGATAGGAGGGGAGGGGAGGGGAGCCGCCTAAAGAGTATTTTTAATTTGAGATTGAGAGTTATATTATTTAAATAATTTGTATACAGAGTTCAGTTTTTTTTTCTTATATTTCTTTTAAAATTTAGTATTCTGATCTAATCACCTCTCTTCTTATGTATTATCTTCTGGAGCACATAATTAGAGCATAAATATAGTGTTTTAAAGCTTAAGTAATTGATGAAGTTAATTTTGAAAATTTATCGAATTGATTTTAGACGACGGATTTAAATTATTAAAATTGATATATCTATGAGACTGTAGTGTTTACATGTCAAATTTATTAAATTTTGAATTAATTTATTTTCTGTTATTTTTATTCCTTAATTTTGTATTAAATTAATTCGAAAATATTTTATATGTAAAACTTTTACTCATAATTAAATCAGTTTTACAAATTTATTGTCTGAACTAATTCAATATTTTTTTTATTTAAGTTCACTAATATCTTGGTGAGCTGAAGAACACCTTATTTTATACATTTTCTTACTATTTAATTAATAGTTTGAACTATTTACTGTTTCGATGTAATTGTTGGACTTCAAAGGAACTTCATCCACCGACACACAAAAAAAGTGGTTGTATATTAAGTATTAACGGCGGATTCGGAGCATGCAAAGTTTAGGCTTAAAATTTTTTAATTTGATCATCTGCGAAACGAAACAGAATAAATTTATTATTATTTTTGTAATGATTTTGGTGGAATTAACAGCTGGTGTCCCCACTCCCCCATTCACCAATCATGTCGCCTTTTTTTCTCTTCTCGCGATATTAAATACTCCAATTTCTCTTCTCGCGATATCAATCCAACAGAGCACGCATTGAATCGAAAAGTTGAGATTAATTCGGATGTTCAGATCGTCTCCTTCTCTTCTCTCTGGTATCTCTGTACGATTTGGTGATCGAGGCTCCGACTTTTAGGGAGAGAGAAAGTGATCAAATCTGTTGCGCAACAATCCCTACTATCTGTTGCATCTAAATTCTAGATCCAGTTACACTCAAACTCTAAAAGGGTTGGGGGAGACTGCACTGCAGTGCGTGTCGGCCTCCCCCACCCGCCACCATACTTTTAAAATGAAAGAAAAAAGAGATGTAGCCAGTGGCAGTGGAGATTAGAAATGATAGATAATGGGTTATTAGATATTGATGTATTGAGGATTGATGTTGGTAGATGTGAACGATAGATGTAATTTTATTTTATTTAATGAATTATACTTTTTGGTCGCTGTCAAGATTTAAAAAAAAATAAGATGTTCAGATCATTCAAGTTTGAGATACTAGATGGCTTGGAGCAATCGTGTTCGAATTTGTTTTAAGTTACTTTAATTGGGTTCTAGTCCATTCAAATATCACCTTTAATCATGTTTGTGTTAGTTTTGTATAAAAAGTTAAGTTTATAGTTGATAGGTTTAGTTTAATTAGGTATATATTAGGTTAACATCGTTTTTGCATTTGATTGATTATTATTTTTATTATATGGATATATACTTGGTTTCATCAAGGTTAAGGTTATGCTTAGTTAGGGACAGAATCAAACTTTCTATAAAATATGCTCTCTCTCTAAAAAAATTTAAACACAAATAAATGCGCTCTCTCTTGAGCTAGTAACTATTCTGTTATTCTAACAAAATATTAAATTAGCGATTATTAATTTTAAAATTAGCTCTAACTTCGCTAACTCCACAATTCATCAGACGCACCACTCTTTTATCAGTTTTGGTTAGACACTAATTTTGAAACATTTTATGTTTCACAAAACAAGTGATTATTCTCTTTTCTCTTCTCTTCTCATCATAGCCGTTCTTTGTTATTTTTGGAGCAAGTTTTTAGCGTTTCAAGAAGTATAAAATTAATAACTTTTGAACCTTTTAATTTTGTATAATCTAAAATTCTAAATTTACCATTTTGAAGTGCAAATAAATTAAATGTAACCTCAAACTCACTGCTTTTAATGTTCAATTAAAAGTTAAAACTGTCTAATCAGTATATACTTGCATCTTTTAGCGTGAGAAATAATAATTCAGTCAACTATATTACAATCAGTTCTTAAAATACAACTGCTGTATACTATAGAACATAACTAATAAGTCCAATTGTCATTTGGAATTACAATTTTGTTGGATTCATATGGATCGGATAAATTTATAAACATGTTTTAAAAGGAATAATGACATTGATAAAGTTGCATTAACTTCGTGTAACACATAAATTATATGCTTTTATTATTATTTTGACTCTATTATATGTGCGTTTTATTAAGTGAAAACAACAATGTTAGTATCTTTATCCGTTACAGAGGCATCTATCGGTTGGACTAATTATAATGACTCTTTACATGATCTTTCCACATGCACAAAAAATATGTTGAGATGGTCGCAATTTACATCATATACCTCATGTTTGGTTGTGGTCTAAATAGGGGTGAAAACGGATCGAATACGGATCGGATAGTGATAAAACCATATTCGTATCCGTTTTGATTTTTCCGATACGGATACGAATCGGATATTAATCGGATACGAATACGGATCGGATATTAATCGAATACGAATACGAATCGAATATTAGTCGAATACAAATACGAATACGGATATAAATCGAATTTCTAATTCGGATATATATATTACAACAAGATTGTATAACATCAGTGGAGTGAATTAAAATTTTTAATTGTAAAACAACAAGTATCCACATTTGAAATCAGAACAAAACTAATTAACTAATGTGTTTATTTAATAAAAATAAAATGACCCATCATAAACAATAAATTACATCAAAACTCAATTAATTAAATGAGAAAATAATTAAAAAAATGATTATTAGTATTTTTGAAAATTTATTATGGATTTTTAAACCTAAGATTTAACTTAATGAGAGAAATAAAAATCCGAAAAATCCGGATATCCGAAAAATTATCCGATTATCCGAAAAATATATCCGAAAAATGAAAAATTCGGATATCCGAAAAATCAACGTATCCGGATTCGGATAATTATCCGAATCCGTATTCGCTTCCAAAATTAAAACCGAATTCGTATCCGTATCCGGATAAATCATATCCGTATCCGTATTCGTATCCGACTATCCGAATCCGAAAAATTCGAATACGAATCCGAATTCGGTCGGATAATATCCGACCCGTTTTCACCCCTAGGTCTAAAGCTAAGGAGGCCTAAATTGGTTATTCCAACTTAGGCCGGTTTAAATTATTCATGTTTGATTGAGGCCTAAAGTTAAATTATAGTTTAAACTATTCCTTGTTTGGTTAGAATTGGTAGAGGACTAAAGTTTTGAAAGCCTAAATTGGTTAATTATTTATAATAAGATTTTAATTATATAATATTAATATATTAATAATAATTGTAATATATTATATATTATTATAAATTTTATTTAATATATTAATAATATAAAATATTAATTATATATTAATAATAATTATTAATAATAAAATACTAATTATATAATTATAAATTAATAATAATTATTAATAAAAAGATACTAATTATATAATCTTATTAAAATAATTATTTAATGTATTAACAATAGAAAATATTAATTATATAATTATATATTAATATTAAGATACTAATTATATAATATTAATATATCAATAACACCTATAAAATATTATAATATTATTATAATAATAATTTACTATATTAACAATATTAATTATTAATTATATAATTATTATTAATGATAAGATACTAATTATATAATATTAATATATTAATAACAACTATAATATATTGTAATATTATTTTAATAATTATTTAATGCATTAACAATATAACATATTAATTATATAATTACATATTAATAATAATTATGAATAAGAAAATATTAATATATTATAATATTATTATAATAATTATTTAATATTTTAACAATATAGGATATTAATTATATAATTATATGTTAATAATAATTATTAATAATAAGATACTAATTATATAATATTAATATATTATTATAATATTATTATAATAATTATTTAATATATTACTAATATAACATATTAATTATATAGTTATATATCGTTAATAAGATACTAATTACACAATATTAATATATTAATAATAACTATAATATATTACAATATTATATAATAATTATTTAATATATTACCAATATAACATAATAATTATATAATTATTTTATTAATAATAATTATTAATAAAAGGATATTAATTATATAATATTATTATAGTAATTATTTAATATATTAACAATATAAGATATTAATTATACAATTTTATACTAATAATTATTAATAATAATATACTAATTATATACAAATAAAATACTATTATAATCATTCAAGTTAAGCCACGAGGTGAAATAAAAATTAAACCACCATGTGAGGTGGTTTAATTTAGGCCGGCCTAAAGATCAGCTTATGCCATCTTAGTCCAGCTCAATTAAGACACGTTTGGTGGAATAACGAGGCCTAAACTCTTCATTCCACCCTTTAGGCCACAACCAAACATAGTGATAATGTAAATGAAGAGCAACGCAAGGAACTCAAATTTCATATTTTTGTTTCTCTAGGAAAAATCCGAAGAAAGGATGCGAAGTCCATTATTTACAAAAAGAAAGATGAAGATTTTATCTTCTAAATTTCAATATTCATATATAACTGTTATCTGAATTTCAAACTTGCAACCTTTTACACAAATGATATTTTTCTTTATCATTACACTAAAGATTTTGTTCTCATTGCGATCTATGAAGAAATAATGGGTTTTTATGTGATCTACATTGAATTCATATAACCTAAGGTAACTCAAATTTTGAGTTTAGATTCGGACCATCTGATGTGCTTTGGTACAGGTATTAAAGGAGCCCTGTGCATTTCACCTCAAATTAAAATGGTCCGAATTCTAATTGAACAATCTAAATCTAAACTCAAAATTTGAAGTGGGTATGATCCCGTTGATTTCCATTACTAAACGAAAACCATATTATATTATTTGTAGACCCGGTACCAAAACTGGTACCAACAATGATAAGTCAAAATGATATATGTTGAAACCTAGGGTTTGTAGTGTAAATTAAGCCGAGTTTTGTTGAAATTAGAATTTAATTAGGTTAGAAATGTGTAAACGTTCAAGTTACTGCCCTAGTTGTGTTTATTTTGTAGGCAATCAAGTGCTTGGAGCTTAACGGAGAAAGATGAATTATCTGGAGCAAGACAGCACGAAGTCTGGCGAATTTTCTCTTTTATTGCGGGCCACAATTAATTTATTGCGGGCCGCAACCAACCCAGACAGAACAGCTTCCAGCCTGAATTTTCTGCGTTTTTATTGCGGCCCGCAACCAAGCTTATTGCGGCCCGCAATGGATCACTCAGCCCTCATTCCAGGCGATTTTATAATTTATTGCGGCCCGCAAGGAATTTATTGCGGCTCGCAATAAACAGTTCCAGAACGATATTTTTGCTATTATTAGTTGTTTTTATTTCTGGAAGAAGGAACTGTTTTTAAGGACGAATTTTAGACATTAGAAAGAGAAAAAAAAAGCAGAGGAGAATAGGGAGAAAAAGGAGAGACAAAAGGAAGGAGAAGAAGATAGCGAATTCTTCGAGCGGTTATATTGATTTCTTTCTTTTAGAACTCTCTTACTTGTTTATTCTCTTTTGTGCTTTAGCCATGATCGGCTAAGGTCATTTCTAGGGTTGATTAGGGTTATGCTTGAAACTTGTGTCATGAATTAGTTGATTTTATATTATATTTACTTGTTCCTTGGTATGATCTATTCTTTATATTATTTGATTGTGATGACTTAATCGAAATTGCATGAAACCCTAGGATTTGGTATTTGCAATCGAGAGATTGAATATTTAGTCCTAACCATAAAGAATAGGGTATTTGATAGGCTAAGTACCGAGAGGCGACGCTTGTCTTATACGGGCTTTACCCGATAGGTTAGAAAATTGTACTAAGTACCGAGAGGTGATGAATAGCTTTCTACATCAATTGGGACAGTTAAGGACTTAATGACTTTGGATTAGTGTAACCAAGTACCGAGAGGTGACATTTATACTAATTTAAAGATGGTATTAATATAGAGATATCACTTTATACCTATAACATTCAACTGTGCCTTCATAATTATAAGAACAACTTTAATAAATCAATTAACCGTGACATTAGTGGATAGGAACCCTAAGAAACCCTAATTCCTCATTCTTGCTTAAAAATCACATTTTGACCTTAGAATTTAGTTAATTCAGTTTGATCACTGATAAACAAACATAAACCATTTTAATTCACTTTTACTAAATTAAATAGCTAGGTTATAACTAATATTCCAAATTGTCCCTGTGGAGACGATCCCTAAGTACTCTTCGATAAGGTTGTACACTTGCAACCAAATTGAGCGCATTTTAGGAATTATTACTTGTGTAGTAAAATTCACATCAAGTTTTTGGCGCCGTTGCCGGGGACAACGGTGAATATTATTTCAGACCTAAGTAATTTAGTTAGTAATTGTTTTTAATTTTCTTTTATTTCCTTTCTCATTTTTTCAGGTTGAAATCTGGCAGAGGAACCACCAACTCCGGACGCCACAGATTTGGTTGAGTGGTTTTCAAGGAAAGGATCAACTCATCTTTTCTACGAGAGAAGAAACAAGCATCCAACAAGGGGACCTTTCTTACCCTTGAATCCACGCCGGTTAGACATGTCGGCCGGAAATGATGACGCTAGGTTTCAAAACCTTCAAAGAGAAAGGGATCGGATGGCCAATGAACTTCAACGCTTGAGGGCAGCTAATGTGGAAAGAGAAAATCATGAAGCAGCCGATGCCAACCGCCCTTTGAGAGACTTTACGGCACCTAGGGCTGAGGAAATCCACCTTGGGTACACGGCACCTACTATCAATGCGGAGGAATATCAAATTCCTCCTGCATGGGTTAGCATGGTGCAGCGCAATCTTTTCCATGGTTTGCCTCATGAAGATGCTACACAACACTTAGCCAACTTTGAAGAAATCTGCAGTACAATCAAGGTACAAACTGTTTCTCCTGATGATCTTAAAGTAATGGCTTTCACTTTTTCCCTTGCAGACAAGGCTAAAGGTTGGATAAGGGGACAACGGCCCGAGAACATGAACACTTGGCCTAAGGTGGCGAATGCTTTCCTCAACAAGTTCTTTCCACCATCAAAAACAAACTGCTTGCGCCATCAAATCCACAATTTCCGACAAAAAGGAGATGAAACCATGAGCGAGGCGTGGGAAAGATTTCAAGAATTGCAGAGGTGCTGTCCCCATCATGGGATAGAAGGGTGGAATTTATTGCAAATTTTCTACAATAGCCTCATGCCACACGACAAAGGCATGCTAGATGCAGCCGCTGGAGGTAGCCTCATGAACAAGGGGGCTATTGATGGATACAAGTTGGTGGATGACATGGCTCTCAATCAAAGCCAATGGCACAACCCTAGGGAGACCCCGATCATCCTGCAACGGGGAATGAAGGAGGTGAATTCGAATTCAAATATGGCCGCAGAAATTGCCGCTTTAAATCGCAAAATTGATCAAATGAGCGTAAATTCGGTAAACTATCCCTCTTCTCTTCCTTGTTCAATTTGTGGTGGAACCGACCATTTAGCAATCAATTGTGATATAAGTAATGAGGTTAGTCATGAGGAAGTTAATGCCATAAACCAAGGCAATTTCAAACCGAATAACAATCCTTACTCCAATACCTACAATCCCGGTTGGAGAAATCACCCAAACTTTGCGTGGAGACAAAATGACCAAAATAGCCAAGGTAACTCAAACTTTAATAGACCAAATCAAGGTTATGGTAACCAACGGTATAATTCTAACGCACAATCAAAATCCAATCTTGAATTAATGATGGAGACTTTCATGACAAGTCAAAATCAAAAATTCGATGAATTGACCAAAAAGGTAGAAATGTTGGCAACCCAAAACAAATTGCTTGAAAACCAAGTTGCACAACAAGCTACCCAATTCTCTCACCAACCGGGCTCCCTTCCACCAAAACCTGAGAGCAACCCCAGGGATGTCAAGGCGGTTAGGCACATGCTTCGCAGCGGGACGCAGTACGAGGATCCACCCATCCCAGAGGACGCCTATGTACAGCCGCGAGGTGAAGGGACACGAAGCAATGATGATCACATCTCCACACATGAGGATTCCGCCTCAAAGGAAGCAACACCAATTGTACCAAGTGATCATGCCAATCAAGCAAAACCGTCTCAAGATGAGCCGCCAAAGGTAAGTGCACAGGTACCTCTCTATATCCCTCCTCACAAATATGCACCTTTTCCTGGTAGATTCAAGAATGAGAAGACCGACAAACAATTTGCCAAATTTCTTGAATTGATGAAACAATTGCATGTGAACCTACCATTGACTGAGGTAATGACCCAAATGCCAGTTTACACCAAATTTTTCAAAGACATTCTTTCAAATAGGCGTAAACTTGAGGAAGTACAAATGGTATCCTTAGACACAAACTGTAGTGCCATGGTAATGAATGAATTGCCCAAAAAGTTGGATGATCCGGGTAAATTTTCCATACCATGTTCTATCGGAAATGTCCAATTCAAACGTGCACTATGTGATCTAGGAGCTAGTGTAAGTCTCATGCCCAAGTCGGTCTATGATAGGTTAGGTGTAGGGGAACTTAAGCCAACCAGAATTTCTCTTTAATTGGCAGACCAATCAGTTAAGTTACCCCTAGGAGTGGTGGAAGATTTACCGATCCAAATTGGCAAGTTCTTTGTACCAATTGATTTTGTTGTGGTTGACATGGATGAGGATACTCATACACCACTTTTGTTGGGTAGACCATTTCTCAATACAGCAAAAGCTGTGATCTATGTCCATGATGGAATTATAACAATGAATATTGGTGAAGAAAAATTGACATTTGACATCAAAAGATCGATGAGATATCCATCTAACGATCAAAGCGTGTTTAGTGTTGAGATTCTTGACAGGTTTTTAGATGAAGAACTCAGGTACAACTTGGAGAAGGGTTCCTTTGAGTATTGGATGGATCAGGAGTGCGAAAAATCCGACCAAACGAGTTCTGTAGACCTTATTGCGGCCCGCAATGACAGTTATTGCGGCCCGCAACCAATCCAGACAGAGACTCTGCAGAAATCCAAATTTATTGCGGCCCGCAATAACCCTTCTCAGATTGACAAAAAGCCTATTTTGAGCCCAATTCTTCAGGTTTCAACTATCGAAACCCTTCCAAACTTTGCCGAAACCTTGGAGGACGCACCCAAAGTAGAACTCAAGCCTATACCTTCGACCTTACGCTACGAATACCTTGGCCCGAACCAAACTTACCTTGTTATTGTTAATGCATCCCTGGACCAAGGCCAAACCGACCAACTCTTGAAAATTTTGAGGAAGCACAAAAAGGCCATTGGTTACACCATAGATGACCTCAAAGGAATCAACCCTTCCATTTGCATGCACCGCATCCTCATGGAGGAAGGACACAAGCTAACCATTGAAGGACAGCGAAGATTGAACCCGAACCTTAGTGAGGTGGTGCGAAAAGAGATCCAAAAGCTCCTTGATGCTGGCATCATCTATTCAATCTCCGACAGCAAATGGGTGAGCCCAATTCACGTGGTGCCAAAGAAGGGAGGGACAACAGTGATAGAAGGGGAGAATGGCGAACCGATTGCAACACGACTCGTGACGGAATGGCGCATGTGCATCGACTATCGAAAGCTCAATATCGGCACGCGCAAGGATCACTTTCCTCTTCCGTTCATTGATCAATTGCTTGAACGGCTAGCTAAGCATTCTTTCTTTTGTTATCTTGATGGTTATAGTGGGTTCTTTCAAATACCAATTCATCCTGATGACCAAGAAAAGACCACTTTCACTTGTCCATACGGTACCTTTGCATATCGTAGGATGCCCTTTGGTTTGTGCAATGCACCTGCAACATTTCAAAGGGCTATGATGGGCATATTTTCTGACCTAATTGATAAATCTATGGAAGTTTTCATGGATGACTTCTCGGTTTATGGTACCACTTTTGATGAATGTTTGCTAAACTTGATGTGAATTTTACTACACAAGTAATAATTCCTAAAATGCGCTCAATTTGGTTGCAAGTGTACAACCTTATCGAAGAGTACTTAGGGATCGTCTCCACAGGGACAATTTGGAATATTAGTTATAACCTAGCTATTTAATTTAGTAAAAGTGAATTAAAATGGTTTATGTTTGTTTATCGGTGATCAAACTGAATTAACTAAATTCTAAGGTCAAAATGTGATTTTTAAGCAAGAATGAGGAATTAGGGTTTCTTAGGGTTCCTATCCACTAATGTCACGGTTAATTGATTTATTAAAGTTGTTCTTATAATTATGAAGGCACAGTTGAATGTTATAGGTATAAAGTGATATCTCTATATTAATACCATCTTTAAATTAGTATAAATGTCACCTCTCGGTACTTGGTTACACTAATCCAAAGTCATTAAGTCCTTAACTGTCCCGATTGATGTAGAAAGCTATTCATCACCTCTCGGTACTTAGTACAATTTTCTAACCTATCGGGTAAAGCCCGTATAAGACAAGCGTCGCCTCTCGGTACTTAGCCTATCAAATACCCTATTCTTTATGGTCAGGACTAAATATTCAATCTCTCGATTGCAAATACCAAATCCTAGGGTTTCATGCAATTTCGATTAAGTCATCACAATCAAATAATATAAAGAATAGATCATACCAAGGAACAAGTAAATATAATATAAAATCAACTAATTCATGACACAAGTTTCAAGCATAACCCTAATCAACCCTAGAAATGACCTTAGCCGATCATGGCTAAAGCACAAAAGAGAATAAACAAGTAAGAGAGTTCTAAAAGAAAGAAATCAATATAACCGCTCGAAGAATTCGCTATCTTCTTCTCCTTCCTTTTGTCTCTCCTTTTTCTCCCTATTCTCCTCTGCTTTTTTTTCTCTCGTAGAAAAGATGAGTTGATCCTTTCCTTGAAAACCACTCAACCAAATCTCTGGCGTCCGGAGTTGGTGGTTCCTCTGCCAGATTTCAACCTGAAAAAATGAGAAAGGAAATAAAAGAAAATTAAAAACAATTACTAACTAAATTACTTAGGTCTGAAATAATATTCAAGCGGGTCACAAGCGCGTCCTCGACTTGCATGAACTTGAGGAAATCCGCCTCAGCGCATATGAGAATGCCAAAATTTACAAGGAGAAAACGAAACAATGGCATGACAAGCACATCATAAGAAGGGAGTTTAATATTCGTGATTATGTTTTATTGTTCAATTCACGTTTTAAACTCTTTGCAGGAAAACTTAAATCCTAATGGAGCGGCCCGTTTCAGGTGAAACGCGTGTTTGAACATGGGGCGGTAGAAATCTGGAGCGAACGAACTGGCGCATTTAAAGTCAATGGCCAGAGGCTCAAGGTGTACAATCATGGAGAACCGGTTGAAGGGAAGATTAGCATCTCCCTTACCGATGCACAAACGAACTAGAAGAGGAGAGTCAAGCTCGAGACGATAAACAAGCGCTTCTTGGGAGGCAACCCAAGCAATTTACCTTTTTGCATGTTTAGATTTCTTTTTCTTTTCTTTTTTTAAAAAAAAAATATATATATATTATTTTGCATTTAGATAGGTTAGTTTAGGTGTTTCAGAAGATTTCAGGCTTCTTTGCGGTCCGCAATTAATTTATTGCGGGCCGCAATCAAGCAGTCAGAGACTTCTGAAGCTTAAAGTTGCAATTCTGGGTGAATTGCGGTCCACAATTAATTTATTGCGGGCCGCAATAAGACAGTCAGCGCAAAAAAAAAAAAAAAATTTAAATTTCAGGTTCATTGCGGTCCGTAACCAACCTATTGCGGCCCGCAATGGAGGCCCAACAGGCGTGAAATTGTGATAAAAGGGGGGGCTTTTCTGCAAAAACTTCACCTCTCCCTCTCCGCCTTTTCTTTCTTTCTCCATCCCTTTCTCCATCTCTCTTTCTCTCACATCTCTCCATCTCTCTTTCTCTCACATCTCTCCACTCTCTCTCTCTCAATCACCCTCTCCATCCCTTTCTCTCTCTCTCTCTACAAAAGCCAAACCATCTCTCTCTTAATACTTCACCGATCAGCCGCTGCCTCTCCACCGCGCGTATTGCGGCCCGCAACACCGGCTTTTACGGCCCGCAACCAAGCTGTCAGGATGCCTTCCTCTTCACCTTTCACGAAGACCCATTGCGGCCCGCAATTCCATTTATTGCGGTCCGCAACGAAGAAGACAGAGGCGATTTCTGAGATCTCCACGTCCATTGCGGCCCGCAATAAGTTAAACAGAAGGCATTTCCTTGCTGATTTTGCTGGAATTTTGGTGCATCGACTCGGTACTTGGACTTCTCAGTTGCTCTACTCGACTCCATCACTTCACATTGGTTTGATTGCACACATTTGGTTGTATCTCAAACTCTCTTTAATTTCAATTGCTTGAATTGAATCATATTGGTAAATTGTGAATTACCCAAATTGAAAAAAATTGTGAATTGTGATTCAACCGACCAAATTGGTAATTGAATTGAGTGTGAATTGTATTTGAATTGAACCAACTGAACACCAACCATGCCACCAAAAACAAAGAACAAGGGTAAGGCGGTAGCAGAGGATGACTTCATCCCCTCAAAGCGTTCCAAACAATATAGGGGAGGAGCCAATACCACTAGTGGATCTGGTGATATCGAAATGTCTGACCAACCTGACTGGACCACTTTACCTCAAAGTCAGTGGCCTGAAAACCGTGAATCTGACTATGGTCTTAGGTTTGTGCATCCAAAAGCACGAGAAAATTTTCAGATTCTTAAGACCAAAAAGGTTGTCCAACCCAAGTACGTTCACATACCTACCCTTCAGCAGTTGGGCATTTTAGATGAGGTTCAGTCCCTTATGTCTTCCCTTGGTATTTGGGACTATTGTACCAGACCATTTCCTGCGTACCGCACTTTAACTTATGAGTTTTTATCTACTCTTCACATGGAGGATGATACTTTATTGCAGTACTATTTAGACGGTGCAGAGTACCAGATAACAATTGAGGAACTCAGCAACCTCCTGGGGTTCCCTCACCAGCCTGAGGCAGTGACTGTGCCTAATTGGGAGCCGGACTCAAATTTTTACGAATTCTCCTGCCAGCTGATTGGTGGTCCTCGGCGGACTTACAAGGCCAGTCAGATCAGCCACCCGGTGTTTCGCTACATCCAGCGTGCTCTCGCCTTCACTATCTTTGCGCGCGGTGAGACGGTGGGTACCATGGGCGAGTGCGAGACATACTTCATCTATGCCATGATCCATGCTCTGACCAGTCCCGAGAAATTACCCCCACGTTGGCAGCTTCTTCATTGACAACCTCTTGAACGTGCGGACAAATGCCACTCCGGGCGGTATGATCTCATGCGGTGGCTTTGTGACTCGTCTTGCCATTTACCATGGGGTCATTCCTGCAGACGGGCCAGTTTACAAAGTCCCTGCCCACCGCCTCCAAAAACAAACCGAGTTCATTGACATGGGATATCTTCAGTCGGCTGGCATTTTCTCTCACATTGGAAACTCCTTCTTCTTCATCTCCAGCGGTCGGCAGATTCCTATGCCTTTGCCGATACCGGTCGATAGGGCGGATCCCTCCACTTGGATTCTGCCCCTTAATATGGCACAACCACACCATCCTGCCGCACAATCCGCTGTTGATCCATTTGGGATCCCTCCACCTGAGCAGCCTCAGCCTCCTCCTCCATTTTAGGCTCCCGGTCCCGACCAAGTGACACCGCAACAAATGTACGAGTTGATGCAGACTATGAACACCAACATCACAAAATTGCGCGATTATGTGGATGAGCGGTTCAACTCTGTAGATCGCCAGATTGCCGACCTCCGTACTCACATAGGAGGGCAGTTTACTGAGCATCGGACCTACATGACGGGTCAGTTCGGCACTTCTCATTCCGACATGACTCAGCTCTCCGCACATATGGGCGTATGCATGTCCAGTACACGGACCTTGCAGGGACGGTGGATGAGATAGCTGAGCAGCAGCATGGTACTTACCATCGGACGGATCGCATCTACGGGCATATGTCTGACTCCGGCTTTGTTTCTGCTGACCCGATACCGCGGCGCCGCCGACCTACGCGTCCATCACCACCAGCGACTGGTACATCTTCTCAGGGGACTGCTCCACCACCTCCACCAGCCTGATTCTCATTGTGAGTTTCTTTCATCTCCTCTTTTTACCTTTCATTAGCTTGTTTATTGCACCGAGGCGGTGCCAATGTTTAGGCTTGGGGGGGGTAAAAATTGGAATTGTATCTTAGGGTTAGGTTATTTATTTTGTTTATTTATTCGCTGAAAAAAAAAAAATGTTAAGTTCTGTGCTATTTAGGGGAAAAACAATTAAATTTGAAGCCTTGAGAGAATATAAATCCTAAGTGGGGATTTCAATGGTATAACCACATGGCGCAAGTTGGCATAATAGTTGGTAAGTTTATGTTTTATGACACCTTAGTACCTGTGGTCTTAAATTAGAACCTCTCTACATGTTGAAAATCAAGTCTCAGATGCGCAATGCCAAGAGTTTCCGAAAGGCTTGGTGCCCGTAGGAGACTTTGCGCGAGACTCAGAAATCCTTTTCAAATTGAACTTAATTGAACAAAGGTGTAGGCTGAAAAAAGTGAGCTATGTTGGATTGAAGTCCTTAGGACAGATACATCCGCATAATAATAAAAAAAACAAAAACAAAAACAAAAAATTAATTGCGAAAAAAAAATATATATAATAAAAATAAATAAAAAATGAGTGGAAAAATGAGTGAGCCAAAAACAGACGGATGCACAAGTAAAAAAAAAAAAAGTCAAAGCATCAGGCACAGTCTACACCCCTAACAAAAATTTAATTTTTCGAAGGATTTTCTGGAATTGGTTGTCACTTGTAGAACGGGGAGAAAAATTTAAGATTAACTAATTCTGAAGTGTCATATAGATATAAACTTGCTTAATTAAAATCAAAACGTGCGTTTGTGAGGTGAAGAAGATCATTGAAAGAAACCCGCATAATTGTTTGACACACTCATGCTTTGGATTAAATTGTTTGAACCCTAATTTGCACAGAACTGACCAATTTTTTTTTTTTAAGTCTTTGTTATTAGGATAGTTTAGATAACTTGGTTTAAAATACATTAACTAAACCCGGGGATTCCCGTGAGGGTTTAGACTTGCTTGGGACAAGCAAAGACTAGGCTTGGGGGAATTTGATAAGTCAAAATGATATATGTTGAAACCTAGGGTTTGTAGTGTAAATTAAGCCGAGTTTTGTTGAAATTAGAATTTAATTAGGTTAGAAATGTGTAAAAGTTCAAGTTACTGCCCTAGTTGTGTTTATTTTGTAGGCAATCAAGTGCTTGGAGCTTAACGGGGAAAGACGAATTATCTGGAGCAAGACAGCACGAAGTCTGGCGAATTTTCTCTTTTATTGCGGGCCGCAACCAACCCAGACAGAACAGCTTCCAGCCTGAATTTTTTGCGTTTTTATTGCGGCCCGCAACCAAGCTTATTGCGGCCCGCAATGGATCACTCAGCCCTCATTCCAGGCGATTTTATAATTTATTGCGGCCCGCAAGGAATTTATTGCGGCTCGCAATAAACAGTTCCAGAACGATATTTTTGCTATTATTAGTTGTTTTTATTTCTGGAAGAAGGAACTGTTTTTAAGGACGAATTTTAGACATTAGAAAGAGAAAAAAAAAGCAGAGGAGAATAGGGAGAAAAAGGAGAGACAAAAGGAAGGAGAAGAAGATAGCGAATTCTTCGAGCGGTTATATTGATTTCTTTCTTTTAGAACTCTCTTACTTGTTTATTCTCTTTTGTGCTTTAGCCATGATTGGCTAAGGTCATTTCTAGGGTTGATTAGGGTTATGCTTGAAACTTGTGTCATGAATTAGTTGATTTTATATTATATTTACTTGTTCCTTGGTATGATCTATTCTTTATATTATTTGATTGTGATGACTTAATCGAAATTGCATGAAACCCTAGGATTTGGTATTTGCAATCGAGAGATTGAATATTTAGTCCTGACCATAAAGAATAGGGTATTTGATAGGCTAAGTACCGAGAGGCGACGCTTGTCTTATACGGGCTTTACCCGATAGGTTAGAAAATTGTACTAAGTACCGAGAGGTGATGAATAGCTTTCTACATCAATCGGGACAGTTAAGGACTTAATGACTTTGGATTAGTGTAACCAAGTACCGAGAGGTGACATTTATACTAATTTAAAGATGGTATTAATATAGAGATATCACTTTATACCTATAACATTCAACTGTGCCTTCATAATTATAAGAACAACTTTAATAAATCAATTAATCGTGACATTAGTGGATAAGAACCCTAAGAAACCCTAATTCCTCATTCTTGCTTAAAAATCACATTTTGATCTTAGAATTTAGTTAATTCAGTTTGATCACCGATAAACAAACATAAACCATTTTAATTCACTTTTACTAAATTAAATAGCTAGGTTAGAACTAATATTCCAAATTGTCCCTGTGGAGACGATCCCTAAGTACTCTTCGATAAGGTTGTACACTTGCAACCAAATTGAGCGCATTTTAGAAATTATTACTTGTGTAGTAAAATTCATATCAAACAACAACATAGAACAAAAACATACAAATAGACAATAGGTATCAAGCGAATACCATCAAGTAAAAGCTACAACTTAAGACAAACCTGCATTAAAACATAATCCAGCAAAAAGTCAAAATAACCTGCACTAAGAAAAAACATACTCTAGCAATAAGCAAAATACCCTGCACTAAGAAAAAACACAAAAAAAAAAAAGCAACTCCCAAACAAAGAGATTATATCAAACTTTAATCTACCTGATAGTATCTTATCTTCTATTGTTCCTTTCAAACTTTAATTTTGTTCATATCAACTTTTTTTAAAGTAATAAAGTTAATTTGCTTTATTATACATTATTGAGGAGTGGTGGTACTGTACCTGATTCGGAATTTAGGCTTTTAACTTCTTGCTATATATCGTTATATCAAAATCTTGCTTGACTTGTATGAATGCAAAAAAAAATGATGAACACTAAAAGTTAATCTTTTAATCTCCTATCATTTTCATCTTTTGTAGCTTTTGTCTTTTAAATTGATGCAATCTTCCATTACAGTGATTGTCTACTGTGCCCTTTATCTTTTCCCATTTACAGGATGAGCATTTGGCGGAGCGTCTAACAGTGATGGAAACATATTGCTATTAATAGATCAATTAAATTTTGATTGTCCGGAATCTAGATTTCTAGATAATTTTTATCCCATAAAATAGAAATAATAATAATAATAATAATAATAAAAAAAAAAATGTAAAATTTGATTTACAAGTACATATTCATATGAATATCATGTTGAATAATTCAAATCGACCATTAGATTTTTAAAAACTCAAATATTGAGCCGTTGCACGGATGCCCTCTATGCTACGCGTAGCATATTAGCATTTTTCTACATAATACACAAGCTATTTAAATTTGATGGTAAGGTTCGGATTCATGTTATAGAAAACGCTCGTCTTCATTTCTGGGCCTCGTCACAAAAGACGATACGATAATTTGAAGGCCAATTTATCGTAACAACATTGATATTTTGGGGTAAATACCGGATACTCCAAATTTGGTGTATAAAAATGGGAGGCACGTTGTACAGGTAATCTACCCCACACTTGTCCCAAACTCTCAATTTTTTTTTTTTTCTCTTTTATTCAATTCTAAATTCCAAGCTCCTGTTCATTTCCTCTGTTTGAATATTGAATTTTGGTATTTGGTAGCTTTTTTAAAGTTGACAATGTCGTACATTGAAGCAAAATAATTTCCAAACAAAATTGAATTTGGGACCTGTAATGGCTGTGTGATGTCTCTAATATATTTATTCAATAATTTATTTTTAAATATATGGTTTCTCTTTCTGGAATGCTTTATTCACATTTAATGATTCAAATCATGCCGGAGCAGGAGCCGGCAAATTTTTTTGTTAGTGCAAAGTCAAACTTTACAAAGATAATAAAATTTTAATAATATGGCCACCTACATGTAATTAGAGAGGTGGAATTCAATTTACACTCTCCATTTACAAATTTTTTAAAATTTAAATAGTCGATTCAAACCGTTCAACATAATGGATATATTACAATGTGCTTGCAGATCAAATTTGACATTTTTTTTGATTTTTTTACTATTTATTAAATATTTAACAAAATCGCCATATTCATGCCATTGAATTTTTGTACCCATCTTAATAAATAGTAAAAAATTCAAAAAGATGTAAAATTTGATCTGCAAGCACATTTTAATATGTCCATCATGTTGAACGGTTTAAATTGAATATTTGAACTATAAAATGTAGAGTATAATTCAGTGTATTGGATTCCTCCTCATGTAATCAATGCATTTTTCTGTGAAGTTCAACGAAATTACTACCCGCTACTAAAAAAAAAGAACGGTACAAGAAAACCTAATTAACACAGCGATAGAGTTCCAACTTTTCCCTACCCTCTATCTTTTGTTTTTGGTGGAACAAATAAAAATTAACACGATGGCATGGGAATTTAGATCCAATGCAATACCGTACCGTGTAGAATGAGATTCAAATTGTTTGTTTTAGTATGACACAAATCTCAAAGAGATCCCGTAAATTCTAAATATACTTACAAGATTCGCGAATTATTCACGAATTAAATTCGAATAATTCATTTTTTTGGTGATGCCAAACCGAATGCCGAATTATTATGTTGACCGAACTTTGACCAAATTAAATCCGAATAATTCGCAAATTTTACGAACTTTTCCCGAATTTTTTCCAAAACATTTTTTTTTGGTCTTTTTTTTCTCTCTTGCAAGAGTGAGATCTCTGATCCGGATAAATTCCGAATCATTTCGGAATTATACCTGAATTATTTTCAAATCACGAATTTTTGACTTCGCTGAACCGAATCCGAATAATTCATTTGTCACTATGGCTGCAAGGGATACTCACTTTCGACATGAAAAGTTACATATTTGAAACCTAAAATAATTTTTTTTTCTCTAAAACAAATAACACGCTGGTAAAATTCCAGAATTTTCTTAACTTTATTTTTTGTTTTCGGTGGCACAACTAAATATTTACATGCTGGTACGAGAATTCATGCATATTACAATATTACACCGCATAAAATGAGATTCAAATGATCCATTTTAATCTAACACAAATATTAAAGAGATCTCATAAATTTTAAATAGGCTCGAAAAATAATTGCGTGGCTCGACAACTAAGAATACCACAAAAAATTCTCAACGTAACACGCAAGGTTACATATTTATAATCCAGCACCTTTATTTTTCTCTAAAAAAAATAGCATGCTGCTGGTAGAATTTCAACTATTTTTTTTTTTTTTCTTTTACTGTATTTTTCTTTTTCCTGATGACACTGGTAAATGGTAAGCCTTTCTTTCCTTGAAAGCATTCTAACAAAGCATTGACCTAACAACTAACATGCACATGGGTTGTTGTATTCTCATCACAAATCATTATTGGAATTGAAAGCTGATAGCTTGTTCTGTGCCGCGATTAGTTGGTTACTGACTTTTGAAATTCTTATTTTAAATTTAATACTTTATTGAAGTCATCGTGTTTTAAATTATTTAAAACAAACTAAATCATTCAGTTTTGTTAATTTTAGATCAATCATGAAATATTGTCAAATTTAATAGAATGACGGAATTTGTAGTTTTTTTTTTACTAATAAATAGATGTTTGATGATATAGTAAAAAATACATCGTAATATGAAGATCATGTTTATTGGTTCAAATTGACTGTTTGAATCTTAAAAATAAATCTATAATACGGATTAATGTGCTCATTGTAAAATACCAAAGCCTCCCTCATGTGGGTTTATATCAATGGATTTTTTTTTAAATAAAAATTATTTTAATTATTTTAATGAAATAATCCCCATTGATTTGTTTTTTATAAAAACAACTCCACCGATCCTAGAAATCGGTGGAGACAGACTTTAAATTTGATTATAAAGAATCTGAAATTGGTCATTTCTACTTATTCTCTCCTCCACCGATCCTAGATCCATGAATCTGTTTTTTTATAAAAATCAAATCAATAGTTCTTATTTTGTTAAAATAATTAAACTTGATTCTATTTTAAAAAAAAATCCAATGCTTCACCACATAAATAAAGTTCTTTGGTCCTACGTCTCAATATAGAATTGACTCACAAATTAAATAAATAAAACCATCTTTTTTGTATTTATTGATGTTTTCTTTTAAATATTTGCCAATTTCTGGCAATTGATGACTGCTAAACCGCGTGGATTCTTCCAATAAAATGTCGTACACTTGAGCTGGTCAGCTGGATGCTACTTGTACTTCTCCAAAAAAATATGTAAGGATGCTTTTGCTTCTTCTTTTTTTCTTTTTTTTTGAGGGAAAAAAAGGAGGGTCTAATTAAACACCTTATTATATTTATTAAAGGTTCCTGGATCATGTTGCATTTATTTTTCTTTTGTGAAACAAGCTGGATCTTGTTCATGGTCTTAAAATCGAAATGAAAATGACAGAATGTTACAAAAGAAGCTGGTTCTGATAAGACCACGACCAAGTATATATATATATATATAACATGAAAAAATATTGAGATATTAATTGATGCGAATTTAGTGTTTATGAGATTCGTTTGGCCAATGAAATTTGAAATCTGGATCAGATTTTTAACATCAATAAAAGGTTTTAAAGAAAACAACTTCTATATGTTTGCAATGTATACAGGATTTTTTTGATAAACCATAATTAAGAAAATATTTTTTACTGATCCAGCATGATTGCTTTTTTTTTTTCAAAAACCAAAAGAACCGGAGGAGCCCTCCGGTCTCCCAAAATTTTAATCGGTTTGGTCCATTACAATTGCATTACAATTCAGGTGTCACAAAAGATCCAAAAGTTTTAAACAAATCAAGACCGGATGGCCGGTCCGGTCTCTCCAAGAATTAATCAACCAAGACCGGATGGCCGGTCCGGTCTTAACTATTTTTTTTTTTTTGAAAATTATAGATTTTCTCAATTAACAAGATGGGGTGTATATCAAAATAGATTAATTTGAAAGCCGATCAGTCTTCCATCAAATAATTTAAATTTTTAACAGTGGACCTTAATAATTTTATGATGAATAATCATTCAAATTTCAAATTGACTCCAATTTGATATACATCATATCTAAATAAATGAGATGACATATACATTTTTTATTTATTTTGAGCAATATTTCTAAATATACTTACCATAAAAGTTGAATGTATCTAAATATTATTTTTGTTTAATGAAACATATGAGCAACTTGAAAACTTAGTATATTTATAAAATAAATTATTATCTTGTTGTCCAGTTAATTTTGATGATTATTATATCTGCTGGAAATTTGTGATTGCAGTTTAGAGTTAATAAACTTCTCTTTTTGAAGGCCAAGACTTATGATTAGATTAAAAATAGAAAAATATACTTATGATTATATTAAAAATAGAAAAATATTATTGCTCAAACAATGGTATATATAGAAAATCAATTACTAGCTATATAGTTGAAGTTTCATTTTATTCAATTCCAATGATAATAATTTTACTTCATATAGAAACTTTCATTAATTGATTTCAAATTTCTTTTTAAAAAGGGCAAAAATACCCTTTTGATTGATTGAAACATTAATTACAAAATCGTCACAAAACCAATAGATTTCAACTTAGCCATGCTAATTTATGTGCATATTTAATTTACATGCCATTTCGCCTAAACAGTTAATAACTTAGCATAAAATAAAAAATCTACCTCTGTCAAGAATTTTACAAAATTGGTGAGAATGGAACCTCTCGGTCTTGAAAAGAAAAAAAAGTGAAAAAAAGAAAAAAAAATGAGTCGCTACACAATCCGCCGCACCACATCAATAAAAAATGTGAGAAATTGTTAAGACCGGAGGGCTCCTCCGGTCTTGAGGAAAAACAAAATTTGAGACCGGAGGAGCCCTCCGGTCCTTCTGGTTTTTGAAAAAAAAAAAGCAATCATGCTGGATCAGTAAAAATCATTTTCTTAATTATGGTTTATCAAAAAAAATTCATGTATACATATATAAAGGGTTCTAATGCACCCAAATTTTTGTGCACCCAAATGCACTCTATCTTTCAAATCATTTTCTCCGTTTTCAAAGTCCGAATAGTCAATCCGAACCGTTAGATGCGATCTATATATTAATATGTGCTTGGATACCAAATTTTACATTTTTTAGAATTTATTTACTATTTATTAAGCCACTTTGAAAATCGCTGATTTTACATTTTCTGGACCATTGGATCAGCGATTTTCAAAGTGTCTTAATAAATAGTAAAAAAATTTCAAAAAATGTAAAATTTGGTCTCCAAGCACATCTTAATATATAGATCACATCTAACGGTTCGGATTAACTATTCGGACTTTGAAAACGGATAAAAATGATAGGGTGCATTTGGGTGCACAAAAATTTGGGTGCATTTGAACCCTCCTCAAAGAGTAAAGTTAATATGAATTTAATCTATTAAACAACTTTTAAATGTAAATTGGTAATTAGATTAGCCTTACAGAATGCATTTGAACTTGTTAACAACGATCCATGATCTCTTTTATGGATTATTTATGTTTCAACTATTTCATTTGATATATAATACTAAGGTACATCCAATTTTTTTGTTCATTCATTAAATATTTCGAAAAATATTATTCAAATTAGAAAATTAAAATTGTATAATGCATAGAAGTCTGTATTGTAGATCTATATTTCTGTTTTCAAAATCTAATCAATCAATCAAATCGCTTAACATAATTTCTATATTAAAATTTACTTCAAACCAAATTTTACATTTATTATAATTTTATTAGATAGATGAAGAAATCACTTGTTCTAAAAATTCTTGACCATTTAAAAGTACTTGTATTTTACCTATCTATAAAATAGTAAAAAAAAAAAAAACTTAACATGTAAAATGTAGTCATCAAGTACATTTTCATATAAACATCATGTTGAGCAGTTATGATGCATTGTTTGAACTTTGAAATCGGAGATATTGAATTATGGGTGGAGTTTTTGTCTAAAGGGCTTTGGACAAAAATTCATCCAAAGTCAGTTGTAAACTATCCGATCTATCTTAAAATTTACAAAATGGTTTAGATCTACGGAGCCATTCAGAGTTATTAAGTTTTAAATATGTTGGCACAAATTTTAAAACAAATCAAACAGTATTTGAATGAGATTATGACCAAAATCCTTTGGCCAAAATCCAATTCCTTGAATTATAATACAGACCTATATATGTTATACATGATACCATTGCCTCACTCAATGCCTAAATATATTCTTCATGTCTTAAATAGCACGTGCATCAAAATTCATGTTAAATGGCAATATATGTACCCTTTTCATCAAAAAGAAAAAAAAAATAATGGTGAAGTTTTTTTTTTTTGAAGAATTGGCAGAGGCTGCCAATAAATTTTATTGATAATAAAAAGAAACATACACTTCATTTACATGGGGATTTAGTTATATTTACAAATATACCCCCTTTTCACTCAACCAACCAACAATTTCTGACTAGCATTGCCACAGTGTGCAATCCACAACTTACTGACTTCCCATACCTTCTGCGCAACAACCTGAGGTGGTACCAGTATACCCCTGAAAATCAAGTTGTTACGTTGAAGCCAAATATGCCAACAGGTACAAACAAGCAAAGAGAGGTAATTATTCTGCCGCGATGAGTCTCTTAGATTGAACCACGTCATTGTTTCCTTCCAAGTTTCACAGACATCATCTCCCAAACGGATCAAATTTAATCCAATCCAACCCGCTAGCACAGTCCAAACCTGCCTTGCATAATCACATTGGAAAAATAGGTGAAGTGAGGTCTCGCATTGGTGGGATGTGCAAAGCACACAGTCCGGGTGACAGTTAAATTGTCTGATCATTAGGACCTCCTTAGTCAGAATGCGGTTCTGTAAAAATAGATAACAGAATATTTTGACCGATTGGGGAGCTCGCATATGCCAAATTTCTGGAAAGGGCCATCTTTCTTTGCCACCTGTCTTGATGACATGGTAGAATGATTTGGAGGAGTATGACCCACTGTTTTCCCAATTCCACCTTATGCCTTCACTTTGAAACACACATGACCATGCAAATATTGGTAATAATTTGAGCAAACCTTTCCAGAAGAAGGATCCCCCCTTGTTCCATCTACTGACCCCTTGTTGGCTTGAAACTCTGATCCGCAATACAATTGATGTCCACATGGCATTCGGTACAGCATTAGGTCTCCACAGCCATCGGAGGAGCAAGCTGATGTTTTGCAATTGAATGTCCATCAGGCCCATGCCCCCCCATTCCCTTGGGGTGCACACAGCTTCCCAATTGATTAATGAAATTCCCCTGAGCTTCTGTTGGCTTTTCCCCCAAATGAACCCTCTCCTGATTGCATCAATTCTTTTGCAAACCCAACAGGGCAACTTGAAACAAGTCAAGAAGTAGATAGGAATCGCTGAAAGCACTGATCTTGCTAATTGAACCCGACCCCCGCGAGAGATTAACTTAGTCTGCCACCCTTGAAGGCGCCGTTCCAGGGACTCAATTAACGGGAGGAAATCTCTCCTTTTCGGGTTGTTCAAAGTCAGAGGCATTCCGAGGTAATTAATCGGAAGTTCCTGTCGCTGACATCCTAGAATTGCCTCTGCTCTGGCAATCTGATCTTCTCGCAAATTGAACGGCACCATGGAACTTTTTGAGAAGTTAATGCTTAATCCAGAGATTGCCGTGAATGATCTTAGCAGTAGCTTGAAAGCAATCAGAGACTGCTGATCCGCATTACTAATGAATACACAATCGTCGGCATATTGTAGCGCTAAGATGGATTCACTGATTTTCGAAGAGATAGATCTCCTTAATGTAGAATTGAGAACACGAACCATCTGTTGCAGTACATCCACTGCAAGAATGAATAACATAGGTGAAATCGGATCGCCCTGTCGAAGACCTCTCCGATGTGTAAAATAGTCAGATTTGTGACTATTGATGAGAACCCTAGAGGAGGCCGATTGCAGCATTACTGTAATCCAGTTGATCCATCTCGTAGGGAAAGATCTTGCCTTCATGATTTCAACTAGAAAACCCCATTCCAGTGAATCAAACGCCTTGCTGAAATCAATTTTTGTGAACATTACTTGCCTTTTAGTACGGGATACATGGTGTAGCAATTCCCGAGTAGAGATGAAGTTCTCTGCAATGAATCTCCCTTTTATGAATGCTGTTTGTTGCACCGAGATCAATTCTGGTAGGTGAACGCAGAGCCTATTCGCTAAGACCTTAGAAATGATCTTAGGAATAATGTTTATGATACTGATTGGACGGTAGTCCTTCACACATCGAGCTTCCTCCTTCTTTTGTATCATAATGATATTCGCGTGATTGAATTGGGATAAATTCAGATTTCCGTCGTAGAACTCCCCAAAGATATGCATAATATCCATTTTAATAATTTCCCAGTATTTTTTGAGAAATTCGTTGGTAAGCCCATCCGGACCCGATGCCCGGTTGGCTGCCAGGCCCTTAATGGCTACGTGTACTTCATCTTCGGAGAAAGGCGCCTCAATTCCCCTCAGGTCCGGCCCAGTTGGATACAAACGGTCCACTAAGAACTGATCCGTCGGGGACGAGTTGCCTAACAGATCACGAAGCTGCCCATGAAAGGCATTCAAGATGCCCAATGGGTCAGAAATAGTATTATCCTCATGTTGAATGGAATTGATAGAATTCTTCACAGCTCGCGCCGATGCCATGGAATGAAAATACTTCGTATTACTGTCTCCTTCTCTTAGCCATAGGCATCTTGAGCGTTGCTGCCACTTTTTCTCCTCAACATTAGCAAGGTCAAATATGTTTGCACGAAGAGATTGTCGTCTGACAAATTCGTGGTTGCTTAGGGGCCTCACTTCTTCCAATTTGTCATACAAAAGGACTGCCTGCTTACTCAATGCAATATGCTCTTTGATTCTCCCAAATTTAGCCTTCTGCCAGAGTATCAATTCCTTATAGAGGGCATCAGTTTTCTCATAGAAACCCTCAAGGCCTATGGTTGTGCTTCCTTGCTGCCAGTTCCTCTCCACAATCAATTTGACTTCCGGATATGAAAGCCAATAATTCTCCCACTTCGGATCCGCCTTGGTTGTTTGTCTCTGTTTGCAGGTGAGTAGCATCGGACAGTGATCTGAGACCACTACTTCCAAAGCCTGTAATGAAATTACTGGGAAATGGAGGTGCCAGTCGGGAGATAAGAACACTCTATCAATTCGTGAGAAACTCGGTTGCGGCCGCTTACTAGACCATGTAAATGATCGGTTGTTGAGTGGTATATCCACAATCTCGAGTTCCCTGATAAGATCATTGAACAGCTGCATTAGTGACATACCTCTAAGGTCTCCAGGGCGGTCCGAGAGCCATCGCGCAAGGTTGAAATCCCCCAACAGGACCCAAGGTAGGTGGACTAGTCCGCCCAATTGCCTCAGTTCATCAATGAATTCTCTTTTTAGTGTTGGGTCATCGATACTGGGCCCATAGACAGCAGTAATTAAGAATGATTCGCCTGTCTGCTCTTGTCTCAGAATGACTGAGATGGAGTGCTTTGTTGCCCATGAACTCAGTTGGGTGTAGCTCTTCTTCCATGAGACTATTACTCCTCCTCGAGTGCCAATTGCCAATAAGGCAGCACATCGTTTCTCAAAAAAATTGGGCAGTGCCATTGCATGAATTGCTGGATCATCTGAGCTCCACTTAGTCTCTTGTAGGCAGCAAATGTCACACCTCGACTCTCGAATTGTGTTCTTCACTATATTGCACTTCTCCAATCCTCCTAATCCTCTTGTGTTCCAGTTCAAGATTTTTAGATTCCTTAGATTCATTAGTAACTTAAATAACCACTCAAATTCAGCTACTAGAGTAACTACTCTACATCTGCACCCTACGAGAGAGCTCTTCCCGATCCTCCTGATCGGCCTCATCAGATTCCAGGTGCTTGGCCACCAGCACCTGAGTTGCCGTCGCACTTCTCTCTTTATTGTCCCTTTCTACTTCGCGTCGTACAACCTCAGGGAGAAGTCCCCAACCTGCTGCTAGTTCATTGCAAAATGAGTTGGATATTTGGACTTCGTAGAAGCCTTCAAGGCCCAGCTTAAGATGGGCTCCCTCCTGGCTATCTTCATTTATCCTGCTAGATGGGCTTCCCTCCTCAACCAGGTGGGCCTTCCGTCCTGTCCTCCTTCGTGTATTAACACTAGGCCCACTACTCTTTTCAGGCCCTTTCGAGCGCTGAGGACACGTGGTCTGTAGGAGATTGACCGCCGCCTCAGAAGATTCAGTGCGGTCAGTTTGTCCCAATTGCAGCAGACTGCTGGCGAAAGATGAGTTTTCGGCATTTTCCAAAGGGTCCTGGATTGTCTGTGGATGAGGTGGTGAGATGTTATGAGTGCCCCCTTCAAGGTTATCAGGATTGTGACCCGCCATACGTGGACTTAAAACGTGAGGTTGATTCCTCTTTAGTATCGTCACGTGGTTGCCTGGTGCTCTGCTGGGCGAATCTGCTTCGGGATAAGAGCTCGACAAGGTACGAACTGGCGATGCCAGTTTTGGATTATTGGAGCCCGGATCTTCTGTGGCCCGGACTACCAGTGGCAGATCTAAAGGTAGAGCGTCTTGTCCTCCTTCGCCTGACTCCGGCGAGTCTCTCCTCGGCAGATTAGATACTCCGCCTGACTCCGGCGACTCCCCCCCCGGCAGATTAGATAAATATGCCCGGATGTCATTCGATAAGGACTCAGGGGCTTTCCCTTTGCACATATCAAGTACCATCCAACGCGGGATGCTAATCAACTCCTCATCTCTTGATTGAAGCAATTCCTCGCCCATTCCCGGCGGGGAAGGAGGAGAGGCTGGGGTGGGTATCCTTGGTCGGACAAACAAAGGCAGCTGTTTGGGAAGATCCGAATCAGAGTAAATGGGAGATCTGGACCATTTGACGGGTAGAACACGAATCACTGAACTGATTCCGCCAATCACCACCTCTACTTTGTGAGGGATCCGATCGAGAGTGTCGGTTGCCACCACTACCGACCATGCTGCCAGATCGCCAGGGCTTGGGGGTGAGACAGATCCCAAGAAGAGACCAAAGGAACTAACCATCCTGGAGATGTAGCATTCCCTCCATAGTCTAGCTGGCACGTCCCGGAGTTCTAGCAGGATTTTTAATTCCGGCACCGCCTTTGTTGCATCCAGATAGGGGCTCCATGGTTGAAAATCCAGCCCTAGATCCCATATCCTTACTGGGATTGCTCTCAAAAACGTGTCAGGGGCCAGGTTCGGTGGCAGGTGGATCAGGCAAGTAGAGGATGATAGGGAGGCCACCGTGAAGTCTTCCTTGCACACCAGCTCGGTAGTGATTGCAAACTCTGCCACCATATCCGCCAACAAATCTCCTTCCCAGTCTAGTGCTCTGACTACCACCGCTTGCTCGAGATTGGAGAGTTCATTCAGATAACACTCATCACGATCGATGAAACAAGTAGCAATTTGCGGCCTGTTAGGAGGCATCTGAGGCCAGGCATGGGGACGGTTGCCAGTGAGGAGTTCGTCAAACAAAGGTTCAAAGCCATTCTGCGTCATTGCCTTAGGAGAGGTAGGGTGCACTTCTCCCGGCATGACACCCTGTTTCAGACATCTAGTGCCTGGATGACCCTCTTTCCAGCAGCGGCCGCACTTAAGCCGGTTGCGGCAGAGAGCCGCCGTGTGACCAATTTTACAGCAACGAAAACAACGGTCATTCCACTCAGGGAATGCGAGCGACGGCGGGAAACGCAGTTTGGTGGGGCTGTGAGGTGAGACGTAGACAACAGCTCTACCTCGTTCTGCACGTGTGGGGGGTGGGGTGGAAGGTTTAGAGGTTGGAGGAGGAAGTAGGGTAGGCAGAGGGGTGTTGGGGGAGTGGTTAGGCAAGGTTGGCCGGGAGGAGACTGCCTGGGCATAGGACTTGAGGTAAGGAATGAAAGGGTTGGCCTTGGATGGAGCGGAGGTGAAGGGTTGTTTCCAGTTATCAGGGTAGCGCCGCCGTCGTTGAACGACCTGCCATTCACCAGTGCTCGCTCCGCCTTGCTTCATCGCTCCGCCTTGACCGATTTCCCGACACTTAGATGAAAGATCAAGATACATTGGCAATTTCACATTCAATGGTGAAGTTTTTTAGTGTCTTTGTATTGAATGACAAATAAAATCTTATCTTAATTCAAATTTGATACATATTTTATCTAAATAATCGAGAACACATCTACAATTTTATTGTTGAAAATTTGAATAATATTTTTCATGATATCATTGGATGCATGCTACAATTATTCTTTGACTTTTTTTGTATAAAATTAAAAGGCTGAAAATTGTTGAAAAATGAAGGTAGCAATATAAATAAAATTTATAACATTTTGATCTCATGCGAAAACAGGCTAAAAAAAATAAAACAATTCAAATGGTTATGATTAGACCTTAAGACTGTTTAAATTTGTCATTTCAAATCGATTCAATACCTTTTACTTACTATTAAGTTCCTGAACTTCTTTAGTGAAATCGATTTCAAATTGTTAATTTTGTCCAACAGATTTAGGCGAAAAAAAAATTAACAATTTAAATTTGTTATTTGAAATCAATTCAGAAACTTTTACTATTAAGTTCCTAAACTTCTTTAGTGAATTTAAGCTATTATTGCAACTTTAAGCTTGTTTACAGTATTTTAATCAGTGTTGTAAATAACAGTATGCAATTGTTGGACGAACAGGGTACTGCTAACAATCGATTAGTCGGGAATAATCGGTCATAATCGAGAATAATCGATCAATTAGTTGGAAAAATCTGTCACAGTTTAATCACCGTCAATAACTAATCGGTCAATTAATAGGTCTAAACAAACATTTTTTACAACACTGATTTTAACTATTAAACATTTAGTCTTACATTCTTAATTAATGGGTATGATTAGACATAAAAGCCCTAAAAAAATACCAATGTGATTAATTAATTTAAACTGTCATCTTTTTCTTTCCTTGCATTTGCAAAGGAATGGCCTTCTTTCTCCCTTTTATAAAATAATGCCTCAACTATCCTACCAACCGCTTACAAGTAAAAGTTTTTCTTTATTTATCCATGCCTTAATAATTTGTCAAGTTAGACCATAAATAAAATTAACTAATACATCATGATAGCTATTTGTTTACTAGAATACAGAGTAATATTTGAATTATTCAATGATAATTCAACAATTCTAACTAACTACACAATTTTTAACAGAATTAAAGACTTAGTCTTTGCACGTATCCAATAAATGATAGATTCTAATTAATCATGCAAATTATTATTATTTTTTTTTATTGAAAGTCTATATACGATTGTATTGATTTAAAAAGTTATAAGTAGCTGTTACATAATATTAGACAACGAGTGTTTTTGAAATTCATATCACCTAAGGTACATCACCGTTGGAGTTTGAATTCTGTCCATTCGTTGTATATGTATAGGCACAAATTTTAAAGAGACCTCTATGTGCATTTCAGACTTGACCATGTTGGTTTGATTGGACGGTCCGGATTCGAACTCAAACGGTGAGGCACCTTAGCAATTATATAATTCTGCAAAATTAACTTGTTCTTCAATTACAAAGCCTTTAAAAAAACCTGCCTATTTAGTTAATACAAAAAGTTACTTCCTGATGACCTGTTTTCCAGCTCAAATCAGTACAGTTTGATGTGAACAAGCGTAATTACTTTCTTCTGCGAGGGAGGTAGGAATGTAAACGGTCAGATACGGATTGGACAGTGGTCTTATCGTATCTGTATCCGTTATAATTTTTTGGATACGGATAGGAATGCAGATAGTCTCGGATACGGATACGGATCAGATATCGGACGGATATGGATATTTTTCATAATTAGCTTGTTGGTTTACAGAACATCTATTATATTGTTAAAATATTAGTTACTAATTATGTCATAGTATTATATTGTTCATCAAAATATATATCTATATGTAATTTAATAAATTATTGGTACAATATACAATTAAATAAATCAATTTGAGAATATATAGCACATTTGTTGTGGTTTAAAAGTGTAAACGGTCGGATACAGATAGTTAAAAGTTTTACTGATTCGAATAATTTAGATAATTTTTTGAATACGAATTCGGATAAAATTGGATAATATTCGATCCGTTTACACCCCTAGAGGGAGGCTTATTAGGGTCAGAAATCTGCCAAGCCACACTCGATTTGAAACCTTAAGGTAAAATGCACAATTTCAAAAGTTAGGCAAAAAGAATTGACTTAAAGATAAAGATGCTCATAAAGATAGGTATTTGTTCTAATTAACCCCAACCCGCCTTGTAAATGCTGGAGAGGACTGTAATGCACCAGCAACAATATTATCCCGGGTAGGATCGGGAACTGGAAAAGAAATTATAGGGTCGTTCGGCAACAAAGGATTAAGAGCTTAAGAAGTGCCAAGGAACTGATATTCGGTTGTCTTAATCCGTGAATTTTGCTAAGGAAGTTAAAGGAAGGGGTATGGGTGCCTTAAAGTCCGGACAGAGAATTAAGATTCGGGCAAAAGGAAGCTAAAGGAGGTGTTCTTAATCCATACTAAAGAACCGGCGTTCGGTAGGATTAAGCGACTAAGAAAGCTAAAGAAAGCGGATTAAGTCTTAAGGAGGCTTAATTCTTTGTTGCCAAATGACTCCCACAAGGAACAAACTATAGACTGCGCTACACCTCGTCTCAACCTAACCTAGATCCACCCATAAAGAAGACTCAAACCGGCCCCCGCTTTGAGCACAGAGAGGCGAGAACCACCGCTTTTTGAGAAGAAGCCATCAACCCAACAACCCAACAAGTTCTTTCAGTTCAACCCGGGGCCTCACCCATCAAACTCTCCTTTCTGCAGCTCGCTCTCGGTGAACCAAAAGCCCGCTCAGAAGTGGATTCGAACCACTGACACAAGGATTTTCAGTCCTTTAGGAAATGTTTAAGTTAATGTATTGTCAATTCAGCACTTAAAAGCTTCATATTTAACATATGCATATTTGTGCAAATATTAATCAAATAAGTATAGGCTTTAATCCTAAATGATATTTCTAGAACGTAGGGCTGCACAAAAAATTCGTAGTTCGTGATTCTATTCGAGTTTGATTCGAAAAAATTCGTAAAGTTCGATTCGAAATAGTTCGAAATTAATTCAAACCAAATTCAAACTAGACCTGATTCGATCGAAATAGGTTCGCAAACTATTCTAGTTCGAATCTCAAAGTAACGTGAACCATTGATTTCCGCTAATAACTTAAATCTTAAAATATAAGGTCGCTCAACCATAAGTCATAACTCGTAAGTTGTAACCCCCATTCTCAATTCTAAAACCCTAAACGACTTTCACCTCTCACTTTCGGCGACGACGATTACTCTTCTTTATCATAAAAAAGTTCGTAAAAGGTTCAAAATTGAGTTCATAAAAAATTCGATTCAAAATTAATTAAAATCAAACTTAGTTTGAAATTAATTCAAACCAAACTCAAACTGAGGTAAGTTTGATTCAGTTCGATTCGTTTGCAGCCCTACTAGAACGTGTTGAAAGTTGTTTATTTTTGCATGTGTTTTGTTCAAAGAATTGATTGTTTGATCTTACATGTGTAATGAAGTTCTATTTTTGTGGTGGAATGTGGATGCATGCATGTATCTCTTAAAATTAAAATATTTATGTGGCTCTTGACAAGAAAAAAAATATTGAGTAAGTCTAATTTAATTAAAAGATGATGATGGGTAGGTAAGATAAAATGTCAATTTTGTGTTGAGAAAGAAACAATAGATTATTTAGTGATAGCATGTAAATTTGTCAAAGATGTATGGTTTTTATGGGACAATGTCTGAAACCAAGTCTGAACTCTGAATTGGTATTGTGGATTATGCTGGTACACTAAGCAGTTCATATATAAAGAGGCATTTTTGTTAGTATTTAGTGCATTTTTTTTTGTGACTATGCAAACATAGGAATGAACTGATCTTTCAAAATACTCATCATATCAAAGCCACAAGAAATAGAATTCTTTTAATTATATCTTTGTTGCGATATGAATTGCATTCCACTGCAAACATGTGCACCTGAAAATCTTCGCATATTGTCTGTTGAGGATCTGATCTGCCAAAAAAAAAAATTATACCATATTAAAAAAAAACATGTTTTGGGGGGATTTCGAAAAATATTCAGATTTCAACATGTTCACGTATTCGAAAAAAAAAAACATGTTTCTTGTGGCTTTGAACAGTTCATATCAAAGCGACTTGACTCATTCTTAGGATTGATTTCAAATGATGAATCTGAACTATTGAAATTCGTTTACTTTACGAGTGATGCATCTACATACAAAATTTTTAAATTAATTTTGTATAGAGTCAAGTGGTCAAAAACATTCAAAAAATAAATGCATGAAAATTAGTTTATGAACCTTTTAATTTTAACTGCTTGACTTTATACTAAATTAATTTGAAAGTCTAAAAATTGAATTAATTTTGTATAGAGTCATGTGGTAAAAAAAACATTCAAAAAATAAATGCATGAAAATTAATTTATGAACCTTCTAATTTCGACCGCTTGACTTTATACTAAATTAATTTGAAAATCTAAATTTTTTGTATCTACAGGCATCACCAGTAAGGTAAATGAGTTTCAACGGTTTGAATTCTTTATTTATAATTAATCTAATAAATTTTAGAATTGAGTTCAAAAAATAATTGGTGAACTTAGAAACACCTTAGTACCACTCGAAAAATTAGTACACTGAGTCACTGACTTCAAGTAACATTTTTATTGTAATAGAATATTACAACCTTTTTTTTCTCTTATTATTATCTCTAGCATGGAACGATGCACTATTTCTGTTATTGATATTTTTAATTTAAAAAATAAATCTATATCGTTCGATTGATATTATAAGTACACTTTAATGCAAATCAATCATTAAGCAAAGCATAAATTCCATCACATAGCGGATCTACCTAAAAATTTAATGAGGGCTATTTTTGTTACGTAAACAAGGCCCAAAAATAGCATGTGGGTTGCTTGGAGTAAGATCCTCTGAAGTAAATCAAATTTTAAATTTGAATCTAGACCGTTAATTTGATGAACCTGTTCAGGTACCGTACTCAATAAAATGAGCTAAGATGAATTTTCAATAGAGCGATTGGAATTCGGTGCCTATGTAGATACTAGTCTCATACCCGTGCGTTGCAACGGTGACATATTATAAGAAACAAATATATCAATGAAAATAATAATTATCTAAAAATTAAAATACATGTTAATAGAAAATTTATATGATTCTGTATTTTTAATTAACTTTAATCGTGATCTCTGATAACAATTTGATGATGTGATGATTTTTTATTTTTAAGTATCAATGATATCAAATAATAGCTCGATTCGAATCTAATATCAAATATCATACAACAATTCAATATCAACATATAATATGATATCAAAAAACATAAATAAAAAATGTTATCGTGTGTATGTATAGGACACACACACACACACGTTATAAGAAAAATATATATTCACACACACATTCCAATTTATACTCTTCTTTGTTTCCAATTTAGAACACACACACAAACACATTGATATATTATATATTGGAAATATATTCTAAATTTCCACACCAATATGTATAGAAACAAAGAAAGAGAAATAAGGAAATAAAAAAAATAATTTTCATTGTGATCCATATAGAAACGAAGAAGTAAGGAAACAATAAATAAGAAAATAGAAGGTGGAGTCTTCTCAATTGAAGATGAGAAATATGGAAACCAAAAAAAATAAGGAAACGGATAAATATATCGCTAAATTTCAGAATTTATTCAATTTTAATTGTAACGTATCGTGTGGCAACATATGTGGTGGGTATATTTTTAACTAAATTTAGATTTCTATACATAAAACAGATGCATTTAATCAAAAGAAGACAAAATATGTAATTAGAGAGCTGATCGGACACCCAACGTGCTTAATAATAGAATAGAGATAGACAGTATGTTCTGAGATTCATGTCAAGTTAAAACTAACGATTCAGATCTAATTGTATTGAGTAAGATATTGCACTGAAACCACCAAAGCCCCCGAGTCCGGATCCCCTAAAGTAACTCAATTTTTGAGTTTTGGATCAGGTCCATCTAATTTGAATCCGTTGCTCGGAATCGTCTCACAATTCGAATCTGTCGCTCGAAATGTGTGTGCTCATTGCAGATAGTTCCAATCTAAAACTCAAAAATTAAGTTATGAATCTGAATTCATCCCAAACCCCCACACCCACCCACACACTAACACACACCCGACCAATCCCACTTGACTTGAGAGAGGTTTTCTGCACACCACTTTCCTTTCAATTTTCTTTGGCTGCTTGCTGTTCAATATCTCATTTGTCAGATCAGATCCCTGTTTTTGGTCGGCTGTCATATATTGTCTGAGACTTCCACAAAATAGAATCATCTCATGATTTGAATTTTTGGGGGATTATTTAATTACATTTTGTTGTTTTAACTATGGATAAAAGATTATTAAATAGTTGGATGGCTTTGTTGGAATTTCGGATAAGTTATAATACAATAATTCTGACCAATTTATGATTTGTTCACTATCCGAAAGTCATAATTCATGTATAAAACTAATTTCAAGATTCAAATAGAGTTTACCACTAGACGCGCAGTGGAGAATTTGAGTTCTAGCAGCAAACTTCTTCTCTTTTCGATCTCGCGTCGGATCTACACAACAGCACAACAGCCACGTCTCTACCAGTATCCACATGAACAAGTCGAAAACCAACAGTCAATCAGTATGCTAGTACCAATTTGAAAGACACATCTTTTTCTCTTCCTTTCTCTCTTACATTTTCTTAAGTGTAATAAATAGAATTTCTGAAACAACACCAAAAATGAACTCTGTATGTTTATTTATAATACTATGCATCTGTTCAATTCGCACCATTTTATTGCACCTAATCAGAAAACCTTATCTGATCTGATCAGATCAAATTAGATGAGAATAGAAATTTGGCCAGCCCAATAAAACTTGATCCATATTAACTATTAATATGACCCAAAATATTTTGACATATTAGTACATTTCTAACCATCTTCCACTTCCAACTTTACTAAAAAAGACTATGGACAAAAGTTTTATTTTTTTCGGTTATTTGATTTTTTTTCAGAAGTAGTATGTTGTATTTTTTTTTTTAAATCGAAACAATCCACTAAAGTCCTGTTTTGTTTATTTAACCATTTAATTCATGATTATTAGAAGGAAATATATTTTGCGTGTATGTTATTTAATTAACATTTAAATTATTGCAACATTGCATGTAATTGTAGTTGTTGCACGCATCCGAATACCCTTGTTATTATAACAAAAGATTTCTTCCATTTGAATTTCGAATTCATGACCTTTTACATAAAAAAAATTTTCATTTAAATTTTGAATTCATGACCTTTCACATCAAGATGAAAAACTGATTCTTTATTATACGAGCTTTTGTATACAACTCTAAATTTTTAAAAGAAAAAAAAAACGTTCTCAAATATTATGAACTCTCTATGAACAAATTACCTAAAATGACAACTTAAATAGTTACTCACAGGTGATTCTATCAATTTAACCAACATAAAACGGCAAGTTAAAAGAAATGTAGGTTAAGCTTCAAAATTTTACTAATATGGATATCAGAAGTGTCGAACGGCACAATGTGAAAACAAAAAGAGAAAAGATTATTAAAAATGCAAAAGGGGAGAATTTCTTCTATATATTTGACGAAAGTCAAAATAGTCAATATTTTTATCCTCTCAAAAATTTATTATTGTCTAACAAATATCTTTTCTTCTTACATAATACAAATAGAATACAAATATGTTATTGAGTAAAACAATAACAAATTACTAGTAATCAGTGTTACTCTCACTATAGTTAGAGAAGGAAATTTGTCACGTTGTGATCAGTCATGTCACAGAACGTCACATGACATGACGTGTGTCGATCACGTGATATGATTTGCGTGTCGCGTAACGTGACCATTTGTGTGATGTAACCGCATTCGAACGAAAATTACACGTCATGTCACAGTGTGAAACATAGAGTATCTAGGTCTTTATAGTTAATTTTTAGTTTTTTTTTGTACCCATAAAGTATCTAGGTCTCTTTTTTAGTATAGATTAAGTGATACTGACATTACTGTAGTACTGATTTTTAGTTTCTCTAGTTTAGTCTAATGAATGTTTGTAATTTGAATTTTTAAAGTAACGTCAAATGATGTCCAACGGTCTTTTCTTAAAATAAAAATTGCAACATTATTTACTTATTTTAGAATTTTTCTATTTTTTATATTATTTTTCTGAATTTTCAACAATTTAAATTATAATATAAAAAAAAGTTTGATGTGACTAATTTACGTCACATCATGTCACGTCACGTGTGGTCATGTCAAGTGTGATCGAGGCGTGACCACACGTAACGTGACTATTCGCATGACGTGACCGTCTGTCACTATTTTGGTCACGTTATGTCACGTCACGTGAGAAAAAAATTAGTCACGTCACGTCACGTGATCAAATCACGACGTATTTATTACGTCACGTCACTGCATGTTACATATTTTCTTCTCTAACTATAGTCTATATCGATCAATATGTAAATATAATTCTATCATTTTGAACATTTGTACAGCTGAATGGGATGATATTCATATTACCCTTATGAATAAGTAGAACATGACATGATCAATTAGACTCGACGGTTCAGTGCTAATAGAAGGTATAAAAAAGAAAAACTTAATCTTATACGTAATCCAAACCGACTTGCGATTTCATTTTTTATCTCCATTATTATAAGAGAACTGATACCTTTAGTTTCCCGCTGTTTTAGATGCATGATGTATTTTCGTTTTTTAGCCATTAATAAAAACACCTGTACAAATTGACAGTCGCTGTCAGTATTTTAAAAAAAGAGAGAGAGAATTTTTTGTTCTTATCTGACTTTACTCATATATGAAGATTCTCCAGCACCTTTCTCTCCATAATATAAAACATATTTGTCACTATTGTTTCTGTGTGGATGTTAAATCAAATTCCAATAAAAACTGAGTTGGAAATTATGAAGTGTGTGTGGTGTGGAGTGCATGTTAAATCAAATTTGTCACTATTATTTCTTGTGTGGATATTAAATCAAATTCCAATAAAACATATTTGTCACTGCTGTTTTATGTGTGGATATTAAATCAAATTCTAATAAAAACTTGGTTAAAAATTATGAAATGTATGTGATGCGGAATGCATGTAGATTGTGGTAAAGGATGATATATTATGTGATGCTGATAATACTAATGATAGAAGTTTGTGTCTTTTTATTTTTATGAATATTGGCATTTAATTTTGTTAGAACTTAGAACACGTCTAAAGAATATTAGATTGCTTAAATTATTATAGTCATTCTAAAGATATGAGAATCTGTTGTTGTTCTGATCCAACCATTCAAAATTGTCCATGCACGAATCTCAACGAATAAAACTTTTCATGCGCGAATCTCAATAAAGATCAACGGTTTGAATCGGAATAACAGGTTTCTGTTATTCCTTTGAAATAACAGCATTTTTTTTCTTTTCAAATTTTTTGTATTTATTGAGCTTCATAACAATATTGTGTTAATTGGTTCCCAAAGCTTATGGTTATGTGCAATACAGAGGGCGTTAGATGTTGTCATGATTTTTTTTTTATATAAATATAATCAAATTTAAATATTTCAACGAAACGAGCATACTGAATTTGGTTTTTATGAAAAACAGCTCCACCAATTCTGATCAGTTGAGGCAGTTTACTATCCATAAAGTAAGTATGATGGAGCAAAAAAGTTGCTGCCTCCACTGATCCTGTGAATCGATGGAACTGTTTTTCATAACAATTAAATCCAACATGTTTGTTTCGTTGAAATAGTTAAATTTGATTCTATTTTAAATAAAAAAAAACTATGTTGTCATTATCACATTATTTATGCTCATGTTTGTGCAGTAGTGCTTTTAGGCTAGTTCTCCATTTGGGCAGACATGATTAGGTGGTGGGAACTGAAAAGAACTCTCATTACAAAGGACTTATAAATCATGAAAAGGATTCATAAGTTCTTTTATGTTTTAGGAAAATTTCATGTATATCCTTCAAAAATCTCAAAATTTAGTATTTCTTCCTCTAAAATTCATAATATCATATTTACCCTTCTAAACTTTAAAACTCGTATGTTTACCCAATTTATTATATTTTCAACTAAAAGTTATTTTAAATTTATAGAGTTCTCATTTTATCTTTTATTAAAAAATAAAAATACATAGTCCGTATAAGAAAAATGCTCGATCTTCTAATTGATTGTTTTCCAAAGACAGAGATTTTATTTCTCTACTAGTGAGTACTGACACATACATGGTGGTATTTAGACATACGCGTGTGTGTGTCACAACTCACAAGTAAGAAAATTAACTATTTATCCTCATAACCGATGAATTAGAAGACTGAATATTTCTATTAATACATATTTTTTTATTTTATAATAAAGAGCAAATTGGATATTTATAAATAAAAATGGGTTTTAATAGAAAAATCAATAAAATGGATAAGTTTATAAGTTTTGAAAATATAGAAGTATAAATATGATATTATGAATTTTAGAGGAAGAAATACATAATTTCAAAGTTTTAAAGTAACATGAAATTTTCAGTTTGAGGGAGAAATGTATTGGTGCCTTGTTGATATGACATGTCACCTAAGAAGGGTATACATTTTAACAGATCAGATTTTAATTCATAGTAGGGCTGTAAATGAGTCAAGTTTGAGCGAGTTACCCCCAACTCGAACTCGGCTCGTTTAATAAACAAGCGAGCCAACTCGAGTTGAGATGATAATAATGAGTTGTAGAGCCAACTCGAACTCAGCTCGTTATCAACTCGACTTGGCTCATAACTCGTCTAACCAGTGATGGTATTACAATATAAGTTCAAACTCAGCTCGTTATCAACTCGAGTTGACTCACAGTTTGTTTGTAACTCGTTTAACCCATGATAGTATTACAATACAAGTTCAAACATATTTTACACGAATCTCAAAGCACAAATAACAGTCTAGAGATTCGGGTTTGATTATTTTGAGATTTATTATGACCAATACTATGTAACTTTATGTAACTCGAGTTATAAATGAGCGAGTTGGGGACAACTCAAACTCAGCTCATTTATTAAACGAGTTGGCCAACTCGAGTTGTAAATGAGCTGAGTTGTAAATGAGCCGAGTTAAACGAGCTGTAAATGAGCGAGTTATGAGTTCGAATTTTTTTGCCCAGCCCTAATTCATACACGGCAGGAATCATATACTATTCTGTCAGAATATGTACCCACCTAAGAATATGATGTGAATTTTGGCATCTGAGGCTAATGACAGTACTATTCTTGATGTGAACACTTCCGGATTTAACACAACCACGCATCTAAAATTCCAGTTAATAAGGTTTATAAAAAATAAATTTGTGATGAGTAAAAGATTCCCTTAATTTGATCGGAATGAAATTTGTCTGGTATCCAATCTAATTTATTTACTCCGCATTAAAATTCATGCAGACGGATTGAAATTTTGCACTAATTTCAACCGTTCCATAAATCTAAATCGTCATCACAAATTTCAACATATATAAATGGAATGACTTAGATTGAATATAAGTCGAATTTCAATCCAACAAAAACTTGGTTTTCTTTTTCTTTTTTACATATACAAAGTAAGGGCTGGTCCTGCTGTCATCCAGTTGCATATTATGTAGGAACTTAAGTGCGTCTATTATTCGTGCATTTGCTAAGGCAAAAAAATAATTAAATATTGGTACGGGTTGCGTCTTACGCTCATCGGACTTAAATTTGAGTATGATGAGTTCCACCACCGTCCAATCTGTTTTAAGCTCCGTACGTCTTATTTCAATATCCACATGTGTTCGTTTCATAATTCATGTTGATTTAGTACTTACGAATCTTAAAGCGGATCAGATAGTAAAAGAACATCCATTGAACTCAAATAGGCGTCAGACGCAAATTTGTGCCAAAATATATTTGCATAGAGTGGTAAACTAAATAAACTAATACAATTCAAATCGTTGGATCACATTCTCAACACAGCTTTGAGATTCAAGCCGAATGAGTCAGATTGTTATAGGTATATACCGAATTGATCTGAATTCTGATCGAACAATTTAGTGCTAAACTCAAATGGTGTGTTAATGCAGAGGATGTGGACTCGTACCTTCTTCCCCTACAGTGATGATGAATATTTGCAAAAGATTCGTAAGCTAAATTTGTCATTGGATCCAAATCCAACGAGGCAACAACAATGGTGAAAAGATAGGATATAAATGCATTATTGATGTTACGGTACAAACATAAATAACTACAACAAGAATTTCAAACGATAAATTTGAACAGTTGAATTTGATATAATAATCTAATTTTCCATGTTTCTACCATATGTACCCATCCATGTGGATTCATCTTTCAAGCATTTGTATTGTCAAGGTACCAAAGAGGAAACTCAAAATGATTTCTTGTGCAGAGTGCATGGAATGTAATATAAATAATTTTTAGTAGCTGAAACTTTTGTTAAATTTTAGATGTAATATGCGCTATCATACACGGAAATTTCAGGATACAGACAAAAATTAAAAAAAATTGTAACTAATTAAGATATAAAAAGAAATAAAAATGAGAAGTGAACGTGCAGATTTTACATTGGCAGAGTAATAGAAGTTCTCGTTAAGTCTGTTTAAAGCAAATACCTAATTTTCTAATTAATTTACCAGGCTTTAATTTGTCAATTTCATTGATTGTTCTATATTGTTTTGGATAAATGATTTCATCATATTACTAATTTTGTGTTGTTTGAGACTATAAATTCATATTATCAGAAATGGACGGCTCCAGTCTTAACATGGAATTTCCAAAAATGTCATTATTTTTATCCCTGAATTAACGGCTGTTACTCTTCATTGCGTGTCTCCTTCTCCCAATATGAACCAAAATAAACCTCAACCTTAACTAATGGGCAATTAAATCCCCCAGAAATAAAAAATAAAAGTTTAACAGTTGCACAGTTTTGATTCTGTTTATTTTAATCATTGCACAAACCCAATTTCACCTCCAATGGAGAATTCAGAATCAAAAGAATATGTAGAGATACCCCTTGGTGATGCCTCTCGACCGAGGGCCAGCCGCGTTGGAAGCCTGTTGGCCGCGCAAAAGTTTGTAAAAACATTGACAAAGAAATTATCAACCAAGGAAGGGTTAAAGACGGCCGGGCAAATGATCAAGATGAAAGGGAAGCAATGGGGTGCTCGGTCGGGCTTGAAGGGGCTGCGGTTTATAAATAAGGCTTCTAATGGGAAGGACGGATGGAAGGCAGTCGAGAAACGGTTCGATGAGTTGGCAGTGAATGGCCTTCTACAAAAGGAGAGCTTTAGCAAATGCATTGGTAAGGATGTAATGCGGTAAAGATTTTAACAGAGCAATTTGGCTTCATGTAGCATTGTTTTGATTCTATAGTCCATGTGTTGCATGAAGCCAAAATTGCTCTGTTAAAATCTTTGCCCGATGTGATGTAATGATCAGATAATTTTAGCTCAAACAAGTTGTTCAGGTTTGACCAATCCTTAATTTGGTTTGTTTTATCTTTCACAAAGGCATGAGTGAATCGAAAGATTTTGCCGGCGAGCTGTTTGTTGCGCTTGCCAGACGCCGAAATATAAATCCACAAAATGGAGTCACAAAGGATGAATTGAAATTGTTTTGGGAGGAAATGACTGATCAAAACTTCGATTCCCGCCTGAGAATCTTCTTTGACATGTAATAATTTCCTCTAATATTAGAATGAAAAATTGAAAAATGTATATTAAGTCAGTACTGATATAATTTTAGATTCAAGCATTGTCTTTTCTTCATTTAATCACCAAAAAGAAAAAAGTAACTTTTATAATTTGTAGGTGTGACAAGAATGGCGATGGAAAGCTCAGCGAAGATGAGGTGGCAGAGGTATTATGAGATGAAATTGTTACAATTTTTTCTTTCTTTTTTCAAAAAAAAAAGAAGAAGAAGAAGAAGAATCATGCAAACTTGAAGTGAGAAGTCTTAAGTGTATGTATTGGCATCCAAAATTATTAAAGATAAAGAGCTTAATTATAATGAAAATATTCTGAAGTGGTGTATAATTTCCATAATTTCATTGGTTTCTTTCTGGTAGATTATTGTATTGAGTGCCTCGGAGAACAAGCTCGGTAAGCTGAAAGCAAACGCCAGCACATATGCATCTTTAATCATGGAAGAACTTGATCCCGATCATAATGGCTATATCGAGGTATAATTTCTGATACTTTAATGATTGTTTAAACTGTTCTTCATTGTTTAAGTCAGTAGGTTAACCTATTGTCCCTTTTATCTATGTAGATTTGGCAGCTTGAAACACTACTCCAAGGGATGGTGAGCGCACCAAACCCTGAAGATATGATGAAGAAAACAAACAGCCTTGCGAGAACTATGATCCCGAAACGTTACCGGAGCCCCTTTTTTCGCTTCATGAGCAAGACTTCTGATTTCATGCATGAGAATTGGAAGCGCATATGGCTCCTCTCCCTCTGGATCACAGTAAATTTAGTGCTATTTGTTTGGAAATTCCACCAGTACAAAAATACCAATGCTTTTCTAGTCATGGGTTATTGCTTGTGTATCGCAAAGGGAGCGGCCGAGACCCTAAAACTGAACATGGCTCTTATTTTGATACCAGTTTGTAGAAACACGCTCACGAGACTGAGATCTACGGTTTTGAGTAGCATCATCCCTTTTGATGATAACATAAACTTTCACAAGATCATCGCATTGGCAATCACAATCGCGACATTTCTCCATACTATTATGCACGTCTCGTGTGATTTTCCAAGACTCATAATTTGTCCGAGAGAAAAATTCGATCTGATGCTTGGACCAAATTTCGACTATAAACAACCGACCGTAGTTAGTCTCCTAATAAGCACACCAGGTTGGACTGGTGTTTTAATGGTTATTATAATGACATTTTCATTTACACTTGCAACACATTCCTTTAGAAGGAGAGCGGTTAAGTTGTCCACACCTTATCGGCACTTGGCCGGATTCAATGCCTTTTGGTATGCTCACCACTTGCTCGTGCTCGTGTACATCATGCTTGTCATTCATTCCTTCTTTATCTTCCTCACCAAAGAGTGGTACAAGAAGACGGTACATCTCAATTGTCACTTTAAATTCCAATTTTTGAAGATGTAATTCTTTTTGTTGTATCATTTTTGTACCTATTTTTATTTCTGTTCAGACATGGATGTACCTCATGGTACCAGTGCTTTTCTATGCATGCGAAAGAGTGCTCAGGAAATTTCGCGAGAGCCACTTTGATGTCAGCATCCTAAAGGTAAATAATCTTCAGAAGTCCGATATCTATGCCTAGTGTGATTTATACAGGGGTCGTATTAGAGAGTTACTAAATTTACCTTGTGTGCTTTGTAGGCAGCCATATATCCAGGGAATGTGCTATCAATACAAATGAAGAAGCCCCCAGGATTCAAATACAAGAGCGGAATGTACCTTTTTGTAAAATGCCCAGACGTTTCGCCTTTCGAATGGTAATTAACTAAAATCTAACAATTTCAACATTTGAAAAAACATGACTAAAATCTGACGATAACTCAGTAGTTATTTTTTTTCCTTATAGGCATCCATTCTCTATTACTTCAGCACCAGGAAATAGTTACTTGAGTGTGCATATACGCACTTTAGGTGACTGGACCTCCGAACTTCGGAATATTTTTGGAAAGGTTACTTTAAATCTGAGATAAGCATAGCTTTTAAACCGAGTTCTCCAAAAGTTGATGCAACACGTCACAGACTCAAATTTTACAGACAAAAGACTTTTTATTTTTCAATGCAGGCTTGTCAGGCTCAGGTTGAATCGAAGAAGGCAAATCTTAACCGACTTGATACAACAGTCATTGCAGACATTGAGATCACACAAACTACAATGTAATACAAAACATCATGTAAACCATCAGAAGTTCCTTAAACAGTTGGTTATATTTAAATGAATGGTTTTGTTAATTAGATTTCCCAAAATATTCATTGATGGTCCATATGGTGCACCGGCGCAAAATTACAAGAAGTACGACATCCTTCTGCTAATTGGACTTGGAATTGGCGCAACCCCTATGATCAGCATATTAAAAGATCTCCTTAACAATATAAAAGCAATCAAGGTCATATATACTATATATTTCACCTTCACTAAGGATTCATTAATAAATAATAGTAACAGTAACATGTAGAAAGTGTATATTGAATTGTAAACAGGAACTTCAAGACCTCCATTGCTCCAAGGATGGTGATGTGGCATGTTCAAAGGGACCCCAGAGAGCATATTTTTACTGGGTGACAAGAGAACAAGGTTCGTTCGAGTGGTTCAAGGGGGTCATGAACGATGTCGCGGAGAGCGACCATGATGTACTGCCTCTTATTATGCTTCTCTTATATTTATCTAATTATTATTTGACTGAGGCTACAGTACTATGCAAAGCGCACTTTAGTCCATACTATGCCTTCATATCTTCGTTTTCAAAGTCTAAATGGTTGATCAGAACCATTCAATATGATCGCTATATGAAAATATACTTATCAACTAAATTTTACATTTTATAAAAAATAATTTACGGCTTAGATCAAGTAATTTTGTACATTCTAATAAAATAGTAAAAAAAATCTGAAAAATGTAAAATTTAGTCAGCAAGTATATTTTCACACGGAGATCAAATTTAGTAGTTCCTACCAACTATTTGGATTTTGAAAAAAGAGATATGGAGCCATAGTACAAACCGATGTGCGCTATGCATAGTACCGTAGCCTCACCTTATTCTTTTTCGCATAATCATATCAAGTATTTATATATGTTTTTTTTTTAATTTAGAACGTTATAGAAATGCACAATTACCTCACAAGTGTGTATGAAGAAGGTGACGCACGGTCGGCCCTGATAGCAATGGTCCAATCACTTCAACATGCCAAAGATGGTGTTGATATAGTCTCTGGCAGCCGGGTACAATTTTCTCATTCAGAATATCTTTCTAAAAAAATTCAGTTTCAATGTATGTTAATTGGATTCCAACATTTGTAGATTCGAACCCACTTTGCAAGACCGAACTGGAGAAAGGTCTTCACTGAGCTCTCCGATGCTCACAAGAATTCCCGCATAGGTTAGTAATACTATACAGTTGGATTTTAAATTTAAATGTTTTACCATAATTCTCGTTACATTTAGTTTTTTACTTGTAAAAATTTATGTAGGTGTATTTTATTGCGGGTCTCCGACACTGACAAAGATGCTAAGAGACCTGTCGAAAGAGTTTAGTCATACTACAAACACGCGCTTCCATTTCCACAAAGAGAATTTCTAAATGCACCATTTTTTTCTGTTTCTCCTTTTAGACATAATTGGGGCATGAAAGCAACCAGTTCACATTAACTTTTCTAGGATTTAAACAAGATCAGCAGCAGAGGTCTATGTGTACATAGTAGCATTTAAAAAAAGAGAGTGTAGGACATACTGAGAAGTAGTTGTCTTTCTTTTTCATTTTCCCTTGTAGTATGATGTAGATAGCCTACCTTTATTTGTTAAAAATATTGTAGATCTACAAATTAACAGTACTGCAATCAAACCTTATGCATCTGTTAACCCTTAAAAATGAATGTAATCTTTTACTGTCAAAGCTAGTCACCCAGACTATCATTCTAGACACATTGAAAATTTTATCTTTTGTTTGCTTAATTTTTTTTCTTGAAAATTTCTCCTTCCATTTGTCAAAAAATTACTCCAGACAAAAATAAGAGAATTTTCAATATGAAAAAAGGAAATAACTGAAGGAAACTTAGAACCAGTTTATATAAAAACTATTCATTAGTTTGGTCATATATTTACTGATCTATTTTTCGGACTTCTTATGAACCCAAGTTATTTTTTTGGAATCAGGGGTTAAGCCACCTAAATATATTAATTCGTATGTTGCATTTCCTCTTGTGTATTGCGCACAAGAAGGCAACAAATGTGAACTAAGTGCCAGTAAAGCGCTATACAAACGTGAACTATGGAAATGAATTTTTTTGTGATATGAAACAAATAAAAAAAAATAACTGTAAAGAACTGCTCCTATATCAGAAATCAAAATACTAAAATATGGAGAGGGAAAAAAAAACGTTGTTCTCTGTTTTACTGATATTGGGCATTAATTTTGGATTGCTTTGCTCAACACTTACCTATATGACCAGATGTAGAGCCACTAGAATAGACATGCCACACATGTAGGAAAGCGAGGCCGAGAACAAAAGGGTTTCAGACGTCTGGTTCAAATCATGTACAGAAAATTCAGAAAACAGTAACACTCAATTCCAAATGTCACAATAATACAATTTATTTGACCCTAGTTTATAGTTTATAATACGGTTTACGCAGCCGTATACATCCGCTACAAAATAGTTCCCCAGTATAATTACTATTTCCAATCACTAATTTGTCAAATCACCCCCCACCCCACCCCCGGTGGAACGACTTACCTCATATATTGCCACACGGTTTTGGCACAGAAGAACTTTCTTTTGGAATATCATGGTAAACGACTCAATCTTTTTTTAGCCATGCAAGTTAGCTTGTAACAAGCAATTTTATTTTAACACAAGTCAAACAACTAATTTCCAGTAATCAAGCTGTATTTGCTCAGCAACATTTGACGAGGTAGAGGTACAGGTGTTTAATTGGTCAAATTCTGTTTTACTGAACAAATTAAGTGGGTTCACGATTAATTAAACTCACCTTTTGCATAAGTATATTGCAATTTAGTTCATTTTTATCTTTTAATAAATCAAGGATAAGACAATCATATAGCTGATTTTAATCCATGCATACAATAATTCATATAACCAAACACAGAATATAATACTAACTTAATAAATTAAGAATAATCATCCTACAATAATAATTCTTGTATCAAAAAAGATTATTCTATAATTTAGATCCAGTTTTTGTTTTTTTTTTTGTCCAATTGAAAATTACACCAGCTTAAGTATATGCTTGCTTCACAGCCAGAAGCTAGTATGTAACTTTATAAAAATGGGAAAATGCTGTGAATCTTTCATCAAAAAATAAAAATTAATCTTAATTTTTTGCGCGTCTTTCAACCGTTAAACCCCATGCTGTCATATACTATTCTTGGGTGTACAGAACCAACACATATAGTTTGAACGATTTGAAACAAAACCATTGAGCTCTCTCTACTTTTATTGGAGGTCTTGTTCAATCAGTTATTTCTCCCCCTCTCCTGGAGGGCTTCTTTGCCAAAAGGATTCATTAATTGAATCTGATACATTGGCAAAGAAGCTTATAATCAGAGGTAAGTTAGCAAATTTTCAAGTTATTATATTTTACAATTTCATATTATGTGTTGTTGTTCATCCACTCAAATTTTGTTCTTTGAAGAAAATTAACAAAAAAATTTACTAATTACAAGGAAAGAATCATGAATAAAAAATAGAAAAAGCACTCCTAGATATTTTGAATAATTCTTTAGATAATTTATTTAGTTTTTTTATTTAATAATCACAATTCAGCAGAGCTCGTCAAAAATTGTGAGTCTCATACCTAAACTCAGAGAGAATGGCTCTAAGCAAACAAGCGAAGTTCATCCTAAACCTCATGTTTTCTGGCATTCTCTCCTTTGTTCTCGGAATTTCCGCAGAACTGAAGAAGGTCAGTAACTTAGTGCATATGATATTATTGTCAAATGATTTTCCCTTTTCTGAGGTAGATACATATACCCGATACTTTTAGCGACATGAAATGAACATGGGTGTAAATGAGCATTGTTTCTTTAAATGCTTTTGTTATCAACCATGCACATTGAAATTATTTGTACTAAGTTAAAATTATCTGCAATATTAAAATGTAGCCTAAATCTGGGACTCCAATCCAAGCAGCAGGAGTGATCATCTGCAGCTTCCCAGAAGATCCGACAATTCAGCTCGGTTTCCTATCAATTCTGGCAGCAATTAGTACTTCACTACTTGGCGCAAGCTCCGTGCTTTCCGCTAAAGATATCCCGAGAAAGGCTCTCTTTGGATACAGACTTCTCTACATCTTCTTTCATCTCACTATGTAAGTTTTCGGCAAGTTGATAAAGTTGTTCGAGTTGTAATCATGAGCATATATTGCATTAAAGGAGTACATGAGTACACAACATTATCTTCCTCCTTTTTTTCATACTTTTTATCCGAGTTCGTGTCTGTTTGGTGCTTCTGAATTCAATGAACTTGAATAATGGTTCTGTTAAATAAGTAAAAACCAAAAATAGTGGAAGAAACTTGCTTGTGCCAAATTGGACCTCGTCTCGTGTTGTATAACACAAAAAAGGGAATATATATACCTACGGACATGTTTTCTGACATGAATTGCGGTTCTGGTATGCAGTGGAGTGGCCCTTTCTGGTGTGGGCATGATGTTATGGGTGACAGTGACAGAGCTTCTTCACCAATTGAGGAGTGTGCACCATGACTTGGACTACACCTGCCCGACTGCCAAGACGGGTCTGTTTGGTGGCGCTGCATTCCTAACCCTCGATGCCATGCTCTTGTGGATTGTCACCATGATGCTCGTATCGAATGTCAGAGAAGATCTACATCGCCCGGATGAGGACGAAACTGAAGCCCTCCGAGACAACAATGTAGATGCTGGTTACTTGATGTAAATTAGGGGAGGTTGCAGAGTAGTGGGAAATCACCATTTAGATCACTACTTTGTTAATATGTACAGAATGTTTGATTATTGCCTTACCTTTGTTTATGCTCATAGGAGTAATGTTTTGATTTTGAAAAAAAAAAAAAAAAAAAAAAAAAATTGGCCTGATAATTGTTTGAAACTTGTCATACAGTTTTGATCAAGTCAAAATATATTTTGACGGCTGTCAATAACTGTTTTGGCCTTTCAAACTCGTTGTCTAACCCTCTTAAATTGGATTATTAAATTATTATTCAATGTGTACCTGAGTATAACAGCAATGTACACTTAACTATTACGTCTAATTGGGATTGTTTAGAGAATGAAAGATTGGGAGCTATATATAATATTCCTTTCAACAATCATAAAAAAATGCTGCACGGCTACAGGTATCGTACTTGATACGATATGGATACGATGATACGGCATTTTAAAAAACCTAAAGATACAATACGCCTTACAGGTATGTAAATTTTTAATAATTTATCATTTTTTTGTAAAGAATGGATAGAACAGTTTTTACTTAATAAGTGAAAGTGGAAATTAAAATTTCTATATATTTCTCAATTAAAAATTATGTACAAATATATAGAGAAAAGAAAATTCTAAAACAAAAAAGATATGAATTACAGCTATCATCTAATCACAGCTCTAATTACTATAATTTCTTTCCTTTAACACTCTTCCACAAGTTGGAGCATATACATTTAACATGCTCAACTTGTTACATATACTATCAATGTGTGCTTTTCAAAGTGGCTTAGTTAGAATATCTGTGAGCTGAAGATCTGTTCAAACATGAATCAGTTGGATGCATGGAAGGTGCGAAGTTGTGCCTATGACAAAATCCCAAACAAGGTGACAATCTACCTTGTGTTTGGTCCGCTCATAAAAGACCTAATTCTTGGCAATATGCATTGTTTCTTGGTTATCGCAGTGTAGTGTTATCAAATCATCGTGGTGAACAACCTAGTCAGTTGAGCAAACGCTTCGTCCACACTAGCTCACAAGAAGTGTTTGTCATTGCGCAGTATTCTGGACTGGATCGAGCCACAACAGTCTGTTTCTTACTCTTCCAGAAAACAAGGTTCCCACCAAAGAAGACCAACTCCAGTGGTGAACCTCTGATTGGTAGGATAGTGTTGAAAATAAAGAAGAATATCAAGAAGATTGATCTCAGACACTCATCATAGATCAAAGGGTCAAGAATAGACAAAATAAGAAATAAACTTTTATAGAAATAAAGTAAACGGTAACGTGTACCGTATTGACATAAGTAGCAAAATAGTACAAACGGTAACTTAGATAGATTTTTTGTATAAATAGATGTAGGAACTCTTGTATAAATCAGAACCATATATTCAATATATATTATTCTCCTCAGAAATCATAAAAATCAACATGGTATCAGAGCCTTAGGCTTGATTCTGATAATATCCGATAATCCCCAATATTCTGATAATAATCCGATAATCCCTCAATCATACTCATTAGCAGAAAATTCTTCACAAGCAGTGCAAAATGGATCAATGGGGGCAGCAATCCTACGAGGCTACCAACCCATCGAAACTCACTTCGCAATTGCTAAATGGTACGAATTATATATCATGGGCCAAATCAGTCTCTATTACCCTTAGTGGTAGGGACAAAATTGATTTCATCACAGGAGATAAGGCAAAACCAAAACCGTTAGACCCAAAAAAACCAACTGAGGCCGAAAAACTAACAATCTGAAAATGGCAAAAAGAAGATCATACTGTTATGTCTCTGTTATATGGGTCCATGGAGCAACAAGTCATTGACTTGTTTCTCCAAGATTGTGACACATCTCAAGAACTGTGGGAAGAAATTCGAGCCTTTTACGGGCAACAAAAAAATCACTCCCACGTTTACCGACTCCATCTGGAAATCCAACAAGAAAAGAAGGGAATCAGAACCCATATGGAATACCTAGCCTCTCTCAAAAAGAAATACGATGAACTCAACGTTTATCGACCATTCACAACAAACGCAAAAGAACTCAAAAAACGAAAAGAAGAGGATCAAATCTTCTCATACCTTACCGGCCTTGATTCAAGCTACGAGGTCATTCGGTCACAGATTATTCGAGCACCCGAGCTCCCTACCTTCTCCGAGGTAGTCAACCAGATACAACGCGAGGATTCACTTCGGGAGGCTATGGGCGGTCCACAAGTCAGCCACGATGAGGGACACGAATCCCATGGCCATGCCGTGAAGTTTCCCCAAAATCACTGAAACCCTAGCTCTCAAAATCACCAAAATTGGCCACAGTCGAGAGGGGAGAAGTGCTCTCATTGCAAGAAAGAGGGTCACAAGGCCGAGAGGTGTTACTTTCTTCATCCAAACCTCCGGCCGAAATGGTGGATTGAGGCCGATTCAAAGTGAGGCGGAGGAGGAAGCTGGAACGAAGAAAAAAAGAAAGGAAAAGAAGGGCTCATGCTTGGAGGCTTCTCTGTCTCAACCAAAGAGCCTCTTTTAACTCAACCAACTGAGTCAAGTGAACCGGGTTCAATCAACCAAGGAGCTGGCGGGTCAAGCGGGTCAGGGGATCAAATACAACAGATCCTTCAGCAATTATCCGTGTTGCTCGCTCAAAAATCTGATAGCTCATGTGGTATTGTATCTCACTCAAATAATTTTAATTTATTTAACCAAATAATTGTTGATAGCGGTGCAACCGATCACATGTTTGAAAATAAAAATTTCCTTGAAAATTTGACAATACCAAAGAATGACCAATATGTAACCGTAGCAAACGGTATGAAAGAAAAAAATCAATTGCTTAGGTGAAATTATTTTGAGCAATAAAAAAATTAGTAACGTATTATATTTAAAAACCTTTCCTATAAATTTACTTTCGGTTAAAAAATTAACACAAGATTTTAATTGTAATGTAATATTCTCATATGAAAATATAATATTTCAGGACCGGGTAACTGGGGACAAGATTGGTGAAGGGGTTCTTAAAAATGGACATTATCTTTTGGATTTAGAAAAATTAAAATTTTGTGCCTTGGCAAGCTCAATTAATTATGATAGATGGCACAAGAGACTCGGGCATCCCTCCAACAAGATTCTAAATAGTGTTTTAAATTTTCCAAACTCAAGTTGTATTAATTGTGATATATGTAAGTTGGCAAAACAAACGAGACTTCCCTTTTCACTATCCACTAGTAGAAGTGAAGCCTCGTTTGATTTAGTCCACTCCGATGTATGGGGTCCGGCCCCAATTAATTCGTATAATGGATTTAGGTATTTTGTGATATTTATTGATGATTTTTCAAAGGCTATTTGGTTGTATTTACTTAAATCAAAAGATGAGGTATTTATGTGTTTTAAAGAATTTCTATGTCTTGTAGAAACTCAATTCAACGCTAAACTTAAAATTTTTAGGTCGGATAATGGAACGGAATTTGTAAATAAAAATTTTACTAATTTTTTTAAAGAAAAAGGAATTATACACCAAACAACTTGTGTCAACACTCCCGAACAAAATGGAGTGTCAGAAAGAAAAAATAGACATTTATTAGAAATGACACGTGCATTGTTGTTTCAAAATAATGTTCCAAAAATATATTGGTCGGATGCCATCCTTTGTGCTACACATCTAATTAATAGGTTACCTAGTGTTATTTTAAAAAACAAAAGTCCAACCGAAATTCTTTATAAACAAAAAAAGAATCTAGATCACTTAAGAGTTTTCGGGTGTGTATGCTTTGTTCACATTAAAAGAAAAGACAAGTTTGATTTTATGTCAACAAAAGCTATTTTTTAAGGTATTCACCATATAAAAAAGGCTACAAATGTTATGACCCAATAAATAAAAATGTATTAATATCTAGAGATGTGATATTTTGTGAAGATGAACCATATTTAAAAAAAAGTGAGATTAATAATAAATCACTTGAGAATAACCAAGTTAGACCAATAGCACCTCTCTTAGATGATTTAGATTTCATACCTAATGAGGAATATGAAAGTGAATCAAATAATCATGAAGAAGAAATAAATAATGAAAATAGTGAGGGAGAAGAAAATGATAACAATAATAGGGAGGAAGAAGAAAATACAATAGTTAGAAGGTCCTCAAGAGTAACCAAACCATCTACTAGACTTAGAGATTTTGTAACCTATACGGTACAATATCCAATACAAGAATTTGTATCATACAAAAATATTTCATCCGAATATAATGCATTTCTTGCTTCTATTGAAAAAGAATTGGAGCCGAATAGTTACCAAGAGGCAATAACCAACCCGGTATGGTGCAAGGCCATGGAAGAAGAATTAAAAGCCCTTGAAAAAAATGAAACTTGGAAAATTGTTTCATTACCCAAAAATAAAAAACCCGTTGGATGTAAATGGGTATATAAGACCAAGTTCAATAGTGATGGTTCCATAGAACGGTATAAAGCGAGATTAGTGGCCAAAGGATATACTCAAACCTATGGTATAGATTATAACGAAACCTTTGCACCGGTAGCAAAAATGAATACCGTTAGAATTTTATTTTCTATTGCGGTCAATAATGATTGGAACCTATACCAAATGGATGTAAAAAATGTTTTTCTTCAAGGAACACTTGAAGAGGAGGTGTACATGACACTACCACCCGGCCATAAAATGAAAAACAATTATAATATAGTTTGTAGGTTAAACAAATCAATCTACGGATTGAAGCAATCTCCTCGGGCATGGTATGGCAAACTTAGCTCATATTTAAATTCATGTAATTTTAAAATAAGTAGTGCCGACCACTCCTTGTTTACCAAAAATGAAGGAAAAAATATAACCCTTGTGTTGGTGTATGTAGATGATCTAATAATTACCGGAAACAATTTAGAGGAAATTAGAAAAATCAAATCCCAATTAAAAGAAAAATTTGGCATTAAAGATCTAGGATATTTAAAATATTTTTTAGGAATAGAAGTAGCTTTTTCGGATAAAGGCCTCTTCATTTCACAACGAAAATTTAGTTTAGACTTGCTAAAAGAAACCGGCAAATTAGGTTGCAAACGGTCTCTACATCAATTGATACCAAATACAAATTAAATACCGAAGATGGTGAACCATTAGAAGACATAAACCAATTTTAAAGACTTGTAGGAAAATTAATTTATCTTACGGTAACACGTCCGGATATTTCATTTTCTGTAAGTCAAATTAGTAAATTTATGCATTCACCAAGAACGCCTCATTTGGAGGCCGTACATAGAATATTGAGATATTTAAAAAGAAATCCCGGAAAAGGCATACAAATGAAAAATAATAATTCTAATGAAATATGTGGCTATTCCGATGCAGATTGGGCCGGTAGCTATGATAGAAAATCCACCACCGGTTTTTGCACATTTGTAGGCGGGAATCTAGTCACATGGAAAAGCAAGAAACAAAATGTTGTGGCTCGATCTAGCGCGGAAGCGGAGTATCGAGCCATGGCATCCACCGCGTGCGAACTAATATGGATCAAACAACTACTTAGAGACATGAGCATCGAATTTGATCAACCTATGAAGATGTATTGCGACAATAATTCCGCTCGACATATTGCATCAAATCCGGTGTTTCATGAAAGAACAAAACACATAGAAGTGGATTGTCATTTCATTAGAGAAAAGGTCCAAGCCAAAGAAATTGAAACACCGTTTGTGAGAAGCAAAGATCAATTAGCGGATGTTTTTACCAAAGGTTTGGATCCGACACATTTTGAAGATATCACTAGCAAGCTAGGATTGTATGACATATACATTCCTAGCTTGAGGGGGAGTGTTGAAAATAAAGAAGAATATCAAGAAGATTGATCTCAGACACTCATCATAGATCAAAGGGTCAAGAATAGACAAAATAAGAAATAGACTTTTATAGAAATAAAGTAAACGGTAACGTGTACCGTATTGACATAAGTAGCAAAATAGTACAAACGGTAACTTAGATAGATTTTTTGTATAAATAGATGTAGGAACTCTTGTATAAATCAGAACCATATATTCAATATATATTATTCTCCTCAGAAATCATAAAAATCAACAGATAGCCAGCCCAATCAACATCGGTGAAGCCTGCTATCATACCATGTCCCTGGTCAAAATATACTAGCCCTTTTCTTGGAGATCTCTTGAGATATCTAAGGATTCGAACAATAGCATCGTAATGTGTAGTGCGAGGGTTCGACATGAACTAACTTACAACACTCACTGAATAAGAAATGACAGGCCAAGTAACTGTCAGATAATTTAGTTTACCAACCAGTCTTCGATATCTCTCAGATCATGTAGTAGCCCTCCATCTTCTGGCATAAGCTTGGTCTCAGGGACCATCAGCGAATCAGCGGGTTTGCATCCATGCAACCCGCATTCTGATTGCATATCTAGCACATACTTCCTCTGACAGATGGAAAGCTTGGCACGAGACTATAATACCTCAATGCCAAGAAATTATTTGAGTTTGTTAAGGTTGGTAATCTGAAAGTGGTCTCTCAAGAACTTCAAAGCCGATATCTGATCATTATCATCTCCAGTAATGATGAGATCATCCACATACACGACTAGCATTATAGTCTTTCCCTTCAAGTGCTGAGTGATCATTGGAACTCCTGGTCATATCGAAATGACTGAGAGCTTGAGATAGATGACCAAACCAAGCCTGAGGAGATTGCTTAAGACCATACAAGAATTTTCGCAAGCGACATACTTTGGATACCTCCTCCTGAACAATAAATCCAAGTGGCTGAGTCATATATACCTCCTCCTCAAGGATGTCATTGAGTTGGTATAGTGGTCAGTGACGAGTGGCAGCCATAACCATGCAGATGCAAACAAATGCCATCTTGGTAACAGGAGAGAAGGAGAGGTCTCATCATAATCAATACCATAGTACTGACTACTGAGAGTAACATTTTGCAATCAATCGAGCTTTAAATCAGTGAAGTGACCCATCAAAATGAACCTTAACCGTAAATACCCACTTACAACCAACTGCTTATTTACTAAGAGAGAGAGGACAGAGATCCCAAGTCTTTATGCTTGGATATGAGAATGACTTGCTCATACTGCTCGGTGGTGAATTCTCGGATGTCTCAACATCTGAGAAGCTTACCCCATTTGCAGTATCACTTGAGCTGTGTAGGGGCAGTGATTGAATGTATGATGAACCGATTTTGCCCTTTCCCTACATAAGTAGCATGTGTTGAGTAGTCGCGCTGGTCTAGTTGTGGATCCAGTTATTGGGAGTGAAAGCTAATATTGACATAACATGTTACCTAGGTGTAGGGGTGAGTAAATCGCTCATAACTCGTGAGCCGCTCATAACTCGCTCATTAACAGCTCGCCTAAACTCGCTCATTTATCCGCTCATTAACAACTCGCTCATTAACAACTCGCTCATTTACTTAATGAGCGAGCATGAGCATGACCCAACTCGCTCATAACTCGCTCATTAAGAATTTGTCACATTTAATCCCTGCCACATTTAATCATGTGTAATTCTGTGTAACATTTAATATACTAATAATATTCATGAATCATGGTTTCATATTTATTTTTTTTGTAAATCGCAGAAGTGCAAAACCAAAACCTATCTAAAGCCCAAAACCTGTCTAAAGCCCAAAACCCAAAATCTAACAGACGAACCAAAACCTCTGCCTAATAGACGAACCAAAAAACAGATGACCCAAAATTTCTCCGCCAAACCCCAAAGCCTAACCTCCGCCAGTCCGCCTCTGCGCCTCTCTAGCCAAACCCAAAACCTAACCTCCGCTTCTGCGCCTCTCTATCTATCCAGTGCGCCTCCGCCTCTCTAGCCATCCAGCGCGCCGCCTCTTCGCCTCTCTAGCCATCCTCTCTGAAAAGCGTGTGAGCAACTGTTATCTCTCTCCTTTCAAATCTGACCTTGAGGTGTATTTGGAAGAACCTGAATATTCGGTAGAAGAGGAGGTTGAATTTGATGTTTTGAAGTGGTGGAATCAAAATTCCAGCAAGTATCCTATTTTAAGCAAGTTAGCACGTGATGTGCTTTGCATACCAGCCAACACAGTGGCTTCGGAGTCGGCCTTTAGTGCCGGGGGTAGTATATTAGACGACTATCGAAGCTCTCTTTCGAAAGATATGGTGGAGATTCTAGTTTGTAGAAGTGATTGGATAAAAGCTACCTCCAAAACTGCAATAAAAACTTTAGAGGTAAGACTTAAATTTCAGTTTTCTATTATTTTTATGTTTTAGAATCTATATTCTTCTTGATACTTAGTTCACAGGTTTAATTCTAATACTTGTTGACTAACTGCAACTGTTGACTAGTACTGTTCACAGGTTTAATTCGATACAAACTGCAATATTGTTGACTAATACTTGTTTTATTTTTTTGTAGCAATCTGCAATAGAGGAAGAGAACTTGGAATTTGAAATCCCAACTAGCAATGATAGATGAAGGTTTAATTCTAAACTAGCAATTTGAAATCCCAACTGCTTGTTGCTTGTTTAAGATGAATTTTCATTATTGTTTTCATCATACAAATTTGCAGGTATGTGACAAGGAAATATCTCTGTGTATGTCACAAGTAGGACCGTCAAAATCGACAAGACGATAGCTGTTGGATTTTTTTAGTTTCTGTTGGATACTTGAATTATTCTATTTTTGTAATATGATTATATTTTTGTTGAATTTTTATTATATTTTATTTAAATGAATTATGACAATTTATTATGATGATTTTTAACAAATTTTGTTATGCGTCGGTACACTATATAATTTTGTTATAAGTCACAAGTCATAACTCGTGAGCCGCTCATAACTCGCTCATTAAAAACTCGCTCATTAACAACTCGCTCATTAACAACTCGCTCATTAACAACTCGCTCATTAACAACTCGCTCATTTACTTAATGAGCGAGCACGAGCATACCCTAACTCGCTCATGCTCGCTCATTAATCACCCCTACCTAGGTGTACTAGTGAACTAAATAAACTACAAACCGCCAAAACATGTTACTGCTGCTGCTTCTTCAAAGTCTTTATTTCAGGTAGGCCAGAAATGAAATATAGCTGAAATCAGTAACACAGGAACTTCTCAGGAGGTCACCCATTCTAGTACTACTACTATCCAATTTGCCAATTTGTGAGGATTTCATTTCCAAAAAGAGTGTTTTTTTTACCGCTTAAGACTTGAATTTTCTTTAATTGTTTCTTTCATTTTTTTTTTATAATTGATAAAGGATATCTAATTCATAACAACTTTAAATGATAGCCTTTCCGTAGAAAATAAGTTATGACATAATGACAAACACCTTCAAAATCTAATCAACATTTAATAGAACATGGTACTCTGAGACCAGCTTTTCTTACTGATTGAAGATCAAATTCATTTACAAACTAAAAAATTTAAGTACAAAAATGCTCTGATAGAACAACATAATCTCGTATATCACTGCCCTCTCTACCAAGGAAACTAGACAAAACTTGAAGATATACAGCAACACAGCTAAACGTAATCAACAAATAAACCATGCATTAGGAGGTATAACGTACATTATGCCGCTTAAATTCTTGTGCCGCAAAAATGCACATATCTCGTCACTCTATATCATATGACATTGCCGTAGAGGGTCATGATATTATTGGATCGGGCTGGTACTTAAATTCAGGTATGCTGTCCATCCTGTATCAGAAAACTTTGTTACTGAGAAAAAAATTGTTCATGCTGTCCCATCTGGTAACAGGTCTAGTTCTGGTTGGCACGCCCCAACATAGCATGACCAAAGTACATCTTAATATATATTTTAATCCATAAAAAAAAAACCCTTAGAAATTATAAATAAAGCAATGTTCTAAAACATCCCCCCCCCCCCCCCCCCCCCCCCCCCCCCCCCCCCACCACACACACAGAACTACCCCTCTTGAGGCAAAGTAAGAAAAAGCACTAATACTAATATACCTTTCAAGAAAGGACCAGGACAAAATTATCTCTCGAGTAAAGCTACTGTGAGCTTAAGTTCACCAAGATGATTTGGGAGCATAACCCCAAAATCCATTATATCAACTTTCAACGATGAATCCAAATCATTCAAACCAATCTATTTCAGGAGTGATTTATTTACATAAAAAAAATTGTTAATTGAATAGAAATTTATTTACAGCGATAATTTTTTAATCGCTTGTCTTTATACTAAATGAACTTAAAATTTACAAATTTAACACGTAAATGCATCACTCATCAAAGAGATTGGTAGTTTAACAATTTGGATTTGCCACTTGTAGCAGATATTATCAACTTTGAGCTTATCCTCACAAACCACCTTGGTGAGCTTAAGCTCGTAATAGTTTTGCTCTCGATCCTCATGTATAATCTTGTTGGTACAATATATTTTGACATGGACATTTTAGGACAGGTAAAAATGAAATTATAGAAACTTAAAATAAAGTAGAAGGATGAGCTGAAGCATACCTTTGTCTGACTTTGAGCATACCAGTTCCAAGTAGCATAGGTATGCCCATAATGATACATTCACTAACTCCCTCAATCTGATCCTCTCTCCCGCTGTATGATGCATTGAAAAGATGCTCTGCTGTTTTCTCAAATGAAGCCAGCATCAGTACACTATCCTTCATCTTTGTAATGCCAAACCTTGTGATCCCAAGAATTTCACCCTATATGAAAAGTAACAGGCTAATGAAAAAAGTATGAAAAGGAAAATTATTTTAGGGCAGTACCTAAAAAATTTAGCCTGGTATGTTTCCAGAGTGCAGATAAACAGAAAATAACTACAAGATAAACATCAACAAACCAACCAAAAAAAAAAAATTGGTTTATCACGAAGCCTTTACTAATTCTTTAAGATCCCAAGGTATTGAAAAATTATATGAAAAATAGTAAATCAATGTCCTCACGAGCTTAAACACCAACAGAAATATATTATAATCTAACTAAACTCATATCAATCATTGTGCTACTGATTGTTCCCCTCCCATAAAATTTTGAGCGGTTCAGCTTAGGGAATGAAATGATAAAATCAATTGAAATACTCACTTTATAAGTCATAAGATCAGCAAGGAGCATCATGTGACGAATATCAATGCTCATCCCGTGGCTGTTCATGGTGTACAGTATCTCATTAATGATACACTGCCTTGCAGCCTCAATGCCGAGAGTGCGCTGCACCTCCATCACATGGTTACTTTTTGTTTTGCACCCATCGATCCCTGGAGTTCCCATCACAGCCAAAAGGTTTGTGCTGCAAAATGTTTATAAGCCCCACTTGGTTATTTTTATGATACCAAACACCACAGCCCAGTATCAAGTAAGCTCTACAATCTCGATTTAATTTAAGGAAAAAAAACTAACCATAAAATAATTAAATATTAAAAACTGAGTAAAAATTTCAGGGGCGGAAGAATGTAGAGGGGAAAGGGGCCTAAGCCCCCCCCCCCCCCCCGTCAAATAAACTGAAATTTTTCATTTTGGCCCTTCGATTTTTATTTTATTTTTACAAAAAGACTATTAGCCCTCTAAAATAAAATTACATTTTCAAAGTCCAAACAGTCGATCCAAACCGTTCAACATTCAATCTGTATTAAAATGTGCTTGAAGACCAAATTTTACATTTTTTGGAACTTTTTTTACTATTTATTAAGCCAGTTTTCAATGATCCAGAAATTTTTCACTGTTCATTAAAATCAGCGATTTAAAACTGGCTTAATAAATAGTAAAAAAATTCGAAAAAATGTAGAATTTTGTGTCCAAGCACATTTTAATATAGAGATCACATCTAACGGTTTGGATAGACCGTTTGGACTTTGAAAATAGAAAAACCAATTGGTTGAACCACAGCTCCGGAACAAACGTTTTGATATTAGCCAACCTCTCTCTCTCTATATATATATATATAATCATTGTTGGCTGGCTGGCCAATAATGACACCTATAAGAAGAAAAAACATACACAGTAAGAGAGAGAGAGAACTAACCCTTCAACCAAGAGCTTGTAAACTCCCTTCTCTTCGCTGATAACTACACGCTCAGCTGTAGGGATACCCTTTTGTGACCAAGCATTTAGCAATGCAAGTTAATAATTAAAATAAAAATAAATAAAAACGTATAAGAGGTCAAAATATCTAAGTATAACTTACCTTAACTATGACCTTAGGAAGCATGCATTTTATAGTATGCAGCTCATACTGAAGCTTGCTCCTGTCCACCTCTGGTGCATATATTTTAAGCTTGTCATTTCGTATCACTCTGACATGCTGGAGTAGTACATAAAATGTAAGATAATCTGTAAAAACTATCACAAATGACATACTTAAATATGAATTTCCATTGTTTTTCCATACTGTATCTTCCACCAAGGTATCCTCAACATACAGTTCTAACCATAAGAAGACGAATAGAAGGCATCATCGACCAAAAAATTAACAAATAAAGTAATTGTGGTAAAAGTTCATCACCTCAGCTTTCAACTTGATTTTTGGATGCTTCAAAATTGACTGTTGCACTGCGTCGGCAGAGATTTTCATATGCAAACTGTCAATCCTTTCCATATCAAGCAGCACCGAAACATATGGTTGACCTGATTTCACTACAACCCTTATACGATTTGCAACCTCGCCTAAAACAGTTTTCTCAATAGAGCTTTTGACTATGCGAGCCAACAACAAGTCTTGATCAGAGAGAAGCATTGCTTCGATGATAGGGGTACTTATATTTTTTGCCGCATTTATGATCTCCTTGATTCGAGGTACACCAAGAGTAACATTCATGCTAGCAACTCCAGCAAAGTGGAAGGTTTTCAAGGTCATTTGTGTTCCAGGCTCTCCAATACTTTGGGCCCCGATTGCCCCAACTGCAGCCCCGCCCTCAACCTTTTTAAGTTGGTAACGTGATATGCATGTTTCCAAGAAAACCTGCATGACAAAGCAAGTTATGTGAGAATAAACTTAATTACTGTGATCAAGTGGTTAAATATGATTTTTTTTAAGTGAATCCATCTGGGTTATTCAATGTGCACTTTACTTCATGTATGAATTAAGTATCATTCGGTGTATTTACATTGGTGAAAGGTCTTCAAGTAGCTATTGGTGAAAGGTCTTCATGTATGTGAGAGCCATTGTGTATGAGTATAAGAGATGGAAAAAAGAATGATGGGCACAAGTTCTAACCAATTATTTACAGATGGAAAAAAGAATGATGGGCACAAGTTCATCATATTCAAGTTCTAACCAATTATAAACTAGATTAAGGGCCTTGTGATTGAGGATTTGGAAACCTTAAAAAAAAGGGTAAAAAGGGAACATGTGAACAGGCAATAAATTAAAATGATGATCTAAATGGCAATATTATGATCTCATTTAACATTCAGACAATAGAGGAACAATCATTACATTAACATCTTTTCAATAACTTCCAGTAACCAAAAATACCAAACCTTAGCAACCTTTGTCCTTTTCAAGGTTTACTAGTCATTTCACATTACCACAATCATTAAGTGGTTCAATTTGGTAAGATTAAATTAAGGATACAATATAACCAAACCTGAAGTTGCTTGGTTGATATCCCAGAAATATTAGCAGCAACTCTCTCCTCTGGACAGGAGGCTTTATTCTCTAGACACTCCTCATCTAGGTTAAGGGACCTTCTTGTACTTTTCCACAAGGTGACACGCTTATTCACAAAATCTCGTAATAATTTCACAAAGCCACCAGAGCAACCACATTCAGGAGACGTATCAAGCCTTGATAGCCTCTCTTCAGTAATTTTCAGGATTTCTGAAGGAGATAAAACACCTTGATCTTGATGAGGACAGGTGGCCTAACAAAAAAAAATATAAATGTTTATTTTATATATCCATATAGTTTGTCACTTCATGAGTAATATCCATTATGCTTCTGTAAAACATAAAAATCATCCAAATCTCCTCCACTTCGAGAATCTTTTATTTTCAGATAGTCCAGATTAGCATTATGTACATTTGAGATAGTATTTTGTTTAAAGAATTAAAAAGAGTGTTAAATACGAATCAACATCAACAATGTATTAAATATGACATCCATATAGATATGATGCTTGTCTCAAGAAGGTGACAGATAATTACCATGACTTTCATAAACAACTGATCTAAATTTAATGGCACACCATCCTTCCCTTCCATCTTCGCTGGGTCCATGCCATCATCTCCATAGATAAATTGAACTATTCCACCACTTGCATTTCGAACTGTCTGGTCATAGTACACTGCAAGATCCTCCAACCCTTTCATCAATCTACGGGACATATATCCAGTTTCTGCAGTTTTAACCTATATAATAAAAAATTCAGGTAATTATTATACAAGTGCAAACTCGGTATACAAATTTACTTGTATATAGCAAGATAAAATAATGGATTAAAAATTAAAAAATTTGTACCGCAGTATCAATGAGACCTTCACGTCCACCCATTGTATGGAAGAAGAACTCTGTTGGGGTCAACCCAGTATAGAATGAGTTTGCAACAAAACCTTTTGCCTACATGACAAACATCTAATGATCATATTGCATTCTATTCTTAATCTTGCAAGACAGTAAAGTATACAGATATTTCTTTCTACTCACAGCGGGTGTTTTTGAATTGACAGGAAAGTGAGGAAGTGTTCTGTCTATGAATCCATTAGGAGCACGCTTGCCACCAACTGATTGCTGGCCCACACATGCAACCATCTGACTAATATTAATAGGAGAACCCTTTGATCCACACTGAGACATGATTAATGGACTGTTTCTCCAATGCAGCTCCGCCATACACACCTAATCAGAAAAATTAAATTGGCACAGGCTGTTTGAGAAGTAAACAAATAGAAGTGCACCAGACATCAAGATAATACAAAACAATAGAGTTTAAGATAGGGGTTTTTTTTATTTCTTACATCTCCAGCACCTTCTCTAATCTTATTTAGCACATTAGTTATTTGTACTTCAAGTGTATCAGCAGCATCAGAGCCGGGTTGCAAAGCAAGTTCGCCTTTAGAATAGGAGGTGATAAGTTCGTCACATGTCCTGTACCCTTCATTAATTTTACTACTCTTCTGTTCATTCAAACTCTCCCCCGGCTGGACATCATCAATCCCAATCGAAAAACCATGATTTCCTATCCATCTTGCACTGCACAATTATTAGAGATCTATAATCAACAAAGATGCTCTATTTCATAAGATGAAATCTTCAAAATTACATGGTTTGAATGGGTAATAAGTACCTGAATTTGGCCAAACGGTTCATACAACTGGCAGCTGCATGTGCATTGTAATCTCTCAAAAGAACCGAGTAAAGACCAGACTTGTTTCCATTTCCTGAAAAGAGGCTAATCAATTATACTATAGCTTCAATTTTAAAATTTCGTTGCAACCAAAGTTAAGCCATCACCTAAATTAAGGAAATTACAATGAAGAAATAGTTCACCTAAAGTGGCCTTCCCAAGCTGACCACTAATTAGTTCACTGTTGCGGAAGTACACCCAACCATCAGCTGGACACATCGTCTCATTTTTTTTATAGATTTTCTCCTTAACAGTGAGGTTCAGAAAAACCCTTGTTTGTGCATTGGGCCGCACAAGCACACTAAAAACTTGTTTACCGGTCCACAGCTCGATTGGCTGCATTAGTAAATAGTAACAACAGGTAAATCCATGGTTGAAAAAAGCAAAACTGATTAGTCTAGATCAAAAGTAATTGGATGAACAATAATCCTTGCTTCAAATACTAAGCATGTATGAAGAGACAAGTTCATACTTTAATTAAAGCTGGCGTTGGCAAGTCAATAGCTTCCATAGCATCACCAAGGTAAGAGCACAAAAGAGAGAAAGTCGGTCGGTCATAAAATGTGTCTTTTCTTGTTATCAAAAACGATGTGGTCAAAAAATCTTGAGTAGATGCCACCAAAATATCACCATTTTTTGGTGTACACAAATTATTTTGCACCTGAGAAGGTTACACACAAAAATTGTATTAACAAAGGAGACCACATTAGATTTTTGATAGATATAAAAATCAAGTTTCTGGTATTCCAGAGGTAAACGGCAACTATACCCCCATGAGCATGAGTGCCTCAGTCCGGGCTTCTTCAGTTTGAGGCACATGCATATTCATCTCATCTCCATCAAAATCAGCATTGTAAGGATTGCACACCGACTCGTTAAACCTGAGTGTTCGCCATGGCCTGATCCTAGCCTAAATTGAAGAAAAGTGTTGTCATAAGTTGCCACCATACCAAAAGTTTCTACTTGATGTAAGTGTTATTCAGGTATATATATTTTCTCTTCATTATATTAGCGTCATGTCAGTAGAAGCTAAACCTATAATTGACTTTCACATTCAGAAAAAAGACAATATAGGTCAGAGAAGTGACATACTCTATGAGACATAATAGACATCCTATGCAGACTTGGTTGCCTATTAAAAAGGACAATATCTCCATCTTCCAAGTGCCTCTCTACTACGTATCCTGGTCTCAGATCACTAGCAGCAATTTTTCTATCCACATATTTCAAGTGCCTGCATCAACAAATAGTCCGTATAAATTAAATGAAGATAATAGCATGTACCGAAAATCCTCTTGTAAAGTTTTTTCTTCTCTAAGCTGAATAAATAAAAAATGAGTAACAGCTTACAGCTTTGTGCCATCAGGTAGAGTAATAAAGTTTGCACCAGGATGCTTTGTGGGTCCATTGCGCACACGTTCTCGCAGCTTCTCTATGTTGTGGTTGGAAACTCTTTCTGGGTAAGTTAACACTTTTGCCATTAAAACAGGAATAGCAACCTGGACCATTAACAACCAATTATTTACTTATAATACGGTGAGAACAAAAAGATAATATAGTATCTGCACTTACAATTTTTAGATCTAATTCCCAGCTAGAATGACATAGAAGGCAATACAGGTTAGACACAGATCAAATTGCTCATTATTGCACTTGAATCAATTTGAATACCTTGTCTCTTTTTAATTTCTGCTTTACCAGTATGTAGTGGTAAAAAGAGGACAGCACAGCTTGATCTGAATTTAATTCACTAAAATTGCAGTAGGCCAGGAGTAGTGCTTTAATTTAACTTCAATCGTGTTGTTTGGCTCCTATTCTTGCTTAATTGCTCTATTGATGTTTTGTGCAAGACAATTTGAGAACTCAATTAATGTCATAAAATTGTGGCATACTCAAGAAATTCCAAAAAAAAAAAAACAGCCAAAGAAGTCCCAGGAAAAAAAAAAAAAAAAAACCAAAACTAACATCATACTCCAACAATACCAATATTTTAGAGATACAATACAACCCTGCAGCAAATAAGAGTGCTACCAACCTCGGTTATTTTCAAATTTGGGTCTGGTGAAATTACAGTACGACCAGTGTACTCAACACGCTTTCCTGATAAGTTTCCACGAAACCGTCCTTGCTTTCCTTTGAGCCTCTGAACGAGCCCACGATTTGTCGATTCAGGTACAGAAGGAGACTCGCTGTTAATGTACTCCACTACTTTAATTTGAAGGTGTGCCCATAGTGTATCCTTAAAAAAAGGTAAACAGAAGAAATGAGAAGCAAAGTGTTTATAATTTCTAGAGAAAAGCTAGTATTATGGTCTTACAATGCACTTGTAAGGGGGGTCACCAGCTTCAAGATGCTCCCTCAGCTTCGAGTTTGTATTTATTATCTCTCTCAAGATACCAGTGATACTATCTTCATTACTGCCATGAAACAAACAAATCCAAGTTATGGATACTTTGAGAAAGAAAAATTCAACAATATATGCACAATACATTACAATCTGTAAAACCAAAAAAGGTGCTCAGGGTAAAGTTTCTAGAATCTGTGAAACACAAAAGTATACCTGGAATTTGAGAAACTAACAAGGCTGGAAGGTCGGATTGTTACAGGTGGTACAGCTAGTGTTGTCACCATTAGGTTCTCAGGCCTGCTATAAAGATTAAGCAATTCACAATCCTACAGACATAAAGAAAGAAGAGAATGAGCAAAATATAACTATTCCGTATGTTCGGTTGCATTTCTCTTCCTTTATTGCGCTTTTCAGTGTATCTTGCAAGCACTTCAAAAGAAAGGCGGAATTTCAGGAGTGCCCCTGCAAAACCTTGGCATATGGATGGAACAATCCTGCAGGGCATCTATACAAAATTCTTGGTTTCTTTAAAATTGATACATCATATTCGTAATTTTGCAGGGACGTATGCAGTATGCTATATCTGGAGGTTCGCAAATATTGCAAATTCTGCTCAAAATGTTAATTATGAGTTCCTTCATCAAATCGTTCATTCAAATCACAAGGTGCTACCTCGTCAGGCATTCTTTTAAACAGCAGGAGGATCTTCAGGGGGTCTATAGCTGGAAGAGGAGTGCAAGAGAACCTGTCTCTCTTGTGAGACAAGGCTTTTCGAACCTCATCTACATTTGTATCAAGCCCCTTCGAAAAATCATGAATTATGCTAAGAGGCGCTTTCTTCTTTACAGTGCCTGCATGCACCATTGCAATGAGAGAGTGTGAAAAGACAAAATAATGGCCATATATCTGCTTTCTAATTCCTCAAGGACAAAAAATTTAGAACGACAATAAAAAATAAAACCATTAGATGCATTTTTCAACATGAATGTAAAATTCGGTGCCATGTCAGCTTCAACTTGATGGGCATCAAGAGGCTTGTAAATTATCAACTGATGTGACTATTCCTAAACGTTCTCACTTTTCATGCTTAAAATGCCTATCAGCATGAGGCCAAAATGCAATAAAGGGTGGAGACATGGAAAGTAGAGGCATTTCACTACTACTCATCAAGATAATAAGTTAATCATACAAAGGGGACGGAGGAAGCAACAAATACAATTCAGTATTGTCGCATTGAAGTCTGGTTCATATCCGTACAAAAAATAGGGACATATGATATGATCCTGAGGAACTTTTCTAACTGATAACTGTCACATGACCATTAGTTCTTAATAATGCAATAAATCCCTCTTAAAATCCAATCCAAAAGGAGGTAAGAGAACCAAAACATGTACACAGTACCATTTATATAACCACACCAGGGGCAACAAGCAACTTTGCATTTGTCTCTTATTATCTTCACAAGATTTTTTTTATATGTCGCGTCAGCTCTTGGACTCCTCATTTTTCTCAGAAACTCCCTTCTAATTTTATCAGTAAGAAGGATCCTACTGCAGTTCTGTTAATAAATTGAAAAAAAAAAAAAAAATTACCATCAAGTGTCACAATACAGAGAAGGAAATAGCGAGTGGCTGTTGCCTTAAGTACCTTGCATATGCACTTCAGAATGTCCAAGTCGTTAGCGAAGAAACCGATATTGTAAACAGGAAGGGCAAGTTTTACATAGCCAAAGTGCCCTGGGCAGTCGGTAAATCCCCCATGACAAGTTGTGCAATGTCCTGCTTTATTTGCCGCTCCCTAATTTATAAACAGCAACAACCAAGCCTTTAGTCCCAAACAAGTTGAGGTAGGCTAGAAATGAAACCCAATCGGAGTCACAAAACCAAGGTAGAGCTCCCTAATTTATAAACGTTATAAAAAAACTGAAAACTGGGACATGAAAAGTCAGAAAGTAAAAATTATTGATTTAAAAGTACAAGTAATTATATACCATTCTTTGATCGAGCAGGCCGTTTTCAACCGGTTTCATAGTGACATCATAAATATTGCTTTTCCATACTTGCACCTCAGCTGATTTTTGAATCTCCTCTCCAGATAGTGTACTAAACAAAATGCTCTTTCTACAAGATAAATTAGATATATGTTACAGTACAGTTCTAATTAGGCCTGGTGTTAATTGTTGAAAGCCTGAAATAGTGATTTAGTAAAGTCTGCACTAAAATTTCTAACTGACGTATACAAGGGTATTTCTTCATAAGCATGACCACATGAGGGGTAAAGATTTTAACAGAGCAGTTTTGGATTCATGCAGCGTACGGACTATAGAATCAAAAAGCGCTGCATATGGTTCGTGCGCTGAATGAAAGCCAAAACTGCTCTGTTAAAATCTTTACCCTGCATGAGTGTCATCAGTGGCGGAGCCACATTGAACCAAGGGTAGGCAATTGCCTACCTTGCCTACCCCTAAATTTTGAAAATCAGGTTGTTGCGTACTCCTGGAGAAAATTGGTTAATTCATGGCAATCCGTAGCCTGCTAGTCATATACGCTCCTTCGTGTCATTCAACCCTATTTACCAAGTCCCAAATGAAACAGTAGATAGTAAAAAAAAACCAGATCATCTTCAATTCGAAGATTGAGATTCATGTGATTCAATATTTTCCTCAATTCCTAAACCGATGTTAATAGACAGTAAGTAGTACAGAAGGAATGGGTAAGAAAAATACATGCGTCGTGAACCGGCTTCCTCGGCATAGGGTTCCTTCGTGCACCGGAGTTTCTCTTCTAACCGCGCCATGGCGGTTCAGAGAGGGAGGCGCCCGCCAACTGAAGAAAAGCAGCGAGAATTTGGAGGGAGACAGGGTTCTGTTCGAAGATTTAGACTGGGAAGCTTTTATTTTGACGGCGCTAGCTATAGAGAAATCATATATGTTACTTTCTTCTCTTTGTCTCAAATTAGCTTGTGGTCTAGTGGTCTTCTGTAGGTTACTTGGTCATTGCGCAATCTAGGGTTCGAGCCACGCTAGTTTCTAATTTTTTTCCCTTTTCTACAGGAGGCGATTAGGCGAATGACCGACTTGAGCCGAATTTTTTATTAATAGAAATAAAATAAATTAAATATTTAAAAACAACAATGATTTTGAATTTTCTCGGAAACTAGGTAGACCGGGTTGTGATAACCCGTCCCACCGGACGGGATTATATAACCCGTCCCTTAATATCTGATTACGCCGATCTTCGTTAGCGAAATTTAAAAAAAAAAGCCGGACGGGTTAAGATATCCCGTCCCGACCCAAAAAAAAAAAAAAAAATACTGGCCGGGTTAAGAGGGCCCGTACCGACCCAAAAAAAAAAAAAAAAAGCTCGGACGGGTTAAAAGGACCCGTCCCACAGCTGTTTTACCTCCCCCTTCCGCTGTCTCTCGTGTCTCCCTCCACTCCGCACGCTGAAGCAGAAGAAAACGATAGGGAAGGCGATAGCGATCCGAATCTCCAGGACGGACTGAGGCAACCCGTCCGGCTGGGTTAATTTCGCCCTCTGCCAGAACCGCTGCCTTCAGCCCAGAACCGCTGCCTTCAGCCTTCAGGTTTTTTTTTTTTTAATATAATTAAAATCAATTAGTATAAAAGTATGTTAATTTATAGTAATTTCTAATTTGATTTGTTATCAAATTATTGATTATAGTGAATTTTATTAATTGCATTTTAAAATATTTGATTAGAAGTGTTCAAATGGTTCGGTTTTAAACTAAACCGAATTTGTTCGGTTATTTAGGTTTATTGGATCGGTTCGGTTATTTCAGTTGATTGGATCAATTCGGTTGATTTTTGAAAATCGAATTATAACTTCATTTTGGTTCGATTTGGGAAAAATTTAAAACCAAAATAACTGAACCAACCAAACTTGCATATAATATGAATCTGATCGGAACCACACCCTTTTATTTGTTAATAGTCCGGTTTACTTCTTAATCAATTGTTATCTTAGTTTATTTCTTAATAGTCCGGTTTATAATCAATTGTTTTAATTTAAAAAATTAATATATTTCGGTTTGAACCGAACAAACCGAGCAAACCGAAATAAAACTTTAGTTCGATTCGATTGCAATGCTAATTCGGATCGGTTCGGTTCTATTTTTAAAACTGAATGAAAACTTTGGTTTGCCAAGTTCGGATCGGTTTCAACCGAACTGAACCGATGAACACCCCTAGTATTGATAGCATTAGTTTAATTATTTTTGACATTAACTATCTACTCTCAATTAATTGTTGCAATTTATTAGATATAAATAATTCATAGGATTATTTGGGCAATATTCTAGGCTAAAGTTCATAGTTCATTAATTTTAGATTTTTTGTTAATACAAGTAATTTAGGTAATGTAGGTACTTATTTTCCTAATCTATTCTGAAAATGAATTGAATTAATTAGATTTCATTTTATTAGTTTGGTAAGTGTATTTTGCAAGAAGTGATAAATTAAATAATTTATTCATCTCGTATTTTATTTATTTCTCAATTTATTTATTATTGTGAGTTTTAGAGTTCATAAGTAATTGCTTAATTTAGTAATTTATTTAATAATGTTAGTGGTTAGTAAATTTAGATTGTTATTATTTTTTTTAAATATCATGCATGCAGAATGTCAAGCAATCGTGATTCGGGTGGCCCTTCACATGCTGTAGCTGCACATGATGATTTTGGTTTAGAATCGGCATGGTCAGCAAATAATTTTAGCAAATTATTATGGATGCCGCATGACCAACATAAGGTCTCACGAATCCATGATGATGTAAGTTACTCCATGAATCATATAAATTTTTTTTTTATATAGAATGATATAAGTATTTGAATTACAATATTTTAGTTTAATTAAATTGTATGACATTGACAGGATTACAGAGATGTAGGAGTGGACCCTCGAGGTATCTGGACTAGGATTAAGTACAACGACCTTTGCGTAGGAGAGTGGACCAACAGGAAGCTACACCTGAACGAAGATACCCACGACGAGAGCACCGAGCACCAGACTTGTTCACTTTTAACTAGGTATTTAAATGGAATGTAATAAATGGACTGTTACTTTAATTTAGTTTTTGTTATTTGTATGAATGATACTTAGCTTCATGAATGCTACATGAGAATATTTGTTTTTATTTTTTTAAATGACAAAATACTTAGCTAAATGGATTGTTATGATGTAAACATGGATATATTACTTACAACATAGAAAAAAATTCAATGCATGATACAAACTACAAACATAATCTCCAATGACAAACCAAATAACAAAAATAAACTACTTAAAAAGAGTCTCGAACGTACGACTTCATCTTCGACTGTAACCAGAAGATGTTCCTGATTTAAAAGCATTAATTAGAATACATAATTGTTGGATAAGGAAAAAAAATTAATCAATAATAAAATATTAAGAAACCTGCTGTATATATGTCAGACACAGAATGTCTAGCTTGTTGTCCCTGATTCCTATTGAAGGAAGCCTCTAAACAAATAACATAACAACAAGGTCATTAATATATTATGTACATACATTTCAAATGAGAATGACACAAAAATAATGCAACTAACCTGCTGCACGTCTGTCGGACGTCGAACGTCTAGCTTGGTGTCCCACTCTCCTCCCTTGCATTTCATCCATCGTCATGACTATACGAGCGTGCTTTCTCCTACCCTTCTTGATTTTGTTATGATCCGGAACAATAGTTAGACCGTCATAACGAGGCCATTCACATTGGTTGGCATAGCCATAAAATTGGCCACTCCAAGTCTCGGCAAGTGTCTTTGCGGAATACAAATGATTCACGAATATGTTGTGGTTGTATCTCCGTTCTCGACACACGGCAAGTACATGAGCACATGGTATACCGGTTAACTGTGGTTTGAGACATGCACATTGTGCTATATTTCCATTGCTTATGATGACCTTATACCGGAAAGTTTCTTTTTTATAAGTAAAATTTCCATCTCGTTCTTTGTACACGACCCTCTCATCATTCACCTTGACTTCGTGTTCACCGTGCACACCGAGTGGCATGGATGTCATTTTCATACACTTTTTGATTCTTTTAGCCAATAGCTTTTCAACTCGCTCTGACCAAATTTGTTGACTAGCTAAGCGAGCCATTGCTTTCTCTTGTCTATCCCTAAACCAAGCGACACACTTGTAATATGTGTCTTCCACCAGTGCAACGACTGGCAGTCTCCGGCTAAATTTGAATACATTATTCAACGATTCAGATCCGTTAGTAGTCATAATTCCCCAACGAGCGCCGTTGTCCATACATTGATACACCTTCCATGGTTTAGGGATCTCATTATGATTCGTATCTTGATATTTACCGACATTATTTAAGTACGCAACTGCATCTGGATTTTTCTTTCGTAATATTTCGAAAAACTCCTCAAACCTCCGTGGCTTCTTCTTGTTCACAAGTATTTTAAATAGGTCACAAAGTTTTCTATTGTGTACTTTTTTCATCAAATTCTCGGCAATGTGTTGTGAGCACAATCTGTGAACGCACTCGCCACCATCCTCGTACCAACCACCGTATCTGTCGGTGAATACTTTCTTGATTCCCATGTGCCGATCAGAAACAACGCACATGAACTTATTATTACCAATTACCTCCAGACGAAACCACCTCATGAACCATCCCCATGTCTGGAAACTCTCTTCCCCGACTAATGCAAAAGCCAGAGGAAGCAACTGGTTCTCAGCATCGTAACCGCACGCTATTAGCAATCTCCCTTGATACCTACCAGAAAGGAAGCATGCATCAATACTAATGATTGGCCTGAGATGAGGCACTGCAGCAATGCACGGACCATAAGCCCACGCAGCTGCCTTAAACAACCTTTCTGTTGGATCATCTGTGGGTTCGTGCGCAACTCCGAATTTTGTTCCTGGATTGTCTTTTTTAATTGCTTCCAACAATGGAGTGAGAAGGTCGTAAGATTTTTCCCAACTACCGAATAGTTGTGCGATTGCCAGCTCTCGACCACGCCACAACTTGTTATATTTGGGAATGATTCCCTTGTATTTTTTATGGACTAGCCCTTTAACGCTTTTAATGGTTAAGGCAACATTCTCCCTAATATCTTCTCGTATAACATCGGCGACAATTTTTGCAGTTAATTGTGCATGATCGGTACGAGAAGCATCGGCATGGCATGTATGTGGTCCTGAAATTGTTCTAATTTCCCACTTAGATGAAAATAATCCAGACTTAGCATACAAACGCCGCGTACACCTGGTGTCCTTGCAATTGACTACCATGCTAGTTCTATTGCTCCCCGTAATTTTTACTTCAATATTCTTTTTGATGTGATAACTATTTATTTTCAATTGTAGGGCCTCTTTTGAAGAGAACTCATTACCTACAGCAAGTGTATCATGAACATGATTCGGCCTACTGAAGAAGTTGACATCTGCGGGTTGAAATGCTGAGGTGTCATTGAAGCTTGCCACAGGGTGACTTACACCGCGGTCACTTATGGGAAAATGTTCAGCCTGAACGCGTGGTGTTTGGTGTGATTGCGTTGAGGTATCATCCCGGACATCCCCTTCTGAATCATCTTCATTATCCCAGTCAGCGTCATCCTCACATGAGTCAGCGTCCTCTTCATCATCACTTTGCGGCACATCATCAAAATCATCATTAGGATCAGCTGCCTCCGGTGGATCGATCCATGGGCTATTCTGATTACTGTATTCTGTCTGAACAGACGGTGACAACTCGTTCATATTGGGATAAGGATGTAGATAAAGGTCTCGCCTCGGTGTTTGTTGTGTTGGATAGGGTTCGAAGAAACTGGGACCCGCATAGTTACCACTATATTGGGTCTGTTGAGGGTCTTGCCTCGGTGTTTGTTGTGTCTGATAGGGTTCGAAGAAATTGGGACCCGCATAGTTATCACTATGTTGGGCCTGTCGAGGTTCTGCATTTGGTTCTGGTACCATACTATTAACAAATAACTGTGGTTGTATTTCACCGATGATAGGAACCAACTCAATGTATAAATCAAGAAAAGTATACTGGGTTTGGGCACGCATACTTTGGATATAAATACCTCTCCAACTCTGATCGCACACGATTTCAATTTTCTCATAATAACATCGGGTTGTTGTACCAACATTAACCCGTGCATGTGCTTTTAGGTTATACTCATTCTCGGAATATCCAAGTTGGCGATAAATTTCACCTTTCACATCATACCAACCGTGTTCATCAGTCACACTCAATGAGAATTGAGGACTAATACTGTACTCTACTCATTTACGACCCTGTCGTATTTCACCACCAAAATAAATCCTCAGCATCAACATGATTAATTCTTTTTATAAATTAACCTACACAATAATGAATAAATCACATATTATTATTATTACAATAATAAAAACTAATATTAATTTAATTATTCTACGACAGTTACTAAATGACACAGCAGAAAATAACAAAATCATTTAATTGAATAAATATAAATTTCAATAACTACATAAAAACAAATTAAATTTGATAACATTTTAGTCATACCATTACAAAATTTATCTATTGAAATATATTTGTAACTAAAAAATACGGTTGATATTAATTCAATTATTCTACGACAGTTACTAAATGACACAGCAGAAAATAACAAAATCATTTAATTTAATAAATATAAATTTCAATAACAACATAAAAACAAATGAAATTTGATAACATTTTAGTCATATACAACAAAATTTATCTATTGAAATATATTTGTAACTAAAAAATAAGGTTGATATTAATTAAATTATTCTACAATAGTTACTAAATAACAAAGCAAAAAAATATAATTAAGGACTTACCTGTTTAAAATTTAATTTTACTGACAACAATCTCTGCCTCTATCTAACCCTTCACTGATGTCTCTGTCTAAGCCTGCGCTTGTGGTTCCTACGAGTTCTGAGGAATGGAAGCGATTTATTGTGTGTCTGGACGGGTTTAAGCAAACCGTCCAGCATTTTTTTTTTTCGGACTCGGGACGGGTTCTGTAGAACCGTCCAGCATTTTTTTTTTTTTCCGGACCCGGGACGGGTTGTGTAGAACCGTCCGGGTTTTTGCCTTTTTTTTTTTTCCGGCCCCGGGACGGGTTGTGTAAAACCGTCCGGCTTTTGCTTTTTTTTTTTCGTACCCGGGACGGGTTGTGTAGAGCCGTCCGGGTTTTTGCTTTTTTTTTTTTTTTTTCCTTCCTTCCGAGATTATAGATTAGCGATAATGGCAAAATAATACGGGACGGGGTAAGTAGACCCGTCCGGTGGGACGGGTTTACACAACCCGTTCTACTTAGTTTTGGATAAAATTCAAAAGCAATGTTGTTTTTAAATATTTAATTTATTTCATTTCTATTAATAAAAAATTCGGCCGACTTGAGCCGAATTTTTTATTAATAGAAATAAAATAAATAAAATATTTAAAAAGAACACCACTTTTGAGTTTTGTCGAAAACTAAGTAGACCGGGTCCTGTAAACCCGTCCCGGTTAATCCGTATTAACCGTTAACTAACATCACGGAAAAAAAAAAAAAAAAAATTTCCCGGACGGGTTTAAGCATCCCGTCCCGAGTCTGTAAAAAAAAAAAAAAAAACCAAAAAAATTCCGGACGGGTTTCAGCATCCCGTCCCAAGTCTGTAAAAAAAAAAAAAAAAAAAAAAAAATCTGGACGGGATAAGTAAACCCGTCCAGAATTTGAAATATTATATTTATATTATATTATTATATTATATTATATTATATTATATTATATTATTATATTATATTATATTATATTATATTATATTATTATATTATATTATTATATTATATTATTATATTATATTATATTATATTATTATATTATATTATATTATATTATTATATTATATTATATTATATTATATTATATTATATTATATTATATTATATTATTATATTATATTATGATTTTATATATATTATATTTTTTTGTTTTTTATATTATATTATTATATTATGATTTTAAACATTCGAATTAATTTAGTATAAAGTCAATCGGTCAAGATTAAAAGATTAATAAATTAATTTTAGTGCATTTATTTTTTGAACGTTTTCTTACCGCTTGACTTTATACTAAATTAATTTGAACGTTTAAAATTTTCACATGTAGATGCATCACTCGCAAGATAGGCAGGTTCTAACGGTTTGGATTCGTCATTTGAAAACGATTTAATAAGTTTTGGAGTTAAGCTCACCAAACACTTTGGTGAACTTAAGCACAACTAAACTAGTTCTATTCATAATATAATATATATATATAAGTATATTAATATAATAATATAATATAAAAAACAAAAAAATATAATATATATAAAATCATAATATAATATAATATAATAATATAATATAATATAATATAATATAATATAATAATATAATATAATATAATAATATAATATAATATAATATAATAATATAATATAATATAATATAATATAATATAATATAATATAATATAATATAATATAATAATATAATATAATAATATAATATAATATAATATAATATAATAATATAATATAAATATAATATTTCAAATTCTGGACGGGTTTACTTATCCCGTCCAGATTTTTTTTTTTTTTTACAGACTTGGGACGGGATGCTGAAACCCGTCCGGAATTTTTTTGTATTTTTTTATTTTTTTTTTTTACAGACTCGGGACGGGATGCTTAAACCCGTCCGGGAAATTTTTTTTTTTTTTCTTCCGTGATGTTAGTTAACGGCTAATATGGATTAACCGGGACGGGTCAATTGGACCCGTCCGGTGGGACGGGTTTACAGGACCCGGTCTACTTAGTTTTCGACAAAACTCAACGGTAGTGTTCTTTTTAAATATTTTATTTATTTTATTTCTATTAATAAAAAATTCGGCCGACTTGAGCAAAGAGAAATTCTTTTTTTTAATCATCTTTTAAGTAAATTTGGGTGCAAGTTATTAACTGCTTTTAATATCCACCAAAATCTCTACTCAAATTTTAGAGGCACAGATTCACAGCCTATTACAAAATGGAGAATATTATCTTAGTCTTTTGATACAAACTTCATGTAAATGGTTTTATGCAAATTATGCTGGACATTAGAATTGGGAGCATTCTTGAAATGTTATGAATCATGTGTTTTTGCTCGTGGCTATGTTGAAAAGACATCGAGATCGAGCGAGCTATCCACAACTCTAATTTGATTTTTTTTTTAAGTTAAATTTCAGTTGTTTGAGTCGGAAATCCAATAAACAGTAAATTGTATATTACTTACAATCATAATTAGAGTAGAACTGGGTTGTGCGTTTCCTTGTGAATTCAATTTTAAAATCTATTAGATTGATTTCAAACGATAAATTTGAACCGTTGAAACTTGAAACCCATCTACTTTACAAGTAATGCGTCTACATGTGAAAATTTTAAATTTTGACATGTTTTTGTATAAAGTCAAGTAGTAAAAAAAAATTTCAAAAAACATTAAAATTAATCTATAAATCTTTTCATTTTGACCGCTTGACTTAATACTAAATTAATTCAAAAGTTTAAAATTTCGCATGTAAATGGATAGATGAGTTTCAACAGTTCGAATTCGTCATTGAAAGTTAATATGATACATTTTGGAGTTTAGTTAACTAAGAAATTGATAAATTTAAGAACACTTTAGTTGTACTCATTATAATTATTCCTAAAAATCTAAAACCAACCTCATTTGTTCTAATTTTTCTTACATTCTATTTAGTTTTTTTTATTTCTTTCAAAACATATAACTATTTTATTTTTCTCAAATTACGTGCAAAACGTGAAAAAAATTCTCAATTTAGAAAGTCGAGAAAGATTCTAGTGATGTTTGGCATGGACGGATTCGCTCCAGGAGGTTGATTGACCTAAATTTTTTTTCAAAAATTTTGTACTTGTACATATTTTTATATAGTTTGAAGTAAAATGTTATGAGTACGTACGGTACAATTGATCTCCATATTCAGCATGAAAATTATATAATTGATCACGTCTTCATTGTTTGTTTGACTCATGTAAGAAGATTAGACTCGAAATAAGAAAATAATTATATAAATGTCTAGCTTCATCTCTAAAAACAGGCCAAGGTGAAAAGAATCAAAATAAGAAAATTAGACTCGACTGGAAAGCGGAGGGGGTAGTCGGTGTCGAATTCACGATTTTTAGATATAAGGCCACTGGCCAATATGTCCAGCAAACCAAATAAATCTAAATAGAACGTGAATCACGAATTATTGGCAAGAAAAACGTGATTATTTTTTTGGAGGTTTTTTTTTTTTCTTCCTTATTGTACCGAATCATTCTCAAATTATACTGAATCACGAATTTTTTACTCCGCTGAACCGAATCCAAACTATACATCTCACTATGTGCGTTATTTTATTTCCACGTCTGCTACACAAAAGATTACGTATATCAAAACATTTTTAACATGAGATTTCGGCAAAATACTTTTCTTTATTCTCCGTTTCTTCAACTAATTCCTTTTTAGATTTCGATAATGATTGTGTAATGGTAATGATAGAATGCAGTACAACTTCTTTTTAATGTGCATAGTTTCTTATATAAATTTGTAATTGTTAGTATTAGTTTTAAAGTGTTTATCTAATTCCTACGAGTTAGATAGTTTAATTAATAGTGAATATATTTTATATTTTTATGCTCATCTTCATAAATTTGTGTCATTGATTTTTTTTCTTGTTTTATGTTAAATTGTTAATAAATAATTGTATGAAAATAATAAGGTTTTTGTAACTGTTTTGCTTATCATTTATATGTATAATAAACAATTTCGTAATTATGTTCAGATGTGAACAATATTACACAGATGATTTTCTTTAGGCTACATCTATTTTATAAATTCAAACATTTAAGCCATAAAAGGTTATAATTTATAGAAAGACCCACTTACAACATTTATAAGTTATAATATCTTACAACAATTTGGTTTTATAATTTTCAAAGTCTGAACAGTCGATTTAAACTATTTAACATGATTTCAATATTAAAATGTGTTTGGAGATCAAATTTTATATTTTTTTTAATTTTTTTTATTATTTATTAAGTATTTTATAAAGCTATTGTTTTTTAGTGGTCTATAATTGTTTAAAACCAGCAGTTTTGTAAAATACTTAATAAATAGTAAAAAAATTGGAAAAAAATATAAAATTGATTTTCAAGCACATTTTAATATAAAGATCGTATGTGGAAGATGGTGATCAGCCACCATGGGGATACACGAGACTTCCTCTCTTTAATAGCTCCTCTCAGTCTGCCTCTTCTCCAACTACAGATCTGACACTTGCTCCTTTTCTAGCTGCACTAGGTGCTTCTTCTTCCTCTCAACCCCTTACTATTCCGAACTTTAAAAATCATAAAATTAAATTGTTATAAAATATTATAACTTATAAATATTGTAATTGAGTTCCTCCTCATAATTTACTTATAATGATCAATGTTGTAAAAAAATGTCTGTTTAGGCCGATTAATTGGCGATTAGTCGTCGGCGGTGATCAAACTGTCATGAATTTTTCCGATTAATCAGCCGATTATTCTTGATTATTCTCGATTATTCCCGATTAATTACTTAGCGGTATCCTATTTATCCGACGACTGCATACCATTATTTATAATACTAATAATGATACAACAAAATAATTGTATGTATGCATACAATGATACAATATAACATAACAAAACGTGCCTTGTGTCAGATGAAATGATTTTATCGTGTTTGGATATCAAAATGGGGCTGTTTTACGAACCGATACCTGACCTGTAAAATCAAAATCTGAGTCGTCCGTTTCAATCAGACACGCATCTTAAATCAGACTCTATAATATAAATAGGCACACGGTTAATTTTGAATTTTGATTCAGCATATCTGAGAAGATACGGACTCCTGTTTTACCGGTCTAGTCAGATTTAGATCCCACAACGCACGTGAGGCCATGAGACTTAAATTCACCTAAAAATAAAAAATGAATAGGGTCTCAGGATATGAAGAACTGCCACAGTTATTCTTCACCTTTTGCTAGTTAGCCCCTGCGATATGTTTTTATAGCAAAAGCATTTAAACTTAAGGTGGTTATATCTGAGTCCGGCCATAGTGACAAACGAATAGTTCGGATTCGGTTCAATGGAGTCAAAAGTTTGTAATTTGTGTATAATTCGGGATTGATTCACTACAACAAGGAAGCAAAAAAAAAAAGTTTTCGTGCTTTTCTCACGAATAATTTATGACTCGCGTGTTATTCACGAATAAAACGCATTATACGTTTTTTGCACTTTATTCGAAGTTCGGTTCGAAAACGTCAAAAAAACAAATAAAATGCAAATTATTCGCATATATTGTTACTATGAGTCCGGCTAGTATGGCATGACACAAATTTCAAAATTTATTGGATAGACTTCAAACTACTAATCCAAATTGTTCAAACCAATTTACTTTATAAGTGATGCGTGTACATAAAAAAAAATCAAGTTATTTTTGTAGCAAGTGCAGTCAAAATTGTTGAAAATTAATGCACTAAAATTATCTTAAAAACTCTCACATTTGATCGCTTGACTTGATACTAAATAAATTTGAAAATTTATAAATTTTGCATGCAAACGCACGACTAATGAAGTAGATCGATTTGAATGGTTTTGATTCACCATTGATAATCGATTCGATAAGTTTTGAAATTGGTGTTACACAGACTAAAATGACACTCATGTCATACTAGCTAAACTCGGTTATATCTTATTCAAATGGACACCTCCAGTCCTCTGTTGTAACTTAAGATTAGCCTGATTTTTTTTTTTCTAAAATTTTAATCACATCCGAATAAGCCAAACGGGTATAGTATTAAATATATATTATGAGTTTATGACTATATTGATAATATATTTTTCCTCTTAATTAATATTTAAGCACCAAAAATATAACAATTTAATGACATAAAAAATGATTGATATATTATATAACGTCATTTGGCTTTTTAGACGGTTTTAAATAATCCAGTCAAATTAGAAAAAAAAAAGTTGTTAGAACATCTACGCCGGTAAAATTAAAAAGAAATTAAAAACAATTGTCAAAAAAAAAAGTGACGAGAACGAGAATTAACAAAAGAATTTAGAAAGCTATTTAAAAAAGATCTTTCTGATTACATAATTACGCTACATCTATAAAAAAAAAAAAGTATAATAGAAAGCGTTAGCGTACAGAAATAAAAAAGAAATTCCAATACACATGTTCTTAGTTTTAAAATATATAGTCACATAGTTGTCTAAAGTTACTTATAAAATATATTTGATTTCGGTTCTGCATTCCACAATTAATGTGGCTTAGAATTTAGTTCTTAATTAAACAACTTTTTCCGGTTGAGTTCTTTTCCCTGGAAGTGTTTGTTTTGTTATAATGGAAAAAATGGTTAAAATCTGATCAAGATTTATAGGCTCAGTTACACATTTTAGAAAGAAAAAAATAAAATAAAAAAAGCGATCCAAATGATTTCTGTTTGTTTTTCTTCGTACATTGTTGGACAAAACACTGCACAACTGTTTATTGTTTCCAGGCTTTAATTACCTTTTTCAGCATAATAAGCAATCATTTAACTTTTAAATTTTAAATTAAGCACTGCTTTGGTACTTACACCTTAATTAATATTATCAAAATAGCCTGACACGAGTTACAAAAAATTTAAAGTTTGACCGCTAAATAATTTCAGAGTTAGATCCAAATAATTAACCTCCTAAATAATTCAGTGATGCTGATATAAAACGACACATGACAAGAAATAATACGGTATAGATTTAATTTTGTTTAATGCACTAACAAAAAAAAATCGGAGCATTAATTTTTCTCTTTTTTTGATGTAATCCCGGAGGAAATTTTACTGGTAAAGAGCTTTTGGCAGCGAGAGCGTATCCTCTGCGGTGGTTTTGATCTGGTCCGTTCGTTTCGGATCGAACGGATCAGATCAGATCTTGCTCGAATTTTAAAAAAAACTTAAAATTTGGTAAATCCGTAATCTAGCCCGTCCGATCCGAAACGAACGGACCAGATCAAAACCACCGCACAGCACCGCAGAAAAACCTCCACAGAGGATACGCTCTCGCTGCCAAAAGCTCTTTACCAGTAAAATATCCTCCGGGATTACATCAAAAAAAGAGAGAAATTAATTCCATGAACCTGATCTAATAATTCCAAGTAGTACCAAGTACCTGATCTAATAATTCCATGAACCGACCGGATGTCACGCAGGAGGCAAGGGCTTGTGCTTCTGTCCCGGATCTGGGACCGCACTCACTAGACCTCCGCACAGATCTTATGTGGCGTAGTAGATCTCCAGCAAACATGTAATGTATTAATTAAAGTTAAGTCTAGTCGTTTTACAATAATTGAGAGATAAGTAGAAGGTAGTTGATGGATGGCATTTACTATTTAGGAATAAAATGAATTGAGTCAAATGCCAGGGCAGAGTCAGACTTTCAAGTTATGAAGTCAGTCATATAAAATTTTTATGCTGTAAATAAAGGTCAATATTACATTATCTACAACATTTTACCCTACACGATATAGAAAATCGTGTATAAGTACACACAAATGAGAGCCAATTGATCTCCATTCTTTGGAATTCATATCTCTGCTTTAACTTAAAAGAGAATCTTTTGAATTAATGAATCTCAACCGTCTGATTTATTTTAAGATTTGTACAGACTAAATTTGTACTAATATTAAAATGTAACTCCGCCTTGAATTACGTGCGCTCTTTCTCTCTGTACTATCTCTTTCACAAATTATCAAAAAAAAAAAAAATTCCTCCAATCCTAGTACTTTCCGTTGAGGACATGACAAAAACTATTTCACCAAATTTTGAAAGGTAAAAAAATGATAGCAACTTCTCATTATCTTGTCTCCACGTTAAAAGAGAATAAACAGAAAGAAAGTGAATGGATTGGATCCAGCAATTATTTCCCGACATTTTTATTTTTATCCCATTAAAAAATTATTTTAATAATAATAACCAAAGTTTAGTAATAATTTTAAAAATACCCCACCCGTGGAATTTCTCCACGGGTTGGAATTTTAATTCCAATTTTTTTTTTATAAAACAGAAATTTGTTTTTATTTTTTATTTTTTGTATTAAAATATTAGAAATGTTGAATATATTTCTTTGAAAATAGATGGAATACAATATAATTTGATTATTAGAAAGACTGTAACAAATAACCCGGATCAATATTTTTCAGGTCGGATTTTAGCGGCTGTAAGAAAAATTAATATATTTCTTTATGTGTTATTGGAAAAAAATAAAAATGCTTAGATTCTGAGTTATTGATCCCGGTTCAAAAGTCACTTCTATGTAATCTAGAAAATATTGTGATTCTTCTAGGACATTTAATTTATGAAAAGTTGTATCTATTTTTGAAAAAAAACAAAAACTTTAAGTTATTTAATAATTATTATTCAAAAAGAATTCTCAAAATAGATACAATTTTTTATAAATTAAATGTCCTAGAAGGATCACAGTATTTTCTAGATTACATAGAAGTGACTTTTTGAACCGGGATCAATAACTCAGAATCTAAGCATTTTTATTTTTTTCCAATAACACATAAAGAAATATATTAAATTTTTTTACAGCCGCGAAAAATCCGGCCTGAAAAATATTGATCCGGGTTATTTGTTACAGTCTTTCTAATAAATCAAATTATATTGTATTCCATCTATTTTCAAAGAAATATATCCAACATTTCTAATATTTCAATACAAAAAATAAAAAATAAAAATAAAATTCTGTTTTATAAAAAAAAAAAATTGGAATTAAAATTCCAACCCATGAAAAAATTCCAAAGGTAGAGTATTTTTAAAATTATTACTAAAATTTGGTTATTATTATTAAAATAATTTTTTAATGAGGTAAAAATAAAAATGTCGGAATTATTTCCTTTGTCTGTGAAGTGTCAAGTCCAGTACTTGAAAACTATTGACCTTTCTTCTTTTACTGGTATCAATAAAACCTCTTTACTTGTTTTTCATATTTGTAGATATGAATAATAATTATTATTTTTATTAGCAAAACAGATAAGGCGGCTAAAAAAATATTATCTTATCGAGTAAGGATATGAGGAAGAGTTATTTTGAACATGACTTGACCCTCAAGTAATGAGAGAGCATATATAAAGGATTTTTTATTTAAAATAGAATCAAATTTATTTCAACAAAACAAGCAAGCTAGACATTTTTTTTATGAAAAATAGCTCCACATAGTGGAGGTAAAAAAAATTACTTCACTGCACGCAAAGTACAGTGGAGCTGTTTTTCATAAAAAAAAATTTATTCTCTTAAATTATTTAAATTTAATTCTATTTAAATAAAAAACCTACATGAAGTATCCCATCTAAAAGAGAGCACATAGAAGGTAAGAGTACATGCGACATTAAAAGTTTCTTGTTTATTCCGATCCTGGCAAAACCTATTTGGTATGAGTAGCTTGAATAAATAACAAAAGGCCTCTTTTTTTATCTTTTTCTACACCGCTCTTTCGGCGCCGGACACAACAAATTTTACAATATCTAGAGGCAAGATGACGTTAAGACGATGTAATTCAACATTAATTGTTTTTAGAATAAATTTAGTAAAAAAGATGATATTTCCCAAGGTTAAACAACACATCACATGAGACACACACAAAAAAAAATGCTTAGAAGCATGAAAACGATACGAACTCGGCATCCGATGACACTAAATCTATATCATTCATAATAAGTTTTATCTATGGTTGGATTTAATCTTCATTACATTGCATTTATTTTCATTGCTTCAGTTGATTTCGGAAATAAAAAAATTATAAAAAGAGATGCTACTGACCGCATATACTGTGGTTTCGATCAAAGTTCTGATATCAAAATAACTCTTTAAAATTAAGTCAATAAATATTTTTCTAAATGAAGAGTTAAAAAAGATCAAACAAAGAGAAATTACAATTGCAGGTATTAAAAAGTTGAAGCAAAAATAGCTACAGTTATGCAAGGCCAAGATAATACAAAATTCGAATAAATGTTGGAAAAAATAAAACAGATAATTAGCATTAGTAATAAGTGATTCAAACCCTTTTGACTACACAAGAAACCAGTGATGTAGTCAGAATTTGAGCCAAAAGTGGACAAGAAAATTAACAAATACGAAATTTAAATTCAAAGATTCTAAAAATTAGAGTTATCAGTAAAAAAAATTATTAACCACCAATTACCAGTAAACAGAAAATTATGAAATAACATCAAGTTTCTGAAATGTATCACTGTACATTTCTGTTTAGCAAGCGCTCAGGACACTGTCACATAAAATCTTGAATTAAATAAAATAAATGCAATTAATACATTATTTGACCTTTCTGAAAACAAAGAACATTTTTTTTTTTTTAAATTTTAGTTCTTTGAATTTTATCTTAAAGACAGAGTAAAAGCAATTCTGCCTAAACTATGCAATAACATTCTAAATTACTAATTGATTTACAGTAATAAAAATTTAGGACTACTGTTGGATAACTCTGGGCTTCATAGTTGGACAAATTAATTTTTCATGATTAGACAACAATCTAATTGTATACGACTAATAAATAAAATTCAAAATTCAGAGGTGGGCAGTTGCCCGCCTCTGATACGCTATAGCTCCGCTACTGCAAATGATCAACAATAAGATATGAAAACAGCCGGTTAATTATTATTTTTTGAAAAAGAATAAAGGTCAAGTTCTTATTATTCATTAACTGCAATTAGTTATATTGAATTTATTGCGGTCAAGGTTCTAAATAGCGATTATCACATCATCGCGAAAAAGGGTAAAAGAACATTATAGATCTGCTATAAGATATAACTTTAAGGCAAAAATACTATAGCACCGCTATAGATAGCTATTTAAAACACTGATTGTGATTAATAGGTGATATTAATTCACCAAATTATTATATATTTCTCTTGATATGTAAGACGAAAAAAATTAGAATGATTCAATATCAGTACTTTTAATTTGTTTTTTATCTCTTTCTCAAAAAAAATGACTTTTTAATTGAAAGTTATGTTATAATGTTATTCCGATATTTTATATATGGTTCTGTATCTGCACATATCGATATTTAATGTCTTATTGCTTTGAAAATTAATTGTCGTATCGTACCTGATACGATATGTGTATCTGTATTTATGTAACATAGACTGAAAGTCACCAAGACTAAAAGAAAAAAATGAGATAAAAAATAAATAAATTTAGCCATGCATTGAATTTGTGATGAATGGTGTACGATGCCACTAACAATAACGGCATTAAATCTATCATCTAATATATTTTTTTTATTTGAATGCAAACTAAACACATTATTCTTTCATCAAAATAATATTGAATAAGCATTATTTTGCTGACCTAATATTGTTGTAAATATAATAAACTAAGAGTAGGATTAAATGCTCACTGTCTGTGTTCCGATCATGATTCATATATTATTTTTGTTTTCAAAGTTCAAATAGTCAATCCGTAGTATCTATATTAAAATGTACTAATAGACCAAATTTTATATATTTTGAATATTTTTTAGATAAGAATAAAATTAACAAAATTTTATGACAGACATAAATATAATTGAAATATTAATTATTATTAGAAGTTTTCCATTATACAAAAACAATACCCCGAGTATATGTAAATTAGGGGTGATTAATGAGTGAGCATGAGCGAGTTAGGGTATGCTCATGCTCGCTCGTTAAGTAAATGAGCGAGTTTAAATGAGCGGATAAATGAGTGAGTTGTAAATGAGCGAGCTTTTAATGAGTGAGTTATGAGCGGCTCACGAGTTATGACTTATAACTCATAACAAAATTATATAGTGTGCCCATGCATAACAAAATTTGTTAAAAGTCATCATAACAAAATCCAACAAATTGTCATAATTCATTTAAATGAGCGAGTTGTTATGACTATTACTTGTTTTGGGCTTTAGGCGGAGGTTTTGGTTATGCTGATTTACAAAAATAAATAAATATGAAACTATGAATATTAGTATATTACACAGGATTAAATGTTACATTGTGCTCACTATATTACACATGATTAAATATGAAACTATGCTCACTATCTATCAATCTTAATAAGGCAAGGTTGATGTTACACATAATTACATAGGATTAAATGTGGCAGGGGTTAGATGTGGCAAATTCTTAATGAGCGAGTTGGGTCATGCTCATGCTCGCTCACTAAGTAAATGAGCGAGTTTAAATGAGCGGATAAATGAGCGAGTTTAGGCAAGCTTTTAATGAGCGAGTTATGAGCGGCTCACGAGTTATGAGCAATTTACTCACCCCTAATGTAAATTACAACATATCCTTATAGAAAAAATTCTAATAGCATAATACAATTTCGAGTGAGTTTGTGGTACTATGCATATTACGATTTGGCACCGTGCTGCGGCTCTATATTCGAGTTTTCAAATCCCAACGGTCGATCCAAACCGTTCATCTTGTTCTCCATATTAATATGTGTTTGGAGACCAAATTTTACATTTTTTTAAAAAAATTTACTATTTTTTTAGATATTTAGAAAATCACTTGATCTGAAAATTCTGGACCATCCAAAAACAGTGATTTTCAATAAATTAAAAAAATAGTAAAAAAATTTCAAAAAATGTAAAATTAGGTCTCCAAACACATATTAATATGGAGAACAAGATGAACGGTTCGGATCGACCGTTAGAATTTGAAAACTCGAATATAGAGCCGTAGTACAGTACCAAATCGAAATATGCATAGTACCATAGACTCACTCATACAATTTCTATATTCTGTGTAATATCAAATACAGACTTTCCAAACTAGATGTGTCAGAGAGAGAAGTAGAGATATGCTAGCTAGAAAATGATATCTCTCACATAAACATTCCAATCTGCGATACTTATAATAATATCAAAGACTAACACATATCGTAATTCATATTTTGGAATTTGTTTTTAAGATTATGGACCATAAAACCAAAATTGTGTAACTATCTAAAAAATAGCAAAAAAAAATAAAAAAAAATAAAAAAATTTAATCTCCAAGCGTTTTAATATGAAAATCATATTGAGTTATTGGAATTGACTATTTAAAAAAAATAAAAATATGAGATATGATTGGAGCTATAAAACATAACTCTGCTCAATTGCTATCTACACTATTAAAAAAATAATACAAAATTCACACAATTCAATATTATTCCGATTAAAACTATTTTCGCACCAATCTTATTCTTACCTTACGTACCAACTTCAAAAGAGTGCATTATGTGTACCACGATAGCAATATCCACAAGCGCGAACTGCCTCATAAGATCTGTTTTTCACCTCCGTTGATCTGTAAGGAGCTGTGAACCGCGTGCAGTTACAAGCTAATAGCCTAATAAAATAGCCGTCTCAGTTCGTAATTCTCACCTTCAATCTGAGCAAGAACAGAGCAGAGGTTTATTCATCTTCTCCAGTTCCTCATCTGCACATTTAACTGTTGAAAAAGAAGAGAACTATAAAAGGAAAAATTATCGTAAGGTTACTTCACTCAGACCCTAGTCTAACTACCGGAGGAGCCGAGATCTTTGTTGTTTTTCAATGAAGAACAGCGACAGCATAGCGAAAGAATAAAAGGGGATATTTGATATTTCTCTCTGGCATCGTTTACAACGCTAAAATGAAGGGGAAGAGCTTGCCTCTCATTACCTTTGAGCACAAGAGGTTTGTTATTTCCGACTTTTATCTGTTGGCTGTTGCTTTTCTTAATCCAAATCGGATCCATGTCTCCAGATCTCTGCCGCTTATTTTTATTATAGGACACGGTATTGCTCGATCTTATGTATATATTGTTTGAATGCAAGTGAGAATACTAACTTTCTGGATTTATATCCTTTTCTCCGATTTTTCCGCTTACGGATATCAATCTCTAAATTTGGATAATGTGGATGGTAATCGAGGTGTACTCTACTGTTCCCGTGTTATCGTTTATTCCCTTTTTGGAAAAGAATATCGAAATTGCAAAAGTTCTAGAAAAGCGGCATCTCCCGATCCCCTAACCTAGGGTTTAAGGGGGCGATTTGGGTTTTAACATCGAATCTTCATTGTGGCCGATTGATGTTCTGATTAGGGATCTTTCTAATGGTTTCATTGATCGACCCAGATCTCTATGGCAGTTGAGTGTAGGTAACTAATTGGGGCGAGTTCAATTATATTTTTCAATGTTTCACTGCAATGTAGCATGATGGGATTATTGTGATTATTACTGTTAATTAAACTTTATTCAAGGATGCTTATTGTTAATTAAAATTTGTTTAGGGATGCTTATGGATTTGCGGTACGGCCTCAACATTTGCAGAGATATAGAGAATATGCAAACATCTACAAGGTATGTCTCAAATTGTCAATTAGAGGTAAAACCGATATGTTTCAGTGCTTAAATTGCAGTCTAGTTGCTTAAAATTTGCTATATAGAAAAGTTGCTTGGTTTTGTAATGATTTTGATTAGTGAACTCCTAAACAATCTATACCTGGCTCTTTATTCTTCACTTTATGTTATTAGTAGTCCTCATAGAGTGCTAAAATCTTGCTCGACATTTGACAGTAGGTTACTTCAATTATTACTTATCTACATTCAAATCCTGATCTTTGGGCTTCTTTAGATGCTGCTTATCTTCAACATTTTTCATGTATGCCAAACTAAGTTGCTCAGTTGACTATTCTGTCCTTGGCGTTCTCTATTCTATGTTTCCTATTGACCTCTCAGACTGATCTATTTATTTATTTTTATCTCAGGAAGAAGAGGAGGAGAGATCAGATAGATGGAATAACTTTCTTCAAAGACAAGCTGAGACTGAGACACCAAAACCAGACGGAATATCATCTGAAAAAGAAACAAAAAATGTAACAACTCGAGATGAAGAAGAGGAGAAACTACAGCTGACAGAAACACCAAAAGAGAAAACCGAGAAAGAAGTTCAAGTCACCGATAATTTAGAGACCTCACATGAAAATGGATCACTTGAAAAAACAGTTGAAAAAGATACAAAAACACACAAAATTCAAATTTGGACCAAGATTAGACCCTCTCTTTGCCACATCGAACAATTGATGAGTCAGCGAGTTAAGGGCTTGGCTGAAAATGGAACTGATAACGGCTTGGGGACAATTAGGGGATCTTTAGCATCCATCGATGAAGAGAAGCAATCCGAGGACTCTGATGATGAGTTCTATGATGCAGAGCGGGTTGACCCCCCTAATCAGGAGGTGCAATCAGGTGATAATGGGAGTGTGAATCCGGGTTTGAACCCGGTTGGTGATGGTATTGGTGAAGAAGAGTTCTCTTGGAAAGAGGAGCTAGAGGTTTTAGTGCGTGGAGGATTGCCAATGGCTCTCCGAGGAGAGGTAAAGATATGCAAAATGGCATTATTTTGGTTATTTCGAGTTCTTTTTTTGTAGATACAATATCCAAAATACCATCATCTTAAGAATGCGATAATACCTTGTACAGTCCCCCTATTATGCAATTCAACCAGTGGCATCTTGCTTGTAATGTACTTGAATTTCCTTTTTTTATGCCATTTATTATAAACTTTGAGAAGTATCGGATGTTAAACTGGGCCCATAGAAAAACAAGATCCATTATCATCCTTTTCTTCTTTTTGATAATGGGATAACCTGTGTCATAATACATAGCTGTGGCAAGCCTTTGTTGGAATTGGAGCTCGTAGAATTGAAGGCTATTACGAGGGTCTTCTTGCAAAGGAAACAAATCGTGAAGAAAATAAAAGTCCTGAAGCTTCCCCAGATGAAGAGACAAATGGTGAGCTGAAGGAAGTGCCTCAGGCTGCCTCAGTTGAGAAATGGAAAGGCCAGATAGAGAAGGTTTCTATATGAATCTTCAGTGACCCCTTTTTTTTTTTTGAAAATATAATCTTCCATGACTTGGAGATTTAAAGTTGAGCGAGACTTAGCGTGTGCTAGGCTCATCAAGGGGGTTTGGTGAGCTTAACTACAAAATCTATCGGATTGGCTTCAAACGACGAATCCGAACCCGTTGAAACTGATCTACTTCATGAGTGATGTGTTTTGATGCAAAAGTTTGAAATTTTCGAATTCATTTAGAATAAAGTCAAGCGGTCAAAAAATGATGAAAAATAAATGCATTAAAATATCCTGCAAAACATTTTTTTTTTTACCGCTTGACTTTATACGAATGAATTAAAAAAATTCAAATTTTTGGATGCATGCATTGCCCATGAAATATATCGGTTTCAACATTTTGGATTTTCCGTCAATCCAATAGATTTTGGAGTTAAGCTCACCAAGCACTCTTGGTGAGCCTAGCACACGCTAACCTCACTCTTTAAAGTTTAACTTCATGTTGTTCACTGTCCTTCTTCTTTTATGAAGGATTTGCCGAGGACATTTCCTGGGCATCCTTGTTTGGATGAGAATGGGAGAAATGCTTTGAGGCGACTTCTTACTGCATATGCACGGCATAACCCTTCAGTTGGCTACTGCCAGGTATTATATGATTAATTGCAACATTATTTACACATTGCGATGTAGCAATTTGGCATAACACGTTGAACAATTATAGGCAATGAATTTCTTTGCGGGTTTGTTGTTGTTGCTGATGCCTGAGGAGAATGCTTTTTGGTAAATATTTGCCTGACAAGATTAATTTCGGTTAGTTCAGAAACTACGTGTTTTTTTTTTTTTGGATAACGTGTTGTGTAAATATTTGTCTAGGACTTTGACCGGTATCATTGATGACTACTTTGATGGTTACTTCACTGAGGAAATGATTGAATCCCAGGTACAGTTTGTTTCTTGAATTTCGTTTAGTTATCCCGATAATACCAGATATTTGAACTGCCAATGTTTTCTCCTTCCAGGTTGATCAGCTGGTCTTAGAGGATTTGGTCCGTGAGAGGTTCCCTAAATTAGGTTTGCAGCCCATTTTTTTTTTTCCTATTTATCTATTTTGGGTCTCCTACTGTAGAAATTACATACTGTAAAAGACAAGATTGAAAAATAATTGCTGCTTCTATTTTGAATTGTAGTAAATCATCTGGATTATCTTGGAGTTCAGGTTGCATGGGTCACTGGACCTTGGTTCCTCTCAATTTTCATGAATATGCTTCCTTGGGAAAGTGGTCAGGTTTTTTCTTATGTTAGAACTTTCCATAGTTCTTGTTAGAACTCCAATTTAGTTGCTGAAGTTTGCAATTTTTTTATTTGTCAATCTTATTGCACATTTGGTCTGAAATAGATAATATGTTGATAATTAAACATTTCAGTTCTACGTGTATGGGACGTGCTTTTATTTGACGGGAATCGGGTGATTCTCTTCAGAACGGCACTTGCATTAATGGAACTTTATGGTACTGATCCCATTTATTCATTTGTTTGCCTTTTTCATCATAACCTTTTATCACAAATTTATCAAAGTACTTGAATACTTCTCCCATATTCCTAAACATATCACCTTATTACCAATAGTTGAATTGACACCAACCATGGCATTTATCAACTCATGCAGGTCCCGCACTTGTAACAACAAAAGATGCTGGTGATGCAATAACCTTACTCCAATCCCTAGCGGGTTCAACATTTGACAGTAGTCAACTCGTATTGACTGCATGCATGGGTTATCAAGTAGTCACTGAAACAAGGCTTCAAGAACTACGGATTAAACATAGACCGTCAGTTCTCTCTGCAATGGAGGAGAGAAAGAAAGGTCTGCGTCTATGGAAAGGCTCCAAATCCCTTGCTACGAAGCTCTACAGTTTCAAGCGGGACCCGGAGCCACTGGTATTAGAGGGAGATCGGCTGAGCAATGCCAGTAGTAATGGAGATGTCCAACCAGTAGAATCTGATTCACCTAGTGCGGGTGCTTTGTTCTGTAATCTATCAATTGATGCTGAGATAGATTCATTGCCTGATCTCAAAGACCAGGTATTACTTGAATCTGATGATTTATGGATGACTTACCAGTTGATACAGAATCTATTTTGTTGCCTGTATCACTTTGAATTGCTTGTTTATTAATCAATCGCTAATTAACAGGTGATGTGGTTGAAAGTTGAGTTATGCAGACTTTTAGAGGAGAAACGGTCAGCAGTCCTCAGGTTTGCACTTAAATATATATAAATCTCTAGTTGTTTTTATATTTGAAGCTTGATAACAAAATTGACCTCCAATTGTTTGCTTTATATGGATTTTGCTGTCACTAGAGCGGAGGAGTTGGAGACTGCTTTAATGGAGATGGTAAAGCAAGACAACCGGCGCCAACTGAGCGCAAAGGTAAATCGAACGGAAATAGATTAAAAACCATTTTTTAGCTTTACTAAACAATGTTAACTTAAACTTTTGCATTCTTCTAAATAGGTTGAGCAGCTTGAACAAGAGCTGAAGGAGCTGACACAAGCATTGTCTGACAAACAGGAGCAAGAACGAGCCATGCTTCAGGTTGGTAAAAAAGACAGTTGATATGTAATTTGACTATACTTTTGCAGTTATAAATTTTAGATCAAGAAGGTATGTATTAATCTACTGAATATTTGTGTGGCTTAAAAGGTTTTGATGCGAGTGGAACAAGAACAAAAGGTCACTGAAGATGCTCGCGTGTGTGCTGAGCAGGACGCAGCTGCTCAGAAATATGCTGTTCATGTCATCCAGGTTAATTGACTAGCAATTATTGCGAAATATGTTACTAACCTCCACTTTTCTTGTAATTTTGAAAACTCCACTTTCTCGTGCAAAGCCACACAAGTTTCAAGCTGCTTGTCAACCGAAGTTGAAACTTTGAAATTTGTTAATAACCTCCACTATTGTTAACCGAAGTCGAAAATTTCAAAATTACCCTCATGAAGCAACTTTTGAATCGTAATAATTGTAACAAAATTTTTCCAACCATTGTTTGATGAGAGAATCTTTATTAAAAAAGAAGCACTTTGTAAGGGTGGTGCTGTGAAAATTTTGATAAGTATTGCATTCCGATGCATGTTAAGAATAAATAGCTATCAATCCAAGGGTTAATGGGAATGCTTATGTAATATTGAAAATGTTGGGGCCTAGCTGGGAAGATCTCTTTATGTTTCTTTCAGAAAGGAAGCAAACTTTCTTTTTAGGTTTTTCATGGAGTGCTTGTCAATGGACATGCTAAAAATGATATAAATAATGATTTTCTTTTGTCTGTATTATAAACTGCTGCCAGATGTGTGCAGGAAAAGTACGAGGAGGCCATGGCATTACTTGCGCAATTGGAGAAAAGAGCAGTAATGGCAGAAACAATGCTAGAGGCTACCATACAGTACCAGTCTAGCCAGGGCAAAGCTCAGCAGCCTTCTTCTCCTTCTCCTAGGTATCCCATCCTTCTCTGTGTTTTCCTGTTATATCTGAAATTTGTGTGTTATTTCCAGCCTATATTTTCTTGCTGTGTTAACCAAACGGAAATGTCACTCAGCAATAACCAAGTTATGCTCAGGTCTATAAAATATTGGCCATGTTTGGTTGTGGAGTAAAATTAATGAGGGTTAAATTGATTAATTCATCGTACTCATACTTTACACCTCGTTTGGTAGTTTAAGTCATGGATTAAATTGATCTCCTTGGAGGAGTAAGATGCTGGGAAATGAACTGCCTATGACAGTGAGTGTGGAGTAAGTTATCCCAGCTGGAGTTACTCCGGATTAATTCACCTCTTACTCCAGCTCACCCTATTTTACTCCTCATTTGACGGCTTAAGTGTGGAGCAAAAGGGTTTACTCCACAACCAAACATGGCCATTGTGCGTAAATATCAGTCAACTTATCTTTTTGTGCTTCATAGTGTCTCCTTTTCTCCACTTTACTTAATATATTACCGTACTGCTGTTATCCTCACTGGTGTTGCTGTTTTTATTTTTTTAATTCACATTATCTGTTTATATTGCTGTTCTTGTCTTTTTAGAACACCGACAAGCCAAGAATTACCTCAGGATAATATACAACCAAGAAGAATAAGTTTGCTGGCCAGACCCTTCGGTTGGCTTGACAAGAATAAGGTAAGTTCAAATTGTTAATTTCTGAGGATTTAATTGAATTATTTGAGTTATTAGAACCCCTGCTTTCTGAGACAATTTTTTTCCTAGTTATTTAAGTAAATTTATTCAAAGTACTAGACTTTAATAACCAGTGTAACCCAGGAGTTCTGCGAATAAATTTCTTCTTACATACTGGTTATATTTATAGGGCAAACAGAGTAATGAGGAAGCCAAACCTAATCCTGATGACACCAAACCTAATACTCCTGAGGAATCAAAATCTGTAAATCCCGAGGAGGGCTCAGTTGCAAAAAATACCAATGATGAGGACCAAACTGTAAATACACCGCATGAGGAAACACTACACATGGAAGAAAATGGAAAGCAAGAGGGAGAAAAGTGAAAATTTCCAGTTGGATATGAGCATTACTTTATTATTGTAAGCGGAGATATTCTCATTCTTTTTTTATTTTTTTTGGGAAACCGTCCGAGAAGATGGCTTCAACATATTAATTAGAAACTAGGCTATGTTATTGTTGTTTATTTTTTTCAATTCTATATCTCAGTTTTCCATTTTCTTTTTTCTTTTGCATTTCAAAGTGAGGTTCAATCTGTCTTGTAGGCTCAGTTTTTCAGTGTAAAATATTAGAAGAAAAGAGAGTATTTATTACAACTTATGAGGTGTAATAACATAATGGTTAGAACAGGCTAGAAGGATATTATAAGCTTGATGAATAATCACTTTCTATTTATTATACGATATGTGAGTTCACAGACAATTTCAAAAACAGGTTTAGTATATGGGAACAATCCAAATATTATCTTTTGTTTCATTATTTAAAATTTCAAAACCGTTTGTCTTGGCTTCTGGCAATTATGCCTGTTTTGATAATTAACCGTATATCACCTCTTATTTCCTTTGATCTGATAGTTGGGTAATAGACCACAACAGTGGCGCAAAGACCCAAGAAAAGTTTACTTTTAAGGTCAACCACTCAACTGCCTTTCTAAGAACTAAGCACTATTCTTGAAGGTTCACAAGCAAATTGATCTCTTTCGGTTGTATTCTTCCGTGTCGTTATCTTTATGTCCAAAATATGAAATATCTTCATGGTTCATATTGTACGGGCGAGTCGTAGACCAAAATTTCTTTGACGTGAAAACTTATTGTCTTATCGGAAAAAAAAAAAAGAATAAACACCTTCATTTCTGTTGTATTTCATATTTGGATGACAATTTATTCTTTTTGGTTCTCAACTGGTTATTTAAAATGAATATATAACATTTATATTAAATTTATAGATGCGCGCAAGCGCACTTGCTGATGTGTGTATATATTGCTAAAACCTCGAATTCTGTCATTTTATCCTTGATAGGTTGTAGATTGAAATTTTCTCAAGCAAATTTTATATATAAATAAACAGGTTTAACCAACAGTTTCTGATTAAAAAAAATGTAAAATTTATTCTCCAAATATATTTTTATATAGAGATTTAACGGTTCAGATCGATTGATGGAACTTTAAAACTAAAAGATAGAAATCCCCGTAATATGCATATTACCGTAACCTCATTCTTTCTGATTTGTTGGATAAAACATGATATTTGTTCTTGATCAATTACATTTGTAACTTTTCACATGAATCTGCAACTAGAAAAGAAAATTTCTAAATGTGACATGGCCGCTTAATGGTCCATATACAGACCTCAATACCCAAATTTCGGCTTTCATTCATTATGATAAAAGCTATGCAAATGGAGTAATGGACCTGTTCGGCGAAACAGAATAGGATTAAATCTTAGGGAGCACCTACCTATCCCCTGTAACAATCTCCCATTTCATCCTCAGTCATTAACTACTTCAATAACTACTAACTATTTAGAGGGACCACTTATTATTTGGGGACCACATAATATTTGAAAGATTTTACAACTGACGTGCGCTAGTATTCATCTATAATGCATCAAGTATTCATATATAACACATCAAGTATTCATACCTAATATATCAAGTATTTTTTAAAAAAAAACTAGACACATTTTTAGAGGTGGAATTTTTTTTCTTCGTTCAATCTAATCAATATTTCTGACAATCGGTGAGGAATTTTGAAATCTAAAACCACGAATGTTTTTGACATAATTTTATCTTTAAAATGAGATCTATAATGATATACTTTCGAGTTGTCCGTTGTACAAGTATTCATCCTTATCGAGAAAGTATCCATCATCGTCGTGCAAATGCAAATATAAAAAATGGACACATCACTCATCCATCTTTTATATGTTTTTAGAGGTGATTTTTTTCTTCGTTCAATCTAACCAATATTTCTGACGATCTGTGAGAAATTTTGCAAATCTAAAACCACGAACATTTTCTACACAATTTTATCTTTCAAATGAGATCCATGATGACATACTTTCGAGTTGTCCGTTGCACAAGTATTCATCTCTTATCAAGAAAATATTAATCCTCGTCGTGTAAATCCAAATATAAAATCTGGACACATCACTCATCCATCTTTTACACGTTTTTAGAGGTGAGTTTTTTTTCTCCGTTCAATCTAACCAATATTTCTGACGATCTGTGAAGAATTTTGCAAATCTAAAACCAAGAACGTTTTCTACACAATTTTATCTTTTAAATGAGATTCATGATGACATACTTTCGAGTTATCAGTTGCACAAGTATTAATATCTTGTCACGCAAGTATTCATATCTAAGATATTAAGTATTCATTTATACACATTGAAGTATTCATTCATATATCTCTATTTTTTTTTCAAAATTTATTTTTATGTCATTTATTTAATACGCAGTGGCCTAATTCACCATTAATAAAGCTCTGTTCTTTGCAAAACTTGCTACTTCATGAGGAAGGGAAATATAAACATGAAAGAGATTAATTGCATATACATATACAAAATTATTTTGATACGATCGACAGTGACGGATTTGGCCCGGTAAAGACGTGCTCTAGTATTCATTCATACACATTGAAGTATTCATTCATACACAATTAAGTATTCATTCATACACGTTGAAGTATTCATTCCTGGCAGAGGCATGCTTGATTGGGATGGAGTGACGGATGATCTTCGGTAGAACGTTCGCTGGAGCGGGAGCAGCCGGCGTAGAGGGAAAAAACTGAGGCGAAAGTGTAAGAGGGAGGGGAGCTTATCGATGGAAAAACAGAGGCGGAGGAGGAGGTGGGATGTGGAGGTGGGAGAGGGAGGTAGAGGCGGAGGTGAGGTGAGGTGTAGGAGGTGAATGTGAGAGAGGGAGGTGGGAGAGGCGGAGACGGAGGTGGGAGAAGGAGGTGGGAGAAGAAGATGGAGGTGAAAGAAAAAAATGGAGGTGAAAGAGAAAGGGATAAAGAGTAAATAAATAAAGGTTGTTAGAAATAGTAGTTATAGTTATAGTTAAAATATAAAATTAGTTGAGGGATGAAATGGGGGATGGATAGGTGGGGGAAATTATAATTACCCTAAATCTTAATCCTTATTAAATTCGTAATAAGGAGTTTATGTTTAATTGTCTTAATTGATTGATATATGTTAATGATGATTAATTCAGATATAAAGGTGTCTTGGGTAGAAATTAAGATTTCAAACAAAATGAGTCTAAAGAAGATGATTTTTATTTTTACTATGGAATTGATGTTCGGAGAGATTGACTAAGGAACTTAAAGGAGTTTTAAGGAAGCCAAAGTGGTATTTGGTAAGCTTAAGAATCCTTTAGACTACTTTTAGGTCTTTAATCTAACTTAACAACATCTCCTTAGTCCGAATTAAATTTTGCTTCTTTTGTACGGAATAAGTCTTCTTAATTAGCTCTTTTTGTTCCAATTTTGAAGACATCAATTCTATTAAATTAAGTCTTTTTGACACCTTTTGTTACTCTTTTAATATTTTTTTAATCCGACTCTATCAAAAAAGAAACTTCTTAGTTCCACTTAAAATTTAATCCCACTCATTAATGTTTTTCTTCAAAATATGTCGCTTTTTAAAAAATGATTGTACAAAAACTGTATTTTTTTTCCTTCCCTTCAAATTATTCGGAATATGTTTGAGTTACTTTATTAATCACCTAATTACAATGAAAATTCATTATGGTTAAGAAAACAATAAAATAATTAGAAAAGAATCTACCAAAAAGGTTTGAAGATCTTTTACCACCAACTGACAGGGGTCATGTATGAAATGGTTTGACTGTTCATGACAACTTGGACCAGGACCAGTCCAAATAGAAAGGTTTAGGAATCAATTCTTTCCAAACCAATAATAAATTCCCTAGGTCCCGTTGGGTTAATATTTTAACAGAACACTTTTTACTTCATACAATACACACAATATAAAATCAAAACAATACTTTATAGGGTCCATGCGCTGTATGAGGCCAAAACTACTCTGTTATTATCTTTACTCATCTCCTCCCCTCTATAAATCCAGCCCCTCTTTCACTATCTCACCACAGCCTAATCACTCAACACACCTCACTTACACACTCATTCTATCCAATCCACCTCTTCAATTCACTTATATGTCTATCAAAATGCCAACAAAGCATCTGTCATTTCACCAGAACAGCTTCGGATCAAACGTTGAGTGCCGGAACAACTGCAACGATTGTAAGGATGAGATGTGGCGGCCTCCGCTCAAAAGAGGCCAGCTCAAAGTTCACATGGTTAGAAGAGTAATTGACGCCTTGGTGCCGAGTGATTCGAACAAAGCAAAAAAAGCTTGAACTAGAAGGTTACCAGCTGTTCAACCGAAGCTATATATCTGGTGTCAAAAAACTTATAGATCTTGTTGATCTTTCTAATGTTCTCTATTTTTTCCCTTTTAATTTTCTCTCTTAATTGAGTGTTAGAATCGGAGAGCAATGATGTAGTTATACTCTGTTTTTTTCAGTGTGGTAATATATATCTGTTTTACCTGCTTGATTAATTAGAAATGTTGTTATCGTAATCACATGCCGCATTGGATGAAAAAGAACCGGAAAGTGATTGCTTCCAAAAGAATAAAATTAAATGGATATGGTTGATGTTGTTCCGTACATACTTTAATTGCTTATTCTTCTATAAAATTCACATCACTTACAAATGTCTTGTTTTCTTTTTGATGAAACGACCGCAGATCGAAAGATATTTATTTTGAAAAATAAAGTTGTATCCCGAATCTATCCACCAACTTGTAATGAATTCTGCTTTTCTGTTATGGGAGAGAATATTTTTACTTTTTAAATTTTACTTTTTAAATTTAAATGAAGTGGGGGCGTGGGGCTAATAAGCCATTTTAATTTTAATATGGTTGCAACTTGCAACTCGCACGAGGTAAATGCAGGCTAGGATGCATTATTTAATGTGTGGGCCTATACCTACTAACCCGCACTTATCTTGTACATGCTTTTAAATTTTTAATAGAGTGATTTATTCTTAGTTAACCACTCTACTGGCCGCAATGTAGAATTCAGCCTTGGTTCAGTCATTTCGCACTTTTTTTCTTTCGCAATTTTCGAGAATTAGTTCATGTCATGTAATTGTGGATACCTGGATTGGTGTTTTTAAAAAAAAACCCTTCATTATAGGCCGAAGTTGGATTTTTTATTTTTTAAATAGAATCAAACTCAGTTTCTATAATTCTATTTTCAAACTTTCAAAAATAAAACAAAATAAAATCAACAATGTTCCTGATTGAATTACCATTCCAAATTAGGTAATCTAACGAAGGTTAAAATGTACATGAAAGAATAACCGCTCATTAAATAGATACATAGTGCAACATTAGTTCTAAACAAATAGATATCAAATTAAAATAAGAAAAGAATGATACAGTACAGAAACATCATTGTCCATTAAAAGAGAAAAAAATACAATCATATGCAATGCTAAGTTAAATAATTGACATGATCAAAATAAGTATCAAAACCACTGAAATAATCAATAACAAAAATTATAAGCTAATTTACAATTCTTGCACTCCACATATAATGCGTATGTGGCGGAACTCAATACCTTTCTTGAAGAAGAGGTTCATCATTTTATTGAACACTGTCCAAATCAAAAGGCTGTCAGAACCAGCCTGGTGAGCAAGGCCGATAGCCCGTTCTACCTTAAGGATCTTTGCCACATTTTTCAAACCACCATATAAACCATTGCATGACTTAATGAGATATTTTACGTTAAATACGTCATGGTCAAAATAGATAGTGATGCGGTACAAAAATGTTCACAAATCATCCGGCAGCTCTTGTCCAGACATGATCTTTATTAAAAATGCAAGATCATAGGCCCCATGAAAGGTTAACCATGTTTTATCAGACATAGAAATTAGTAACTTGTATTCCCAAACTAGCTATGCAAATATATCCGGGTCAACACCCTCAATTTTATTCTTCAAAAAGTCAATTCCTTGCAATTTTAACAACTCAATTGAGCTCGGATCTTGTGAATCAATCTTGGGGGTCAAATCCACGAAAATTAAATTCCCAAGTCATAGAATCATCGCTATCTCTGTTGGAAAGAGTAATCCCCAGTTGTATAAATTTAAGGTTATCAACATTTGACTTGACCTGAGAGTAACATTGCTCGGGGGAGAGGTTCCTAGGGTGTGCTATGGTCTTGTACACTAATCCAGGAAATTCGGTATTGATCGTCACAAACCGATATGAGTCAGTAACCTGATTTATGATTGCAAATTCCATTGCAAGATTATGCTGAAAAACAGGTCACATCTGCGCTGCCCGACTAGATCTTGCTTGGTGAAGAGCCATATGTGTTTCTTTCTTTGTCAATTCTCTCTTTCTCTCGCTCTGTTCTTTAAGCAGTCTCTCTATCTATCTCTCTCGGTCTCTTCAAGTCTATATATATCTCTCTCCTTTTATATATGTTGTGGTAATGAATTGTATTATTCCTCTTTGAGCTGTATATAAGAGGGAAGAGGTACTTTTTTTAGTAATTGGAGACTACGCTCCTATTTTGGCCTTCTTTTGAGATCCAATTTTAAACAAGCTATTATTTTAAAAAACTATTTATGTCCACCGCCTCCTTTAAAAATACTCGATTGATCTCTTTCTCATTTAGGGATGCTAATAAAAGTATAAATACTTCTTATATTTGTCAGAGGGTACTCTTTCTCAGTTCATTGAATCTTTTACTCTTTTTAGATCAAGAATAGCTGATATGTGACGCTAAATGTATACTTACATTTGACAACTCTCATTAATGTTATCTTAAATTGTCATCACTTTACCTTTATAAAAATCTTATTTAAGCATTTTTTTTAGCTAGTTTGGTTGGGAGCATGATATCATCACAATTTATTTTTCTAAATTAAATAAATATAATTTTTTTTATTAATAAATAAAGCGCCATGATAACTACGTACTAGCTAGTGGTCAAAGGGATTTACATACTTTTGAGTATCCAATAAATTTATACATATATTCTTTGAGTAGTACGTATTTGCAGCTCTGCAATTCCTTGCAAAGCTTATAATCAAATTTGGAACATCGTTGTAAATTTTATATCATTTGATGAATTGTAACAGTTTTCATCAAACTTCATAATTTTTCATGTATGATTTATGTGTACAAATTATAAATTATATTTCAATTGCTTAATTTCAAAAAAATAAGGTCTATTACCACAACAGTGGCACAAAGAACCAAGAAGAGTTTACCTCTTTTAAGGTCAACCACCAGAGCCGGTTCTAAAGATTTTGGGATCCATGGCTGAAGAAAAATTTGAGCCCTTAATGTATTTTTTTTTATGGGACCGACTAATACATTTCCACAAGTACTCCAACCCCATATGTCAATTAAGTCATTTTTGCATTTTCAAAGTCCAAACAGTCAATCCGAACTGTTCATTATAATATCCATATTAAAATGTGCTTAGAGATCAAATTTTATATTTTTTGAATTTTTTTTTTTACTATTTTTTAAGATAGGTAGAAAATCCATTGATTTGGAAGATTTTGAACTATAAAAAACAATGATTTTCTTCCTATCTTAAAAAATATTAAATTTAAAAAAAAAAAAATGTAAAACAGGTTTAGTATATGGGAACAATCCAAATATTATCTTTTGTTTCATTATTTAAAATTTCAAAACCGTTTGTCTTGGCTTATGGCAATTATGCCTGTTTTGATAATTAACCGTATGTCACCTCTTATTTCCTTTGATCTAAGAGTTGGGTAATAGACCACAACAGTGGCGCAAAGACCCAAGAAAAGTTTACTTTTAAGGTCAACCACTCAACTGCCTTTCTAAGAACTAAGCACTATTCTTGAAGGTTCACAAGCAAATTGATCTCTTTCGGTTGTATTCTTCCTTGTCGTTATCTTTATGTCCAAAATATGAAATATCTTCATGGTTCATATTGTACGGGCGAGTCGTAGACCAAAATTTCTTTGACGTGAAAACTTATTGTCTTATCGGAAAAAAGAAGAAGAATAAACACCTTCATTTCTGTTGTATTTCATATTTGGATGACAATTTATTCTTTTGGTTCTCAACTGGTTATTTAAAATGAATATATAACATTTATCTTAAATTTATAGTTGTGCGCAAGCGCACTTCCTGGTGTATGTTTATATATATTGCTAAAACCTCGAATTCTGTCATTTTATCCTTGATAGGTTGTAGATTGAAATTTTCTCAAGCAAATTTTATATATAAATAAACAGGTTTAACCAACAGTTTCTGATTAAAAAAAAATGTAAAATTTATTCTCCGAATATATTTTTATATAGAGATTTAACGCTTCAGATCGATTGATGGAACTTTAAAACTAAAAGATAGAAATCTCCGTAATATGCATATTACCGTAACCTCATTCTTTCTGATTTGTTGGATAAAACATGATATTTGTTCTTGATCAATTACATTTGTAACTTTTCACATGAATCTGCAAATAGGAAAGAAAATGTCTAAATGTGACAGGGCCGATTAAAGGCCATATACAAACCTCAATACCCAAATTTCGGCTTTCATTCATTGTGATAAAAGCTAAGCAAATGTGTAATTTTATTACACATTTATTGTGGACCTGTTCGGAACAGAATAGGATTAAATTTTAATCCTTATTAAATTCGTAATAAGGAGTTTATGTTTAATTGTCTTAATTGATTGATATATACTAATGATGATTAATTCAGATATAAAGGTGTCTTGGATAGAAATTAAGATTTCAAACAAAATGAGTCTAAAGCAAGATAATTTTTATTTTTACTATGGAATTGATGTTCAGAAAGATTGACTAAGGAACTTAAAGGAGTTTTAAGGAAGCCAAAGTGGTATTTGGTAAGCTCCACTTAAGAATCCTTTAGACTACTTTTAGCTCTTTAATCTCACTTAACAACATCTCCTTAGTTCGAATTAAATTTTGCTTCTTTTGTACGGAACAAGTCTTCTTAATTAGCTCTTTTTGTCCGAATTTTCAAGACATCAATTCTATTAAATTAAGTCTTTTTGGCACCCTTTGTTACTCTTTTAATATTTTTTTAATCCGACTCTATCAAATAAGAAACTTCTTAGTTCCACTTAAAATTTAATCCCACTCATTAATGTTTTTCTTCAAAATATGTCGCTTTTAAAAAATGATTGTACAAAACTGTATATTTTTTCCCTTCCCTTCAAATTTGAGTTACTTTATTAATCACCTAATTACAATGAAAATTCATTATGGTTAAGAAAACAATAAAATAATTAGAAAAGAATCTACCAAAAAGGTTTGAAGATCTTTGACCACCAACTGACAGGGGTCATGTATGAAATGGTTTGACTGTTCATGACAACTTGGACCAGGACCAGTCCAAATAGAAAGGTTTAGGAATCAATTCTTTCCAAACCAATAATAAATTCCCTAGGTCCCGTTGGGTTAATATTTTAACAGAACACTTTTTACTTCATACAATACACACAATATAAAATCAAAACTATACTTTATAGGTTCCATGCGCTGTATGAGGCCAAAACTACTCTGTTATTATCTTTACTCATCTCCTCCCCTCTATAAATCCAGCCCCTCTTTCACTATCTCACCACAGCCTAATCACTCAACACACCTCACTTACACATTCATTCTATCCAATCCACCTCTTCAATTAACTTATATGTCTATCAAAATGCCAACAAAGCATCTGTCATTTCACCAGAACAGCTTCGGATCAAACGTTGAGTGCCGGAACAACTGCAACGATTGTAAGGATGAGATGTGGCGGCCTCCGCTCAAAAGAGGCCAGCTCAAAGTTCACATGGTTAGAAGAGTAATTGACGCCTTGGTGCCGAGTGATTCGAACAAAGCAAGAAAAGCTTGAACTAGAAGGTTACCAGCTGTTCAACCGAAGCTATATATCTGGTGTCAAAAAACTTATAGATCTTGTTGATCTTTCATATGTTCTCTATTTTTCCCCTTCTAATTTTCTCTCTTAATTGAGTGTTAGAATCAGAGAGCAATGATGTAGTTATACTCTGTTTTTCTGTGTGGTAATATATATCTGTTTTACTTGCTTGATTAATTAGAAATTTTGTTATTGTAATCACATGCTAGTATGGCGATAAATATAATTTATGTATGTTTCTGTAATTGTGCAATCATGCATCTGCATTGGATGAAAAAGAACCGGAAAGAAAGTGATTGCTTCCAAAAGAATAAAATAAAATGGATATGGTTGATGTTGTACCAGAAGACAAATCTTGAAATTCAAAATTTTGAAAAAAAAAAATCGAATAAATTGTAAAATAAATTAATTAATTAAATTCTGGATAAGTCTATATTATTTGTCTACCATGCGATCCGAGCCACCAACTGTCTTAAAAATAAAAACAACACTTTTCCGTACATACTTTAATTGCTTATTCTTCTATAAAATTCACATCACTAACAAATGTCTTGTTTTCTTTTTGATGAAACGACCGCAGATCGAAAGATATTTATTTTGAAAAATAAAGTTGTATCCCGAATCTATCCACCAACTTGTAATGAATTCTACTTTTCTGTTATGGGAGAGAGGATATTTTTATTTTTTAAATTTAAATGAAGTGGGGGCGTGGGGCTAATAAGCCATTTTAATTTTAATATGGTTGCAACTTGCAACTCGCACGAGGTAAATGCGGGCTAGGATGCATTATTTAATGTGTGGGCCTATACCTACTAACCCGCACTTATCTTGTACATGCTTTTAAATTTTTAATAGAGTGATTTATTCTTAGTTAACCACTTTACTGGCCGCACGTGGAATTCAGTCTTGGTTGAGTCTTTTCGCACTTTTCTTCTTTCGCAATTTTCGAGAATTAGTTCATGTCATGTGGATACGTGGATTAGTGTTTTTGGAAAAAAAAACCTTCATTATAGGCCCAATATGGATTTAAAAAAAAAAAATAGAATCAAACTCAGTTTCTATAATTCTATTTTCAAACTTTCAAAAATAAAACAAAATAAAATCAACAATGTTCCCGATTGAATTACCATTCCAAATTAGATAATCTAACGAAGGTGAAAATGTATATGAAAGAATAACCGCTCATTAAATAGATACATAGTGCAACATTAGTTCTAAAAAAATAGATATCAAATTAAAATAAGAAAAGAACGATACAGTACGGAAACATCATTGCCCATTAAAAGAGGAAAAAGTACAACGCTAAGTTAAATAATTGATATGATCAAAATAAGTATCAAAATCACTGAAATAATCAATAACAAAAATTATAAGATGATTTACAATTCTTGCACTCTACATATAATGCGTGTGTGGCGGAACTCAATACCTTTCTTGAAGAAGAAGTTCATCATTTTGTTGAACGCTGCCCAATCAAAAGGCTGTCAGAACCAGCCTGGTGAGCAAGGCCGATAGCCCGTTCTACCTTAAGGATCTTCGCCACATTTTTCAAACCGCCATATAAACCATCGCATGACTTAATGAGATGTTTTACATCAAATACGTCATGGCCAAAATAGATAGTGATGCGGTATAGGAACTTTTGCAAATCATCCGGCAGCTCTTGTCCAGACATGACCTTTATTAAAAATGCAAGATCATAGGCCCCATGAAAGGTTAACCATGTTTTATGAGACATGGAAATTAGTAATCTGGATTCCCAAAATAGCTCTGCAAATATATCCGGGTCAACATCCTCAGTTTTATTCTTCAAAAAGTCAATTTCTTGCAATTTTAACAACTCAATTGAGCTCGGATCCTTTGATTCAATCTCGGGGTCAAATCCACGAAAATTAAATTCCCAAGTCATAGATTCATCGCTGTCTCTGTTAGAAAGAGTAATCCCCAGTTGTATCAATTTAAGATTATCAACATTTGCCTTGACCTGAGAGTAACGTTGCTATGGGGAGAGGTTCCTAGGGTGTGCTATGGTCTGGTACACCAACCCAGGGAATTCGGTATTGATCGTCACATACCGATATGAGTTAGCAACCTGATTTATGATTGCAAATTTCATTGCAAGATTATGCTGAAAAACCGGTTGCATCTGTGCTGCTCGACTATACCCTGCTTGGTGAAGAACCCTATGTGATTCCTCCTTTGTCAATTCTCTCTCTCTCTCGCTCTATTCTTCAAGCAGTCTCTCTATCTATCTCTCTCGCTCTCTTCAAGTCTATCTCTCTCTCTATGTTTATATGTGTTGTGGTAATGAATTGCATTATTTCTCTTTGAGTCGTAAATATAAGAGGGAAGATGTACTATTTTTCAGTAGTTGGAGACTACACTCTTATTTTGGCATTCTTTTGAGATTCAATTTTAAACAAGTTATCATTTGAAAAAACTATTTATGTCCACCGTCTTCTTTAAAAATATCTTTATGTTCAAAATATGAAATATATTTATGGTTGATATTGTACGGGCGAGTCATAGACTAAAATTTCATTTATATTATTATTGTTGATTTTTAATTTATTTATATTTTTTAATTCCTAATAAACCCCGTCAAATTCACAAAAAAAAACTGGTTGTCTAAACGAAGGTGTAGATTTATTGAATTTAAAGTTGTGATGATTGATTATAAATTGACAGTATCATAATTAACCCGACTATTTTAGATATTCTCTAGAAACAAATTTCATTGATATTCTCTAGAAACAAAATCAGAATCGTCTATTTTAGATTGAACGGTCATGGTTAACCTTGAGAACATATTTGCCCCGTACCTATTTGTTTGGTTCAATTTTATTGATATGAAGTTAATCTTGATCTGAACCGTTTGATTTAAAATAAACACCTTAAATTTGCATGGACCTTTCAATAAATTACATGCAATGGAAAAGGAATCCAATCAACTTGCATCCTCCAAATTATAAAACAAGAAACAGCAAAATATTGTTTGACAACTAATGCATAGCTTATTAAAATCAAATGATTAAATTGTAGATATGATCGCCGTGAATTGTGATTTAGATAGTTGCATATAAACCTGGATGTAAACATTGGTAGCCTCTACCAAATATTTCAAAAAAAAAGATAGTTGCATATAAAATTCTGTATAATTTGAAGACATATTAATTGTGCAATCAGGTCATTTGACTATTCAAATTTTATCATATGACTAGCTTGATCAACTAATTTAAAATGATGTATTTAAATTTGATACTGCTTGTTCCTATAATGTCAATTTTTTTTGTTCCGGGTTTCCTCAAAATTGTATATGTAGCGATGCTTCTTCTAATCAAATACTGCCACAAATCGAAGATACTGGAAAATCTCAATGCAAAATAACCAAAAAAAGAAAAAGAAAAAGAGTATCTATTGTTTATGAAAATCAAATAATTAATAAATGATCACTATATTAATTACATTAAGCAAATATAGTAATTAGAAAGATATTTAAAGAGAGTTAAAATTATCTTATACATTAAATAATTTAAAATGTTATATTAATATAAATATGTGTGGTGTTAATATGTCCACCCCTGCATTATTTTACTTTGTCTGTATCAAAGCGAATTAAATGATGTGAAATATAAGTAAAGAAGTTTTCGTTGGATTTTTCCCAACGAGGCGACGACTGATTGTCGTAGACTACTAAGTCATGGTCAATTGCTCATTGCTCATTGGTCATCTTCTAAAGGAAGATGCTGTGTGTCTTGTGGGGTCCCTCTGGCTCTACCCATTCTGCATTAAATGATTGAGCCGATAAAAATAGTAACAAATATAGTGGTTAGAAGGCTAGAAGCTATAGTTGGAATTACAAGTTAAAATAGGTGCGTTTCAAATTAAAACAAATTTGTTTTATAAATAAACTACAATTACTTATTGATATAAAATCAAAGTAGAACTAGGGTGCTCTTAAGCTCACCAAAGTTTTGGTGAGCTTAACTCTAAAACTCATCAAATCGATTTCAAATGACGAATCTGAACCGTTGAAACCCGCATACCTTACGTGTGATGCATCTACATGTGAAATTTTTAAACATTCGAATTAATTTAGTATAAAGTCAAGCGGTAAAAAAACGTTCAAAAAATGAATGCACTAAAATTAATTTATTAACCTTCTAATTTTGACCGCTTGACTTTATACTAAATTAATTCGAATGTTTAAAAATTTCACATGTAGATGCATCACACGTAAGGTAGGCGGGTTTCAATGGTTCGGATTTGTCATTTGAAATCGATTTGATGAGTTTTAGAGTTAAGCTCACTAAAACTTTGGTGAGCTTAAGAGCACCCTAGTTCTACTCATAAAATCAAACATCTAAAAATGATTGACTTATGGTAACTAAAATTCCAACTACATATAAAGGAATCCATATATCAAATAGAAAGTTTATAATTAAGAAATAACTTTTCAAAATACTAAGTTTATTGATTAATCTTACATTTGAAATTACTAAAGTATTTAGTAATTATCTTTTGAATATATAATTATTAACACATTTTAGTTGAAACTTGTTATATACAGCTTTAACAAGATAACAAAATTTTATTAGAGCAATGAACTTTTAAATCCTACCATTACAATTACCTTGGTCCACACATTAAATGGGCTAGCTGTTGCGCATGGCACCATGGACCTTCACCAGTCCCTTGTGGATATACAAGTGTGAACATATATTGAAATAAATAAAAAAAGTGTGAACATATAAAAAAATTTCCAACCGAAAGATTAGGAATTAATTCCTTTTCTAACCACTAAATAGTAAATCCAGCCCCATTCTCCCCTGTATAAAATCCAACCTCTATTTTCAATTTCTCCACACAACCTAGTCACTCAACACATCTTGCTTATAATTAAGAATCATTCTCTCTATTCCACCTCTTCAATTCACTTATCTGTTTATCAAAATGTCAACAAGACATCAACTTTCATTCCATCAGACCAGCTTCGGATCAAAGGATGAGTACCAGCACGACCGCAACGACTGTAAGGATGAGAAATTGCGGCCTCCGCTCAAAAGAGGCCAGCTCAAAGTTCGCGTGGTTACAACAGTGATCGGTGCATTTGTGCCAAGTGATTCATGGAAAAGGAGAAATCTAAGTTAGAACCTTTAAATAAAATTATTATCTGATGTAGGTGGTGGAGATGCAGTTATGCACATGCAGTTGTTCACTTCACAGTGTACTTTTTCTTCAATGCACGCTTATCTATATCTATTATGCTGATGCACAATAATGTATTATGTCTAGAGGTGCTACTTTTACCCGATTACCCGGATCCGATCCGGAACCAAACCGGATCCGACCCGGATCCGATTAATTTGGATAGGGTATGGTTTAAAAAATATAACCGATTAAATTATGGGTATGGGTACAAAATTAATAATTTAATATCCGACCCGGATCCGAACCGGAACCGATACTGTAATGGGTAGGATATGGGTATCATTTAATTATCCGACCCATAACCGGACCCGACCCGATACCCGTATAAATACCCGATAAAATATATATTAATAACTCTGCATCAAGTTTTTGTGTCAGATAATATATTTCAGCTGAGCTATAATTTGATAAAACTTAACCAAATTTATGCTACTGTTTTACACTACCCTTTAATTACATTCTTAACTAGCCATTTAATTACGCCCTTTAATTTTTGTTCTATATTATACACATGTGACACATGATTGTCAAATTTATTCTTCCATAACCAGCTTATTTTATACATTTTTTCTTCTATTACATTCAATTCATAGATTTTTTTGAATTATAGAAAAGGAAATCATCATCTCTAATATTTTACTTTCTAAAAATTATATCTCCTCCATCCTCCTGAATTCAAAAGCTATTAACAAAAAACTGAATTCAATATTTTTTGTTACACCATGAGTACTCCAAACAACCAACAACCAACTAATAATTTAGACTTATTATTTTTATTTTGCTATGTAGCATGATATATTTTATTATTTATAAACATGATTAATAGTATAATTTTTATTTTGCAGTAGTTTTTAATTTATATTGTAATGATTTATTATATGAGATGTTTAAGAAATTATAATTATATTTAAATGTAAATAATTTCTCGAATACTTTGGAGTTGTGACCTATACCCTCTCTGGATCCGGAACCGTCCCGTATCCGAACCGGACCCGATAATCCACAAACAAGTTACGGGTATCTATCTACCCGGAACCGAAAGACTGGACCCGAAATATGTACGGGTAGATAGGTATCCGGATCCGGACCCGACCCGATTTGAAACAAATAAGTATATGGATCGAAATTTGGACCCGAACACTTTTAGGGTCCGGGTCCAAATATAATAGTATCCGGACCCGACCCGACCCGATAGCACCTCTAATTATGTCAATGTACACCGGCTAATTCTTAGATTGATGCAAACTTGTTGAAGATGATGTTTTCAAATAATTGACATGATCAAAATAAGTACCAAAACCACTGAAAAAAAATCAATAACAAAAATTATAAGCTGATTTACAATTCTTGCACTCCACATATAATGCGTGCGTGGCGGAACTCAATACCTTTCTTAAAGAAGAGGTTCATCATTTTGTTAAACACTGCCCAAATCAAAAGGTTGTCAGAACCAGCATGGTGAGCAAGGCCGATAGCCCGTTCTACCTTAAGGATCTTCGCCACATTTTCCAAACTGCCATATAAACCATTGCATGACTTAATGAGATGTTTTACATCAAATACGTCATGGCCACAATAGACTGTGATGCGGTATAGGAACTTTCTCAAATCATCCGGCAGCTCTTGTCTAGACATGATCTCTATTAAAAATGCAAGATCATAGGCCCCATGAAAGGTTAACCATGTTTTATCAGACATGGAAATTAGTAACCTGGATTCTCAAAATAGCTCTGCAAATATATCCGGGTCAACACCCACAATTTTATTCTTCAAAAAGTCAATTCCTTGCAATTTTAACAACTCAATTGAGCTCGGATCCTGTGAATCAATCTCGGGGTCAAATCCACGAAAATTAAATTCCCAAGTCATAGAATCATCGCTATCTCTGTTGGAAAGAGTAATCCCCAATTGTATCAATTTAAGGTTATCAACATTTGACTTGACATGAGAGTAACGTTGCTCGGGGGAGAGGTTCCTAGGGTGTGCTATGGTCTAGCACACTAACCCAGGAAATTCAGTATCAATCATCACATACCGATATAAGTCAGCAACCTGATTTATGATTGCAAATTTCATTGCAAGATTATGCTGAAAAACAGGTCGCATCTGCGCTACCCGACTAGACCCTGTTTGGTGAAGAGCCATATGTGTTTTCTTCTTTGTCAATTCTCTCTTTCTCTCGTTTTGTTCTTTAAGCAGTCTCTCTATCTATCTCTCTCGGTCTCTTCAAGTCTATATATCTCTCTCTTCTTCTATATATGTTGTGGTAATGAATTGTATTATTCCTCTTTGAGCCGTATATAAGAGGGAAGAGGTATTTTTTTTAATAATTGGAGACTACGCTCCTATTTTGGCATTCTTTTGAGATCCAATTTTAAACGAGCTACTATTTTAAAAAATTATTTATGTCCACCGCCTTCTTTAAAAATACTCAATTGATCTCTTTCTCATTTAGGGAATCTAATAAAAGTATAAATACTTCCTATATTTGTCAGAGGGTACTCTTTCGTTTTTGCCTTCAATATGTGGTACTTGAAATATCAGTTTATTGAATCTTTTACTCTTTTTAGATCAAGAATAACTGATATGTGATGCTAAATGTATACTTACATTTGACACCTCTCATTAATGTTATCTTAAATTATCATCACTTTACCTTTATAAAAATCTTATTTAGGCATTTTTTTATCTAGTTTGCTTGGGAGCATGATATCATCACAATTTATTTTTCTAAATTAAATCAATATAATTTTTTTATTAATAAATAAAGCGCCATGATAACTACGTACTAGCTAGTCGTTAAAGGGATTTACATACTTTTGAGTATGCAATAAATTTATACATATATTCTTTGAGTAGTACGTATTTGCAGCTCTGCAGTTCCTTGCAAAGCTCATAATCAAATTTGGAACATCGTTGTAAATTTTATATCATTTGATGAATTGTAACAGTTTTCATCAAACTTCATAATTTTTCATGTATGATTTATGGGTATAAATTATAAATTATATTTCAATTGCTTAATTTCAAAAAAAAAAAATTAAGGTCTATTACCACAACAGTGGCAGAAAGAACCAAGAAGAGTTTACCTCTTTTAAGGTCAACCACCAGGGCCAGTTCTAAAGATTTTGGGATCCATGGCTGAAGAAAAATTTGAGCCCTTTATGTATTTTTTTTATGGGACCGGCTAATACATTTTCACAAGTACTCTAATCCCATATGCCTATTAAGTCATTTTTGCATTTTCAAAGTCCAAACAGTCGATCTGAACCGTTCAATATAATATCCATATTAAAATGTGCTTGGAGATCAAATTTTACAATTTTTGAATTTTTTTTTTACTATTTTTTAAGATAGGTAGAAAATCCATTGATTCAGAAGATTTTGAATTATAAAAAACAATGATTTTCTTCCTATCTTAAAAAATAGTAAAATTTTTTTTTAAAAAATGTAAAATTTGGTCTCCAAGCATGTTTTAATATGGATATCATGTTGAACAATTTGAATCGATTATTTTGACTTTTAAAATGTAAAAACGACTTATGAGTATAAGGTATTGAAGTACTTATGAAAGCGATTAGCCGATCTGATTTTTTATTGATATGCCAATAAATCATATCTATTTATAGAAAAATTTAAGTCCTTTATATATACAAATTTTGAGCCTACTATTTTTTTTTATATATATACAATAATATATATATTTTTAAGGCTCTTTCAATCTTGAGGTCCAAAATAGCCGCCCTGAATGTCCAACACCAGGGCCGGACATGTCAACCACTCAACTGCCTTTCTACGAACTAAGCACTATTCTTCAAGGTTCACAAGCAAATTGATCTCTTTCGGTTGTATTATTCCTTATCGTTATCTCTCTGTCCAAAATATGAAATATATTTATGGTTCATATTGTACGGGCGAGTCGTAGACCAAAATTTCTTTGACGTGAAAACTAATTGTCCTATCGGAAAAAAGAAGAAGGAATGAACACCTTCATTTCTGTTGTATTTCATATTTGGATGACAATATTTTCTTTTAGTTCTCAGCTGGTTATTTAAAATGAATATATAATATTTATATTAAATTTATAGTTGTGCGCAAGCGCACTTACTGTATATTGCCAAAACCTCAAATTGTGTCATTTTATTCTTGATAGGTTGTAGATAGAAATTTTCTCAAGCAAATTTTATATATAAATAAACAAGTTTAACCAACAGTTTCTGACGAAAATCAAAATAACGACTTAAACTTAGACCAGGATTCGAACTCAGATTCTAACTCAGTGCATATTAATTGTTCTTCAATTCTTTTGAATAGCTAGGTACAAGTTTCAAAAAAGAGTCAGTCATTTTTTATGATGATTAACTGCAATATAAAATTATATTGTATTTTTTATGAAACTTTATTATGCTACTATTTTTTAGAATTTATTATTATATTATTTTGTCATTTTAATTATGTCATTTTTTGTCATTTGATGAATTGTAAAAGTTTTTTTTGTCATTTTAATTATGTTTGGAACTTTTTTGAAAGTTCGATCACATGGTCAATGGCACAACTGCACAAGCAATTTATCTAATCCAATCAACCTATTCAAAACCTGTTTTAAGACATTTTAATTGTGCAATCAAGTCATTTGACTATTCAAATTTTATCATATGACTAGCTTGATCAACTAATTTAAAATGATGTATTCAAATTTGATACTGCTTGTTCCTATAATGTCAATTTTTTTTTGTTCCGAGTTTCCTCAAAATTGTATATGTAGCGATGCTTCTTTTAATCAAATACTGCCACAAATCGAAGATACTGGAAAATCTCAACATGACATCAGATTTGGAAAGAGGCAACGATTAATGACGATTCAAAACAGACGAGGCGTCGACTGATTGTCGTAGACTAGTCATGGTCAATTGGTCATCTTCCAAAGGAAGATGCTCCCAGCGTGATTGTGTCGTGTGAGGTTCCTCTGGCTCAACCTGTTCTGCATTAAATGATTGAGCCGATAAAAATGGGGCTACAAATATCACCCATCTCTAATATTTTTTACTTTCATTTAGGAATTATTTGAATAACTGTATATAAAACTGCAGTATATAGGTTATTTTTTTCAATTTGAAAATGCAAGAGTTGACGTTTTAGCTATTTTGTGTTTTGATTTTTAGAAGAAGTCTTGATAAAAAGTTGAAGGTGTTTCATTCTCCACAAAATACAAGAAAATAAAAAGTAATAAATAGTGGTTAGAAGCTATAGTTGGAATTACAAGTTAAAATAAGTGTGTGCCAAATTAAAACAATTTGTTTTATAGATAGACTACAATTACTTAATGATATAAAATTAAATATCTAAAAATGACTGACTTACGGTAAGTCGGTAACTAAAAATTCCAACTACATATGAAGGAATCCAAAAGCTCCCTCATAATGATAAAGATAAAACCTAGATTTAGTACATAATATTATAATTATAATTAATCTATATACCAAATAGAAAGTTTATAAATAAGAAATAACTTTCCAAAATACTAAGTTTATTGATTAATCTTACATTTGAAATTACAAAAGTATTTAGTAATTATCTTTTGAATATACAATATTAACGCTTTTTAGTTGAAACTTTTTTAATACAATTTTAACAAGATAACAAAAATTTATTAGACCAACGAACTTTTAAATCCTACCTTTACAATTACCTCGGTCCACACATTAAATGGGCTAGCTGTTGCTCATGACACTATGGACCATCACCAGTCCCTTGGGATATACAAATGTGAACATGTGAAAAAAAATTCCAACCGAAAGATTAGGAATTAATTCCTTTTCTAACCACTAAATAGTAAATCCAACCCCATTCTCCCCTGTATAAAATCCAACCTTCTCTCTTCATTCTCTCCACCCAGCCTAGTCACACTCACACAACACACCTTGCTTATAAGAATCATTCTCTCCGATCCGCCTCTTCAATTCACTTATATGTCTATCAAAATGCCAACAAAACATCTATCATTTCACCAGAACAGCTTTGGATCAAAGGTTGAGTGCCGCAACGACTGCAAGGATGAGATGTGGCGACCTCCGCTCAAAAGAGGCCAGCTCAAAGTTCACATGGTTAGAAGGGTAATTGGTGCCTTGATGCCAAGTGATTCGAACAAAGCAAGAAAAGCTTAAACTAGAAGGTTACCAGCTGTTCAACCGAAGCTATCTGGTGTCAAAAAACTTATAGATCTTGTTGATCTTTCCAATGTTCTCTATTTTTCCCCTTCTAATTTTCTCTCTTAATTGAGTGTTAGAATCAGAGAGCAGTGATGTAGTTATACTCTGTTTTTTTTTTTCAGTGTGGTAATATATATCTGTTTTACCTGCTTGATTAATGAGAAATTTTGTTATTGTAATCACGATAAATATAATTAATGTATGTTTCTGTAATTGTGCAATCATGCATCCGCATTGGATGAAAAAGAACCGGAAAGAAAGTGATTGCTTCCTAAAGAAAAAAAGTTAAATGGATATGGTTGATGTTGTACCAGAAGAAAAATCTTGAAATTTAAATGAAGAGGGGCTAATAAGTAATAAGCCATTTTTATTTTAATATGGTTGCACGAGGTAAATGCGGGCTAGTCTGGAGATGATGCATTATTTAAGGTGTGGGCCTATACCTAGTAACCCGCACTTATCTTGTACATGCTTTTAATTTTTTAATAGAGTGATTTATTCTTAGTTAACCACTCTATTGGCCGCACATGTGGAATTCAGTCTTGGTTGAGTCATTTCGCACTTTTTTTTGTTTCGCAATTTTCGAGAATTAGTTCATATCTTGTGGATAAGATGATAAGTGGATTGGTGTTTTTGAAAAAAAACCCTTCATTATATGCCGAATTTGCTCGATTCGTTCTTTTCAGAATGGAAAGTTAATATATTACTATTTTTACTGCATTGCTATAAAATAAAAATCAAATATTATTTATTTTATTAAATATTTCTTGCACATTTTAAAATTTTAAAAATTAGAATTGACTTTCGGACTTCGTTGTGAAAAGAATGATATTTATTTTAAAATAAATTATATTTTTACAATATAATTTTATAAACAAAAATTCCTACAATCAGTTGGACAATATTATTTCAGGACAGAGAGTGGTCCGAGTCAGAACAAAGTGGCTGCTCCAAATCGGTAGCTTACCACACAAGGAGAAACATCAATTTTGAAATGTTTTCAAACTTGTGGTAACCATAGTGACAAATGAATTATTCGGGTTCGGTTCGGCGATATAAAAAAATTTGTGATTCGGGAATAATTCAAGTATAATTCGAAAATAATTTAGAATTATCCGGATCATAGATCTCAGTCATGCAAGAGAGCAAAAAAAAAATGTTATAGGAAATTTTTGGAAAAATTTACAAATAATTCGTAAAATTAAGAGAAAAAATGGTAAAATTTGCAAATTATTTGGTTTAATTCGGTCAAAGTTCAGTCAACTGAGTAATTTGATATTTGGTTCGGCATCACCAAAAAAACGAATTATTCGGATTTAATTCGTGAATCTTATAACTATGGTGGTAACTACTTCTGTTTCAATGGCTTGTAAGTAATGCAAAGATTGGCTACGGATTTTTCTAAAAAAAAAATAATGCAAAGATTCAAATAATAATAAAATAACAATATAAATTACTTTATTATAAATAGAGCATAAAATAGATAATAAAATATAAATTACTTTATTATAATAATAATAAAATAACAATAAAAAATAATATAAAATAGATAATAAAAAACTTGTATCATAAAGTAGGTATTGTGGGCCTTGTGGCCCAGTACGCGGTTTCTGCAAACCAAACTTAAAGGCAAAAAAAAACATAAAAATAAACGAACATGTGTTTCATGCCCAAGGATTGGATCCATCTATTGATCTCCTGTTGTTTAAATAGTGGAGCAATTCTTGCAGCGGACTATTTTCTCCCAGTCTTAGGCTACAATTCTACCAATCGTTACATACCCGCCACATATACAAAAATAAGTAGGACAACAAGGCCTGCACGCGTTGACTAGCTGTCGCAAAAGACACAAAAGCTCTGTCCGTCCGTGAATCTGAGATTCTGAGAGAACAATTTTTGGATATTTGTTGGGTTTTTTTTTTATATATATATTTTTTAAACTTTTTTGAAAGTTCGATCACATGGTCAATGGCACAACTGCACAAGCAATTCATCTAATCCAATCAACCTATTCAAATCGATTAACCTGACTTACAAAATAACGCATTTGAATATTATTTAGTTTGGTAGATTGAATTTTAAATAACCTGTCATGAAGAATAATTAAAAGAGCTCCAAATTACAATTTTAAATCAACACAAGTTTATAAGTTGCTGAATTTGTTTATGTCTTAATCTGTTTGAATTATTTTGTTTATTGATATTACATCTATAGTGTTGCTTTGGTATGATATCTTTATTGTTAGTTAGTTACTATGTGGTGTTGTATTATCGATAATTCATGCGCGAATATTGTTATTTCTAAATTCTTATAAAAAACTTCATTTATGTTATTATTGTTGATTTCTTATTATTTATATTTTTTTAATTTCTAATAAATAGTTAAGCTTTTATATATCAATATTTATCAATAAACCTCATCAAATTCACAAAAAATAGATATACTTTCATCGTTTTCTAGTGTGATTTGACTTGTTATACTTGTAAATAGATAATTTAAGTCTGTCCCCTTTTACTATTTATGTTAAAGCTATTTCTGATTCTATATTATGAGACATGCCCCAATCTATATTTAATACTGAAGTTCAACCTTTTGTGGTTATTTGTTTTTTCAACTATATAGTATTAATTGTTTGATTCCCATCAAACTCAGTTTCTATAATTCTATTTTTAAACTTCCAAAAATAAAACAAAATAAAATCAGTAGTATTACCGATCGAATTACCATTCCAAATTGAGTAATCTAAAGAAGGTTAAAATGTGCATGAAAGAATAACTGCTCATTAAATAGATACACAGTGCAACATTAGTCCTAAAAAAATAGATATCAAATTAAAATAAGAAAAAAAAGGTAAAGTACGAAAACATCATTGTCCATTAAAAGAAGAAAAAAGTACAATCATTTGCAACATTAACTTAAATAATTGACATGATCAAAATAAGTACCAAAACCACTGAAAAAAATCAATAACAAAAATTATAAGCTGATTTACAATTTTTGCACTCCACTTATAATGCGTGCGTGGCGGAACTCAATACCTTTCTTGAAGAAGAGGTTCATCATTTTATTGAACACTGCCCAAATCAGAAGGCTGTCAGAACCAGTCTGGTGAGCAAGGTCAATAGCCCATTCTACCTTAAGGATCTTCACCACATTTTTCAAACCACCATATAAACCATTGCATGACTTAATGAGATGTTTTACATCAAATATGTCATGGCCAAAATAGACAATGATGTGGTATAGGAACTATCGCAAATCATCCGGCAGCTCTTGTCCAAGCATGATCTTTATTAAAAATGCAAGATCATAGGCCCCATGAAATGTTAACCATGTTTTATCAGACATGAAAATTAGTAACATGAATTCCCAAAATAGCTCTGCAAATATATTCGGATCAACACCCTCAATTTTAATCTTCAAAAAGTCAATTCCTTGCAATTTTAACAACTCAATTGAGCTCGGATCCTGTGAATCAATCTTAGGGTCAAATCCATGAAAATTAAATTCCCAAGTCATAGAATCGTCGCTATCTCTGTTGGAAAGAGTAATCCCCAGTTGTATCAATTTAAGGTTATCAACATTTTCCTTGATCTGAGGTTCCTAGGGTGTGCTATTGTCTGGTACACCAACCCAGGAAATTCGGTATCGATCGTCACATACCGATATGAGTCAGTAACCTGATTATGATTGCAAATTCTATTGCAAGATTATACTGAAAAACAGGTCGCATCTGTGTTGCCCGACTAGACCCTGTTTGGTGAAGAGCCATATGTGTTTCCTCTTTTGTCAAAAATTCTCGCTCTGTTCTTCAAGCAGTCTCTTTATCTATCTCTCTCGCTCTCTTCAAGTCTATCTCTCTCCATCTCTTTCTATATGTGTTGTGGTAATGAATTGCATTATTCCTCTTTGAGCCGTATATATGAGAGGGAAGAGGTACGATTTTTTAGTAATTGGAGACTACGCTCCTATTTCGGCCTCCTTTTGAGATCCAATTTTAAACAAGTTACCATTTTAAAAAAAACTATTTATGTCCACCGCCTTCTTTAAAAATACTCGATTGAACTCTTTCTCATTTAGGGAAGCTAATAAAAGTATAAATACTTCCTATATTTGTCAGAGAGCACTCTTTCGTTTTTACCTCCAATAACTTGAAATATCATTTCATTGGATCTTTTACTATTTTTAGATCAAGAATAGCTGATATGTGATGCTAAATATGTACTTACATTTGACACCTCTCATTAATGTTATCTTAAATTGTCATCACCCTATCTTTATAAAAAACTTATTTAGGAATTTTTTTTTTACCTAGTTTGTATGGGAGCATGATATCATCACAATTTATTTTTCTAAATTAAATAAATAGAATTTTTTTTAATTAATAAATAAAGCGCCATGATAACTATGTACTAGCCAGTGGTCAAAGGGATTTACATACTTTTGAGTATCAAATAAATTTATACATATATTCTTTTAGTAGTACATATTTGCAACTCTGCAGTTCCTAGCAAAACTCATAATCAAATCGATTAACCTGACCTAAAAGATAAGGATTTGAATATTATTTAGTTAGGTAGATTGAATTTTAATTAACCTGTCATGAAGAATAATTAAAAGAGCTCCAAATTACACTTTAAATCAACACAAGTTTATAAGTTGCTGAATTTGTTTATGTTTTAATCTGTTTGAATTATTTTGTTTATTGATATTACATCCATAGGATTGCTTAATTAGGTATGATATCCTTATTGTTAGTTACTATGTGGTATTGAATTATCAATAATGTCATGGGCGAATATTGTTATTTTTAAATTCTTAAAAAAAACTTCATTTATGTTATTATTGTTGATTTTTAATTTATTTATATTTTTTAATTCCTAATAATTAGTTATGCTTTTATATATAAATATTTATCAATAAACCCCGTCAAATTCACAAATAAAAAACTGGTTGTCTAAACGAAGGTGTGGATTTAATGAATTTAAAGTTATGATGATTGATTATAAATTGACAGTATCATAATTAACCCTACTATTTTAGATATTCTCTAGAAACAAATTTCATTGAATTATCTATTTTAGATATTCTTTGATCATACAAATTTCATTGATATTCTCTAGAAACAAAATCAGAATCGTCCATTTTAGATTGAACGGTCATAGTTAACCTTGATAATATATTTGCCCCATACCTATTCGTTTGGTTCAATTTCCTTTCAGTAAATTACATGCAATGGAAAAGGGATCCAATCCAACTTGCATCCTCCAAAATAAGAAACAGCAAAATATTGTTTGACAACTAATTAATGCATAGCTTATTAAAATCAAAAGATTAAATTGTAGATATGGTCGTTGTGAATTGTGATTTAGATATATAATTGCATATAAAATTCTGTATGACTTGAGACATATTAATTATGCAATCAAGTCATTTGACTATTCAAATTTTATCATATGACTAGCTTGATCAACTAATTTAAAATGATGTATTTAAATTTGATATTGTTTGTTCCTATAATGTCAATTTTTTTTTGTTCCGGGTTTCCTCAAAATTGTATATATATGTAGCGATGCTTCTTCTAATCAAATACTGCCACAAATCGAAGATACTGGAAAAGAGGCAACGATTAACGACGATTCAAAACAGAGCCCTGAGCCCTGCATTATTTTACTTTGTCTGTATCAAAGCGAATTAAATGATGTGAAATATAAGTAAAGAAGTTTTTGTTGGAAAAATATTGACTAACCAACTAGTTTTATATCTGAATTTTGATCAATAAATTAATAAAAGTTATATTAAAAATATAATCAAGAATATAATTAAAATTTTTTTATCCGGGGCTGCAAAATGCGGACGTAAGACAACTTCCCGTCTTAAGCACATGAATAATCGATTAAGTTTGCCCTAAGTTACGCCGGTATTCCTCTACCTACGGGCGCAACTGTGGTAGAGATTGATGCAGCTTCTTTCAACAATGGTAGCAATATAATATTTTTTTCTATAAAGAAAATATTTGTTTGTGGGAGAATAGAAATTGAATTTATAAATTATAGAACTTAGAGAAAGAATAAGAGAGTATGTGAATTGTTAGATGATTATTGGATGATTGGATGATCTACTCTTCATATATCATGTACTATTTATAAGCAAATTTATGCAATGACATTTATGTTCATATTCATTATATGCTTTCCGTTTCAATATATTGAACAAAATGAACGGATCATACATCAGCTCAAACGTTTCAAACGGAAAATTGATTAATGTATATCAAAGCTCAAATGATCAAAATGCAATTGATTGCATATGAAAGCTAGTGCATGATTAACTCAGAAAGTTATTGTCTATAACAGAAAACAAATATTGAATATGTATTGAGAAAATTGACACAACTCATGTTATCATGTATATATAATTATATATATTTGATTTTAATATTCCCAAGTAGCTCAATAATTCATAAAATTAAAAAACATTATATTAAAATAAATATTTGTTTATATAAATTTTGAGTTTTAAAATAAATTTCTAACAATCCCTCACAAAATTCAAATTTTAATTAAAAAAATAAACAAAAAATTGTAAATAAATATTGTTAGAAATTTATTTTAAAACTCAAAATTTAAATAATATTTATTTTAATATTAATGGTTTTTAACTTTATGAATTATAGAGCTATTTGTGAAGTAATTTCATTGATTCAATCTCTACATAAAAGCTCATTGTTTACCGTCACAGAATATCAAATCAAGTATATATTAGATATGAGGCATGAGCTGTGTCCATGGTCTCAATACTAAATATTTAATACTGTCAGTTACAGGCAAAGAACTTAACGAATTATTATAGGCATATTGATATGCAATTCATTGCTTTTCCCGTTTGAGCTTGTGTTCATCATTCATTCATAAATGTTTAACCGTTTATTTTCTTAATATGAAAAAGGGTAATATTAGAATGAATATTATCTTAATTGTTACTGTGTTAATGTTATTTTCCTATAAATAATATTTTCAATAATTCAGATTCTCTTGTTCTTTCTATTAGCTCTATAATTCATAAATTCAATTTCTATTCTTCCACAAACAAATATTTTCTTTATAGAAAACATATTATTCTGCTATCATTGTTAAAAGAAGCTACATCAACCTCTACCACGGTTGCACCTCCAGGTAGAGAAATACCGGCGTAACTTGGAACAAGTTTAACTGATTATTCATGTGTTTAGGACAGAAAGTTATCTTAGATCTGCATTTTGTAGCTCCGAGTAATAAAGTTTTAATTATATTTTTTATTATATTTTTTTAATATAATTGTTATTTATTTTGTGATTAAAATTTAGATTTAAAACTAGTTGATTAATTCATATTTTTTCTACAATTTTCGCTGGATTTTTCCCCACGAGGCGACGACTGATTGTCCTAGACTACTAAGTCATGGTCAATTGCTCATTGCTCATTGCTCATTGGTCATCTTCCAAAGGAAGATGCTCTGTGTCTTGTGGGATCCCTCTGGCTCTGCCCGTTCTGCATTAAATGATTGAGCCGATAAAAATAGTAACAAATATAGTGGTTAGAAGCTATAGTTGGAATTATAAGTTAAAATAGGTGTGTTTCAAATTAAAACAAATTTGTTTTATAAATAGACTACAATTATTTATTGATATAAAATCAAACATCTAAAAATGACTGACTTATGTAACTAAAATTCCAACTATATATAAAGGAATCCAAAAACTCTCTCATTATGATAAAGATAAAAACTAGATTTAGTACATGATATTATAATTATAATTAATCTATATACCAAATAGCAAGTTTATAATTAAGAAATAACTTTTCAAAATACTAAGTTTATTGATTAATCGTACATTTGAAATTACAAAATTATTTAGTAATTATCTTTTGAATATATAATCATTAACGCTTTTTAGTTGAAACTTTATATATACAGTTTTAACAAGACAACAAAATTTTATTAGAGCAACAAACTTTCAAATCCTACCATTACAATTACCTCGGTCCACACATTAAATGGGCTAGTTGTTGCTCATGACACCATGGATCTTGACTAGTCCCTTGTGGATATACAAATGTGAACATATGAACAAAAATTTCCAACCGAAAGATTTGGAATTAATTCCTTTTCTAGCCACTAATTAGTAAATCCGGCCCCATTCTCCCCTGTATAAAATCCAACCTCTCTTCATTTTATCCACACAGCCTAGTCACTCAACACACCTTGTTTATAATTAAGAATCATTCTCTCTAATCCACCTCTTCAATTCACTTATCTATTTATCAAAATGTCAACAAGACAGCTTTCATTCCATCAGACCAGCTTCGGATCAAAGGATGAGTACCAGCACGACCGCAACGACTGTAAGGAGAAATTGCGACCTCCGCTCAAAAGAGGCCAGCTCAAAGTTCGCGTGGTTGGAACCGTGATCAGTGCACTTGTGCCAAGTAATTCATGCATGCAAAATGAGAAATCTAAGTTAGAACCTTAAATAAAATTATTATCTGATGTAGGTGTGGTCGGGATGCACACTTGTTTGAGACTTAATTCACATTTGTTCACTTCACAGTTCACAGTCTACTTTTTCTTCAATGCACGCTTTATCTACTACGCCGATGCACAATAAAGTATTATGTCAATGTACACCGGCTTCTTAGATTAACGGAGATTTTTATTTTTATCCAAAAAAATATATATTTTATTAAAAATAACCAAGGTTTAGAGGAGTTTTTAAAAATATCCAACCCGCAAAAAAAATCTGCGGCCCGGGAATTTTAATAATTTTTTTTTTGGAGATTATGTTGTTCAATTTGTTTGAAAAATTACACCCGTGGGAAAAAAAATTATTAAAATTCCCGGGCTGCGGATTTTTTTCACGGAGCGGAATAAAAAATTCCGGGCCACGAATTTTTTCCGCGGGTTGGATATTTTTAAAAATTCCACCGAACTGTGATTATTTTTAATAAAATATTTTTTTTGGGTAAAAATAAAAATCTCGATTAGATTGATGCAAATTTGTTGAAGTTTATAAATGAGTTTTTTCTCTTTTGATTCTCTTTGTTTCTGTTACATATATAGACATTAGATAGAATAGTTCTTGTGTGCAATCTAAATAAGCAGGAGGTTATCAATTTATCTCCTTATATAATTAAAATTAGCGACACAATTTTTATAGCCAAAGGGGTTGGAGTTTATAATTAGACTTGCATTTGAATTTTGACGTGTCAGAAACCTTTTTTTTAATGCTTGGTAGAGACACGTGTCAGAAACTTCAAAGCAGTATTTTCTTCAACGGTTTTTTAGAAACAGGGCTGTTTTCCAGAATCGTAGTTTTATATACCTGGCTTCCACATCGTCAGAACTCAGAACCATACAATTTTTACAGTGGGTCCTACCCGTCACCGACTCTTATCTCTCCTCAACAGATAAAACTACCGATCTGAACCTGGAATAGCGAAAAGGTATGCACCTGGAAGCAAACTCAGATATAAACGATACATATGATTATATGAATATGATCAGAAATACAGAAACATACACTATTGCAAGCTTAGACTTCTGAAAGATCCTGGACCAGCCAACGATATAACTATAATTCTCACCAGCCTGGAAAAGGGGCGTGTCTGAAATGTTACATCATGATATGATTTCTATATTTTATACAGTGTTTGAAAGTATCAGGGGATAGCAAGCACTGGGGCAGTATTATTTAAGCTTTGAAATTCGTGCAGAACGTAATCGAACGGTTGAAATTTTACAAGGAGTCACGCAAAATATGATATGTCTCAGAGGATGTGATTTCCCTAGTTCTCACCTCACTCCCTAATTTCTTTATAAACACACTCCTCTTCCTAATTTTCCTTCCCCCCCCCCCCCCCCTCTCTCTCTCTCTCTCTCTCTCTCTGTGGCCAATCATTTAATGGCGACTTCAGAGTATCTTATCTACCGAGAGAAAATCAAGATTGCCGGAAATCCGTACCCGAAAAGAGGTCAGATCAAAAAGAAGATCATGAAAGATCTCGTTGTGAACCTTCAAAAAAAGAAAGATCTCGTTGTGGCCCTTGCCTCCTTCACGACAAGGCGAGGAATAAGCTACTCCGATGCCGGAGGTGGTGGAGGTGGCAGCTCTGTGCTCGACTCTGCATCGTCAAGCGAACACGTTCAGAAGTAACTTCTCTGGTAAACTATGAAGCTAATCTCGCAGCTAGTGTAGACTGAAGTTATTGCGCAAAAGGTTAAGACATGCAATTATAGGATGCGACAGGTTCAAGGGAACTATTATGCATCAGTTTCTATTAGTAGATTTTTAGAATTTACTATTTGTGGTTTCTGCTTTCTAGTGTGATTTGACTTGTTATACTTGTAAATAGATCATTCAGGTTTGTCCCCTTTTACTAATGTTACAACTATTTCTGATCATATATTATGAGACATGCCCCAATCTATATTTAGTACCGAGATTAATTTTTTGTGGTTATTTGTGTTTTCAATTATTATAGTATTAATTGTTTGATTTCCATCAAACTCAGTTTTTATAATTTTATTTTCAAATTTTCAGAAAAAAAAAAAATCAGTTATGTTTCTGATGGAATTACCATTTCAAATTGGATAACCTAACAAAGGTTAAAATGTGCATGAAAGAATAACCGCTCATTAAATAAATACACAGTGCAACATTAGTCCTAAAAAAATAGATATCAAATTAAAATAAGAAAAGAACGGTATCGTACAGAAACATCATTGTCCATTAAAAGAAGAAAAAAGTACAATCATCTGCAACACTAAGTTAAATAATTGACATGATCAAAATAAGTATCAAAACCACTGAAAAAAATCAATAACAAAAATTATAAGCTGATTTATAATTCTTGCACTCCACATATAATGCGTGCGTGGCGGAACTCAATACATTTCTTAAAGAAAAGGTTCATCATTTTGTTGAACACTGCCCAAATCAAAAGGCTGTCAGAATCAGCATGGTGAGCAAGGCCGATAGCCCGTTCTACCTTAAGAATCTTCGCCACATTTTCCAAACCGCCATATAAACCATTGCATGACTTAATGAGATGTTTTACATCAAATACGTCATGGCCAAAATAGAATGTGATGCGGTATAGGAACTTTCTCAAATCATTCGGCAGCTCTTGTCTAGACATGATCTTTATTAAAAATGCAAGATCATAGGCCCCATGAAAGGTTAACCATGTTTTATCAGACATGGAAATTAGTAACCTGGATTCCCAAAATAGCTCTGCAAATATATCCGGGCTAACACCCTCAATTTTATTCTTCAAAAAGTCAATTCCTTGCAGTTTTAACAACTTAATTGAGCTCGGATCCTGTGAATCAATCTCGGGGTCAAATCCACGAAAATTAAATTCCCAAGTCATAGAATCATCACTATCTCTGTTGGAAAGAGTAATCCCTAGTTGTATCAATTTAAGGTTATCAACATTTGCCTTGATCTGAGAGTAACGTTGCTCGGGGGAGAGGTTCCTAGGGTGTGCTACAGTCTGGTACACCAACCCAGGGAATTCAGTATCGATCGTCACATACCGATATAAGTCAGCAACTTGATTTATGATTGCAAATTCCATTGCAAGATTATGCTGGAAAACAGGTCGCATCTGCGCTGCCCGATTAGACCTTGCTTGGTGAAGAGTCATATGTGTTTACTACTTTGTCAATTCTCTTTCTCTCTTGCTATGTTCTTCAAGCAGTCTCTCTATCTATCTCTCTCGCTCTTTTCAAGTCTATCTCTCTCTCTCTCTTCCTATATGTGTTGTGGTAATTAATTGTATTATTTCTCTTTGAGTCGTATATATAAGAAGAAAGATGTACTATTTTTTAGTAATTGGAGACTACGCTCCTATTTTGGTCTTCTTTTGAGATCCAATTTTAAACGAGTTACCATTTAAAAAAAATTATTTATGTCCACCGACTTCTTTAAAAATACTAGATTGAACTATTTCTCATTTAGGGAAGCTAATAAAAGTATAAATATTTTCTATATTTGTCAGAGGGTACTCTTTTGATTTTGTCTCTAATATGTGGTACTTAAAATATCAGTTCATTGGATCTTTTGCTTTTTTTAGATCGAAAATAGCTGATATATGACGCTAAATATGTACTTACATTTGACATCTCATTAATATTATCTTAAATTGTCATTACTCTATCTTTATAAAAATCTTATTTAGGTATTTTTTACGGAGCATGATATCTTCACAATTTATATTTTTAAATTAAATAAATAATTTTTTTATTAATAAATAAAGCGTTTGACTTGTTCGCGAGAGAATGTGCGCGTATGAATCGCATCAAGCGGTAACGACCAATCCTTCAAGTTTGCTTTTAAAGGCCTGTATTATTGTACTGAATCCTCTGAGGCGGAGAAAAATCTGATCCGTTCATCTGAAATGAAATAAGCGGTTCAGAATTTGGAACGAATTTGGAACATAATTTTTTTTTTGAGATAAGCTGACAGAAGCTGCCAGTATTGATTAAAAATAAAGGAGATACATCGTTCTGTACCAGTATGGTACACCTCAGCAAAGAAAATCAGGAAAAAAAAAAAAAAAAAAAAAAAAACCCAAACTATTTAACCACCTAATTAACAATATTTAAGCCATAATGACATTTCTTGCACCGCAAACTCAGCAATTAGCTTGGTAGGCTTCCTTTCCTCTCTGAAAATGACAGAATTTCGAAACTTCCAGATCTGCCACGCCACACATATGAAACGCATTGCCCATTCCTGTTTTGATATGGTGGAGCTTGTTTTTGCTAGCGATCATGAGGCCTGCCAGACCTCACTAATCGTTCCAGCCGGCTTGAAAATTTTGAAACCCAGTAGCTGATGAGTGTAAAACCATACCTCTACTGCCACCGAGCATAAATAGATGATATGCACAATTGATTCTCTAGGGCAGTTCATACATAGGGGGCATTGTAAACCAAAAAAAATTCCACGTTTTGTCAATACATCTCTTGTCAGAAGCTTGCCCTGTAACAAAAAATATACAAATAGTTTGACAGATGGGGGGATTTTTAAGCCCCATGTAAAGTTAAAATGTCATTTAATCATCCCCCCACCTGATAACATCTCATAGGCTGACTTAGCCGAGTAAATCCCTGAGTTTTCCCAAAGCCATATAATAGCATCTTCTCTATCAGTAAACCTGATTGGCGCTTGCAAGATCATAGTTGGATCTATCATAGACAGAGCTTGAGACGCATCTCGGAGCGAAATGCGTTCATCAGCATGCACCTGCCCCAAGTCAGTCACACGCGGCCTGCCTTGCCATGTGTCAAACCAATATGAAATGGAAGTCCCCTCACCCACAATCCAGGAAGTGCTCCACTCAAAAATCTGTTTCAGTTTTCGCAGTTGACCCCAAAAAAACGAACCGGTAATTAACCAGAATTTTGGGCCCTGTCGTATAGTTCCCTTCCTTCGCAATAATTCAACCGTCATTGACCAGAGGCACATCGGTTCATGATATGCCTTCCACCACCACCTTAACAACAGAGCTATGTTAACCAAATTTAAATTGGAAAGCCCGAGCCCTCCCCATACTTTTGGAGTGCAAACAACCGTCCAATTAGTGAGTGATATTCCCCGTTTCAGATCAGTCGGCTTACCCCATAAGAATTGCCGTCTCACTTTGTCTATCATCATAATCACCCATTGTGGTAACCGAAAACACATCATGTGGTATATCGGTATGGAAGATAGAACCGACTTCACTAATTGTAATCTACCGCCTTTTGAAATAAACTTTCCTTTCCAACCCCCTAACTTTTTTTCGATGCGCTCAACCAAGGGCATGAACTGTTCTTTAGCCGGCTTGAGTATTTGTCAGAGGTAAACCAAGATAAGGGGTCGGAAATTGTCCCTTTGCACAGCCCAAAACAGCTCCTATCCAAGGCAAATCTGATTCTTGGATATTTATCGGGATAAACAAGCTCTTAGCATAGTTTACTTTGAGACCCGAGATTGAAGCGAAGAGACGAATCACAAGTTTCAGGGAGATTAGTGAACTGATATTGGCCGCCGCAATGACGGCCGTATCATCCGCATATTGGAAGGCTAACAAGGACTCTTTAATCTTTCTCGTAATGCCACCTTGGAGAATGCGGTTGGTTGCCGAGATCATTCGTTGGAATGTGTCGGCTGCTATATTGAAGAGCATGGGCGAAAGCGGGTCTCCTTGGCGCAACCCTCTCTTATGAACAAAAAATTCTAAATTTTCCCCGTTAATGACCACCCTTGAGGCTGAAGTGGTGAGAAGGGTTTGGATCCATTGTACCCATCTGTTGGGGAACCCTCTTGCCATCAGAATTTTATTTAAGAAATCCCACTCGATAGAATCGAATGCTTTTGCAAAATCTATCTTAAAGAAAACCGCTGATTTCTTTGAAGCCGAAATGTGTTGTAAGACTTCCCTAGTAGCCACAAAATTTTCCGTGATCTGACGGCCATGAATGAAAGCAGTTTGTCTCGGTGAAATGAGTTCGGGTAACTTCAATCGCAGCCTATTTGAGAGAACTTTGGAAATAAGCTTTGGGATTATGTTGATCACACTAATTGGCCTAAAATCATTTACTGTGCTTGGGGAATCCTTCTTAGGAATCATAATGACATTTGCAAGGTTGACTTCCTCTAGCCGGACCCGGTTGTCATAGAATCCTTCAAAAATCAACATGATTTCATCCTTTAGTTGTGGCCAGTAAGATTGAAGGAATTCGTTCGGGATCCCATCCGGACCCGACGCTTTGTTCTTAGCAAGTTGTCTAATCACCACCTCAACCTCCGTCAGTGAAAATGGAACCTGAAGGGAGTCCAGGTCCGAGCAAGGACCATAAACTGGTAGTGGGTCAAAGTCCATAACTGGATTGGAGGCACCCAGTAGTGACTTTAGCTGACCTAAAAAAATTGCCTTGATATTTATTGGATCCGAAATGTGCTGCCCCCCCTGTGTGATTGATTGCACTCTATTCCTGTTCATTCTAGAAGTGGCAAAGAGGTGAAAGAAGCGCGTGTTTTTGTCGCCCTGTTTAAGCCAATTACACCTCGATCTTTGGCGCCATCTCTCCTCAATGTTGTTTGCAAGCTCGAATGCCTTCTCTTTGATCTTACATCTCAAATTAAATTCGTGTCTTGCAAGGGAACGTCTCTCTTCAATCCTGTCAAAAAAAAGAGTAGCTTGTTTGCAAAAAGTAATTTTTTTTTCCATTTCATTAAAACTCTCCCTGTGCCATAAAACTAAAGCCTTATGCAAGAGCTGTGAGTTAGAATGAAATTTTTTTAAAGAGTTTTGGGGTTGACCACTTACAGTACACCAAAGGTTTTTTACCATTTCCCTAGGAACTTCATACTTGAACCAAAAAGTCTCAAGTTTAAATGATCGGTTCATTGGAGTCATATTTTTGCATGTCAAAAGAAGCGGCACATGATCTGAGATCACCATTTCTAAGGCCTCCAAGGTAATGACTGGATAGTTGAGATGCCATTCTGCCGAGGTAAATACCCGGTCAATCTTAGAAAAAGATGGGAGAGGTCTCTTGCTTAACCAAGTATAGAGGCGATTATTGAGAGGGTTGTCAACTAAGGCTGTTTGTAATAAGAAATCATTGAACATATCCATGAGAGAAAAACATGTAGCTCCATCTGGTCGGTCCACCATCCAACGAACCAAGTTGAAATCTCCCGCTAGTAACCAGGGGAGATCCACTAATCCGGCCAAGAAATGCAGCTCCTTCAAAAATTCTGGTTTGTCACTATCCACACTCGGTCCATAAACCGAAGTGAACAAAGCTTTAGAGCCCGAACTGGCATGAAAAAGTAGTACTGAAATTGTGTTTCTAGTGGACCAGCAATTGAGCATTTCAAAATTTCTCTTCCAAGCCACAATTATACCCCCTCGTAAATCCATTGCCTCAATGTAAGAACAATTCGGATTGAAATAAGAGGGCAAAAAACGCAAGGCATAATTTAAATTGACTGAATTAAGTTTCGATTCTTGAAGCATACAAACATCACAACGAGAAGATCTAATCGCTTCCCGAACCACATTACATTTTTTAGCACTACCTAATCCCCGCACATTCCAAGATAAAACTTTGATTTTTTTGTAATTCATTTAAAACGAAAATTACAACACAAAACTAAAATCAAAGCACTTAGTTTACTCTTCATCACTGTCCAATTCGTCCTCAGGGTCAGGATCGAACCGCGCGTGGTCATCAAATTCCTTCTCGGTTTCCTCCAGCTGTGCCTTTTCCTTCGCCAAAGCAAGCTACCTTTCGTTATTGTCATCCTTTAGTGCTTGAAAAACAGATTCCACGGAAACTCCACAACCTTCAGCAATTTTTCTGCTATGATCCTTCGTCACCTCCACTTCGTAAAAACCGGCCGGATTGAGATTGATTTCAGCTAGGTTGCTTGGCAATTGCTTCTTAGAAGAGGGGTTTGTTCGCTTAATGCCCCCAGCTGGTCTTGAGGGGATAGTTATATTACCCGTTGGTTTTTTAGGGTATTAATAAAAAGGGCCGTACTTTTGAGTATCCAATAAATTTATACATATATTCTTTGAGTAGTATTTGCAGCTATGTAGTTCCTAGCAAAGCTCATAATTAAATTTGGAACATTGTTGTAAATTTTATGTCGTTTGATAAATTGTAAAAGTTTTCATCAAACTTCATAATTTTTTATGTATAATTTATGTGTAAAATTATAAATTATATTTCGATTGCTTAATTTAAAAAAAAAATACAATTTGATCGGAACACTACATTTTGCTGGAAAAGAATTGATTTCAATTCAATAGTATTCAATTGACATGATTTCCAATTGAATTTTGTTGATCGGAATAAAAATAGAAAAGAATTGAATTCATTTCTAGTTTTTTATTAGAAAGTCTATATAATAGAAGAAATTGATTTCACTTTAAATAAAAATGACACTTTTATCCTTTTATCCTTGTGCTTAGTGTTTCTTTTGCTGAAATGATTTTATGCTTCATTAAAATATGTGTACTGGTTTTCTCTGTTTTTATTAATATGTGTACAGGTCACATATATATTGATACATTCAAACCTCTTGTTACAAGTGCTACATGAGACCCTTTGTACCAGAAAAACTGATACAACCAACCAAACCCTTTTGTACCATATTTACAACAGAACCGAAGGAATTTAGAAATAAATACTTTAATAAGAGTACTTGATGCCACTGCTCAAGCGAAGAGGAAGAGGCAAAGAATTGAGGGTTAACATTAAAGTTGAGTGTTAATAATAGAATCAACATCTCGTCTAAGTCAGTAAAATAGAACATCTCATATAACTTAAATTTTCATTTTTTTTTTTAGTTTCTTACATGCCCGTAGGCTCCATACATCAGAATTTTGAAATAAAAAAAGAAGATAAAAACTTGGATGAGTGACCCCAGTTCTATCCCATGAATTCATCTTACTCATATTTGCTAATGAGTGCGCCATCTGAAGTATGACATAATCATATTCCTAGTCTAGAAAATTAAAAGGAGTTGTCTATGGTGCTATGCGTAGCATAGAGGGCATTCGTTAAGTTTTCAAAATCTTAACGGTCGATCCGAACTGTTCAACATGTTCTCCATATGAATATGTACTTGCAAACCAAATTTTACATTTTTTAGAATTTTTTTACTATTTTTTTAGATATGTAGAAAATCACTAGATCTGAATGGTGCAGAATTTTCAGATCAAGTGATTTTCTACCTATCTAAAAAAATAGTTAAAAAATTCTAAAAAATGTAAAATTTGGTTGCAAGTACATATTCATATGGAGATCATGTTGAACGATTCTCCATATGAATATGTACTTGCAAACCAAATTTTACATTTTTTAGAATTTTTTTTACTATTTTTTTTAGATATGTAGAAAATCACTAGATCTGAATGGTGCAGAATTTTCAGATCAAGTGATTTTCTACCTATCTAAAAAAATAGTTAAAAAATTCTAAAAAATGTAAAATTTGGTTGCAAGTACATATTCATATGGAGATCATGTTGAACGATTCAGATTGACTCTTAGAATTTTAAAAACTCAAATATTGAGCCGTTGCACGAAGACCCTCTATGCTACGCATAGCATATTAGCATTTTTCTAAAAGTAATGCCGTCTAATTTTCCTTTATCTGTAATACCATCATTAAATTTGGTAAAAGTATAAAATATGATACAGTTCACTTTCGACGAACTATCTTTTTCAATCTAAATATTAGACAAGGACTCTAATAATTGAATATACTTGAAATTGACAGTTCACAACTATTTATTAGACACATATATAAATGTGTACATGTAAAGCATGACCAATTTATGCCTCAACAACTAAATCAAAGATGTAATTGCAGAATAGAAACCTAATTTAGGAGATAGCTTCAACAATTAACTCCATCCACAAGGTTGAACTAACAAGCGCAATGACCATAGATACGTCACACACACACAAAAGCAAAGGACGAAAAAATTTGGATTGTTAATTATTGAGATTAACTACTTCGAGAAGCTCAGAGTTGAAAATCACACCAGAAGTGCACAACTGCGCGCTTAGAGTGACTTGCGCTAGCCAACCTCGTTTGACTTTCCTTTTTCCTCCTTCACTGTTATCGGAAGCTGGTTGAAGAAGAACAACTCACTTGTAGAAGAAGAACTGCTGCTCAGACGATGTATAAGAAGCGGAGGAGGTTAGCGCTGGAAAAAAAAAATCGCCATTTTTTAGCATAATGAATTCTCGCTGAATCTCATCAATTTTGACAGGAAAATTTTGGTGCGGAAATTTCCCTCCAAATCACGGAGAATGAAATTGTTTCCCACTACTTATTGGGTTTTGATCAGAAAATTTCAGACTACGTCAATTCTATTTCGCGTTTTAAAGGGGAATTTGGCGTTCCGATCAGAGGGTTATTGTTATCAAGATTATCAAATTAATCCTTTATTACTGGATCACAATTGATCTCCACCCATGAAACTATTGGGTATGAGATCTCATGAAATCTCATTATTAATCAATCACAAAGGATATATATCCACCTTTAAACTATTGTCAAATTAGAGCACTTTTTTTTTATTCTTAATTCTTTGGAGTCAGAGAGCCAGGATCTTTTTTTTTTTGTACGGTACTGAAGAAGATTGTGGACTTTCTGGATTCAGAGAGGACAAAATAATTTTCAAGAGAGTAAAGAAAAATTGTGCCCGTATTTTTTTTCTCTGTCGCTATAAGAAATTAAATAACATAGATAAAATAAAATTAATCATAATTTATATATTTTTTTTCTTTTAAGAAGAAATGTGGAGGCCATGCCTTCAGATTCTATTTATCAAGACAAGATATCAATTTTATAAAGTTTATTTACAAATTGAAAAGAAACTTTTTAAAAAAAAGTAATAGAAAATAACAAAATCCTATCACCAATGTTTATTATTTCTAATGTATATTAAATCAATTGCGATACTCTTGCTGTATTTCTCTTGCAAGAATTGCTGGCATTTTTTTCTCCCCCTTAAATATTTGTGCACATTGTAGATCAATATTTTATAACGAATCGCACTCCTACCTGAAAAAAATCCAAACTCGACTGACTCAAAATTAATAAACCCGAATCCGAGATGAGCCGGGCTGGCTCATGAACCCATCGCAACCTCTTTCCTCCCATCGCTCTCTCCGTCTCTCGCTCTCTCGCCTTTGTCGCTCTGTCACGTCGTGGCTGGTGCTCTCGTGCCTTAAATAAGCTTATTCTTCCCAAAACTGTTTCGAGGCTGGAACATACATAGGAAAATTTGGGATCCAAGGTTGTGCAAAAACTCCAATTTTTTCACCAGTACCAATTTTCCAAAGAAAATGTTGCTGAAGGCTTGAGATGTACCATTTGGCGCCACAGCGTTGAGCAAGCCTGTTTTCTATTTTCCAAATGTTTTTCGCTACCAAAGCTTGATTCATTTCTTTTAAACTCCTAAGTCCCAAACCGCCCATCCCTTTTGGAGTGGTGATTGTCTTCCATGCAACACAAGGCATATGTCCTCTGTCATCCGTGCCTCCCCAGAAAAAATTACGCATAATTGCATTTAGCTTGCTTATAACCTTATTCGGCAAGATAACAGTTCCCATAGCATATACGGGCAAACTCTCTAGGACTGTCTTCAGAAGAATTAATCTCCCGGCATGGTTAAGAAGCTTCGATTTCCATGAGTTTAATCTATTTTCAAATTTTCCCACAATATAGTCGAAAGATGCATTACCCGCAACTGACACCGGGCACCCTAAATATTTTTCCCCACCTGCAGCCTCATTTACCTTAAAAATATGCATGAATTGCAGCTTGGCCGGATCTTGTGCATTGGAAGTTTGGAACTAAACCAAACTTTTGATTTTGCCTCATTCACTTTCATACCCGATATCTGACAAAAAGTATCTATGATTGAAGCAATTTTCTCCACCTCATGTTGTGAGAGTACCCCCATGAGTAAAAGGTCATCAGCAAACATTGAACTTGTCAAAGATGTTGCTGTTGGAGCAAGCTTGAGAATAAGCTTATTTATGCTTTGTGGATGGGTCGTGGGATGAATCTGGAAAGGCCGGTGTGGGTGTTCTGTTGCAGAAAGATGGAATGACAGTGCATTGGATTTCAAAGGCCATTCAAGCTATAAACGCAAGCCAAGCAGAGGCTAGAGCAGTGTTAGAAGGATACAAGCTTTTAATGTATTATGCTAAGGGATTTGGCACTGTATTATCTGACTCGGCAGAAACAGTGGCATCATTAAAAGGTGGGCTTCCTATTTTATATGATTGGAGGTCGTATTATGAGATCTGGAGTGCCTGGGGACTTCAAGCAGATGCTATGACTAGTCTAAAAACTATACATTGTCGTAGAAATTAATGAAGAGGGTTTGAAGATAGCACATACTTTAGCAAACTATGGTAGGATTTATTATTGGGATATAACGGGTAATGCAAATCCTGTATTCAATGTTTAGGAATCTTATGTAATTGGCCTACGGGCTGTTTGAATACCAAAAAAAAAAAAAAAACTGCCGTGCCTTCTCACTCATCTCCGAGCGTGGTTCCAATTTAGTTGTCCTAAACCCAGGTTAGTTTGGAGCAACAACCCTAGTTTTTCTACAATTTTATTTTAGTTTTGTATTATTTCGGTTCTTTAACCTCAAGTAAGCTTTTAAATTGTCTACATTGGCCTCATTAGAGCAATTAAACAATAAGATGGGCTTGGTTTAGTACTGTTTTTCTCTTACCAGTACATACTAAAACTGGTTGTTATGGTTACCTATGTTTGACAGTAATTAATCTTATTGTTTGCTCAACTGTTTGGACACTAGGTTCTGCAAATGTTCAAGTAGGATTTGCACATCAGCAAGTGCCATTTAGTGTATGGCATTGCATCGCTCGATATTTTAAGCCTCAGAGTGATGGATCGAAGCACAGCTTTTTACAAGATGAGGCATTTTACTTCTCTAAAACTTTCAGAGATTCATTTTTTAATGCTATATATAAAATACTGTAATACCAGGTGTTCCACCGGCCAGGTCTCGGGACCTTTCAGGTTTTTTCTCCTTGTCTTTTGGTGTTTTAAGTGAGATGTTGGTGAGTCTGTAAAAGAAAATTAAGTCAATTTGGCACCCTGTTGCTTGGGTCTGATATATTGTATGTATCAATAAAAGTAGTATGACAAATTGATAATCATTTTTTGTAAAATACTGATACATCCTTTTTTTGTAAAAGCTGATTAATGTTTGTCAATAACAAAAAAAACTACTTTATTAAGTCGTTAAAGAACTTTCTTTTATAATATTGTTAAGTAGGCAGAAAACATCAACTTAAAATATGAGCCGACTCGTGAGCCGGGCCGAGTCGAACCAAGTGTTTACATGAGCCGAGCCGAGCCGAGGCGATCTTTTTCTTTCAAAACCGAACTGAGCTAGAGTCGAGTCATTTTGCTACTCTCATTGAGCCGAATCTTGATCATTAGCAGCCCTACATCTAGAACATAATCTTTTTACAGGATAAATGATAGAAACAACAGAATCTATTTATGATTTTGGTTAGATCTCCGTGAAAAATTAATTGACTTTTCAGTCCGTTGCCTAGATGATTTTTCTGCTTTACCTGTTTTGACGGGATGTATCTATGAAATAGATGCTCTACTGTCTCAGCATTACCAGAACACATGTAAGAGATGCTAGGCGCACGCCATCCTCTCTCTTAATGATATTGTCCATTATCAAAATCTTATTTTGAATCATCGTTTACTTGGAAATTTTATAAACTCGGTGGTTCTTCGGGGCCCAAAGGTTAATTCAACTTGTGAATTCTTTTCCAAATCACTTCATGATGTTGTGAATCGGTAAAATTCAAATTTTGTGTTTCTTGTTGCTGCTAACGAAATTCGAAAAAGGCCCCAGAGAATGTAGGCAATAGTTGTTAGTTTGGGATTATTCTCGTGGTGGTACCGGATCACATATGTAACTGAATAACTGAAACAGTTGGTTTGCTAAATTGGATAGCTGGATTTCCAGTCTTTTCATGTTTACATTTCGCTTGTTCATATTTGAACAAAGCCAACAAAGCCAGCCCCAGTTTCTTCCCTGTCATGAAATCTATACAAACAATATAGCACTCAAAGAGTAAACAATTTTGCACCATTTACCAAAAGAGATCCTCTTAGGTATCTGAATCGCTCAGTATGGATTTCAAAACTATTGACCAACAAATCTATTCAGCATGGAACTAGACTGTCCAACGACGATATGGACTCGGGGAGAGAATGGTTGAGAAAAGAAGAAATCACTTTAGGAAAGTCCAAATAACTTATTAGGAAAGGGCACAATCTAACCCACCCAATCTAAAATCAAGCAATTCTTCAAAGGGTACCATCGCATACCAGCACTCCTAAGAAGGATCGAACCGCAAAATTGCACAATGGAGTGAAAACAAAGACAATATCTATCTCCCTAACAAGCAAAATAAATAAATAAATCTAGAAATTTAAGCTATGGTCCTGTTATTAACAACACAACCGCCAAAAAAACAATGAAAGAAAGAAAGCAAACTCCGGTGTCCACAGACAAAAGATGGCCACTAAGGTGCTGATCACTTCTCTACTTAGCTAAGTTGGTCTCCATGAAGAAGCATACAATATAAAGGAACATCTAGTTACTCATTTTGTCTAATTCAAGATGAAGAAGAGGAAGGACCAGGTTCGTGAATTTGGAGTGAAGCACGAGACAGACTTGCTTCTAATGCATTTAACTCATCAATATCCAGCTCGTCGTCGTCGTCGTCTTCTTCGGCGAGTAGCTCCTCTGCCTCTTTGCTCAAAGATGACGATGAATTAGGTCTCTCTGGTTGTGCTTTATCCTTGCCCTAAAAAAATAGCAAATATACAAATCATGGGAATTGAATTTTGACGGACCATTGTCCCAAAACATTCTCACAGGACTTAAAAGGCCTGTTTAGCATAACCAATCAGAAAACCTAACAAGAATTTGACTTTTTCCCAAGATAGAAACCGAAACATTTGACGTAAAACATAAGGAAAAGATAACTACCTCCTGTCCGTCAGCCTGGCCTCTTCCTTCTTGCCTATCGTAAATCTCGTAAGCTTCGACATCATCAATGAAAACACTTGCATCTGCAAGGAACAGCTCACGACCACTGAAAAGAAGTATAGACACAAGCCAATTAGCCCAACCATCCAGTAAGTACCTGTGTATGACTACTTTGCTATATCTATATTGAACTACAACCATACTAAAGACCAATGTTTGTTCCATATTACTTTTGATATCTTTTATCAAGTATGAGGTCTACCTCATATAAATAATATTCATCCACAATTAGAGGGGTCAATGGTACCCTTTTATCCGTTAATCTGACCCGTATCATATTCGATAAGAGGGGTACGGGCAAGGTTTATTTTCTCATAAGCTTATTGGATACGGGTAAGGGTACGGGTAAAGACTATTTCACACCCGTTACCCTATACGGTAATTATTAAAAATAAAATAGTGTATACAGATATATATTTATACGGGGAAGATGCATGATATATATAGTTTTATTCAAGGCCCATATATATCTATTCAAAGGCACCGTTTTATCCGTTTACCCGACCCGATCCATATTCGATAAGATGGGTATGGTTAAGGTTTTTTTTTTCCGTTAGCTTATCAGGTATGGGCAAGAATAACGTTTTTTTTCCCATTAACACAACGGGTAAGGGTATGAAAAATGCTTCCACCCGACCCGTTTTGTACCTGTTGACACCCCTATCCACAATTACCTCATGCGGTCATTCTTAGCCCGCTCTGCCTGCTTGACAGCAAGGCCAGCATCTCTTTCATCTTGTTTTTTCTTCTTCCATTGCATAAAAAGCTCCGGTGTCAAAGGTGTGGACGCTGTCAGTTTAGCACGCTTCATAAAAGGAAACAAAAAACAAATAGGTGATTTTGTCAGCTTAAATTCTTTTTTCAAATAATACTACAGCATATTATTTTAGTTGACAAATATGAATTTGCATACCTTGTCTTCAATTTCTTCTTCTACAGTTATCTTGTCGGCCTCTTCCTCAAGTAAAGCCTTCATTTGAGACTTCAACACATAGCCAGGAGGAAGTGCATGTCTGTAATGGCAGTCTTTTCCTCCATTGGGGCAAACCCAAAACCAACCATATTGTTTCTTTTCCACTGCATCAAGGAAGTGTTTGCATACCTAAAAAACAAAACAAAAATTAAAAAAATAAAGAGACAATTTAACAGTAAATTTAACAGTAATACCAAATTTTTATGGTGGAAATGATCTGAATCAAGTATTGCGGTTCTGATGACAGTGGTAAAAAATAAAGGCAATAAATAGTAAGTGATATAAACATACAATGTCAGTGGGTTTGTTTTGGTTGTACTCCTTGTTCTTTGATGCAACAACCCTCTCAAGTGTCTCCTGATCCCAATTCTCCATGGAATCTGAAAAAAAAAAAAAATACACGATGCATTAATTAACATACAATTGAGAATTCAAAATGCTAAAAGTGAAAATTTGAAAAGTCAAGTATTTATGTCAATCACCTTCATCTCGCTTGTCACTGTAGATATCAATCTTTTCACCCTTCCTCTGGACATTTAGATCATGCGAAAATTTGCACTTAAACCCTTTCATGCATTGACCGTGCTTGAAGAACTCACACAATATAGATTTCGGATCAACACCTTAACAAAACCAACAACACTAAGTGAATTGCGTGCAATGCTAACACTGCCTTCAGATTTTTATAGCATGTCACATGTAACTTTTTCAGGGCAAACATGCAATTTGCATCTTTTTCTAATGAAAAGTTAAGCAATGATTGTTGGCACTTGAACTTGAATTAAAACATGACATATACCAAGAGGAACTTTCGGCTGGCTGACAGCAACCTTGAACAAATCATTGAGCTCCTTCTCCCTTGCCTTCTCTTCATCTTTCTTCTTCTGCTCATAACGTTAAATATTACAAAACAATTAACTATCAATCAGCAAATATTTACTGTCAAATTTCATAAAAAATCAGTAAGATAGTACATAATAATGATACTACAGCAGAATTGAGAACATTAGCAGTGTCTTCACCTCCATCAATTTTTTCTAACACTTAGCAAATTCTTTGTAAAGGGAATTAAATCTGTTTCAATTAAAAATAAAATGATTCTAATTTATATATATATATATATATAATTTTCTCTATTTTCGTAAGATCTCCAAGCACTTTCAGAATAATAACAAAATCAAACACTCGACCTAAAACCAGCTTCAATTTCAAAAAAAAAAAAAATAGATGTGAAAAACAGTCGCTAACCTTTGCGGCGAGCTTGGAAGGGTCGACTTTGGGCTGTACGTTTTGCTGAAGAGCTTGCACATATTTCTGTACGTTCTTTGATTTGTTCTTATTCTTCAATCCGAACGTCTTATCCTCTACAACTTTTTGCTTTTTCGCCAAATCTGTCTTGGATTGCTTCGGCGGCATCCTTCTCCCTCTTCACAATAAAAAAATAGCAAATTGAGAGAGATCAGCGGTGTAGGAGGTCAAAACAAGGAGGCGACTGTTTCTCGTCGGGTTTCTTGAGTGGTGATTGTGGTATGAGGTCTAGATTGTTCTATTGCGGGGAGGAAAGGAAGATAGCTGCTTTTTTTTCCACTTTTTTTTTTTGGGGGGTTTCTTTTCCGGCTATTGCTGTGACGAGGAATTGGGAGGGGAGGATGTGGAATGGATTCATCATCTCTGAGCAGAATTCCCTGTTTATATCTGTGTCACGAGTCACTCAAACAGTTTTGTTATGTCTAGAGGTGCGCTACACAGAGAATAACATGATGTGTGACATAGAAAATATGTTATAATGGCCTGTTAATGAAGTAGGGTTCCACGTACACGTTTTGTTGGGTCGGGCCAAATCAGAATAGATGCTAGGGATATTTTCTTCCCTAGTATGGCCCAACAATTAGGGAGTGCGGGGTGGATCTGATGGGCCGTTCGATACGCATTAAAAGTCGTACGCATCTTAAAATTATTCGCATAAATTTTGATACAGATACGACAGTTTTAATTAGAGAGATAGAACGAGAGATTCAGGCAATTTTCATTTTCACAGAGGCAGAAGATCGATAATTTATTTTGAAAAAAATGGAGAGAAATATCGAAGTTTTAAAAAAGGTCATTGGATTAGACAGTTTTAAACGTATTAGAAAGTAGTTTGAGGATAATCCGGAGATAGAGATCTGGGATGTCGGAATTTTTATTTCTACCATATTTACAAAAAAAAAAAAAAAAAACCCAAAACATTGGAATTTGAATTTTATCCAGACCGCAAGGGCAGTCTAGAGGCCTCCAAATAGATAATTTACTACTTGTGCTTTCTTCTTTTATTGTTTGTTATACTTGTAAATAGATAATTCAAGTTTGTCCCATTTTACTGCTTATGTTACAGCTATTTTTGATTCTATATTATGAGACATGCCCCAATCTATATTTAGTACCGAAGTTCATCTTTTGTGGTTATTTGTGCTTTCAATTATATAGTATTAATTGTTTGATTCCCATCAAACTCAGTTTCTATAATTCTATTTTCAAACTTTCAAAAATAAAACAAAATAAAATCAGCAATGTTCCCGATCAAATTACCATTCTAAATTGGATAATTTAACGAAGGTTAAAATGTGCATGAAAGAATAACCGCTCATTAAATAGATACATAGTGCAACATTAGTCCTAAAAAAATAGATATCAAATTAAAATAAGAAAAGAACGGCACAATTTGGAAACATCATTGCCCATTAAAAGAAGGAAAAAGTACAATCATCTGCAACACTAAGTTAAATAATTGACATAATCAAAATAAGTATCAAAACTACTGGAAAAAATTCAATAACAAAAATTATAAGCTGATTTACAATTCTTGCACTCCACATATAATGCGTGCATGGCGGAACTCAATGCCTTTCTTGAATAAGAGGTTCATCATTTTGTTGAACACTGCCCAAATCAAAAGGCTGTCAGAACCAGCCTAGTGAGTAAGGCCGATAGTCCGTTCTACCTTAAGGATCTTCGTCACATTTTCCAAACCACCATATAAACCATTGCATGACTTAAGGAGATGTTTTACATCAGATACGTCATGGCCAAAATAGACAGTGATGCGGTATAAGAACTTTTGCAAATCATCCGACAGCTCTTGTCCAGACATGATCTTTATTAAAAATGCAAGATCATAGGCCCCATGAAAGGTTAACCGTGTTTTATTAGACATGAAAATTAGTAACCTGGATTCCCAAAATAACTCTGCAAAATATATTCGGGTCAACGCCCTCAGTTTTATTCTTCAAGAAGTCAATTCCTTGCAATTTTAACAACTCAATTGAGCTCGGATCATGTGAATCAATCTCAGGGTCAAATCCACGAAAATTAAATTCCCAAGTCATAGAATCATCACCATCTCTGTTGGAAAGAGTAATCCCCAATTGTATCAATTTAAGGTTATCAACATTTGCCTTGACCTGAGAGTAACGTTGTTCGGGGGAGAGGTTCCTAGGGTGTGCTATGGTCTGGTACACCAACCCAGGAAATTCGGTATCAATTGTCACATACCGATATGAGTCAGCAACCTGATTTATGATTGCAAATTTCATTGCAAGATTATGCTGGAAAACAGGTCGCACCTGCGCTGCCCGACTAGACCTTGCTCGGTGAAGAGCCATATGTGTTTCCTCCTTTGTCAATTCTCTCTCTATGTCGCTCTGTTCTTCAAGTAGTCTCTCTATCTATCTATCTCGCTCTCTTCAAGCCTATCTCTCTCTCCCTCTCTTTCTATATGCGTTGTGGTAATGAATTGCATTATTCCTCTTTGAGCCGTATATATAAGAGGGAAGAGGTACTATTTTTTAGTAATTGGAAACTACACTCCTATTTTGGCCTTCTTTTGAGATCCAATTTTAAACGAGTTACCATTTTAAAAAACTATTTATGTCCACCGCCTTCTTTAAAAATACTCGATTTAACTCTTTCTCATTTAGGAAAGCTATTAAAGTATAAATACTTCCTATATTTGTCAAAGAGTACTCTTTTGTTTTTGCCTCCAATATGTGATACTTGAAATATCAGTTCATTGGATCTTTTACTCTTTTTTAGATCGAGAATAGATGATATATGACGCTAAATATATACTTACATTTGACACCTCTCATTAATGTTATCTTAAATTGTCACCATCCTACCTTTATAAAAATCTTATTTAGGCATTTTTTACCTATATTGTATGGGAGCATGATATCGCCACAATTTATTTTTCTAAATTAAATAAATATTTTTATTAATAAATAAAGCACCACGATAACTACGTACTAGCTAGTGGTCAAAGAGATTTACATACTTTTGAGTATCCAATAAAATTGTACATATATTCTTTGAGTAGTACATATTTGCAGCTCTGCAGTTCCTAGCAAAGCTCATAATCAAATTTAGAACATCATTGTAAATTTTATGTCATTTGATGAATTGTAAAAGTTTTCATCAAACTTCATATTTTTTTCATGTATAATTTATGTGTACAAATTATAAATTATATTTGAATTGCTCAATTTAAAAAAAATTATTGTTATCAGAATTGTCAAATTAATCATTTATTACTCAATCACAATTGATCTCCACTCATGAAACTATTGGGTATGAGATCTCATGGAATCTCATTATTAATCAATTATATCCACTTTTAAATTATTGTCAAATTAAAGCACTTCTTTTTTTATTCTTAATTTTTTGAAGTCAGAGAGCCAGGACCTATTATTAGTTCTTTGAATTGCTTCGGCAGCATCCTTCTCCCTCTTCACCATTAAAATTAAAAAAAAAAAAAAAAAAAAAAAAAAAAAAAAAAAAAAATTGAGAGAGATCAGCGGTGTAGGAGGTCAAAACAAGGAGGCGACTGTGTCTCGTCGGGTTTCTTGAGTGGTGATTGTGGTAAGAGGTCTAGATTGTTCTATTGCGGGGAGGAATAAGATAGCGGATTTCTTTTCCTCATATTTTTTTTTTTTGGTTCTTTTCCGGCTATTGCTGTGACGAGGAATTGGGATGGGAGGATGTGGAAAGGATTCATCATCTCCGAGCCGAATTTCCTGTATATCTGTGTCACGAGTCACTGAATTGGATTTCTAACAGTTTTGTTATGTCTGGAAGCGTGCTACACAGAGAACGACATGAATCTTGACATAGAAAATATGTGACAAAGGCCTGTTAATGGAGGAATTCGGGAGTAGGGTTCCACTTACACGTTTTGTTGGGTCGGGCCGATTCAGAATAGATGCTAGGGATATTTTTTTTCCGTAGCATGGGCCAACAATTAGGGAGTGTGGGGTGGATCTGAGGGGCCGTTCGATCCGTATTAAAAGTCGTACGCATCTGTACGCATCTTAAAATTTAAAAGTCATAATTTGGGAATTAAAAAAATTAGATTGAGTGAGCTAAATGTAAATTGTATAATGCATGGTCACTTATATTTGAACTAAAGTTTCACAATTACAAAATAAAATTATAACTACCAAGCTACAGGTATATAATTTAGTATTTTACGAGGACATAACTATAAAAACTTAAAAATAAAATTGATTAAATTTCAATAAACTAAGCACCTCCTGACTTATACTGTAGTTCTGCCCCTAATTGTAGACGTAGTCATTAGCAGATGAAGCCTCACTTTGTAACTGACACAGTAAACAAGCCTCTATAACTACTACGATTTTACAAGTTCTTCCATTTGACTAATTGCTGAAAAGTTTTCCCCTCGTCTCCCCCCTGTTGATCCAATTTCATCTTTTATTTTCTTATTCTCCACAAGTAATCTCTGTTACTGTTAGTTTGTAATTAGATCAAATATGAGCTCAATTTCGAGTCTGTTGTAAGGTATTTATTTCCCTCTTTTTGGTATCAGAAAGAATTAAATTTCAATTAAGGAGCTTGCTAATTAAAACCCGGTGCTAAGTGTCGGTTGATTGTTTAGAAGTACGACCTTCTTGAAGACAGACATTGACAAAGATAGGCACTTACAAAAATAGACATTTTATACTGATCTCCCAGAGAAAATATGGACATTTATGTGGAACATTAAGCTAAGCTAACATCTCGACCTTGTTGATTGGCTCCTCGGGTACGATGAGGAAACCACCTACAAGACAGAAAATAAATTTTAGTTAAATTTTACTGGCAATCACATCACACAACTATTCTGAGAACAAAAAACAAAACAAAAACAATATTTCACCTAAAATAAATGTACTCAGTTTGAGGGGTGCCACTTTAATTGTGACTATGAATTTGTAGAATTGTATGGCTGAAATAGTACCTGATATGTCTTCGGTCCCTTTTTAATCAGATAGCCAACATTATTTAAGTTCTCCACCAATATGTCCATATCTGGAACTCTTAAACTAATTCTATCTGCCAAGCTGTATATCTCCTGTCAACATTAATATTTAATAGAAACTGTTAACCGATAACTAAAAAAAAAAACATAACTTTCCTTGAACGAAATGAAGTTTTGTAAGTTAATGGAGTTTTACTGCAATAGAGAAGCAATCTTTCTGTTGTAACTCAGATTGTTTGTTGAGCTCACTTAAAAACCGTTTAGCCTCCTTTTGCTGACTCATTCCACCGCTCCTACCGAAGTCAACAAAACCATGCTCATCCATATATTTGTCATATAATGATTCTTTCATTATCTCCACAACATCCTACAAAACCATCAATATAATAACAAGCTGGATAAAGATGATATAAGATGATAAAAACACAATAATGTCAGGGGAATCAGGCTCCCAAGTCCGGATCCTCTGAGGTAACTCAAACTTTGAGTTTGGATCCGGACCGTACGATCAGAATCCGGGCCAATCCAGACCAAGTTGGAATGCACAGGGCCCCTTTAATATTCGTGCCAATGCAGATCGGACGGTCCCGATCTAATCTCAAAATTTGAGTTACCTTAGGTGATATGAATCCCAGTAACCTTAGCATCTTCAGCAGTTATTTCTTCTCTCAGATCAACTCTGGCACGGGCTTCAGCAAGCCTAACTAAACTCTCCAGTTGTCTTGCCGTGATTGGTGTGCTATCAGCTGATGTGTTACGATCTCTCAATCGCATGTAAAACGTCTGCAGAATATCAGCCGCAGGCTTGGACATTCTAAAACAACCAACACAGAAATGGAAAAGATTAGAAAAGAAAACACATTTTCTGAATATACCCTTCAAAGGTGTCACTGCATTCGTGCTACATGAGACTCTTTGAAGGTTACGCATATACACTCTTGAAGGACATTCATTTTTCTGCTTGTAAATGTCATCCTTGAAGGGAATGTGGCAAGACATCCTTCAAAGGAAATATATTACTTGCATAGTTGCATTCATCAAGCCTACCCCAACTTGTTTGGGACTAAAAGCTTGGTTGTTGTTGCTGCATTGTTTGGGACTAAAGACGGTTGAATCAGAAGGAATTCAGGAATTAAAAAAAGTGTTCAGCATATGCACAATCAAAGTTTTACTCCATTTAAAAGAATTTGGAAAATTACCTTGGAAATACAAAGTTCCTAGCGTAAGTGATGTATTTGCGTAGAAGGGGACCAGGCAATGGTGCAAAATCTTTGTCTTTCTCTGGATCTAATCTCAACCGTGAAGCTAAAGAACCAGCCACAATTCCTAGTTCAGTGTCACTTTTATCTTGTGGCGCTGCACAGTTCCAAGAACAAATGTGTAAACAATCAACAAACTCAAATAATAAAAAAGTTGGAACATCTGAAAAGGAGTCGATGCAATACCTATTCGTTGTTTCTTGGTGCGTACCAAATGTCCCGAATCACTTGTATGTAGCTGTCAGTCATATGCCACAAGTATACATAAAAATGCAATACATACAGATATTAGCTCTTGATTAGGCATCCCTACAGGATGAAATTATGGAGGAAAATGATTTCTTCACCATCTTTTGTATGACTGATCAATAGGCTAGGTTGTTAAATGTAAATCTCATATAATCATCGAGCAAGTTATTAACTTTATTGGTGCGTCCTGCGCAAGTCTATTCTACTTTCTACCTTAACCTTAGGAACATGATATATGGAATAACACTCAAAAGAGATAGAGCTTCTTACGGCCATTATATGGTCAGAAACCCTCTTGTCAAGTAATTCATCATGCCGATCAAGTAAAATGAAAACCAAATCAAACCGAGAGAGAAGTGCCAAGCTCATTTTCAGATTCTCATTCACTGTCTTTGCTCGGCTGTGTGATATTAAAAATGAAAAAAAAGAAGTCAAGTTAGCATTACTTCACAAGCATATTTACTGGAATTACATATGCAAGTAAGATTTAGACGCACTTATAGTGACCACCAACAGGATTGGCAGCGGCTAAGATGGAAGCACGGGCAGATAAGCTAGCCACCAGACCCGCCTTTGCAACTGACACACATTGCTGCTCCATGGCTTCCAAGAGAGCCTAGAAACAATTCAAAATTTCAAACTAGTATAAATTTTTGCAATCTTCCTACAAAATTGGAAACTTAACTTAGACAACTAGATATACCTGGTGTTCAGCAGACATTTTGTCGAACTCATCAATGCAACATAACCCACGGTCAGCAAGGACCATGGCACCTGTTTGTATGATTTTATAAAGACAGGAACAAACAAATAACAAATTGTATGCATAGAATAGAAAAATGCCAAAAGTTCCCATGCTTTATATAACATAAAGATAATCCTATAATTTGGTAGTGTGGTCATCATATTTTCCGGATGCACTGGTAAAGTTATCTTTGGTACAAAATTTCCCTGAGAAACGAAAAATAATACAAGGAAATACACAATCAGTTTAAGACAGGATAGAAGACAAATATAAACTGGCAGGAGTTGAATAAGTTAGTACCAGCCTCAAAAGCATAATCGCTAGTCATAGAATCTTTAACCACTGCAACTGTTAGACCAGCATTTGTGGTTGCATTGCCGCAGACATAGATGCCTCTAGGAGAAACCCCTGCAGCGGCTTGGAGAAGTTGACTCTTACCCAATCCAGGATCACCTAATAAAATAATTTATCATGCTTACATGAAGAATTTCAAGAATCAAATTATAATACGCAGAATCCTTTTTGCTGTTGATTTCTACAACTGAAACCATGAAATCATCTTCAGTACAGATAAACATAAAGGCGCACAAATTACTTGTTCCGGGTAATTTTACTGGATTCAAAATACTCAAAAAAAAATTCTCAAGATTTGAGCACAAATATTACTTACCAACAAGAATAACATGGATGTCTCCTCGAACAGGAACCTTGTTTTGATCGGTGGAATACTTCTGAACACCACCAAATAGTGCAAGTGTGATACCAGCTAAAAATAAAATCACACCATTAGAATAGAAGTAATTGCTTTAAAGATAACTAAATAATATAAACAGGAATTTAAAGGCCCATTAATGTGCATTTCCATGTACTCAAAACTATGTCGACTCCAAACAATACCTTTCACAAGTTCATGCCCATATATAGAGGGGCAGAAGGAGTGAAGCATCTGACGGAACACATCAGGACCATGTTCTTCAGAGAACTTCACAACAAACTCCAAATCTTTTTGTGAAAATGTGTTCAAATCAAACAGTGCAGAAGCTCCATTTCCTGTGCTTTCAGATTCAGAAGAGGCTTGGGCCTTGGAGTTTATGACCGAAACTGCTTCCAGGTACAAGTAGTACAACCCCTGATTCTTGTTTCTTGACTTCCCTGAAAACAAGACACTTCTTTTTCTAGTTTATGAAATAAATTTAATCTTATTCAAAAAATTTAACAAATGTCTGGATGCTTCATTAAACATTGAGTCTTCTATTGCAGGACAGGAAATGATGGTACAGAAGCACTGTATTCAATGATAAGAAGTACCAAAAATCTAAATAGACAAAAGGGCTTGTGACAAAATCTTTTTATCCTCAAACAAAAAAAAGGGATTTGCAAGAACACAAGCGACATTACCCCCACCAACGTCCATGTAATTGTTGATTACTTTGACAATTCCAGTGACTGTCACAATATCTCCTGGTATGCAAGAGTCTACAAGATCTTCACTCAGTTCACACTCCACTGTCCGTGGGACCCGTCCTTCCTCAAGATTTTCAGATTTTAGCAGTTCCTGTATCCTATGCATGATCATGATTGATGAAGCTACAAGATTAATATAATTAGTAAATCCCATGCGGTAATTTATAGATGTTAAATAAAGTACCTTATTTTTTGGAAATCAATAAGCTTGGCATTGGATCGAATCGGGCTGAAGGTCCTGCTTTTGCATCCATAAATACCACAACTAGTAGGAGGAGAAAACTTTCCATCAGAGAATACTCTTGTAACTACAGTTCCACACTTTCCGCAAGAGAAATCCAGCTGTTGCACAAGCGGCTTAACAGTGCTTACTTTAACAACAGTACCACGCACTGACACAAGCTTCTCTGTCAGTAACAACTGAATTATGTCATCTCAAATGTATACAAAGTATCTTGGAAACTTTTAGTTCAATTGAAGTCACTACAATCTTCATGAACACACACCGTGAATAAAATTGATGTAAATTAAAGAATTACTTATATAAGCGGCTTTCAAGTTCTTCAGTGCAATCAAAGAATCACAATGGTTATGAAGCCTGACATTGACCCTTTGTATATCCTCTAACTGGAAGTGCTTTCCATTTACGCAAAGAGCCTGCTTAGAGTTTTATAATTCATACACAGGTTAAGAACAACTTGTAAAAAGACATTAAAATGTAGATGAAATGGTTTGGAATAAGTTTTGTTAGTTTGAAAGATATATGCAGTACCAGGTGAGCTGCAGCTCCTAGACAAAGTAATGCCTCCTTAGGTGACTCCTGTAGAGAGGAATACAGATCTTGAACTTCGCAGATCTTTTTAAAACGTTCAAAATCAATAGGAAGAGAGAATGCACCATTTTCATCTTCGATCTATTAAAAATAACATTAAGTCATCAGCAGTGTCAATAGCTACATAATTGAAAGAGCAAATTGTCCTTGCATTCAACAATTCCCTGAAATTAATTCCAAATCCTTTCATTTCTGACATGAAGCGCTTACATCCATATTTTAATTAATCAATCTCTGGTATTGGTCAGAGGCTTGTAGCATAGGCCCACTGGGCTGTCCATAACATAAAAGATATCAAATAATGCTAAATCAATATACAGTACTCATGTGTTACGTTTGCATTATTTTGTTACTTGAAAACTAGATGGTGCTTAAGAGTATGGTTTATTCTTTTCTTTTGTGAGATGATGATAAAATTGATATAGACGGTATTGGTGTCAATTTGGATAGTATCTAGGCTGTGAAACTATATACCTGGATTCTACCTTGAATGGAAATCGGAGGCATTAGCCACGTATCTTTATTAAAAAAATGATAGAAGCTGAATTAGTACCTCATAACTAGCCTTTAGTTTAGCCTTTAGTTTAGTGACAAAGGCAGATGGTCTCTTGTACACAGACAGGAGTATTAAATAGTTGAAGGTCTTGACCTTCAACCTTTACTCAAAAAATAAAAAAATTAGTACCTTGGAGAGGAGGGAGCTAGCCTCCGGTGAGTCGAAGAAGCGCCTGAGCTGTGCAATGAGGTGGAGCTTTGGATCCGTCAAGGCGATCTCGGTTTCTGGGAAATAGCCACACCAGATCCTTGACAGCTCACTAGGATCGATCGACTGGTCTCGGAATCCACTTCTACTCCGCTCAAGAGACATTTTCTCTTTCCTCTTTGTATCCGTCTGTGTGTGTGGAGGCGGAGCTCTGGTAGTGGTAGCGGTAGTGGTACTGTGGTAGTGCTTCGGGAGGAGCTTTAGAGAGCGGGAACCGTATATAAGCCGACAAAGAAAAGGCGCGATTCTAGAGATACGGAGAGATACCAGATTTCCTGAGGCAGTCAACTTAGTTCCCACTGTGTGGTGATTTATTCAAAGGAAAAGCCGAACCTCAAGACTGGACTCGCATAGTGACATAGAAATAGTTTAGATTCGGTTCAGCGGAATCAAAAACTCGCGATCATGAATAATTTGGCATAATAAATAAGCAAAAAAACTCAAAAAAAATAATAAAAAATAATTGGTATTTTTTCGCATTTTTCTCACAAATAATTCATGACTCGCGTTTTATTCACGAATAAAACATATTATATGTTTTTTTGCGTTTCTTTCGGAGTTTGGTTCGAAGATGTAAAAAAAACGAATAAAACACGAATTATTTGCGTATATTGTTACTATGGACAGAAGTAGAAGATGTATATCTGGAAAATAAATCTGTTGTTATTTCGATCCCAAATGTTCAAATTTTCTATACAAGAATTTCAATAAAAAAAAAACAATTTCATGCACAAATTTCAATAATAATTTTATTTCATGCACGGATTTTAATAAAAATCAACGGTTGGGATCGGAATAACAAGTTCTTGTAGCAGATGTGTCATATTGTCTTGAACAGTAATGGATCAATAACGTAATCAGAATTTGAGTCAGAAGTAGACGAATCAGATTTATAACATGTAAAATCCTTTAATATCAGTAAGGATTTAAATCCGACGGTCCATATTTTTATCTCAAAATTTGAGTTAAAAGTTAAAACAGAATACAAATTCTGAAAAACAAACCAACCGAACTACATTAGGGGAAATTCTCATAATTATCCAAAAAAAAAAAAAAGCGGCAGTCTCCGACCCTTCTTTGTGCTCAGATCTCCTGTAAATTCCTGTTAAGAGTCACTAAATAGCCGGTCAACCAACTGGTAATGATCAGGACTCAGGAGGATTCGGTATGGACCCACCTGCAGTGGACCTAGACTTGATGGCTGGAGTTTTTGGCCAGAGAGAATCCTGGAAAAATTTGGTGCCAGACGAAAGTGAATTCGTATATATCTCAAACTTTGCGTGATTTTTGGAAAATCCCAACCGTCGTTTAAATACGTTCTGCACGAATCTCAGAGCACAAATAATACTGCCCCCTACATCACCCCCGGCCCCTACAATGTCAGAGTGACGAAATTGGTGGGTTGCATAATCGTTAGGTTTTTCTACAGCGAGTACTGTATGGTTTTCTGTTATCAAGAAGAGGAGCATAGTAATTTGATATGAAATTTAATTATGTGTTTAGTCACTTTGACATTGTAAATCTCGGTATATGATTTTTCCGATCAATGTCCAATGGATCACCTGTTGGCATCGTATAGCCAGTTAGCCACGGAAAAGGGCCACACACAAAGCAATACAAATAATTGGACTATGCAAACATACCGGGGCTCTTGCATGTTCATTTTCTCTGTGTTTGAACGTGTAAGAATTAGTGTAAAAATAGAAAAGGTAGAATCAATAGGTGAGAATAAAAAAAAAATAGTGGTTTTTAAATTAGTTTAAAATAGTGTTGTTCTGATTTTATATTTAGAATAACAAATAGTTGTAGCTAAGAAAGAATTGTTAATGTGGTACTAACTAAGATTAAAGATATGCAAGTGAGATATCAAATGAATTGTTGCGATGAGGAGATAGTAAAAGTTACATTAATTTTGTTATTTCATAATTGTGTTGTCGAAAATCTGAGAAATAAGTACTTTTTCTTTTTCTTCACACATAAAAATAGTAGTTATTTTAAAATTTACTAGAAATAGAGAATTAGCAATGTGCTAGCTATTATGAATAGCAAAAATGTTGTTTTGATACACATTGCTATTTTGAATAGCAGTCGTTCTCGAATAGCAACTATTCTTGACACGTCAACCAAAAAATAGAGACTAGAGCACAAAGTCGGATTTCATATAAAATAATACTCCGACTTCTAATTCTAATTACCAATCAGAATTCAAAAAAATTATTCTAATTTTAACCCTAAATTTAATCCTAATTACAAATAAGAAATTCATAAAAGGGCAAATAAATTCTAAAAAAACAAAGTTAATATGGACAAATAAATATCTATAAAAATTCAAAACTTAACAAATTTTCATGCACCTGTCATCTATGTTTTAAATTTTCTCATGATTTTTTTCAACTTAGGAATTCATAAATTGATAATCTTATTTTCATATCTAAGAATTACCGTTTTCGTATTAAAAATATCCATTCTCGTAAAAATATCTCGTTGTCGAATATTTTTTGGAATCTACACATGTTTTAATCCACACGAACAAAAAAAATTGAACTGGGTTTTGTTTATGTAATTTCAAATTTCATTACTTCGCTAAATTTGACCTTCAATCGTATATAAAATAAACTTAAAACATACATGGCCGAAATATATATAAACATTGACTTAGAAAGTAGATCAAAATAAGTCATTTGATACTTTTTTGTTAGAGAAAGAGTAGCCTTTAAAATTTCATTGTCAACAAAGAAATTTTTTATTTGAATTTTGAATATGTATCTCCTATACAAATAGCGTTATCATTTACCACTGAATTAAAAATTGATTCTACATTTAAATATATTTTTTAAATTCAATCAGATGATTCTTGTGATTGGATTTAAAAGTTGTTTTAATGACTTTAATTTTACTCATTATATGAGCTTTACGGCTTAAAAATTTGTAAGAGTAATTAAATTTATCCAAAAAAAAAAAAGTACTACGCCCCAAAGCACAAGTGAACTTACATCTTACGTAAATAAATATTTTCCTCCTTCTGATCAACGCTCTCTGAATAATCAACATCTGATCTAGTAATGATAATGTCTTCTTACTACAGAGTAAGAATTTACATGTTCAAACTACAAAATAGAAATTATTTATAAATAATAAATAGTTAGATAGTTGGATCTCTAATCTTTAATAAAAAAAAAATCAGAGCTCTCTGAATGAAAATTACAACGTGGCGGTGAAAATTACAATTCAGAGCTCTCTTGGAGTGGGGACTGGGGTTGATGTGATATCTGATCACAGTCTTTCAATCCATGTCAAAAAATTTACACACTTGAATTAGACACTTAAGATGAATCTGATATGGTTCGAACCGCTCACCGGTTTCTATTGGAAGTGAAACGGAATTTTATTTTTATGTGAATCAATAAGTTAAAAAATCAAAGTCTACAAATTATTCACATTAGTATATTTTTTCAAGCTCTTGATCACAATCAAAACAAAATTAAAATGTTATAATTTTTTACATATGCATAGATAAAATAATGTAGATCGTATCTAACGGTTTTATTTTGACTTTCAAATTTTAAATTTTGAATTATTCAAATTTTAAAAAATAAAAGCACAACAAAACAAAGACATCTAAACCCTCTTTATAAATCAATTACCTCAATCACATGCTTACTTAACCCGATCCCTTTTCACTCCGACTCTCATTGCTCTCTTCATCAACGTTCCCCGTAATGTGTACAACGTATATTCACTTGTTACCGAGATAA